>NC_137340.1:17422643-18843143 GCF_965287045.1 Carcharhinus amblyrhynchos
AACTCTGGCATACTTGCCCCACATATTTCTATCTCTCTAATTTGTTTTTTTCTTTTAAAATAACCAAACTTTGGATGCTCTGACATATTTTCTCTTGTGAAGTACCTTGGAATATTTTATTATATTAAAGGCACTGTATATGAGTTGTTGTTTGGATAAAGTTTCCATTCACCAGAGTACTTATAATCAAAAGATGTAACTAACTTTACAAATCTATGGGAAAATATCAGTGCACTTATGTTTGGAGAGAATGGTGAAAGTATCTAATAATAAATAAATTATATTTTTATCTTGTATAGGTTCAAGTGCAACCTTTTGTAGAAGTTAACTTCCAGCAAACCATGTATCACACAAGCATTGCTGATGGAACCCAGCCGTGTTGGAATGAAAAATTTGAAATAGAATTCAAGTAATTTGCTTAAAGTACTTTATTCTGTACACTTAAGGTGACTTATAAATAGTAACCTTTAAATGGCATATATTTTTTCATGTCCTTTTGAAATTCTACTCCAATCATCCATAATAAAGTTGCACCTATCGTTAGTTTTTAATCTGAAAAAGGATGACCTAATGAAATGCAATTGCAATTGTAAATTAAACATTTGTGACCCATGGCATGATAAACATCAAAGTCCTTTTCAAATAAGCAGATACTTTGTCATGAGGTTATAAATTATCTTACCCTGTTGATTTTACAAATTTATGTTGTAATGTGATATATATAATCAAACTTAGATTGTGTTGTATTTATCTTTAAAAAACAAGGACTGCACAACTTTGCTTTAAATATTGCCACGAGTGCGATTTTTCTCATAATAAAATCAGTGGAGAAAATGGCTAAGACCCCTCTAGTATATCTCCTAGAAGTTGATTACTAAATACCAAACAGAGATGTCACAAATAGGATAATTACTTGATGCTTTTCTCAAAGGAAGTGTGAAATGAAAGAATAGATGTTTAAAGTTTAAAGTTTATTATTTATTAGTGTCACAAGGCTTACATTAACACTGCAATGAAGTTACTGTGAACATCCTCCAGTTGTCACACTCCAGCACCTGTTCGGGTACACTGAGGGAGACTCTTGTAAGGCCAGTGCACTGAACCAGCACGTCTTTCAGACTGTGCGAGGAAACCGGAGCACCCGGAGGAAACCCATGCAGACGTGGGGAGAACATGCAGACTCTGCACAGACAATGACCCAAGCCAGGAATTGAACTCAGGTATCTGGCGCTGTGAGGCAGCAATGCTAACCACTGTGCCACCCTAGATCATAGATTCTTGAATCATAGATCTTATCCCATTGAGCTTCCACCCTATCCCCGTAACCCCACATACTTACTGTGCTAATCCCCACAAAATTAGGGTCAATTTAGCATGGCCAATCAATGTAACCTGCACATCTTTGGAACGTGGGAGGAAACCGGAGCACCTGGGGGAAAGCCGTATAGACATTGGGAGAATGTGCAAACTCCACACAGACAGTGGCCCAAGCCAAGAATTGAACACAGGTCCCTGGCGCTGTGAGGTGACAGTGCTAACTACTGTGCCACCGTGCTGCCCAATGCAAAGACCTTTTAAAAAATGGAATATGCAGCTACTGTAATTTTAATCATGTGTTTGCAAGAAATTATATATTTCTTTAATTAAGTCTAATTTCTTTGAAAACATTTAACAGAATTTCTTTGATTGTAGACCACCTAATGGAGACTACAACAGTTCGGCCTTATGCAAAATGAAAGACAAAATATTAATTAATACATATGATTACATAAATGTTTCTAGCCCAGAGGTAATTCAATATAATTTGAATAATATGTTGATTCCATTGCCTTATTATTAATTGTTCTTGTAGCTTAGTTTATTTAAATTAATTTAGTTTCTGGCTGATCTCCAGAAGTGGAAATAAAACTGCTGGGTTCTAAACATTTTATGGTCTGAAAGCATATAAATGTTCCCTGTGGATCATTGTTGGTTCTCACATTTTTCAATAAAAATAAAAGATAGATCATTATAAAGGCCAGAATATTAAAATTAGCTGAAAAAAGAATAGGCAATGTGGTTAACTGTGAAGACTGTAGATAACTTTTGCATAAGGCTAGTAGATTGGTGAGAGAAAATTTTGTGCACAGCAATATGAGGTGATGCATTTTGGGACAGAATATATACAGAATGTATACAAAATGATAAAATTTAAAGTACTTGTAAAATAATTAACAAAACTTTAAAATTGTTAAGACAAATTAATAAAACTATATAAGATATATGGGAGTTCTAGGGTTTGTAAATAGAAGCATAGAAATTGAAATCTGTGCTATTTTTGCTGACATATCAGTGTTATGCTAGAGCATATTTCATGGGTGGGATTTTGGAGAGGGAACTATTTTGCCACTTTGAAACCTTGTTTTCAGTCATCTAAAATTCCAGATCAGAAAATAAGGAAATCATTGGTAATTTATTTTAATAACTTCCAGCATTACATTTTCCCAGTCTTTATGCCAACTACAATGATTTTATACTATTTTGTCTTCTTTACCAAAATCAATTAACTAAATCTCATGACACCTCACAAGCTCATTGAAGTTTAGAAGTAACACAAGGTGCAGTACCAAATAAAGTAAGAATATTGGACATCTAATCACTATGATTTCATTTACTTGCCAGATGGCTTTCCATCATCTATCCGGGTGCACTTCATGCACGTGTACTTATTTTCTAGGGAACATGCTATATCCTCAGCCTGTTCCAGATCCCTGAAATCTTTGTATCCCCCATGCTGAAGGGATAGCTTGTCAGGGATAAGAAATATCCCCTTAGGTCATGGCTGATGATGCTAGTGCAGAGCCACAGACCGCAACAAGGAGAAAGTACAATGAGGCTCACAATGCCACCCAATCTGTCATTAAGCGGTACAGCGGCCTTTTAAAGATATGATTCTGCTGTCTTGATAGGTCTGGTGGGCCCTCCAATATAGACGGTCTCCTGCATTGTGGTGATCTGCTGCGCCCCACACATGCTGTTTCTGTAGAGACCGATAACCTTCCGGAGGATGACGCCAAGAAGCTGTGCATGTCCTTGGACAAAGAGGACATGCAGGAGGGCATTGAGGAAGAGCCTACTGAGGATCCAGAGGCTGAAGGCCAAGGCGGTGGATGTGTATGGGCAGGAGGGCTAGAGATGCCCTCATTGCCTATTGCTTCATGGAGGAGGAGTACTCTACTGTCCAACAGTGTGACCACCCACCCACCGCCCCCCACCCCCACCTAGACCCCTCTGCAACCTGGGTATGAAGTTGGTTGAGATACAGAACACCAGGGCGCTGAGGCTGGAGAGTCCTTGAGTGTCTGCTACCCAGTCAATGCAGGAGGGTGACAACAATTCACAGTGAGGAATGTTCTGTGATGCTCCTCAGCTACTGCTTATGACTGACTCCTGTGTGTCTGCTACCAGCACACTGACTCCCCGGCTCATGTCTGAGAGAGATTCTGCACTGTATTTCTTTGTTCCTTTGCTCTAGAGGGGGATTAGGGGCGAGAAACTAGGGTTCACGGAATCGTGTCTGAGTCCTATTCCCACAAATAAAACATTCACACTGAGAGGGCCTAACCTACTGGCGACATTGTTCTTTGTTGTTCTGTGTTGTTCTTTGTTCTTTATTGAGGACTGCTGAGAAAATTTTGTCCCAATGGGAAGAAGTGTCATAGCCCTGGGAAGAAGGTTAAATATTGTGAGACATTAAGGTGGTGAACAACAATAAAATTTAATTCAGTAACATTTACAAATTTAACAAGTGACAATACCTCCCAATTACCTATGCCTAACTTCAGCTGTGTATCTTTCACCACATCCAGGTGTGTTCCCAGAAGGCACATCAGAGGTGCAGGCAGCCTGCTGCCTTCCATGCCCTGTTGCCTGAGATGCTCTTGGAGGGTGTCCTCTAGAGGGTCCCAGAAAACTTTTGGGTGGCACTGGCGTGGTTGAATCACCCTCTTCTGCCCGTTGTTCTGTGGAATGGTGGTCACCATTGAGGAAGGTACCGTGAATGGATGTTGGGCCTCTTTTTCCACATATTCATGGGAAACGGTCAGTTCTGTGGCTCCCTTGAGGTCCTGAGTTGGTTCAGTCAGTAGCTTCCTTTGGGTCACAATATTATTAATTTCACACACTAAACAATCCCTTATTTCCATAATTCCACCAAGAATTCAGTGACTGGTCCCCCAGGGAGTCTATTTGTCATGTTTAACCTGTGACTTTGCAATATATAACAGATGGTTTAGGTCATAGTAGTCCAATACCATATCTACCAATTTGTCTAAAGATTTTGCATCCTGGGCAGCCAGGTTGGTTAAACTTTTAATAGTCGTGGTCCCACAAGCGGTTGGAAGGATGACATTTTGTGAGTTGTTCTGTTCATTTGCCTGGAATATCTGACTCTTTTGGCATGCAGGGGCAATCTTCCACACTGCAGCCTAAGTTTCCAGTTTTCCAAACAGTGGCATTTTCAATATCTCTCTAACACTGTCTTATTGGGTTCATTGAAAGGCAAGGCTATCAGGAACATTTCTTGTTCCATATTGTCAATGTAATGACTCAAAGTCCGACTGGAAAGGAACACAGTTTATTACAGAATGCAATGTGAAATAATTTCTGAGAGGCTGGGGTCCCTTTACCAAAATTGATTTATTTACAATACTCAGGCAGGTACCTCCTAGTACATAGTATTCACCACGAGTACAGATGACCCAGACACTCCATATTATGGGTGGGCTTCTCCCATCAAAATTTGAAGTGCCAAATTTATGTAAGAACTGGAATAAATCCACTAGTTTTTTTAGTGATAATTTCAAAATGAATCTCCCACACACTGTGTCTCAGAATGCACTAATGTGCATCTCATGAAAAATTGGGGTGGGGTCTATTCCCACTGGAGAGGCTGGCAGCATAGCGCTAAGAGAGCTGCTGCACATGTGGCAATCTGTCAGAGCAGATTGGTGCATGCATAGTAGCCCTGCACTGATGGGCTCCCAGTTGCTGCCCTCCCCTCCTCATGCACCCCACTCCCCCCCACTTGCCTCGATCTCCAACCCCAAACTCCCCGCAGTCGCAAACACCTGATCCACCGCACCCCCACCACACAGGCAGCCCCATCACCCCTCCTGCCCTGCAGTCCCGACCCTGCCCAGTAGGCTGACTCCCCACTCCAATGGCTGGCTCTGATCACTGACCTCCCTCCCTCTGTCACCAAGCCTGAGTGCAGAGTGGCAATAGGACCCACTACCCATCTCCCCATCAGTGGCACCCTGTCCCTTCTGGCCCTGTCTAGAAGGCATTCCCACTTGCACAGTACCAGGGAGCCAGGCTAGCATTGCCAAGATGGCAATGCCCAGGAAGCAGCTCCTTACCCTCGACCTTCTGTGGACCTCCATGGCCCCCTTTCCTCCAGGGTGGGTGCCCAGCGGAAGTCCGCTACATGACCTCTGCTTGAGTCTCCCAGCCTACTGAGCTGCTAAAGTAGCTCTATTAGGAAGGAGCTCATATACCAACATGTTCAACTCGTTGAAGTCATTACACCCTCCCCCTCTAGGTCTGAGGTGGGTTGACCACCTTGCAAGCCTTTTTGGCATTTCAACGCTGGGTCCGGTTCCTCCTGTTTAGTGTTGGAAGTGGGCAGAGTGTAGTGGACTGGAACTTGCCTCTTCCACCATGAGTTTTGCAGCCCGTCCACTATCAGGTGGCAAGGGGATCGAGGCAGCCAAGGCTGCTGTGTCCATTTTAGACTTAGAGTTTATCAAAGGCAGAGATGGAGAGCAGTAGCTGGAGGATTTTGGAATCCTTTTCAGCGTTCCCAATGTGCTGTATATTGATTGTTGTGGCATGGCCTGAGGTTTCATGGCTTTTAGATGGTCAAGGTGTTTCCATAAGATGGCATCTGCCACATGGACTTTGGAAACTGGTCCTGTTGTCGACTCAACCGTGCCTTTTAACTATGTGAGGCCACTGCCATAATTTTTCAATCACACCCCATCTCCTGCGTTTAGGTATCTCCCCTGGACCGTGGTGTTGTGGCCAATCTCCTGGGGCTATATTGGTTGTTGCATGGGGGTGTTGTAGTTGAAATATTGAAATGGAATAAGAGCAACTTAATGCCCAAGGAGGCTGTGGACTGTTTCTTTAGGGCCCTATTTTACCATTTTAATTCTAAGTGCTGAGTGGACTTGAAACTGAGTGTATTTCAGATTCGATTTTTAGACCAGTTCTCAGGTGCCCCCATACATACTCAAACTGAAGGAATAGCAACAATTCTGAATCCAAATGCGCAAAATAAATTAGATAAACGCTCCCATACCACGTTGCTCCCAGCCTGTATAATGACTCCCCCTGGCCCCCACAGACATTGCCCCACCCCCACAACATTGATGTGCCCCTTATCCCCCCCCACTGCCCAGACCGATCGTGGCCTCCTGCCCCCTATCCCCCTTCCCCCTCACCGATCACATGCAGAATGGCAGTGGAACCCCCTCTTTCCCCCTACCAATCATACACAGACTGGCAGCTGAATCCCCTGCCCCTGCCCACCAGAGAGCCATCTGACCTCCTGCGCCCCCCACCCCCCCTGCAGAGAGTCATCTGATCGCCACTCCCCACTGATCTGAATCAGAGAGCTGCCAGAAACTCAGAACTTACCTCCTCAGAAGCTGGAGCACATGTCCTTTGTGGACCATATCTGTTTTGTGCTAAATCTGGATGGGTGAAAACAGTGGTAAAGGGGGAAGTGCCCCCTTTAAGTTTGGGTGTGCAGCCCATTAAGCTAATTTAAATGCATGCAAATGCTCTTAAATTGACGTCGCACCTGTTTCGGGTGTGGTCCTAAGGGCAGCCATTTTTGGCCATTGGTAAAGGGGGAATGGGTGCGGAGGTGAGTGCAGATTGCGTTATTCACCTCACACCTGACTTTATCAAGTTTTTGCGCCCAAAAATGAGCACAACTTGATGGTAAATTTGGGCCCTTAGTGTCAGGGGGATTAGTAGGGTAAATACTTGGGGTTAGGGGGAGAGGGCTTGAGTGAGATTGTCGTTGGTGCAGGCATGATGGGCCAAATGGCCTCCTTCTGCTTTACAGGGACTCTATGAAATTCTTGGCTCGTGAAAGAAAGTCATTGTCCGAAATCAGCACCTCCAGGATCCTGTGTATCAAGAAAGAGGCAGGAAGTTTTTCTACTGTTGTCCTTGTATTTGACAAATTCACGGTGTGTATGCTCATCCATTTTGAGTGGACATCTACCATTACCAGGAACAATGACCTTATAAATAGACCAGCAGAATCAACATTTAGCTGCATCCTTGGCCTTCCCCAAGAGTGCAAAGGAGCTGCTGGTGCTCACTTCCGCCCTTGTTGGTATTGCTGACACTGATCCACGCGTACAGCTATGTCTGTATGCAGACATAGCTCCTTGCGAGAATTTTCATTTTTGTCACTCCTGGGTGGCCATGGTAAAATTTGGCCAGGATGGGCCAATGTCTCTGGTTCAGGATGACAACTCTGGGCCTCTTAGGAGTTCATCCTCCTTGGTCAGCTGTTCGCTCCAGCTTTAGTACGGATGAAATTCTGTTCGTAATGGTCTTTTTGTTTCTCCTGTCAGCTGCTTTAATTTCACAAGGACTGGGTCTTTTCGCGTCCATAGTTGAATATTCTTTGTTATCACTGGAAGTGTTTCCAACAAAAAATCATCATCATCATCATCACCATCTCTTCCATTAGAGCTACTACCAGTTGGATGTCTGCCAATGGTAGTCGGCTCAAGGCATCTACATTGGCTACTCGGCTTCCTGAATAGTGTTCCAATTGATAATTATAAGTGGCCAGTAAGAAAGCCCATCACTGGGTTTGGGCCAATACTATTGGTGGCATCTCCTTGTCTTCCTTTAGCAGTTCTAGTGGTGGCTTGTGATCCACGATGATGACAAATCTTTGCCCATATATAGGCACTGGTAGAATTGTTTAACTCTGAATATCGCTACCGATCCTTCTTTTTCAACGTGGGCATATTTACAATTCCTGATAGCCAAGTTCTGAGGAGCATACACAATTGAGCATTCATCACAGTTTGGCCACCTGTGTGCCAAACTACCCAGATTCCACGCAGGGACACATCACAGGTCAGCAGTAGTTCCTTCCTGGGACCGTCATGTGCCAGAACGTTTGACAAGGAAAGCTGTTGCTTTATTTTGCTGAAAGTCAAGGATGGCCTGGAAGTCTGCTCCCAGGATTGGTCTTTCTTCAGTAGTTGGTGTAATGGGGCTAGGATAGAGGCAAGGTTGGGTATAAATTTTCCATAATAAGTTACCAACCCCAGAAATGACCTTAGCTCCTGGATGGATGTGGGAGCCAGGTGCCTTTTATTGCCTTGTCTTCCAACTGGTGTTGACTACTCCTGTCTACTTATAGTCCATATAGGTCACTTGGGGGACCTGGAATATGCATTTTTCCTTCCTGGAAAATTGACTTAAGATTTCCTCTATGTTCTCTGGGTGTTCTGTATTCATTTTTTCTGTTTAAAGGCATCATCTAGATAAATAATCACCTGAGGTAGGCTTTGAAAGATGTTTTCCATTGTTGGCTGGAGGCTGCAGGCTGACAATACCCCAAATGGCAACCTTGTGTATTGGAAAAGGCCTTTATGCTTATTAATTGTTGAATATCTCTGGGAGTTCTTGTCTAGCTGTAATTTGCAAGAACGTGTGGCTCATTAAGAGTTTTGAAAACGAGAGTCCTCCAAACAAATTTAGATATAAGTCCTTGATCCGAGGAATTGGGTATATATCCAGCTGTGAGAGCTTGTTTATTGTCTGTTTAAAATCCCCGCAAAGGTGGACTGATCCATCTGACTTCAGAATTGGTACGAGTGGTGCTGCCCATTTCACAAATTGACTACCCTGATCATGCCTTCATGCTCCAGTCTCCGGATTTCAGTTTCAACCTTTTCCTATAAGGCAAATAGTACTGGGCAGGCTTTGCAAAATCACAAAATTGCTTCCTGAATAAAATGTAAGGTTGCTTTTACTCTTTTAACTTCAGAATATTCAAATAGGACTGCACTAAGGCAGCCATTCTTGAATTGAAAAATGTTGAGCAAATCCAGGTGGACCTCTTATAACCAATTTCACCTCATTAGTCTTGGCCCTGAGACCTCCATTACAATCATTGGTAACTGAATCAGTTGCCTTTCATAGGAGACAGGAACAGATGTTTTATCCACAATTCACAGTGGTTCTTCTGTATAGGTTCTCAGTCTTGTTGAGGTCTTGGTTAAACCTAAAGATTTAAGTTCAGAGTGAATTTTATGAAACACTGTTCTTTGACCACCATTATGGCTGCACCTGTATCAACCTCCATTAATACCGCATATTCATTTAACTATACTGTTATCTTAATTGGGTCTGATTTAGACATCACTATGTAGCTTAATTGTTCTAAATAAGGTGTAAATAGATCTTCCAGGGAGTGCAGTCTCCTGGATACTGACTTATGTGTTGTTTTTTCTCAATCTACGTCTTGAAGGCCTGCTTTGCTGTTCCGACTCTGCATATCTGGAACAATTGCAGTGCGTTGCCAGGCAGGATTCTGAAGGGACTTGTAACTGTTTTGTCAAAGCTTGGTTTTGCTTTGCTGTATTGTGGGCTTTATGTTTATCTGGATACTTTGAGTCAGACTTTGTGATTGCCTGCACTCAAGTCATAGTTCACTAGTTCAGTTGAACTAGCATAGGGTGTTCACTTCGGACACCTTGCAACTCAAATATTCCACTTGCAGCATTTTCCAGTGATAAGGCCTGCTGTAGCACCTGTTCAAAATCCAGTTGAGCGCCAGCTAATAGGTATTTTTGAATTGTTATGTTATTAATCCTGCTTAACGAGAAAGCATCTCGTTAAGAGTTAAACCAAATTCATATGCTTTAGCCAGTCATCTAGCCCAGTTAGGAAAACCCTAACCGATTCTCCTGGCTGTTGGATTGTCAAGTAAAAATGATAACATCTCAGAATTAGAGGTGGCTTGGGTCATAGTATTCTCTAATTAGTTCAGTCAATTCTTGAAAGATATTAGTATTCGATGCTGCAGGGAATGTTAAACTCCAAATGTTGAAGTGCAACTGACAATCAGGAGAATTACCTGTAGTTTTTTGTCTGCCATAGTGTCATTTGCCTGAAGTAGTAACACGTGTTCCACATATTGGGCCCAATCCTCAACGGCATGGTTAAATGAGTCTGGTCTTTCAAACTAAGGCATTATGCATAAGAATGGCTGATCCCAAATTAAGCCAACTGTTGCGAGCGAGTTTCTTCATGGTTGTGCTTTATCTCGTCACCACTGAAATAACTCCTCCAAGACCAGTATCACTTCACCAAATTTAGATTTGTTTACAACATAAGTAACACTCAGACAGATATTTCTTCCTACAGAGTATACATCTGAAGTGCTAGCAACCCTGACACTCTATATTATGTACACATGCAGGGCTCCCTGATTGGATAAGCCATTGCTGCCTTAATCTGGAAGCTCCTATTCTAAGAGGCCCACATCATGGGCCTCATTAAAGTCATTACATTGTTGAAATCCTCAATAATTCCTACATTTGACCACCAATGCAATCTTGTCTGGCCTCCCACATTCTATCCTTGTTAAACTTGAGGCCATCTAGAACTCTGCTACTCATGTCCTTGAACCAAATCATGTTCATCCAACAGCCCTATGTTTACTGACCTATGCAGGCTTATGGTTAAGCAGTGTCTCAATTTTAAAATGCTCATCCATGTTTTCAAATTCATTCATGTCTTCACCCCTTCCTATCTCTATAATCATCAACTCTCCGAGAGACATTCTTCTAATTCTGGCCTATTGAACATCTCTGATTTTAATTGCTACACCATTGGTGGATGTAACTTTAGCTGCCTAGACCCCAAGCTCTGGAATTCTCTGCCTAAATTTCTCCACCTCTCTTTACTCCTTTAAGACCTATCTTTTTGGCTAAGCTTTTTGCCACCTGCTCTGCTATTACCTATGTGACTCGGTATTAAATTTGGCTATATCATGCATGTTTGAAATGCCTTGGAAGATTTTATTGTTTTAAAGCTTCAAAAAGTTGTGTTTTTGAATTTCATTTAGCATAAATTAAGTTTCCATGATCTTTTGTACTAGTTTTAAAAACATTATAATTATGTTTGCCAACTGCGATTAAGTGTTTTCCTAGAAGTTTTGTCACAAATTACCCTCATGCCTGAGCTATTCGTTGGCCAACATAACTATCCTCGTGACGCACTGCCTTTCTCCACCAATTGGAATGTGAAGAGACTTATTACCCAAATGGATGATCCACGTCTGTCAGTCAACCAGCCCATCTTTTCAATATTTTTATATCTGGTAAAGAGAAATGTTCAAAAAAATGACAAAAAAAATCAATTTTTTAAGTTCTCTATGATTTTTCTCCACAATCTCACGGAGTTGTGCCTTGGAGATTCATCTTTAATTCTTAGAGACTCCAGACCAATCCTGGAGTTCTGGCAACCTTTGTTACATTAAAAAACAGTCTCATCCATGATTGCAATAGTGATTGCAGACTGGAGAGACTTCAGTAGTGCAATCCCTGGATAGCTTAGAATCATTGACTGCAGTTTCTGCATTATTCTGTGCATGTGCAGACTTCTGAAATTGCTATCAGTTTCATTGGAGTAATGAGAGTATTCTGCTGTTAATTCTTTTGCCATTAATTCCAAGGCAAAATCAGGGCCAGCAAAAATGTGGCTAATCTGGAATTGGGAAAAAAAGCTTTTGAAAATAACATGATTTTAAATAGAAGAATGAATTGCATGTAAAATAAATACATACCAATTCCTTTTCAGTCAACTCACTTTATCAATTCTATTCCATTAAAAATTCTGCTATAAATAAGTTAATAACATTATACTTGAAAAAGATTATCTAGATTTTGTGTTATCTGGAATTTCTAATCTGTTCTGATTTTCATACAATGAACAAACAAGTAATTGAATTACTGTCTTGACTCACAGACTGACTGCTTAGAGACTTGCGTCCTTAAGCCAAATGTCAAGCATTGGCTAGGATCCATTGCTATTCCATTTAATACAGTGCTCGAACAATCAAAGGTATCAGTATTGGTTACAATTGAATGATTATAAATAGCACTTGCCTAAAAATTCTATCTTTGAAAGTGTTGCTTATTTATGTTTATGTTATGGCTAGATCAGTGGTACTTTCAGAATTGAAAGCCCACCAATGCTACTAGGATACACTTGGAAGAAAATAGACAGTGGCTCTTGTGAGCAATTTTATGAATTTGGACTTGCAGAAAGCTCACTTTTAACAATCTTTATGACCCTGGATCCTCAGGTTTCTTGTCCAGATAGCGTAAGTCCTCAATTTATTTCAAATTAATTTTCAATTGTATCTAAAAGAAATTAGTCCATTAAATAGTACTTTAATAATTTTGTGGTATATGCAAATTGTTGAATTGACCTGGGAGTTTTCTATGTTTACTTTAACAGTGGAACTTTGCAATTATGTATTTTTCTAAACACGTTCTCTTGCTTTAGGACGATCAACAGCCACCTCTCTGGAAGGTTAGTAATGCAATTCAAAAGAGAATATTTTCTCATTTCTGTCTTATTACATATCAAAATAATAATGCACTAAACGACCTATAATATTATTATCTTTTCTAACCTTCTTTAGTTGGAAACAATAGAAGATGAAGAGATGTTACATAAGGCATATGCATTTCAAAAGGAGATTCGTACTCTTTACCCAAAGCGAAGAATCATCGTCAGTATTATTGATACCGATTGCAGAGTTGGGATTGTTACAAGATATATTAGACCACTTTGTCCACCACAAGAATTGCTTGATACATTTCCTGATAATCCAGAGGCAACCTTTGTATGTCACGTATTAATTATTTATAGAAATCACAAAGAAACTAACAAAACGTAATGAGGTCAATAACATTTAGTAGTGTTGAACAGGAGATTCCATTTCAGAAAGATATTCTACTTAACACCATCATCCTTGCTAACTTAATCCTCTGCTCCTCTTGACCTAGCACTACCTTTCGCTGTGTTTTGAGGAACTCCTTTGATCATTTAAAACCCTACTTGTGTTCTACAGGCAGGTCTTGATTGGCTGCTATCCCCTGAAATATTGCCCCACACCTCCCACACTCATGCTCCTGGTATTTCATCAACAATGCTGGCAGTAAACATTGAAAAACCTGACCTTATTTTATTGGGTGAGATTAGCTTTATACTACACACTCACATGGTGTTCCTGAAGATTCATTAACATATTCCTAGCCACAACAAGTGGCAGAGGAACAAATTGACCTCGTGCCTGTGGACAGGTGAGCACAATTTCGCTTGCAGATTACAGATGTTTTGTTTTAAGACCAATTAATGATTACCTTCAGAGAATGAAGTAAAAAAATAGTGAATTAGCATTCCTGGATGTGAGAAATTAGAACAAATTTTGTCCTCTACTTCAAACTCTGACTCGATAACAGTGAAGGAATGGAGGTATCAATACAGAGCATCTTAGCACAGGTAGGAATGCCCAATTTCAACAGGAATGTCTCATTAGCAATTTACTTTTAGTTTTCATGTTTCCAATACTTAGAAATGGACAGTGATGCAATAATGCATAATACATTTTCCAATTAATTATTTAAAGGTTCATTTCAAAAATGAGAAGGAGGAGTTTTGCGCAGTTAAGTTGTTAAAGACCCAGGGACATGTACCATGAGCATAAGGAGAGACAGGCTGCCCCACAATTTTCCAATATATCTTTAAACATGCCACTATAGGCAGCAAGGCATAGGCTGGAACTGATTTTGGCAAGCTGGAGGAAAAAGAATCATACTGTCATCTTTAAGAAGGATTGTCTTGAGGTGACAGAAGAGGTCAGCTGTACGATTGTTAATTAGAATTCATGGATTCAGTATCACAAGCAATTCAATGATCTGTCTAAATCAGGAAAGGTGAGCAGAGACAGTAGTCACCAAGATCTTGCACTGTATTTCCTCTCATTTTGTTTTGTCAATCAAATCCATTCACATCATACTTCAGCCCCACATCACTATCATAAGGACAAATCATACCAAATTAATGCACCTCCTCTCACCCTCATTCCCTTGGTATACTCATCCCATTTTCTTTCTCTACCACTGCCAGCAAAGGCAGTCTTCATCTTGTCTCATACAATATCAGTCACTTCGGCCACTGTCATCACAAATTCTAAAGTTTTGAAATTAGGATAATCCTTGAAAGTATGCCCCTCACCTTCCTTACTGTGATGATACTGTACTATTTTGAAATATTTTATATGCAAGGTGGGACTACTTTAAAAGTGTTTTGTTAGAAGAGTTGATTTGTCTGGGAAACCATGCAGCTCACGTGCTGAGAATGCAGGATAATTGATTTTAGCTCGCATTGTGTTACTTTGTAGAGTTAATGGGCCTTTTGTTTATTTAGTTTCTCCTGGGATTTTAGACTAGGCATGTGAGTTTTTGATTAGGCTGATTAACATGGACAGAGTCATAATATACCTTGGGGTTTCTGATCTGGCACCCTAACATCATCCATTGGCTGAATTTTATGAGAGACTGTGTTCCCTATTCCCCAGACTGAAAAGTCAGTTGGGAGGCCTGTCCACGAAAAAGATGGTCACCCTGAAGCTATTTAAGGTTTGGCAGGACAGGTCCTCTGCCCCCATCTGGGGAAGAAGACCACCACGGAAAATTGCCGGTTTGACCTGCCGACAATTCTATAGTCCTAGCAGCACCAGGTTGAAGTTATGGCCATTGGCTGGAAAACATGTAATCCCCAAAGAAAAGAAGCGAATCTAAGTCAGATTCAGATATGTTTGGGTTATCATCAGGACCAGATTGGCAGGCCCCAGCGAGGGAGACGATGGGGTGGGGGAGAATGGCTTTGAAAGATCATGGGTGAGGGTTATAGGATGGGCAGAATGACTTTGGGGGTTGTGCATCCAATAGGGATCTCCCAAAGGACGTCCCAAGGCCCAACATCAACCTACACAATAAAATCTGTCAGGCTACCTGCTTGTGTGGGCCTTCCTTTGCCACAGGTAAAATTGTATTTATTGGCCACTCAAGGGACCTAGTAGGCCCAAGGGTGGGCAGGCCTCCCAAAGTCTCTATTGTCTGCCATAAATTGGAGACAAGACTGGGGCAGTGTGGGTATAGCCGGCTGGCAGGCCATGTGCATATTTTACAAGCCCCAACACAGCATTGGAGGAGCGTAAAATATAGCTAATAAGTGGCGGATTGACCATTAGGCTGAGTAGTCTTAAGCCTAGGGGCCTGGAAGGGAGGGGGGCCCAAGAGCAAAAAAAAGGTTTAACTCTTTTAAAGATGAATAAATGCTTCAATCTGTTGATTTACATGCTGTTATTGACACCTTTGTAAACTAAAAAAAAAACTTTTTAAAGTACAAGTGTAAAGAAAATGAAAAATAAATGCATAAAAGGGCTGTAATTGATTCATATAACTTTATGATATTATACATGTAGTACATTATACATAGTACAACGATATAAGTTATCTAACATCACTTAATGTCACTTTATTTTATTCAACAAAGAGTGGGCTGGGGGCAGGGGGCCTTACTAAAACTCAGCCTAGGGGTCCGGGTGGTAGTTAATCCGCCACTGCAGTTAATGTGTCAGATTCCCCATTCACTATTTACATTAAATCCATCAGATTTTAAATACAAATTTATTCATGGGACATGGGTGTTGCTGGCTGGCCAGAATTTATTGCCTAGTTGCCCTTGAGAAGGTGGTGGTGAGCTGCCTTCTTGAAATGCCGTTGTCCACATGCTGGTCAACCCACTCTACTTTTTATTTGTCTCTTTACTCTGAGACTGTGCGCTTGGATCCTAGTCTCTTCTAGATGCTGATTCAGCAGAAAGAAATGCTGCAGATACAGCAGTAACTGTGTAGTTATCAGTTGGCCTACCAGGCACACTGACCACACTAGCAGAGAATATGGAGGAGTCCAACTTAAGCATCTGTAGGAGAATATCGCAGAGCCATCAAGCTGGGTTCCAGGTAGAAAATCTTTGGGAAATTTTCACTGCTGCTGTATCTTGGATTCTCCCAGGGAATCACAGACTCTCACGAATCTTTTTTTCTGGTTGCAAACAAGCTGAACATTGACAGAATGGAAACCTTTATAGTTCATAAATGTTCCTGGCTGGTTGGGTGTATTTCGCATTGCCTTATACAGGCAATCTGTGGTGCCCTGCACCTGTGGAAAGCTTTCCACAAATGTGGTCCCAGTTCTTGCTCAGTCTTCCTGTCTTCAACCTTTGGCAAAATTGTACAGCTGTTGGCCCTGCAAATTAATCCATCCATTGCTTGTCATGCCTTTATGTACTGCTGACTATGACACTGTAAAAGTGTGGTGCACTTCAGATATCTTCAAGAGGCTCAGATTTTGCTAGAAACCAATGGTGTTTATTGATAACTAGAACTATGTACAAGCGGTTGCAGTCCATGGTTATCTGGAGCATGCCTTTACAGGTTGACGACATGGCAACCAGAAACATCTTAACTGAGGGAGGGCTTCGCCCTCTGGGTGATCACTTACTGTAAGAAGTCTGACAACACCAGGTCCACATCATGATCACTTACTGTCAGTTTCAGGAGATCATCCTCTGCTGTGCATTCTTAAAGAGATAGATATCACAATCACTACAGATACTCTTGAAGAACCTCCTATGCAATATGGAAAAAAAGCAAACAATTCAGAGAAGTGGTTACTTGCATAGTCATTTGCATGGTGACACGCCTCCAGGTTCAGCTGGCAAAAGGTGTTCCTCTCGGAAGCTGCAGGGGTTGATGACTACCTGTTGTTTAATGCATAACCTCCTAAAATTCTGCTCCTCCAACGGATCGAGGCAACTAAGCCTCTGCCTATTATTTTCATAGTGTTCAGAAATATTGATCTGGACTCTAATCACCATCAGACTTGTCATTGTTATAAGATCTGCTGTAGGTGAAGTTACTTTGCACATTGGTTTTTTTCATTCACATGCAAGGTACAGGCATTGTCAGCATTTATTTCCAATCCCTGTATAGCTTTCAGAATATATAGCTGAATACAACCGAGTGCATTGTTGTGAGATTTCAGAGGAAAGTTAAGAATTGATTCCATTGCTTTGGGTCTAAAGTCACATATAAGCCAAACTAAGTAAGGATGGCAGAGTTCCTTTCCCACTGGACATTAGTAAACCAAGTGGGTCTTGACAACAATCCAGAAGCTTCATGGTCACCATTACTAATATAGCTTTTAATTTCAGATTTATGACCTCTGTCATTGAAGGTGGGCAGAAGTAATGTTTTTGAGCCTGTTTGTCCCTATAAAAAAAAACTTTTAAAGGAAAAGACAGATTTTAACAAAATTTTGTACATGAATAGCATGTGACTCAAAGAAGAATGAATAAGTTTTTGACAAAGATGCAGATCTGGATCCTGGATTTTGAATTTTTTAAAGGATGTATTGACATTGGAGATAGGGCATATTGATTTATTTTTGCAATGTTATGGCTTCTCTTTTCAGAATGGTGTTGTAAAATGTTGCAGGTTACCTCAGCTGCTGTTCTGGAATTTATTACAGTTGTCAAAATGTAAGCAGAGTTTTCAGAGCAAGTTGTTGGATGTGGATTGTCCTGTAGCCTCCTCAGTAAGATAGGATCTCTTAATAAAAAGATGTATTTATTCCAACTCTGTAGTTACAAGGCAGAAAAAAGTCTCATAGAAGAGTAATTGTAATAATGTTGCATTAACACAGCAGGAGTGTGTGCTGTATTGAACACCCTCATCACATGTTTCAACTATTGAATTTACATTCTCTGGTATTAAGGCATATAATTAAACACTTGAGAGATTAATTGCAGTGTTCTAGAGCACAGTGAATGTTTGATTAGTCAGTCTTTTGGCTGATGGGATATATGTGGATACATCTATCATTAGAACCTGTTATTCTACCTAGTTGACTTAGAAAATGCTACACAATCCTCCAAGCTTGTCAAAATTTGACAAGCAGCAGGAACTTTACCAGTGCTTTGTGTTGCTAAACTTTAGCCAGACGTATGTATATTCAGTAAATAAGGGCAACTTTGAGAGCATAAAAGCAGAGCTAACTAAAGTGAACTGGCAAATGAGGTTAAGCATAGGTCTATAGAGATGCAGTGGATATTTCAGGATGCACAAAATAGATACATTCAAATGAGAAAGAAACTTCCAAGGGGAGGATCCATCATCCATGGTTAAGACTGTAGAGACAGTTTCAAACTTAAAGAAAAAGCATATAATTGCGCAATGATAAATGGCAAGTTGGAAGATTAGACACAATATAAAGACAACAAAGGGTAATAAAGAGATTAGTAAGGAAACAAAGCTAGGATATAAACATGGATAGTAAGAGTTTCTATGGCTATTTAAGTAAGCAAATAGTTCACAAAGTGAGTGTTCATCCTATAGAAACTGAGTGCAGGGGATTAACTAATGACAAGCAAGGATGACTGAACAGGTATTTTGCATCGGCCTTCACTATAGAGGATACAAGTAATATCCCATAAATAGCTGTAAATCAGGAAATGAAATGGAGGGAGGAATTCTGGAAAATTATAAATACCTGCGAAGTAACATAGAGTAAATTCTTGGAGCTGTGCGTTGAGAAATCCCTTGTTCTAACAGACTTCCTCTTAGGGCCTTGAAAGAAGTGGTTAGTGAGATTGTTGATGCATTGGTTTTAATTTTCCAAAATTCCTTAAATTCAGGTAAAGTTCCATTAGATTAGAACATAGCAAATGTAAATCCTTTATTCAAAAAGGAAGGAAGACAGAAAGCATGAAACTACCAGCCAGTTAGGTAACATCTTCCATAGAGAAAATGTTAGAAGTTAATATTGAAGATGTTATGGAAGGCAATTTGAAAAGTTTAAGGCGATCAGACAGAGTCAACATACAATATGGTTTTGTGAAAAGAAATCATGTTTAACCAATTTATTGGAGTTCCTTGAAGGAGTTACATCTGCTGTGAATAAAGACATTTGATGAGATGCCATATTAGAGGTTATTGTGGAAAATGAAAGCTCATGGTGTAGAGAGTAACATTTTGGTATGAATAGAAGATTGCTTAGCTAACAGGAGAGAGAAGATAACAGCCATAAATGGATCTTTTTCTGGTTGACCGGATGTAATGAATGATATGTCACAGGAATCAGAGCTGGGCCTCCACTGTTCACACTTATATAATGGACTTTGATGAAGGAGCAAATGGTGTGACTTCCAAATATGCTGATGACACAAAGATAGGTACGAAAGTAAGTTGCAAACAGGACATAAGGAGGCTACAAAGTGACATAGGTTAAGTGAGTGGGCAAAATCTGGCTTGGAGTATAATGTAGGCAAATATAAAATTGTTCATTTTGATAGGAAGAATAAAAAAAAACATATTATCTCAATGTTGAGAGATTGCAAAACTCTGAGATTCAGAAGGATCTTGGTGCCCTAGTAGGTGAATCACAAAAGATTAGTATGCAGGTACAGTAAGTAATTAGAAAAGTTAATAGAAAGTTATTGTTTATTGTGAGAGGAATTAATTACAAAAGTAAGGAGATTATGCTTCACTTGTACACAGCACTGGCAATGAGAAGGACTGCTTTACATTCTAGCATTTTGTTGAATCTGCATCCGTACTCTCCTGACCTGGGTGTATAATTAAAGCACATCCTACACAGGACTAAGGAATCTGCTGCAATACTTCTGCTGTTAATCTCATTAGCCACCTCCAACCACAAATTTATAGTAACAGCAGAATGGGGACATAAATTGAGGGGTGATAATTATAGGATGGATGTCAGAGGTAGGTTCTTTGCTCAGAGGGTAGTAAGGGCGTGGAATGCCCTGTCTGCAGCAGTTGTGGACTCGCCAACTTTAAGGGCTTTCAAATGGTCAGTGGATAGGCATATGGATAACATTGGAATAGTTTAGGTTAGAGGATCATTAGATTCGTTCCACTGGTCGGTGCAACATCGAGGGCCAAAGGGCCCTGTACTGCACTGTAATGTTCTATGTTCTATGTTTCTATGTTCTATGTTTTTTTTCCTTTCATTACTAGGGAGATTAGTTGCTTTTGACTTTGCAGTGCACCAACAATATATTCAGTGATGTGTTGTTAAATCAAGTGAAGCATTTGACAGTCCTGAATTGATGATTAGAATTTGTCGTATCTTTGCACAGACTCCTAATTCCTCCAAGTTCCATCTTTGAAATTGAATTGAAGTTATTATGCAATATGCACCACACCTACTTGTTGTGCATTGGTGACAGAAAATGCAGAAGTAAAATTATTCTTGGATAACCATGTTGAAATTGGTTAACCAATTGGTTCAACCATGTTGAACTACCTCTGGCCTGATTTTCTCCATTCTCCATCCTGCCACTCATCTCATTCTTCCCTCACTACCCATTTAAAACTCTCCTCTGCATAATTGTCAGCTCATATGATTTTGTGAAATATTTTGAGTTTATCAAGCTAATTACCATGATTGCTGTATTACATCTGACAAAATTTACTTGATCTATTTATTAACCTTTAAATTAATAATATGATGAAAACTATTTGGCAGCTATCAAAATAAATGAATAGTTAGATTGGTGTTTATAAAAAAACTATTCATCTTTGTATTATTTGTAATAATGTCAACACATATATAATCTGTACATTTTCCCATTTTAGAATCTTATAGCTAGATTTGTGTCCTTGATTCCATACCTTCCAGATAGCCTAGGTTTCTCAGATTCCTGCCACGTTTGGCTAACATCACAGGCAAGTAGGATAAATGTTACATATTTTACGAGGAAAAATATGCTGATTATATTATTTAATACTTCTCATAATTGTAACTTAACATTTGAGTAGTATGGTATGAAACCAATGAGGTTTTTACATATAAACCTATGTACAGGCTGCACTATATATTTCTTTGTTATTTGTTCATAGCTAATTGTTCTTCAGGTACAATATTCTGGTACAATCTTTCAATATTCTAAAGTGTGGAATTTTTAAATGTTACCGACTTGTACATTAGTATTTGCTATCAGCATGTTTAGTTTAAGATTGCCTATTAACAGCTTCAATTCTTTTGTTTTCCTTCAGCAATTTCTTAATCTGATACTTGGAGGTAAGGAGGACCATGCAATCCTTCTTTGTAACTATTTCTTGTACATGAAGCTGAATGCTTTCATACTCTTAGGAACCTCAATTCTTGAAGTAAGTACGGTAATTATAAACATTTATTTTGCTACCCAATTTCCAATTCATGTGTCCGTTCTAGACTCGAAAGATGGAAGAAAGTGAGAGCAAAGACAAATAGAAAGAAATGCAGTAATAAAGTTTATTCTCACATTTTGAGCTGAAATTTATAGAGTGGTCTCCAACACTCCAAGTAAAAAGCTAGGGAGAGCCCATCCACAATCCTAATAGCTTCCATGCAGTAATTTAATTCTGGAATCACATGTCTCAAGAGGAAGCCCTGCTTTAGACAGCTGCTGGCCAATCTAATTGGCCAGGAACTCTGTAGTCCCAGCAGTGCCACCAAGAATGGTGCCACTGCTGTTACAGGCAATCACCAATGCTGAAGTGTGTAGGTAAATCTGAGCTGAGGAATATTGGCAAGGGTCATGAGGTTAACTGGTTAAGAAACCAGTGAAAGGGCCAATGTGAGGAAAAAACATAGGAAGGATGCCTCTGAGGTACCCAGGGACCTCCCAAGTGAGACCCCCTAGCCTTGACTTTTTGCCAGGGCAGACAGATAAAGCCACTGGGCTTCCTGCATGACATGGATCTCCCCCAGTCCTGACTGAAATACTGGGAGTGATTCTCCCAAATAAATTCAAAGTGCCGAATTTGTGTGAAAACTGAAGTAAGTCACGTTTTTTTCAATGGGAGTTTCAAAATGAATCGACCACACTCTGTACACTGCAGAGCGCACTAGTGTAAATCATACTGAAAACCAGTGAGCTTATTTTCTCGCTGACGAGGCTGGCAGCATAGTGTTGAGTGGCCACTGCACATGCGCCGATCTGTCAGCGCTGAGATTGGCGCATGTGTAGTGACTACTGTCTGCTGGCCTCCCAATCGCTGTCCCACTCGATATCCCGAATCAGCGGCCGGCTCTGTGACACCCGGGTCACTATCCGTGTGAAACCCACCCACACAGCCTGATCGCTGGCCCCCCTGTCCATGTCCGGGGCCAGCCACTTAACAATACTCCCCCCAAAAGTGCCAACCCTCCCCATCCACAGTCTTGATACCCCTCCCATGCAGTGCCATCCCCCCTGTAGTTCCAACCCTTAGTTGTGCCGATTTCCTCCGCAGTCCTGCACCCCGCCACCCGTCCCGATCACCAGCCTCCCTCTTTCTCCCATCGACCTTGCCTGCAGAGTAGCAGCAGGACCCCCGCCACCACCGATTGTCCCACCCACTTGGCACGGCCCAATCCTCTGGGGGCTGCTATAGTCCCTTCTTCACTCCAATGGGGTGCACCTCCAACTCCCCAAAGGTGAGTAATTACGTAAACCTCACTGGAGTGAAATATTCCTCGTTGGGGGGGGAGAGACTCCCCCACTCGGAGACTTCAGTCCTGGAACCGCTAATTATATTGAAATTAGATTTAAATCCCCTCTCCTGCATGCCTAATGCAGCTCTGCACTCATTTCCAGTGTGAAACTGACAACGCCAGAAATCTGGCACTGGGAGAGGTACTTGGGGCCAGACACCAGAGTGGATTGCACTAATCCAGCCCTGCTGAAATCTCCTGGTCCACTGCATTGATAAATTAGCACAACGTGATAGGAGAATCACCCCTACTGATTGGCCATTGAAGGGCAGGTGGGCTACTCAATTCCATTGCTGCCACCATCAAATATCAGACAGGTCAACAGTGAGCAAGTGGGCAGTGGGAAGACAGCCATTTAATTTTATGGTGCCCCCCCCTCCCCCCCCAACCTTCAAACCTGCCCATGGGGGAGCATAAAATCCAGCATCTAATTTGATTCAATTTCTTTTGAAATAAACAAGTTGAAAAATAAACTATATTGAAGAAAGAGAAGCTCTAAGGGTGCTGGGAGGTGAAAAACTGATTGGGAATGAGGAGGTTTTACATCTTTCATCACCCTCCTTGGAGGGAGAAGGTAGGAGTGGGGATGAATGGCAGAACACAAAGAAGCAAAAAGAAAATTTAAGCAGAAAGAAACAGAAGAGAGTGAAGAAAGTGTCAAAGAGTATAACATGAGAGATTATATTCTCAGTTATACTGTATATGCATTTGTTACAAGAGTTCATTGGGTAATATAATAGAAATTTGTGTGCACTTTCTATCTTTACTTCCTTTTGTCAAATTTTGATTGTGAGTGGAATTTTCTGTTCCCACTAGTGACAGGAATCATGACGTTCATTTGGAGCAATGACAAATATCGGTTTTCCCCCATTGGGAAATTTGTTTGGAATTTTGTTATGCTGACTTTGATGGCATGTTAAAGATGGTTCAACATTTCCGTTAATCTATGTTGGGAATCACATTTTCATTCATTTGCATTTCATGAACGCTCATTAAAATCCTAACTTGCTGGAATCATGCTGCTGCTCCAGATTAACAACCTTGTCAGCAGATTATTAGAATGGTTCGTTCCCTGACAAAACAATGATGGGTACTAACCTGGTTAGCTGTACTTCATCAATGATCTCGAAATATGTAGATGCTGCTTTCACCTACTTTTAAAAGCACTACAATGAGGTGCATCTATTATAGGACAGGGGAGGCATGCTTTTGGGGAAAGATGATGGGGAGATATCTGGAGAAGGTTTTGGTGGGGGGGAGGTGAATGTCAACGTAAGGTGAGGAATGGTGTCTGGGGAAGGTTGGGGGGTGTTTTGGCAAATTAAGAGGGTGGGATCGATAGAGCTGATGGGGGATTCCTTGAGAACAAACAGTGGTAGGAGGGAACAGTCATAACCAGAGAGGCAAGTGAAATATGGAGGGTGGCAGTTCAGGGTGTGAGTATCAAAGGTGAAGGTATGATCTGGTGGGTCATAGAAGGAGACAGGAAAGATGGCACAGATAATGGAAGGGGACAGGTCAAGGTGAGCATGGAGGTGTTTGAATCCCTGTGAAGTCATAGAGGTTTACAGGCCCTTTGGCCCAACTTGTCCATGCTGCCTGGCTTTTATATTAAGCTAGTCCCAATTGCCCATGTCTGGCCCATATCCCGCTATGCCAATTTTACCCATGTAACTGTATAAATGCTTTTTAAAGGACAAAATTGTATTTGCCTCTACTACTAGCTCTAGCAACTTGTTCCAGATCCTCACCACCCTCTGTGTGAGAAAATTGCCCCTCTGAATCCTTTTGTATCTTTTCCCTCTCACCTTAAATCTATGCCCTCTAGTTATAGACTTTCCTATCATTCAGAAAAGATGTTGATTATCTACCTTATATGTGCTCCTCATTATTTTATAGACTTCTATAAGATCACCCCAAAGCCTCCTACGCTCCAGGGGAAAATGTCTCAGTCTATCCAGCCTCTCCTTATAACTCAAACCATCAAGTTCCCATAGCATCCTAGTAAATCTTTTCTGCGCTCTTTCTAGTTTAATATCCTTTCTATAATAGGGTGACCAGACTGTACACAGTATTCCAAGTGTGACCTTACCAATGTCTTGTACAACTTCAAGTTCTGGCCTCAGAGCTGTGTGCATGACATGTGTCCAAGTCTTTTCTGTTCTGGAATGTGAGTCTCATGTCACCATTCTGTCAACACTCTTACCCTGATCAGTTATTGATATTTGACACATCCTGTCCTGAATATAAATATTAAAGTTAATATTTATCTCCCAAAAAAAGTTCACCATCATGAACATATTAAAATAACCTCTGCATTAGGGACAGTGCAATCAGGGTTTATTTGAATAATAATTATAGGATTTAACATTAACAAGCATGGAATGCATACATGTGACCCACTTGTTGACTACAGTGGAGTTTTTTTGATCTGTTTCCTAGTGCTCTGGTGCAGTGCTCCCCTCTTGCAGCTGCACTGAAGAAAGGCTACTGACTTTTTTAAAATTCATTTGTGGGATGTGGGTGTCGCTGACTAGCTAGCGTTTATTGCTCATCCCTAATTTCCCTTGAGAACATACTGGTGAGCTGCCTTCTTGAACCGCTGGATATTACCCAGGTCTCGTGCATTTGAACATGCTTAAGTATCTGAAGAGTTGGTACTAAACATTGTGCATTCATTGTCAAACATTCTCACTTTTGACTTTATCATAGAAGGAAGGCTGTTGATGAAGCAGCTGAAGACAGTTAGGACCCTATCCTGAGGAAGACTTCCCATGATGTCATAGAACTGAGATGACCTCCAACGTTTTCATTTGTGCTTGGTATAATTGCAACCAGAAGAAGTTACCTCCTGATTCCCATTGACTCCAGTTTGGCTAGGCCTTCTTGATGCCACACTCAGTAAATTGCTGCCTTAATGTCAAAGGCAGTCACCCTCACCTCAACCCTGTCATTCAGCTCTTCCATTCAAGTTCGAATTAAGATGTTAATGAGAGCAGGAATTCAGTGACCCTGGCAAAATCTAAATTCAGCATCAGTGAGCAAATTGTCACTAAGGAAGTTCTGCTTGATGCCGTTGTTCATGACTCCTTCCACCATTTTGCTGATGTTCGAGAGTAGACTGATGCAGGTGTAGACATACAAGACAGGACATACCTGGCCAATTTTCAGTATTCTACAGATTCAACTGTACCTTAATATCACATGCAATGAATAGAATTGGCTGAAGACTGGCATCTGAGGTGGAAATGGATCAACCACTCAGTACTTCTAACTGATGATTTCTGTAAGTGATTCTCCTATCTGGGGTTAAGGTCCCGTGTTGGCAGTGGGAATGTGGAAATACGTTCTGTGGAGTTTGGCAAGGATCAACACCATATCCTCCGACCCTGACCTCATTAATTATGCAACTAAGTGCTTTGTATTGTATTCTGTGATAGTTCAGACCATAGTCCTCCAGGTGCCGTATTGGAAAGGCACCCAACATCACTGACCCAATATTAGAAGAAAGAAGATAGACCTCCTGAGAAAGATGAATCTCTGGGTGATGGTTAGATTCTCTCTTGTTGAAGACTGTGGCTGAGTACAATTCTGCTGCCCACAGCACTTCATTGTTATTTAGTTTTGAGATATCAAATCTTTTCGAAATGTGTCCCAGTTAGCACAACGGTAGTGCCACACAACATGATGAGGGAATCTGCAATGTGAAGACAGGACTTTGTCTCCACAAGGACTGTGTGATGTTCACTCCTACCGATACTGTCTTGGACACATGCATCTGCAACAGGCAGGTTGGAAAGGATGATACAAGGTATGTTTTTCCTATTGTTAGTTCCCTTACCACCTCACAAACCCGGTTTAGCATCTATCTCTTACAGGACTTGACCAATTTGATTTGTATGGTGCTGCTGAGAAACTCTTAGTGATAGACATTGAAGTCCATCACGCATAGTGCATTCTGTGCCCCTGCTCCCCCCAGTACTTTGTTCAAGTGCTGTTAAACATGGAGGAGTATGGATCCATCAGCTGGAGGGGTGCTGGTGGTACATGCTAATCAGCAGGACGTTTCTGTGTCCATGTTTGACCTGATATCATGAGATGTTGTTGGTTCCTGAGTCAGTGTTGAAAGCTCTCAGGACAACTCCTTCCTGAAGCACACCATTGTGCCACCACTTCTGCTGGATCTGTCCTGCCAGTGGGACAGGATATACCAAGGGATAGTGAAGGTGATATCTAGGAAATTATCTGTAAGTTATGATTTTGTGAGTATTTTAGTGTCAGGCTGTTACCAAAAGTGTCACTTTTTCATCTCAATTTTGCATCCCAGCTCGTCAGCCTTATCTACAGGGCTATAATTTGTTAAAAGTCGCTAGAAATTGCCTTGAAACCCATTGGGCAGAACTCTCTAGCCATTCATGCCAATAGGATTCTCCTGTCTCACTGCAGTGAGTGGAGATTTGGCCAAGTGCCAAATTCTCCATCCTCTCTGGAAGCAGCAGCAGGTCGTGAATAGCCAGAGAATTCTGGCCATTATAGCTTAAGCTGGCTCCAGGGTACAATCCCAGTGGCTTAATGGATAGGCCCAAGGTACACCTGACATTGGGGCTCAGATCTTATTTAATTGGTATCAGTAAACATTGGTCAAGGTTACTGGCAAAGAGGTTCAAATTTTGACCACAGCATTGTTAGCAGCAGCCTGTTAATTATTAAAGAGCAAGGGATGTGATCTCAGGGGATATCATCAGAGAATGAGTAAATTGGGGAAGGGCCAATTAGATGACCATAATTGGCTAACCTGGAAGGCAGGCAGTTAAGATAAGGGGCATATTGAGACTTCAGGAAAGGGGCAATTGGAAAATTAGGGTGGACCAAGACAATGTGTGGAAGGGGGCTTCGTTCGTCCCAAAACTGTCTGCCTCTTGCCTGCTTTGATTCCCATGGCAGGTGGGGCAGTAAAAGTCCAACCATGATGTTAACCAAGAGTGGATGGGATCATATATATTAGCAGGCAGTAGTCTGTGGTTTTAATGTGGTGTAAAAGAAATAACACCTGGCTTCACATTCAAGCAAGTAGTTTTAAAATGTACCTTTCTGGTGGCAGCTTGCAACAGTTCCTTTCACAATTAGTGGTTAGGATGCATGTCTCATCCTAATGAATGCTGGCTGCATTCAAAGCAACTCCGTTTTATGCAAAGCATTCACAAAGGGCTTAACGCTTGCTTCAAAAACAGGCTATAGTTTGTTTCCTTCACCGTACGGACAGTTATTAGCATTGCTGCTTCTCAGTGCCAGGAACTTGGCTAAAATTCCTGGTTTGGGTCACTGTCTGTGCAGAGTTCTGCCTGTGTCTGCTTAAGCTTCCTCTGGGTGCTCTGGTTTCCTCAGTCTGAAAGGCATGCTGGTTAGGTGCTTTGGCCATGCTAAATTCTCCCTCAGTGTACCCAAACAGGCACCAGAGTGTGGCGACTTTCACAGTAACTTCATTGCAGTGTTAATGTACGCCTATTTGTGACAATGATAAATAAACTTTAAAAACAATATGGTGCTTGGTGCACTCAGGGTTCGTAATGAGTGTGGGTTTGCTGCCTGCCATCATGGATGTATCTACAGATACTTGTACCAATGATGAATAAGACTGCCTTGATTTCTAAGCTTATCTAATGATGGAATACAAAGGAAGTAGGTTCCCAATGGGATAGGATTTCTATCCTTTCTTTTCTCTGAACTGCTTGTTTTACATTGCTAAAATGGGTGGTTCAGAACAAAAACAACAAGCCACTAAATCTTGCTTGAGTGCTCAACTGCAAGTAAGGACCTCTTACAGATTGGAGAATGGTGAAAGTTCTGCCACTGCAGTAGCTTAAATGATTATGACAAACTTTTTTTTAAAAGAAGAATGATTTAGACTCGCAGCAATTTTGAAATGCACTTTGGTCTACTGACCTTGAAATTTCTGTTAACCTTGCAACTTCAGCATTGAAAGGTCTTTATTCTTAGACCAACCTGGAATCAGGCTGTTCTATTTTGCACTGGCTTGATCATTATTTGTTTGGACTTTGCTGACTTCCACTGCCAACTTTACCTAACTGATAAGATGCAGGAATTGACTTCCGAATATTTTTTAACAAAGCAGACATTGTTTAATATCTGAATTTTTGATTATGATGCTAGCTACAAGACTTAAAATTTTATTTAAAAGAAATAACTTGGTAATGTGAACCCCTTCCAATGTGCAGATAAGTTTTGATGGTATAATGAATGAGAGATATTAAAAGACAGTTATGCTTTAAACTGTCTCTTTCAATTTAAGGTAAAACAGAATGTCCTGGAATGGGCATTGGTAATCATGCTGAAATACACTTGGAAACAATCCATGTATTTTGGTTGCCATGGCGACAGAACTGAGACTCATAGAAACTCAAGTGTCAATTTTCACACCTCTCCATGAAAGAACAACAGGTGGTCTTACTGGATAGGCTCTCATTCTCAGTCAAACAGAACAAGACTGAAAACAAAAGCTGCTGTAAAGGGAGAGAGACTTTTTTTGTTAACCTCAAGCAGAAGACTAATGTAAAATAATTATTTTTTGTAGAGATGGAACTTGCTGAGATTTAAAGACCAAACAGTTGTAGAGTTGGCTTGACACTGATGTTGATTCAGTTAGACTCAGATGATTGAGTGAAGAGAACTTTAAAGGGGCTCTAGAAGACATTCCTTGGTATGGCAGGGGGGGAGATAATGCTGTTGAATAGTTGAGAGAAATTTGGGACTTTAACTACAAAGCTTTCTCTGAGCATATGCCTTTATGTATAAATGTGGCATGTGGTTTTTGGTTCTGTTAATTAGTTAAAGTCTTAAAATGTGTAAGTTTGTAATGAAATTCTTGCTGTTGGTCACTAGGAAATATATATTTCTCTTTAAAAAGCATCAGTCTCTGCAGGGATCATAGAAATAGGAAAACTATGATTGTGCTTTTGTATGTTCAGATGAGGTAAGAATACTCCAACTACAATGGCATTTGTTAAATAGATAACCTCATTGAGATGCAATTGTATAAATCATCAAAAGGAAGAAATAAGGTGAACCCAGACCAGAATTTCATGTAAATGCACAAAAGAAAATATATTTAAATTAATAACAGGCACATTTAAAACACAGCTTAGAAAGCTGTGTCTTTAATCTACAAGTGAGAAATGTCTGGAATTATCTACCATTTAAGATAGAGCCACCAAAATGACAGGAATTTTGGTGCCAGGCTGGAGAATTGGAGTGCTATAAGGGTAAACTTCAAATAACGTTCGTTGTACTTGACTTTTCTGTGCTTACATTCCTCAAGTAGCAAGGTCCTCATACTGGAAGGGTATGCTTCGCTCTTGTTCTTGAAATGAACTTGATTTAATGACTCTTTAAACCTGCTTTTTCATAACCTAGATTTCTATGATCATAGGTTTTTCATTTATTTTTATTTCACTTATTTTCTTCACATTTTGTCTTATCATTTTGGCAGGAAAGTGAAATAAAAGTAGTATAGTTGATCCATTTTATCTATTTCACTACATGGATACAGATGTTTGTTTTCTTGGAAACATCACTAAGCAGCAGTAACTGGATAATATTTCCTTCTGCAATCTTGTGGTGGGTTTGGGACTGCTAACAAAATTTTAAACATATTGTCATGCAGATAGCAACAAACTCAAGGCAGAATTTAATGTTAGGGCTAGATCCCTGCTCCCTATAAAGGTTGGCCAGCTTGCCTCAGTCATTAAATGATCATTGGGCACCTAACTGACTTGAGGCAAGACTTCTGCCCCCAACGGAAAGGACATCCCATTGCTAAAAGCTGTTGGCCAGTCAAATAGCCAGTAGCTCCCTGGTCCTACAGCACTACTACAAGTGGTGGCTCTTGCTGAAACTACAGCTAATTCCAGAGAGAAGCATGTTGACAGGAGTGGGAGGTTGAGGTCTGCAGGGCTGGTGGGGTATGTAAATATATGGGTAGGAATAGCATGGAGAGGAGAGCAGGCTGCGATTGAAAAAGGAGGCACCACATTCCCCCTTGCCTGGCTGTCAGATTTAATTGGGCAGGCCGGATACTTGGTGACCCCCTCACCATGCTGTGGAGAGAAAGTGGCTGTGACTGGTGAAGGCCACTAATTGGCTATGTATGGACTTCAATCGGCCCAATTGGTAGACAGTTCCCCATATGGTGGAATTGAAATTGGCCAGGAATGGGCAGGTATTACATGGTACCCAATTTTAGAGCTCCCCCCATCCCACCTCCACATCTACCATCCTGCCCTAAGAGGCTGTAAAATTCAGTCCAGAAAGGTCAAGACAAAAACTGCTTGGCAGTAATTCATATACTGTCAAGATTGATTTAACAGTTCAGCATGATAAGGGTGCTGCTGTACTGCAAGTTAGCTTGATGCTCAGGACCTTTATAAGAACCATAACTGTGGGAACCATGAAATACCTTGGAATTGAGAGTGAGGGTCAGGAATTCCAAGCGCTGACAGACTTTGGAATTTCTTTGCTTGCGTAGTCCAGGAGTGGGCTGCACATGCACAGTTCTGCATTTTTAAGGTATTTGGGCCCAGTATACCTGTACTAAAAGGAAAATAGCACAAAAATATATGTGACGTAGAGAAGAGCACTTGAAGACAAGTGTCACAGGGAGGGGTGAGGGTGAGAGGACAGGGAAAGTTCCAAAAAAAGAGACCCAGGCAGGGACAGGGAGAGGTCCTAGTTAAGTTAGAAAGAGAGGAGCATAAAAAGAGACTTCAAACAGAAAAAAGGCTACAGTTAACAGGCTTTAAAATGAAGGGAGATCAGTAGAAGACCTGTAGATCCACAAAAGCAGCAGGAGGTTGGTGACCCCATACTGTGGACTTTTGGGCTGACGGCATCCTTTTGGAGCAGTAATATTCCGCTGAGTACAGCCAAAGAACTGTGCTTGGGTGCAGTTTTGGGAATGGAGAGGAATAGAATCTTGGGAGACAAGATGGAAATCCTGTAAGCTGGTTTGCCGTTGAGGCCACCCGAGTTGGAGCAACTTATAGAGAGAATTCCAAGGGCGAGATCCTTGAAGGTAAAAATTGAAATCCCTTGTGAGAGAGACAGAGATTAAACAAAATTGATTGATCTGTAGTGTTTAAGAAACATAAGAAATAGGAGCAGGAGTAGGCCATCTAGCCCTTCGAGCCTGCCCCGCCATTCAATAAGATCATGGCTGATCTGTCATGGCTCAGTTCCACTTTCCTGCCCTCTCCCCATAACCCTTAATCCCCTTGCCTATCAAAAACCTATCAACCCGCGTCTTAAATATATTTAGTGAGGCAGCCTCCACCATTTCAACGGGCAGAGCATTCCAGAGATTCACCACCCTCTGAGTGAAGAAGTTCCTCCTCAACTCCGTTCTAAACCGACCCCCCTTTATCTTGAGGCTGTGCCCTCTAGTTCTACTGTCCTTTCTGAGCGGGAAGAGCCTCTCCACCTCTATCCTATCCATCCCATTCATCATCTTATATGTCTCAATGAGATCTCCCCTCATTCTTCTAAACTCTAACGAGTACAAGCCTAGTTTATTCAGCCTCTCCTCATAGTTCAACCCCCTCAACTCCGGTATCAGCCTAGTAAACCTCCTCTGCACTCCCTCCAAGGCCAAAATATCCTTGCGTAAGTGCAGCGACCAAAACTGCACACAGTACTCCAGCTGCGGCCTCACCAGTGCCCTGTACAGTTGCAGCCAGACCTCCCTACTTTTATATTCAATCCCCCTCGCTATGAAGGCCAGCAGTTTACTAATGTGGATTGTTAAGTAATCCATAGATTCTGTCTTGATGGCATTTTCTGTTAAGGTGTAGTGTGGTGTGTTCGACCACAACTTTCCTGTTAATTCATATGTACCTCATATTAATTCTGAATGCTAAAGTATGAGATAGTCTTTGTAAATGGTTTTATATTTCCAAATGTGTTTAGTTAACTTCATTATTGGCTGTACATACCCCGAGGAATCTTGTGATTTTATTCACTAGCAAATGTTTTGGGTGTCAAACTTTGTCTACTTTAAACAAAATGTCATTGACCCCTAAGCAAATCCTGCTAAAAAGCTGGGAGTCTAGTGAAGAGTCATAACCCTACTCCTAGTTTTCTAGATATATGTGCATATATTGGTTGACTGAATGAGGAAGGGTGATCTATTACTTATTGTAACCAGAAATCTCTTTGGCGTTTGAAAAGTAATATCAATGTTCCATCTGGGTAAACTCTTAGTGTTTTTCCAACCTAATGTATCTTGGAGCTGAAACTTCTAGTTACTATTTTTATTATTTACTTTAATGTTTCAGTGCTTTTTCAGGTTTTCAAGGCAACAAATAAAAGCTTGCTTAAGATTAAGCTGATATTAAGCAGGATTAATGAAATCACCCATTCAGGAAGGGCACAATATTTGTTAAGGATATTTTGGTAAATAATTATTCCAAATACAATGATGGTTATTCTATTTCAACATGGATTTGAATGTCAAAGAATGAGCAAGAATGCTTACATTCAATAATCAAATTTTCTGTTATGATCAAGGTATCATTTCCAAATTTAGGTAACAATCATTTATTGCGAGATTGATCTATGAGCAAAATAATTTTATTTATGGATTTGTTACTTGTATGTTAAGGATTTATTTTTTACATTTGTGAAATTGTTTCTAGAGAGAAGAGGTTATCATTATGAAATACTTTTTAAGGCTGAAATTTCTTTTGCAATAATGCCAGGAACTCACCTGCTAGTGCACTCCAGAACCAAACTCACTGAAGCATGCAATGTTAGGGAGAAGGTACTTAGCATTGCATGGGGCCAGTGGAACTTCTAACATCTTCCCATATGTTAAGTTCCCGCCACTCTCAAACTGGAAAAGCTGACATCTTTGCCTAGTCTGGAATGTGTCCTGATTGATAAAGTGAGATTTACTAGACCACACTGTTGCCAGTGTCATCCATGTTTGCCCCAACAGGAGCCTAGTCCACCTCTTTTCCCGAGATATATGATTTGTAACTGAAGACTCAGTTCCTGTGAGGCCAGGGCACTGCAGCTCTTGATGAACCTCTGGTCCCATATTTTATGTTTTGTATGTGTCAGCAGAGGCTCTACTTTCTACTGGGCAATTCCAGAAACTAGGTTGCCTATAACCAAGTCCCATCAAAATCTGTGGTCATTCAGTAGGAGTCCATCAAATTTATTGATGAGGAATTTCAACCTTTTTGTCTATTTTCATGTTTTTCTATTTTCATATTGTAAATGTTGGTATTGTGTTTCTTTTTAGATTTTGCATATGGTTATTAAAAAGGTACTCTAATTCATAGTCTCACAACCTTTTTTTTAAAGGGACCAACAGCTTATGTAGTGATTCTAGAAAAACTACACACCATGATTTGGAACCCAGAAACTGGGGAGTGTTATGACCAGTATAATGCTTTTTGTCCCCTGCAAAGTGCTGATTGCTTGATCAATAATGATAATGTGAGTATCCTTGGACATAAAAGCATACTGATCTCAATTAAAAGTACACCTACCAATCACATTTTAGAATAATTTGTTTTAAGATGAACTTCATGATCAAATTTGCTTGGATCTCAAAATATATAGGAAGTGGGGTGAACTCTAATGTCCTGACTTTTATCGATTGGGTGGGTGGCCCAACCTCAGGGAGATTTTACGAGGAAATTCTGCTTAAAGACCAAAGATAAGGGATCCAGTTAATTAAGAGCAGCAGGCAGGTCATAGTGCTGTCTGCTCACTGCCATTTTTAAAGGGGTTTCAAAGTACGGGGTTTATTTCAATGGAGGCATCAGAAGAATGGCTTTAACAAAAAGCAGAGGCACTCCACAATTCAGTTCACATCTCCCTGGATGTGTTCCTGCAGACAATGAGGGGAAAGAAAGATGTTCTTTTTTGAGCAGACAGGAAGAGGAGGACAGCTAGCCTAATGAAGAAGATTTGATGGGAGAAGGCAGCGATAATAAGCCTCTTGCAGAGAGTTGATTGTAAGAAGCTAGGTCTAATGCAGGAAGAGACCTGATGACCTCTTATGGTCTGGAAAGGTGAGTATTGTTTAGAATTGCAAATAAGAAGCCCAGCATTACTTAAAAAGTCCCCATGAAATGTAAGGCCAGGTGGTAGATCCATGTATGGACAGGTATCGGCGTTCAGATTGAGACTTTTAATTAATACAAACTTGACCCCATGTTCATTGATAGGTGAACATTGTGTTTACTTGGCTGAATGATTGTGTCACCATGCCATCTCAACAGTACCTCAGAATGAAGAGCACAAGTACACTATGAGACAGGTGTGACACTGCACATGGCTGTGCTTGCAGAAGAGTGTTCAAAATGCCCGGAAATGTCAAACCACAGAAGGTGAAATGCCATTCATTGTTATGGTGACACAGATGGAGAAGAGACTAATGAGTCACAGCAGGATAACCTGATTAGAGTGGGGCAGCTGTGGAAGCAATGGGGAGTGATTAAAATGATGATTGTGTCCATCATTGAATGTATGAGCATATGTTGAAGTCGCTAGAGACAGTGCAGTTCGATGTGCAACAGGTGAAATAGTCCATCCTTGCCATTCGTGGTGTCATTTCTCATTTTCCTCCATTGAAAGAATGCTGACCATCATGGAGGGATATATGGAGGATCGTACCAACTGAAGTTTGCACAGAAGCAGCGCAGTGGGCTGGGAGACTCATGCGGAGGCTGTTTTGCCAGCTCCCCACTAGGCTCCACAGCCTCTGCTAGTCTTTGGCAGCCGGATTTTGAACGCCATCGGCTCCACACCTGAAATTGGCATGGAGCTATGTAAATTGTTTTTATGTTAGTTTGAACATAATAAACATTCTGTTAGCTGACATGGGACTGAAATCTCTGGCCTGTTCGTGTCTCCTCCCCCTCCACCACCCCCCCCCCCCCCCAACAACCAGGAGTGGTTCACTCTAGCAGAGTTTATTTTAGTTTCCCACGTGCAGGCCCGACACCACTGGAGTGAAGAGGGGCAATTGAGGCCACTGCGGAGGGCTGGGGGTAATTGGGGTGTCCCCCGGGCATTCTCATCTTGCCAGTGCCAGCCTGGCTTCCTGGCAATGCCCAAGAGGCAGGGTTGCAATGTCCAGGGAGCACCTTGGCACTGCCCACTGGGCAGTGGGCAGTGCCAAGGCATGTGGGGCCTAATGGGATGGGGTCCTTTGTGAGTATAGGGGAGGTCCTGCTGTCACTTTGCATTTGGGATTGTGAGCAGAAGGTGGAAGGCCAGTGATCGGGGCTGGGTGTCAAGGTGTAGTGGGGGGGAGCAGTCAGCCTGCCATGGGATTTGGGACTCGGAGGCTACCAATAAGGGGGGGTTGGAGCTACTGTTGCGGGGAATTGGGATCGGGAGATCGAGCTGCCAGGGTGGGGGGGGAGATTAAGGCGAGTCTAGGCAGTGGGCTCAAGCCGGGTCGAGGTTGGTCCAGACATGTTCACGGTGTCAGCGATTGTGGGGGTGGTGGGAGGGGGTTGGAGGGCCACTGATGTGGGAGGCTGGCAGTGTGATGCCAATCTTGGTGCTGACAGATTGGCACATTGGCAGTGGCCCGCTCAGCTGGCATCTCCAGCAGGGATAGACCCTGTCCCCAGCTTTTTCATGTGATTTACGGTAGTGCGCTCTACAGTGCACAGAGTGTGAGAGATTCAGTTTGAAACTTCAGCTTTTATGCAAATTTGACATTTAGAATTTTTGGGGGAGAATCCCACCCCGCATCTCTTTGGTGATGAGGAGAGAAAAAGAAAATAAAAACCTTGTGTTTCAGCATTGCGACATAAAGGTTTGCACAGTGAGTATTAGTTTGCCATATGAACGGCAGTCAAGGGCTCCAACAGCAGGCTCCTTAGTTCACCAGAAACAACATGGGCCTAATTTTACCATTGCATTGTGCCCATTTTTGGGCCCAAAAACTTGGTAAAGCCAGGCATGAGGTGTCTGCGCAGATGCCCACTATACCAAGGCCTGGAAATGGCCACAATCTGAACAGCGCCCAAAACAGATGTCACGTCAATTTAAATGCATTTGCATGGACTTAATGAGATGGACGCCCAATCTTACCTGCATTTCCCCCTTTACCATCGCGTTTGCCCATCCAGATTTGGTGCGAAACAGAAATGCTCGGCAAAGATCTGTTTTGGATGCTCCAGCTTCTGAAGAGGTATGTTCAGAGCTTCCAGTGGCTCTCTACCTCAGACTGTCAGGGGGAGAGGTGGGCCAGATTATTCTCTGATTGGGGGGGATGGAGGAGGAGGCAGGTCAGATGTATCTCTGGTGGGGTGGGGGAGGGGGCAGATGGGGGGAGGAGGAGGGCCAGGTGTATCTCTGGTGATGAGGGGAGACGTGTTGGGAGGCCTGATCATTCTCTAATGGGGGTGGAGAAGGAGGGAGGCCGATCAATTTCTGGTGGATGGGGGGAGGCCAAATGGTTCTCTAGTGGAGGAGGAGGGAGACCAGATGGTTCTCTGGTGGGGGATGAGGAGGGAGGACCAGATCGCTGTCTGGAGTGTGGGGGGTGGGGGGAGGGGTGAGGAGGGAAGCTCAATCATTCTCTGGTGGGAGGGAGGCCAGATGGGTCTCTGGTGGGAGTGGTGAGGGGGAGGCCACTGCCACTCTGCAGGCAATTGGTGGGGCAGAAGTGGGGCAGGGGGTTCTGATCAGTTTGGGTAGCGGGGGGTGATGTTTGGGTGGATAGGGGGGACAGTTATGTGGGACAATATCTATGAGGGCCATTGCTCCCGGGCCACTTTATGCGCTTTTTACAGCACAGGAGTAATGGGACAGGGGAGCATTTTTCAAATTTTTTTTCATTGCGCATGCGCAGTTGAAGGCTCCAATCGGAACAGCAGCATTTCGGGCATGATAAGCCCTGCCCACAGCATGATTCAGACTCATGATTTTTTTTTCAGGCTAAGTGCATATTGGGGTGCCTGAGAACAGGTTTCCAAGTCAGATCTGAATTGTGCCCAGATTCAGCACTAGAATCAAAATGGTAAAACTGCCCCCCATGACTACATTCGGGACTATCAGTGAGTTTGTGGAAGAGAATGGGGACTGAATATATGGAAAGGTTGGAATACTTTTCTTGGTGAATTAAATTGAGGGTTAGGCTAAAAATTACTCAATTCTCCTAAGTATATACGGGCCGAAGACTTACAAGGTAGTGAGGAATTTAGCAACATCATGGAAATCGAGGGAAATTTCATTTGTGGATTTAGTTCCACTCATTCAGAATCACCACAATCCTAAGCCCTGAGCGATTGTCCAGTGGTTCAAGTTCCAGTCATTTTCGTAAAGCAAGACAGTCTATAGCTAAATTTATTGCTGAATTAAGACAAAACTCTGAACATTATGTGTTTGTTGCAGCAGTGCAGGACATGCTTTAGGATGACTTGTTCTGTGACATTAATGAGGACAGCCGAGTTCTGCACACATGAGGACGGCCTCAACCAGGTTCTTGGATTCATGCTGCACTATCTGTAATCCCCACAACTTGCCTGGGCTGGCAAAATCTCACTAACTGTCCTGGCTGGAGTCAATACCCGTCTCTTTAACCTGTGCTTAACCCTCTCTCCACTCCCATTGTCTGTATCTTTAAAACTTGATTACCCATAAAGACTCGCATTCCAACCATTATTTTGTAAATTGAGTTTGCGTCTTTAAAGGTACTGTTTGTGAACAGAACTCCCACTCACCTGATGAAGGAGCAGCGCTCTGAAAGCTTGTGGCTTGTGCTACCAAATAAACCTATTGGCCTTTATTTAACCTGGTGTTGTGAGACTTCTTATTGTGCTTACCTCAGTCCAACACCGGCATCTCCACATCTTGGAAAAGAGTTGCATCCCACTAATGAGATGCAAAATAAGGTCCAACATCCCCCCACGCCCAATTCTTTACAATGCCAGCAGAAATGCATTCTGCTCCAGAAATCCAGAGTTCAAGATGGAGGCATCCAATGTCCCTGGAACATCACAGCAGTGGGTGGCAAGAGCTTCTATCAGGTGAATCTTTCAGCATCAGTGTTTTTGAGGCAGTCCAACTTTTTTCTTCAATGGTGGGTCAGTTTCAATATAACATCTAGGTATGACGGCAGGACACAAGCCATCAAGCTCGCTCCACCACAGAAGATGATGCAACATCCCTAGGTGCACAATTCATTACATCAGGGATGAAAGCTAGAGCGTGGTTTTCCACTGGCCTCCAAAGTGGGAAACACTCCATGTCCCTGTCACGGACTCCACTCAATCACAACATAAAAATGATCAGAATCTAACTCAAAAGCAAAACTCTGTGTACGTTGGAAATCTCAGATCAAAAAGAGAGACTGCTGGAAATGGTCTGCAAGTTTGGCAGTATCTGTGATGAGAGAAATGGTGTTAGCGGAAAATAGTGAACAAGAATGCCTGTTGAAAAGTCACAAACTGAAATTAAGATTCTGTCTCCACAGATGCTGCCATACCTCCTGAATATTTCCAGCATGTTCTGTTTTTATTATATATCATGCAAAACTTATTAATGAGTTTTTAATTATTGTTTCAAATATTTTTAATTATTGTAAATAATAGCTTTTTTTAAAATTATAATGTGACTTTTGAAATATGTTACAGATCTGGATGAATATTCAAAAGGCATATCTTCCTATGAGTATAAATTTTGATGTCTCAAAGGAATATAATTGGAAACCATTCTTCATCAAGAGTTCCCAGCATCATGTACTGTCATCTGTGCAGGTAGCTTGCACAAACCAAAATTTTGTTACTTTCATAGATTTTGAAATAACATTTATCTGCTAATTTAAAAGCTCTTGTTTTGAACAAATCTCAATAAAGGTTGCTTCTTTTCTATTGTTGCACATAGAATATTTTGTGTAGATCGATTCAATAATATGAAGAAAATGTGTTTATTGAGATTTAGAACTTGGATACATCTATAATCTGTAATACTGAAATATTTTCTAGCCACCAGAATTAATCTACTATTCCACAGAAAGAAGCATGGTGGATAAATTGCAGAACAGGTAGAAGCTATTTTTACTATTATGTGTTCAAAGAAACATTTGGTACAATACAAGATCAATATACACCCCTAAAAGACAAGGTGGGGAGATTAATGTGACGTAACAGGTTCCCGCCATGCAATAATGGAAACGACATTTGAACACATTTAAATGTGATTAGCGGGCTTAATTTTCATACAAATCTAAAGGGTTTGGGATTTAAGTAAGCTAACAGCTTGAGTTTTTCAACACTTGCAGAAATAAATTTTAAAGAACAGGGTATTTAAATAACTTCGCACCATAACAGTTCTACAGACCATATCTGCCTTTTTAAACTTAGCACTGAGTTCAGATGACCCTGCTGAGTTTAGGTTTCTCACATGTGAAAGTCTTTGCCATCCCCTTTCCCAGACCAGTAAAAATGAAATCTGTTGGAAATGGGGTGGGACTTCGGGATCTGTGTCCTATTCCATCATTTTGGTTGGTCAGCAGAGTCTCCTTGACTCTGCAGAAATCTGGGCCTAAGTATTGATGGGCTAATCAACGACCATGGCTGAGTTTTGTCTTTTCTTGCCCCAGTTCCACATTTGCCAGTAGGCTTTAATGGATAATGACAAGAAATTAAGAATCCTGAATAATATTTTTCACCTTTCTCATCCATGGTCATTCGTATCATTTTAGCATGATCTTTAAGTAATTAACATAAAACATTCTGGCATTTTATTCACCCATCCACTTCACAGTAGAATTGCTTTGTGATAGCAAAATTGGTTAATTGAACAATATAGCACAACCACCTATTTTGTGCCTATAATATCTTGATGTGGCTCCAATAACATGAGTTTACTAAACTATAATAACTAGAAACATGCTAAGGGTCTGACAGGACACATACACAGGTCTACTCTCTTCTCCACCTTGGCTCCAACTGAGGTCCTCCCAATCTCAGAACATGTGTTCTCACTCCTGACTAGCCAAGCTTCCTGCACTGCCACTCCATAGGTTCCCCAGTCAGGTGGTCCACAAAGGGTCACCTCTTAAAGGGGTTCATTACCACACTCCTTCTCCCCTAACTCTTGAGTCCACCTATGAGCAAAAGCAAAAGAGAATACTATTACACATATGCATACAGACTCAATGGACAAGATTTTCTGTCTGCGCATTTCCCAAGACTGGTGATTCCACATGAGGTCAACGGACCTTTAAATGATCTTCCAAATTTTATGTCCCACCTACTACAATTTCTACAGTGGGTGGGATGGGAAAGACTCGCCCAGTATCATATTAGGGAATATGATACTTACCAAATGAAAATCCATTCACAAAGTCAGTTGGTCCTGAGTCATTCGGACTCGTGCAGAATGCTACAACTTTAAACATGGCCCTTGAGTAACCAGTGAATCTGGTCTGGCCAAAGCAAAGGGCAGACTCATCAGCTCAGGGTCAATGTCTTCTCTGATGGCTTCATCCCTCTCCACTATATAAGCTGGAGATTGCCTTTGCTCCACAAAGGCCACAGGTATCCCAAGTTCCATAGCTGGCGTATATGAGTTCACAGCGGGGCACACTTGTTGGTCCACTGGATCAGATCCTGTTCTCTTCTTCAAATGATCCATATGTTTCTTTACATGGTGATCTTGTATAAAACTGGTCCTGTTCTCGCTACAATTATTCCTGCTATCCAGGCTGATCTACCGCCAACGTTTTTGGCCACAACTAGGTATCAACCTCGAATGTTCCGTCTTCTTTCTTTTCCAGTCATGGTGTTCTCCCCAGGAGACTTGCCTGGCCTCCACCCTCCCCAACCAGTCTGGAAACACCAAATCTGAGCAGGTTTGCAGGCAGGACCCCATTAATAATTCAGCTGGCGTGACCCTGGTGGTCACATTCAGTGTAGTATTATACAGTAACAAGAAACTAGCCAAGTGTAAGGTCAGTGGCCTCTGAGCTTGCTTCTTCATAGAAGCTTTAAATATTTGTGCAGCTCACTCTGCTAAGCCATTTGAGGCTGGGTGAAAAAGAGCAGGCATGGTGGGGCTGCACAGGGCACAATGCTTTGCATTGCTGCCTTGCAGTGCCAGGTACCCAGGTTCGATTCCAGGCTTGGGTTTGTTTCTGTTTGGAGTTTGCGCTTTCTCCCCATGTCCGCGTGGCTTTTCTCTAGGTGCTCCAGTTTCCTCCCACAGTTTGAAAAATGTGCTAGTTAGGTGCATTTCTATGATTTTGATTGGGTTTGCAAAACAGTTTCATGTCTTCAATGGTAGGATTTTACAGTGGTGAGAGGATGACTTTTCAGCTTCACCTCATTGTGCACCCTGCCTGCTGCCGGAGGGGGGAGGTGTTCTGGAAAAATCCATCCATTGTAATGATTAGAGATTTAAAATGGTAGGATTACTTCCACTGGATAAAGAAGTCTGAGGAGGTTATATGGGGATTTTGATCAGGGGATTGGGGAAGATTACTATTTCCAGTAATCTGTGACAAAAGGACATCAATTCAAAGTTCCCACAGAGAAATGAGATCAGGGCCTGAATTTCACACTTGTTGGGCATGATGGGTGGCCCAGAAGCAGATATGGAATTTCCTCCAGGGCGATATTGAATTAGTGAAGCAGTTTCATTCTGGGCTGACCAATTAAGGGCTGGCCAGCATTAAACATGACTCTTGATTGTTTGGGATGTCCATGTGAGGGTGGGAGCTTGTTGAGCGTTGGATCCAGTGGTGACACAGCAAGGGCTTCATTAAGTCAGCAGCTCCCTGAAGGATTTCTGGAATTGGAGAGGAGCCACAGGGAGCTGTCCTGAAGAGAACTGCTGACTTTATCCTTCTTAGTTGTGGCCGCAGCAACCAGTGGGCATAACAGGCATGATGGAAGTCCAGCAAGCACTTTGCCCCCAGTTTTTCATAAGAACATAAGAAATAGGAGCAGGAGTAGGCCATCTAGCCCTTCGAGCCTGCCCCGCCATTCAATAAGATCATGGCTGATCTGTCGTGGCTCAGTTCCACATTCCCGCCCTCTCCCCATAACCCTTAATCCCCTCTCTTATTAAAAACCCATCAATCTGCGTCTTAAAAATATTTAGCGAAGTAGCCTCCACCACTTCAACGGGCAGAGAATTCCAGAGATTCACCACCCTTTGAGTGAAGAAGTTCCTCCTCAACTCCGTTCTAAACCGCTCCCCCTTTATCTTGAGGCTGTGCCCCCTAGTCCTACTATCCTTTCTGAGCGGGAAGAGTCTCTCCACCTCTATCCTATCCATCCCATTCATCATCTTATACGTCTCAATGAGATCTCCCATCATTCTTCTAAACTCTAACGAGTACAAGCCTAATTTATTCAGCCTCTCCTCATAGCTCAACCCCCTCAACTCCAGCATCAGCCTAGTAAACCTCCTCTGCACTCCCTCCAAGGCCAAAATATCCTTGCGTAAGTGCAGCGACCAAAACTGCACACAGTACTCCAGCTGCGGCCTCACCAATGCCCTATACAGCCGCAGCAAGACCTCCCTACTTTTATATTCAATCCCCCTCGCTATGAAGGCCAGCATCCCATTTGCCTTCCTGACCACCTGCTGCACCTGCAAGCTGGGTTTTTGCGACTCATGCACAAGGACCCCAAGGTCCCTCTGCACCGTCGCCTGCTGCAGTTTTTCGCCACGTAAGTAATAATCCTTCCTACCATTGTTCCTACCAAAGTGGACCACCTCGCACTTGCCAACATTAAATTCCATTTGCCATTTCCTGGCCCATTCGCCCAGCCTATCTAGATCCTTCTGTAGACTCTCCACACCCTCCGCACAATTTGCCGTTCCACCAATCTTGGTGTCATCAGCAAATTTCGACACCCTACACTCGGTTCCCTCCTCCAGATCATCTATATAAACGGTAAATAGCTGAGGCCCCAGCACCGACCCCTGGGGCACTCCACTAGTCACCATCCGCCAATCTGAATAGCACCCATTGACCCCAACTCTCTGCCTCCTATTTGACAACCAATCCTCTATCCATGCTAACACCCTACCCCCAACTCCATGTCCCCTGACCTTCTGCAATAACCTCTTGTGAGGTACCTTTTCAAACGCCTTCTGAAAATCAAGAAAGACCACATCCACCGGCTCTCCTCTATCCACCGCCCTAGACACATCCTCATAGAACTCCAGTAAATTTGTCAGGCACGACTTCCCTTTAATGAAATCGTGCTGCATCTGCTCTATCAAGCAATTCCTCTCAATTCCTCTCAAGATGCTTTGGAGTACTGATGAAGGAGGTCTGTGCTAGGTGGGACATTTTGAGGAAGAGGGCACTGCACCTGACCAAGAAGGCTTAGGTAGAGATGGCAGCTCAAGTCAGCAGCCATGACATGGTTCAGCATACATGACTCCAAGCTGCTGCCAGCGAGGTGAGGGGGGTGCAAGGATGATAGTGGGCACCAAGACACAGCACTTGTGAATGTAAGTTTACATCACCATGAGCACAAAAGGAACTTTTCACGGGTGATCTTCTGTTCTGCCATTATTTTTTCAGTTATTTACTGGTGTAACTGTTGACGCTTTATGCTAAGAGCATATACATTTTGCTTTTGTGCTAATAGCCTGAATATGCATAGGTGCCGGGCACGCCAGTGTCTCATGCTGGATGTGAGAGGCTATTAGGTTTATCACATAATTGCTGAGTGGACTTTGGATTCAATGGAATAGATCATTGCAAACATCTGGTAAGGAGGCTGTCCCCTGGCATGAGATGGAAGCAGCATCAAGAAAGCTGAAGGTGCATTAAATCAAGACTTCTCTCGTATCCCTGCCTCCCAGAATGTTCCACAAGTCTGCCTCCATGTTCTCACAGTTTTCTGCTTTGGCTCCTCCTCTGCTTCACCACTGGAGTTATCATTTGTGGCCTGTGGAGCTGCCTCAGTATCTTCATCCCCTGGTGGTTCCTCTTTGCCAGAGCTAGATTGTGGCAAGCACAGCATGCAATGACTATGAGGTAACTGCTAGTGAGGATATTGCAGTGTTCTCCTGAATGGTGCAGGCATCTGAATCTCATTTTCAGCAGACCAATGCTCCTCTCTATCACCGCCCTCCATTCTGTCATTGGGTGCTGGAGAGGCGCCATGAACCACCTTTTCAATGGATAACTCTTGTCTCGCAGCAGCTATCCCCCATCCAGTTGAGCTGACGTGACGGACAGCCTTAGCACCAATGAGTATCAGAGAATGTATGAATCATGGAGCTACCAGGGTACATTGCGCAGACTTGCAGGATTTATGTCTTGTGGTCACAACTATCTGCATCTTCAGGAATATGGAATCCTTTTCTATTCACAAAGATATCCAGCTCAGCCTGATGTCTTGATAGCCACATGGGTGCAGTCAATGGCATTCTGGATTGGGGGGAACCTGCAATCGCAGTACAGCCTACCTAATGACCAGCTTAATGCAACTGTGGGCAGCAAATTGGGACACTGCACATAGATACCTCACTGACCTCTGGAAAGAGCTAGAGGCATTTTTGATTTGATTTATTATTGTCACGTGTATTAGTATACAGTGGAAAGTATTGTTTCATTTGTGCTATACAAAGCATACCGTACATAGAGAAGGAAAGGAGAATAGTGTTACTCTTGAATGTAGTGTTATAGTCATAGCTAGGATGTAGAGAAAAATCAAGTTAATATGAGGTAGGTCCATTCAAAATTCTGATGGCAGCAGTTCTTGAGTCGGTTGGCACTGATTTCAGACTTCTGTATCTTTTTCCTGGTGGAAGAAGGTGGAAGAGAATGTTCGGGGTGAGTGGGATCCTTAATTATGCTGCCTGCTTTTCTGATGAAGTGAGAACTGTAGACAATGGATTTGTGTGATGGACTGGGCTCTGTTCACGACCCTTTGTAGTTTCTTATGGTCCTGGACTGAGCAGGAGCCGTACCAAGCTGTGATACAACCAGAAAGAATGCTTTCTATGGTGCATCTGCAAAGGTTGCTGAGAGTTGTAGTGAACATGCCAAATTTCCTTAGCCTCCTAAGGAAATAGAGGCTTTGGTGACCTTTCTTAACTATAGCATTGGCACGGAGGGACCAGGACATGTTGTTGGTGATCTGGACATCAAGAAACTTGAAGCTCTTGACCGTTTCCACTTCATCCCATTAATGTAGATAGGGGCATGTCGTTCACTACACTTACTGAAGTCGATGACTATCTCCTTCGTTTTGCTGACATTACGGGAGAGATTATTGTTGTCGCACCAGTTCATCAGATTCTCTATCGCTTTCCTGTACTCCTCATTAATGAAGATCTGACTCACTACTGTAGTGTCATCAGCAAACTTGAAAATCAAGTTGGAGGAGAATTTGGCCACACAGTTATAGGTGTATAAAAAGGTGTGTAAGAGGCTGAGGACACAGCCTTGCGGGGTGCCGGTATTGAGGGTGATCGTGGAGGAGGTGGTGTTGTCTATCTTTATAAATTGCAGTCTATTGGTTAGGAAGTCTAGGATGCTGTTATAGAGGGAGGAGCTGAGCACCTGGCCACAGAGTTTGGAGATGAGTTTTGGAGGAATAACGGTGTTGAATGCTGAGCTGTAGTCAATAAATAGGATACTGACCATCATCCTTGAACCAAAGAAAAGCCAAGCATCATAAGAAGTCTCACAACACCAAGTTGAAGCAGTGCTACCAAATAAACCTGCTGGATTTTAACCTGGTGTTGTGAGAGTTTTTACTGTGCCTACCCCAGTCCAATGCCGGCATCTCCACATCATAGGTGTCTTTGGTATCCAGGTGTTCCAGGGTTGAGTATAGAGACAGGGAAATCGCTTTTGCTGTTGTGATGATAGACAAACTGTAGTGCATCCAGGCAGTCCAGGAGGCTAGTATTGATTCATGCCATGCCTTTCAAAGCACCTATAATGATGGACGTCAAAGCCACTGGGCGATAGTTGTTAATGATGTGGAGATGCCGGCATTGGATGGGGGTAGGCACATTAAGAAGTCTCACAACACCAGGTTAAAGTCTAACAGGTTTATTTGGTAGCAGGCATGATGCTTGGCTTTTCTTTGGTACAAGGAAGAGAGTCATCTTCTCGAAGCAGTTAAGGACCTCAAAGAGAGGTTAAAGTTGTCTACAAATACCCCTGCCAGCTGCTCCATGCAGAATCTGAGTACTCATCTGGTTACCTCAACTAGATTAGTTGCTTTCTGGGGTTAACTTTTGTGAAGGCTAGTCTGACATTTGTGATGCTGACCTCAGACACCGGTTTGGCCAGGGCTTCTGGGGTGGAAGGCTTGCTCTCACTGACTTCTTGCTGAAAATGGGCATGGAATGCATTGAATTCATCAGGGAGAGGTGCGTTTGTGCTGGTGATTCAACACGCCTTCATTTTGTATTGAAGTTGAGGGCTATTGTGACCTTTACTGTGAAATTAAGGCATAAAAGTTGATGGCTACTGTGACCTTTCGTGCCACTGGCATTGAGTAGTTACCCACACAGCTGGAGGCAATCTCTGGCCCTTTCTGACATACGGAGGTCATGGTCTCCCAGGAGAGGAGGAGCCACCTCTATATCTCTAACACACTATACCTCTACACCTCTAACACACTATACCTCTAACATCTGAATCACTGCCTATACACTTGCAGTAGGATAGAGGCATGTTTTGCTACCCTTTTCATCTTTTGCACTTACTGCTGACCCTACATCCCATGTGTTTGCACTCTCCTCCCCCAAGCCACTCCTTTGGACACTGCCTTCAGGCACCTGGTCTCCTTTCCCTTCTGCTCTGCCTTCCTCTTCAAAGGAGCTCCCACCAGTGGAGTAGACAATCCCCATTACCCACCAGAAGACTGTACATGGTATAAATCCTCCAGGAGCCTTGAAAATACCAATGAGTCCTGAAATGAAGAACACCAACACAAAGTCTGAAGCTAAAAACTGAGATAAAGCTTTCCAGTTTCACAAAACAACCAGCAGCAAATTCTCTTCTAAACTCCTCACTACTCATCCTCTAGGCTTTTTCTCCCAACCTTGGATGAAATAATGAAAAAAGGATTGTCTGCCTGCCCATTTTGCCTGTGTGTTGACTGCCAAGCTAAATGGACGCTATAAAATTTGGCTTCATTGCTTTTCATTGGCCTTAATTGCTTATTTAATTGTCGCCAGATGTGCTGTGAATTCACACATTCCGAACAACCATTATATTGTGGGTTGACATTGGGATGCATGCCTGATGTCTTATCATGCAATTTCGCACATAAAATTATGGCCAAGGTGAAATTTCTTTGTTTAGCGTGTTGCTGGGGCATGAAATATAGTCCCATATAGTTTAGTTAGTGTGGAGACCATTGAATATTATTAAAGTTGTTTTGCATGTCATTTGGCGTTCCTCATTGAAACAGTCATATCAATTAAGTTAAAACAATAAATATTTCTGGTTGCTACTATCAAAGCATGATTGATCACTTGTTTTATTCTTTGTGATTAGAATTGAATGGGCATTGAAGAGCAAAATTATGGATTGGAGAGCTCAACGTCCCACACGATGGAACCGTTACTGTACTGGGGTATTTCAAAAATTTCTCCCTCTGCTAGAACAAAACCTTGGTCGTTCAGTAAGTGAAGAACAGAGCACAGCATTAGAGAGTTTGTTAAAAGATTTCAAGGTTTGTATTGTCCCTTTAGAACATACTATATTTTCAATTAAGGTGTTGACTTGTCAAAACTTTGATATGATGCAACAACATTTATTTAATTCCATTGACATAATGAAATGTCCCAAGATGCCGCACAAGTGTATTATAAAATGAGGTAGGAGCCATAAAAGGAGATAATACGTCAGATGACCAAAAGCTTGGTCAAAGAGTTAATTTTCAAAAAGTATCTTGTAGAAGGAAACAGAAATAGAAAGGCGTAGAGGTAAATAGAGGGAATTCCAGAACTTAGGGTCCAGACAAATATCTCTTGTTTAACATTCTTCTTACATTTGAAGAATCACTGGCTTGCCTCTGAGCCTCTGTTACCCAGTTCATGGGTCTACAGAGAGTGTGTGCGCAAACTCTCTGTTCTCTCCTCTCCTATGTTGACCCTTGAAAGAGGACCCTGTCTTTTTTACCATCCCTATCCAACTCAGATCTTATGGACACATGCTGATATACTCTTTGTTTTCATCTTGCTGTCAATGCAGCAGCAACCTGCTGCACGCTTGCAACACCCGTCTCAGCAAATGTCTGCCAGGCTCTCTGTTCCCCTTCCTGCTTAGTAAAGTTCCTTTCCATAATGGTGCTTGTCCTCCTCTTTCCTGCTGCCTGCTGTAATGCACCACCTTTTTCTGCAGGACAGAGGAATATGCAATGACTACTTACAACATGTTTTAGTGATTTGGCTGTCATGGTTAAATGGCTGCTACTATGTGGAAACTTGAGTACAAACAAGGCTTCCAACAGTTGAGTACTGTATGATAGAGGATGTTGGTAGGCGAATGGTACAGTGGAGCAAACTGAGAAAGTGGATGTGGTTAGCGGTAGTAGGATATATCATTCGAAAATTAACTCACTGATCTTGATGACTTATGTCAGATTGTTAAATTTCTGTTTAAAATATATGGGTAACTTCCCCTTGCTCATCAAAGTGAGGATCTTTCCTTTGGTGAGCCTGGTGCCCCGTTATCTTCTCCCCTTTTGATATTGCCTGTATGCCAGATCCATCTTTCTCTCATTCTCTCCGTAGGAACATTGAACATTAATATGAATGTGCATTAACCTAATCTTCATGCTGCCAACTAGGGTTTGACAGTGGCACCAATGAGTTACTCTCAGTATAGGCATTACATCACCTCTTAGGCCCCTGGCAGCACGATTACAGCCTACAGGATCACATGAATTGCCAAAATCTCTACCTCAATGAGAATGTTTTGAAAAGGCAATAAGATCTGCAAGAGTTCAGACAGGCCCTGGAAGTCTCAGACAGTTAATTCTGAGAATATGAGTGGAATTTAATGAAAACAACTCTAAGTATTGAAAGAGTGAGAAAACAGGAAAGTTTCAGACTTGTTTTTTGAGTGAATTTTAAAACGTCTGGTGACACTCAACGCAAAAAAAAGTGCCAGGATGCAATTCTTGCTAGCAGCAGGGGTGTGGGTGGTGGAGCCTCAGTTCGCTGGATAAAGCGGCTGATAGGCTCTAGGGGCACCATTGCACAGGCGCCCCTGATCTCCCAATGTACTAGGAGATCTCCTCAACAGACATTACCATGTTCCCCCCGCCCTGCTAATTATTCCCCCCCACCCCCGCAGAGTCCCTTCCATCCCTCCCTGATTATTGATCATCCGCTCTGCAGAATTCCCTCCCTCTCCGATCGCTGATAACCTCCCGAACAGAGTTCCCCACTTCCAACCCCCTTCCCAACTGATCACCTCCCCGGAAGAGTTCCGTCTTATTGCAAGAAATTGATTCATGGGATGAATCGTGTTTAGTCTTGTATGAAAGTGCTACAACAGTTAAGGCTTCCATTATTTTTGATTTGTTCTCAACAGTGCCTTCCTTTCATGAGCGAGCAGGAAAGTTCTCACTGTTGGCTCACTGGTTGATCCTCTCACAAGCCCTGGAAGCTCTCCTTTACGGAGTTTCTTTATACTTTTTCAGTTACAACATAGCTTCAGATTGGAAAATGTTAGTGCTGAGCTTCTAGTATGAGGCTAGCTTCAAACACCCCCTGTGATTGTGGAAATCCCTCCCATCATTCTGCAGGAGAAGCTTAACATTCAAGTTACGCTCGATCCTTCCTCACTAATCCTTGATTCCATTGTCATTGTCCTTGGCTAGCCCAGTGAATCATTTGATATTGATGCGCCAAAGCCCCTTGTAGATCTGACCCGTCCCCATCTTGCAATTTATTGCAGTCATATACAGAGACTAGTGAGTGCCTGTCCCTATTTTATTTCTTCCTGAAATACAGGCTGCAAATGCCTCCCCTGATTGTGCCATCTGTGATGATGTGGGGTGATCCAATAGTATGATGTGGAGATGCCAGCAACACCAGGTTAAAATCCAACAGGTTTATTTGGTAGCAAAATCCACTAGCTTTCGGAGCGCTGTGCTGCCCCTTCATCAGGTAAGTGGGAGTTCTGTTCATAAACAGGGCATAAAAGGACACAAACTTAGTTCTGTTCACAAACAGGTATATAAAGACACAAATTGAGTTTGTGTCTTGATATGCTCTGTTTGTGAACAGAACTCCCACTTACCTTATGAAGGAGCAACGCTCTGAAAGCTAGTGGCTTTTGCTTCCAAATAAACCTGTTGAACTTTAGCCTGGTGTTGTGAGACTTCTTACTGTGTTTACTTAGTACTATGTCAGAGATTCATGGACCATCACGTTTGAGGTGATGACCGCACCATCTGCACACCATGCTGGGCACGACTGACACAGGAGTGATTGCTCCCCAGACCTTCTCCAGCCTGTATTAGCACTAATGGCACAAGGCCATCCTTCAATCAGCAATCTAGTTTATGGCACTTCTGTGCTAGACTGTCTTTCCATCCTGGCCCCAAAAAAACTTTGTGCTCTGCACTGGGTAGTGTTTCGATTCTGGTCCTGACATTTGTGTTGCTGCACTATAGTGTCTTTATGCTATTGCTCCGAGAATGTTCCCCAACCACTTGCAGTCGTGCGTCTGTGTGTATCTTCCCTACTCTTCATACCCACCACAAGTCCTTGACCCTTCCTTTGCCTCTGTCCTGTGTCACCACTCCCATTATAGAATCATAGAAATATAGAATCCCTACAGTGCAGAAGGAGGCCATTCAGCCCATCAAGTCTGCACCGACTCTCCAATGGAGCATCTTACCCAGGCCCACATCCGCCCTAGCCCCATAAACCCATGTATCTACCCTGCTAATTCCCCTAGCTACACATCTTGGGACACTAAGGGGCAATACAGCATGATCAGTCTACCTAAACAGCACACCTTTGGACTGTGGGAGGAAACCAGTGCACCCGGAGGAAACCTCTGCAGACACAGGGAGAACATGCAAACTCCACACAGGCAGTCACCCAGGTTGAATCAAACCTGGGTCCCTGGCACTTTGAGGCAGCAGTGCTAACCACTATGATACTGTGCTGCCCCCGATCCCTTTTCATCTGCAATTTTGCCTTATTGCTGGTCTATTATTGTAGAATTTGGCTCTAAAACCTTCTTGAGTTCTTTCTGCTGCTGCCTGTGCAACCTGGCACTGAGATGGAGAAGTCGTAGGCACAGAAGGAGAAAAGGTTGATAAGCATACCTCAAAGTCACAAATGAAGTGCAGCTCACCAGGGGCATGCCCCTTATATCAAATTGTGAATGATGCTGGTCTAATTAGATGCTGGCTTGGCCTTTAATTGATGAGTGGAGGCATGATTCTGGCATGCTGCCATTAAAATCAGGAATGGATAATCGTGGTATCTTTTCACGCTGATGTAAAACAGATTTGGAATTTCCTCCACATTTTCTGATCCCACCCACTACCTTTAGAGTGTGGATATGTATGTCATCACCATACAGTGCATATTTCTGCCTAACATATTTTTAGATTGGAAGAAATAGTTTGAACAATGATTCAAACAGCTACTGTGGCAATTCATTTTTTTTTAAACCTCTTCCACAGATTTTAGGATTTCCTCTCCAGATGCGCTATTCAGATATGGAAACAATATTTGATAAAGTCTACAATACTGGTATTCATCATATAGAAATCCCAAATGTAGAGTTTGCTGTTGCAGTGTATGTTCATCCATACCCGAACAACGTATTATCAGTGTGGATCTATGTAGCATCTTTGGTTCATAATACATAAAAAAAACTAACTTTCAATTTAGAAAATTCTTACCAGCTCATCTTGTCGACTGACTGGCGGATCGTGCCTGTAAGATTAGCGATTTACAAATAATTTTGGCTACAACTCAGTGGAGTGAAATTACAACTTTTCAAAACAAGTACAATTTGCACCAGAAAATGTTTCTTTGGGATTTCTTCTGGGAAATCGTTCCTGTCGTTTCATAGTTTGCAAACGAGAGTCCAGCAGGTGACAATTCTAATAGGATCCTGGTGTTCTTCCAGTTCAAATATTGCTGTATTCAATGCCCATCCCTCTGAATCTATTCATTGAATCGGGTGGGGTAATTATAAAAGATCATAGACCTGAAACGATATCAGTAATTGTTACCACCGCTTCACCTCGCTAAGTGTTCCAACATCTAAAAACTTCGCCACCCTCGCAGAAGGGGTTCTCTCTCTCTCTCTTTCTGCTTCATCATGTCTTAAAACCATTGCAGCAAACACGAGAATCGTTTTCACTCCAATCCTGTTCCACTCTTTTCGGGACAGACGTTAAAAAAAAAAGCAAATAAAATAATTCTGACCAGACTCTGTTCAGCCAACAACATTCATGTCAGCAGCTAGTGTCCACCCTTGCTCAGTGACATGCATTGTTCACACATCTGATCCAATAAATTTGTTAACTGCTCGGTGGGTGATCAGTTTAAAGCCAATTTCCTTCAGAACCTACAAGAAAGCTCAAAACAGCGCAAGTGTGAAAGGCACTGACCCTTTTTCCCGCCAGGGGGCGCTTGCAGACAGATAAACAAGCAACTCTGGGATATGAGCTCCATTATCTTGTCGTCAGAATTTAAAATACAACGTCACAATATCCATTTTGCAAATGTTATATATAAAATCAGGAAGACTTTATTACTGCAAAATACCTGCAACAAAAACAGTTTTGCAAATTTAATACGTAAATTTTTTTTTAAAATAACATTTTATATAAATACGCAAAATACCTGCAACAAAATTAGACATTGCTGGAAACTCAAGGCAAGTCACAAACCAGCTGTGCAGAAACGGGCCAACACAACTGGCCTTTTGAGTCCAGTTTCTTCTTCCAAACAAACGTATAAAGAAATGAACAGATATACTATAACATGGTCAGCAAAAAAAAGGGGAAATTATACGAGTGAAATCTGTTCAGTGGACAATTGCAATCAATGGACAATCAAAACAAAACCATTTCATTACAGTTCCAAATATTTTACATTACAAAGGATTGTTTTAAAAGCAGACAAATCTACATCTAAGCAATGGGCAGAAACATTAAGGGAACAAAATAATGCTAACAAAGGAAGGAGACCCAATGGAAAAAGTTGTGTTTACAGCACCTAAACATCATAAAACATTCTTATTATGAATTCAATCTGCACTCTCTTCACTTAGCACTTAAGTTTCAAACAGCTTCACGAGAGAATTTTTGAATTCAAATTTGGCATTTTCATATCTGTAAATCAGAGCCAGCATATCAGGTTTTAGAAAAAGCAAAAAAATTGGATGCAGCTGTATTATAAGTGTGTGCCCTTCAGTGGTGGTGGAAGTTATTCCAAAAGGAGAAATGCTTGTTCAATATCTCATTTTCAGCAAGCACCCAAAAGGAAAATGTGCAGGAAGTATTCTCTGCATGAGCTAAACTATTATAATGCTACAAAGAAAGTCAAAAGGGTGTTCCAATAGAATATGACAGTGCACAACAAACACTACATAAGTATGACGTAGATCAGAAATTTATTATGAGACAAAACGGCAACTTTTTAAAAAACTGATTTCTAGCACTATTAAAAGGAAGCACAATAGGTGGTTTAAAAACAAAGAGCTGGAAACTAGTGAAAAGGAAGAGCTGGGCAATGATTTGGAGTGTCATGAATCTGGGTTTGCTGGCCAAAGCTGAGGCCACTTAGGAAAGACAAACAGTTGTATAGTGGTGCCAGGTAACTGGCTATAAATGTGGCATTGCTGCAGACTGCTTATACAGATTGAGGGTTCAGGCTGAGGCTACACCAGGGAACATCCTGTGCTGGACTGGGAATACTTATAAAGTAAAAAAATTCTGATCATAATGTAGCCTGTTGATTGAATAAAAATATTCCTGAAATTAATTACAATCTTATATCAGGGCCTAAGGAATGGGACAGGGTCAAGCAAATTATTCTTTTAACATTTTAGGGCTGGAATAAGTTAGTTCCAGGAAGCTAAAAGTTATTTGGGGTACGCTTTATTAGAAAAATCCTTAAACAGCAGATGGAAAAAAATTGAGTTAGAAACAGAGTTTGGGAGATTAGAGTCTCATCAGCAAGCATCTGACGGTGCATGTAACAAAATTAAAATGAGAAATGTTGGTCTATTTGTGACTGGAGAAAACAATCACAAGAGGGTCATCAAATATTGTGATAATAGGAAGGAAAGATTTGTATGTTGATATGTCCATACAAGAACATAAGAAATAGGAGCAGGAGTAGGCCATCTAGCCCTTCAAGCCTGCCCCACCATTCAATAAGATCATGGCTGATCTGAAGTGGATCAGCTCCACTTTCTGCCCATAACCCTTAATTCCCCTGTCTATCAGAAACCTGTCCAAGTTTAGGGATATTATGACTGTATCGTTTTCCCAGCACCGTTCACACCATTTCACAGAAAAAGGGTAATTTCCCAAACTGATGATCTCTGTCTCAAATGATCTAATGCAAGTTAAAGTAGCAAAGGACTGACAATTATCCTTTTATCAGTGTTAAGCACTGAAGACCCACATGGGTTAGCCCTGCATACATTGTCCAAAATAATAGTAAAAATATTTAATTCGGTTGAAAATAAGTATTTATGTTGCTTTCATGTAATAAGGTAATAAATCAAAACGTGCAAAACACATTGCTTGACTAGAAAGATAAATTGTTCAGAAAAATAATGAACACAAGGTCATATTACAGCCCTTTTAACTAAGGTTTTGGTGATGAACAGAACATGAGCATTTTAGTTCTCACCCATTCAGTGCCGGAACATGATCCAGGCAGACTAGCAAGAGACTGACGACACAGGAAAACCAGCAGCACTGATCGTTCCAAACAAGTAGGCTTCAACAACTATTACCAAGCATATAATCACATTATTCAATTATTTAAATATTGGAGGATCAAAAGCCATAGGCAACAAGTTTCAGAACAATTTCATTTATTTTTACATTGTGAACTTTCATTGCAGTGTTATCATACATGTGGAAATAAGTTAAAAGTACAAAATGCTCAAATTCTAGGTGAAAATATTTCAGGTTTTAAATTTGCTGCTGAGAGCAAACAGGTCTACACTGGTTGAAAGTCTACAGAGAATTGTGCAACAATGCCTCCCAGTACAGGGTGTATTGCAGGTTTAATTTGTGATTATGTGACCATTAAAACCAATGTTGGATTAACACAAGAGTGGTCATAGTGTGAGCTACTGTTACAAAAGCTCAAAAGAGAACAAGAGGCAAATTACAAGATCCAGCAAATATCAGTCAGTAAAACCGAGAGCTAAAAAGGCTGAAGGGTACTAAATGGGATAACTAAACACTAAAAAGGGGACAAAAAGGGAAAGTTTGAGGGCGAGAAGATCAAAGAAGTAGAAGTGAAGAGCCAGAGATCACAACAAACTAAGGAATGCTACAAAAACCAAACACAAAAGAAAATGGGAAAGCAGCTTATGAGCAAGATACCACATACCCACAAGTAAAATCGAACAGCAACACATACACAATAAAACTATATAACCATGATGAGCTACTCAACAGGCAAGGAGAGGATATCTTGCAGTTTCCTACTACCAATGGTTCAGGAAGTCCCCTAGTTTGTTTTGGAACTTGTTGATGTCTCCATTAAAAACAGTAGCCAGGGGATCATTAAGTATTTTGGTTTAAGTAAGTTATACAGTGAAATATTATTTCAAACTGTTCATTGATCTGTCAGTGTTAGGTTGCCCCCCCACCACATTGTTGTTTTGTGATAGGGTAACACTACTTAATGGAAACATAGTAAAAATGTTGGAATGATGTGGCAGATCGTTCCGTATTGATTAGAGAGGAGATATGTTTACATTTTGGATACAGACCCATTAGTTCTTACTTAAACAAGGTCCCTTTCCTAAACATTAGCACCATTCTAAACAGGTCAATAGAACTTGATGGATTGCCATTTTTTCCCTAGTGTAATCCCAGATTTCCAGCATATGGTCTTCCCATGCTATTAGTTTTGAAGTTTAAAGTTTATTTGTAAGCCTACTTGCAACATTAATAATGAAGTTGTACTATATATGAAGTTATTGTGAAACTCCCCTAGTTGCCACACTCCAATGTCTGTTGAGGTACAGCGAGGGAGAATTTAGCATGGCCAATTCACCTAACCAGCATATCTTTTGGACTGTGGGAGGAAACCCCTACAGACATGGGGAGAATGTGTAGATTCTGCACAGTGACCCAAGCTGGGAATCGAACTTACGTTCCTGATGCTGTAAGGCAGCAGTGCTAACCACTGTGCTATTGTGCTGCCCATTCAGTCTGTAAATCTGTTATGTTTGTATTAAGAATCTTTTATAATTATTCAAAAAAATGATTTTGCCTTTGGACATAAAATTCAAGCATAGGGATGACCAATGCAGATACTACAATTACTTGCCCGCTAACATTAAATATTATATGCAAAAAAGAATTTTAGACAGTCTCCTATATAACCTACAAGTGCTAGGTAGCTACTGGATATTTATTAGAGCATGGAATTTTTAAATTCACTGTTTGTTGCTATTTAACTTTTTTTTTTAAAAACCACACAGATTTGGAAAGAGTTTACAGGTTAGAAAAAAATTTCCAACTCTTCAAAAGAAAATTGAATAGTCATTGTAATAAAAATTCCAGACACTATGATGCATTTTAAAATACTATTATAGAGGTTATTTCAGACAGCGAAAAATAAAACCATGTAATAGAGATTCATGTGATATGTAGCATTTTGTTTTTGAATCAAATCCAGCTTTATCTCCAAATTATACAACTAACTTAAATCAGATTCCAACCCCAAATAAAATTAGACATTTTGAACATCTTGACTGAAGAAATACTAAACAATCTAATAGAAATAATTTTATTCAAAACCACATCAAGTTCTTTATTTAGGGATCGTGCTGCGTGCCTTGTAAACTAGATTTATTCTGATTACACATTCAAGTCTAGGAAACAATGCAACATTGCCCTGAATAAAAAGGATCACACTTGTGTCATCAATTCTTTAGTGCAAGTGCAAAGGAAAACAGTGCTTACTCTTGAAAGTTTTATGCAAAACAATATTTTTAAAAAATTTTTTAAAGAGCATTTTTAATGCTCTCCATAATTGAAACTCCCAGAACCATCTACAGAAAATAGGTGTGAAGATTAAATGGATGATTAACTAAAAGCAATGGCACGATTTTTAAATGCTAATGTTTGTGAAGCTTCCAATAATTCAAAAGGAGATCTATAGACATCATCATACACAGAGCAAAAGCAGCAAAAATGATTTATAAGCACCTGGAAATCAGAAGGAGATTGCTTTTGGGATTCGAATAGTGCAAACATATTGTACAAATATAAATCATGCATCATGTTTGAAATAAGAAAGCATGTTCGTCAGCTACTTTAGAAATAAATGAACATTTACTGTTCTTGCATGCAACAGTACATTTCAGTCTCAAGTGGTTATGTAAATACAATTAAAAGCTAATGAGGTAGTTACCAATTGTTGAACATGGTTACCCTGGTGTTAAAAAAATAATATTGCACAATAAGCAACCAATTTACATTTACTTTTGGTTTAAATGCCAACACCAGAAAGTGCTACTGTTAAAACTGTAGCCATTAGTCATTGTTTGGTATACAAATGAGGGAAGCATTAATAAACTGACTGAAATTATAACCAATTCCTGAGATAAAAGCATCAAGCCTCTCAAACTAGGAGTTTTTCCCTATTAATTTGTCAGCCTTCCATAATCTCATTTAACTTGCTCTCAGGTCAAATACATCTGCAAACATTTAGGGATGTACTTTATTATTTCTGTAAATATTAGTGCCCAATAACCCCCAACACCTACAAAATGAATTCTGTTGTTGCTTCTCTTCTTGTTATTATGATGTAGAAAAAAGGACTTTCAAATATAAAGTCACTTCCAGACTTAGCATTGTTTTTCAATAACAGGTTCTTGTGATTGGCTTTTGGGCTTAATGGCCATTGACTTGGTAGCTCCGATTAGAAGGAATATTGATACATGATTTACCTTCTACAGTGGTTGTTAGTGACACAGCATTAGCTTGTATGGGTCCCTGAATTACATTAGTTTGGAGATTGGAAGGGCAAGCTGGTATTGAGCATCTTAGTGCCTGACCTGATTGACAACCCTGCTGCAAAGGCTGTTGGTGTGAATATTGCAACAGATGTGAATGCTTTGGGTACAAGTATGGTGAAGTCTGCTGTTCAGTCCGCCTTTGGGAGTAACTTAATGGATGAGTAAAGAAAACTGTCTGTCCAATCTGCTGACCTGGTTGTTCACATTTCTGTTTTGCTTTCTGTTCACCTTTCTGCTTGTTGGCTTCTTTGACATCATTGTCATGAGCACTACAAATTAGCAATGACAAAAAAATGTTAGTACCAAGTCACCAAGTGCAGCAACCACAATTAAAAGAAATATTTTACACTAATCAAACTTACATCAACAGACGTTCAATGCAGGGCCACAGGGTATCCCATGCATAAGCAGTAATACGATGCAGTCGAACAGGCCACAAAGGAGAGAGTTTAAGAACAGCTCGAGATGCTGCTATGCAAGCAGCAGCAACTATTGACGGAAAATAATTTAGAAAGCCATGATCTGTAAAGATAAAAGCATAGAATAAATTACAAGTCCACACATTTAAATTTACTGATGCTTTAAGAATTTCCATCAATTCTTATAACATCAACAAATCAACTATGTGAGAACTTATCCAGTTCATAAAAGCAGCATCTTGAACTGTAAAATAATGTAAAAAATGGCCTGCATGGATCTTTTGCATGAAGGCAACTATTGTCAAGGATGATCTCAGTCATCCAAAAATTCAACTGCAAGGAAACCAGAACGCTTGGAGTATGGTTATAGACACTTGTACTAAGGTTAGTATGTGCCCATCCCATCACAAACTTTGCAAATGTCTTTTGGACAACTGGAAGAAAAATGCATTTTAGGTTTCAACAAAAAGTATAATTGGTTTCATTTTGCTGGTACAAAGCTGAACAGCTTCATTAGATCAATGTGTAACTATGTAACAACAGCGTGAATGTATAAACTTGAATATACAGTTGCATTGGTAGATATGTTATTGGATTGGCAGCAATTCAGACATCTGAATAATGATTCAGAAAAGCATATTCAAATCCCATCATGGCAGTTGAGGTATTAAAAGTTCAATGAATTAAATACATCCAAAATAAAAGCCTGGTATCAGTAAGGGTGACAATGAAACTACCAGACCAAAAAGAAAAATGTCCTTTAGGGAATAAAATCTACAATCCTCATTGTCTGGAGTTTCATGTGGACCAGATCATTGTGGTGACACAACTGTCTGCTAAAAAAAGTCTAGCAAATTACTTGGGTTGTAGTCAAGGAAGCACACCAGCACCTTCAAGGGCAATAAATAAATAAATTAATAATTAAGGGCAATAAATAAATTACCTTACCAATGATGCTCTGATCCTATGAAAAATAAAAATAGGAAACCTCAGTTTTAAAAAAGGTAGGAATATTATTTCCAACCACACCTTTATTGCAAGTTTAAAAACAAAATTAAGCCTAGAGATGTATTTTTAATGTACTGTACACTACACTGCTATTCTGAAGGAATAGCTATGCAGAGAAAGGGATATCTGATCTGTAATTCTTTTCTGCCCTCCAGCTGTTCTGTTCTTCTCTAGATAAATCTCTGCATAAGGTAGGAATAGGTGAAGCTGAGAAAATTAGATTGGTGTTCTGTATTGGAACTTTTTAATTGTACTTATTCAAATTTTAGCACATATAGCCTCAAAGTAGCTTTCAAAAAAGAGAACCGAGTATTTATATTTAATTGCCAAATCAGGATAGGGCAGATTTCCAAGTCAATTCAGAAATTTGTCTGAAATTCACTGCTTACTTCACAAAAAGGAACATATTGTTGTCTGGGTTCCTATATAACTATTTAAGCTGTGGAATCTCAATTCTTCAGGTTTGAATTGTTACGTTTGTTTATTTATTACTCACAAGTAAGGCTTACATTAAAAATGCAATGAAGTTACTGTGAAATTCCACTCAGGTTTTTTTTCCCCCCAAAAAACATTTTTTCTATTTAATCCCACCTCATCCCAACTTCTTTCTCTTCCTGTTCCTGATTAGACAAGCACTAAATCCAGCACAATTTATACCTTCATGATTTGTTCATTTTGATTGGTTGAGAAACACATTTGTTTGTTCTGTTCCTTTAGATGTTTGAAAGGCATAGCAGTATTGCCAGCTCTCACTTCCAGCAGAGAAAATGTTGTTGCATTAATTGGGCAATTCAGTCACTGCTTTAATACCTTACAAAAAGTTTAAACTAACCAGAATAGAAAATTAGCAAATCTCTTGGAATATCATATTCACAAGTTAAAATCAAATTACAAAAACAACAACTATGTCTACTCTGTGACAGAGAAAAAGTCACAAATTTTGATTGACTGAGAATATCTCCCAACCTAGTCAACTTTTTATAGAGGTCAAGTGGGAATTATCACTTTTATTGTAATTTTGTGTAGTCTGTTTGAGCACTTCTTTTTGTCCTTCTTCAAAGAAGTTCCATTATACACGTTATGGAACTGAATTTAATTTTAAAGCTAATGTCATGAGTTCATCGATGCTTCAAAAAAAAAACTGCCAAGGACAAAAAGGGAATTAGAATTGGAGAAATTCTAACTGTTGGCCAATGTTCATGTGTGGAGATAATTGTGGCCAAATTCCACATACTGCAGACCAATCAATTCTTGGATTGATGAGAAGATTCACTCTCAAGCCAAAACTTCCATGCAAAATAAATATTTGCATTTATATAGCACCTTTCACAGCCTCAAGGCATCCAACAGCATTTAACAGCTAATTGAGTCTTTGTTGGAAGTGTAGTCACTATTATAATGCAATAAATTTCTTCACCCAGAGGGTGGTGAATGTGTGGAATTCACCAGCACTGAATGTAGTTGAGGCCAAAATGTTGTCTGATTTCAACAAGTAGATATACCTCTTGAGCTAAAGGGATATAGGAAAATCAGGATATTGAATTTGATATTCAGCCATGATCAAGATGAATGATGGAGCAGGCTTGAAGAGCCAAATGGCCTACTCCTAGTTTTTAATGAAACACAGCAGCCACTGGAATACATGATAATGTCATGATTACTCAGATCATGTTTTTTCATTTAATAATTTTGATGAAGGATAAATATTGGGCTAGGCACTAGGGAGAATTTCCATGCACTTGAAACTGTGCCAATGGTATCCTTCACATCTACCAGACAAAGAGACCTTCGGTTTAATGAATCAAAATGATCGTACTCAGATGGATCAGTGATTCCTTCAGCCTTGAATTTTGATTGCAAAGCCAGAATTCTCTGATCTTGCTTGCAGCAAGTAGAGATTTGGTGGAGAGCTAATTTTTCTGTTCTTACTGGCAGTGGTGGTGGGGCATACAATATTGGAGAATTCCAGCCCAAGGTCTCTGAAGTGAGAACTGAACCTACAACCTTCTGAAACACAAGGTGTGAGCAACTAACTGATAGGGCATTTCTCAATAATAGTTATTTCTCCAGCAAGTTACTTCAGACAGAGAAAGGTAAATGTAGAGACAAACGGATTGTCCGTATGGAGGAACAATATCCACTACCCATTGTCACGCTTTAGCCACAATACATAGTATATACAGGGTGCAGTGGACAACTCAGCATGCTTATTTCATTACTTCCCAACCTCGTCATCAGAGTACAACATAATAAAAATACCACCACCTCGGATCCCAACCACAAAAATATTCACTTTGATATTTGTTTCAGTTCCTTATGAATGCTTGGTCAAAACCTTGGAATTCTCTACTTAACAATGAGGCATTCCTTACATGAATGGGAATAGAAGGAGGAGCAAGCAGGAAATATCTCCAGCAGCATGAGAGAAGAGTGGGGCTAGGCTTACCCCCTAGTAGGATTCCCCAATAATTCTGTATTAATGGAAAATATGCAGAACGAGGAAGAACGGAGCAAGTGTTTTAAATCTAGTGGACAATGCTTATGTTGATAATAAATACCTTGTAAAGACACTTCTAAAAAGTAGGCAGAGTATTTTTCTGTGTACAACTTGGTCTTCTCCAAGTAAATCATAGGTCTTCCATCATGAAGATCGGTTTCATGTACAGCAACAGAGAGGTAGTAATCAATAAAGTGGGCAGCAGTAGGCAGGCAGAGGTTCCACTGAAAAGATTCTAGTAACAAGAGCTCCATGTGTAACAAGTTCTGTTTATTTAACATCAAGTTCATACTGGTCATACAACTGAGACTGTTGAGTTGTTCAAGTTTGGGTACATGGTCTTCTTTTTCCTCAAACTTGCCTGATTTAATGAAACAAAGTGTTGATGTTAATCATATTTACAATAACAATTTAAACCAGACTAAGCAAGTAGATCAACATTGGAAAGGTTAAAATTTGTATAATTTATTCCCATCCGAGATCAACAGACCTTTCCATGGTCTGCCCCAATTCCCATGGAGGGTGGGACAGTAAAATTCTGGCCTGTGGCTTTCAAAATATGGGAACAGATCAGTTTGCTTTTCAAAAAAAAGTGGTCTTTACTGCACAAAATAACATTGTAGTTTATCAAAACAATAGTAATGAAATATTTGGATAAAAGCAAATTGCTGCAGATGCTGGAAATAGTTGGGTTGCAGTTATAATTCTCCTTGCCAATGCAAAGTGATTTCAGCTGGGCTTCAAACAAGTCATTACTTGAAATCATACAAAAGGATTTTATTGACTACCTTATACTTCTAGAAAGTAGGCAGAGCCCTTTTTCTGTAGGCAACTTGCATCTTCATGCAAAGTTTAGGTCCATCCATCATGAAGGTCACGTTCACAAGAACCAGCACAATTTCAGGTTTGGATTCCAATCTGCTGTCTACATTGCCCAGGTATTCCTCACGCCATGCTGCTGCTTTTTTTTTTAAAATAAACATTCTAGAAAGCTGTACTTACACCCATAAATGAAATTCAATCCCATCCCTTTCTCTTTTCCCCCCCACCCGTTACAAAATTAAGACACTCACTAGTTTTTAAATACTGTTGGTAAAAAAAATTAAACAAAATGGTGGTGGTGGGTAGTACTTAGAATCAATAGAAGTACATTTTAAAACAACTCTTACCATTTAGACAGAGAGAATAAGAACAGTGTTCGGGTCACCAACATTGATATTAGCTACTGCAGGTCAAGTGTTCATTAAAGGAGTTCCAGCTAGAGGAGTGACAATTAGAAGTGTTTTTAAACAATAAGAAAACTTTAGGGTAGAATGTTAGCGTTTCTTGCACAAGGATGCATTTTACATATTAAGGGAAGTCAGCATGGATTTGTTCAAAGAAAATAGTGTTTAAATAACTGAGTTTGTGATGATTTAACAGAGGACTGATAAGGATGTTATCTCCACAGAGAGGCAATAATATCAATCAGCATACTTGCTCCCACCTCCTCCCCCCCACCCCAACCCTCCAAGATCGTTGAAGAACTTGTCTATTAACGTTACTTTGACAGCAGAACCAATTGTGCCCATTTACTGACATGTGTGAACGCCACTGAGTTGTTAATCCTTTGTGCACTGATTTTTCCATTCTGTGCACACCATGGTTTTGCTGCATTATTCGCTGAGAAGGTGAGCACATATATTCTTCCTGACAAAGGCAGAGCACCCTATTCCATCCGGCGTGAGTGCTGTGGTGTCCATATAGGACCCTCTTTCTCCCCTCCACCCCTCAAACCCTTTGACAGGGTAGCACAGAGCCTCAGATGACCCAAAGGAGAAATGCCTGTGCCTTACACGAGAGCTTAGGAGGCAGGAGGATTGCCAAAGCTGTGATCAGACAGACTGAGTAGTATAGGGTCTTATCCATTCAGGGAAAGGTGTTTAAATATGTTGCCAGTGCATTAGTCAGTGACAATCGAGATGCTGTTCCTGGAGGTGGACGGACAGAGGGTCAATCCACAAAAGTGATTCCTCAAATATTCTCTCTTCTCTTGCAATGAGTAGTTTTGAGAGAGGGGGATGGAGTCTGTGAAACTGGATTTCATTCTTCCAGCATGTTGAGAGAAGACATCAAGGAAAGCATCTGGCCTGCCAGAGGCAGGAGCAGAACCCCAAGGAAGGAAGGGGTGGCAGGGCCTGCTCCACTGGCATGGGGGGGGGGGGGGGGGGGGTGGGATGTGGGGGAAAATAGAGAGTGACCACTCAGATACCTTCCACAACCCTGTCCTGTCAGGTCCAAGGACAGTGCCCGACCTTCCTACAGACAAGTGAGAACTAGGTCAGAGAGGACCCCACTTGCTCAAAGACACGGTGGTCCATCTTGCAACCTTATATCTCAGTTGACAACTTATGGACATGGAGGGTATCCACCGCTTGTGGCTTTGAAAGTCACCAGTCGCTCTCAACTTTCAAAACGCCCGGCACTTTTCAGAGCTCCACCAGTGTACTGTGCTGCCTGCGAGATGCTGCACTATGGCATCATGGTTAGCACTGCTGCCCCACAGTGCCAGGGACTCAGGCTCAATTCCCAGCTTGGGTCACTGTCTTTGCACATTCTCCTCGTATCTGCGTGGGTTTCCGACTGCTCTGATTTCCTCTTACTGTCTGAAAAACATGCTGGTTAGGTGCATTGGCCATGCTAAATTCTCCTGCAGTGCACACAAACAGGTGCCTGAGTGTCTCTTCCCCTCTGACTACTGGCAATGCACACCCTCACTGGCTCAGGTCATTGGAAGGAAGCGGTTGCTCGTTGTTCTAACATTGCAGGAGGATGACGACGACTTAGTGGGGACAGTGCATTGTTCCTTAAAGAACTACTACAAAATGTCTGACTCCTGTCTGGCTGAAGGCAGCTCATGAACTCAGCAAGGAGGGTAATGTCCAGGAGATGTTGTGTGGATAGTTTACTCTCTCCTGATCTAGGCTCCTCTGCAGTTTAGTGTCACCTGAGGAAACGCACACATTTCACAAGGGTCTAGCCACTGGGTTCCGTGTGCCGAGATGAGGCATTCACAATGGTCAGGACCATCACAACCTAGTCATCGTGGGGGATATCCTCATTACCAAGAAGACACTGGCATGATTAATGTACTCTGTCACTGAGGAAATGGCAACCAATGAGCTGGCAGCCCTGCAGAGAGTAGATAGGAGGCTCTGGAGCGAGCACCCACCATCAGTTTTCTCAGTGGCACCTCACAGGAAATCTCAAAAGCAGGGAGTCACAAAGGTTGCAAATAAATAAGATTTACAAGTGTCTCACTTGTGCCCATGCTGTGAGTCAAAACCTTCTTAATCTTTCTAACACTACTGCTACACCTTGGTGTATCCCCAGGATTCACAGAAGACTGGAGACAGCCTGCTGTCTAAGATGGTGTTAGTAATGTTCTGGAGAGCCCCAGAGTGCTGCAGTGCCTGGTGGTGCCACCTTCAGTCTGTATCTGTCATGGTCACAACAACAGGGGAATCAGATGGGCTGGATATTCCCAGAATCCTCTAAGTGGAAGGCCCTTGAGATTCCTGGCTCCCTCAGTGATACAGGAGAAGCTGAAGTGAGATCAAGAAGTCCCACTGTCCTCTAGCATTGACACTCACTAATGCCTGTGTCATGGAGTTTATACCCTCCACAGGTGCAGGGCAAGCAGTCACACACATAGATCTCCACTGTCTGCCATCCACACAGTGTTGATCTGGAGTGCTGGCATGATCTCCTTGGACAGAACATGTTGAGACTCCTCAGTTTATCTTTTTGAATCCAATCAGTATGGTTGACATCCCCTTTCAGATGTTCCCAACTTTGCCATTGTTTGTAGATACAAGACATAGTGACTCTCTACAACATCAAGCATTCTGGTGAGGGAGCCTTCTGAGAATCTTGAAGCAGACATTGTTACAGCCAATCTTTGTTGGACCATGAGGAAGTGGCTGGGAGTACTTGGGTGGCCGTTAATGGAGCTGATTTAAGAACCCAGCTGATGGAGTGTCAGAATCAGAGGCCATCCACAAAAGTATCAGTGAAAAGAAAAATGCTTAAGAATATGATGCAAGAACTCACCAACACTGCCAACAAGCTATTTTTTTTTCACCTGAAACTGTACTTAAAAACAAAATTGGAAAATTCTGCCTTGGAAGTAAGGAAGTTTCAATTAATTAAAACACAGTTGAGGCAGCATTAGGAGTACTGTGTCTAGTTCAACACTCTATTCTTCACTTTAAGATGGATATGAAAAAGGATTTAGGAGAATTAAAATAAGAGACCTCAATTAATGCGGAAATATTGGAGATGCTGAAGTTGTTCTCCTCAAAGAAAAAGACGAAAGGAGATATGCTCTACACAAGAACCAGAGGACACCAATTTGAGGCAGTTGCAAAAATAAAACCAATGGCAACATGCGGATTCTTTTAAAAAGCCAGAATGGTTAGGATAAAACAAATGCATTACCTAAGGGAGTAGTGAAGACAGATTCAAGTGGAAATTGAACAAGCATGTGACGAGAACAAAATTTGCAGGACTATGGGGAAAGGAACTAATGGAGTTGCTCTTTGAGTTGGTATGAACACAATGGGTCAAATAGCCTCTTCTGTGCTACAGCCCTTTTGTGATTCTAATACATAATAGTGCAAGAAATGTGCAGCTGGATTTAGTTGGCCTGACAGGGGTCTCACCCACCAACAGAAGAACTGGTAGGAAACCCGGCATACTATTAAATTGGGGTGCCTTTTCAGGCACTTAGTAACCAAGGTCATTCCTTCTGAGATTCAGGACCCTGGCAGATGTTCTGCCCACCAAAAGCTATTGGTCAGATGCCAGCCACTCTCCACTGGGTCATCAGCACCACCAGGAGTGGCTGCAGCTGTTGGAAATACATCCAGTGATCCAGAATCGCAAAGGTCTCCAAGCCAAAGGTTAGCAATGGTGGGATGAGGGTCATAGTGAGGGAATGACAGTGTGGGGGTCAAAGATCAAATTTAGGCAGTACTCCCAGCCCAACACTGGATCCCTCTATCAGGCAAGTCTGATATTGAGAGCTCTTCCTGCCCCTCCCCCCCCAGGAGGTCACAGGGGTGGGGTTGAGGGGGAACTATGCATGTTTGATGGCTGTCCTTCAGAGGGCATAGGGAGGCAAAGTTATTTCTGCATTTCAAAGGGCTCAGGAATAATGGATATCAATCAAATCATTACTGATTCTAGTTTGCATCTTACTGCTGGAGTCCAAGATAATTGCATCAACACCTCCACCCTTGTGACTTAATTGAGTTGTTGTGGCTGGGAAACTGGTGTAAGCCTCTCTGACAATTAAGTGGACTTGACTACCATGGTTCCCACTTTGATGGGTTGCATCAAATCCTTTGGTCAGTGTTGGGAGTAAAATATTCCAATTGCAAAAGGTTTGTTTAGAAACAAAATAGGGAAAACACAAGGAATAGCAGATTTATTGATTAGAAAGATATGGGAAAGCACATCACTGAGGACTCTGGGAAGAACTGGGAAATAGAGGGCTCTTTAAAAAAAAACAGGTAGTATTGCAAATTCATACAAAAAAAATGCAAGATTTGTTGACTAATTTGTGTCAATTATAGTGGGAGGTGGAGAATACATCTGATACTTCACAGATACTAAAATTGATCATGGGACTGGAGTACAAGAAAAAAAGCTCTAGAAATGGAAATTCCCATGATTTTAAAGGCAACAGGTGAGGAACTTGCAGCTTCTTAAACTCTAAGCTTACAAAACACCAATTCTGGAATTGTCCTTTTACAATGGAACATTGTAAATATAACTCCCATTACTTAGAAAAGGCAATTAGAAAGAAACCAGGGCATTAGAGATATTTGTTCTCCAAGTACAGAGTGACTAAAAATTGAAGCCGATTAAGAGAAGTGACATCATGGCTAGGTCTAAAAAAACCCAATTGATCTGAAATGTTAGCTGTTTCTCTCCAAGTATTTGCAGAATTTTCTGTTTATTTCAGTTTTCCAGCAACTGCAGTAATTTGATATAAAAGTTTATTATAGTTGAGCATAAAGCAAGATGCAGATGGTTATTTAGATGAAAAAAAATGAGACTCCAGGGAACAGAGTGTAAAATGTAGCATAAGAAAATGTTTGCCTCACACCCTGACTTTCAGGGACACTGCTATTGTGGATTTGCTAATTTATAAATACACACAAAATTTAAGTTTTATTCAGTTTAATGGCTTTATCCATGAGCATTTCTCAAGCATAGGTCTGGGAAAGTTAGAAGATATACTTGCTAATCAGGACATTAAGCCATAAAATTATACAAATGTATTACCATAGTTATTGATATATGACAACTAGAATGTTGGGGACCTGAATCTTAGCAGGACTGGAGGAGGAGTTCCAGTGGTTTATCAGCATGGTTAAGGTGCACTTTAAGACTTATTGCACTGGAAAGGGCTGCCAGTATTTCTGTTATGACCTACGAGAGCAAGCTGAATGGTATATAGATTGCAACCAGTCATTAATTTCAGAACATTAGAAGTAATGCAAGATAATGAAACCAACTATGCAACATGTATTTTCCCCAAATCCTCTGACTATACTGTTATCATTCACATAATATTACAGCAACAATTTATTGGGGTATTTGAATTTCTGGAGGACAGTCTTCCAGGGATAGTTCCATATAGCTGCTGATATCGTAATCAACCTTCAAGCATCAACATTCAGAGTGATTGCCAGTAAAATGGCTGATATGGGTGGACATGATGGTTGATCAATTCACATAGCTGCATATACAAGCATGCTAGCAGTAAGATTATTAGGTAGCAATCATGATCAGTAGACCAGGCTTCTAGAGACTGTGCAGCCCATGGTTAGCTTTGAACTCATTACTAACCTGGAAAAACCACAGGTGAAGGATTGGCCCTGAAACCCTCTTGATGCATTTATCCAGCTAATCTTGACTATTCATACACTTTGAGCTTTGCAAGTACATTCCTGATTCCATCAACATTTTCCTTCAGAAAGCCAATTAGTTCTTAAATATAAATTGGGGTTAAGATTAATGTATCTACACAACATAACCAAAATTGCTATTTGTCAAGTTTTTGGAGTTTGTAACAATAATGCTGCAAAATGGTGATCTTGAAATTGTACATCAAAAATAGAGTCACGATCAAGAAATACAACATACTTACTTGCCAAAAGTAAACAGGAGAGTGCCACCAGATGTAATTGCTGAATAGAAATAGCATCATAACGGTCCATAAATAAATCTAGAAGATAAACAGCAAGGTGACGAGCAGTGGGGCAAAGATGAAAGTGATTGCTGATGATTGCAAGAAGATCTGCAAAGTAACGTCTCGTGTTCAGCTGAGGAGAGTGGCTTTTGTAGAGTGGAAGTCTCAGCTCCTGGGTCAAGTGAAATACGAACATACATTTTAAAAAAAAAAGTGACATTATCAAAAAAGAAAATCTGTACATCAGTTTAAAAATAAGTACTGGTTAATGAGAAAAAGAATTGATATTACAGAGAGACAGCTTTCTCGTTTTGACCAGGAAATTAATATTTAAATCGTATGTGAAAATGATTTCCTAGTCTCAACCAGCTGGGAGTGGTTTGTGGAAAAACATCTTTGGGCAAGAGCAAGCAGACAAAATAAAAGTTGCATTCTACCAGTCAATCCTGCCACTACTAGGCATGTTAAACTATACTTCTTATGTTTCAGTTTATTTATAAGTCACAAGTAGGCTTACATTAACACTGCAATGAAGTTACTGTGAAAATCCCCTACTTGTCACACTCCAGCGCCTGTTCAGGGACACTGAGGGAGAATTTAGCATGGCCAATGCACCTAACTAGCATGTCTTTCAACTGTGGGAGGAAACCCCCACACAGACAAAGGGAGAACGTGCAAACTCCACACAGACAGTGATCCAAGTGGGGAATTGAACCCAGGTCCCTGGCACTGTAGGGCAGAAGTGCTAACCACTGTGCTGCCCATCAGTTTCACTTGATAGATGAGAATAGTGAGAATGCAGATCTTTGGGACAAATGGAAAAAAAAGTTGTTTAACAAGGTTTATTTTTTGAACTAAATGCTTTCTCAGGCAGGTAACACCAAAGCCCAAGACGTACTACATTACTATAGAACAACAGTGTTCCATTATCCATAAATTGTACCAATGGCAGTAGTAAGGGTACAACAATTTGTTTCAGCATCTCCAAAATAGATAGGAAAGAAAAAGAGGAATTTCAATTAACCCCAGATGGCTGTTGAAAAGTGAGCGTGGGCTCACTTCAAGTATAGGATTAAATGCGACTGTGATGCCATCTGTGATTTAATAGTCTGCAGATATTAATTGTCTAGATTCAGGCCTAAATTCCATTTAAGCAAGTTACCAGGGACTGACAACTCTGATGAAAAGGGGAAAAAATATCTTGGTGATGTGCAGAGGAGGCAAAACAACAAGATAAATAGATCTTCCCCTTTCAAAAGGGAGGTAGAAATTACCTGATGTTTGATCTCTTGGGCAAAGGAAAAATATTTATTATGTTCAAAATTACTGAGTATTACACTGTTATTGCCTGCACCAAATACAATCCATTAACCCAGAATAATGGAGCATAGGAGTCCGTGTTCCATTCAGCCCACTGAATCTGCCAACCATTTCAGCACTTCTGATTCTTTTCTTATAGTCCAGAAATAGTTTTCTCCTTAAAAGGCTACCACTGAATTGGTTACAACTTGATGTGAGTTCCATTGATTTGCATTAAAGTTGAACATCCAGAGTTTGGAGGACTAACAAATAGGTTAATTGTATTCATTCACTTTGCAACAGTGTCAGCTGCAAGCACTCCACTCAACAAAAGCAAATTTGCGGATAAAATGTAGACTAAACTGGAGAATAATCCCATCAACAATACAATTCTGCATTCATTTCCAAGAAGGACAAAACTGAGTTTGTAAATGGGAAAAATTCCCAAAATTGGTAATAAGATAAATAACAGATCTTAAATTCAGTTAAAATAAATGGCATACCTCTATTTCTGCTCTACCCAAATTTAGATGGTTTAGTATAGCTATGGCACAAGGTCTAAATGATTAATACCAAATTTGGGGGGGGGGGGGGGGAAAGAGAAAAGAGGAGTGTGTGTGTGTGTGTGTGTGTGTGTGTGTGTGTGTGTGTGTGTGTGTTATACATTACAAAATTGTAAAGTATTTCAGACTGATTTCATTGTTTCTTATAATTAATAGTTTTAACCTTTAAATGACCAGACGCTTTAGTACATCTTTAATACAAGTTTGTAATCTGATACTACCCAAACATACAACATGAATAATAGGATGGGGCACTTTTGGGAGCATGTTGACAGAATGAAATAGATCTTCAGCTTAAAATGAATAAGAATCAAAATTAGTTTTTGCATCATGTTGCATTTCTCTTCCCATAAAGATTAAAGAGCAAAGTTGTATTCAAAGTTATTAGATAACAGAGTGGGATTCCATTTTTGCCTCAGGATAAAGTAAGCCATTCTTGTCAAACTGTATCAATAGTTATACACTTAGTTTGATCTAAAGGGCACTAGGTTCTGAAAACTATTAGAAATAAGAGCATCAATGCATTTTTGGATACATCAGTACAGTAAATATGGGAATCAATATAATAAGGGAATAAGTGTCAGACTATGTAATTTATACCTATTGTAATAAATTCTATTTTTCTCAACACCAAAAAGTACATATCAAATACCTGGTTGCAATAAAGTTTTATACAAACCCAAAACTAATATTTTACAATTCTATCATTTTGTCACAAGCATAGATCCCAGAAAGTCACACAAATGTAAATGGTTTGTACTTCATAGTAGGGGAATTTCACTTCATTGCAGTGTTAATGTAAGCCTTACTTGTGACTATTAAATAAACTTTAACTTTTAAATCCTAAAATTTTCAAAGCTAGATTCAGTTTTGCTGTTCAATATTTGTATGAATAACCAATGTATATCAATTAAATTACAAAAATTGATAGAGCTTTCTAATGATTTTTCAGAAAACAACAAATGTAAAGACTTATATAAACATAATTTAACTTTGTTATTCTTGTATTAGTATAGGTCTGTACTTTTGTGCCTATGTAGATGCCCAGGAGGGTTCTTCACCAAAATACCACCAACTGAAGGTGGATGAGCTATTCCATAATGTGAAATATAAAACTGGCAGAAAAGTTCTGACTCCAGCCCAACTCTTCCAAGTTCATCTTAACCAATGGTGAGAGAGTTTTACCTTAAACGTCATTACCCCGTGGTTGACAATATTAAAACTAGTGCCAATGTAATGAAAGTACACAAGATTAGAATCTTATTAGTATGTATAATTGCTGCATTGAGAGCCAACCAAAATGTACAGCAGATTATGCAGTTTTAAGAACTTTTGCAGTTTAAGAGCAAACTGTCCAGATCATGCAGACGGGTACATTAACTGGGATAAGAAATCAAATACATTTAATAAAAAACACTTTCAATTAAGAATGGTTAGGAGTCAGCCTTTCCACAACTCTAGTTTGAAGTTTAAAATAGAAAAGCTTTGCTTATCCTTATTCTGACAAGAGAAGCCTGCGTGGATATTTTTTGTAGTTTAATGGCCCTACGCTTTTGTTTACACAGAAATGTACCTTGATGCGAAGTGCCTGATGGATATCGGCGACAACTTGTCCTTTCCACCACTGTTCCTCCAGCTCCATCGGACGCAGCAACACAAAGTTAAATTATTTGTTTCTAGAAGGGAAAAAGGCAAATACCTAACCAAAAGCACACAATGCTGCCGTTCAGTATTTAGACTGAACAAGTTAGGAAACCTCTTCGGTCCTTATCAACCCGACAAATTAACGCTAATCAATTGTTTGTATTCACCGGACAAACCTGACACTCACTGATGAGGAAAGGCTCGACCCTCGCTAATGGCCAGTTTGCAATTGCAGAAACATTCTGCAGGGCGCAGCTGAAAGTTATTTTGTGTGTGTGTCTGCTGTGTTGACAGCAAAGCGGATCTACCATCTCAAAATACACTTTAGAGTCTGGATGTAAATTACAAAATTAAAACTGCAGCAGGAAGTGTTGAGTCCAGAGCAACGCGTACCTATTCATTGGGGACGCAAACACTTCCGGGACCATAAGTATCAGCAACAGCCTGATTTGTAGTTTTTCCTTGCTGGTTCCACGAAAGAGAGCTGCCAGATTATGAAATGTACAGTCTGTCTGTAGACGATTGATTTTAAGCATAGGTATTCTCCAAAAAAAACCCGTCTTTCAAGTTGCTCGTCGTTCACCATTTAGTTGACTTTCCCATTCATTTTTGCCTGGTATAAAGTTACAAAGTGCCATTCCTTGTTGATTCCGAAAGCCTCAATCTCTCGGAGTCAATACAGGGATATAAAAGGCTGCTTGCCTGACCTCACTGCCGTCTGTCTCATGTGTTTACGGTTCAATGCAACATTTTTGCTTCTTCTTGGGACGGGAGACACAGTTCGTTTGTCCCAGCTTGCTGTGTCGCATTTCACTCCAGTTATGCATTCTAGTATTCACCATGTGGCGCTCATAACTTGCCCGGCACGATTTGCTGCGTTGCTAAGGTTAGATGTCAGAGGACGGATATTATAAACAAACTATAAACTAAATTGGATTGTGAGGAATGGCAGGAAAACGAAGAGAATGAAATCGATAGAAAGTAATAACAAAGGAATTGGAACGAGACAAGGCAGAAGAATAAAACCGAAGAAGTCAATGAGTAAATGTAAACAAACATAAAGCTGATTGGAGTCAAGTAACATTAAAATACATAAAACACTGATGGCAGAATTTTGAAAACGTGGAATTGAAGAGGTAGTTTCAAGGCCAGAGTAAGCAGTGAGTGCAGTTGATAATCCCAAATTCAAATCGCAGATGTGATTAATGTTTTAGTCACTGGCCTGTTGTTATTTTATTTGACTTTTATTCCTTGACATTGCTTATTTTAATTCATTATTTTAAATATAAATCTCTATTTCCATCTAATTCTGACATTGTCATTCTATGTTTCATTCTTTAATCTTTCTCTTTGCATAGTTTTGATATTTTCCTGGCTGTCTCCATCCATCTGTACATCTTTATCGATATTCCTATCTTCAATTTTCAAACGGCTGTGAAAAGTTTTGTTTGAGCACAGTCCTGGGTAGCGCCTCTCACTGCTTGAAAGGCGCTATTTAAACTGGCAGTTGTCTGATTGACTTGTGTTACGCTCACGGTTTTTCTCCCATTCTTTATGGAGAGTGAAACAAGACACGTTGGAGAAGGGACATTCGGAAGAGGTTGCAATATTGGGGATTACGGAGACAGGGAGAGTGAAGCTAGGATTGGATTTAAGAGGTGGAGAATTGCTGAGCAGGATGTAATAAAAGCAGCAGAGCTTCAGATGAGCTGAAACTTACAAAGAGGAGAAGAATGGAGAGTATTTATCTATCTGAGATGATAAAGTCATGCAGAACCATCGTGGCTTCTAGACAATGTATCTGCAGCTGCTTTGTGACCAACATTATAAATATTACATGTAAATACCATTTGCCGGCAGCTGGCACGATCAATTTATGCCAGATAGCCATGCCAGTTCTTTCTTGGCCGAATAAGTATCTGACTGGCCACAAGGGTGACAAGATTCACCTTTGACTGTTGCAACTCATAACGTCTGTGTAGCTGCTAACCACACCAAGTGAGAAATGTCACAAAGAGGCACATCTGACATCTGCAGTGACCTGGCGAGACTGAACCAATATACACCACAGAGCCTTTGACTACTGCATGCTGTAGAATTTCACTTTGCAGAAAGGTACATTTCACTGTTGTCCCTCAGGGGAAAGGGATGGCTGCCCCTGTGATTCATTGTCTTGCAAAAGGAGTAGCAGCATGAAGAGGAGTTTAAAAAACCGACTATCAAATCCAAGTACCTATTGCAGTCAACTCAAACTGTATCCTTATCTGGTTACTAAAGGAAAGCAGTCTCACAACGCCAGGTTAAAGTCCAACAGGTTTAACCGTAGGAAAATCCATAGCTGCAAGTGATGAATACATCGACATCTTTGCCCCCAGTGACAGATTCCAACTTGGAGTCCAAGTACTGCAAAGTAAATTTCCTCAAAAAAAATTTCCTCAAAGCCCAAATGTCTGAGTCAACATGCAAAGTGTATTGGGCAGAAGCAATGCACATTTATCCATAGTAGATTTATTTTCATCATCTTCTAACGTTACTTTGCCTGCTGTTTATGAATGACGCGCGTTCATTTGGAATCCTGAATGCTTTCCTGGGGCCTAAATTGATGATATATCAATGTATTAACCCAAGTAGTAGGTTTCAATAGGTATCTATGCAAAGAATGATTATGACTGGGACAGGCCCCTTGTTGGTACTAAAATCTCGAATGGAAGCACTGGAGGCTATTTTGCTATTGCCTAAGTCGCTTGGCACATGTAGTGTAGGTATCAGAGGGTATTGGCTTTGATTCACAGAATTCCTCAGTTTTGATTTGTTGAACTCCTTTATTAATATCTTCTTTAAAAAAAGTCATCCCCTCCTAATTTATTCTTTCTATTCTTGGAGAGGAATCAATAGTCTTATACATTTTCCCACAATTTTAATGTTTAGCTAAATTTATTTGCCTATGATGGTATAACCTCCTCTATAAATGTAGATTATAAAATGTAGTTTCATTCCTATGACCACTGGAATTCGAGCTTTCCCTTATCTGTTATCGAAACCTAACAAGTGTGTTGCTCGCCCTCACACCCAAATTACTGCAGCAATACATAATGCTCAGGGGCATCCTTTTTGGAAATCAAAACTTGTGTTGTCTAGATGCCCAGGATCAGAAACTGAGGAGTACTGTGAGCTTGTCCTCTAGAAAGCAAACTACTGCTTTTCTTCAATTCTGCTGCCACCAGCTGCTCCTCCTCACTCATACTTGCACCTAGTGGACTCCTTTCTGCACTCTCAAAATATCACCCTCAGGGTTTATCATAAAATCCTACAATGCAGAAGGAGGCCATTCGGCCCATTAGATCTGCACCGACCACAATTCCACCCACGCCCTATCCCCATAACCCCATGCATTTATCCGAGCTAGTCCTCCTGACATTAAGGGGCAATTTAGCATAGCCAATCCACTTAACCCACACATTTTTGGACTGTGGGAAGAAAGCCCTGCAAACACAGGGAGAATGTGCAAACTCTACACAGACAGTGATCCAAGCCAGGAATCAAACCTGGGTCCATGGCACTGTGAGGTAGCAGTACTAACCACTGTGCCAGACTGGTGATTAGAAAGTGTACAATGAGTGACATTGAGCAGTGCTAGTGAACGCTGTGTCACTGAGGCTTGGTTCATCTTCCCCAGGGAAACAGAATCAGAAAAGATATTACAGTGATATCCTTGTGACAAACCTTTACTTTCAGCTTCCAATTAAAATTACCTTCAGTATATAGTTAGCTCAGTATAACTTCAGTATATAATTAGTTCAGTTGGCTGGACAGAGAGTACATAGAATCCATACAGTGCCGAAGGAGGCCATTCGGCCCGTCGAGTCTGCACAGACCACAATCTCACCCAGGCCCTACCCCCACATATATTACCTGCTAATCCCTCTAACCTACAGAGATCAGGAACACTAAGGGTCAATTTTTTAGCATGGCCAATCAACCTAATTTGCATGACTTTGGACTGTGGGAGGAAACCGGAGCACCCGGAGGAAACCCATGCAGGCTCGAGGAGAATGTGCAAACTCCACACAGACAGTGATCCAAGCTGGGAATCGAACCCAGGTCCCTAGAGCTGCAAAGCAGCAGTGCTAACCACTGCGCTACCGTGCCGCCCATTGAGTTGAAGTACAGTTGAACACGTGGCTAAAGAGCTGGTGTAAGAGGGAAGGCTTTAGATTTTTGGATCATTCGGATGTCTTCTGGGGAAGGTAGGACCTGTACAACAAGGACGGGCTGCATCTGAACTGGAGGGGCACCAATATCCTGGGCGGGAGGTTTGCTAGTGCTGTTCGGGAGGGTTTTAACTAGTGTGGTGGGGGGTGGGAACAGGAACAGCAGGCTAGTAAGTGTAGAGACTGGGGAAAAAAGTGAGACTGAAATAAATATAGCGCAGAATAAGAGCAGGCAAAGAGAAGCCTCAGGGCTTAGTGGGACTGTAAGTCTGGAGTGCATTTGCATCAATGCAAGAAGTATAACAGGTAAGACAGATGAACTGGGAGCCTTGATTACTGCATGGAATTATGATGTAATTGCAATTACGGAGACATGATTAAAGCAGGGTCAGGACTGCAAGCTTAACGTTCTGGGATATCATTTTAGACAGGACAGACGGGGAAACAAAAGAGGTGGGGGAGTCACATTGCTGATTGGGGGACAGATCGCTGCTGTATTAAGAGAGGACACATTGGAGGAATCTTGTAGTGAGGCATTATGGGTGGAACTCAGGAATAGGAAGGGTGAAATCACAATGTTGGGAGTTTACTATAGACCTCCCAACAGCCCACAGGGGACAGCGGAGCAGATGAGAGTCAGATACTGAAAAGATGTGAAAAAAGCAGGGTAGTTGTGATGAGTGACTTTAACTTCCCCCATATTGACTGGGAATCCCTTACAGCCAAGGGCTCGGGTGGAGAGCAATTTGTTAGATGTGTCCAGGAAGGCTTGTTGATACAGTATGTTGGCAATCCAACCAGGGAGGGGGCTATACTAGACTTGATATTTTGGAATGAGCCAGGTCAGGTGATTGATGTTTCAGTGGGAGAGTATTTTGGGCTTAGTGACCATAATTCCATAAGATTTTGGGTTGTCATAGATAAGGACAAGAGGGTGAGGGTGCTTAATTGGGCGAGGGCCAAATACATCCAAATTAGACAGGACTGGGAAATGTTGATTGACAGTTGCTATTTGAGGACAAATCCACGTCAAACATATGGGAGGCCTTTAAAAGCCAATTGATTGAAGTGCAGGACAGGCATGTCCCAGCAAAAATGAAGGATAGAAATGGCAGAATTTTGGAACCATGGATGACAAAGGAAATGGTAAGCATAGTCGAAAGGAAAAAGGAAGCATACAATAGGTCTAGACATCTGAAAACTGACAAAGCCCTTGAGGGGTACAGTGAAAGTAGGAATGAACTTAAACATGAAATTAGGGGGGCTAAAAGAGGCCATGGAATGTCTTTAGCAAACAGGGTCAAGGAGAATCCCCAGGCTTTTTATGCATATATTAGGCACAAGAGAAAGAGTAGGCCCACTCAAGGACAATGGAGGGAAGTTATGCATGGAACCACCAATGATCAATTCTTTAAAGTGGAAGCATACATGTGCCTTTTCCCACATTTCTCAATTTTACCTCTCTCCCACCCATCTCCCCCCTTCCCCCCACATCTTCATTTGTCACAGCTTACCCTTTGATTTCAGTTTGTCTGATGTTTGGCCATTCACACTTCCCATTCTCTCTGTGGACTGCCATTAACCCCTTGTTTCTTTGGTTGTGACTCATCTTTCATTCCCTCACTCTACAGTATAAGTATCTCCAACTTTCTATGCCTTTTAGCTTTTGAGAAAGGGTCACCTGGACTCGAAATGTCAGCTCTTCACTTCTTACAGATGCTGCCAGACATGCTGAGATTTTTCAGCATTTTCTTTTTTGGTTTCAGATTCCAGCATCTGCATTAATTTGCTTTAAGCATACATGTGTATTTTGAACAGAGTGAATATGAACAACATCTGACACAGTTTATTTTATTCTCTGCATGAATAATGCACACAAAACTGCACTCTCCACATCTGGGTAACTAAACACTCTTCATCCAAAAATGTATTTTTTTATGCATTCAAGGGATATGGGCTTTGCTGGCTAAACTTGCATTCACTGTCCGTCCCTAATTGCACTTGAGGAGGTGATGCTGAGCTGCTTTCTTGAACTGCTGCAGTGAATGCAGTGTAGGTATATCCACTGTGCTTTTAGGGAAGGAGTTTCAGGATTTTGACCCAGTGACAGTAAAGGGAAGACACAGTATTTCCAAGCCAGGATAGTGAATGGCTTGGATGGGAAATTTCAAGTGGTGGCGTTCCCATGTATTTGCTGCCCTTGTCCTTCTAGATGTTAGTTGTCATGAGCTTGGAATGTGCTGCTTAAGGAGACTTGGTGAGTTCCTGCAGTGCATCTTGTAGATGCTACACACTGCTGCCACTGTGTCTGAGTGCTAGAGGGAGTGGATGTTGACCGTGGAATAATGGAAGGGATGGCTGCTTTGTCCTGGGTGGCATCAAGCTTCTTGAGTATCACTGGAGCTGCACTCATCCAATCAAAGGGAGATATTAGGTGAGAAGACAAAAAGACGTGGACAGGATTCAGAGAGCCAGTGAATGAGTTAATAACTGCAGGATTTCTAGCCTCTGACCTGCTGTTGTAGCCACAGAATTTATGTGGCTAGTTGAGTTTCTGGTCAACAGTAACCCTCAGGAAATTGATAGTGGGGGATCCAGTGATGGTAATACCACTGAATGTCAAGGGGCAATGGTAAAATTCTCTCTTGTCGGAGATAGTGATTGCCTGGCACTTACATGGCACAAATGTTAGTCACTTGTCAGCCCAAGCCTGGATATTGTCCAATTCATGTTGCACTTGGACATGAATGGTGCTGACCACTGTGCAATCATCAGTGAACATCTCCACTTCTGACCTTATGATGGAAGGAAGGTCATTGATGAAGGAGCTGAAGATGTTTGGGCCAGGACACTTTCTTGAGGAACACCTGCACTGATACCCTGGAGCTAAGGTGACTGAACTCCAATAACCACAACCATCTTGCTTTGTACTAGATATGACTTCAACCAGCTGAGAGTTTTTACTCCTAATTCCCATTGACTCCAGTTTTGCTAGGGTTCCTTGATGTCACACTTGGTCAAATTTAGCCTTGATGGCAAGGGCAGTCAATCACACCTCACCTCTGGAGTTCAGCTCCTTTGTCCATGTTTGAATCAAGGCTGTAATGAAGTCAGGAGCTGAGTGGTCCTGGCAAAATCCAAATTGAGCATTCTGAGCAGGTTAGTGAGAAATAAGTGCCATTTGACTGTTAACGATCCCTTCCATCACTTTACTGATGATCAAAAATAAACTAATGAGGTAGTAATTGACAGGTTGGCTTTGTCCTGTTTCTGTGTACGACATATCTGGGCAATTTGCCACATTGCGGGGTAGATGCCTGTGTTGTGGTTGTACTGGAACAGCTTGGCAAGGGATGCAGCAGAGTTCTAGAGCACAGAGCTATTGCCAGAATATTGTCATGGCCCTTACTTTGTTTTATAATGCTCCGGTGAAGTGCCTTAGGGATTTTTGCAGTTTACATTTTTTTGAGAAAATTCCGTCCAATGTATTTTTTCCAGCAACACTCAAGTTTAAAATACTTCTTGAAGAAAATCAGAAGAGCTGAGTAAAATCACCAAGATATCTATTTATTTTGCTCAAGAATGGGGAACTTCTGATATGGTCTATCATGAAATATTTTATATTTCAACAGAAACTGAAAATGTAGATAGTGATACTAAAAAAAGGGGGCTACTACGGGTGTTACCTTTGACATTGATGATGGGATATTCAGAATATTAATAAACTTTGAGGATATAAATGTAGATACAAACTTTGATCCCAAGGATTTTCAGGATCATGAGGATGTAGAAAATGATCAGTTGTATTTAAAATTGTACATCTCACAAAACTGGAGTCAAGCTAAGTATAATAAATTTGTTGTGTAAATTTGTTTTTGCTCAAATAATGTTTTTAAATGTACAAATTTTGTTACAATTTAGGTACAATATTTGCGTTTCTTTTTTATGGGATCAAAGTTGTTCATTAAAATAATTGTGTGAAAGGAAGTAATTAAGTGGACTATTGAATGAAATCTGTTACACATATGAAACGCTTCAACTAAATTACTTTAAAAAATTTTGAGGCTTGATTTTTCATTTTAATACCTAAAGACATTTTCTTTATTTTATTATTTTGATTTTGCTTTTTAGCTTTCATCCCTTTATTTCCTAGATGTAGGATGGGGTGGTATTGTAGCATAGTAGTTAGCACTGCTGCCTCACAGCGCCAGGATCCTGGGTTCAATTCTAGCCTGGGTCACTGTCTGTGTGGAGTCTGCGCTTCCTCCCTTTGTGTGCGTGGGTTGCCTTTGGGTGCTCCAGTTTCCTCCCACAGTCCAAAAATGTGCAAGTTAGGTTGATTGGCTATGCTAGATTGCGCCTTAGTGACAGGGGGACTAGCAGGGTAAATATTAGGATTATGGGGATAGGGCTTGGGTGGAATTGTGATTTGTGCAGACTCAATGGGCCAAAAAGGCCTCCTTATGCACTGTGGAGATTCTATGAAAGCCCAGCTTAAACAATGTTTAAATGGCTGGTTATTTACTGGCTGGCTTTGAATTTCTTGGGCAAGTTTGAATTATTATCTTTAATTTTTGACACATATTGTTTATTATTATGCTGATTTTATAACATGGTGCCAACAAATTTCATTTAATCTACCAAAATTCTTGTTTAATCATAATGGCTAATTTCATGTATTTGCAGAGCCAATCTTTGACTGTAATATTGTAGTATAGCATTTTGAGTTCTAATATTTTTGGAAGTATTTTCAAAATAATATACCTTCTTGTACAAGGATTCTCATATCCACTTACTGTTACTTTGGCCAAGCATCTCTTTTCAGTATAGTATCTAATTTTGGGAAACAAGCCCTTTGACTATTCTAGGGAGGTCTTGCTGCGGCTATATAGGGCATTGGTGAGGCCGCAGCTGGAGTACTGTGTGCAGTTTTGGGCGCCGTACTTACGCAAGGATATTTTGGCCTTGGAGGGAGTGCAGAGAAGGTTTCCTAGGCTGATGCCGGAGTTGAGGGGGTTGAGCTATGAGGAGAGGCTGAATAAACTAGGCTTGTACTCGTTAGAGTTTAGAAGAATGAGGGGAGATCTCATTGAGACATATAAGATGATGTATGGGATGGATAGGATAGAGGTGGAGAGACTCTTCCCGCTCAGAAAGGACAGTAGGACTAGGGGGCACAGCCTCAAGATAAAGGGGGGGGCGGTTTAGAACGGAGTTGAGGAAGAACTTCTTCACTCAAAGGGTGGTGAATCTCTGGAATTCTCTGCCCGTTGAAGTGGTGGAGGCTACCTCGCTAAATATTTTTAAGACGCGGGTTGATGGGTTTTTGATAAGAGAGGGGATTAAGGGTTATGGGGAGAGGGCGGGAATGTGGAACTGAGCCACAACAGATCAGCCATGATCTTATTGAATGGCGGGGCAGGCTCGAAGGGCCAGATGGCCTACTCCTGCTCCTATTTCTTATGTTCTTATGAAATATCACAAATATAACTTTTTAACTGACATGTTTTACTTTGTTTTTAAACATTTGAAAATTATTATTTTGCATTTCTGCTTGAGTAGTTTTGACATTTTATGCTCAGTGACCATTTTGTTGCAACAATTGGTTCTGCAATGCGGGGACAATTCTCCCATCCCACTGTGCTGCATTTTTAGTGCAGAGGGTTGGGAGACTCTAGCGGAGGCAGTCTCGTGGGCTCCCTGCTGGGCACCTGGGACTGAGCGTCTCTCCCAGTGTTGGATATCTGGCACTAAGTAGGGCTTAATTTGCATACTATTTAAATGTCATTAGTGGGCCTGGAACTGAAACCTGTTATATTTTATGTTTTAAATTTAACTACCAAGGGTAGGTTGGTCTGGTGTAGGCAAGAGGTGGGGGGAGTGTTAAATGTTAAGAAGCGGCGTTGGGTTGGGAACCAACATGGTTCCTCCCAATTCCAGATTTTAATTTGGAGGACTTTCCAAAAAGACTTTAAAAGCATTGGACGGAATCTCAGATGAATAAACCCTCATGTGGGGGATCTGGTAATAGTTCAAGAACCTGTTTGCAATTGAAGCAGGAGGCTTGCCAGGGCTCTTCAACTCAACTGAGTACCAGCATCCCAGTTGTGGATAGTCTGGAAGGATGTCAGAAGTTGGAGCGTGACATAGATAGGATGCAAGACTGGGCGGGGAAGTGGCAGATGGATTTCAACGCGGATAAATGTGTAGTGGTCCATTTTTGCAGGACCAACAGGATGCAGGAGTACAATGTCAAGGGTAGGAGTCTTAGCTGGGTTGAAGAGCAGAAGGATCTTGGGGTCCGGGTCCATAAGACTCTTAAATCGGCCTCGCAGGTGGAGGATGTGGTCAAGAAGGCGTATGGTGCACTGGCCTTCATTAATCGAGGGATTGAGTTTAGGAGTCGGGAGGTAATGCTGTAACTTTATAGGACCCTTGTCAGACCCCACTCGGAGTACTGTGCACAGTTCTGGTCGCCTCACTACAGGAAGGATGTGGAAGCTATTGAGAGGGTGCAGAGGAGATTTACAAGGATGTTGCCTGGATTGGGAGGCATGCCTTATGAAGATAGGTTGAGGGAGCTAGGGCTCTTCTCCCTGGAGAAACGAAGGTTGAGAGGCGACCTGATAGAGGCTTATAAAATGTTGAGAGGAATAGATAGGGTGGATTCTCAGAGGCTATTTACCAGGGCTGAAATGGGCGCTACTAGAGGACACAGGTTTAAGATGCTGGGAAGCAAGTACAGAGGAGATGTTAGGGGAAAGTTTTTCACTCAGAGGGTGGTGAGTGAGTGGAATCGGCTGCCGTCGGTCGTGGTAGAGGTGAACTCACTGGGGTCTTTTAAAAGACTTCTGGATGAGGATATGGGATCTAATGGCATTGGAAGTTACAGATAGTTCTATGGCTTGGTAGGTATAGATGTGATCGGCGCAACTTGTGGGCCGAAGGGCCTGCTTGTGCTGTAGTGTTCTATGTTCTATAAGCAGGGAAGCCGCATCTAATTGTTGGGTAAATAGGCAAGTGCATTGTGCAGAATGATTCTTCTGTGAATCTAATAGGAAGACCTGGATTTTCATGGAGTCATGGAGATTCTGGGGGCCTCCCAAAGTGGCAGATGGAACCTGGATCTGTAACTCTTGTCTTCTGTTCCAACACATCTCATTTTTGTTAGGTTGAGGACGGAGGATTGGGACATTGAATGAAGTTTCATGAATGGGAGTGTTTTAGATAGTGAAGTCTTTAATAGATATTTAGAATTTTATTTTATTTTATCTCAGCATGGCTCCTGAGGTCTACTCATGATGGATATTAGGTGAATTGATATGGAGGATGTAAACAGATGTTTGGTGGAGGAATGAGTTGTCACTAAGTTGGCATTTCATGCATTTCGCTCGCCTTGATCTGCACTTCTTTGCTGTTGGCTTGCATCACGGCATGGCATCAGCTAATATAACTGTACCTTGCGTCTCTAATAAGGAACACGGATAGAAGGAACATCATGAGCATTAGGGGCAGCAGGAACAAAACTAGCAACAGCTGCTTTCTCCTCAGCCATACGCCACATCACAGTACAGAGTGTATGACATGTATGAGCAGCATAAAGTGCTTCAGGAGGCTCAGATTTTCAAGTTAGATCATTGCTATCATCTGCAGCCTGGAGCAAGCCCTCATTCCCAGTGGACTGGTAGCACAGTGGTTAGCACTGCTGCTTCACAGCTTCAGGCACCTGGGTTTGATTTCCGGCTTGGGTCACTGCCTGTGTGGAGTGTGCACATTCTCCTTGTGTCTGCGTGGGTGCTCCGGTTTCCTCCCACAGTCCAAAGATGTGCAGGTTAAGTTGATTGGCCATTCTAAAATTGCCCCTTAATGTCCTGAGATGTGTAGGTTAGAAGGATTAGCTGGTGAAATATGTAGGGATATGGTGGTGGGGCCTGGGTGGGATTGTGGTCGTTGCAGACCTGATGGGCCAAATGGCCTCTTTCTGCACCGTAGGGTTTCTATGATTCTATGACCAGAGACACACATTGCCAGTGGCTGTCAAGATGGCAATCACTGGAAGACTCCCATTGTTTCTTCTCTGTCTCTCCCCAGAGTTGTGCTCTCTCCTCCCAAAAAGTGAGAAAGACAAGAGTTGTGTGTGTGAGAAATGGATTGTGTAAAGAGGAAGTAAAGACAACATTTATCATTGGTGATTGTGAGGAATCAGTGTGAGATGGTGCAAAGATGAGAATGAAGGGTTGAGCAGTAAGGTGTGTTGGTTAGATATTCTGATTCCTGCCAGGTTCCTTTATCCAGAAAACCTTCCTCTGACAGATTGACACTCAGTTGCCTTCTCTGACTGGCCTAGAAACCAGAGAGGGCAGGCTCTGAAAAGTGGGATGCTGGTACTCAGTTGAGTTGAAGAGCCCTGGCAAGCCCCCTTCTTCAATTGCAAACAGGTTCTTGAATTATTACCAGATCCCCCACATGCGGGTTTATTCATCTGAGATTCCGTCCAATGCTTTTAAACTCTTTTTCTCATAGTTATTTATGAATGGCAAACAAAATGTAATGGTTTTGCAATGGAGAATAATTTCATGTAATTTGCAATGTAAGGGAGGGGTCTGGAGGAAAAGCTAAAGATTTGAGGCAGTGAGAGATAGAAGTTCTGGTTCAAAACGTCAACATTTTAAGGAACTGAGAGATAGGTCGTTGTTGCATGCATGCAAACAGAAAAAAAACATTCAAAGAAATTTAGGACAGTTAGAAACAGTAGCATGGATTTCGATTGGGATTTTAATATTTTTAGTTATGGCATTTTTAGAGAGTTTGCATGGGAAAACTGTGTAGGTGGTAGTATTAAGAAATCATTTTATCATGGCATTATGACAGTATCAAGATAGTTAAGTACTAGAAATTAAAAATGTACAATGTTTGGTGTGTGCTACAGGCCAACAATGAAAATAAAATAGAAGAGTTGATCTATAGGCAGATCAGGGAGCTACAAAGAACAACAGGACAATAATATTGAGCAACGTTAACAATCCCAAAGTAGACTGGGGATATACATGTTTGAAAATGGGGAACAGAAAGAAAGAAATAACTTTTAGCACAATAATGCCTTTCAGCAACTCAGGACATCTCAAAATGCATTAGCCAAAGAAATACAGTTGAAGTAACGTAAGGAACGTAACAGACAATTTGTTTACAAGTTTCTATAAACAGCAATAAGAGGGATGATGCAAGCATTCTATACTAAAGAGGAGAGGTGTGAAATATTAGACACAATAAGCATAAAGAGAGAGGTAGTACTGGAGGGCTTCGCATCATTGAAGTGGATAAATCACCAGAGCCAGATGGATTGTATCTTAGGCTGTTGAATGAAACCAGGGAGGAACTAATGGATGCTCTGAGGTTTGTTTTACAATCCTTACTAAATATACTGAGGTCCCAGAGGATTGGAGGTTTGCAAACACTGTACTACTAGTTAAAAAGGGTGCAACAGATAGACCAGGAAACTTTAGGCTGGTCAGTTTGGGAGTTATTGGAAATAATTCTGAGAGACAGGATGAACTGTCACTTTGAAAGGCAAGGATTAATCAGGGATATCTTTCAACACCAACCAAATAAATAAACTCAAATTAATTTAAGGACAAATTAGAAGGGCAGCTCCCCAAAAGGAGGGGGAACAACCCGAACAAAAAACAAAGTCGAAAGGAAACTTACAACATTAAATCATAATGTGATTTTCGGCGTTTATAATACACCCCAGCCCCTGCGATGCCCAATGGGTGCGGAAGGCGTCAACCGTGCCCGTGGACACCACATGCTTCCTCTCCAGGGACATCTGGCCGCGAACATAGCCACGGTAGAGGGGCAAACAGTAAGGGTGGATGGCCCCATTGATCGCCCGCTGCCTGATCTGTTGATAGCTCATCTCATAAGTTCCAGGAGCAGGTTCACGAGGAGGTTGCTACTGGATTAATCGGGGATAGTCAGCATTGTTTTGTAAAGGAGAATATTGTGTCTAACTAACTCAATAGAATTTTTGAGTTAGTAACAAGAGGAATTAACAAGGATATTGCAGTGTATACTGTCTACCTGGATTTCAGTAAGATATCTGACAAAGTCCCATATGGCAGACTGATCAGAAAAATGAAATCTCATGGGATACAGGGGAAGGTGTGGATGTGACCTGGTAATTCCTTGGCTGAACAAATATGGATAGTTGTTTGAACTAAGCTTCATTTAAACTTCATTTAAACTAAGCATCATGGAGTTGTTTGTGAGTAATTCCATGAACCTGATCAAACAATGTGATTGGTTTCCAGTTACATCATTGGCTGAGTGTCAGCAGTTTATGATAAAGGCAGTTTCAGCCCTTTTGTCTTGTGATAACTCAGAGATCAACCACTGCAAGTGTGCCCTGAAAGAACATCTTCAGAAAAGACAGAAGAACCATATAGAAAATCTACATCAGGAACGGACTTGGCCAGTTCATTCTGAACTGGGTAGTATTCATTTCAGTTAAAGAGTTAGAGTTTCAATTAAAGAGTTAGAGTTTCAGTCAACGAATTAATGTTCAGTGAAAGAGTTAAAGTGCTGCAACTGTTGTAAGTTTGGGTTTGGTACCGAAAGTGTTAAATAAATGGAAGTTTGTTTAAGTGCATTGAGTTAATTCCTGTCCTTTTGGTTTGTAACACTAAATACCTGGAAAGTGGTTTAAGTTTAGTCACCTTTTCAAAAACATCAATGAGGTTTGTTAGACATGGCCCAGTGGTCATGAATCCATGCTGGCTCTCCCTAGTTAACTAAAAATTTTTGGGGTGTTCAGATACCCTATCCTTAATGATAGATTCCAGTAGTTTCCCCACAACAGAAAAAACTAACTGGTTTGTAATTCCCTGGTTTTGCTCTTTCACCCTCCTTAAAAAGTGGAATGGCATGAGTAATTTTCCAATCCAGAGGGACGACTCCTGAATCTAGGGAACTCTGCTGATGTGTTACCCCCATACTATGAAGAGGAGCACAGATTCATGAACAGTAGCTTCTTAATTTCCACACATAACTGTATATGGGGGAATGCCAGAACTTCCTGTCAGTTTCACAGGGTAATCAGGACAAAAGCTGACAGTTTTGTATCATTTTACCTGTGAAAAGGAGGCGATTATGTCTCCAGTCTAGCAGGGAAGGAAGCAGTGTTTGGTCTGGTTCTGGGAAATGAAGCAGGGTAAGTGGAATGTATTGCAATAGGATATCATCTAGCAAACAGTGACCACAATGTAATTCATCTCAGACAATTATGGAAAGAGGCCAAAAAAACACAAGGTAAAAATGCTCAACTGGGAAGAGCTAATTTCAGTGATTTTGGAAGGAACCCAGCACAGGTGGATTGGAAAAGGTGGTTACAAGGTAAAACAGCTAAGTAATGGCAGATTTCAGAGGAGATAGTTTAGGTTCAAACTATACATATTCCTTCAAAAGGCAAAGTTAGAACATCCAAAGCTAATGTGTTTTGGATGACAATGGAAATAAAAATTAAAATGAACCAGAAAAGAGAGACTTATGATTAATGTAAGGGACAAGATTCCGTTAATAACCTAGAAGATAAAGGAAAGTAGAGATTAAAGAAGTTAATGTAGGAGGCAACGGTTAGCAGAAAAGATTAGCAGTCAACAATAAACTAAATCCAAAACATTTTGAAACATATGAAGTGTAAGGTTTTTGGTACTTTTTTAATAATTTAAGAACTTTGGGTCTATTCAGCACCCGAAGAAAAATCTTCATATAGAAGCTGAGGACTTGGCTTAAAGAACGTGAAAACCTTGTATGTTATCAAAAAGGAAGAGAATAATGTGAAGATCACATCAAAAAAGAAAGAAGTTACAGACTAGATAGTAATAGCAAAAGAAAACATACTAAAAAGATAAGCATTATCTATAGTTGGTAAGCCACCTGGTCTGAGCGGAATGCATACTCAGTTGCTGAAAGAAGCAATGGTAAAAATAGCTGAGGCATTTGTCACAATCTTTCAAACCTCATTGTATATTGTAATGTCAGAAGACAGGAAGTTGTTAACGTTATACCATTATTAAAGAGAGATGAATCACTGGACAGTGCACTACAATCAGAAGGCTTCTCAGTCCATCGAGTGGACCTCAGGCAAGGCTAGGGGAGGTGGGGTCTTCTTCCTAATCAACCCCTCGTGGTGCATAGATGTAGCAACACTAGCAACTTTCTGCTCCCTTGACTAGAATACCTTACGCTAAAATGCCACCCTTACTACATTCTGGGGAGTTCATCTCTGTTATCCTGATGGCAGTTTACATGCTATCCCGTGCAGATGTGAAAATCACACTGGATGAAATATACACCACTACAAATAGCATTGAAACGAAACATCCTGAGGCCTTGTCCATCATGGCTGGGGACTTCAATTGGACCAAGCTCAAGAGTGTACTACCAAGTTACCACTAACATGTCTCCTGTTCCACCAGAGGCTCAAAACACCCTAGACTGCTGCTACACAAATATCAAACATGCCTACCACTCTATCACCTGCCCACACTTCGGCAAATCAGACCACAAGGCTGTGGTCTTGCTCCTGGCTTACAAGTGAAAACTGAAGCAGGAGAATCCATCATTGTTGGTCTGAGGAATCGGATTATCTCCTGTGGGGCTGCTTGGACTCAGTGAACTAGTCAGTACTTAAAAACTCTGCAACCAGCCTGAACGCGTATACCACTACAGTAACTGACTTCATTCGTAATCCGATAGCAGACCAAGAAGCAAATCTGCGTGTTCCCCAATCGGAAACCATGGATGAACAGGATTATCCATGCTTGCTGACGTCTGAGGCGTTCAAATCAGGCGACACTGACCAATACAAGAAAGCCAGATATGATCCAAGGAGGTCCGTCAAAGATGCCAAAAGACAGTACCACACCAAGCTAGAGTCCCGGGCTAGTACCACCCCCGCCGACTATGACAAGGTCTACAAAACATAACAGAATGAAGGCATGTAAAATCGCTGGCTCCAACGCACCCTCTCTGATGAGCTCAATGCATTCTATGCCCATTTTGAGCAAGCGGTCAGTGAGAGCATGTCCTCCACTCTGGAAGTCCTGGGCATGTTTGATATTTGTGTAGCAGCAGTCTAGGGTGTTTTGAGCCTCTGGTGGAACAGGAGACATGTTAGTGGTAACTTGGTAGTACGCTCTTGAGCTTGGTCCGATTGAAGTCCCCAGCCATGATGTACAAGGCCTCAGGATGTTTCGTTTCAATGCTATTTGTAGTGGTGTATATTTCATCCAGTGGATGAACCTGTATCTGGGGTCACCATTGCAGATGTCAGCAGTTTCCTTGAAGATCAACCCACAAAAAGTGACTGGCCCAGATGGGGTACCTGGACGAGCGCTCAGACCCTGCGCGGATTAGCTGGCGGGGTATTCACAGACATCTTCAATCTCTCTTTACAACAACCTGAAGTTCCTAACTGCTTCAGGAAGACGACCATCATCCCGGTACCGAAGAAAAACCATGCAGCATGCCTTAATGACTATCAACCGGTGGCTCTGATATCCATCATTATGAAGTGTTCGAAAGGTTAGTCATGGCATGAATCAATTCCAGCCTCCTGGACTACTTGGATCCACTACAGTTTGCCTACTGCCACAACAGGTCCACAGAAGATGCCATTTCCCTGGCCCTGCACTCAATCCTGGAACACCTAGTTAACAATGACACCTACGTCAGATTCCTATTTATTGACTACAGTTTGACTTCAACACCATTATTCCCACGAAACTCATCTTCAAACTCCGTGGCCTGGGCCTCGGCAACTCCCACTGTGACTGGATCCTGAACTTCCTAACTCACAGACCACAATCATTAAGGATAGGCAACAACACCTCCTCCATGATCATCCTCAACACCAGTGCCCCACAAGGCTGTATTCTCAGCCCCCTACACCTTCTACACCTATGACTGTGTGACGAAGTTTCCCTCCAATTCGATTTTCAAGTTTGCTAATGATACCACTGTAGGGGATCAGACTTCAAACAATGATGAGACAGACTACAGAAATAAGATGCAGAATCTGGTGAACTGGTGCGGCAACAATAATCTCTCCCTCAATATCAACAAAACGAAGGAGATTGTCATCGACTTCAGGAAGCATAAAGGAGAACATGCTGCTGTCTACATCAATAGGGACGAAGTAGAAAGGGTCAAGAGCCTCAAGTTTTTAGGTGTCCAGATCATCAACAACCTGTCCTGGTGCTCCCCACGCTGACACTGTAGTTAAGAAAGCCCCAAATGCCCCTACTTTCACAGAAGATGGAAGAAATTCAGCTACGACTCTTACTAACTTTTACAAATGCACCATAGATAGCATTCTTCTGATTGTATCACAGCTTGGTATGGCTCCTGCTCTGCCCAAGACTGCAAGGAACTACAAAAGGTCATGAATGTAGCCCAATCCATCATGCAAACCAACCTCCCATCCATTGACTCTGTCTACACTTCCTGCTACCTTGGCAAAGCAGCCAGCATAATTAAGGAACCCTTGCATCCCAGACATGCTCTCTTCCATCTTCTTCCTTCAGGAAAAAGATATAAAAGTCTGAGGTCATGTACCAACTGACTCAAGAACAGCTTCTTGCCTGCTGCTGCCAGACTTTTGAATGGACCTACCTTGCATTAAGTTGATCTTTCTTCACACCCTAGGTATAACTGTAACACTACATTCTGCACTCTCTTGTTTCCTTCTCTATGAATGGTATATTTTGTCTGTATAGTGCGCAAGAAACAATACTTTTTACTGTACACTAATACATGTGACAATAATAAATCAAATCATGGAAACTATGGGCCAGCCAACCTAAGATCAGTGACAGAGAAGTTTCTGGAAAGCGTCAGGACAATACAAATTTTCATTTGGAAAATCATGGGTTAATCAGGAAAGGTCAGCATGGATTTATGTCTGATTAACTTGATTAAATTATTTCATAAGGTGACAGATAAGGTGAATCATTGTAGCACAGTAGATGCTGTATATCTGAACTTTCAAAAAGCATTTGACAACCTGCTGCACAGGAGGCTTGTAAATAAGATGGAAGCTCGTGGAATTAAAGAGAAAGGCAGTGATTTTGAAATGGAATGGTTTAGTAACAGAGGCAAAGGCCAGTGATAGAGGATGGATATATTTCGCACTGGGAAGCGATTTGCGTGGTGTTTCCCAATGCCGAGTTTTGGGTCTCTAATTTTTACAAACAACTTAGACTAAGTGTAAGGAGCAGCATTATAAAATTTGCAGATGAGACAAAATGAAAAGTAGTAGATGATGATGAGGGTAATTCTAGAGTTCAGGATTAACAGAATAGTGAAATGAGTACAAACATGGCAGATGGAAATTCAGTGTAGAGAAGTGCAAAGTTACACTTGGATGATCAATATGGAAAAATGGTATACTATTAATTGCATGATTTGAAAAGTGTAGCTGAGCAGACACACCTTGGTGTCCACATACATCAATTCTTAAATGTGAAATGGGAAATTGATAAGGCTAAAAGAAGGATATCAGAATATAAGAATGAGGCAATTTGGCTGATTAAACTTGTTTTGCCATTCAAAAAGTTCTAAGCTGAATATCTACATCAATTCTATTTCCCTGCCATTGGCCTTGATAACCTTAGTGCCCAAAAATCCTAAAATCACAGGGTATGACCTCAGTTGGACAATTCTGGGCATCACACTTCGGGAGAAGTGTTAGAAAGGGTATAGAGGAGGTCACTAGAAATGATGAACTTTGGTTATGATGAGAAGGTGATATCAAGAATTCCAAAAGATTATGATGTTTTGAGCGAAGAAATTTCTACTTATTTCTGTTCTAAATTGCTGACCCTTTATCCTGAGAATATTATCTTTTATTGCAAGTGTGTTGAAGTCCTAGAGTAAGGAATTCTTTCTGCACTTATACAGGGCTTTGATGAAACCGCAACAGGTTACTGTGCAGAGTTTTTGTCTCTTTACCTAAGAAGGATTTACTTGTCTGAAGAGGGTGTGCAACAAATGTTCAACTGATTGATTCCTGGAATGAGAGAGCTGTCAAATGAAGGGTGGGGGGAGGGAACTATGACCCTTAGTTCTAGACTCTCCAGCCAGAAGGAATAGCACTTAACATCTATCCTGTCAAACCCTCAAAGGATTATACACATTTAAATGAAATATTTTTTCATTCTTCTAAATACCAATCAATATATCAACTTTCTGTGATTCCTGTGCAAGAATTCTAAAAATCTTCTGAACAGCAATTTTTCTAGTCTTTTGGCTTTAAAAGTAATCTGTTTTTCCATGTTTTTTACCAAAATGAATAATTTGAAACTTCCCCACATTGTACTCCCTCCACTTTCTTGTCCAGTCACTGATCTTGTCTATATCCTTTTGCAGACTCGTTGCATCCTCCTCACAGTTTACTTTACCACGAAGCTGTGCATCAAAGGAAAACCTGGATATATTACACTTGGGGCCCTTATCTAACTCACTTAAATCGATCTATACTAATATATTACCCCTAATCTCACAAGCCTTATTCATGTGGGTTTCTTGTGTGTACAAATAGAAGAATTAAATATAAAAACAAAGAGAACTTTTTAGCATTTTATACATCATGTGGTATGGCCTCAACTGGACAATTCTGGACATCACACTTAAGGAGAGGTGGAATGACCTTAGAAAGGGTATGAAGCAGGTTTGTCAGAATATTACCAGGGATGGTGAACTTTGATTATGGCACAAGGTTGGAAAAATTACGACTATTCTTTTTGGAACAGAGAAGGTTAAGAGGTATCAGAACAGATATGGCTTTTAAGAAGGTGAGAGGTTTTGATAAAGCAGATAGAGGAAAACTATTCTCTCTAGGAAGTGGGCCAATAACCAGAGATCATGGATGTAAGTTTATGGACAAAAAATGAGGAGATAATGAAAATTATTTTCATTCAGAGTTGTTGGGATATGGAATCAAAAAGTGGTGGAATCTGACTTCATAGATAATTTTACAAGAGGGTTGGACAGGTACTTGAGGATGAAGAATTTATGGGCACAAAGTAGGGACATGGGATATAGCATGGCTGTCCTTTCAAAGAACCAGCGTAGGCAAAACGGGCTGAAAGATCCCCTTCTGTTCTTGTACATTTCTATGATTCCATGAAATCCCATATTGGAGTTTAGGCTGTCATTTCAGCAGTGGTGAGGCTGATGCATTGTTGGAGATACTGTTTCCAGATGTCATTAATTTTTCAGTTGGGTGTAATCAATCCAATGACACCGTTTGAAGAACAGCAGGTATCTTTGTATACTTATACTTGTATTTAAAAAATAATTCAGTCATTTATCTCACTGCCATTTGTAGAATTTTGCTGAAGTTAATTTGACTGCTGTGTTTATTTACAATCGTGATTACAATCCAAAATTCACTTTATTGGTTGCAAAGGATATCTTGTGGGCATGAAAGATGCTGTAATAAAATGATAGAAACTTCTCTCTTTTACTTCCTTCAATGGATACAGGAAGCAAATACAATTATGTTTTGTGGCTGGAGAGGAAGTAGGAATCTCTCTGAATTGCCAAATCAATTTGAAACATACCATAATATTATTCTTATATTTATTGCAAAACCAGTGGGAAGGGCCAATCTTGTGACAGATTATAGGTGGGAGTTGTTATTTGGTGTGAAGAACGTCCTCTCCAAAACAGCTTTGGTAATAGCAAGACTTGAAAGTTCAATTTTTCCAGTTGGATATATTTTTATTCTATAATGGAATCAAAGTTAATGGGGGTAGGCAGGAAAGTGAAGTTAAGGCCACAAACAGATCAGCCATGATCTTATTTATGGCTCAGCAGGCTTGAGGGATTAAATCACCTACTCTTATTTCTTCTGTTCTTATTTGGGCTCAGAGTAGACAGTGCTGTCAAGATTAGCTAACCAAGATGACAAGAAACAACAACATAGCCCAGTCCATCACGTAAACCAGGCTCCCATCTGTCAACAATGTCTACACTTCCCGCTACCTTGGAAAAGCAGCCAGCATAACCAAGGATCCCCACACACCCAGGGCATACTCTCTTCCACCTTCTTCCATCAGAAAAAAGACACAAAACTCTGAGATCACATGCCAACTAACTCAAGAACAGGTTCTTCCTGCTGCCATCAGACTTTTGAATGGATCTACTTTATATTAAGTTGATCTTTCTCTACACCCTTGCTATGACTGTAACCCTATATTCTGCACCCTCTCCTTTCTTTCTCCCCTATGTCGTCTATGAATGGTATGCTTTGTCTATTTGGCACGCAAGAAACAATACTTCTCACTGTATACCAACGTGTGACAATAAAAAGCCGAATACAATAAAATTAAGGAAGGCCAGGCAATAAGAATATCAATGTTTATTTGCTGGACATCAACACTGATGCCACCAGTGAGACCAGATTTCTGCAAACAGAATGTGCTTACTTTTGACACTCAGGTAAGACTTCAAAAAGACTTGTTATCCATCATAATTAGTGATGCAATTTCAAAAATATCTTAGAGCTAACATCAGATCTATAACATTGCAAAGATAATTAAGTTTGATATTTATAATCTGCTGTAGTGAAACACTCTGTTGACTATTTATTAATTAAGTTTATAGAGTTATTGTAGCACAGCTGGAGGCCATTCAGTCCACTGAATCTAATGAAAATAGCAAGATTTGTTATTTTTATAAAGAAAATCTGGTTACTTGAAGACTTTTCACATTAACTATGTTTAAGATACTCAGATTAGGGAGATTTTGTAAGAAACAAGAAGCAACTACAACAGTTCGCTCAATATAACACCTTGCTTATATTACACAAAGACCATTTCCTAATTAAGTGTCAATATGGTAGATAGCAACAACAAAATATCTTAGAATACAGAAAGTTTGAAATACAAGTATGTTTAAGTTAAAATATTTTGCTATTAGAGAACTGTTAAAAACAGAATTATGCTATGTTGTACCTACTGATTTCTCAACATGGGCAATCTTGTAAGATGACTCATATTTCATTTTTACTCAACTCACACTTGGGTTAGACTTGAATGTCTTGCCTTCCATATTCTTAATATTCACATCAGTGCAAGGTGAGTGAACAGAAAGCACTAATCACTTAATATATGACGCCATTCTTTTTAAACAAAGTATCTAAAACAAACAGAAGAGCAAGATATTCTCGCTTTATAAAGAAAGCCTTGTTGGTGATGACATTTCATGTTAAATGTATTTAAGATAGTCAGATTGCAGAGATTTTGTCAGAAATTGCTAATTAAAGAGGTAAAGATGAGAATTTGATAGGGAGCTTCCATTTCTGACATTTGCAATGTGAATTTGAAGGGCTCCTATTTCCATATCTTGTTTGCAGTGTGAATCAGAAGGGCTCCATTTCTACGATGTTTGCAGTGTAAATCAGAAGGGCTCCCATTTCTATATATCTGCAACGTGAATCAGAAGGGCTCCCATTTCTATATATCTGCAACGTGAATCAGAAGGGCTCCCAATTCTATATCTGCAACGTGAATCAAAAGGGCTCCCTTTATATATCTGCAATGTGAATCTGAAGGGTTACCATTTTTATATATCTGCAATGTGAATCAAAAGGGCTCCCATTTATATATCTGCAATGTGAATCAGAAGGGTTACCATTTCTATGATATCTGCAATGTAAATTAGAAGGGTTCCCATTTCTATATATCTGCAATGTGAATCAAAAGGGCTCCCATTTCTGTATGATATGTGCAATGTGAATCAGGGGGTCCTGTGAACAAGTCGTCCATCAGTGCGTTCAAAAATAAAACCGTTTCCTGCAGCTTCAGGTTTGACACTTAAAAAATTGCGGTTTGGCGTGCAACATTCAAACAGGAAGAGTAGGAGCGATTTGCCGGAAGTTGCCTGCAAGGTATCATTACCCACCCACCCAGCCGGCCCCAGCCCCGGCTTTGGGCCGGCAGCTCCTTCCCCCGGCCCCAGCCCCAGGGCCACCGCTCGGCCGCAGGAAGCCGGCGTCTCCACAGCAGCGCAATGCCCGGATGGAACTGTCATGGCGGCTGATAGTGACCCTCACATTAATTTACCCAAAATGGTAAGAATGTGGAGAATTCCGTTTATTTTTTTAAAAATAGATATCTATGTACACATGTAATAAAAAAATAAACAAACCCACCAGGTTAACAAAATGACAAGAGGGAGGGAGGGTAACTCCCTTCAATCCCTATCCACGCGAAGGCTGAGGAAAATGTCGGCTCGCTGGCAGCGGCCGCGGGCGGAGGACATTTTCGGGCTGAGAGCAAATAGTGCGGCGGATAAACCGTCGGGAGGCGCGGATCCCTGGAGGCCCGGGGCCGGGCGTACGGGGAGGGAGCTTTGGCGTCGCCGCCGGAGTTTAAAACGTCGTTTGGAGAGTTCCGAGCGCTGGGCTAAAGGCAAATCCACCGACCGGTTTTTAAATCCGGCGTTGGTGTATACGTGCGCCATCTTGACGGTGCGGGTAAATAGATTTCTATTCGGGATTTTCGGCCTCCCACCGAGTCCTGTGGATTCACTCAGAGGATACTCCCAATTACAAAATATAAAACATACACCACCCCCCCCCCCGCCTCCCCGCCTTTCAGAGTATCCCACTCTCCGTTGCAGTCCAACTTTCAAAGCATTCAAAGCGCCGAATACTCCTCGTGTAAGTAGCTGGATCTGAATTGTACTTTATTCGCCTTGAAATGGTCTCAGTTTTAAATGTTCGCTATAGTTTGTTGGCCGTTTTGTGTGCGACACGTGTAAAACTGTGAGCAGGGCTGATGAAAAATATCCGGCGTTTAGGCTTTTTTTTAAAAAAATGTGGCTTTCTAAGTAGATTGTTGAGTTGTTACCAAACTCGGTATTTTATATTGGTGATCTTGTAGCTCGATTCATTTCCATCAAAATGGCATTGTTTATAATGTTGGGATATTTTTGCAGTTTTTATTGTCCATTCTGATAGGGAAGTGATGTTAAGCTGAAGATTTGGCTATTTTATCACCATTGTTGACTAATGTTGACAACGAGCGTTTTAAAATAGTTAAAATGCTATATGTTGGACTTTGTCTTCTTTCCAATACTCCTTGCATTGGTTTCAGCAAAGTGGTGTGAGAATTTAATTTATTGAGCTGTACAGTCTGGAATTTTTCCAAAGAGCCAATGAGGTTGCACTCTTATCCTCCCCGCGCCCCCCAAAAAGGAAATTAGCATCAACATTATTGGATTACCTAAAAACAACCATCTTTTCTGCTAAAGTTGAATACTGCTATACAATGCCTTGATTCAACATCACTTTGGTTACTTGGGGGTGTGAAAATTTTTCATTTCTCTCTTTCCTCCACCCTTTATGGTCTAGAAGTTCCTGGCACACCCATAGCACACATGAGATCAAGGAACTTCAGAGTAAACAAATCTTTATTCCAAACAGCTTTTGTTGTCTTGAGACTTCACTGTTCCAAAGCTTTTGTGCCCAGTTTCCTATTTGTTCCCCCCCCCCCCCCCCACCGCTTCCATTTACTTTTGTCTGAAATGCCCTTGCCCACATCCTAACCTGTTCACCTGTTATTTTCCTGTGTTGCTCACCTATATTGATTACTGGTTGAGTAGTGTTTCAATAATAACATTTTTGTTTTTGTTTTCAGATTCCTTGTTTCTTGTGTTTATCAGCTGTCCCAGCCCAACAATAACCCCTCTCTCCACGCTGCCCCACTCCAAGATATCTATACTCTAGTTTTTTTGCATCCCTGATTTTGACCACATTCTGTAACATTGGTTACCATTTCTTCAATGTCTTTAGAGCTTGTTTCCTCCTCTAAGACACTGTTTAAACTTGCCTCTTTGATCAAATTTTTGGTTATCTGCACTGATGTCTCTCTTTGTGGCTGTGTTTCAAACTTTTGAGAATGTTTCTGTGAAACATTGCAGGCTATTTTGCCACATTATAAGCACTATAGTAATGCAAGTTGTCATTGTTATTGCCACTAAGTAGTACAAAAAGTGTAAGTTCAGGCTAAAGACTGAAATGTTAGTGTTTTCAAGTTGCTGATGAAAATTTTAAATTTGGTTATTCAAAAAATTGGATTTGCATGAAAACTCACCCGTATGTACTGCTTCAAATGGAAATGTTAATTTCTTAAAGGTTTCTTAATGGAGCAGGATCTTTTGCTAAAATGGAATCCATTGCATGCAACGAGGTATCTTTACATGAAGCATTTTTATGTGAGAAATAGCCTTCAAATGCTTGTTTAGAATACTTGACTGGATCAAATACTACTCGCATTATTTTTATATACTGCCTCTATCTGAAAAAAAATTTCTTCCCTTAATTCTGAAGCAGAATCATAATCAAAACAGGTTCTGGCATGTTAGTTGTCTGTACTGTTAAAATTATAGAGTAAAGCTTGCACATCTCACTTTCCTTTAAGGCAAGCAATCTGATAATAGGGATATTGTGATTCCTAGTTATAGAATCATACAGTACAGAAGAGGCCCTTCAGCCCATCAAATCTGCACTGACACAGGAGAAACACCTGACCTCCCACCTAATCCCATTTATCAGCACTTGGCCCATAGCCTTGAATGTTATGGTGGCCCAAGTGCTCATCCAGGAACTTTTTAAAGGATGTGAGACAACTTGCCTCATATCCCCTAAACCTCCTGCCCCTCACTTTGAACCAATGTCCCCTCATGACCTCCCCTTCAACTAGGTAGAGCAGTTGTCCATATCCACTCTATCCTTGCCCCTCATAGTCTTGTATCAGGTTGCCCTTCAGTGTTTGCTGCAATGAAAATGACACAAGTTTATCTAACCTCTCTTCATAACTTAACGTTCTGTCCCAGGCAGCATCTTGGTGAATCTCTGCCTCCAGTGCAATCACATTCTTCCTATAATGTGGCAATTAGAACTGCAGACAGTTAGCTGTGGCTCACTTAAGTTCTATACAACTCCAACATAACTCCTTGCTTTTGAACTTGAGGATTGTATAAAGAAGTGCTTCAATCACACAGAAAATTAATTGTTTAATGTTTTGTTTTTAAAACTAGTTTTGGTATATAACAATGTGAAATATAGCTTAATTTTTAAAATTGTTTTGGATAATTGTGAACATACTATGGGCATATATACCTCAAAACTTCTGGAGTACACTTGAATTGCTTTTGAGAATTTGAAGGCTCAGTTGTCCAAGTCTTCAAAATATTGATTGCCTTATGGTCCTTGGGCCTGCCTGAATATAGTTGGAGCCAATGTTCTTTTCTGGTGTCAAGTTCACTTTGTTGTGGGATTACAATATCTTGCTGAATACTTCCATTATTAAAGTAGTAAGATGAAGCATTGTTAAGTGATAGCATGTGCTTATCTATTTTGCAAGGAGCAACCAGAACAATATCTGCTTTTCAGCTTTTAAATATTGAAATTTATCACATATGAACAATGATAGCAATTTTACCTTATTTCTATTGCCTGAATGTATAATGACCCACAGGAAGCATGTTTTTTCCAGGTGAAAATAGGCACAAATACCACTTGCATAAAACAAGATTGTTTACACTTGTTTGCTATTAGTTGGTCACAAAAGATGTGATGAATATAACTAGCAGTTGAGTGAACACTTCTGATTTCTGAGAAGTTTTTAAATATTCCTGAAAATAATACTATTGTTAAAGTGCCCATCTTTTAAAACTTGCAAGTTCTTATATTTTCCATCCGACTGGATTGGGAAGCTAGGAAGTGTGGATAAGAGTGCTAGCCATCCTCTGACTTTGATTAGCTTTGCTGATTTCCAATAAAATTTGGGTTGGTTGTGAAGTTGTTTTTAATTGATTTGAAAGGAAATAAGCCAATCCAGCAAATCTGCTGTCCTGCCATGCAGTACAGTCAATCAAAGTCCTTTATTCAAATCCAGCAGATTGGAAAGTGAAAAGATAACAGGATTCATTTGGATATGAGAGAGAATGGGGATGGTCTGAGGCAGTGTCCCATAATCATTTTTCTGCTGGTCTGACCCGGTTCCATCTGTCTGGGCCTATTACATGGGGTAATGTGACTCCTTGGAAGGCAATACTGAGTTCCTTCTGGGTGAAGGGCTGGACAAAGTAGAAGTTGTTTCTGATTTAATTGAGTTTTTACTCCATCTTGATAAAACGGTGGGAAAATATGGAGGATTTCCCATTTACGTTGAGCTCTTGGTTCATGAAGAAAGCCTACTGGTGACTGATCCAGATTGCATGCTTTCTTTGGTCCAACTACTGCTGCCATATTTTTCATTTTACTTTGATATTCTGTCCACTTCCTCCTCCTTCCACAGTTTTTATATTTAGTGGTAGCTCATGCACATAATTTAAATTTGCAGCTACCTCCTTTAATATTCAGCGTATCAGCAAACTTTGCTTTTAAGTGGGTTGTATTTTGTGGCTTTCGCTTACCTGTAAATCACTTTTCTCCATGCTTTTTGCTATTTTATGTTCTAGTTTGTTCTTTGTTTTCAACCTTACTAATAATATGCTGGCAGTTTCTGTATTGTTTTATAGTATACTGCCATTTTTTTAAGTAAGTAATATATTTCCAAATTATATAAGTTTTGATTCAATATACAACACTTGAGAGGTATATTTATGGAATCTAAAAATTATTTCCCTTTCTATCTTCCCCCATCTTATTTCTTCTATGCTTATTTTGGATTTTTTATGGAAAAAAATTCTCTTCATTGGCAAATGAGCTGTTTGTTAATACTTTTTAATAGAGGCTTAACAAGTTACAGATTGAAGCTGCTTAATGGAACAGTCATTTGAAATGTGTACTAAAGTCAGATAAGTAGATTTTATTTAATTTTTAGCCTAGGTGTTTACTAATAAAAGGTGTTTTGTCTCCTAATGCCCATTATTCCTGGATGGCTTTTTTCCTTCATTCGTTCATGGGATTTCGATGTTGCTGGCAAGACCAGGAATTTTTGCTTGTCCTTGAGAGAGTGATGATGAGCTGCCTTTGAATAATAATACTTCCGCAGTTCTGTTTGGGAGGGCCAATGACGATGCAGGAAAGGCAATAGATTTCCAGGTAATGGAAGGCATATACTTCTGCTGGCCTTGTTCTTTTAAACGATAGCTATCTCAGATTTTGGGAAGAAGATTTGGCAAGTTGCTGCTGTGACACTTGTAGAAGGTATGTTGTTGTAGTCCTGGTGTGCTACTAACCAGATCTTCCGCTTCTCACTTCTTCGTAGATGTTGCTGGACCCAGCCGGGATATTGAGTTTAAAAATCGGCAAGTCACGTTGCAGCTTTATAGAACCTTAAGCTGCATTTGAAATGTAGTGTTAATTCTGGTTGCCACACTAACAAAAAGATGTGGAGGCTTTGGAGAGCGTACAGAAAATATTTACCAGAATGTTGCTTGGTATGGAGGGCATTAGCTATGAGGAGAGGTTGGAAAAACTTGGTTTGTTCTCACTGGAATGACGGAGATTGAGGAGTGACCTGATAGAAGTTATGACGGGCATGGACGGAGTGGATAGTCAGAAGCTTTTTCCGGGGTTGAATAGGGAGCAAGGTTTAATGGAGATGTATGAGGCAGGTTTTTTACACAGAGGGTGGTGGGTGCCTGGAACTTGGTGGTGGGGGAGAGTGGGGGAGGGGGGTGCAGGGGTAGTGGAAGCAGATACGATAGTGAGTTTTAAGGGGCATCTGGACAAATGCATGAATAGGATGGGAATAGAGGGATATGGCCCCCGGAAGGGTAAGGGGTTTTAGTTCAGTCAAGCAGCATGGTCAGTGCAGATTTGGAGGGCCGATGGGCCTGCTCCTATGCTGTAATTTTCTTGTTCTTTGTAACAATGGGAACTAATCTTTAAGGTGGACGAGGTTCCCATCAAAAGGGGTGCTCTGCCTTTTATTGTTTTGACCTTCTTAGGTGTTGCTGGTGTTGTGTTCATGTGGAAGGTTGTTCCATCATACATGTGCCTTTAGTTGGACAGAATTTTGGGGGCCAAGAGGTGAGTCACTTGCTGCAAAATACCATATCTTATTTCACGAGTCACAGTATTTATGTGGCTTGACCTGTTATGTTTCTAGTAAATATTGTCCTTTTGCTGTTGATGGTGGCAGATATGGCGATGGTAGTGTCATTGAATGTCAGATAGATATGATTGTTGAAGATGCACTTTGCTTGGCATATAAATGGTATGAATGTTATTTGCCATTTATCAGCTCAGGCTTGAATGTTGCTTTGGTCTTGTGGCATGCAGGCATGGACTGTTTTTTTTGTGTGAATGGGACTGAAATTGTTAGGAAATATCTCCACTTCTAATTTTATGTTGGAGGTGGGCGTCATTGAAGCAGCTGATGGTTGAGCCTAGGTGCAGGAACTCCTGCAGTGATGTTGCCCTCCGCCAATCACAATCGCTGCCTTCTGTGCTTTCTCCATGATTCAGTCAGTTTTCCCCATGATTCTTAATGACTTTAATTTTACTAGTGCACTTTGATTCTGTCATCAATCAAATGATGTTTTGACTTTGCTGCCACATTATCACGCAATTCAACTTTTTTAATCCACGTTTTGACCAAGTTTGTCATTAGTTTGGAGCCGAGTGGTAGAACTCAACCTGTGTGTATCCATGAGCTGGTTATTTTTGAGTATATGCCATTTTGTAGCACTGAACAAGACCTACCATCACTTAGCTAATTGTGAGTAGATTGATGATATGATAATTGGCCAAACCCGCTTTTTTTGGGCAGACGTACCAGGGCAGTTCTGTAGTCTGGTCAAATAGATGCTAGTGTTATAATTCTCCTGAAACAGTTTTGCTTAAGACACAGCTGGTATTGAAGCATAAATTTTCTGCACCATGGCTGGGTTATGGCTGCAAGTCCTCACTATAGCTAATATACTCAGCTGTTCCTTTATCACATAAAATGAATTGAATTAGCTGAAGTTTGGATTTTGTGGACATCTTGGGAGGAGGCGAAGTTAGATCATCCAATGGCAGTTCTGGCTGAATCCAGTTACTGGGGTCTTTTTCTTTGCGTCTTTGTTCTGGACTCTGCCATCATTGAAGACGGGGATTTTTTTGGGGCTTCCCCCTCCTATGTAATTGTCCATCACCGTTTGTGCCTGCAAGAGTCAGGGCTGCAGAGTTATGTGAGGATCCATTAGTTGTGGACTCACTTGGCCCTGGGTATTGCAAGCTGTTTCCTTTATTTAGCATGTTTGTAGTCTAATGTTCTACCTTTATGGTTTAGCACCTCTTTTCATGTGTGCCTGATGCTGCCTCAGGAATGCTGTTCAGCACACAGCATTAAACTTGAGTTGGTCCTCTGACTTGATGGTAATGCTTGAAACACTGAATTATGAAGTTATAGGTTATGGTTGAATACAATTCAGTTGCTGATGGTCACATTGCCTAATGGATGTCTAGTTTTGAGCTGTGAGATCTTTTCTGATTCTATTCTATTTAGTATGATGGATGGATAGTGTTACACAATATGATGGTGTTTTCATTGTAAAAATGGAACTTCATCACCATGAGGGAAATGTGCTAGTTTACTTCTACTGATGATGTCATGGTCAAACATATCTTTGACAAGTAAATTGGTGAGTACGAGGTAAAATAGTTTTTTCCCTCTTGGTTCTTTCACCACTAGGTCTAGTCTGGCAGTTATGTTCTTCAGAGCTGGGTATGCTGTGTTGCTACCATGCCACTCTTGGTAATTGACATGCAGGATCCTACCCAGAGTAGATTCCATGTGCTCATAACCTTCAGTGAGTGCTTCTTCAGAGTCGTATTCCAAATGTAAGTATGTTTATTTATCAGCCTAAGGAGGAGATTTAGAAAATTGCAATTTTTAACCTTTCCTCCCAAATTGGATGAAGTTAGTTTTATTGATAATCCTGTCACTGGGGAATAATTCAGAGGAACAGGTGTTTCATTTGCTGGGAACATACTAAAAACCACTTTCACTGGAGCAGGCAGTCAGATGAAAGGTTAACTTCATGAACACTGCCTCATCAGCTCAACATTCCAGCATTTTCTATGATTTTAAACATTTCCAGTATCTGCAGCATTTTGTTTCTTTTTTCAGCTTATCATCTAGGCTTGGCCAGAAAAGGAAAGACTTGCTCCATTTGAATCCAGTGTTGGTCAGGACAGGCTGAGGAAACCTGATGATGGGAAAAGTGTGATGTATTTTTATGTTTTCTTGTTTGAGTTCTGTGATTAGCTGAATTAAGGCGAGATTTGATTAATATTACTTTATACGTTAATTGTTCATTGGTTGTCTGTAAAATGCAACCAAATGGTTTATATTTGACTTCATCTCCTGAAATATTTTAGCATCTTTGGAAGGATTCAAGAAGTATAATCAGAAAGTAAAAAAGCCAATATTATCAGTTATATTATGTATTGGGCAGCGTGGCCACACTCCTGAACCTAGGTTGTGTGTGTTGAAATGGAGATGTCAAGCCAGATGATGAAGTATGCAATATGACATGGATCTTTTCCTCGTTACATGGTTTATTCACAGGATGTGGCCTTGAAGATCTCTGTCTCGTAATTACTACCCCAGTGTTCCAGTTATGTGATCCCAGTCCTTAATCAAGAATGTCCATTAATTGTATATCTTCAACAAAGCAGTAACAGATTCCCCTTTCTTTCTTGCAGAAAAATTGAAAACATACTTGAATTACAAAGCAATACAAAATGGGTTTCCAAAATTTTTCTTATCATAACCCAAGATACCACTTTTCTAGAATGACTCGTGTTCACCCATTTTTATTTTTAGAAATCTCAATAACATCTCTCCTCAGCTTTCTCTGTGATAACGTTTTGTTGAAAGAGCAGTTAGCCCAATGAGACTGGTTGTTTACATAGCATTCTACAAGCAAACTTTTCTCAGAATACACCTTGTACAGGATTTCCTGTATTCAATAAATACAATCCATTATCTATTGCTTCTAATAGTGCCAGTGTTTCTGCAGCGAGGGTGTTGTTAACTCTTTTTAAACATTTTCTTGACTTCCCAGGCTAAGGGACAACATCAAACGTTATAGATCCATCCAGAAGATTGGCATGGGGGCCATCCCTAAAAATGGACTAACTTTGTATCTTTTGGGTCACTCAAGGCAAGAAAATGGAAAGTGCATTACTCTGAATTAAATTTTAGAGATTTGATTTGTTTTCAAAACCACCTCAACTGAGCGTGTTGGTTGCACCAAGTTCCAATTGGTCATAACTGGCATCAAATATTTGAATGCAAAGGCAGTTTAACAGTCCAATCAAATAATGCAAGATGATCTTTGTGAGAATCTGGATCTGGCCCAATTTAGTTGGGATATAATTAACACTTTCTAGAAATGATTGATTTGAGGTTACTCCTTACTTCAGTGTTGATCACTATAATGTTGATATTTTCACAAAAATTTGTCATTGGCCTCCCTCATTGTTAATTAGGAATTTAGTTGTTTCCCTCTAATTCCAGTCCCTATCTATTTTTCCATGACTTTATCCATAATCTTTCATTTGCCATGCATTACTATAGAGAGACTGAATCTGGTTGCCATGTCTATAAAATGTAAAATGTTTCTATCCTTGTCCCACACCTTTAAATCTATAGCTACAATGCCCTTAACATTTCACGCTAATGGGAAAATTTGCAATAGGCTTCTAATTCTTCTTGCATATTACAGCTGCAGTCATATAAAATGTTGGTTTGCCAGCATTTGGAGTACTGCGTCCAGTTCTGGTCGCCTTACGACCGGAAGGACGTGGAGACCCTGGAGAGAGTGCAGAGGAGGTTTTCCATACCAGGATGCTACCTGGTATGGAAGGACTGAGCTATGAGGAGAGATTGGGCAAATTGGGGCTGTTCTCCTTAGAAAGGTGGAGAATGAAGGGAGATCTAATAGAGGTGTATGAGATTATGAAGGGTATAGATAGTGAACAGTGGTAAGCTTTTTCCTAGGTTGGATACAAAAATTACGAGGGTCCACGGGCTTAGGGTGGGGAGGGGGGGGGGGGGCATAATTCGGATGTTAGAGGGAGGTTTTTCACACAGGGTTGTGGGGGCCTGGAATGCACTGCCAAGTAGGGTGGTGGAGGCAGGCACGCTAGAGTTGTTTAAGGTTTACTTAGGCACATGAGCGGACTAGAGATGGAGGGTTACAGGATACTGTTCTAAATAAAGATCAAGAGCCTTGGGATGTCCCTGGGAATCAATTGATTCCTGTGGACCTTCCAACATATTTTATGGCTCTCTTGTCTTACTTCTGAGCTTCAGGGATTCCGTAAATGTCTGTATAAGTTGTGCATGTTTATTGATGTCTTTTCTTTTAATCCACAGGTGATTCGGTCTGCCTTGTTGCCCAACAAGGGGCATACACGCGGTGGGTCGTGCGAGGGCTGCTCTTGGATGTTGTTTCGAGAGTTGCCTAGTGCTTCGCGTTGTTAGTGTACGCTTAAACTGGACCATCCGATGGGCAACATGACAGCTCAGTGACTATCACTGTTTGCTGTGCAGATACATGGATTTGGGCCAGTGTCTGTGGGAGTTTGAACATTCTCCCCGTGCTTGTGTGGATTTTCTCTGGGTGCTCCGGTTTCCTCCCACACTCCAAAAAACATGCTCTTAGGCTGATTGGTGTTAACAAATTGTCCCTAAATTGGTCTCCCCTCAATCTTCCCCAATAGGCGTAGTCAAAGGCCATAGGTAGAAGAGGGCACTCACAATGTTAAAATGGCAGCGTGGGCTCGTTGGGCCGAAGGGCCTGTTTCCTGTGCTGTGTTGTTCTTTGTACATTTTGACCATATCTCTTCAATAAGTCAAGTATCTTGCATTCTTTAGACTTTTTTAACCTGTGATGGGGGGTGTGCAAATTGTCGATGTAACTTTCAAGCGGTTTACTTTTCCCCTCAAATTTTTATCTTATGCCATTAATACCTTTAATGTTGATTAGAGATGCTAGGTTTTGCTAAAGGGATGCAATAATGTCCTGATTGGGTGAATTGCAAAATCTACTGACTTGTTCTACACCCAATTTCGTTTGCCTTTTTTTATGAATGGCTTGTTCAGCAGCTAAGGTGAGTCACTAGATACGACATCTCTACTAATGTAAAGTGATTTACCCTATCTATTCTACAAGTATTCACTGCTTTTCATGGCATCCCCATACCTGAAGCATATGAATTAGTAGGAGTAGGCCCCTTGAACCTGCTCCACCATTCAATAAATCGTTGCTGATCTGACTGCAACTCGACCCACATTCCTGCCTACCCATTGCACCATAGAATGGAACCATATAATCCCTACAGTGCAGAAGGACGCAACTTGGCCCATTGAGTCTGCACAGATTCTCTGACACAGCATCTTACCCAGACCCACCTTATCCCATAACACTGGATGTTTACCAAGGTTAATCCAAGGCTTACTTTTCTTGGGACGCTAAGGAGAAACTTAGCAAGGCCAGTCCACCTAGCCTGCTCAAGTTTAGATGTGGGAGGAAACCCACGCAGACACTGGGCGAATATGCAAACTCCACACAGTCCAGGCCTGAATTGAACCTGGGTTCCTGGTGCTGTGAGGCTGCAGTACTGTGCCACCATGTTGTCAACTTTGGTTTACTACCAAAGCTTCTGACGTAGACCTCATCATCTGGTTTGAACTCTCTCTCTTTGGCATAGTAGTCGTGCTCCTCCATCTGCTTCCCCTGTCACCCGCTCAGTTTCACTTTGCGATCTGGATGAAGCAGATCCGGATGAGTCTTCGGCCTTCTACCTAGTAGATTATGGCGTGATACTGAAATAAAAAATCTTGAGAGCTTTGTTCATTAAAATATGTGATACCTCAATAACCTTTCAGTCCCTTATCAAGAATTTCTCTGCCTCTAACTTAAAAATACTCCCATCACCTGTTGAGGAAAAGAATTCCAAAGATTCACAGCCTTCAAAAAAAAAGTTTCCTCATTTGTCTTAAATGGGTGACCCCTAGTTCCTGATTCTCCCACAAGAGGAAATACGTTTTCCACATCCACCTTGACAAAATCTTTCAGGATCATATGTTTCCATCAAATCACCTCTTACTCTTCTAAACGCCAGTGGATGCAAACTTAGGATTTCCTTTCTCATCTTAAGAAAACCTGCCCATTCTAGGTATTTTAGTAAACCTTTTCTGAACTGTTTTCGCACTTACATCCTTCCTTAATGAGACCAAAACATACACAATACTGCAGCGGTTGTCTCACCAATATCTGTACACTTGAAGTATAACCTCTCTACATTAGTATTCAATTCCCCTTGCAGTAACCAGTAACATTAAATTAGTTTTCCTAATTACTTGCTATACCCGCATACTAGCCTTTTGTGATTCATGCACTAGGACACAAACATTTCTCACCATTTAGATACTAAGCTTTTTTTTATTCTTCTTGCCAAAATGGACAATTTCACATTTTTCCACATACTTCATCTGTAAGATCTTTGCTCACTCACTTAATCTATTTTTATCCCATTGTAGCCGCCTCCTGCTCTCTTCACAACTTAGTTTTCACCCTCTTTGTATCATCAGATTTATTAACTGTCATTTGGCCCCTTCATCCAGGTCATTTATATAAATTGTACAAAGCTGTTGCCCCAGCACTGACCTCTGTGGCACACCATTCATTGCACCTTGGCAACCAGAAAATTACCAATTTATGCCTTCTGTTTCCTGTTCGCTAGCTGATCTTCTATCTGTGCCATAATGTTATCTCTTATACCATGAACTTCTATTTTCTGCAATCATCTTTTGATGTGAGCAAGCAAGTAGAACTTTCATATTCCTTGAATTTACTTTGATCCTTACTAAATGAATCCAAATACAATTTCAACAAGTCTGTTCCACATGTTGTGGACGTGCAACCACTGTCTCAATATTGCTGCAATTAAATAAACCTGTGACTAGTATACTCGTTACCAGCCTGAAGCTGCTTATGACCAGTAAAATTCTCTCAGACTGATCAATATTGGAAGCTTTGGTGTCATGCATCACTTCAAGCCCCATTGTTCTATTTTAGACAGATTACTGCATAAGGGGTCATCGAACTATATCACTGTAGCTGTTCATGAGAATTATTTTGTTGAAAAGTATTTTTTCTTTATTTTACAGAATTATCATCACAAGTTTTGCCAGACATAAATTCTGAAGATATGGCCTTTCTTGTGACTTGCAGCAATTGGAGAGAAGGCTTCTAACAAGTCTCTACAGCATCATTTGATTAACATTCCGCAAAATTGAAATATGCAATCTCATCCAAGAAACTTTGCACAACCTTGTGAAGCAAATACTTTTACAGATGCAAATAACAAGATGTATTGTAGAAAGAAACAAAGTTTGCCTGCAGGAATTTGTTTGCAAGAGGACAAAGAATCTGTAGCACAAAAATGTGTACAAGTTTCATCTATACCTTCAGTGACTGCAAAGAAACATATGAATAAGCAGCCTTGGCAAGAGTTGAAATTCAAACTTAAAAATGCAAAAGTTGTTCTGTCAAGATTAGATGGAAAAAGAAATATCTCTCCATACGTGCTTGTAAATCAAAGTGAAACATCACGAAGTAGATGCCAAACTGCAAGAAAATCCTTGAGGGGAGAAAAACTAGCTCAGGTGAACAGTCGGATTATTTCTTTTGAGGACAGTTCTGTGCAGCAATCATTGGGTGAGACATCGAAAACTTCTGAGGGGAATACAAAAACTGTATTAGTAAAGGTTCTACGTTTTAGCTGTGCAAAATGTAAAGATGGTGCTGAATACAACCCAAAACAGTTACTGAAGCATTATCAGGAGTTGCATGCTGCAGATTTACCTGTGTATCCTTGTGAGTTGTGTAGTTTTACTGCTAATGATTTTCAGACACTAAGTCAACACCGACTGAAACATCGTACTCCTCTTCTTAAGTGTGAAGTATGCAATGATGGTAAAGTGTATACTCTACAAGAACTGAGAAAGCATTTAAATTGGAAACATGGCGTAAATGGTAATTTTCGTTGTGAAAAGTGCCGATTTTCTACTAAGGATCAAGGCACGTTTATTCAGCACATTCACCGACATGATGTGATTCAGTACAAATGTGGTAAATGTGATCATGTAAGTTACACAAAAGGTGAGTTTCAAAGACATCTTGTTGTACACACAGGTGCTTTTCCTTTTTACTGTCAATACTGTAAATATGGTGCAACACGTAAAGACTACATTATAAAACATATTAATGCTGTCCATAAGGATCTGGCAGAGGGTAGCAGCTCAAAAGCTGAAATGGATCCATGTCAAAAAGGAAAGTTGAAGACCACGGTGGGTCTGAAACTTGTTCTGAAAAGATACAAAATTGGGGTGTCTCGAAAAGCACAATGGAGGAAAAAGAAGCAAAACCTGCATTTGGTACCTACAAAGGATAATGCTACAAGCTCTGATGATGCAACAAAGGAATTCAGCCAACTGGTACAACAGTCTTCACCAGCTGCAGATACATGTTTGAATGAAGCAGTTAGTACGACAGATATTAGTGTTGAGAAAGATGACATTTCAGGACCAAAGCCAACGGATTCTACTAGCTCTTCACAGCCAATGACAGATATACGTGGACCTAATCAAATAGGCAGTAAATTAATCTCTCCTCGAGCACCTTTTGTAATATTAAAGCACAATCAGTTATCAGTGCCACCTAATTATAGTGCTCAATTTATGGGCTTCAGAGTAGTAGATGGTAAGCAACATTTAGTACTGAGGCTTATGCCTACATCTAAACAAAATTTAAATGCGTCAAATTCACAAACCCAAGCCAGTAATGACAACTCTGTATGTTTGTCTCAGAATGCAGGAAATTCCAGTGTTAGATTACTTGATACAAGCACATCAAGTGTGAATGCACAATCCATTAGATCATCAAATAATTTCACAAATCAGCCTCGTGCATTTATCATCATGGACAGTTCTGTGGAATCAAAGATGCAGACTGCAGGATCACAGGTGTCACACATACCTTTAACAAATGGTAAGTTTACTCAGGTTAAAACGCGAGAACCATTGTTTGCAGGCATAAGCTCATCTCAAACAGGAAAATTATCAACTTCCTTGAATCCAATTGAGACTGCAGTAAATAAGGGTGTGCCCGATAACCAGGTTATACAAAACAAAACAGCAACTTCAGAAAAATCTTCAGTTTCAAATAGTATTCCAACACCATTTCCCACAAAGAGATTGCAGTGCTTAAATGAGCAGATATCTGGTGGAAAAAATGTGCCCCAGTCAGATTGTGATGTCTCACTACAATCCATAAAAGGCACCCATTTGCCTTTTATTCACAATTATGCTAAGGTGAACATTCCTACTTCAGAACAATCTGATAAGTTGATAGTACAAAGAGATATTTCAAAGACAAGTTCCTTTAAGCCTGAATTGAGCTCTGGAAAGCCAAACAAAAAAGTAGCTACTGCAATTCAAGTGTCAGATCTACAACAGTTGCAATGCATTGCACCATCTCAAGCCTCTGTAATTCCAAACTATGGCCTATTAAATGGAAACATTTCAACTTTCAGCAAACCACCAGTTACAAGCAATCCTTCCCACTTGCTGCTTGGCCGTCAAAATCAAGGTGGCCAAGGTTTGAATGAGCTTAATTCGCCTATACTTCTGCAAATGCTAGAACCTTCTGAAATAGTTAATGAAGAATCTGATGCAGAGAGCAAATTGGTGTCATCAACAGCATCTTCTACACAATGCACAAGTTCTGCTACATCAAATAGTAATTTCTTCCTTGCTTCAAGCGAAACGGGAGCTGAAACTCTAAACACACAATGTAATGAACCCTGTAATAATTTAATGATTGACTGTAATCTTAATTCTTGCAATGCAGTATTAAACGAAACTGCTTCAAAACAAACTACCTGTCCTGTCAATTTAAAAGAACCCAACCAAGTTAATAAGTGTTTGTATAATTTAAATAACCTGCATGCTGCAGAAATACCAGTATCCGACAATTGCCAGTCTGAAGTGGTGGCCGAAGTGTTAGAAGATTTCACTGAAAGGGAATTCAGACATGTTTATGAAAGTGTTCAAGATTGTGCAACAGTACAGTGTGAACAAGAACTTGGGCAATATAACAGTAATTGGTCTTCAACAGATTTGACCCATGGCTCCGAGGCAGATGCTGAATTTCAAAATACAGAAGAGGATGAAACTATTTTTGCCAATAATGTAGGTTCACAGGAAGAGATCTTGGATTGCTGTAGATCAGAATCATTTTTAGAAAAATCAGATTGCTTGAGGAAACCAGATGTAGAGATGATGGACTATTATACCAAAGATGACGTGAGTCATAGTATCTCTGCAGAAAACTTTTATGAAGAGCAAGTTAGTGATTCTGATGGCAAGATGTCCCCTGTGATGCCCAGAATTACATCTGTGTTCTCGTTGCAAACTGGGGATGGAATGAGTTGCTTGGCTCCGGAAGAAAATCAGTTATTACTTGATGCATTGAAGGGTACCTCCGTAGTTGATGAAAACCCTCACACTGAACCACAGTGTCCTAAAAGTAGTCCAACTAGTTTTCTAGAGACACAGACTAGCGCACATATTGCAACAAACAAAATGGCTTTACATAATTATTCCATGAAGGAAGAATCTGAGGCTGTGCAGGTGGACGCTGTAAATGATAGCTGTGTTTTAAATAATGATAAATATCTCAGTGAGCATGGTATGCTGCAGCCTGTATCGCCAACTATATCCAGCAGTTGCGTGCAACCAAATGGCGAAAGGCTGAGCACATTGCTAAAGACTCATTCTGCTGAAATAATTAACCAGCAATTAATAAAGGATGCAATTCGTACCTCTGCTAATGTGGGCAGTAACTCATCCGTTGCACCTGTTGCACTTTTGAGACCCTTGCGTCTTGCTGGCATCACCAAGCCGGTTTTAGTCCAACCAGCGCAGAAAGGATCTGCAGTGCCCTTACATTTGACACAACAATCCCGATTACAAGTAGTTTCTGGGACACCAGTTCCACAGACAAAAGTTGTTACTGGAAACTCGGCCCCTTTGCCAGATAAAGGGCCTGGCTTGATACTTACTTTCAGTAATGGAACACTTGGTGCGGTTGCTAGCATTGTTTGTGGCGGTAACTCTCAGATATTGGATAGTACTCATGCCAGTGTACAAGGACAAACACCAGCACCTGACAAAATTAGACAAAATGCATGTTCAATAACAAGTAGTTCCAGAATAGGCTGCATGAAGACCACACCGGTAAACGTTTTGTCTTCCAAAGACACTATACCTAAAGATCCAGTTTCTGCAGTGTTTGATCATCATTCTTATGCAAAGCTTGCTTTTGATTTGAATGACAGCCATACGTCTGAGAGAGGTTCATTAAATGTAAATTGTCAAGATGCAGACCTGATCAGTGAACCAGTTGAAAATGTAAAGTCATCAGTATTAAATAATTCGCTGTCATTTCCAGTGAGACACGAGCCTGTTTTGGGTAGTGAGGACACACAGACAAGTATTGCAAATGAATCAGACCAACAAACTGTTATGCTTCAGTGTATTGTGCAGAAGAAGCCTACTGGGGTTACAAGTGAGGATACAGTGGTAAATTCTAGTTCTGTGTCTGAAGAAAATGGACCACTTAGGAAGATTTTTTTGAGATTTATTAAAGGTTCTAATGGGGAGTCAGGTATGAAGAGCAGCCAAGTCCTGAACAATTCAGTGGCATTTCACAACAATGCAGCAGGCAACCTGACTAAACCTTTACAGCAACCAAGACAGGCTGTATTGATTACTGGTGGCTCTCCATGTATCTTTCTGCCAGTGAATAAATCTGTGCCCTTCGCTCCTACAAATGACAATATCCCTCCCCAAATCAGTGCTCAGGCTTCCTTTAAGCTTCCTATTCCTCCAGCTGTCCGGAGTTCATCTATTCGTTCTGCAGAGAAAAGAAATACTAATAAAGCCTCTTCAGTTACTTCACAAAGATCTGCAACAAAGTCAAACTGCCGATGGGATGATGAGAAATCTGATGAACTGTGGCAACCACGGAAGTCGTGTAATGAAAATCTTGTATTCAGATACAGCAAGCGACTAAAAAAGAAGTTGGAGAATGCTGAAAATGCACCAAAAACAGAAGCCAGTAGCTTTAGCGAACTTAAAGAAACAGAGGCAAGAGAGAGAATGAAACCCCCTGAAGTTAACAATATGGTATCTAAATGTAGAATTGTGAAAACCTTAAGACTTGTACCTTTTGATCATGGGCAGCTTGTTAGATGCCCTAGAAGAAACCAGCCTGTGATAGTGCTTAACCATCCTGATGTTGATGTCCCTGAAGTGATTAATGTCATGAAAACCATTAAGAAGTGCAGTGGAAATGTTCTCAAAGTAGTTTTATCAAAAAGAACAATCTGTGCTTTATTGAACCCTTGCAGCAATATGCAAGTAGCTGCAAAGGGGCTCCTCATCAATCAATGCAAAAAGATGAAACCAGTGAGCCCTGTGAAAGAAAGATATGTACTAAAGTTAAAGTTGAAGAAGACGAGCAAGAACAATTATCAGATTGTGAAAACTGTTTCAAATAAAACTATTGAAGCTAAATTCAGCTGCTGGTTTTGTGGTCGCGTATTTGAAAATCAGGAGGATTGGGTGGGTCATGGTCAACGACATTTAATGGAAGCTACAAGGGACTGGAATAACTTGACTTGATGGTGGATGAAATGTCTGAAAAAATCCAAGAATCTGAAAGTGATTTGCGATCTCCATATACGTTCACGTATACACTAATGCGCCGCTTCAATTAATGTGAATTTATTTGAGGGGAGCTGTTTCAGGACATTTTCTTCTGGAATGAGAGAAGTGTCACACTTGAATGTACTAAGGCTTTTATAGAATGTTAGCAATGTTTTCAATGTTTTGAACTGTTTAAACAGTGGCTCTGGCATGGTATTGGAATTTACCCAATACCATAAATAACTGAATAAATGCACTCTTCAGAATCACTTCAGAGAATTTGATGTAAATAACTAAGTTCTTTATTTTGACTTATCTTCAGTAAGGAGGGATATTACTGTTTTATGTGGTATAAGTGTATTGTATATTATGATACATGAGAATTTTGGTTCAATCTAGTGTAATTTGCCCTAATTACACACACGCTGTTTAGCGCAGTTTGTGTCTTGGACTCTAGCAAAGACAATCATTTGTACTTCTAAACGCTGTTTGCTATATGATGAGAATAAGTAAATGATTAAACAAACTTTTTAGATTTAGAAACGGTCGCCTCAGTTTTCTGCTGTCCTCTATGTAGTGAATTACAACAAAACGTAGAACATACTTGGTACCTTTTTTCATTTAATACATTTATTTTATATTTTTTATGTACCATGCAGCGAGGTAAGCAGAACATTTGGAATAATTCAGGTATTTGATGTATTTTACTGTCATTAATGTCAATAAGATATCCGTGTCCATAAAGTGAACCAGAATTTTGCTGGAATAGATTTTGAGGTGCACACTTCTCAGAAGTTCTATCACTGTAGGATACTGCAGTAATCCCATAAAGCTGCAATTCATTTTTTTTGCATTCCTCATATGGCCCTAAAGGAGGGCTGGAGAAGGAAAAGTATTGTTAAACTTGTTGTAAAGATCCATCAATAGCAGTTTCAGTTCATTCTTTTTTCAAGTTAGTTCTTAAAACTGAGATGTCTATAAAATAGCCCACTGGAGGGAATAGAGCCTTGGAAATGTTTGTTGGACTGTGTATTGGCTGTAAGTTCAATATGTAGCAGATGTAGAGTTATTGCAAGATTATGGCCAAAGAGGAAGATATTGGGACTAATTGAATAGCCCTTTTAAAGAGCAGAATTAACTGAAAAGCCTCCTTCAGTGCTGGGATGCAGTGATTCTAAGACACCACAAGGTGTACAAATCAATGAAAGGGATGAGGTCTTGCATTTTATAGAGGTCAGAATGCGTGCAGACACCAGATGCTGATGTCCATTCCAGGTACAGAAAAGTTCTGGCTAGTTTGCTCATATAACCTATGCACTGTTTTCCACCTCTTCAAACTAACAGAAGATGCCTGTGTAGAAGAGGGAGTTATGGATGAAAAAAAGAGGTAGGTTTGTATATAGTTCTTTTATCTCTGGTAACATCTGGAAAAAAATATGAATGCAGTTTGCATTTTTCTTATATTTGAAGTAGCTGCTTGCAGTTGAGTCTGGCCTGTTTGTCATGTTTAAAATGTACGTTTATTGAATAATCTGTCCAAACTTGTAATACAACAGTTTTCTTCCTGTGCAGACTAAATTGACTGTGAAACACTGAAAACTGTGCAGTGGCAGAACTTATACTGTTCAGAGTAGGATACAGTTCAACAATCTGAAGTTAGTATTCCATGTAGAATTTCTATTATTCCTGCAGACGTGCTAAGATACTAGTAATTCATTAGGTATCTGATATTTTGAAGGGATAATATTACAAAAATGGTCTATTTTTCTATTCCTTAATTGTAAAACCATGCCTATTGTAACAAAAACCTGTGTTTTTATAAAGAAATATAAAAAAAGCAAATATTTATGTAACATGAATAACTTGGGTTATATTTTTACATTAATGGTTCTTTGCTTTACTAAGCAGTTTATAAATTAATCCCTGGTTTTGAAACATCACTTCAATTGACTGGTAAATGCACCAAAAGGAATAACTTGGATATGGAATATGTTAAATATGGATATGTTTCTTCAGTTTTTGGTATGTGTTTATAAATAAACCATTGTTTGTTGGAGCTGGAATTGAATTTTTTTTTGTATATTGGAAGTGGATTTGAGGGAATTCCAAATAACCAATGTCAAAACCTTAAAAAAAAAATTTCATAGCTATGCACTACCAATATTTGGTTATTTCTTTCAAGGTCAGCTTTTATAAATGCACGCTATTTTAAATACATCTATGTACATTTTCTTCAGAAATAAAATTAATTAAACAACTTCGTGATTTTTGTTCTCTTCCTACCTGTCATAGCCATATACATTTAAAGTACCCATTGAAATATAATAAAAGTGAAATGGATTGCACCTGTTACTTGGGTTTACAGGAACATAGACTACACTAAATTTCAGATGCACATTGCAAAATTTATTGTGTGACTACACTTAAATGAGAATTCTTATTTATTAGATCTACTGTAAAAATCATCATATATTGGTTTTACATCAAGAATACAAGAAACAAAAATACTTTTAGAACTTTAAGGACTTGTAAAGATTATTGATGTTTCAGTTCCTGTAGCTATAAAATGCCTTTGGCCATGAAAAGTTGCCAACTGTTCTGTAAATCTTTCATGTACAAGTTGACGTCTGGGATTCATAAACAGGGGTTAAGCTTTTTATATAGAATACTGAGCTGTGTTTTGCTTCAGATTTCCAAGAAATGCACTTACATTCATTTTTTTACTTTTCAAAATTTTTAATCATGAAATCAGGTCCTGTTGCCTCATTTGACGATATATTCGATATATTTACCATCCTTTAACTAGTTAAATAGCTGGCTTATGCCGCTGCCTCTAGGTATAAATATATGTCTGTTATGCAATCTGTTGCTATATTTATTTGCATTGTTCCACTTAGAATCTGGAACACTCTTAACATTATTCCATAAGACTTCTTGACTCGTCAAAATTTCCGGTCTTTGTAGATAGCTGATTTTGCTACATGTTTACCAATGTTTATCTTTCTCAAAATGTGGTGATCAGAATTTGGTGTAGTGTTGTTGGTGAGAAAAGAGGAGCCATCTGTGCAATTCCCCCACCCTACCACCGCATAGCCCAACATTTGTCTTTCTCTTTACGGTTGCTGCATATTGCCGATTGGTTCAGGGATCTATTCATCTTTACAGTATCAAATTTCTCTTGTTTTCTCTTGGAGAATAATACAACTTAACTTTTTTTCTCCTATTTGAAAACTTTTTGCAATCTCCTCAACTTTGTATTTCTGCTACAGCTTGTCAACTTGGCATCCAGTCTACCAAAATCCTGTTTGATAAGTCTGTTCCATGCGTGCTGGCACTGGTTGGAGAAGGGGTGGGGGGTTGGCTTCCTTCAATGCCCTCAACCTGTCCAACACCTATATCAATTACAAGTATGTTTGAGATTTTCTATAACAAAATGACAATTCTTTCTGAATACTAGGAAAACATATAGTTTGCAACATATTTCAAAACTAATGAAGAATGGTAAAAACACTTTTTCATTTTTAAGGTAAGCTAAGTGGCCTGCAGGAACAGAGGAACCTTGGTATATATGCAGTTGTCATTGAAGATGGCAGAGCATTTTTGAGAGAGTAATTAATAAAACATACAGTATCTTGGGCTTTATTAATAGGGTGATTCAAAATAATTGGCAAAAGGAGTAAACACTGAAGAATTTTTTTTCACTGTTAAGGGTTATAGGAATCTGGAATGAACTTCCTGAGAGAGTGGTGAAGGTATGTTTGAACGAGATATTCAAAAGGGAATTAGATCACTATCTGAAGAATGTGTAAGGTTACAGGGATAAGGCAGGAAGGTGGGTGGGACAAGGTGAAATGCTGTTTCAGAAAGTCATTGCAGACTCGATGGATCAAAATTTTACCGGTAAAAGAAGAATAAAGTGGCCATGGTGTCTTCTCAAAATACAATAGCAGCAGCAAAGCTAATCAATATTAAGATAAACTTGTTCAAATATCTTGTTTTCTATTGCTTGCTTGTAGCCTTTATGCAATTGCACTTTCATTATTGTTCCACTCAACTGCAGGATTCATTGGATGAAAAGTCACATAAAAGCAAAATATTGCAGATGTTGGAAATCTGAAATAAAAACAGAAAATGCTGGATAAAATCTGCAGGTCTGGCAGCATCTATCGCTGCTGAATGCTATCCAGCTGGTGCCCATATGCTATTATGACCTGCAAGCCTTTGCCCCTCCTATGAAGCCTAAGCTATTGATTAAATCTGTTTCAAGCTGTATAGTTTTCAGCTGATTCTCAGAAATTCTGGATGTCTTGTTGCATCAAGCTGCGCACTCAAATACAGTTTAGATTAATAGTGGCTTTTATGTCTGGTAATTATGTTGATAGTAAGTTTAAATCATATACTTCCAATATAGTGTAACTCTTGGCTGCTGTGCTCAAAATAGATTCACCATTTGGACCATTCTGCAATCAAATTATAGTTGTATTTGTGCAAGAGAAAACAATCATTAATTGAAATGAAAATCAGAATAGGAATATGTGTTGTGGCCCTAAAACTTCCTTCGTAACTGGATGTTCACAAAATTGAAAAGTTAATTTCCTCCCTCTACTACCACTAGCTGAACCACATTCCATTGCTGGAGAGATTATGAGGAGTTTGGAGATGGGCTACTCATGCAGAGTACCTGTCCTCCACCATGAATGCCTGGGATTGATTTGTTTGGCCCAGCTAAGTGGATGATCAATAGTGGCCCAAAATTATGCAGGAGCTCAGGTGACCTCCTGTTTGAGTTAGCCGTTGTCTGGTACTTGTGATCCGCTGGTTGTACTTTTGTGAGTGTTGGTGCAAGACATATCTGGATATCTCGCAATAGTGGGTCATTCAAATATAGCTGCATTGAAGTGTCTCATTTAGTTGGTCAGCAAAATCATTTATCTTCATTACTATAGAATGCCAGTGCTAATAGCCTTCACCATATCCATTTAGCTTCTTAGTGTCAGATGGTTTAACCAAATTGATTAGGCATCGGTATCTATGGTGGGAGCAATTATTGAAGAGGATTGTTTGCATGGCGCTTTTGACTGATGATTCTTGTAAACACTTCAAGCTCAGCTTGTCAGATATTTACTGCTGTGACAGTTGGAATTGGAATGTGTACGGAGATCTTCCTCTTTTAGCTTTATGATTTCAAAACTTTTCCTAAGTATTTTCTCTGCTCTTGCAAAGTTGCCTCTGGTAGCTCCTTCATTTCTTGTCTGTGCTGCTTGATGATGATGTCCAGGAACAGAATTTCAGGCTCCAAATATATGCTGAAAATACCCAGCTGTACCTTACACTCCACTCTGAGTTATCCAGACTTGAAATGTTAGCTCTGTTCTCTCTCCATACATGCTGTCAGACTTACTGAAATTTTCCAGCATATTATTTTTGTACTTGACATCCACCTCTCTCAACCCCTCTACTAACTAAATTGTCTGACATCCATACAAACTGAGCAGAAATGTCCTCCAACTAGAGATTGGGAAAATTGAAGGCATTGTCTTTGATTTCACCCAGCCCCGCGAACCTCTTTTCCCTAAGGACCAATTTTATTCCTCTCCCTGGTAACTGTCTTGAGGCTGAACCAGATTTTGCAGCCTTGATGTCCTATTTGATCCCAAGATATGTTTCTGACCACATTTCCATGCCATCACTAATGTTGCCTTTTCCCACCTCCATAACTGGCCTTTATAGCGAGGGGGATAGAATATAAAAGCAGGGAGATCTTGCAACTTTACAGGGCACTGGTGAGGCCGCAGCTGGAGTACTATGTGCAGTTTTGGTCGCCGCATTTGCGCAAGGATATTTTGGCCTTGGAGGGAGTGCAGAGGAAGTTCACTAGGCTGATACCGGAGATGAGGGGGTTGGACTATGAAGAGAGACTAAATAGACTGGGTCTGTACTCATTGGAGTTTAGAAGGATGAGGGGGGGATCTTTTAGAGACGTGTAAGATAATGAAGGGGATGGATAGGGTAGAGGTGGAGAGATTCTTCCCGCTGAGAAAGGACAACAGGACTAGGGGGCACAGCCTCAAGATAAGGAGGGGGGGGATGCAGTTTAGAACAGAGTTGAGGAGGAACTTCTTCACTCAAAGGGTGGTCAATCTCTGGAATTCTCTGCCCATTGAAGTGGTGGAGGCTACCTTGCTAAATATATTTAAGACACGGGTAGGTAGGTTTTTGGTAGGCAAGGGAATTAAGGGTTTTGGGGAGAAAGCGGGAAAGTGGAACTGAGCCACTTCAGAAGAGCCATGATCTTATTGAATGGTGGGGCAGGCTCGAGGGGCTAGATGGCCTACTCCTGCACCTACTACTTATGTTCTTATAACATTAGCTGGCTTTGACTGTCTCATTCATCTGCTGCTGAAACCTCATATACACTCTTGTTCGCATTTGATTTCCAATGCTATCCTGGTCAGTCTCCCAATTTGTGTTGTCATAAATTTGAACTTATCCAAAATTGCTGCCTGTATCCTCTCATGCACAGTCCAAGTCATCCATCACTCCTGTGCTCACTCAACTACATGGCTTCTGGTTAAACAATGCCATGATTTTTAAAAGTTCTCATCCTTGTTTCAAATCCATGATATCATCCTTCCCCTTTTCTGCATTTTCCAACCCTAGAACCTCAAAGAACTTCACACTGCTTGAATTCTTGCTTCTTGTACATATCCAATTTCCTCCTCCATTGGCAGTCATGCCAAAGTTGTCTGTACCTTAAGTGCTGCAATTCCCCCTCAAAACCTCTCTTTCCTTATTTAAGATGTTTTAACTTCATAAAGCTTATCTCTGACCAAGCTTTGGGTTTTTACCCAAATATTGCCATACGTGGCTTGATGAATTTTATTTGGTGGTGGGTTGGGGGGGCAAAAAACTCCTGTAAAGTGGATGTTTTCAGATATTAAAAGCACAATATAAATCAAAGCTGCCAGTGTTGATTGATTATAGAGCATTTTTTTTCTTTGCATAGTGGACTCACTTACCTCTGGCTATAGCACGTGACCTTGGTGTTGAAAACCAGCTAGGTTTGTGATGGCACTGTTCCTAGTCCTATCACATCCATGGATTTCACCTCCCTTCACTATTGATAGATGAAAGGAACCCACCATTGAGTCGTTGCCTATTGCAAACATTTCTTTAACATCTCAGGCTCCCTTAAAAACTGCTTTTAGGCCAAAGGATCCCTTCCCACCCTCATCCCCCCCTAATCCACACCTTGCTGGCAGATCTCAACTCTGTGCCAAATTCCAGGACCCTCACCCTAACACAACCAAACCCAGGTTTGCCCCCAGTATTCACAAAGTGAAAGGATAGTTCTCAGGTGAACTTCCATCTCCCCATCTGATTAAACTTAAATTTAGCAGTCTGCAACATCATTGAGAGCACTCACACATTTGCATTCTTACAGCAGTTAAAAAATGAAATCAAAATACACCAGTCGCTAACTTTGCACACAATGGATAAAGCCCTGGAATTTTATAGACAAGCCATCTTTGATGATTCTAGATTAATGTTTATTAAAATGGAATATGATTCACTAGGTTGCTCTAAATCAGTGGCACTGTTTTTCCTCTAATAGCTTACTAATAGAACCATAACTCACTGATGATCTGTGTACCATAGAAAATGTTGGCTTTTTAAAGGACTAGAATGTGGTTATTTCAATGTGTTGCGCTTCTGTTTCAAATTATATCTTGCCCAAATTTGTCTCTTGTTAGCAGCCTTCACAGCACTGTTCATTTGCAATTTATGGAAAATTGCCTAATTAGGTTATTTTATTCTTAATATGTGGATGACACTAGCAACGCCAACATTTATTGCCCTTTCCAAATTGCCTTTGATGAGCCATCTTGAATTGCTGCAGTCTGTGTGCTGAAGATAATCACAAGTACTGTTGGGGAGACCATAAGAAATACTCCCCTTCAGTCTATATGGCCATTCAGTAAAATTGTGGCTGCTCTGATTGTGGCTTTAACTCCACTTTCCTATCTGCTCTCCATAATCCTTGACTCCTTTGTCGATCAAAAGTCTCTAATTTTGCTTCAGATAAGTAAGCAAGGCTCCACTACTGTCTAGTGAATTCCAAAAACTAATGATGTGCTAAAAGTAGTTCCTTCTTATCGCCATGTCAAATGGGAGACTGCTAATTTGAATGGACTTTCTTCATTGTCACTGGGTCAAAATCCTGAAATTATATATTTCCAAAGTAGGCTGGTGTAACATGAGTGGAACTTGCAAGCGATGTTATGAACTTGTTGTCTTTAGACTTCAAGGCAGTAAAGATTGAAGGTTTGTTGTGGTGTCATAGAAGCCTTGGAGAGTTGTTGTATTGCCACTTGTAGAAGATACACATGGTCGCAGTGCACAATAAGATGCTTTAGCCAAGTTTAAGTGGTGTAGTTGCAAAATTCAAGTATTGCTTGACATTCCTGACTTGTGCTTCAACATGATCAACAGGCTTGGGGAATCAGGAGCTGACACAGTATCCACAGAATTCCCAATCTCAGACCCGATCTTGTAACTACAACAGTACAATCAAAATCAGCAATTTTGTCAATATACATCAGTGACAAGTCAAACAATGTTTCTTGAATTAAATTCCTTGATTTAAAATTTTATAGATATCTATATTTTGCAATTCAAACAAAATGATTTCATGCTTCCATTAACAAATTATAGATGATCACTCTTTGCAAATGCAACAACAGTTTTTAATATGGTTGGCACTGGTAAAGCTGACATTTCCTTTTTCTAAAGGACATTAGTGAACTAGTGCGTTTTTACAACATTCTGACCTCTTCATGGTCACTGCTAATCATTGTTTAAAATTCAAACTGGCACAGTGGGATTTTGAACTTATGTTTTCCATATGACAATATAATTTACAATAAAATTACAACATGTGCAATGCATGTTAGAACACAATCAAATGTATTTTGTAATTTCAAGTTGCTTACTCATGCAAATAATATAGCCAGGCTTCTTCTGAATTGACAACTTAATTTTGACTTAATAAGTCATAGTAGTGTCAGGGAATGGAGCACTTCTGATTTCAGACACTGTCATCATTAGGAATGTCAGTCATCACTGTGGCACAGTTGCATGTAGCGCTCAGTTCTTTTAAGTTCTCCAATAATAAATCTCCATTTCAGAAAATGTCCAATCCCCATGGCCTATATTTTCCCTTCTGTACACTAGCCATCTTGTCTCTGACTGATGGCATCAACCAATGCCAATTTACAGGTGACTTCATGCTATTTACCTGGGAACAAGAATGGAACTTAGTCTGTTCAATCTCTTCCCATGACAGACCCTTACAATGAGTAAATACTTCAGTCCATCAGCCTAGATTGCTTTTGAATCCGGTGCTTGGCCATGAAAAGCTCATTGTACCACAGTCCTGTAATTAACCTTTATACTTAACTGTATTAATTCCTTCTTAGCAACATATAAATGTCCTTCTGCCTTGTTAAAATACATTTTATGAAATACTAAAGATGATTAGAAATTGAAATGAGAATATTTACTGACTAAACTTTGGCAAAAAGCAGTAAACTGGTTACAGTTATTTAATTTCTTAAGGTTAAACTTTAACAGTACATGTCTTTGTTCAGGGTTTGTAAACCATGCCCCCCTTCCTAATGTGATCTGGGTAGTAGACACTGTCCAGTTCTAGTAATGCATAGTGGCTTTAATAACATGCTTTGATATGTAAGCTATTACACTTTTAAAATATGAGTTGTACAATAGTCTGCTGCTGATGAATTCTAACAAAAACCACATTCACCTCCTAGGGGAGCTTCATTGTATGGATTTATAATAGCTTGGAAAATTATTCAAAATATTTTTCTTGTTTAGAAATGAGAAACAGTCTTATGAAATGGAAATGAGAGATAATCCATTCGGTTGGTTTAAGTACACGTGTTATGAAACTTTGACTGGATGCTTCAATTTGGTGGAATCTTTTGTGTTGCTTTGGCTGTCAATAAGCACCAAAGGATTCTTTTGATGGCTTTCAATTATGTCAGCAATGCTGGAAAACCGCTAGATGGAGAGAAACAAAACAGACTATTAGCACTTCAGTATTATTCTTTACTATAAAACCATAGCAAAAGTAGCTTCGACCGACATAGTGCCTTTAATGTACAAGAATATCCCAAGTTACTAGAGGGAAGTTTTATCAAATTGAAAAGAGGGTGGGAAATATTGTGAATTATGTCTCAATTTGAGTCAAAGCAATAGATTCAAAGATGTATGGATTAGGTTAATTGGTGATGATAAATTGCCCCTTAGTGTCAGGGGACTAGCAGGATAGATAGGTGTGATTGTTGGTGCAGATTTGATAGGTAGAAAGGCTTCTCTCTGCACTGTAGGGATTCTATAATCTTGGGAGAGCAGGGTGAAGAGACTAGATGGTCTTAAGTGACCGAATTCCAGACTATGTGGCCTAAGTGGTGAATAATACATGAATAGTGAAGTACCATTTTGACTGCAAAATCTGGGTCAGTATTCTATTTTACGTACATTTAGTGAAATTATCACCTGAAACACATTTCATATTAAATAACTTAAAGCTCCCAAATCTTTCCCTTTTCCTTTCACACTTGAAACCAGGCTTGTCTTTTTTTAAGCAGCAGCTGCAATGCATTTGTGTTTTTTTTAAATATAACCAGAACTTTTTTTTAGGATTCCTACAGTGCAGAAGGAGGCCATTTTGGCCCATCACGTCAGTACCCACCAAAATCCGATCCAGGCCCTATTCCCGTAACTATCATTTACCCTGCTAATCCTCCTGACAGAGTCAATTTAGCATGGCCAATCAACCTAACCCGCACATCTTTGGACTAGAAACCAGAGCACCCTCGGGAAGAAATTGCAAGATCCATACAGACAAGTGACCTGAAGCCTGAACTGAACCTGGGTCCTGATGCTGTGAGGCAGCAATGCTAACCACTGTGCCTCAAAGTATAGAGTTTTGGTGGCATAAATTCAAGTTTTGCTCTAAATGAAAAATAAATGCACCACATGTACACAGATGGGTCAAATTTGATAATCCTCTTGCATTTTTAAATAATAACTTTTAACTTTCCTGTTAATCAAGCTAGTTCTCAATATCAGTCATAGATCTAACTTAAAAGCATGCTGGATAAACACTCAAATAATTTATTTGACACCAGAATTCACAGATGCCATACTGTACTTAGTGTGGTAATTCAAAACAATGCTCAGATATAGCTTGAAAATTATACAGACTTCACAGTAACAATTTAGAGTTTGTGCCAAGGCTTTATAATGGACAGACGGCAGTCTGTCCAGTTCATCATGCAAACCTTCCTCCCATCCATTGACTATCTACACTTCCCGCTGTCTCGGAAAAGCAGCCAACACAATTAAGGACCCCATGAGTCCTGAACATAATCGTTTCCATCTTAATCCATCGGGGAAGAGATACAAAAGTCTCAGATCACGTTCCAAACAATTCAAGAACAGCTTCTTCCCTGCTGCCGTAGGATTTTTGAATGGACCTACCTTGTATTAATAATGTGGTCTTTCTCCACATCCTAGCTATGACTGCAACACTACGTTCTGCACCCTCTCTTTATGAGCGTGCAAGAAATAATACTTTTCACTGTATACTAATAGCTTTGACAATAAATTCAACAAAAGTACCGAAATAGGAGCATAATGAATGCTCATTATGGCTGGAAAGCTGGCACAGAAGGGAAGACTTTAGATTCCCAGGACACACACTGGCTCTGGGGAAGATGGCATCTGTACACGCCAGAGGGCTTATACCTGAACACAGCTGGGACTGAGCTCTTTGCTACTGCTGTCACAAGGACTTCAAGCTAACTTGGCAGGGGTGCGGGAACCCAGGGGGAAAATCAGGATGCACAAAATACTGGGAAGGACAGAAAACACGAATATCGGTAGGTTAATTGATGAAGTTGGAGTAAGGGAGGAAGTAATGATATCTAAATCAGGGTTACTCTGCATGTATAGTAAATAAGATTGGGGAAGTAAAGGTCCAAATTGAGCAGTGGAAATATGATGTGATAAAAGACCTGGCTGAAGGATGGGCAGTACTGCATGTTAAATATTTCTGTGTACAAAGTGTTCAGAAAAGGTCGATAAGGAGGAGGGGTGGCGGAGGGTCAAGGAAAGCATTGCAGTGTTGGAGAAGGGATGACCCAAAAGGTTTAAAGGACAGAATCAAATTTAGCTAGAATGATGGAATATAAAGGGTGCAATTATATTGCTCAGTGCAGTCTATACACTGCCAATTAGTGAGAAGGATGTAGAAAGACAAATCTGTAGGAAAATTACAGAGATGCAGACATTATAGAGTAGTTACAATGGGGGGACTTGCCTGAATGTAGACTGGGACAATAGTACTATAAAAAGCGGAGAGAGGCAAAAGTTCTTAGATCAGGAACATTTTATACAGTAGTAGGTATCCAGTTCAACAAGCAAGGATGCACTGTTGGACCTGGATTTTGGAAGTGGGTGGGCCAAGAAGGTCAAGTGTCGGTGGGGGAACATTTTGGAGAAGGTGATTGTATTGTAAGGTTTAGGATGATGATAGAAAAGGAGAATATGCAATACAGAATAAAAATAATTAACTGGTGTAGAGCTGACTTCAATGGCCAAGAATGGAGCTGGACTGGTTAGACTGGAACAAAAAAGGTTGGCGGGGGAAAACTAGCTGAACAATGCACTATCTTTAAAATAAATGGTCCAACATAGTCAAGGTACATTTATTCCCTTTAAAAAGGAAAGGGAAGGCAAATAAATCCAGAGGTCCCTGGATGGGAAAGGAGTTAAAAATTAAGAAAAGGAAGAAAAGTTGTGATGTCAGGTACAAAACATAGTTGAAAACCAAGAGGAATACAACAGGTTCGGAGGGGAGATAAAAAAGTAATTAGAGAAGTAAAGAGAGATTATGAGAAAAGAATGACAACTAACACAGAGGGAAATCCCAAAGTTCTCTATAGGCATATAAATAGGAAAAGGATGATAGAGGAGTAGGACTGATTTAAGGACCAAAAAGAGAATCTACACATGGATTCTGGAGGCATGGCTGAGGTATTAAATGTATACTTTGCATCATTTTTCCAAGCCATGGTGATAGATGAGACAACTCTGTCCCTCGAAGGGTTCAAAATTGATAAGGAGGATGTGTTGAATAAGTGGTCAGTACTTAATGTTGACAAGGCACAGGGTCCAGATTAAATGTATCCAAGGATGTTGAAGAAAGTGAGAATAGAAATTGCAGGGGTGCCAGCCATAATCCCAAAAAAGGAAAGCAAAGGGGGTGAAAAAGTATGAAAAGGGGGAATAAAAGGGATGCTATGTACTCTTTTAACTGCTCTCTCCACCTGTCTTGGTTACTGGAAATATTCTTTCTGAATCTACCCTGACTAACCCTGTTAAAATTTTAAGTTTCTATGCGATCCCCTCTCACTATTCTAAACTCCAGTGAATATAATCCTAATCAATTTAGTCTCTCCTCATATGACAGACCTGCCATCTCAGGAATCAGCCTGGTAAACCTTCGCTGTACTCCCTCTAGAGCAAGGGCATCCTTCCTCAGATAAGGACACCAAAATTGCAGACAATACTCCATGTGTGGCCATACCCATGCCTCATACAATTGTAGCAAAAATCCCTATCCCTATATTTATCCTCGCAATGGAGGCCAACATACCATTTGTCTTCTTTACTGCCTGCTATACCTGCGTACTTACCTTCAGCGACTGATGTACGAGGACACCAAGGTCTTGCTGAGTCTCCACCTCTCTTAATTCACACTCATTCAAGTAATACTCTGGCTTCCTACTATTTCTACCGAAGTGGATAACCTCACATTTATCTACATTATACTGCATCTGCCATGCATATGTCCACACACTCAACCTGTCCAAATCACACTGAAGCATTGCTGCATCCTCCTCAAAGCTCACTCTCTCATCTAATTTTGTATTGTCTGCAAATTTGGAGAGGATACATTCAATTTCCTTTTTCAAATCATTAATATATAATGTGAGCAGTTGGTGTCCTAGCACAGATTCCTGCAGAGCCCCACTAGTCATTGACTGTCAATTAGAAAAAAGACCCATTTGTGCCAACTCTTTGTTTCCTATCTGTTAACCAGCTTTCTATCCATCTCAAAACAGAACCTGCAATCCCATGTGCTTTGACGTTATATAGTGTGATGTTAGTATACACTCAAGCATTTAAGAATTAAAAAAAATGTTCTCTACAGCTACAAGCAGGCCTTTTGGTTTCATTGCTTTCAGGCTGTCTGGTTAGAAGTCCTTTAATTGCTGCTTCTTTGGTTTAAATGGGAGTTTTGTTTATATTTACTCTGGGCCTCAGATACTTTCTGGGATCTTTTATGACCCTGCATTGTGAGGTGGAAGATTGATTGACAAGTTAAAGTCAGGTGGTTCCTCCCCAGAGGACTCACTTTTAGTTTTGTGTTTGCAGTCAGAAGCTGCCCTGGTTGTCAAGTGGCAGGCACTTTTTCTCTCTCTCTCTCTTCCTGGTATTATAGATTCTGCTGGCTAGCTGGAAGCAGGTTTCCTTTCCTTCCTGCAATGAAAAGCCTGTTGGTGGGATGCTAGTTAGTACCTACAGTCATAAGAACATAAGAAATAGGAGCAGAAGTAGGCCAACTAGCTCCTCGAGCCTGCCCCACCATTCAATAAGATCATGGCTGATCTGATTGTGGTTCAGTTCCACTTACATGCCTGCTCCCCATAACCCTTAATTCCCTTATTGGTCAGAAATCTATCTACCTGTGACTTAAACACATTTAACAAGGTAGCCTCCACTGCTTCAATGGGTAGAGAATTCCATAGACTGACTACCCTCTGGGAGAAGAAGTTCCTCTTCAACTCTGTTCTAAATTGACTCCCCCTTATTTTGAGGCCGTGCCCTCTAGTTCTTGTTTCCTTTCTAAGTGGAAATAATCTCTCTCTCTTTTTCTGGTGTTTTGGGAAGTTGTTCTGACTTCAAGCCTATCTGTATATATCAAAAGGACTGCAGCATCCAACCAAGTGCCTAAGTTCCAGCATCACATGAGCATTCAGATTTTGTGTGCTAAATCTGTGACAAGGATTTTGTATAGAGAAGTTTGTTTATGAACATTTCATGTATTTATTAAGGGTTATAAAATATCATGGTTGTTTTTCTTTCTAGTTTGTAATTGGTAAAAGTTATTGCTATATGTTAACTGTATCCTTAAATAAACTTTGTTTGATAAAAGCTCCCCACTGGGCCATTTGAATCATACCTGAACTGAAATATCTCATGCTTACCCGAGCCAAATTCAAATAGCAAAATTTATGATCCAGGCGGACTTCATAAAACACTTTGGATTTTCTAACGTCAGTTATAACAATATTCGTCTGTTACGTGGGACCTTGTCAAAAGCCTTCTGAAAGTCTAAATAAACCCCGTCCTTGGTCAACTTTATTAGTTACATCATCAAAGAATTCCAGTCAATACATCAAGCATGATTTCCGTTTTGTAAATCCATCCTGACTTTGTCTGATTATGCCACTGCCTTCTAAATGCCAAGTTATGAAATCCTTGACTATAGACTTCAGCAACTTCCCCAGTACAGACGTCAGGCTCACTGATCTATTGTTCCTTGTTTTATCTCTACCTCCCTTTTTGAATCGTGGACTTACATTAGTTATCCTCCAGTCTGTAGGAACCAGTTAAGAGTCCAAACAATTTTGGAATATAACCACAAATGGGTCTACTATTTCCAGGGCCACTTCCTGAAGTACTCTGAGATGGAGATTATCAGGACCTGGAGATTTATCCACCTTTAATCCCATCAATCTCCCCAGAACTATTTCTCTACTAATGCTGATTTCCTTCAGCTCCTCACTAAACTAAATATCCGCTATGTCCTTTGATCAAAATCTAATGTTTTAGTCTAGAGGCATGTTTTGTCCCCTATTCTGTAACAGTCTCCCAGCTGCAGGTATAAATTTATGGGGAAGGTGAAATTGTCCATTTTGGCAGTAAGCAATTGCAGGGCTCTGAGATGCAGTGACATCTCGGTGTCCTCGTGCATGAATCACAAAAGGCTGGCTTCATGCACAGCAAGTAAATAGAAAAGTAAAGGAATATTATCATTTATTTTAAGGGGAGTTGAGTATAAGTGTAGGGAGGTTGTGCTTCATTTGTACAGGGCACTAGTGGGACTGCATCTGGAGTATTGTGTACAGTGTCAATCACCTGATTTAAGGAGGGATGTAAATAGTTTGGAATAAAAGACTGATCAGATTAAAACCTGGAATGGGTGACTGAATTTCAATCCATTGTCTGGCACTCTACTTTGGCCACTGTTTACAGTAATGATGTCCAAAAACATAGCACAATAAGTAAACTGTCTTAATATGACACATCAGTAAATTGTGGTTCCAAAGATTAGTGTTGTATGGTTTCTTGACTAAGGATGGAACACAATGTAAGTGGGACATATATTTCAAATTACTGCTATCCATACGTAAAGTACAATAAATATAAAGTATCTTTGGAACTTAAAGTGAAAGCACAGTAAATTACTCACCTCTTCACCATTCTTCTCTTTGCCTAATGCATACTCTTGTGTAATTTCAATATAGCGTACAGGAATATTGTAGACTCTTCTTCCATAGAACACAACTAATGTATATGGCTGCTTTGAATCCTGCCCTGAACTTTTTCTTATGAGGAAGGATCCATCCTGTTTTGCCACATATTAAAAAATATATATATTTAGCTTTATCACGATTGAAATTCTGTAAAACTAACTGATAGAAATTGACTCACCTTATTAAATTTGTTTAAAGCTTCTTCTGCAGTTTTTCGGTCACAATGATTTGCAAACCATGCTTTCCCATTAACACTGGGATCCTGCAGGTAATAAAATATTAAATATGAAATGGTTCTAATGTTCACTGCACTTTTATAACCTTTTGCTCTTGAACAGCGAAATCTATAATAAAATGGGAAGTGTGTGAGTATAACATTTATATAGTACTAGTATGAAACATCTTGGGTCTTATTAACAAAATAAGTACATGGGAAAATAGATGAAGGTTGCCCAGCAGAGACAGAGAGAGATTAAGAATAGTGGGAAAAGACTTGGTGAAGAGACAAGTTGTGATATGATCATTAAAAGGGTAGAGAGAGAACTTTAGTTAAATAATGCAAGAGTCGAAGATTCAGGTGGCTGAAGACTTTATCACTGATCAGGTGAATGAAGGGATACATAAACAAGGTCCAGAGTCAAAGGTACGCAGACTGTGCTCAGAACTGGGAGAAGTTGCAGAAAAGGTAGAATGAGGTAAGAAGGGATGCCATAAGGAGTTCAAACAGAGAATTCAGGCAATGGACATAAAAAAAAAGTAGAGGAAATATATACACATGAATGCAATTGTCATTCCTTCACTGTTGTAGGATCAAAATCCTGGAATTCCATTCTTAACAGCCCTGTGGGTGTATGTGCAGCATCTAGGGGCTGCAGTGGTTCAAGAAGGTAGCTCACTACTTGCTACCTAAAGGGTAATTAGGGATGGGCAATAAATGCTGCCTTAGCCAGTGATGCCTGCATCCCCTGAAAAAAACATGAATCTCATTGAGTATGTACTAAGGAGTTTTATGTACGTTGAGATATTAAGCAAAGTAGGGCTCTTTTAATTAGAAAAGAGAAAGTTCAGAAGTGATCTGAAAGATTTTAAAAATTAAGGCCTGAGTTTTCAGTCCAACATGCACGCACACTCAGTGGACCTGGAAGCTGGAGCATACTAGGTAGGATATGGGATCTGAAACCTGGCTCTGGATCAAGAATGCTGACATTAACATTTGGCTCAGCTGGTGTGAATGAATCAGTAGGTGGATGGGAATTTGTGGTGAAAAAATTGATATGTGGAAAACATTTCAACAACTGATGGTTAAGTGTTGTAACAGCAGGCAATTTCTTTGTGGTATGCTGGAATGGTAATGTAAAATCATTGCATATGGAGTAGCAAAATATCTAAGATTAGGTATGAAAAAATAAATATTGAAATTGTAAAAGATGCAACAGAGACAGAAATGGTCCAAATTTTAACAGAATTGAGAACTATTTCTTTAAATTCCGATGACATTGATAACATGCATTGGATTACTGAGGTTATACCTGTTCCGAACTTGGATTAGGGCTGGGAGAACGTGCAGGAACACTCGGTCGTCCCAAAGTCCCATTAGGTCTGCTTGGGATTTCCGGAAGATCTAAAAGAACCATGGTTAGGAAATAATGAGTTAAGTGATCATTTTACACAATGAATATTAGAATAGGCCTTTCTAAGATGCAAGGCAAGGACAAAAGGGCAGAAGCAGCTTACATCTTGCCTCTCATGTACTGAGGCTTTCCTGGTACGTTTCCATGATGCTAAACTGGGTTTGTGCTCTTATTTAATGAGAAAGAAGGATAAATTCCCAATCTCTTGTTTGCGTTTTCCATGAAATCTGTACATTGGATACACCAATCCATTGGCAGCTATTACAATTGCTTGTCCCCCTTGAAGCCCTGCTGACTGGAGGATCTGCAGGTAATCAAGCAGCAGACTGGAGATTTGGTGCAGGGGTAAAATTTATTAACTCGCCTCAATACTGACCAAGTCCAAATACTTTCTGGCACTTTGGGGTTTTGTGTTTACGCATCTCCATTCTGTAGCTGCACTCCAAACTTTTTTTTAGCTGACCCTACTCTGTCAGAAGAAATACCAGAGATCTAATTTCTTTTAAAAAAAACTTTAAAGATACAAACTGCTATTCACCCAGATCAGCTCTAAAGGCCACACCAGTGGGAAACCCAGAGTGTTTTCCATTGGCATGTTGATAGAAAAAAGGAAGTAAAAAAACTTGGCTGCTTTGAGATTGCCTGCAACTTTCAAACAGAACTATGACGTTCACCAACATTGCAGTTAGGAACAATGAGGAGCTACTTAAGATGCATTCAAGAGTGAGCAAAGAGCAATAAACAAACCTTGAGCATATTATGGAAAACACATTAATCTGCCAATCAAAGGCTAGTTCAAGGTAATGGACTGTGCAATTGAATAAGAATAGCGGTCTTCAAAGACTGGCAATGGATTTCAAAAGACATCAAAGGCTGGCAATGGATTTGCTCTTTCTAAGGAGGCTCAGAGACTTTGCAGTGTTACATGAAGGGGTCTGAGTGAGCGGCTGTGGGGAAGGGTATCCCCCTCCAGTTAAAATGACTTCTCTTGTGAGTCCGTGGACTTCAAAAGGAGTCTTCCCACACCTGCAACTTCTTAGATAGAGGAAGAGAAATCCCTTCTGCAAAATGCAGTGTTGCTGTGATTTGGGAGCTTTCAGGAGTCCAGGAGGCCTGGGGATTCAACCAAGCAGGCCACTTCAAAGTTCTCACAGTACACAGAGTAGAATAAAGATTTTCCTCAGAGAGCTGCCTGAAATCACCATGTAAATAATGATCTTCCGATTTCTCAGGGCTGTCCTGAGCCACATGACTTCCATCCCTGGGGAAGTTTATCTATTTATTAGTCACAAGTAGGCCTACATTAACACTGCAATGAAGTTACTGTGAAAATTGCCTAGTTGCTTGTTCGGTTACACCGAGGGAGAATTTATTATAGACAATGCACCTAACCAGTACATCTTTTTTGGACTGTGGGAGGAAACCAGAACACCTGAAGGAAACCCACACAGACACAGGGAGAATTGCAGACTCTGCACAGGCAGTGACCCAAGCCCAGGAATTGAACTGGATCGCTGGCGCTGTGAGGCTGCAGTGCTATGCTACTATGCCACCCTGGTGCCCATGCCCCCAGTCTGAGCCTCCCCAATTCACATGTCCCTTGGGGGACCCTCCCTCTACAGCCTGACAGTGGCAGAGGGGCACATGGGCACTGCAGTTACCTCCTTAACCTGCACCCCCCTCTTGGAGTCCACTGCGCAAGGTCCACGAAAGTCAGGACCATCACTAAAGGCTGCCCGGTGCATTTCCCGCTGGGGAGGTGGGTGCACTGTGGGAGGCCGCTGAATCAGGTTTCCAGCCTGCTAATGAGATTACAATGAACAATTTTGGCCTACTTAATGGGTTCCCATCCGGACCCACCAGAAACCTGATCGGTGCTGGTGGGTTGGGGTGGGCTGGATGAATGATGATGGGTTTGCTGCTCATCTGGAATCCCATTTTAGTCCTGATGCCCTATTCAACGGGACATGGGGATTCCCAATAGTGGCAAGCAGGGCTGGAGAATTCGCCCTTGCCCCTCCCCCCAAGGTATATACTTTCTGATCCTGTTACCAATTGTCCATACATTACTACTTATGGTTTCAAAGATTAAAGTATCTAACCATTTTATTAGAAGGGCGACATAATTAACTTTGCATACTTCTATATGCTGTACTGCTACAATAAATATATTTTATTGGCGCAGGTATGCTGAATACAAAATGATTACTTGGTGTTTATATTGCATAACAGACAACCATAATTGTTTCAGAAGGATGAGAAAGATAGGTGAATTAAGGCTCCCTTTAAGTTGCCAGTTCAGAAAAAGTTTAGATATTCCACATTATGCTAATGAAAAATCCAGCCCATAATACTATCAGTCTGCTGCTTCCATTTATATCACAATCACACCAATTGTAGGATGTTTTAGTTTCTAGTTAATCACTCTATTTTTCTGCTATTAAGAGTAGTAAGCAACTTTTTTAAAATAAGAAAATGAGAAACTTAACCCAGTCTAAAACAGGTATGTCAGAATGTGTGTATATTTGATAACTTACTTGATTGATTTGCAATTGGCAATCTCAAAGTGGTTGGTCTGGGAACAGAAACTCAGTGTTAATGTGTATTAATTTTCTTTCAATTGCTGTCAAGAGTTTAATAAATGCAATTTTTTTTTAGCCTAACATTTTTAAAAAGACCTTAGAAAAATAATGAATCATTAAGAATAATACTTGGAACCAGGGCGTGGAGTTGGCAGACCAGAAGCTTCAGCTGATGTGTTTGAGAGACGAGGTCTATTAGGAATTCTGGGCTTTTCACCTGAAGAAAACATTTATAAATGTTACTGCAGTCTGAATAAATGAGAGAGAGAGTCAGGTTAAGGATGTAACAGTATCAATATTATAAAAACAGAGGGTAAAGATTTTGAAGATTGGACAAAAACAATGCAATTACCATCAAAGCAACACAAATGGGACATCGGTCATTAACATTAAGCTAATTGGAGGGGAAAAAAATGGAAAGCCACAAACTATATACAGTGCCCAACACGCAATGTGCTAAAACTGCATTAGCCCACTGCAACTCATCTTCAACTGTACCTTCAGGTGAGGCATTGACCTGAACATTACTGAGTAATTCAATTATATGAATACTTAATGTACTTAGAATGAGAGCCTTTTCTGTTGATATTTATCGGGGGATATTAAACTGTTCAGCTTACTTAGAAAATACCTTGGTGGAGGAATTTAGGAGTTCAAATGGGCAATTTCTGAAAATGCAGTTGGGTTAAAAACATCTAAAATGGCCAGAAAATCGAGTCCAAGAGCATAGAAGTAACAATAAACCTTGTACAGTGTAATGGTTAGGCCATAGACTACTCTTCCCTCTTATAGAGGGGATAAAGGTGTAAAGAGTGCACTGGAAGATTCATCAGTATGTTACAAAGGATAAAAACACTATAGCCATAAGGGTGGCACAGTGGTTGGCGCTGCTGCCTCACAGAGCCGAGGACTTGGGTTCAATTCCGACCTCAGGTCACTGTTGGCTGTGTGGATTTCCTCCGGGTGCTCCAGTTTCCTCCCACAGTCCAAAGATGTGCAGATTAGGTGGATTGGCCATGCTAAATTGCCGTTTAATGTCAGGGAGGCTAGCAGGGCAAATATGTGAGGTTATGGGGATAGGGACTGGGTGGGATTGTGGTCAGTGCAGACTCGATGGGCCAAATGGCTTACTTCTGTACTGTAGAGATTCTGTGATTCTAGCTGTTCTGACTATTTACTTGGATCATGGGCCAGGGATCTATGGCCTCCAGGCATGTTATTATGGTCCCACCATATCCACCTTGAGGGAAGGCTAATAACAACAATATTAGGCAGGAACTGAGAATGTAGATTGGGGGCAGATGTTTGAGGGCAAATCAACATCTGGCATATGGGAGGCTTTCAAGTGCAAGTTGATAGGGATTCAGGACCAGCACGTTCCTGTAAGGATGAAGGATAAGTATGGCAAGTTTTGGGAAACTTGGTTAACGAGAGGTATTGTGAGCCTAGTCAAAGAGGAAAAAGAAGCATTTGTCAAAGCTAGGAGGCTGAGAACACATGAAGCAAGAGTGGAATACAAGGAAAATAGAAAGAAACTTAAGCAAGGAGAGCTAAAAGAGGTCATGAAAAAGCATTGGTCAGCAGGATTAAGGAAAATCCTAAGGCTTTTTATACATATATAAAGAGCAAGAGGGTAGCCACAGAGAGGGTTGGACCACTCAAGGACAAGGGAGGGAATCTATGCATACAGCCAGAGGAAATAGGTGAGGTATTAAATGAGTGGGTGCCTGGAACTTGTTGCCGGGGGCGGTTGTAAAGGCGGATACAGTGGTGACTTTTAAGAGGCATCTCGACAAATACACTAATAGGATGGGAATAGAGAGATATGGTCCCCGGAAGGGTAGAGGGTTTTAGTTCGGTTGGGCAGCATGGTCAGTGCAGGCTTGGAGGGCCGAAGGTGCTGTAATTTTTTTTCTTTGAATACTTTGCATCAATATTCACCAAAGAGAAGGACTTGGTGGATAATGAATCTGGGAAAGGTTGTGCAGATAGTTTGAGTCATGTTGAGATCAAACAGGTGGTGGTATTGGGGTTCTTGAGAAACATTAAGGTAGACAAGTCCCCAGGGCCTGATGGGATATACCCCAGAATACTGAGAGAGGCAAGGGAGGAAATTGCTAGGGCTTTGAGAGAAACCTTTGTATTCTCACTGACTACAAGGGAGGTCCCAGAGGATTGGAGAATAGCCAATGTTGTTCCTTTGTTTAAGAAGGGTAGTAAGAATAATCCAGGTAATTACAGGCTGGTGAGCCTTACATCAGTAGTAGGGAAATAACTGGAGAGGATTCTTCGAGACAGGATTTATTCCCACTTGGAAATAGGTGGACATATTGGTGAGAGGCAACATGGTTTTCTGAAGGGGAGGTCATGTCTCACGAACTTGATTTCGAGGAAATGACGAAGATGATTGATGAGGGTAGGGCAGTGGATGTTGCCTACATGGACTTCAGTAAGGTCTTTGACAAGTCCCTCATGGCGCAGAAGGTGAAGTCGCATGGGATCAAAGGTAAGCTGGCAAGGTGGATACAAAACTGGCTCGGTCAAAGAAGACTGGGTAACAGTGGAAGGGTGCACATTTCTGAATCGAGGGCTGTGACAAGTGGTCCTCAGGGATCAGTGCTGGCACCTTTGCTGTTTGTAATATATAGAAATGATTTGGAGGAAAATGTAACTGATTTGATTAGTAAGTTTGCAGACGACACAAAGGCTGGTGGATTTGCGGATAGCGATGAGGACCATCAGAGGATATAGCAGGATATAAATCAGTTAGAGACTTGGGCAGAGAGATGACAGATGGAGTTTAATCCGGACAAATGTGAGGTAATGCATTTTGGAAGGTCTAATACAGTTAGGAAATATACAGTAAATGACAGAAACCTTAAGAGTATTGATAGGCAAAGGGATCTGGGCGTACAGGTACACAGATCACTGAAAGTGGCAATGCAGGTGGAGAAGTTAGTCAAGAAGGCTTATGGCATGCTTGCCTTCATTGGCCAGGGCACTGAATTTAAAAATTGGCAAGTCATGTTGCCAATGTGACTTGTGAAGCTGCACCTGGAATATAGTGTTCAATTCGGGTTGCCACACTACCAGGAGGATGTGGAGGCTTTGGAGAGGGTACATTTGTTTTCACTGGAACGACAGAGGTTGAGGGGTGTTTTGATGGAAGTCTACAAGATTATGAGGGGTATGAAAAGATTGGATAGTAGAAGCTTTTTCCCAGATGGAAGAGTCAATTACCAGGGCACACAGGTTTAAGGTGTGAGCGGCAATGTTTAAAAGAGATGTATGAGGCAGATTTTTTACACAGAGGGTGGTGGGTGTCTGGAACTTGTTGCCGGGGGAGGTAGTGGAAGCGGATACTGTAGTGACTTTTAAGGGGTGTCTTGACAAGTACATGAAAAGGATGGGAATAGAAGGATATGGCCCCCAGAAGGGTAGGGGGGTTTTAGTTAAGTCGGACAGCATGGTCAGAGTAGGCTTGGAGGGCCAAAAGGCCTGTTCCTGTGCTGTAATTTTCTCTGTACTTTGTTCAAAGTAAACGGCAGTGTAAATGGCCTGCTGCATCTGCCGGGGGGAAAGACAAATGGTGCAACTGTCAAATCCTGGCCATAGAAAAATTAAAAGAATTGGCGGAGGTCTGTAACATTATGAAGAGGTTATTAAGGCAGTGTGGAGGCGTTTGAGGTAATACATTTTGGAAAGAGGAGCTTAAAAATGCACAATGGATGGACAATGAAGGGTGTAGATGAACAGGGAGATCTCAGGGGTGTCAATACAGAATTGCTCAAGTGCCAGTGGTTTCCTTAAAAAAAAAGTCCATAACAGAATTATAGGGTGAGATGTGGTGTTGTGGAGACAAGATTATGAAGCATAATCAGCAGAGACAGTAAGATCAGGTCAGGAGGGTTTGAATGATTCCCCTCTTTTCCTACTCCATGCTGACTGCACAGATTTTTAAAATAAAGAATACATTGTCAATTCAGTGAGCATTTAACTGGTTACATCCTGTGAGCACAAAAGATGCAATCAGACTGGTTTTCTTGACTTTTAATAAGGAGGATAGTTTTTATTGTACTTAAATAATAAAATTAAGTACACTTCAGCTCACACATGCACACACATTTACACACACATACATGCACACAAATAGATTACAGTGTGGGGAAGGAAAGATTAAGCAAATTGAGTCTGGCTATACAGATTATGGATGTTGGTGACTTGTTGGCTTGTGGTGGTTCTGCTTCTTTCCCTGGTCGAGGTGATTTAACAACGCAGACAAAAGATTTGTCTTAGTTTGCAGACTGTAGCGTGGGCTTGAGTTGATCTGATTTCCTTCATTAACCACCCCACCCCCACCTTTCTCTAGAGTTTTCTCTGTCATAGAGTCATAGGAAACAGGCCCTTCGGCCCCAACCTGCCCATACTGCCCAGTTTTTACCATTAAGCTAGTCCCAATTACCCTCATTTCATCCATATCCCTCTCGCCCATGTAACTGTCTAAATGCTTTTTAAAAGACAAAATTGAACCCACCTCTACTACTACCTCTGGCAGCTCATTCCAGACACTCACCACCCTCTATGTGAAAAAATTGCCTCTCTGGACCCTTTTATATCTCTCATTCTCACCTTAGAAACTTAGAACATAGGAGCAGGAGGCGGCCATTTGGCCCTTCAAGCCTGCTCCACCATCCATTACGATCATGGCTGATCATCCAACTCAGTAGCTTAATCCAGTCTTTTCCCATAACCTTTGATCCCATTCGCACCAAGTGCTATATCCAGCTGCCTCTTGAATACATTAAATGTTTTGATATTGACTATTTCTTGTGATAATGAATTCCATAGGCTCACCACTCTTTGGGTAAAGAAATGTCTCCTCACCTCCATCCTAAATGATCTACCCTAAATCCTCAGACTGTGACCTCTAGTTCTAGACTCCCCCACATCGGGAATATCCTCCCTGCATCGACCCTGTCTAATGCTGTTAGGATTTTATAAGTCTCTATTAAATGCCCCCTCATTCGTCTGGACTCAAGCAAAAACAAGCCTAACCTAGTCAATCTCTCCTCATACATCAGTCCCGCCATCCCCGGAATTTCACTGCACTCCCTCAAGAGCAAAAACATCCATCCTCAGAAAACCACACATAATACTCTAGGTGTAGCCTCAGCAAGGCCCTTATAATTGCAATATCACATTCCTGCCCCTGTACTCAAAACCTCTCGCAATGAAGACCAAGATGCTATTTGCCTTCTTTACCGCCTGCTGCACCTGCATGCTTACCTTTAGTGACTGGTGCACAAGGACACCCAGGTCCCGCTGCACACTCCCCTCCTAATTTACAGCCATTCAGGTAGTAATCTGCCTTCTTGTTTTTGCTTCCAAAGTGAATAACCTCACATTTATCCAAATTATACTGCATCTGCCATTGATTTGCCTACTCATCCAAACTATTCAGATCATTCTGAAGGATCTCTTAAACCTATGCCTCCTAGTTTTAGACTCCTCTACCTTGGGAAAAGATGTTGACTAGTTGACTATCTACCTTATCTATTCCCCTTGTTATTTTATAGACCTCTGTAAGATCACTCTTAGGCCTCCTACACTCCAGGGAAAATGTCCCAGCCTATTCAGCTTCTCCTTATAAATCACTCCATCAAGTCCCAATAGCATCCTAGCAAATCTTTTCTTCACTCTTTCTGGTTTAATAATATCCTTTCTATAATAGGGTGACCAGAATTGTACACAGTATTCCAAGTGCGGCCTTACCAATATCTTGTACAGGAGATGTCCCAACTCCTTTATTCAGTGTCCTGACCAATGAAATCAAGCATGCCAAATACCTTCTTCGCTACCCTGCCCACCTGTGACTCCACTCTCAAGAAGCTATGAACTTGTACCCCTAGATAGCTCTTCTATAACTCTCCCCAACACCCTACCATTAACTGAGTAAGTCCTATCATGGTTTGATCTACCAAAATGCATCACCTCGCATTTATCTAAATTTAACTCCATCTGCCATTCATTAGCCCACTGGCCCAATTGATCAAGATCCTGTTGCAATCCTAGATAACCTTCTTCACTGTTTACTATGCCACCAATCTTGGTGTCATCTGCAAACTTACTAATCATGCCTCCTAAATTTTCATCTAAATCATTAATATAAATGACAAATAACAGTGGACCTAGCACCGATCCCCGAGGCACACCACTGGTCACAGGCCTTCAGTTTGAAAAACAACCCTCTACAACCAACCTCTATCTTCTGTCATCAACCAATTTTGTATCCAATTGGCTACCTCATCCTGGATTCTGAGAGAATTAACCTTTTGCAATAACCTACCATGCGGTAACTTGTCAAAGGCCTTGCTAAAGTCCATGTAGACAAGTGCACTGCCCTCATCTGCCTTCTTGGTTACTCCTTCAAAAAACTCAATCAAATTCGTGAGACATGATTTTCCACTCATCTACCTCTCTATAGTCTGTAAGAATAATCAGCTTCCAGCTTACTCGAGTTAGGAGCCCATGTGTCTAAATCATTGTTGTCTGTTATGATGGCTGCTTTGGAGACTCTCTTTTTCAAGAGAGATCCTTTCGGAATGGGGAAGTAAGTTTTTGAACTCCTCCAGGAGAATCATATTCTTGAGGTTCTCATAAGTAGGATCTATCTGAAGCACCCGTAACTATTGGCTGAAAGCAAGTTGCCCAACCCTTTCAAAACATGATGCAAGTTTGCTCGGAGTGTTCTTGAAAAGTTTGGAATTTTTGGCACTAGGCCTCCAGGACCAGCTACGTACAAAGGTCAACCTTTTTGTCACCTCATAGTTTGATGAACTCTTGTTGGACTATAGGAAATAAATCTCATGGGATTTTCTTGTTAAACTGCTTTGCAATAGAAGGAACTAAATCTCCACAGGCCACTTCAATTGCTTTGCAAGCTTTTTAAATGAGACAAAAATACTTTCACATCCTCATTAAAATGTGATTTCAACTGGTAGTAGTTCAAGAGCTCAACATTTACTTCTGAGCTAGGATTGCTTCTCTCACTAGAGGGGCCTTCACACCCAAATCCTATGCATTTACTTGGGCATTTACCTCCTCCCTGGCCTGTCAGGTTTTAAACTAACCTGAATTCCAGTGTAATAAAAAGGGGGCATGGGCTTTGAGTTCATTGTAGTTTGCATCATGTTGTGTCTTCAGAGACTCTTCTGCTGCAGGCCCCAAACGGCTTCAGCCAGCTGGGGTTTCAACAAAATTTTCCAGAGTAAGTGCAATTTACACTCTTGTAATTCCAGTGGGTCAGGATGCTGCTGGGTGGAAGTTACGGCCCAGTGTAATATTTGGGTTTTATCAGTGGGGGCATAGAGAAGATAGGAGTAATGGGAGTGCTAGAACCACGCATTGAGAACCGTGAGCAGTTATCACCCCCCACCATTGAAAGCACGTTAAAGCCACAGGGCATAATTAGGATGAGAAATCATTGCTATGTGAAGAGACTTCAGTTAATGTGATTGTTTCCACCAAAACAGAGAAGGTCAAGAGGAAATGGAAATTTCAACATCATGAAGGGGTTTTATAGGTTGAAAGATTCTCTCTTCCGGCTGGCAAATTGAATGGGAGTAGGAAACTGAGGAGAGAGGATAGGGGGTATACATTCGCACAGAGACATGTTAAAGTATGAAATGCTTTGCCATAATGAGTAAATATGGCAGAGAATGATACAGGATAATAGGGAAAGAATTAGGAGTTGGCATTAGCTTTTGATTATCCTAGCAATAGCTGGCACAGTGATTTCTTTGTGCTGTAACCCTCTATGGGTCTGCGATGACCTCTAGAATACTGCCTTCTAGAATAACTTTAACCTGTCTCTGTTTTACAGAACAGGCTATTGTCAAGGTAGATTACATCTCTAACAAGGAATAATTCAGGCAAATAGATGCAGTAGAAGCCTGAAGTAGCTTTGGGCTTACCATACACAACACTAGCTCAAATTTTAAATATCTATTTAAAATGGTCCTACCTTCAGTAAGTGACTGTTCCTTTGGTGGCTCACTCATTCTCTACATTAAGAAATTGAATGTAAAATCAGAAACGTGGAAAAACAAAACAATGAAATATGAACTAAAATAACAGCATCAATGATATGGAGTTAAACTCAATAAAATGAAATGCTTCATAATTAGCAATACTTATTCAAAAGCACTGTGCATTCGACTGTTACTGAAATGGATTATTAAACTCATAGCAAAAGTGTGATTTGAATTTTATGATCCTGAAGATTAGTAGTACTCTGGGGAGGAAAAGCGTACACAAGTTCTCACCGTAAAGCAACTGATTGGTTCAAAATCTGATTAGTGTAGAATAAGCATTTGTTGGATGCGACACTAGTTGGTTGCAATACATTCCAAATACTATGCACACTACCACTTCAAATAGCAAGAATTCTAATTTTAAACAGAACCACTCTAACAGGGAATTTCCACCTTGTTATATAACATTAAATGAGAAATTATGTTTGGGTACTATAAGTGAACTTGGGACTCCAAAATGGTACTCACAAAGAATACGAGGTGCATCACGCTGGTGCCATATTGTTAAGGTGCGTGCAGTGAATATCCACAAGAGGCAGGCAGATTAGAGAACAATTCACTTACCCAAGCCTCAGTGAGAAATGGTGCACAAGATGGTGGCATTTCAGTAAGGACATACTCATTAAAGTCTGTCACCTCAGCAGCCACAACTACAACCTCAGAGCAGGGCAAGGGCCGCACTGCCTGTGTCTATGAACGTGACTGTAGTGATGAATATTGAGTCTGAGGTTTGCATCCATTGTTGCATAAGCAAGGTCGCTGAGGTTCTGTAGAGATTACCTCCATTCCACTATCTTATCCTCAAGATGAACAGGTGAATTGAGTACACGGCATTATTATGATTGCAGCTTCCCCTTAGTGCAGGGTGTCGGTGTCTGCATGCTTACTGCTTTGCAGATACCATATGTTAACTGTACCCTATACCAGAACTGAAGAGGTTCCACAGCTCAGCAACTGGCTGGAGTATGACCTGAGGCAGCAAATAATGCAGATTAATACCTGATATCTGGTAACAATCATGAAGTTTTCATTCTGTGATATCCACTGTGCATGGTGGCTATTGGATGATGATGACTATCCACAAACAATGAGGCCATGTACACGCTCACATCATGCAAACACAATGAAAGCCATATTGCCACTTAGAATGATATCCAGCAGACCAATGGCATGCTGAAGCAGCCCTTTCACTGGTCAGCCTGTTCTGGAGGAGCTCTGCACCATTCGGCAACACCAGCATCAAGGTCTGTGATGATTTGCTGCCGGCTGCACAGCCTCACCATCATGGCAAGTCAGCGTCATTGCTGAGGAGCAAGGAATATGATTAAGAGGTAGCAAATATAGATAGCCCCTTTCTGCCCTGTCTGCATCTGAAGACCTCATCGGTTACAATTCCAATAACTGCAACACCATTCCTCTGTTACTGACCATCACAATAGCCATTTTGGCAGAGTGCAAAAATAAGTCACCACAAATAAACATTCCAAATGAAAATAAATAAAATTGTGCCAATATCACATGCAAAAGTCAACAAATCACTCCCTTGTATGTTCTCCAAGATGCCTATCTTCAAAGGGGCAGCATGGTGGCACAGTAGTTAGCACTGCTGCATCAGTATCATGGTCCCGGATTCAATTCTGGCCTCAGATCACTGTCTATGTGGATGTGCAGGTTAAGTTGATTGGCTGTGCTAAATTGGCCCAGTCTCATGGGAATTAGCAGAGCAAATGCATGAGGTTGCAGGAATAGGGCTTGGGTGGGACTGTTGTCAGTGCAGACTCGATGACTTGAATGATCTCCTTCTGCACTGTAGGGATTCTATGATTCAATGAAAATGCCTTTGCCTGATCTATCCTATGTACCACTCATACCATGACTGGCGAAAGGCTGCTACCTTTCAGTTGAGGAGACTGGAGATGCTCTTAGAGGATGCCCTTGACCAGGTCTGTACGTAGCCCATCTGTAAACTACACCATTTCAGCATAGACATCAGAAGTCTGGGCTGGCTGAGAGACAATTACAAGGGCACTGACGGAATGCAAAGTACGGAAAGAGAAGTGTTGCCATGTAACAGAGACGTTCTGCTCAGGTGGCACCACAATGTCTCTAGTATTCTAGAGGACAGATTGAATGAAAAAAAAAGACTTGGGATATGGGCCTTGCCAGCATATGCCTACCCTTATTCACCATCCCTAACTATCCTTGAGAGCTGCCTTCTTGTACTGCTGCATTGCACGAGATACAAGTACTCCCAAAACTGCTGTACAGGTAGAAATTCCAGGAATTTGACTCCATGATGCTGAATGAAGAGCAATATGGAGCGGTACTTGTAAGTAACAGTTGTATTCCCATGTTTCTGCTTCTTCTTTTATGCTTCTGGGTAGTAGTTAGGGAAGGTGGTACACACTACAGCCATAGTGTAACGGTGGTGGAGGAGGTGTCAATCAAGTGGACTGCTTGGTTCTGGATAATGTTGAGCTTCTTGAACGTTGTTGGAATATTGCTTATTCAGGTGAATGGAAGTTTTCCATCACTCCCGTGTCTAATTGTCTTTGTCAAAGGTAGAAAGTCAAAGAGATGAATCACTTATCTTAGAATTTCCAGACTCTGACCTGCACTTGCAGGAAGCTTGTGGTTCAGAAATGATCCTGCCTCAGAACCAGAGCTCTGGGTTCAAGCCTTACTCCAGGAGATGCTAGTCATGAAGGAACATTCATGACTCAGTCCAACAGGTTGATAATCAGCCTGCTAATCTTTCCAACACCTCCTCACTCTTCCCCAAAGGGGATAAAATGTGTATGTGTGTGTGGGGATAACAAACAAACCTACTCTTCGAGCCACGGTATTTATTTGGTTGGCCCAATTCATTTTCTGGACAACAATGACCCACTGGATGTTGACGGTGGGGAATTCAGTGATGATTAACCATTGAATGTCAAGGGGATGCGGTCATATTCTCTCTTGTTTGGAGATGGTCATCACCTGGACTTCTTGTGCCACAAAAATGTTACCTGCTGCTTATCAGCCCAATGTGGATGTTGTCTTGTTGCATACTGGCATGGACTGCTTCATTATCATTGTTCAATGACTGCATTAATGCAGGATTGCTGTGACATCCTGGAAGCCTCTGAGAGCACTGCAACCCCCAGCTATAATGACAGCATGCTGAGCCTGAATGACAGCAGGCTGAATTTCTACTGCAGCACTCTGATGTTGGTGGTTAATGGAAGCTGCAACATCAGCCAGAGGCTGTATCATGGATTGATTGATAAGACTGTGGACTGAGTTGGGTACCATGTCTACGTTGGAAAATTTGGGTTCCAACGTCTGCATAAAATTGTGTCATGTTGGGTGCGAGATTTCTCCAAACTTCTGAACACTGACTGTAGATTTTCTAGGAGGCTTATTGCATCGTGTTTTTCTGTAGGCTGCCCCATCTGAGTCCTCCCTCACAGGCAAGCTGGCACTTGCTCAATCCTTTCCCAATGACCTGGCTGCAATTCACTTGTGGTGTCTCACCACATGCAGGTTCCACCTTGGTGCAGAGAAAATAAGTCAGTGTCTGAGTTGTGGCTAAGTGTGCGAAATGACAGTGCTGTTTTTTCCAATGTTGCCTTGTTCTTGGTTTCCTTCATTGCCTGGCCAGGTTGCACCTCCTCAGTAACTGAAAGGAAAAAGGCACAGGTGGTAGTGTGGAAAAATGGGGAAAGGCAAAGAGATACATACAGGTACTGGCATCATTTACAGTTTGTAAATTAGAAGCCGGTATAGAATGAAGAGGAAATTGGGATGTTAGAAGGATAGTTAAGAATGAGGATAAAAGCATCTTGTTTCTGCCTCATCCCTAGTCTCTGCTTTAGCAAAGCATGACCCAATAAACTTTCACCCACAAGAGGTTAGGCCACGTAGGTGTGACTATTCTCATCCAGTTAGCACTTGCTGTCTCTGATTGTCAATCATCTTATCCTCCAAAAGAGAGGGAAGTTTGGAATAGTTTTGACTAACGTGACTCGTGGTTGAACAGCTTTTTGATGTGGATCTGAGGTTTGCAGCAGCTCTCAAGTGTGTGAGTATGAGGTGAAGCTGGTGAGTATTACATGTATGCCCTGACTGGTAAAAAGATTGTTGGTTGGTGAGTAAGAAGGGTTTGATTTGATTTATTATTGTCACATGTATTAGTATACACTGAAAAGTATTGTTTTTTGCACGCTATACAGACAAAGCATACCATTCATAGAGAATGAAAGGAGACAGTGCAGAGTGTAGTGTTACTCATAGCTAGAGTGTAGAGAAAGATCTAATTATTATGAGGTAGGTCCATTCAAAAGTCTGATGGCAGCAGGGAAGAAACTTCTTGAGTTGCTTGGTACGTGACCTCAGACTTTTGTATCTTCTTCCCAAAGAAGGTCGAGGAGAATATGTCTGAGGTGGTGTAGGGTCCTTGATTATGCTGGCTGCTTTCCTGAGGCAGTGGGAAGTGTAGACAAAGTCAATGGATGGAAGGCTGGTTTCCGTGATGGACTGAGCTTCGTTCATGACTCTTTGTAGTTTCCTGTGGTCTTGGACAGAGCAGGAGCTATACCAAGCTGCAATACAACTGGAAAGAATACTTCCTATGGTGTGGATCGGTAGAAGTTGGTGAGCTGTAGTGAACATGTCAAATTTCCTTAGTCTTCTGAGAAAGGAGTGGTGTTGGTGGGCTTTCTTAACTAGTGTCCACATGGAGAGACCAGGACAGGTTGTTGGTGACCTGGACACCTAAAGACTTGAAGCTCTTGACCATTTCTACTTCATCCCCATTGACATATACATGGGCATGTTCTTCATTACACTTCCTGAAGTTGATGACTAACTCCTTCATTTTGTTGACATTGAGGGAGAGATTATTATCATTACACCAGTTCACCAAATTCTCTATCTCTTTCCTGCACTATGTTTGTTTGAAATCCAATCCATAACAAGAAGGATGAGTTCATTTGAGCAGAGAATGAGGCTACTCGTGAAGTTGGTATGACATTTGAAGATGCATTCACTCATCTTGACCACTCGCCAGAAGTCACCGAACCTACAACACTTTATCCAGATCTTCAGGGCCAGGCTTTGGCATTGACCGTTCTGATCTCTGCTCTTACTGCCTTTTGCTCCACGACTGGAGGGTCCTATGAGCCTGCGGATAAAGGAGTTTTCTTCCTTTCCATCGCCTCCAATGGGATCAACAATGCAGTGTCTGAAAGCCTTGGAGCTCAGTCTATTTCCTGCTGTGCCGCTTTTCTTTATTTTCTAGGTCAGAAATTTAAACAATGCCCTCCCAGCAGCAGCCTTAACCACAACCCACCTCCCCTTCTAATCACACCATGATCCCAGTGCCCATTATCAGGTGCTTTTCCAATTTAGTCCTCACTTTTCCAAACACCTCCCTCAGTGCAAGCAAGCATAGTTCTAATTACAACTAAGCTCAGCACAAACCTTGCTAACCCCTGCGTTGCAAACATGTTGCAGACTGCAATGCTAATATAACATATCTTTTAATTATCTGAAATGTCACTTAAAATTAGCAGATTTACAGGGGTGCAGCAAAGTTAAAAGTAACATTTGCATTGCTTTAAACGTTAGCTCAGTGCCAGATGCTGATGGCTGTTAGAGATCAAAATGTAGTGCAGCCTTGCTTGATATCGCTACAGGAACAGCATGAACAATATGACTAAAAGCCAAGGTCTACCTTCAAAAAACTCCTCCATACAGAGAGCGCATTCTGGCACCTACTGCTTTAGAAAACTAGTGAAAAGCCAGCTGACACAGCTTGATGTCGAATGGCACTGAAGTATGTGCTTAGATTTCTGACTGACCAGTCCACTGCAAGCTGTGAAAGTCCGACTTCTTTCCACTCAGATAGGGAGCGATGCATAATAATCCACTCCTGCCTATTATTTCGCCACCATTAAAAATCAAAATTAACCCTTTTATGCATGTCCTTACTGCTGGCAATTAAAAACTCCACCTGCTATTACAACCCATTCCACCCAGGCCCTATCCCCATAATCCCATGTATTCACCTGATAATCATCGATGCAGGGTCAATGGGCCGAATGGCCTCTTTCTGCACTGTTGGGATTCTATATGATTTCTTCCTTCCACTTTCCTCAGTCCTGGCTAAGATTGCCTTACCTTGACCATTGCTGTTGAATCCCTGGCTCTTGTTACCTATGGACTAATTTTTCAATGCTCTCCTTTACAGAATCCTGCATTTGTCAATGTGCAAACTGCAGCTCAACTAAAACTTAGCATCCTATCCCCTATTACTCTCATGTTCATCCAACCATATCTGATCCCACTGCAGCAAATTCACATTTCCTGCCTTCTTTACAATCCTTACATGACTTCACCTTGCTCTACTTCTTCAACCTTTTACGTTCCATCTGGACTCATTTTCCTTGATCTTCTGACTCTAACTCCTTGTGAATACGCACCTTCCTCTGCAAGTGACAGACCTTCCAGCCTCTCTTTGCCCCGTTCTTTCCACCTCTCTCCCAGAAACCTTTCCCCTTGCTTTTCCTCTCCTCAGAATTTATCTCTCCCACCATTCTTTTGGATATCCTTTCCACTGCTACTCAAAAAAATAGGATAACACAGGACATAAGCTGGCTATTGGGCCCAACCAATCCATGTTGTTGCTGTTACTGCTGTACTCAAACCTCCTTTAGTCTATCATGGTAACCCTCTGTTCCCTTCTCATTCATATATTTGTCTAACTTACCCATAAATGGATCAATACTATTCAGTTCAAGCACTCCCTGTAGTGGTGAGTTCCACAGTCTCCTCATTCTTTGGGTAAGGAAGTTTCTTCTGAATTCCTTATTGGATTTTTTGGTAATTATACTGGTGGCTTACAGTTATGCCCTGCTCCACAGGAGGAAACATTCTCTGTTTCCACTCTACCAAAACCTTCCATAATTGAAAAACTTCTTTTAGGTCACCTTTGAACTTGCTTATTTTCAAGGGAAAAAAGACCAAACTTGTCAACCCTTTCCTGGTCACTAAATCAGAGAATCTCTTTAGTGCTGAAGGCAGCTGTTTGGCCCACTGAGCCTGCAGACAACAATCCCACCCAGGCCCTATCTCCAATACCCCATGTAGTTACCCTAATCCCTCAACACTAAGGAGCAAGTTACCACGGCCAATCCATCTAGCCTGCACGTTTTTGGACTGTAAGTGGAAACTGGAGCACCACGCAGACACAGGGAGAATGGGCAAACTCCACACAAAATATCCCAAACATTTCTGTTAGCATCCTTTAAATCTTCAGTGTGCCCTTTCCAGCGTGTCTCTCTCTCTCATAACAAAAACAGAAAATGCCGGAAAATCTCTGCAGGTCAGAGCTCTGACGAAAGGTCATTTAGACTTAAAACGTTGGCTCTATTCTCTCTTCACAGATGCTGTCTGACCTGCTGAGATTTTTCAGCATTTTCTGTTTTTATATGCAGCACTTCAATTATGGTCTTACCAATGTTCAATACAGGTTTAGCATAACTTTCCTACTTGTCAATTCTATCCCAATAGGAAAAAAGTCTAGTGCTTAGTTTGCTTTTGAACTAAACCTGCAACTTTTAGCATTGATGTATTTGTATTCTAGACTCTCATCTTCCAAGAAGCTACTTCCCTATTCTTCTACCAAAATGTACTATGTCCCATTTATAGGTGTTGAACTTCCTTTGCTAATTATTTGTCAATTCTGCAAGTTTATTAATGTCCTCCTATAATTTCTTGCAGTTCTCCTCAGTATTGACTAACCTCCCAATTCAGTGTCATCCTAAATTTAGAAATTGTGTTTTTGATTTCAAAATCTAAATTGTGAACAGCAGTGGTCCCACGCTGGTCCTTGTGGGACATCATTATCCATACTCTGTCACCCTGAATAGCTACTCTTTACTCCCACTCCCTGATTTCTGTCTTGAAGCCAACTAGCAATTCATGTTCCACTTATTTCCTGACTCCACATTCTCTGACTTTATTCATTATGAGACACTTTACTGAAAGCCAAGCTCCATCTCCTGAAACAAAATAGATAAGTTTGGTTAAGAAAAAGTTTCCCTTTTTGAAATATGTGCTGACTATTTTTACGTACATTTTTAATTGATGTTTTCTCCTTTAGTTGGAGATTCCATTATTTTTCCTACTGCTGACGTTCAGCTAACTGGTCTGTAATTCCCTGTAATGTTCTGTTCCCCTTCTTAAATATAGTAATTACACTAGCTATTCAGCAATCCTCTACATTTCTTTGCATTACATCTTTTTGAACAAGTTATCCAATATATGAAGTAATACCGCTGCCATCTCTTCCCTCAATTATTTCACAATACATGATGCAATCCATCCACATCAAAGATTTTATACTTGGAGTTTGTTCTGCTTTTTACATTACATTGCTTTATTTTTATTTTAAATGCTCTTATCTCAGTGGCTCATCTCATTCAATGCCACATCTACCTGGTAAACACTGAAGTGAAATAATTATTTCATGTTTCTGTCATCCCTCTATTGTTGTTATCCCATCTATCCCTAATAGTTTACTCACATCACAGCCTTGCTTTTAACTGATGTGCCTGCAAAATATTTTACTTTTTATTTCATGTTCTTGGGTAATTTAAGTTCATAGTTCCTCTTTGCCTTCTGAATTGTATTTTTTTTACATTTCTCACCTCACTTCTTCTTATTCTCTCTTATTATGTACTGTTCTGTTATCTGTTATTTAATACATCCCTCTTTCCTGATTCATTACTGTTCCTTAACGTTCTTCTCATCTGTGGTGTCTCACGAGTGTTTAATCTGTTCTTTCCTTTTAATCAAGCATATTTCTATTCCATTTTAAATGTTCCCCATCGTTGTTCTACGTTGCTGTTTATTAATATTGTTGTCCAATTTATTTTCCCCAAGCTCTGTCCGCAGCCCCTCAAAATCAGCTTTTCTCCAGGCTATTGACCTGGTTTTTGTGAATGTCTGTTTTGTAACTGGGAGGATTTTGAAACTGTGTGTTCATAGCAGCTTATAAATATAAGTAATTCTCGTCGTTATGAAGTGTTGCCACTAATGACAATTCCTATTGACGGATGAGAGCAAAAAAGCGATCAAGACAGTGAAATTAATTCTGAAACCAAAATGGGAAGTTTGTCTGTAACTACAGCCAGCAATTATTTTTCTTACCGGTTTTGGGAGTGGTCTGTTCGTTGGTTTTCTGTAAAATACAAAACAACAAAACTTCAAACCAACTTTCAAACTCTCTTCTGTTGAGCAGTTTTCCTCACTGTATCTTTACTTTTGGGGAACAAAAAGTACGTGTTTATATAACAGCAGACTTGGTGCTTCCAACAGAGTGGCACCCTTGAGAATTCCATCAGGGAAAATTGCGGATCACAATCTGTGATTGCCCACCCATTAGAATGGAAGAGCAGAACATCACAAGCTTTGTGCCTGTAATGTGCCATTGATGTGATTCCATGCTGGGATTACACATCAGCATTCAGGGCTGTATTTCAAAAGGAGACTCATTTGTTAAGTACTTGAGATGTCCTAGGGAAGTGACAAGGCACCATGGGGTGCAACCCTGCTCCTGGCTAATAGGCCTATAACTACAATTTGTATTTTCAGCAGGCAGAGGAGACCTCTTTGGATTTCTGTATCATGTTGTGTGAGAGCCCTGGCAACAGCTACAAATTATACTTGTAAGATATCTCGATGAAAGAGGGTCTGCTGGGCTGCTTTGGTTGGGCTGTGTGTGCTGACAGAGTAGGATATTCTAATCAGACATTCTCTCATTTAGGACACCCCACATGCTGAATGACTGCACTATGATACAAATCTCCTTAAAATTCAGGGTCACATAAGGTGATGGGAGATCAGAAAGAGAGAAAAACTACAAATAAGTGACAAGGAGTCATTTTGTTTTTGCAACTTTTCCTGATAACCTTGTGACTTGCATCTTTCTAGTTCTTTGCCCTTTCGCTCATTATAACAGGGGTCAAATCTCTCTTAGCAAGGATGTGAAAATTGAGAATTATTGTTGAATTAGTTAAAAATATTTTTCAAAAATGAAGACATTAATTTTCATGACCAATGATGCTTCTACTTTCCTTTTAATTAATGCTATGAAAACAAATGAAAACAAATGAAGTTGTTTCTTCTCCTGTTTTCAGCATTTTCAATGAATTGCTTTCATGGCATACAAGTTGCTCATTGGTCCATTTTGTCTTAATTTCCTAAATATATCTAATGTGAATTTAAAAATCTTCTACAATATAAAAAAAAATCATGTTGAAATTGTTGGCACCAAATGGAGGGACTGGAAACAACCCTGAATTGCAGACAAGTGCAATCAGACTGACTTTACAGCACAATGCTTATCTGACTGTGTTCTGTCTTTGTTCATTCTGCGATACAAGGACACAACTTGCCCTTCAGTAACAAAAGTGTAGCAACAATTCCAAAATATTGCACTGTGCTTTGCAACTGGACTTGTAGATTTGTTTGCAGGTCTGTGTTCTTCTTTGACAGATGTACTGAAATCTGCCACTGTGATCATCGATTCCATTTAAAAACCATGAAGCTACGGAGCCAAAAGGGCCTGTGTATCTGAGATTCAAATTGACCATCAAAAGTTGTCAACTTACAGATCCCGTTGTGGTGGTTTTGGAATTTCTTGAAAGGGCTTGGAATCTTGTAAGTCACCAGCTGAATTACCTAGATTGGAAAATAATAATTATGTTGATTTCTTAATAGACAATTTCCTATTATTAAAGCGCAACTGATAGCTGAAAGATGCTAAGATTTGTGTGCTGTTAATTTTCTTTTAAGGAAGGGAGAGTTGAATGAAGCACAAATCCTCCCCCTTTCTCCATAGACAGCCTGTCCCAGAACTCTCGGTTCTTCAAAACAGTGTTAGCAGCAACAAATTAGATTGAAATGCATCTAGAATATAGAATCACAGAATCTCTACCGTGCAGAAGGTGGCCATTTGGCCCACTGAGTCCGCACAGACAATACCACCCAGGCCCTATCCACCTAACTTACACATATTTGGACTGTGGGAAGAAACCGATGCAGACACGGGGAAAGTGTGCAAACTTCGCAAGGCCGGAATCGAACACGAGTCCCTGGCACTGCGAGGCAGCAGTGTTAACCACTGTGCCATCCTACATAATGAAACATTCCAAGACACATATACCACAAATATGACAAGGAACCACGCACGGAGATATTAGGTCAGATGCCCAAAAGTTTGGTCAAAAAGGTGGGTTTTAAGATATGTCATAAAGGAGAAAAGCGAGGTTGGAAGGCAGTGAGGTGTAGGAAGTATATTCCAGAGCTTCGTTCTAGGGAACTGACAGCACAGCCACCAATAGTGTAGCGATTAAAAGTGAGAATGCTCAAGAGTGGGGGAGATAATGATGTAATGGTAATGTCATTGGACCAGTAACCCAGAGACCCAGTCTTAAAACCCTTGGGATACAAGTTCACTTCCCACTGGGGCAACTGGTTAATTTAAATCATTTTAATTAATAAAAATCTTGAACTGAAAGCTAATCTCATCAGAGATGATGAAACTAAAAAGGAATCGAGGGTCCAGTTGAAGGAGGAACTGAAGGAAATTAATATTACCAGAAAAATAGTGTTGGAGAATTTAATGGGATTGAAAACTGATAAATCCCCAGGGCCTGATAATCTACATCCCAGGGAACTAAAGGAGGTGGCCGTGGAAATAGTGGATGTGTTGGTTTTCATCTTCCGTACATCTGTAGATTCTGGAACAGTGTGGGTAGATTGGAGGGTGGTAAATGTAACTCTGCTATTTAGAAAAGGAGGGAGGTGGAAAACAAATAAATACAGATCAGCTAAGCTAACATCAGTAGTAAGGAAAATGGGAGAGTCTGTTATATGTGATAACAGGACACTTCAAAAATATCAATGGGATTAGACAAGATCAACATGGATTTATGAAAGGGAAATGATGTTTGACAAAGCTACTGCAGTTTTTTTGAGAATGTAACTAATGGGTAGATAAGGGTGAACCAGTGGATGTGGTGTATTCAGATTTTCACAAATCTTTGGATAAAGTCCTGCGTAAGAGGTTAGTATGCAAAATTAAAGTACGTGGGATTGGGGGTACTATACTCACATGGATTGAGAATTGGTTAGCAGGCAGGGTGAGAATAAATGGGTCTTTTTCGAAGTGACAGGCAGTGACCATTGGGGATCCATGCTTGGACCCCACTATTCACAATATTCATCAATGATTTGGATGAGGGAACCAAAAGTACTATTTCCAAGTTTGCTGATGACATGAAACTTGATGGGAAAGTGAGGTGATGAGGAGCGTGTTAAGAGGCTTCAAGTTAGATAAGTTGAGTGAGACACCAAATACATGGCTGATGCAGTTTAATGTGATAAACGTTAAGTTTTCCACTTCAGATGAGAAACAGAATAGCAGAGCATTATTTAAATGGTGATTAATTGGGAAATTTGAGGTACAAAAGGACCTTGGTGTCCTAGTACACCAGTCACTGAAAGTAAGCATGCAGGAACAGCAACCAACTAGCAAAGCAGATGATATGTTGGCCTTCATAGCAAAAAGACTCAAGTACAGGAGTGAAATTGTCTTGCTGCAGCTTTACTGGGCCTTGGTGAGACCACATCTGGAGTATTGTGCAGCTTTGGTCTTTTTATCTAAGAATATTTCCTTAAAACATAGGTCCTAGTTGACCTTGTGATAGCGTGGCCCTTTAAGGAGGTGTTATCTGAGGGCTACACGATCGGGCTGAACCCAATGAATTGTCACAGGAGAAAGCTGAGCCAATCTGGAGCAAGGATGCATATCCCAGGTTGGGTAGATCCCACAGTTGGAAACTGGGAGGAGAGCTGTGTAGGATCTTAGAATAGAAGCCCTACAGTGCAGAAAAAGGCCATTCGGCCCATTGAATCTGCACCGACAATAATCCTACCCAGCCCCTATCCCCTTAAACCCACATATATATCTTGCTAACCCGTCTAACCGATGCATCCCAGGACACTAAGGGACAATTGAGCGTGGCCAATGCACCTAACCCACATATCTTTAGGCTGTGGGATGAAACTGGAGCACCTGGAGGAAACCCATGCAGACACGGGAAGAATGTGCAAACTCCACACAGTGTAGTAGCATAGCTGATTCAGTCTGACTTTTTGCTGTAAATACTTATTCATCATTGGCAATAAATTCCTTGTTACTTTCAGCCACATAATTGCCCTTGATATATTAAACCTCTGCAAAACAAGTGACAACAACAGCACTAGAAATCCCTGGTATTCAGACACCTATTGCTGATCAGAGATCTGGAAGACACCATCTCAAATGAAGGACTATATAATTTTATTGCGTCAGCTTGTGATTGTGTGTTTTGCTTCAGCTAAGTTTTAGAGTTTGACCACATGTTTTGAACTCTTAAATAGTATATCTTTTACTATAAGAGGGAAGATATGGGGTCGATCTTACTGCCCATTCACGCCATGCTCCCGCTGCAGCGATGGCACAGAATTTGGTGCCCAGTCAAATCTCCATTTACTGAAGCGGGATGGGAAAATGCCACCAGCATGAACAGTGGTAAAATTCCGGCCATGATGTCAACTCACATTATATCCACATGTGTGATATCTGCATCTTTATCATGTGATTAACATGAAACTTCCCTCTCTCGGTGTGTCGTATATGTATATACAATGATGAGGCTGCAGACCTGCGGAGCTCAGTACCATCTCTTGCATTCCTACAGGTAACTGGTTTGTGATATTTAAGAACATAAGAACATAAGAAATAGGAGCAGGAGTAGGCCATCTAGCCCTTCGAGCCTGCCCCGCCATTCAATAAGATCATGGCTGATCTGTCGTGGCTCAGTTCCACTTTCCCGCCCTCTCCCCATAACCCTTAATCCCCTCTCTTATCAAAAACCCATCAACCCGCGTCTTAAAAATATTTAGCGAGGCAGCCTCCACCACTTCAACGGGCAGAGAATTCCAGAGATTCACCACCCTTTGAGTGAAGAAGTTCCTCCTCAACTCCGTTCTAAACCGCCTCCCCTTTATCTTGAGGCTGTGCCCCCTAGTCCTACTGTCTTTTTTGAGCGGGATATTTAACACATTGAGACTTTTTCTAAAGGCACTTGGCTATGTTTACTCAAGACTATCTATTGATACAACCCCCTCTCCCCCTGCCACTAATGATTAATATGACCTTTGAGGAATTAAGTGGCTACATTCTTACAGCTCTATGGTAAACTTCAAAGCTGTGTAAATTGGACATCTAAGGAACCCCTTTTGCTCAGTTTCTAAAGTTTCACCAGATCCTGTAAATTATGAGACTCCTATCTGCAACAGATTTGCAGTGATTCTCAAACGCATTGTTATTAGAGCTGTACAGACCCTAGAAAACAAATGCAATGGGGATTCCAGCCCAGACTACTTGTCCCATGTCACAAATTTTCAAACAATCTGAAATGGATTAAAATTTACTGTAGTTTATCTGATTGCAGTGGGGTTATTAAACATGCAATGGCCCTGCTACTCTCATGATATAATATGGTGTTCTGCTGAAGCTTTGTCACTCACTCCACATCCCACTGTGCTCTAGACTGGCTGACCTTTTACTTAAGATACAGTCTAGAGGATGCTGTCTCCACATTAAGACCTAGAAAAACTCTCGTGATGCCATCTGCAGGATATTGTATGCTTGTTCTCACCCACTTACTGACAAGGATGTTATCGCACATTGTCACCCAGAGCCCAATCAAACTTTAGGAATGTGAGCAGATTAAATAATTGAGCCATAAACTATTACAAGGAATAAAATGACTACTAACTTGATTCGGGGTCACATACTTCATATTCATCGTCATCTTCCTGTAATGAAATTAAATGATTACATTTATTTTCTTCCAGACATTTTAATGCAAACAAAATTGAAAAATATAAAGATATACTTGGAAAATTGCTCTTCTACATTATTAGAATTTGTGACAGCACGGGGGTATTGTTACTAGCATATTATGCCTCAGAATTGGATTTTTTATTGTATATATTCTGGGCGCAGTAACTAGCAATATCTTCATTGCACAATGTACACATTGATGCCAGTATATCATGAAGAAGCATTCTAGAGAAATGTCCATGTACTGTAAATGTCCCTATACTGGATTTAAAAAAGAAAATCGCAAATTATTGTGCATTTCTGGACCATTGGGCTCCTGATAGTGAAAGCTAAAGGTGACATATAGCCCCATCATTACACGATTCAATCAAATTTTAGCTATTTAGAATATATAGGACAGAATTTTTCAGCCGTTCATGCTGTCAGGATTTTCTGGTCCCGCTGCAGTGAAAGGATATTTGGCAAATTCTCAATCCTCACTTGCAGCGGTAGCAGGGCATGAACAGCCAGAAGGTTTCAACCAAAATCTTTGGCACAAACTTTAAATCTGTAAAAGTAGTTTTAAGCTCCACTCAACGTTGTACTGTTCACAAGTTCAGCGGTCCCTCCATCTCTGGTATTTTGCTATTTCTCAGCGCTGGTCCCATTTCCTAATGCAGATTTTTAACAGTGCTTGGTGATATACATTGGAACAACGGTTTAATATTGTTGCAAAGAAACAAAAATGGGATCTCAAGATTTCACGTACGAATAAGAATATTGCAATAAAGTGCAGGATAGTGCAACAAATGGAGGGTTGCCAAACTGATACATTTTCATATTCACTCCTCCCTTCTCAAAAGAAAGTACTAGACTCCTCATTCTCTTGATAGTTTTGTTTAACTTGTGGACATGTATCATACTGGAATCATAAGCTGCAATTTGCTTAATTAATGCTTATTCAGAAGTGGTGACAGGAGGAGTTGTTACACCGACAACTGACTACTCACCCCGAGTGCCAATTCATTATATCATGTAATATAGTGGGAAAGAGAGAGACTCAATAGCAAAGGGGCAGAAAGGGGTGAAAGAAGAAAACAAAGGAAGAAATATAGGAAGCACCTGCTATACTTAGCATGAAGTAACATTTTTAGATAATTCATAATTGTTTCAGTCTTTTTTAAATTCCTTTGTGGGACATGGACATCACTGGTTGGCTAGCATTTATGCCCATCCCCAGTTGTCTGAGGGCAGTTGAGAGTCAATCACATTGCTGTGGCTCTAGCAATATCTTCATTGCACAATGTACACTTTGATGCCAGTTTGTCAGCCAGACCAGACAAGGATGGCAGATTTTCTTCCCTAAAGGACATTAGTGAACCAGATGGGTTTTTCTGACAATCGACAATGGTTTCATGGTCATCAGCAGATTCTTTTACGTTGAATTCAAATTCCACCATCTGCCGTGGCGGGATTCAAAGCCAGGTCCCCAGAACATTGGCCAAATTTCCGGATTAATAGTCTATTGATAATACTATTAGGCCATCATCTTCCCAATTGTATGAAATTTGAAGAAAAATTGGAGTATGCCTGATTATAATCATCTAATCCCTTAATCAATAGACACAGTTAATGCAAATACTGCAGATAATCTTAGTAATTAAAACTCAGACCAATGTTTGAGATCAAGAATGATCTCAAAGGTGCTGTGAGAACAGGCAACAGTGAAGTACGACTTTTGAAGAATTGTATCCAACATTTTAAATAAGAAAATCCATAGATCCTTCTAATGTTGGCATAGTTATACACAAACATTCTTGGCTAATCTCCCACTGGACTTCAATCTATTACGGTTTTCAGAAACATTTTACATTGTTGCTTCATCTGCTACTTTGATTTGGAACTACATTCTCATGGGTTGTCTTGCAAATATGTTAAAGCTGCTTCGGGGGGAGAACAAAAACAAAGGCCTTTCTTGAAGATTTACACTTACGGGTTTAGGGATGGGCGGTTTTCTGTTCACTGGTGATTCTCTTCTGGAAAAAATGCACATGTTGAGGAATATATTAAACTGCAATTAATGTACAAGACAGCAATAAAATGGGATTGATGTTCCCTGTGATCCAAGTAGATATAAATGGCACATGAAGAACCACCTATAATTGATGGGAACAGCACTTCTTTAAATCGTAAGATGTGGTTGTCTATTTTGACTCATTTTTCTGATTACTTTTGTGCTTTTCAGAGTTGACATTGATGCTGAGCAGGGAGTGTCACCATCATACTTCCACGAAACAGAGACAAGACACCTTTTGCAAAAGGTATTTGTCCAACATCAGAACAACTCATCCTATTGAATGGACATATGCCTCTCATCAATTCTTGTATTTGTTTCCATTAATTCATGGGAGGTGGGTGTCGCTGGTTGGCCACCATTTATTGCCCATCCCTAGTTGCCCTTGAGAAGGTGGTGGTGAGCTGCCTTCTTGAAATGATGATACAACTGAATGACTTGTAAGTCAACCACATTGCTGTGGCTCTGGAGTCACCAGACCAATAACTAGGGCAGATTTCCTTCCCTAAAGGACATTAGTGAACCAGATGGATTTTTCAGACAATCAACAATGGTCATTAGTAGATGCTCAATTCCAGATTTTTTTCATTAAATTCAAATTCCACCATCTGTTGTGGTGGGATTCGAATCCAGGTCCCCAGAACATTAACTTGGTTGCTGTATTAATATTATCTGGCGATAATACCACGAGGCTATCGCTTCCCCTGTTGCAGATATTTCTGTTGTTCAGGTCTATTTATGTATATGAAAGCTCGCTGTCCACTGAGTTAAAATAGATTAATTTTTGCTTTAAAACAGGAGCCAAAAGAAATGTAATTTAAAAAAAACAAGAGGCTTATATTAGCATTAAAATTTCAAGGCAGTGGTATCTTCTGACCAAGATTGTAAGTTTATTACCCACTGAGGACACATTCTTGGCAGGTTTGTATTTTTGATCACTGTGGCCAGAACTTGGAATGAAAAATATCTCACCCCCTATTTTCAGGTTGAATTCAGTGTCGAGCGATGAGATATTTTAATGGTATTTTACTTATTTGGACAAATTGCTCATTATTCTTTGTTGTGATCATTTTATGAATGGCCATCCCCATTATTAAAGAGACAGGTTGGCTTCTCTTCTTTCAACCCATTAACAATTAAAGAGCAATGCTACAGTGTTAACTTCTAGACTGAGAGAAGAGCAGAATTCAGCTAACGGCCCAGATCTTCTGCTTTCCGAATCGTCAGGGACTGAACATTGTTGCTAAGATGGACATCAGGATCCTTCAGAAGTCCCAAAACACTGACTCTTGGGAGTTGCCTGGGAAGTTTGAACTTCTGACTGGCAACTCCCCTGTTTTCTGGGACCCTCTGAGAATGTCTCTGACTCTACAGAGTTACAGACTTTGGACAGTTCCAATTTACTTACCCAGAAGTTATTAGACAGAAACATTCTAACTATACAAATGATCCTCCTGACTCTCCCCTCTTCAGCTATCCCAACTGACCAGATCTGTGTTCCCACCACTTGACTTCCATCTCCCCACTGACCCCCCCCCTACTCCCCATCTCCAGCCACCAACCCCTGTAGGAGCAGAAGTAGCTGATTTGGCCCATTGAGTCTGCTCTGCCAATCAATGAGATCACGACTGATCTGATATGATAACCCAACTTCCCTCCTGACCCCACTGACTTCCTCAAGATCTGACCTGACCAGCCCCCATTCCTCTGCTAATCCCTACACTTCAGCGACCCGACTAGCTCCAGACCTGACAACTCATTCCAACCCAGCTACCCAATTGCCCATCTCACCCTATTCAACTGTCACCTACCATTTACTCATCTACACATTCACCCACCCACTCACTCATTCAGTAGCATGCTGGAAAACTGTTTAACATACTGAAAGGCCTTGAGTTGTTTTATGAACATTTATCAGAATATGGCAGATAGTTCCTCAAAAAGAGGACATGGCATATCTTCCAACCCAATGATCCAACACTACCAGAAAGTGGTTTGCTGTAAGATGGCTCTGCGTTTCTGAAGAAACTGTGATCAGAAGTCCTGAGCCAAAAGGAGGTGCAGCTGTGTGAAAATGAATGAGCAGAGAGGCAATCTGAACATGACTGCCATTCCTTGGAATATCTGGTCAATATATTTCGGGCATTATTTCAGAGTGTTTCAGTTCTAAAATATCTTCTTCCTCAGCTCAGGACAAAGATGTTTTAACATCGAAATATCTTGTGCTGAGATCACCTCACATTGCACCTCCTCTAGCTCGAACGCATCTGCATCAATAACTCTCACACTTAGGCCAGCCCATCTTCCTCTTATGTACCCAGACGGTCACATTGCGCTGCTGTTGCCACCACCACCCCCACCCCCACCCCACCCGGCCCCCAAATTGAGAACTTGTTTTAGCCCATCTACTTTATTGCTATAAGTCCGAGAGCCTGCTGTACTCCCTGTGCTATTCATTTCTCCCTATTTCCTATGATTCATTATTATTTTAAACAAACTACTCAGCTACATATTTGCTAATTTATCTTTCTGTAGTTGGTTTCTTGTTTCCATGGAAGGCATTTAGGCAGATAAATAATTACTACATACCTGGCTATTTCTGGTGCACTTGTCACATTTGGGGCAGAGCGGGGAAGTAATATTGGACTTCCTGTTGCTGTGGATCCAGGCTTAGGAAGCTGAGGTTTGACCCTTTAGATAGTAATAAAGAATTCGTCCAATTAGAGTCTGTAGATAAAAGTGCAGAGAATCTCCTATAACTGCCCAAGAGTTTAAACACCAAACAGCTGAAACCCAAAGGGGAGTATCTGTACAGCAAATTTCCTGGGGTCAATACCAGTTAGGAAGGCGGACCAAGACTTGTAATATGGCTCTCAGCAACCTGTGGCATTCTAGAATTTCCCAGCAGGAACAGGCACAGGTTGAATGTTCTCTGGGAAACGAGGAGAGATGGGCTATTTTCACCAATCCTGCCTCATTTTCCTGTCATTTCAATAACAGGATGCCCCTTTCAAGAAGCAAGCGGAAGGAACTTTTTTTTTAATTCATTCACGGGATGTGGGCATTGCTGGCTGGACCAGCACTAATTGCCTCTGAGTGGCCATTTCGCAAGGCATTTCAGGGTGAACCATATTGCTGTGGATCTGGAGTCACATGTAGGCCAGATGAAGATACGAGGGCATATTTCCTTCCCTAAAGGTAATTCATGATGGGTTTCTATGACAATCGACAATGGTTTCATGGCCATCATTAGATCATTAATTCCAGATTTTTATTGAATTCAAATTTTACCAACTGCTATGGTGGGATTCAAATCCAAGTCCCCAGAACATTAGCCTGGGTCTCTTGATTTTTAATCTATTGACAGTACCACTATCACACTGTCTGTCCGTCATCCTCTTTCCAGCAACAGTTAAGCAAGATACCCTACATTCTGACCAATTTGAACCAGTGACCTGCTCACGTGAGTCTCAATCGACCGGATTAATGATTGGAAAAATTTCAAAGTTAAAGGAAATATTTCTCTTCTAGATTATAGAAAATTTGAAATGAAGGACAATTAAGTTAGTCACAATCCATAGTGAATCTAGGGTTCCTTAGCAATTAGAAAGGGTTCTCACATGCTGCAGAAGACTTTTAATTTTTATGGGGAAAAATATCTGAAGAGTCCACATGGGGGCGCTCTTGTACAACATAGCACAAGGAAAGTTAGAGTGGTGATGTCAATGTGCCATGGATACAGATATAATCATTATTCCTAATTAGAAAGGCAACTTACCCATGTGGTATTTACCTCTGTGGTATTTAAAAAGAAAAGTGGCTACAATTCACCATGTTGAATAAATACTTATAGAATTGCAGAATCTCTTCAGTGCAGAAGGAGGCCATTCAGCCCACTGAGCCTGCACCGACAACAATCCCAACGAGGCTCTATCCCTTGCAACCCCACGTATTTACCTTGCTAATCCCCCTGGTACTAAGGGGCAATTGATTCTGGCTGATCAACCTAACCTGCACATCTTTGATCTGTGGGAGGAAACTGAGGAAACCCACACAGACGCAGGGAGAAAGTGCAAACTGAACACATAGCGACCTGAGGCCAGAATTGAACCCAGGTCCCTTGGCGCTGTGAGGCAGCAGTGCTAATCACTGTGCCACCGTTTATTGCTATGTAGTTCATTTGATACTAAAAAGGCTGAAGAGGTTCACTCAGTACTACTTCAAAAAGTTAATTATCTTGTGAAAATTAGTAACAGTCTTCCCAGTTAAATTTCTGTTAATTGCTTGAATGATTTGGTTTGAACAGCGATAATCACATAAGCAGATCAGTCTGTAAGAAGCTGATCTTGTTATAATCCTTGGCCCTGGGCAATTGTATTTTTACAATGCTGCTGGCTAATTTATCTCCATTAACCATGGGGACAGTAACTCCCTCAAGTTATTTTACAGGTAATGATATCTATGCTGTTTACAAATCAGTATTAAGATATATTGAACAGGAAAAGGTATGAAAAAGCCAATGCTTATCGTTGGTTTTGATAAGAGGATTTCCTGAGGCCTCCCCAGCACTCCCAGTTCAAGCTCCTGCTCCACCTACTCCCACACAAGCATAAGGATGTTTTATATTCATTGATGGGATGTGGGCATCACTGGCTGGGCCAGCATTTATTGCCCATCTCTGAGGGCATTTAAGAGTCAACCACACTGCTGTGAATCTAAAGAGACATGTAGGCCAGACCAAGTAAGGACAGCCAATTCCCTTCCATAAAGGATATTAGTGAAGCAGATGGGTTTTATAACAACAACGGTTTTGTGGTCAATAGACTTTTAATTCCAGATTTTTAGTGAATTCAAATTTCCCCATCTACCATGGTGGGATTCAAACCTGGGTCCCCAGAGCACTACCCTGAGTCTCTGAATTATCACCTCAGTGACAATATCACTACGTCACTGCCTCCCTTGAGTCTCATTGGCGCCAACTTTAATTCCCCTAGGCAGCTGATATACCGGAAGAAATCAGGCTAATTAGTCTATCCTGACATAGATGCGGTGATCACCTGGGGGCTGATGACTGGGCCTCTGACCGGAAAACAAAAGAAAAGTAAATGATGTTGGTGGATGAATTGGTCTCCCTGCTGATGTGACAAGGCACCCGTTAAAAAAAATATTCTTTTGGGCAGCACTGGTTAGCACTGCTGCTTCACAGCTCCAGGGACCTGGGTTCGATTCCCGGCTTGGGTCACTGTCTGTGTGGAGTTTGCGCGTTCTCCCTGTGTCTGCGTGGGTTTCCTCCAGGTGCTCCGGTTTCCTCCCACAGTTCAAAGATGTGCGGGCTAGGTTAATTGGCCATGCTAAAATTGCCCCTTAGTGTCTTGAGACGCTCAAGTTAGAGGGATAAGTGGATAAATATGTAGGGATATGGGGGTGGGGCCTGGGTGGGATTGTGGTTGGTGCAGACTCAATGGGCCAAATGGCCCCTTTCTAAGATATTCTATTGGGGGCACTGACCTCCTTGTGGATGGTGCCTGTAGTTTACCTATTGTGGTATCAAGGCCTATCATTTTCAAAAGGAGACCCATTTCTGCCCCATGATAGAGCAGCAGGATCAGTAGCAGGGGTCCCTGATGGACTGATCTTAATGCTGACAATGGGATGCAGATGCCCAGAGCCAGTGTCTCATTTTAAATGTGACCGATGACAAAACAGCTGCATTAAAGAACAGCTTCAACGGGTTGTCCATTAAATAATCAAACCGCACGCTCAGCTGACCATTTCTTTCAGAGTAATCAAGCACAACTCACCTGGGCACTGGTGGTAAAGTTTCCTAAAAATAAAGCAAAAGTAATTCAAATCAAAAGATGTTCTGATGTGATTAAAGCATAATTTCATTGATAAGCAAGCTTAATTTATATCATGCTAACAGCAAATGATGGATAAATGTGAATTGTTGTAAAATAATTTTTCGGTTTGACACCTCCCTTATTATTGACATAAATGGGGCAAATTGGACAGGGAAGTCAAACAGGTTCCGGGGATCAGCTGCTGATCCTGGTCTTATTCTGCTTTCCAAGTGGGGTTCATCTGAAGCTTTGTCCTTGTGGGAGCTGGGATGGAAAGAGCACCATTTCAGATACTGTGAGGTACCTGGGGCTTGGATGTTCACAGTGTCCTGTAATTAGGACTTGATGTTTGTAAGAATTCAAACTGGCTCTCTTGGGCTTCAGACACCTCCGGGACAATTCAGGATTTTCAGAGAGTTAGATAGAACAGGAAATCCGATGGCTGCCAATGAACGGCTCCTTCAGCTCTTTAAGGAGAGTCTTAAGGGAGCTGGTTGGCGTTGAAATTTTCAATGTTTTTCCAAGTAAGCACAAACAGTCTTACCCGTGCACAAATGTGAGGTTCACTGTGTGGCCCAAGTCTTTTTGTCATTGATATTTATTCAAAGGTATGGGGCCAACCAGTAGCGGCACAAGCGCTCTCCTAGTCTTGCAGTCCATGGCCACTTTTTTGCCATGTTCAACTATCTTTCTATGGAGCTGCCTGCTGTGATTGCAAAGCAGCACCAAAATGGTCGGTACCGCTAACTGGTTGCCAAGCTTGTTTTGCAGCCACTTAGACTTAAAAATAGCACATTCAGGTACAGAATCAGGATCCTGAATTCACCTGGATGTCAGGTTCACCACCCTGTGCTGAAAATCCAGCCGAGTGTGTCCATCACACACAGAGGCCTAGGAAACCTGGGATGGTCCTTCCAATTACTAGCTTTTAAAAAGCCCATGGAATTTTAAGGTGATCGATTAGAGGCATTTTCCCAAGACCGTGGTGGTAATTTTGTTTTTGAGTGTTTTTTGCGCTAGCATTTTGGCTTTCCTAAGTAGTTATTTTTTTTTGCCTCTAGTTCCTTTTATGGGCACCTGTGGATTTGCCAACGATTCTTTGAGCTGATGTATTCGGAGAACAGTGGCTACCTGGGAAAGATGCCTGGTCGATCGGTCACCTGGTTTTTGAAGAGAAACAACTTCACTTTGCTGGCAGCTGCTTGTCTTCCCAGAAGGAACAGATCATTTATGGCAACACAATGGGACACTAAATGCCTGATTAGCTCCTACACTGGAATTGTGCAGAAGTGCTCCACATCATGCTGTACATGATGTTGTACATAACACTCCAGGGTTGAACAAAGGACAATGTTATCTGTCACATGCCATTAATCATTTTGGTAAGCCCTGGTGCACCTAGCTGGGTGTGACCAGTGAGTCGTATCTTCTTGGGCCTTAGACAGCAGAACATTGAACGAATGACTTTATTATCTGCCACCAACGAAAACCTTGCAGCATCTGCCTGGTACAGGAATGATGTAGCAAAGGGCTGAAAATGGCTGCATCTCCTTCCGTACATGCCTTTGTGCTGGTTTATGAGGATGGTACCATGCAGCAACACTCAGAGGGAACCCTCTTTGCAAGCAACACATACAGCATCATCTCCGATTCAGCAGCAATTAAAGATGGGTTTGGGGCGGTGAGCTATCTACCACATCTTAACCCCATTCTCCTTCAGTCTCCCACCAGTCTCAGGTGGGTTGAGGCTTTATAAGATTCTCAACAGTTGCTGAAAATTCGCCCCTGCATTGTTATACTCTCCTTTACATTTCACTTGGTCACAGTTTGCCTCTTGCACAAATAAGCAGGTTTGAATTCAAGGATTTAGATTCATATATTTGTTAATATATTTATAAATATAGGCACGTGGAGATAGGTCACTGACTTGCCCCAAAACGGGAAAATCCCGCCCGAGGTCAATGTACCTTTGCATGGTCTGCCCACCCACACTACCACCCCCCCACAACTCCCCCTCCCCACCGTCTGCCCGCCACATGATGAGCAGGGCAAAAAAATTCCCCCATGATCTCACTGAATGGGGAAACAGGATCAAAGCAGCCAGTTTACTGCTATTCCTACAAATTTGCACCTTAATGATTCATTATTATTGAGACTAGGGGATTCATGTGCCATTGGCAATTGACCCTTCAGGTAGAATTAGTCTCAATTCTATTTAGAAAGACATACCAATATTGTCAAATAAAAAAGTATAATTTCAGGAACTTCTATTTTCCCTAATGTTTAAAGCAACATTTTCACAACACAAACTTAAGCTGAAATATTTAGGTATGATGAGTCAAAAACTCACCTCTGTATCTGGAACTTCATACACATCTATGTGTGGGAGATATAATGTAATATTCACACAGATTAAAAGAAAATCAATTGATGTGCTTCCATGCAAAATTAAACACATTACAATTTTACCTATTTATTGCTACTTTGGTTTTGCATGTATAAATTGAATTACTCAATTTAACTTCTGATTCCTGTCAACAGCTGTTAAGGAACTCATTTAAGAACAAATTAATCTGCTGAGAACAAAATTAATTCATCTTTAAATTGTAGAAAGGAATAAGAAATTCAGAAATCTATTTTTATGCCAAGTTTTGTTCTCTATGAATGGGGTGGATAGGAAGAAGGTGCACCCTTAGTGTTAGGGTGGATTTCCATCTCTATTGGCTGGCAGAGTGAAAGAGAAAACAGGGTGGAGTGGTCAGGATCCCCACTGTCAGGATTAGCTAGGCTTCCCCTAAGGTGCAGAGGATCAGGCATTGGGCAGCCTTTTACAGCTTCACTCGAGCGAGATCGGAAATTCCCACCCGAAATCAATGGAGATTTTAGACACACAGCTGTGTCTAAAGATTTTTTTGAATGGAATTTTAATGCACGTTCCTGTGCACTTGCCCAGTAAATCAGGGACTCTCCTGGACCACATGTTCTGTGGCTACCTTGGGCAAGGTAGATAAGAAATTTGCTTTATCTGCCCTTCAACAACAAGGTCTTCAGAGTGACAGGCAAGAGAATGCTGTTTCAGCCCTCTCGGCTCTGATGCTGCACTTGTCTCTTCGGTCACCAGGGGGTGGGGCTGCACCACGAGTTCATCAGTTCCTCCAAACCATCTGGGGCAGGAAAATGCCCTCAGATACACAGCACTGTACAGCCAAAGGACAGCAATAAAATGGGCCACCTCAATCCGGAACGGCTAACCGTGTATCATTTTCTAGCATTTGCTCAGTTCAAATGCTCTGAATTTGCAAATGTTACCCTCTTGGAAGGGTGTTAGAGCAAACTCAGCAACTACAGACCAGTCAGTTTAACTAAGTGGTGGGAAAACCTTTAGCAGTGACTGTCCGAGGGAGAAATCAACAGTCACCTCAACGAGTACAGGTTATGATGTGGAGATGCCAGCATCAGACTGGGGTGGGCACAGTATGAAGTCTCACAAGTACAGGTTAATTAAAGCTAATAGGCAAATAAAGACAAATTGTATTTAACTAACTTGATTGTGTTTTGTTGAGAGTGGATCAATGAACTGGGTAATGTGATTGATGTTGTTATGTTACTTTATCAAACATCTTTTGTATGTTATCACATATTAGACTGATCAGAAAAGTGGAAGGCCATGGGATAAAAGCAATGATGGCATAGCTAAACTAGTGACTATATTAATGCCAAAACTGGTGCTGCTGAAAGCCAATTTTCTGGTTCTAATTTTGGCACAGTGCTTCTATTGCAACAACTGACACTCCCAACTACTCCTACTGATGCAACAATACTGAAGATTGGCTCATTTAAAGTATAATTGAATGTTCGGCCAAAATTCTCCAAATAAACTGCCAGCGCCAGGCACCAGGTCAATTAGAATTAAATTTACAGAAAGAATTGTCTGTACAATATTAAACAAAGTAGTATTTATATTTCATTCAATTCAACACTTTTAAAGAGTTCATTTTGTATCGCAATAACACAAGAATAATTTATTAACAAGATGATAATTAGTTGGTAGTTAAAGGTCTGTTCATCAGTTCAGGAATTATTATTTTCGAAGTTGATAATGCAACTTAGCTAGTTACTGAATACCCCCAATATTGAATTATCACAGAATCATGGAATGGTTACAGCACAGAACCAGGCTATTCAACCCTTTGTGTCTGTGCTGACCCGTCAGCTTGTTCCAGTCCCCCCACACAATGATCCTGTAGCCCTGTACATTTTTGAATCCCTCTTCCAAATCTCCTCTCAATCTTCTCTTCCGAAAGGATAACAATCCAGTGTCTCTAATCTATTCCTCTGGAACCATTCTCACAAATCTCTCACTAAAACCATCACATCCTTCTCAACGTGTGGAGGCCAGAATTCAACACAATTCTGCCATGGCCAACCAGAGGTTTATAAATGCTCATTGTGACTTGATTGTCTCTGTGTTCTATATTTTTATTTAAGAAGTCCCATATCCCATCAGCCTTCTTAACTAACAGTACTTTCTCAATTTGCCCTGTCATCTTCAATGATTTATGTCCATTTTCCCCCCAGGTCTCTTTGTTCCTATACCCCATCAGAATTCATAGAATTATAGAATCACGTAGTGCAGAAGAGGCTCTTCAACCTATCGAGTCTGCACCAACGTGTGAGAAACACCTGACCTCTCACCGAATCCCATTTATAGCATCTGGTCCATCACCCTGAATATTATAATGTGCCAAGTGCTCATCCAGGTACTTTTTAAAGGATATGAGGCAACCCGCTTCTACCACCCTCCCAGGCAGCACATTCCAGACTGTCTTCTGGGTAAAAAAGGTTTGCCTCACATCCTCCCTAAACCACTTGCCCCTCACCCCGAGTCGATGTCCCCTCACGACTGACCATTTAACTCAGGGAACAGCTGCTCCTTATCCACTCTGTCCATGCCCCTCATAATCTTGTGTACCTCGATCAGGTCACGCCTCAGTCTTCTCTGCTCCATTGAAAACAACCCAAGCCTATCTAACCTCTCCTGATAATCTAAATGTTCCATCCCAGGCAGCATCCTGGTGAATCTCCTCTGCACCCCCTCCAGTGCAATCACATTCTTCCAGTAATGTGGTGACCAGAACTGCACACATTACTCTAGCTGTGGCCTCACCAGAGTTCTATACAACTCCAGCATGATTTCCTTGCTTTTGTAATCTATGCCCCAATTGATGAAAGCGTCCCATATGCCTATTAACATGCCCTTCTGCTTTCAAAGATCCGCGGACAAACACACCAAGGTTCTTTTGCTCCTCATATGATCTAGTTTCACACCTTGTCAAATTACTCCCTCCAAAGTTTATCATCTTACATTTTTCAGGGTTACATTCCATCTGCCACTTATCTGTCCATTTGACCATTCTGTCTCTATCTTCTGGGAGACGGGAGAACAGCTCATGTGGTTCCGCTATTTAAGAATTGTTGTAGAGATAAGCCAGAGAACTATAAACCAGTGAGTCTCACACCAGTGGTAGGGAAACTACTGGGAAAATTCAGAAGGAGAGCATCCCTCTCCACTTGGAGAGGCAAGGCCTGATCAGGGATAGTCAACATGGCTTTGTCAGAGGGAGGCCATGCCTAAAATAAGATTGAATTTTCTGAGGCGGTGTGTAGATGAGGATAGTGCAGTTGATGTAGTTGATATGGATTTCAGCAAAGTCTTTGACAAGGTCCCACATGGGAAAATATAAAGAAGGCAAATGCAGATGTGATACTGGACAAATTGATGAAGTGGGTTCTAAATTGGTTCAGTTGAAGGAGACAGTGGGTGATAACAAAAGGCTGCATTAGTGACTGGAAGCCAGTAACCAATGGTGTTTCACAAGGATCTGTGCTGTGTCCCCTATTATTTGTCATTTATTTAAGCAACACAGATGACTGTGGCGGGTCGAATTAGTAAATTTGTGGATGACCCGCCACAGTCATCTTAAATAGCGGAACCACATGAGCTGTTCTCCCGTCTCTGGCACCTCCCCCCATGGCCAGGGAGGAATTCAACATTTGGGTCCCAGCCCTTGCAATCTCCTCCTTCCTCCCAAAGAAACCTGGGACACAATTCAACCAGACCTGGAGATTTGTCCACTTAAGGCTGACCATATCTCCAATACCTTATCTTTCCCTATGTCAATTTGCTCATGAACCTTGCAATCTCCCTCCCTGAATTCATGCCTTCAGCCTCATTCTTATGGGATGTGAAGTATTTGCCCAGCACTGTACCAGTGTTCCATGATTCTGTGATTCCATGCTGGGTTTACCATTACATCCTTCTTTGAACAAGAGTGCATCATTTACAGTTCTCCAAGAGGAGGAGAAGATAATGGGCAATGCCTCTATAATTTCCACTCTGACTTCTCTCATTATTCCTGGATGCATCCCATGCAGCCCTAGTGACTTATCAAGTTTAAATACAGCCAGCTAACATCTTGTCTTTATTAATTTTTAGTTCACCCACCAGCTCAACTATCTCCTCTTTCATTATGACTTTGGTAGAAGCTTCTTCCTTGGTAAAGGCAGCTGAAAAGTATTGATTCAGTAGATCAGCCATGTCCTCAGCTGCTGCACATAGATTTTGATTTGGTTGAACCCTTTTTGGTTCCTAATTGGCTCCATTCACCTCTTACTACTTTTTATTTCTGATTATCTTGCTCTTTCTGTCTCAAGGGAGCTCTGGTTTTGGTTGCTCTACCTTTCCTCCTCATGAAAACATGGAATGCGTAGGTTAGAGGGATTAGCGGGGTAAATATGTGGGGTTACGGGGATAGGGCCGAGGTCGGGTTGTTCTCGGTGCAGGCTCACTGGGCCGAATGGCCTCCTTCTGTTCAGTTGGGTTTCTATACCTGCCTGCCAACTTTTGATTCCAATTTTCCTGAGGGCAAATATCATCCCACTGAAATTTACCCTCCTCCAATTAAGAATTTTTATTTCAGTTTCTTTCCTTCCGTGGCCAACCTGAATCTTATGATACAATGATCATCGTTCCATAGAAGTTCCCCGACTGACACTTGATCCACTTGTCCCACCTCAGTCCTCAGAACCAGATCTGGCAACGTCTCCTTTCTCATTGAGCCAGAAAAAATACTGACCAAATGCACTTCAAAACCTCTTCCTCCCTCTGCCCTGTATACACTAGAAGTCCCCCATTATCACTATGGTTTCTGCACCCCTGAGCAATCTGCCTGCACTCTTCTCTATATTTCTTTCGCTAGTCGGCAGGCAGTGGACTATGCCCATTGTATAGTGGTACCTCTACCCAATGTCAGCTTTTGACTTTGTATATTAAAGATAGAATGCTAAATTAAAAATGGTTTGCTTTTTCTCTTACCATGACTTTGTGAGCTTTCTGTGTGCTGTTGTGTTGTTGACGCAGGTTGTCCTGAATAAAAACATAATGAATTTACATTTGACCTAAACATGTATGATTCACATAAGAATCTTGTCTTCCCCCAGAAGCAGATACATAGAGTGAGATCTTATACAGCCATGCTGTATTTTCTTTATGTAATGTCAAAATTATTATATTTTTAATTTTAAGACTTATCTCACTGACTAATGTTATGGGAAAACTTCCCAAACACCAACATCATTCACTTGTGATAAACATCATAAACTTTGCGTACTTACAAAATAAAGCAAACATTAGTGGGTGGGATTTTCCACCCCCCACCCCACCCACTGCGGTGTCATTTTGGGGTGGCAGAGGTGCTTCACCACTGGCTGGCGGGGACATCTTCTGGGGTACTCTGTTGTTCATACCCTCTGCCACCACTGCTCGCCATCGTTGGGACTGGAAGATCCCACTGCAGGAACAGCCAGAAACCCTTGCCCAAGAGTTATTTCTGAACTCTTCAATATTTTGATCTGACACTCTCTACTGTTAGCACCAATTGCAGTAGCTGCAATGGGCTTTTCAAATATTTCTGTTGTTAGAACATAAATTATTGCTGGGCTGGATTTTTCACTGGAACAGTCAAGATGCCCCCCCCACCGCCCCAACCCCAATCCTCTCACTCCATCCCCACTTTTCTCTATATTCTTGCCTTCCTACATCTTTTCCATTTTCCATTTTCCGTTCCTTGGGCCCACCGGCAGCTAATACATTTATTCAGATACAGGCAGGGACAGAGGAATTGAATTTAGAAATACTTCTCTACAGCATTATTTTCCCTTTACGTCACAGGTAAATTAAATAGCAAGGGTGCACATTAGTCCCACCTGTCCCAAAGGCACTGATGTAGGACCCCAGATATTTAAAAATTAAATTTAAACTGCAGGGAGCTTTTCAATCCCTCTAGGAATGATGGATAGCACAGCCTCCAAGGGTGGCCTAAAGTAAAACAAAATGGCAGGTAGGATGAAGGCAACCAACATGTAATGTTCTTGGCCTGCTGCAATAGAAATCCACACTTACATTGAAACTAGAAGCAGGAGTAGGCCATTCGGCCCTTCAAGCCTGCTTTGCCATTCATCTTGATCATGTCTGATCATCAAATTCAATATCCTGATCCCCCCTTCCCCCCATATCCCTTGATCCTTTTAGCCCCAAGACTTATGTTCAATTTCTTCTTGAAATCAGACAACGTTTTGGCCTCAGTTACTCTCTGTGGTATGAATTCCACACATTCACCACCCTCTGGGTGAAGAAATTTCTCCTCACCTCAAGTTCTAAAAGATTTACCCCCTTATCATCAAACTATGACCCCTAGTTCTGGACTCCCCCACTATTGGGACCATTCTTTCAGAATCTCCCCTGTCTAACTCTGTTAGAATTTTATCAGTTTTTATGTGAGCCCTCTCACTCTTCTAAATTCCAATTAAATATAATCCTAACCGACTCAGTCTCTCCTCATATGACAGACCTGCCATCCCAGGAATCAGCCTGGTAAATCTTCACTGCACTCCCTCTATAGCAAGGGCATCCTTTCTCAGATAAGGACACCAAAACTACACACACTATTCCAGATGTGACCTCACCAAAGCCCTATACAATTGCAGCAAAACATCCTTATCCCTATATTCAAATCCTCTCGCTATGAAGGCCAACATTTGCCTTCTTTACTGCCTGCTGTAGAGTTAGACAGGGGAGATTCGGACTGACTAGTGGAGTGCCCCAGGGATCAGTGCTGGGGCCTCAGCTATTTACCATTTATATAGATGATCTGGAGGAGGGAGCTGAGTGTAGGGTGTCGAAATTAGCTGATGACACAAAGATAAGTGGAAAAGCAAATTGTGCGGAGGGTGTAGAAAGTCCACAGAGGGATCTAGATAGGCTGAGCGAGTGGGCGAGGACCTGGCAGATGGAGTACAATGTTGGCAAGTGTGAGGTTATCCACTTTGGCAGGAATAATAGTAGGAGGGACTACTATTTAAAGGGCGAAAAGCTACACCATGCTACGGTGCAGAGGGACCTGGGGGTCCTTGTGCATGAGTCGCAAAAACCCAGCCTATAGGTGCAGCAGGTGATCAGGAAGGCAAATGGGATGCTGGCCTTCATAGCGAGGGGGATTGAATATAAAAGCAGGGAGGTCTTGCTGCAAGTGTACAGGGAACTGGTGAGGCCACAGCTGGAGTACTGTGTGCAGTTTTGGTCGCCGCACTTACGCAAGGATATTTTGGCCTTGGAGGGAGTGCAGAGGAGGTTCACTAGGCTGATACTGGAGTTGAGGGGATTGAACTATGAAGAGAGGCTGAATAGACTGGGCTGGTACTCATTGGAGTTTAGAAGGATGAGGGGAGATCTTATTGAGACGTATAAGATGATGAAGGGGATGGATAGGGTAGAGGTTGAGAGGTTCTTCACGCTCAGAGAGGACAGCAGGACTACAGGGCACAGCCTCAAGATAAGGGGGGGGCAGTTTAGAACGGAGTTGAGGAGGAACTTCTTCACTCAAAGGGTGGTGAATCTCTGGAATTCTCTGCCCGTTGAAGTGGTGGAGGCTGCCTCGCTAAATATATTTAAGATGCGGGTAGATAGGTTTTTGGTAGGCAAGGGGATTAAGGGTTATGGGAAGAAAGTGGGAAAATGGAACTGAGCCACTTCAGATCAGCCATGATCTTATTGAATGGCAGGGCAGGCTTGAAGGGCTAGATGGCCTACTCCTGCTCCTATTTCTTATGTTCTTATGTTCTGTACCTGCGTGCTCACTTTCAGTGACTGATGTATGAGGACTCCCAAGATCTTGCTGAGTATCCACCCCTCTCAATTCACACCTATTCAAGGAGTAACCTACCTTCCTATTATTGCTATCAAAGTGGATAACCTCACACTTACATTCAACTTGCTTTCAAGAGAATCCCTGGCAGAGGATCTTATCTCCAATTTTGAAAGAGTTGTAAGGCTGGAACACCGGCTTTGTAACGTGAACGAGATTTCAAAATTCATAATGATTTCTTGGTAAGAAAGTTAATTAAATACCTGGACTGTGAGGATATCCTGCTTTGGGACTTGAGGACAAACCAGATGGTTTGGCTGCTCTGTTCACTGTAGGGGCTGATAACACATGAACAATTTTATGAGTAACTACGTAGTTAAGATTGAAACATTTTCCTATCCAATGGAAAGCTTTCAATTAGAACATTCCACAAATCTTCTGCGCGCATTGATCGATTTCACAAATTTGCTTCTTGCTCCAGGAGTACAGATCAGGAATCTGGGCCTGGTTCACAAGATCTTTACAGTGCGCAAGGCGGCCCATTGAGTCTGTACAGCCTCTCTGAAAGAACATTTTACCTAGTCCCACTCCCCTGTCTTACCTCTGTAACCTTGCACATTCTTTCCAGATAGCAATCCAATTCCCTTCTGAATACCTCGAGTGAACCTCTCAGGAAGTTTTGCTCCAGGCTTCAACCACTTTCTGGGTGAATAAACTTTTCCTCATACCATTTCTACTCCTTTTGTCCATTGTTTTGGATCTGTTGTGGGTGAGACCCACTGGATTTCTGTCTATTAATTTTCATGGGTCAGTAATGTTGAGTGAACGCAGTGTCCCAACTCTCAGGTTATCCTCCCATTAAAGAAAGATAGAGCTTGGATAAAGGAAGAGGCTTGGAGTTTCTCCTCAGTTGCACTGGTTTTCATTCACACAATTTGCCTGAAAATCAAAGTTCTGTGATCTTTTGCGCCAGTTATAAAAAAAGCATGCTGGAAGCTGGCCCCCTATGCAGAACTGGTTATACTCCCAGGATGAATTAAACTCCAGCAGTTTTCACTAACTCTGCTCGTTTGTACACCTTTGAGGAGGTTTTAAAGATGGGGGCGACTTTGACAGGCATGTTTTAAAATTAATTGAAAAAGCTTTTTAAAAATTTACTGAGGGACTGATGGCTGTACAGCAGTAAAATAAATTTCTCTGCACGGATCTTGAAAGTCATTTCGGTTCTTTGCATCATAGAATCCCTACAGTGTAGAAAGAGGCCATTCAGCCCATCGAGTCTGCACCGACCACAATCCCATCCAGACCTTATTCCCGAAACCCCATATATTTACCATGCTAATCCCCTGACACTAAGGGGCAAGTTAACATGGCGAATCCACCTAACCCATACATCTTTGTAACTGTGGGAGGAAACCAGTACACCCGGAGGAAACCCCGCGCAGACACCGGGAGAATGTGCAAACTCCACACAGATAGTGACCCGGGGCCAGAATTGAACCTGAATCCCTGGCGCTATCAGGCAGCGGTGCTAACCACTGTGCCGTCCCAGAAATTGGATTCCTTTCAAGGCTCTATTAGGCACTCACTTTCAGCTGTATTAATCAAACTACATCAAGTCATCATTCTTACACACCTTAAGGAATGTTTTTTAAAGCACCCACTTATTATGTTCTAAATCTTTGCCCAATTTGCAAATTGCAATTCATAGCAAATGTTGTTTTCGGTGGTATGCAAATGTGTTTTGAGAGCATTTCTCAAAACTGGCAGTTTGCACCCCGATTGCTGATTGTTTTCAAAGTGGAAATTCTGGGTGGGATTTTTGATTCAAAGTGCCATGGGGGTCTTTGATGCTCATCTGAATCCACAGAGTCTTGGCTTAAGCTCTGAAAGTCTGCTCTTCTTAAGATCATTTTCAGTTCCTTGAAACTAATTCCTTTCGGGTCTCAGTCTGGACATTCATTTTCAGTTGTACAAATCAAGCTACACCTAACAATCTGCAGTGGCACGGTGGCACAGTGGTTAGCACTGCCACCTCACAATGCCAGGGACTTGGGTTCAATACCCGGCTTGGGTCACCGTCTGTACAGAGTTTGCACATTCTCCCTGTGTTTGCATGGGTTTTCTCCCACAGTCTGAATGACGTGCTGGTTAAGTGTATTGTATTGTCCACACAAAATTCTTCCACAGTGTGCCCAAACAGGTGTCAGAGTGTAGCGACTAGGGGATTTTCACAGTAACTTCATTGCAGCATTAATGTAAGCCTACTTGTGACTAATAAATAAAAACTTTAATCCCTCATTATTACAATGTGGTGCCATTTCATCTGCTTGAATTTCTGGCAGTAGATTTAACTCCCCAAATTTCTAACTCAGAGGTGAGATTTACAGTACCAAGCCAATTTACTACTTGGACAGCCAATTCAGAAAATCTAATTGTTACACTTTGCATTTAGAAAAAGGTCCCCAAACCCAGACCTGTAAGCGAGGGGATTAAGGGTTATGGGGAGAGGGTGGGAAAGTGGAACTGAGCCATGACAGATCAGCCATGATCTTATTGAATGGCGGGGCAGGCTCAAAGGGCTAGATGGCCTACTCCTGCTCCTATTTCTTATGTTCTTATGTTCTTAAATAATAATTTTTGATCAACAATCTGTCATTTCAGTTATTACTCGCAATTAAACATGAATCACTAGTTTGAAAGAAAAACCGACAACACAAAATATATATAGTAGTAATGCACAAGTTCTATGTCTTATTCAAATTCATGGGTGGAATTTTATCCTTTCCCCACCCACACCTTGGTGGGGTTCTCCATCCCATCAAAGTCAATGGTCTTTGAGTGGCTCGCTGCATTTTACAGCCCTACAGGGCTGAGGTTCTGCCCTCTATTTCATAGAAACGTAAGAATTCCTGGACAAAATAATTAAGGCCAAGATCCATCAAGTTTGCCTTTTACCATCCTAGTAGTTGCATGGTGGTAATGGAGTTAGTGACTAATCTTGGCAATCAATCTCCATCAATAGATACAGATATGTGACGATGAAAAAACAGTAGTGGAAAACATTTAGGAACCAAAAGTTCAAAGTCACCTGTTCCTCTCATACAGGACACACTTGCCATATGTCATGTCTCAAGCTACTCAAACCTTATGGCAAAATATTATTTTCTGAAAGAAATCTATTAATTTGTTTTTGATGAATCAATACCAACTGCTTTCACTATCTCTCAGAGGAGCCTATTTCATTGATTGGCCACACACTCACTAAAATCTCATTTCCACAGATTGGAACTCGTTACATTAGAGAGTGGTTGCAGCAAATAGGTTGAGAAACTAGATTTGTACAAGAGTGATATAAGACAGAGATGATACAGATGGAATGGAAGGAGAAATGTATGAAGCATTATTTTGACAGGCTGAATGGCCTCTTTCTGCATTGTATCTTCTATGCAAGTATTTTAGTTTAACCAGCCCTTTAATCGTAGGCTGTTTCTTCTGGTTCTATGAAATACCTGTCATGGTCTGCAATACCTAGTCTCTTTAAAATACTAAAACATCACTCCTATCACCTCACCTTTTCCTTATTCTCTCCCAAGATGTGAGTGTCACTGGCTAGGCCAGCATTTATTGCTCATCCCTAATTGCCCTGGAGAAGGTGGTGATGAGCTGCCTTCTTGAACCACTGCAGTTCATGTGTTGTAGAAACACCTATGGTGCTGTTGGGGAGGATGTTCCAGGATTTTGACCCAGTGGCAGTGAAGGAAAGTCAATATAGAATAGTGAGCGGCTTGGGTGGGAACTTGCAAGTGATGGTGTTCCCATGCATCTGCTCCTCTTGTCCTTCTAGGTGGTAGAGGTCATATGTTTGGCTGCCTTAGAAGCCTTTGAGAATTGGTGCAGTGCATCTTGTAGATGGTACACACTGCTGCCACTGTGCGTCAACGGTGAAGTGGATTTCAATCAAACTGGCTGCTTTGTCCTAAATGTGGCCAAGTTGCTTGAGTGTTGTTGGAGCAGCCCTCATCCAGGCAAGTGGAGAGTATCCTATCACCCACGGCTCCGCAATGTTTTCAGGCCAAATCTTATGCCTAATTAACGATCATTTTCATGCCACTCTGGCAGCACATTCCCTCTGATTCACCTGCTCCTGATTTGTACCTTGTAAATAGTGAGCAGGCTTTGGGGAATCAGAAGGTGAATTACTCTGCAGAATTCCCGGCATCTGACCTGCTCTAGTGGCCACATTATTTGTGCGGCTGGTTTAATTCAGTTTCTGGCCAATGGTAACCCCAGGATGTTGATAATGGCAGATTCAGCAATGGTAATGTCATTGAAAGGCAAGGGGAAATGGTTAGACTCTCTCTTGTTGGAGACAGTCATTGCCTGCCACTCGTGTGGTGCAAACATTACATTTTTGTGAGAATATACCAAATTTGCCCAATTACTGCTCTAACCAAATCCCTCAACTGTTCTGGTTGCTTTCTTCTATATTGTTTCAATAATTAGCATATCCTCTGTATTGTGACCAGAACTGTGTGTAATATTCCATGTGTGGTCATGTTACTGATGTAAAATTTGCAGGATTATTATTATTATTTATTTCAATACATCCTAACTTCCTTTGTTTTATCACAGGCTGGACCAGCACGCATTAAATGTGGTACAGCTATCCAAACTGATTTTAATATCCCTGTGCAGAGCACCAGGGGGAGCAAATTGGAGCATAGCAAAGAACCTGAGAAGCCATGAACGTGTAGGCTTGGCTGCCAAACCTGGGCTTTATGGCCTACAGAAGGCTGGAGAGATCTGAGGATTAGTGTTTTTATTAATTTAAACTGAGACCTGCTCTTTATCTCTGAGATTGCCGCCGTACCATCCAGTTAAGAGTATAGGCCCCAGCACAAGATTCTTGGGGCACCCTTTATATTAAGCACATTAAATGTACATTATAGCTGAGGACAGATGCCGGGAGATGGATTGCTTTCTTCTGTCTTATCAGCCTGGTGATGTTGGGCAGGAAAGGCCACAAGTCCCCAGGGAACCTAAACGCCAAAAACCTCCATCCTTGCTTGTGGCTGGGATTCTCCGAATTTTGGCTGGAATGCTAAAATCCCTGTTCTCACTTGCAGTGGGGATGGGATCAGAGAATCCTGTCCTAAAGAGATCAGAGATCCAATGAGATCCTGGGTTTCTGCCCCTTTTTCCTTACTGTTGAAATCTCCCCATTTTTCTAACCCTAAGTTTCTAACCAAAAGTTACAATTTTTGTATTTGTACCGAGTGACCTTGCCCATGCTCAATGCCCAGCTTAAATCATTTCATAATTCCATTACTTTGGAGGCCCAATCTTGTCTCCATTCCATTGTGTGTACGCTAATTATGGAATCTATTCCACTCAAGATAACAACCACTTATCATTGTTTTTGGGCGGCAAAATCATTCCAGAATTAATTTGTCAGGAAACAATCCCACTACATTAAAAGAGGATTCAGAAAATATAAGCTGAAATCTTACCCAAAAATGGCAGGTGTTGATTCCGGCATGAAAAATTGAATAATTTCTGCCCATGGCCCTGCAATGTTTTCAGGTCGAGTCTTATGCCTAATTAATGATCATTTTCACGCCACTCCTGCAGAGCGCTCCCTCTGATTCACCCACCCCGTGATGACTTAACTGTTGTAAGCACAGAGTAGCTCCATATAAACTGCTCCCCGATATTTGTCCCACAACCACTGCAGGGGATGACAGGCAAGAAGGCAGCACCATGCTTTATAGAGGGGGTACTCACCAGGATGCTGGGTGGAGTGGAGCAGGGATGGGACACACTCTACCCCCGCTCCAGGGCTTGGCCTTCTAGCAGGGTCACCAGCCCACCTGGGATGCTGTGGGTAGTCTGGTCAGTGCAAACGCACTCCAGAAGAAGCTGGGCAGCAGCGTTGGAAGAAGACGAATGATATTCCTTGCTCTGCCAGGGTAAGTGAGCCACTAGCGGTCTCCCACTGGACCCCCTCACATGTCCCTCACACACCCAAACCTTTCTCTCACTCAGTTACCTTGGCCTTTGCCAACACCAGGCACCAGGTTCCCCCCTCCCTCCCACAATCACCATGTTTCCCCAGTAGCTGCTATGCTCCTCACACTCCAGTTCCCCCCAAGCCACACCTCATTACCATCTTAAATGTAATAGTCCCACAACCAGACTCTCCCTGCAGGACAAACTCAACTACAACTGGCATCTGCAGTCACAGCCAGCTGGAGTGATGCCCCAGCTGAGAACCCTCACCTATGTTAAGGAGCGAGTGCTCGAACTGGCCGGGGAAGAGGAAGAACATACTCGTGCTGCTGGTCATGTGGGACAACAGAGAAATGCAAGAATCCTCAACATATATGCTGTCATTCCTCAAGTGAGTAATCAATGTTTCCTCCACACACCCTGTAGGGACATGACTGATGTTGTTGATGGTTGTTTTGATTAAATAGATCTATACAAAGGTATGCTTTTATGCAGAATGCAAATACAGTCTGTTTTGAATTTTAAAAATCAACATCGCACTATCTTTGGTATGTTGATATGTTGTGGCGAAAAACTGCAGCAGGTGACGGTGCAGAGGGACCTCGGGGTCCTTGTGCATGAGTCGCAAAAACCCAGCTTGCAGGTGCAGCAGGTGGTCAGGAAGGCGAATGGGATGCTAGCCTTCATAGCGAGGGGGATTGAGTATAAAAGTAGGGAGGTCTTGCTGCAGCTGTATAGGGCATTGGTGAGGCCGCAGCCGGAGTACTGTGTGCAGTTTTGGTCGCCGCACTTACGCAAGGATATTTTGGCCTTGGAGGGAGTGCAGAGGAGGTTTACTAGGCTGATACCGGAGTTGAGGGGGTTGAGCTATGAGGAGAGGCTGAATAAACTAGGCTTGTACTCGTTAGAGTTTAGAAGAATGAGGGGAATTCTCATTGAGACGTATAAGATGATGAATGGGATGGATAGGATAGAGGTGGAGAGACTCTTCCCGCTCAGAAAGGACAGTAGGACTAGGGGGCACAGCCTCAAGATAAAGGGGGGGCGGTTTAGAACGGAGTTGAGGAGGAACTTCTTCACTCAAAAGGTGGTGAATCTCTGGAATTCTCTGCCCGTTAAAGTGGTGGAGGCTGCCTCGCTAAATATTTTTAAGACGCGGGTTGATGGGTTTTTGATAAGCGAGGGGATTAAGGGTTATGGGGAGAGGGCGGGAATGTGGAACTGAGCCACGACAGATCAGCCATGATCTTATTGAATGGCGGGGCAGGCTCGAAGGGCTAGATGGTGTACTCCTGCTCCTATTTCTTATGTTTTTATGTCATGTCCTTACACTTGCAGGCTGGCCAGCGGGACAGGCTACAAGCATTACCTGCTGCATGAGTGCTAGCTTCTTGTGTTTGGTGTACAAGTACCTCCAAGTCTCTTTGTGTTGCAGCTTTCCACAGTTTTTCTCCATTTAAAAAGATCAATAAGATCAGTAAATCTTCTAAGCTTCAATGGGGAGAGGCGCAACCTTTCTTCATGTGATAAACCCTTCATCCACGAAGAGTCCCAGTGACCATTCTCTGAACTGCTCCTAATGCAATTATATCCTTTCTCAAATAAGAAAATCAAAACTGTACAGATGTGATCTCACCAAGACTGCAGCAAAACGAGCCAACTTTTATATGCCATTCCCTTTGCAATTAACATCGACCAGTGGCTGATATTTTTGCTGAATTTGCCCAGCAGGGCCTGTGACCAGATTTGCTGTGTGTGGAGAGACCTCCTGTACCAGTCTGCTGTTCCGCATTAGATGAGCATGTTATTGTTACTCACGCTCCATTGTTTTATGTCTAATAATTGCACCCATTGTAAATGTGCTTCCGTTCCAGTTTTCTAACGCTACCATCACATTGGAACTTGGGCAGGCTTTCTTTTGAAGACAGATTGGCTGACAGCTTGTCAGCTGCAAAGAACAGCTTCAGAACTTACGTTTTACAACAGCGGGAGGTGCGCTTTTCTCTGTCGGGTCAATGTATGCATCATCAGTTTCATTGTTTTCCACAGGAACGATGTAATCATCCTGGAATGAAAGGCAACATTTCAGCAATATAGGAAAATAGAAACACAAGGACACAGCATAAACAATCACTTCACTCCAAGATCTTTTTACAATCCAAGGGGGTCCAAACTCAAGTTCGCTGCTGCTTCAATGATTGAGACAATTCCCTTCAAGTGAGTGTTATTTACTTCAGGAACAATTCTAGAAGTTGTTGGCTGTACAAACATCTTATTCTTTAATGCTCAAATCTAACATAGGCCCTTCCAAGTTTGTAATCATAGAACCCTACAATGCAAAAGCAGCCCATCGAGGCTGCATTGACAACAATCTCAGCCAGGCCCTATCCCTGTAACCCCATGCATTTACCCTAGCTAGTCCCCCTGACACTCAGGGGCAACTTAGCATGGTAACCCGCACATCATTGGACTGTGGGAGAAAGCTGGAGAACCTGGAGGAAACCCACGCAGACACGGAGAGAATCATAGCCCATTATTCTGCATATACCATTGTACTGTCTTTATACCACACAGGGGATATAATTTCCCCTATTTCCTCCTCAATCTTTATTTTCTTAATGAAGTTTAGTTTATTTTACCTCTTTGCATGATTCAACAATTCTAATATTTATATTAATTGTTGCTATCCTTTTCTGAACCATTTAACATACCCTAAAGTCTTGAGTGTAACGATTATGCCAGATATATACTTCAGAACAATAATATTGTTGGTTAATTCCACCTGTTTCCTTTAAACAGTTTTGTACAACTCTAGGGAGTTAAATCTTTAATAGTTTACTTCATTACCCGCAAATTAACAAAATAATCTGAAACAATCACACCAATAACCACACCCTAACTGACCATGCAAAATAGTGTACCTTAATCTTATGTTCAAAACATGCCGTGTGTGACTTTAATGAGAAATCCTGAGGATGTCTTCTCCAAATCTCAGAGGATTTATTTCCTTTATTTATCCAGTTAAAGTGGTTCAGAACCACTTTTGCTTATAGTTCCCTTCCCGCCAAATACAACTCTTACAACCACCCATTGTTTCAAATAGTTCACCAGAGCTACAAAAACTCATTCACAGTCTTTCTATCACCAGAGTGCAATCTTTTAATGATTGCATCCCTCCAGCGCCAAAGCATCCTTTGAATTAAACAATCCTCTGATGTATGCAAACATGGCACCACCAACTGTGATATATAAAATAACTGTTTCAAAGCTTCTCCCATCAATTTTAAGAAAGTGCAAGGAAAATCAGGCTTTTTCAAGATCTGAATAAATAATTTCCATCTTAAAGTCTGCTTTTATTCGAACAAAACAATGTAAAAAAGGTACTGATATTCTTACAAATATGTCAACAATTTCTTGAGTTTAGTTTATAGATTTATTTACACATTTCTTAGTTTTGGTTTAGTTGAGTTTATTTATTAGTGCCACAAGTAGGCTTACATTAACACTGCAATGAAGTTACTGTGAAAATTCCCTAATCGCCACACTCCGGCGTCTGTTTGGGTACACAGAGAGAATTTCAGGAATTTATTTGCTTTTCCAACCGTAACAATGCCTCAAAGTTTATCCCATGGTTATGCATTTTTCAAATTGTAAATCCAAGATCTATGGGGCAGGCACCATTGAGGTTAAAATAAGTTAAGAAAGGGAACACAGAACATGTCAGAAAGGGATATTTAGATGAAGCTAAACTTGGATTTTAAAAGTTCAATAATTTTAGGTCAGAGCACATTGGACCAGTGCAGTTTCTCAGAAACTGACAAATGTACAACCTCTTAGGTGTAGATTTTCCACTTCCTACACAGAGAATACAGAGAATGTAGATACAACTAGCGTGAAGGAACAAGACAGATTAGTATCAATAAATTAGAGAAGGATAGAGATACTGCACTCTTTGCTGAGACAGAGAATACATAGCAAGTACAATACATTATCTTTGCATTCTGTTCAGGATTATAAGGGAGATGTCAGGAATTTTCTCACAGATATGGGAGCAACAATGGAATTATATTGGGGATTTCGAATTGTCAGTTGGGCTGGAGGCATGGGGAGGAGGAGGAAATGTTTAATGTGGCAGTGACTGGATCATTAATAAGAGTAGACATGGGTTTTGTATTTTAAAACAAAGAAGATGGTGAAGTTAAAGACATTAATAAATGAAGAGGGATCAAGTTTGAAGACAAAGGTAGTTAGTGTTCGTTAGATGCAAAAAAAATTGATGCCCACAGTTCCAGACAGAATCCTGGTGAATCTCTAAACTGGGAGCTTGACCCTAATTCCATGGCAATTGATTCCATTTCAAACACAGAACTATTTTCCAATGGAGAGGGTGTGGGTGGAGCAAGGCAAAATCTTCTGCCAGCCTTCCATATCAGGTGGAGTTCCTGGGCTACCTCAAGAACGGAGCCCAATTTACCTCAGCGGAACTCCTACCAGCTAAAGAATCAGTGAGAGTCCCATTGACTTTCTAAATGGTCACCAACTTTCATCAGGCAAAGACAGTCCCTTCCAGTAGAGATTGATAACTTAAAAATTCTGACCTGAACCTCCATACGGAGCTGAAAGGTTTAATTAATTAATCTTATTTCAGCTTTCTAGCAACTGCACTATTATTCTGCTTTTATATTAAACACCCTGAATCTTTGGTTGCTTGGAAGGACACCGACTTCCACAAAAAAACCCCATAACTTTTTAATATAGTGGGAAAAGGTAGATTTAACAATCTAAATCTAGTATATCGGGCCACCTGGTCATGCACAGGAAATAATTGGGTGGATGCTGTTAACAAAGCTATCCCATCTGATCATAGAATGGTGAAACATATAGGGAGGCCATTCTGCCTGTCGTGCCTGTACTGGTCCCCTGAAAGACAAAGCAGTTACTTGATTGGCAATCTAACAACTACCTGAAACATTCACTCCTTTGGTCACTGAGACACATTGGCAGCAGTGGGTACCATTTATATGATGCATTGCAGCAGCTCAACAAGGGTTGTTTGTAATATATATAAATGACTTGGAAGAAAACATAGCTGGTGTGATTAGCAAGTTTACAATGATACTAAAAGTGCTGGAGTTGCGGATAGTGATGGAGATTGTCAGAGAACACAGCAGGATATAGATAGGCTGGAAAATTGGCCAAAGAAACGGCAGATGGAATTTAATCTGGACAAATGCAAGATAATGCATTTTTGTAGATCCAATTCAGGTGGGAGCTGTGAAATAAATGGCAGAACCATCAGGAGCATAGACACTCAGACAGATCTGGGAGTACAGGTCCACAGATCCTTAAAAGTGGCAGCACAGATGGAAAAGGTGGTGAAAGAAGCATATGGCATGCTTGCCTTCATTGGCTGGGGCATGGAGTATAAAAGTTGGCAAATTATGTTACAGTTAAATAAAACAGGCCACATTTGGAATACTGCGTCCAGTTCTGCTCGCCACACTACCAGAAGGATATGGAGGCTTTGGAGGGAGGACAGAAATGTTGCCTGGTATGGAGGGTATTAGCTATGAGGAGAGATTAAATAAACTGGGATTGTTCTCCCTGAGACAGAGGCTGAGGGGTGACCTGATAAAAGTTTATAAAATTATGAGGAGCACAGATAAGGTGAACAGTTGGAAGCTTTTTCCCCAGGGTAGAAATGACAATTACAAGGGGGCACAAGTTCAAGGTAAGGGAGGGAAAGGTTCAGTAGAGATGTGTGAGGAAAGTTTTTTTTATACACAGAGACTGATGGGGGCCTGGAATCCAATGCCAAGTGAGGTGGTTGGGACAGAAACATTAGTGACATTTAAGTCTTATCTGGATGGACACATGAACAGGCGAGGAATAGAGGGACACAAGTGTTTGGTCTGGTCAAGATAGGACAATGTGATTGGTGCAGGCTTAGTGGGCTGAAGGGTCTGTTCATGTGCTGTACTGCTCTTTGATCCTAACCCCAGCTTCACTCTCCTCCCGGTCTGCTTCACAGTGATCCTAACCCTGCCTCACACTCCTCCCGGTCTGCTTCACAGTGATCCTAACCCTGCCTCACACTCCTCCCAGTCTCCTTCACAGTAATCCTGACCCTGCCTCACTCTCCTCCCGATCTGCTTCACAGTGATCCTGACCCTGCCTCACACTCCTCCCGGTCTCCTTCACAGTAATCCTGACCCTGCCTCACACTCCTCCCGGTCTGCTTCACAGTGATCCTAAGCCCAGCTTCACTCTCCTCCTGTCTGCTTCATTACGAACCTGGACTGCACACTCTTCCAAGTCTATACAAGTTGCACTAATGCATCCATATCCTGACTTACAATCTTTCACAGCAGGATTCCTCACCATTAGTGAAGCTTTGTAGTTTTGGGGTTATGATCTACTTAAAAAAGGTAACTTCTTTTTTTGTTTATGACCTTACCTCATCATCTTCCTTTTCTCCCATTCTCTCTGCTGCTTTTGGCTGTGGAGGCATCACTCGTTGCTTTGGGATTGGCGATGATCGTGGTAACATTGGAGGTGGCTTTGCTGCAGGGACTGCTGGTCGGGTTCCTGGTCGGTTGTCTATGAAAATGACAAGGAGTCTTACTTTTCCAGATCTGGAAACAGCCACTGCCCCTGTACTGAACTAGTCAGCTTGCTCTTAAAGATCTTTCAGTTACTGTTAGATAAAAATCTGTAATGTATTAATTCTCCCTAACAGAGAACACACAATGATTCCTGTTAAAATCTGTTTAATGGGTAACTATCTCTGCTGTTCTTTCAATGAGTTCTATATTCTCACATACAAAATTAAAATGATTCAGGAGGAACTAAAATAATGGTAAAATGTTGCTGTGATGCAGCAAGCTGGATTCTCCTTCACTCATAGTTTAATGATGAAGTATTCACCCGTCATCATCAGACACTTGCTAACAAGATTCCTGGATAGGTCCTCAATTGCTGTAGAAGTGTAGAAAGGGGTTAACCTGCTGCCTTTTGGTTGACTGCCTCTGTGAAGGAGGGTGATTTTGTGGTATTTCACATGTTGCAACTGATTAAGTGGATTTTTTTTGGCAGGGAGCTGAACCACTGAGTGGGAAGGGAGCAGCATTGTTGGAGATGGTGGGTGAAAAGGTCTCCAAGCTCTGCAGTCCTGCCATATCCAATCATGAACAGTGATAGACAATTAAACAACTCAGCGGAGGAGGAGACTTTACAAATATCCCCATTGATGGAGGAGCCCAGCGCACCAGTGTAAAAGATAAGGCTGAAATATTCGCAGCAATCTTCAGCTAGAAGTGCCAAGTGGATGATCCATTTCAGCCTCTTCCAGGGGTTCTCCAGCATCTCAGATGCCAGTCTCCAGCCAATTCGATTCACTCCATGTGATATCAAGAAATGGTTGGTGGCACTGGATACTGCAAAGGCAATGGGCCCCAATAACATTCCAGCAATGTTACCGAAGACTTGTGCTCCAGAACTTGCCAATCCCCTAGCCAAGCTCTTCTGGTACAGTTACAACACTGGCATCTATCCAACAATGTGAAAAACTGCCCAGGTATGTCCTGTACACAAAAAACAGGATAAATCCAACCCAACCAATTACCGCCTAATCAGTCTACTCTTGATCATCAGTAAAGTGATGGAAGGGGTCATCAACAGTGCTATCAAGCAGCACCTGCTCAGTGATGCCCAGTTTGGGTTTTGCCAGGGTCCCTCAGCTCCTGACCTCATTACAGCCTTGGTTCAAACACGGACAAAAGAGCTGAATTCCAGATGGGAGGCAAGAGTGACAGCCCTTGACATCAAGGCCACATTTGACTGAGTGTGGCATCAAGGACCCCTAGCAAAACTAGAATCAATGGGTATCGGGGGCAAATTCTCTGCTGGTTGGAGTCACACCTGATACATAGGGAGATGGTTGTGGTTGTAGAGGGTCAGTCATCTCAGCTTCAGGACATCTCTGCAGGAGTCCCTCAGGGTAGTGTCCTAGGTCCAACAATCTTCAGTTGCTTCATCAATAATCTTCCCTCCATCATAAGATCAGAAGTGGGGATGTTCGCTGATGATTGCACAATGTTCAGCATCGTTTGCGACTCCTCAGATACTGAAGCAGTCCATGTTCAAACACAACAAGATCTGGACAATATCCAGGCTTGGGCTGACAAGTGGCAGGTAATGTTCACGCCACACAAATGCCAGGCAATGGCCATCATCAATAAGAGACATTCTAATAACTACCCCTTAACATTCAATGGCGTTACTGAACCCTCCATTGTCAACATCCTTGGGGTTACGTTTGACCAGAAACTCAACTGGATTCGCCACATAAACACAGTGGCTACAAAAGGAGGTCAGAGGCTAGGAATACTGTGGCAAGTAACTCACCTCCTGACTCCCCAGAGCCTATCCACTATCTACAAGGCATAAGTCAGGAGTGTGATGGAATACTCCCCACTTGCCTGGATGGATGCAACTCACAACACTCAATAAGCTTGACACCATCCAGGACAAAGCAGCTCGCTTGATTGACACCACATCCACAAACATCCACTCCCTTCACCACCGACGCTCAGTAGCAGCAGTGTGTACTATCTACAAGATGCATTGCAGCAATTCACCAAAGATCCTTAGACATCGCCTTCCAAACACACGACCACATCCATCTAGAAGGACAAGGGCAGCAGATACATGGGAACACCACCACCTGCAAGTTCCCCTCCAAACTACTCTCTCCTGATTTGGAAATATATCGCCGTTCCTTCACAGCTGCTGGGTCAAAATCCTGGAATTCCCTCCCTAATGGCATTGTGGGTCAACCCACAGCACATGGACTGCAGCGATTCAAGAAGGCAGCTCATCACCACCTTCTTCAGGCCATTAAGGGATGGACAATAAATGCTGACCAGCCAGTGACGCCCATGTCCCACAAATGAATGAAAAAAAGCAGGAAGAACTCAGTGATGCTCTTGATGGAGGTTCCTCCATCAAAAACAAGAAAAAAAGCAAATCCCCCTAGGAGTGGGGGCATGCTGTAGTCCCGTAACTAAGGAGGAAAGTGGCAGAGACAGTGAGTGCAACTTCCATGATCCCAAATCTGACATACAGCACACAAGGAAATCAGCTATAAGATAAATGAAGATGAAAAGTCTTGTCCCATTTTGAACAACTCCGTCATTTGTGTCACATCTGCCCCAGCATCAGCCCAACCATACACACTGTATTCGTGAAGAAGCAGATGGCGAGTCAGTAGGGTTTTCACTGAGTGATGGGCTGAACACTAGTGAGCAACTGGACCAGGAAATGGAAAAGAAAGATTATAGTTTTTCCATGAACGTGCTTGGCTTAAAAGCCTTAGTGCCCAATTCTTAAGGACCCAGTCTTCATAAAGACCTTGATTTAGGATATGGATTTCACATATCCAAGTTTGGACTCTATAAATTATTTGATCAAAGTTACTTTCACACAATAAATGAGATCTTTATTCAGGCAGCAACAAATCAAACACAATATTTGGGCGGCACCATGGCACAGAGGTTCGCACTGCTGCCTCACAGCGTCAAGGACCTGGATTCAATTCCTGACTTGGGTCACTGTCTGTGCAGAATCTGCACATCCTCCCTGTGTCTGCATGGGTTTCCTCCAGGTGCTCCGTTTCCTCCCACAGTCCAAAGATGTGCTAGTTAGGTGCTTTGGCCATGCTAAATTGCCCTTTAGTGTCGGGGGATTAGGAGGTTAAATACATGGGGTTACAGGGATAGGGCTTGGGTTGGATTGTTGTCAGTGCAGACTCGAAGAGCCAAATATTGGGATTCTATGAGAAAGTTTGGGTTTCTATTATAACTGTCAAATTTAGCAATAACGGCAACCACTGCAAAATGCAGTTTAGTCTGTATATCTATATACACATATATATTGTCAAGGTTTTATTTTATTTATTCATAGGACACGGGTGTTGCTGTATTGAGAATCCAGAGGAGATTACTAGAGAATGAATAACTTTATTTAAGGCATTGCTAAAAGACTGAAGATGTTCCATTCTTCTGATGGCAAATTTGTTAAGAAAGTTGGTGAGGATACAAATAGGGGTCTAGGTGGATTTGTGATTGAAGTATCAAAGCATGCCTGAGCATGACATGGTTAGTGGTATGTGTTAGTTACAAGTTAGTGGCTAGTGGCTACCAAATAAACCTGTTGAACTTTAACCTGCTGTTATGAGACTTCTTACTGTGTTTACCTGAGTCCAACGCCGGCATCTCCACATCTTAGTTATAAGTGACCAGTCTCAAAGAATGAGCATTTCTGGAGAAGTTCACCTGATAAATTGAAGCGTTAACTTTTTGAATGATTTTATACTCATTCTGATTCCTGCGCGGTTATTGAATGCCCAGTCAGCAGATATTCTAAATCCTTAGCTCATGCAAAATAATCGAGTCAATAAGTGACAGAAAAACACCACATTAAGTCTGGAAACAGAACAGTAATGGGTTACCTGCGTACTCCCCCTTAGAAATATGAAATGTTGGAGCAACTAATTTCTTGTTTTTATTTTCACTCGGGGGCGGCTCATAATTTTCATCATCATCGCCATCATCTCGCGGATCTTCGTAAGTGTCTGAGCCATCAGAATGTCCGTCTGGGTTTTCATAATCACTGTTATCCTGCAAACAGATACAATGTTTCAACCAAAGCATAACAGTTTATTATATCTGGTTTAACTCTAAGTTGTCTTGTTTAATTTAAACCAGAACAAAAATAAGCACTCAGTCAAAACACTGTCACACCATGATCAAATGTCATGATGCGGTGGCAGAGTGGCTAGTGCTGCTGCCTCACAGCCCCAGGGATCTGGGTTCAATTCCAGCCTCGGGTGACTGTCTGTATGGAGTCTGCACGTTCTCCCCGTGTCTGCATGGGTTTCCTCTGGGTGCTCTGGTTTCCTCCCACAGTCCAAAGTTGTGTGGGTTAGGTTGATTGGCCATACTAAATTGCCCCTAAGTGTCAAGGGGATTATTAGAGTTAAAACGTGGGTTTCAGAGATAGGACCTGGGTGAGATGGTTAGTGCAGCCTCGATGGGCTGGAGGGACTCCTTCTGCACCATAGGGATTCTATGATTCTTTTCTAAATGTCATTATTTCACCAGTTGTTGTAAGTAACATGCTAATTATTATTATTTTAAGACTTGAGGACAAACTCCACCAGTGCAGAAATTTCAGATGTGATTTTCATGGTAGGCAGTATCTGCTCTGAGCAGCTAATTACATCTACAGGTCAATCCATCCAAAAAAGTGCATTAAAGTGGGAGCCACAGCATTAATTGTGCCTAACCACTACTTTCCTTTGATCTTAACTATGTCTGTAAGTTTCACCAATATTTTCATGCTGGGTGTAAGTAATTTACGAGCCAGGATTTTGCAGCTGGTTATTTACTGCTGACCTTGGAGAAAGCCATTCCCTTGGGATGCAGAATTCCTCTTTCCCAAGCCAGTTTAAGCCTGACAGTAAATCAAGGGAAGTTCCAAGTGTACCGCAGTGCTGATGTCAGCAAGCAGGGTAAGCAGTCAATCATATTGAATACAAATATTGATAGCACGTCAGAAAGTTGAAAGAAACAAATCCCTTTTCTTTTAAGTTAAAATTTCAGATAGTGATGGAAGTGATAATGATTAGACTAAGCCAAGAGTTAAACAAAGATAAGCAAACTTTATAAAATGTAAAAAACATGGAATTCAATCATAATGGAGAAATTTCAAAGTTCAGAAGCATAAAATTAACATCCCAGGGTTGGTGAAGGTGCTCATCAGTAATTAGGAACTTAGCAAGCCATTAAAACATTGTTCCATCTCACTCAACACAGGGTAATATTTGTCATGGGAATGAGACTAACAGGCAAGTGTGGAAATTCTCCTCAGTTCAAAGATTTCTGACCGATTGCAGTCTGGTGGATGGGGAGGAATGAGGACAGCAAAAGTACATCTTCTGAAGATGCGTAGAATCACTGACAGCATTTGCTGGGTTTGTGTGTTATTTTGCACATCTGTGGACTCCAGACACTTCTGTCAAGTTCAGTGGAGTAATAAGACAAATGTTGACAGTTTCACTGTCATTGCCATTCAAAGATCTGGAACAGCCTCGGTAGCCTTTCCCCATCTGAGTTGCTTTTGGACTGAATAAGCCTCCGTTCAATAGTCTTGGGTTGAAAAAGGGAATTTATTTTCATCTCTCCACACATGAGTGACATACATTGACAGAAGGGACAGTAAGAACTCATTCTGGATAGATTTTAAGCCTACCAAGCACACTTTTATACTTGTGACTATTAATGTAAATTTTGAATGATTTGACACTTTACATTTAACCGTTACTGATATGAGCAATGTCAGCTGCAATCTAATTTCAAGCCCTGTGGTGGTATTGCTCCTATGTCATTCTTCACATAAATATTTTAATTCACTCCTTTTATATGTAACTTCAATTTGTTGGATGAGGAGAATGTTCATCACCTCTCCTGACCCTTCCTGCACATTCCCTACTCTTCTCCTTCCAATCCATCTTCAGTTGCAACGCCTTCAGCTGTCTTGGTCCAACACTGTGGTCCCCTCCTTTAAATCTCACCTCTTTGACTCTGCAATCAATCACCAATGCTAACACTTTCTGTCATTATTTTTCAATTCTGAAGCACTTTGGGTAATGTTACTATAATAAAAAGGTGCTAAGCTGTTGCAAGTTGTTTATCTTAAGGCAAAGCGCTTGTATACGGTTTCATGTGCTATTACTGCGATCCTGTTGGAAAATAAAAATGTTGCTTTCAGCCATTAGGAAAAAGCATAATCTTTTCCAAAATAAAATATGCTAAAGTTTTTTTTTCCAAAATAGATGACAATGGACTTTCTTAAGAATGCATCACTTAGTTGCACTGTACAGTACAATTAGAACTTATATGTGTTTTAACAGGACAATGGTCTGGTACCAAGGTATTCTATATTCAGAAAGAAAGGCTGAAAGACTGGGAATCTCCACAGGCCATAGAGAAATTAGTGATGTTACTAAACCAACAGAGGTTGGATGAGAAAACCAGGAAATGACATTTCATTGATGAAATGCTCAACGAGTAGAAATACTATATTCAAAACAGTTCTACTTTAAATTTATTTACGGGATGTGGGAATCGCTGGCTAGAACACCATTTATTGTCCATTCCTAATCGCCCTCAAGAAGGTGGTGCTGAGCTGTCTTCTTGAACCGCTGCAGTCCATGTGGTGTAAGTAGTGTTGTTAGGGAGGGAGCTCCAGGATTTTGACCCAATGACAGTGAAGGAATAACAATGTATTTCTAAGTCAGCACGGTAGGTGACTTGGAGAATTTTCAGATGGTAGTGTTCCTAAATATTTGTTGTCCTTGTCTTTCTAGATAGTAGTGGTCTTGGGTTTGGAAGGCACTATTGAAGGAGCCTTGGTGAGTTTCTGCAGTGCACCAAGTAAGTGGTACACATTGCTGACACTATTGATCGGTGCTGGAGGCGATAAATATCTGTGGAAGGCCTGCCAATCGAACGGGCTGCTTTATCCTGGATGGTGTCAAGCTTCTTGAGTGTTGTTGGAGCTGCATTCATCCAGGCAAGTGGTAGTATTCCATCACACTCCTGACTTGTAGTTGGTGGACAAGCTTTGGGGGTTAGAAGGTTACGTACAGGGTTCCTAGCCTCTGACCTGCTCTTGTAGCCATGGCATTTATACGGCTAATCAAGCTAAGTAACGCCCCAGGATTTTGATAATGGGGGATTCAGTGATAGGAATGCCATTGAATGACAAGGGGAGATGGTTGAATTCTCCTTTGTTGGAGATGATCATTGCCTGGCACTGTGTGGCATGAATGTTAGTTGCCACTTGTCAGCCCAAGCTTGAATACTGTCATTTCACACCTACTTGTATAGGTCAGATATCCTCAGAATTGTGGTTTACTTTTACAAATGTCTGTGGAGGGTTTTTTCAGGCACTTACTTAGTAACTTACAATAGCAGCATTTCAGGTCATTAGGTTGGCCAGATTTTGTGGTCAGCAGTGGAAGCAGGACACTCGCAATCATTACACTTATAATCACACACACAATTTTCCCAGGGTTTTGAGTGGCAACTTACAATGTGTAGCGTCCCATTACAATACAGTGCCCTCTACAGGGTGGCTGTGGCATGACAGCAGCCCAAGTAACTGTGGGCAGTTTTATTGCCCCTCCTGTTGGCGTGATTTCAGGTCCGGCCACATTGAATGGACTTTTGAATACTTGCCACATTTTGAAGCCCTGCCCCCACTGTAACAGAACCGTAAAGTTCCATCCTGTGTCTCTTCAACCAATCATATTGAGCCACAATATTTTCCCATCCCAAATTAGCGGGGAATGGAGGTAGGACATTAAACAAAATGGCGGCTGAGCAGTGCTGTTGAAATCCCACCTTATAACGACAGCCATAGCCTGACAAGAACCCTCATCAATCAGTCCACTGGCCTGCTCACCCTGAACTGCTCGGGCAGAGCCCTGCAATACTTACCTGGCAGGGTGTCCAAAATAATTGTGGTCTGCTGTATACTGCACAACATGGGCCAGCAAAGTGGAATGACCCCTGAAGAAGCAGAGAGTGAGAGGAAGGTGCAATGTCCTCAATGGAAGCGGATGAGGAGGAATGGGAAAGGATGTATGTGTCAGAGGACTCAGCAGGGAAAGTCTGTTACTGCTTGAAGTGGTCCAGTTGATAATGAAGATGGCAACGTGGGAACAGTTTTGCTCTATCTACTCTGTTCAGACCCCTCATGATTTTGAATAACCTATCAAATCTCCTCTCAACTTTCTTTTCTCCAAGGAAAATAGATTGGAGAAGTTGGGACTATCTTCATAACTGAAGTTCCTCATCCTTGGAACTATTCTCATGATTTTTTTCTGGACTCTCTCCAATGCCTTTGTATCTTTCCTAAAGTGTGGTGCCCAGAACAGGGCACAATATCCTAGCTGAGGCTGAACCAGTGTCTTAATCAAATTCAACATAACCTCATTGCTCTTCTATTCTACACTAGTATTAGTAAAGCTTAGAATACTGCAAGGTTTATTAACTGCTCTCTCAAACTGTCCTGTCACCTTCAGTGACTTATGCACATACGCACTCAGGTTTCACTGCTCCTGCACTCCCTTTAGAATTGTACCCTTTATTTTCAATTATCTATGTCCTTCCTATTACTTCACATTGAATTTATCTGCCACTTCATCCATTCCTCCAACTCCCCTATGTACTTTTGAAGTTTTACACTATCCTCCTCATGGTTTACAATGTTCCTAAGTTTTGTATCACATGCAAATTTTGAAATTAATCAAAGTAATATACTAGCAAAAGCAAAGGTTCCAACACTGACCCCTGGAGAACTCCAGTCTCTGACTGGTGTCACTCAGCCAAGTTCATACCCATGTTATGATATTGAGATGCAGACATTGGACTGGGGTGGGCACAGTAAGAAGTTTCACAAAACCAGGTTAAAGTCCAACAGATTTATTTGGACTCATGAGCTTTCGGAGCGCCACTCCTTTATCTGGTGTGTGGGAGGTTAGTTCACAAACACGGCATATATAGACAAAGACACAATTGCAAGATAATGACAGATTGGGTTGTGAAGGATGGTTGGAATGCGAGTCTTTACAGGTAATCAAATCTTCACAGGTACAAACAGCGTGTTTGTCTCGTGGCCTGAAACAATTCACACCTCCTTAACCTGTCATTATCCCTCTCTTCATGCACACTGTTTGCACCTGTATTGACCTGATTATTCCAACCATTCTTCACATTCCAATCTTTAATTGTCTTGCAATTGTGTCTTTGCTTATATATGCCGTGTTTGTGAACTTACTTCTCCACTCACCTGATGAAGGAGTAGTGCTCCGAAAGTTTGTAATTCCAAATAAGCCTGTTGGACTTTAACCTGATGTTGTGAGACTTCTTACCTTATCCATGTTGCTACTGCCCCCTTTATTGTCTGCTATAACTCTGCTCACAAATTTGTGTGGCACTGAACAAAATGCCTTTTGAAAGTCTGTGCACAGTAGCATTATCCTCACTAAATCTCTGTTACCTCATCAAATAACCTAAACAAATTCAAGACAGTTTTCTCTTAGTAGATCTGTGCTTGCTTCCCTTAATTAATCTACATTTGTCCATCTAACTATTCATTTTGTCCCAGGTTATTGTTTCTAGAAGTTTCCCCATCACTGAAGTTAAACTGATTGCCCTGTAGTCGCTGGGATTATCTTGACACCCTTTTTTGAACAAGGGTGTAATATTTGCAATTTTCCAGTCCTCTGGCACCATCCCCAAGTCTAAGACTGGAAAATTATCACTAGCGGCTCTGCAATTTCCACCCTCACTTCCCTCAGTATCCTTTTAAATATCGCGTCAGATCCTGGTACCTTATCAATGTTAAGTCACATCAGCCTAATAACTTCTTATCAATTTTAAATTATTTTAGCGTAGTAATTAACCTAGAGGTCTGTGGGGCTAGCCACATGGCTGTGAATGGAGCCAACCTATGTTGGCACAGGAAAGACAATTGCGTGTCCAACCTCTACAATCGCTCTTATCACAGAGATAGAGAGGACTGCAGGCAGTAGTCTGTCACCTGTGAGAAACCAGTGTCTTGTTTACATGCCGTTGCTGCTGTTTAGCACAGTTATAAAGAAAATGCATCCAATCATAACTGTAAATTTATTTACATAGTGCATTAATATTTGCATGCAACATCAACAACCCACTGCAGTGATCCAATGATCTATCTGATGCAGTGTGCTGCCCAGATACTGCAATGTTGTGCTGCATGGCGGCACAGTGGTTAACACTGCTGCCTCACAGCGCTAGGGACTTAGATTCAATTCCAGCCTTGAGTCACTGTCAGTGTAGACTTTGCATGTCCTCCCTGCATCAGCGTGTATTTCCTCTGGGTACTCCAGTTTTCTCTCACTGTCCAAAGTGTGCAGGTTAGGTGGATTGGCCACTCTAAATTATCCCTTAGGATATGAAGATGTGTGGGTTAGGTGGATTAGCCAAGGTAGATGCACAGGGTGAGGGGGTGGACCTGGGTAAGATGCTCTTTTGGAGAGTCAGTGCAGACTCAACGGGACAAGTGACTCCTTCCACACTGTAGGATTCCCCCCTTGTGGCCTCAGAGGAGGTGGATGGACTATTGTGGCTGCCCTTCTCATGGAGGGACCTTCTGGGGCCTCTCCTGAAATACAGAGGCTGAAGTGGTTGCCATGAGCAGTGTGGGACATTCCTCCTCTTCTCGCACTTTCTCATTCTTTATAGTTTTTCCTTTTGCCTGAGGGAATTTGTTGCTGGGCCACAGTGGCAAATGCTCCAGCCAGCGATGGACTACATGTTCAAATATCCAGACCTAGCTGCTGAACACTTCACACATTCCATTGAAATCTGTGTTCAGCTTCTGTATTGACTGGTCCACACTACGTAAAGCACCATGGATCCTCTGCAGGTCATCACTCAATTTTTGCATGCACTGCAGATGCTGCTGCACATGATTGTCAATGAGGTTAGCTCCTCTTTCATCGGAGAAACTCACACACTTGGGATACGGCCGAGCTCATCTATTCCACCGAGGTATCCAATGGCAGTGGATGAGCCAGACAGCTTTACAAAACTGACAGATGGCCACACATCTGCTCCTGTTGCTCCAAGTGCTGAGTCCCGAACTATGACTCGAGGCCCTTCCTCATTGCCCAGCAGACAATCACTGTGATTATCCTCCCTGTCTGACAGGGACTGTCCTCAGATGCCTCTGCAGCGCACACTTTCTCTTCTAGACTTGAATATTCTAAGTATTCTAACTGCAAGCATGGACCCACTGAGGTGCGAGCGTTCGTGCTGGTAGATAGTGTGCTAGTCTGTTGGGACAACTTCTCCTTCTGCAGCCGTCCGAGGGATTCCTCAGAGGGGTGGCTGGAGGCTGCTGGGACCTGTATGAGGCACAAAAGGAGTTGATGAGAGTGAGCGCTTGCAGACCCTCCTGTTCCTCCTGTAGCTGACTTTGTCCATGAGTATCTGAGATCTAGATTTGTGAATTGTGCGATTGGCATAAGATCGTGAGCAGGATTAGACCACTCGGCCTTCCAATCATGGCTGATGTTTTTCTCACCCCATTATCCTGCCTTTCCTCCATAATCCCTAATCCCCTTATTAATCAAAAACCTATCTGTCTCTGTCTTAAAGACACTCAATGACCTAGCTTCCACAGCCTTCTGCGGCAAAGAGTTCCACAGACTGGCTGAAGAAATTCCTCCTCTGGTTCTAGTTTTTCCTACTAGTGGAAACATCCTCTCCATATCCACTCTATTCAAGCCTTGCAGTATCCTGAGAGTTTCAATAAGATCCCCCCTCATCCTTCTAATTCCAACAAGCACAGACCCAGAGCCCACAACCGTTCCTCACATGACAAGCTCTTCATTCCAGGGATCATTCTTGTGAACTTCCTCTGGAGCCTTTCCAAGACCAGCACATCCTGCCTTATATAATGGGGCCCAAAACCCATGTTGCCTGGTTGCTGTGTGACTGTGACATTCTGGCAGAGTCACAGAAGGCAGTATGCAAGTTTGCTTCATGGAGAGAACAGCATCAGTTAGGCAATGAATGTGAAGGGCTAGTGGTTTGTGGGCTGCCTCCAAGTAATCACTGGATCTTGTGAACGCTCGGTTGCCTCATTGTTTACGTGAGCAGGCCATCATGGATTGGGTTCCTGCTGTGTGGCAAAGTGAATGAGAAATAAAACTTCATTGGGCTATACACTTGTGTGGCATTAGTGCTGCTCAGGGCTTTATAGAATCAGGGTCCTCATATCCGAAGGGGTTATGGGAAAGTCACTCAACTTCACGGCTGTTTACAGAGAGCAGCCCCTGCAATATAGTTCTCTGTTACAGCTGGGATGTCTTGCAGTTGTACACTGAATGCAGACACAGTCAGGAGAAGCAGAGACTGACTGAGCCTTCAGTAGAGTATGCGGGTCTCTGAGGCAGCAGAATAAAGACTCCAAGTTTGACTATTTCTTCAGGGCTCAATGATGCTAGGCCATCGCTCAGAGGGGCAGTCACAAATTACACAACAATGAGAGGGAAAGCATGACGTTCAACATTCACACTGCTGCTCTTGCAATCAAAGTAGCATTTGATTGAGTATGACATCAACAAGCCCTAGTAAAGCTGAAGTCAATGGGAATCATGGAGAAAATTCTTCACTGGCTGGGATCTTACCTAGAGGCTAATTGTCTCAGCCTCAAGGCATTGCTGCAGGAGTTCCTTAGGTTCATACCCCAGGCCCTTCATCCATGACCTTCCCTCTGTTATTCTGTTGCGTGTCATTATCGAGTTTCTACATTTTCATCGCTTTCTTTTAATCTCTTGGAATCCAGTCTTCCTTTCTCTCTCTCAATTTTTTCCTTTGTACCTGATGTATCTTTGAATTCTAATTTACCCTTCCTTCTTAATCCTCAACCTGTTTATTTCACAATCCTGCAATCTGATTAAGGACAGAATTTTTCACCCTGTTCATTCAGGTTACAAATGCATTGCTTCCCTTCCTTTGCCATTAGCAGCTTGTATTTTCAGCAATTTACTGTGCAGCAAAAAGAAAACACTAAACATCTAAATGCAAGTCTGATTAATGGCATTTGATACCCTGCCACAGCGAACAATGAGCATCAGAGCACATTTAAAGTTGAACACTAGATTCAAAGCCTTCATGTTGCCATTTTCTTGCTTGTTAAACTACTAACATTGTGTAAGCAAGACGAAGGAAGTGTTTGTCAACATTACACGTTATTCCATTAGTCCAAAGATGTGCAGGTTAGGTGGATTGGCCATGCTAAATTGCCCCTTATAGCGTCAGGGGGTCTAGCTACAGTAAATGCATTGGGTTATGGGGATAGGGCTGGATGGGATTGTGGTCGATGCAGTATCAAGGGGCCGAATAGCCTCCTTCTGCACTGTAGGTTTCTATGTTGTTGGGTCTTAATCCTCAAACCATTATCATAAGAACTGCAGCAGTTCAGACAGAAGACAGTTTAAAGTTTATTTGTTAGTGTCACAAGTTGGCTTACATTAACACTGCAATAAAGTTACTGTGAAAATCCCCCAGCTGCCAAAACTCGGCACCTCCTTTCGGGGGCGCCGAGGGAGAATTTAGCATGGCCAATGCGCCTACCCAGCATATCATCCAGACTTTGGGAGGAAACTGGAGCACCTGGAGGAAACCCACACAGACATGGGGAGAATGTGCAAACTCCACACACACACACACACACACACACACACACACACACACACACACACACACACAGTGACCGAAGCCAGGAATTGAACCTGGGTCCCTGGCGCTGTGAGGCAGCAGTGCTAACCGCTGTGCCACCATGCCATCCTGCTATCTTCTTTTGGAAATTTGGATGAAAAATAAATGTAGCTTTGCCAGCATTTCTCAAATCCCAAAGAAACATACACAAAAGGACACACCTGGACACAATAAAACAGAGCAATGGCACACAACAAAATAAGTAACTCTTTACTCGTCTTCACTTTGAGAAATCAGGGCCGGAATTTTCTGACCGTTCACGCCTGCTGCCACTGCCAGAGAGGGCGGGGAATTTGGCACTCAGTTAAATCTCCATTCACTGCAGCAGGATGGGAGTGTCCCACCGTCATGAACGACCAGGGAATTCCACTCCAGATCTTCCTCATTCATGGTCACATTCTCCATTGCATTGATCTCTATATTCAATATTCACTTGCAAACTAGTTGTTCTTCAGCTAAGTAAACATACTTGGTGGCAAAAGTAAGTCTGGGATGGGTAGGGCTGTTCACGGGCGGGAATGGAAAATTTGGAGAGTCGGCCAAGCCTCCAACAACTTTTGGCAGGACCAGCCGTGGGCAGGTCTGAAAAATCCCAGCCTAAGACTATTGACATTTGTGAAGAAGAAGGTTTATTGCTAAAGTTACATTGCAACTCAGGAGCAGGAGTCGGCCAGTTAACCTCTCAGGTCTGTTCTGCTGTTCATGGCTGATCTATAACTTAATTCCCTATCAGACTTTTGAATGGACCCAAGTTGGACCTAATAATGGACTTGTCTTTGTCCACATAAATCTATCAATATGAGTGTTAAAATTAACAACTGATTTAGCATTAATTGTTGTTTGTAAAAGAGAGTTCCAAAATTCTATCATCCTTCATGTTTAGAAATGTTGCCAATCATCTGGAAAAAGTCTAGCTCAGGATTTTAATAATGTCCCCTAATCCTTATTGCCCCACCAATGGAAATAGTTTCTGTCTATTTACCCTATCTGTCCATCTTAGTATCTTGAAGACTTTAATTATGTCACCCATAATGCTCTAAATTCCAGGGCAAACAGCTCTACCTTGTGTAATATCTTCAAATAATTTAATCTGTGGAATTGAGACAACACTCTGGGTAAACTGCAAGATGTCCCCTCCAAGGCCAATATATCTTCCAAAGGCACACTGCTGAGAATTGCTCACACCCACTGCTGTGGTCTAATCTGTGCTTTGTTTGGTATAGCATGACTTATAACCCCTTGTATTCTAATTCCCTAAATAAAAAAGCCATCATTTCTTTCATCTTTTGGATTATTTTATGCATTTGTTCACCTAATTTAAATGATCTAGGGCTAGTGTTTATTGGACATTCCCACAGGCAGGGTCATTCATGGGGGAGAGATGCAAACAACAGGAAACCCTGTTGACATCAGCAGGACCTTAAGATCCTGCTGTCGGCCAATGGCAGGCCTCCTCCGAGCCGCAAAATAAGCCACAGGAGGTGTGGAAAATCCAACCCACCATGTTGAACCCACAAAGTCCCTTTGGATTGTCACTGTTTCTAGCTTTTCACCATTTTTGCAGATGCACTATAGAAAGCATCCTTTCCCGATGTATCACAGTTTGGTATGATCCTGCTCTGACCAAAGCTGCAAGGAACTAACTAAAAGGATTGTGAACATAGTCCAGTCCATCAAGTAAACCCGCCTTCCATCCACTGACTCTGTCTACACTTCCCACTACCTTGGGAAAGCTGCCAGCATAATCAAGGACCCCATGCACCCTGGGCATAAACTCTTCCACCTTCTTCCCTCAGGATAAAGATACAATAGCCTGAGATCATGTACCAACTGACTCAAGAACAGCTTCTTCCCTGCTGCCATCAGGCATACCATAATCTAAAGCTGATCTTTCTCTACACCCTAACTGTGATTCTAACACTATATTCTGCACCCTATCCTTTCCTCCCCTCTATGTACTCTATGAATAGTATGTTTTGCCTGTATAGTGTGCAAGAAACAATACTTTTTCACTGTATCTCAATACATGTGACAATAATAAATCAAATCAAATCAAATCCAATACTCCCTTCTCTCCTTTGTAGTTCAAAATTGGACTCACATTTGCCAATATATTTGCCTGCAGACACAATATTTGTTATCATCGTGTTTAATTATTATGTGTCTGTTATGTATGTTAGGGCATAGTCCCTTTAAGGGAACAGGTGAGGTGACCTGGGATGTGAGATGAACTGGTTGGGAATCGCCCTCAGTGGGCAGTCAACATTTGGAGTGTGGAGCGAGTAGACTGAATAAAGACCTGAGCTCCCTGATGCCTGGCTGTGGAATAGTCGTTGAGGAGATACCTCAGTACTCAGAGATTTAACAGTATCTATAATAAAACAAGAACACAAACTTATCTGGCAAAAGATCAATGCAAATTTGATTTTAGCAGCAAAATCTAGCAATACTCCAAACATGATACAAGACCATAAGACTTGGGAGCAGAATTAGGTCATTCAGCCTATTGAGTCTGCTCCGCCATTCAATCATGGCTGATATTTTTCTCATCCCCATTCTCCTGCCTTTTCCCCATAACCCCTGATCCCCTTATTAATCAAGAACATAGCTATCTCTGTCTTAAAAGCACTCAATGACCTGGCCTCCACAGCCTTCTGCAGCAAAGAATTGCACAGATTCACTACTCTCTGGCTGAAGAAATTCCTCCTCATCTCTGTTTTAAAGGATTGTTCCTTTAATCTGATATTTTGCCTTTTGGTTCTAGTTTTTCCTACTCTTGGAAACATCCACTCCACGTCCACTCTGTCCAGGCCTCGCAGTATCCTGTCAGTTTTAATAAGATCCCCCCATCATACTTCTAAACTTCAACAAGTACACACCCAGAGTCCTCAACATTCCTCACATGACAAGATCTTCATTCCAGGGATCATTCCACGACCACCACATCCTTCCTTAGAAACAGGGCCTGCTCACTGTACTCCAAATGGGGTCTGACCAGAGCCTTACACAGCCTCAGAAGTGCATCCCTGCCCTTGTATTCTAGCCCTCTCGACTTAAATGCTAATATTATATTTGCCTTCCTAACTGCCGACTGAACCTGCATGTTAACCTTAAAATGAATCTTGAACAAGGACTCCCAAGTCCCTTTATGCTTCTAATTGTACTTCTGAAATCACACCTTTTGAGAAAATATGCACGATGAGAAGTGTTCATTATTGGTGGACTTTAAAAAAAATTATATTCCATTATAACCTCTCGTAGGAATGTTTCCAAGGAGTACCTTCCCCACAAAGCTTGGACATAACGTTATGCCTCCTTGGCTGTTGATTCTTGATTATGTTGTATTGCTGTGGTGCATAGCAGCAAGACAAACGAGGTTCAGCTAATCATATGTTAGGTGAATACTCTGGCCAACGTGAGACTGGTTACACGAGCAAGCAATGTAAAGCAGTGCTTCAATACTTTAGTAGCAGTAACCCATGCTTTACTATATCGAACCTATTGTAAAGTCACCATGTAGGTTTGCAAGAATGCAAACTGTATTGCAACGACACAAGTTTTGATATTCACTGCACAGGATTTCACTGCTAACTGAGCCAATCTGATGGATTCTATTCTTAACATTCATGTATTTTAGTCCAATCTCATTTGTAATCTAACACCTAGGAGATTAAATCATTTTTGGGGTCATTTGTAAATGTTAGGAATTTGGCAGTGCTCGAGAATACTGCTCGAGGGTACATGAGTTTATATGATACCTTGTTAATGTTTACCTTTGGACTGTACAAGATGTTTAATAAAAGCAATTAAATTAAACAAATAAGTTTGCTGAACATTGGCCTGGTAATTTTTTGGCTGTGATTTCTGTTTTAACACTGGCCACACTATAGGAAATACTAGGCAAGGGCAGCTTAGTAGTTATGTTACTGGGTCAATAACTCAGAAGCCTGGAGTATTGATCTGGAGACATGAATTTGAAACCCACTAAGGCTGTGAACTTGAATTTAGTTAATTAAATAAACCTGAAATAAAAAAAGCTAGTATCAGTTTCATGGTGACTATGAAACTGCTCCATTGTCATCAAAACCCATCTGGTGTCCTTTGGGGAAGGAAATTTGCCATCCCTCAGGGACATGACATTTACATGATGTGGGAACCACAGCATCGTAGTTGACTATTAAGATTCGGACTTCACACTTTGCACAGCTGACCTTGCAAAGTCCTCCTCACTAACATCTGGAGAGCTGTGCCAGAACTGGGATAGCTGTCCCACACACTCTCATTCATCACCAAAGTGATGGATGGTGTTGTCAACAGCATTATCAAGCAGCACTTGCTCAGCAAAAACCTGTTCGCCAACGCTCAGTTTGAGTTCTGCCACAACTGCTTGGCTCCAGGCTTTGGTCCAAACATGGACAAAGACCAGAGGTGAGATGAGAGTGACTGTCCTTGACATCAAGGCCGCCTTAGAAAAATCAAAGTCAATGGGAATCACAGGGAAAACTCTCCCCTGGCTGGAGTCAAACCTCGTGCATAGGAAGGTGGTTGCCATTGTTATGAGTCTCTGATCTAAGCCCCACCAGGAGTTTCTCAGGATTTTGCCAAGGCTCAACCATCTTACTGTAGGGTCAGAAATGGAGATGCCCACTGACGATTGCTCACTGTTCAATCTCTATAGATAGGCAGTCTGTGCTCCAAGCAGCAAGACCTGGACAACATTCAGACTTCGGTTGATAAGTAACAAGTAATATTCACGCCACACAAATGGTGGGCAACGATCATCAATAAACAAGGAAGAATCTAACTGTGGTGATTATCCCTTTAAGGACCCATCTGCAGAGTAAGGGTCACATGACCCAGGGAACCAACTGGGGAGTAGGGTGGGGGAAATCACCCTGGTGAGCTTGGTTCCAGATTCTTCTCGGAAGCTGACTGACAGCCATGAGGCTGCAAGCCTCTGTATTATAGTTATATGTAGATAAACATTGCATGTTGTTACTTACCCAATTGGTGAACAGAAATAAGCGCAATAGACATTTTCCCCTGACATTTAAAGGCATTATCATTGATGAATCCACGGCCATTAACATCCAGGAGGTACCTCTGACTAGGAACTTAATCAGACCAGCCATACAAATACTACGGCTACAACAGAAGGTCAGAAGCTGGGAATTCCGCCAGTCTGTCAAAATCCTAACTCCCTTAAGCTTGTCCACCATGTGCAAAGCAGAATTCAGGAATGCGATGGAATACTGGGTGAAAATCCTGGAACTCCCTCCCTGACTACACTGTGGATGTACCTACACCACATGGACTGCAACAGTTCAAGAAGGCAACTTACAACCACCTTCTCAAGACCAATTAGGGATGAGCAATGAATGCTGGCCTAGCCAGCGAAGTCTATGTCCAATGAATGGATAAAAAACTCAATTGCCTAGATGGGCACAGCTCTAATAACATTCAGGAAGCTCAAAACCATTCAGGACAAAGCAGCTTACTTGACTGGAACCTCAACTGCCACATAAAACATTTTTTCTCTGTACCACCAATGCACCATGGCGGGAGCAGTATCTACAAGATACATGATAACACCTTGCTTTAACCTGCATCTTCTAGGCCTTGAGAAGAATAAGGGTAGCAAGTGCACAGAGACTCCCACTCCCCCATCACCTGCACTTGTCCTTCCAAATAAAACATCACCCCAACTTGAAAATATATCACCATACCTTCACTGTCACTGTGTCAAAATCCTGAAACTTCCTTCCATCAGCACTGAGTGCATTCATAAAATCCAAGGGCTTCAACAGTTCAAGAGGACAACTCACTGCCACCTTCTCAAGGGCAATTAGGGAAGGGCAATAAATGCTGCCCTTGCCAGCAACACCCACATCTTGTGAATGAATGAAAAAGTAACATTGTTGGAGAAAGACACAACACCAATGTGTAGATTAGGTTGACTGACCATCTAAATTGCCTCTTAGTGTCAGGGGAATTAGGAGGGTAAACATGTGAGGTTACGGGGATTGGAAAGGATCTGGATGGGATTGTTGTCGGTGTAGGCTCAATGGGCCAAATGGCCTCCTTCTGCATTGTAGATTCTATGAACTAAAATTGACAGTTGTGTTTTTCTTCAGTATGTTGAGAAACCATACATCCCACACAGCCTTACTATCCGGGCAATACTGGAGGGTGTTGGGTTTCAAAAAATTGTAGCGGACAGTTAAAAAAAAATAGAAATAGTAAAAATCTCATTGAAGTAATATTTGAAACAGAATAATGGTCTTTAAAATTTATTCCCTTTGCAACTTTGGAAAATCTCAGTAGAGGCATCCGAACATCAACAGCATTGGAAACATTCTCAACACTTACAAATTCATTGTCAGACCATCGTCCTCCCTCTTGCGCTTCAGCACCTTCTAATTAAAAGAACAGGAACAAGAACAGAGAGCTGAATAGGTTACAAACTAATTTAGTGAGTCAGCAAACATTGATATATGTACAGTACAAAAATATTCGCATAGCCTCATTTGGAACAACTTGAAAACTAAAATAATCTAAGAGTTGGATACTGAGGAAGAAAAGATTGAGGCTAACTTTTCATTCATCCTGCTGATCCACCAGGATAATTACTGGTTATTTAGTGTCGTCTTTGACCATCTGAAGAGCAGATGAAGCAAACAGAAAACTGTAGCAGGTTGGCCGTTACTCAGTATTAAATAATGAAATTAGTTATCAAGCTAAACATCCTTGGCTTTTCCAGTTCACTCCTGCTTGTATCGAAGCTCCAATATAACTTGTCAGAGGTGAAGCCTCAACTTGCACTTTACAAGATAGAGATTCAAGAAGGGGACAACTGGATTGGGGACTCCAAGATTGAAAGCTCTTGCATGTTTGGTCTTTCATGACATGGTATACCATTGACTGTACTACGCAACTTAAGACCACATATAGTGGCCAGTCTACTTGTAGAAATGGTCACCACTTGGAATTCAGACCAGTATCATCCCTAGACCACTGAAATGTGAGAAGTTGGGATGGTGGTTGGACCAATTACTTTCCTGTAATGTTGCCAAGATCATTGGCATGTACACTTCTGTGCTAGTTCCTTAAGGCTTTGTGACAGGTCTGCTATAATATTACACAAGCTTTAAGGAAGATTGACATATCAATTTATGAATTTCTGATGAATGAATTCAATTCCAAAATAACGTGCCAAAACAGATTAATTTATGCTAAATATTACAAGGCTTCTTTAGTCCTATGTCATAACAAGCCACCCCAAAAACATGCATGCTTTAGGGCATTGGTGAGGCCGCAGCTGGAGTACTGTGCGCAGTTTTGGGCGCCGTACTTACGCAAGGATGTTTTGGCCTTGGAGGGAGTGCAGAGGAGGTTTACTAGGCTGATACCGGAGTTGAGGGGGTTGAGCTATGAGGAGAGGCTGAATAAACTAGGCTTGTACTCGTTAGAGTTTAGAAGAATGAGGGGAGATCTCATTGAGACGTATAAGATGATGAATGGGATAGAGGTGGAGAGACTCTTCCCGCTCAGAAAGGACATTAGGACTAGGGGGCACAGCCTCAAGATAAAGGGGGGGCGGTTTAGAACGGAGTTGAGGAGGAACTTCTTCACTCAAAGCGTGGTGAATCTCTGGAATTCTCTGCCCGTTGAAGTGGTGGAGGCTACCTCGCTAAATATTTTTAAGACGCGGGTTGATGGGTTTCTGATAAGAGAGGGGATTAAGGGTTATGGGGAGAGGGCGGGAATGTGGAACTGAGCCACGACAGATCAGCCATGATCTTATTGAATGGCAGGGCAGGCTCGAAGGGCTAGATGGCCTACTCCTGCTCCTATTTCTTATGTTCTTATGCTTTACAGCTGTTAAATCAAAGTTTAACAGATTTGGTAAACTACTGTCACTACCTCCTCCCCCTGAAAACTAGCAGGCATCGGAGTGACTGAACCTCATCCATGCTGCCATTTGGTCTTTGGGGCATTGGCCTACCCCGCCATCTTTAGTCACTGCTCTCCCCGCCCCCAAATGGAAACCCCTGCTATGGGCCTGCCTGCTGGTCAGTAGTGATTCCTGCCAGCAGTATGTCACAACAATGGGTGGGAAGGTCTGATGTTCCTTGATCATACTGCGGTAAGTCATTTAATCAGATGTTAATTCATTTAAAATCATTCAAATCCAGAGCACATCTTTTCTGAGTGTGACTCCAATTACTTCACCAGTAGGGGAGAGGGCATGATCTCATTCTGTGATCTCCCTGATGCAAATCCCATTTTGGCCTTCTCACGGGAGGCCATAATGGGATTTGTGCCTGTGGCGGATGGGCCCGGAAAATCCCCCCAACACACTGAATTCTATTCAAAATAAATTCAGAGTGTAGAATGCATTGCAAATCAGCCAATATCCTTCCAAAATCATACCAGATATGTTGCATATTTAGATTGGAGGGCCATCCCATACGTGAATTCATCAAGACAAAGCCAGTATCCCTCAACTGCAATGAAACTCACATTTAATGTGTTTCGGTCAAAAATATAAATAGCTACATATGCATAGTCTGATCTTGTTTAAAAATATCAATCTCATTCCTAAAAGTTGAGCTCTGATACATTTCCAAGCAGATATTCTTGCTGTGACCATAAGACCACAATATATAGAACAGAATTAGGTAATTTGGCCCATCGAGTCTGCTCTACCATTCGATCACAGCTGATCTGATTCTCACCTCCATTCTCCTGCCTTCTTCGCGTAACCCTTGATCCCCTTATTGATCAAGAACCTATCTACCTCTGTCTTAAAGACACTCAATGACCTGGCCTCCACAGCCTTCTGTGGCAATATATTCCACAGATTCACCACTCTCTGGCTGAAGAAATTCCTCCTCATATGGCCATGGGCATTGTTCCCAAAGATTCGTGGAATATATCTAGCCAGAACTAAATGTGGTTAACTTTCTCCACTTCTCTGCTGTCTACAAAAACTCTGTCAACCTCCACTCATCCAGTCACATATGAAAGTGTGCTTTGTAAACAAATTTACCTGAGTAATCTCTCTGAGGAACTGTGGGTGGTGCATTTTTTGTGAATCTGAAAATATTAAAAGAAAAATGCATGTCAGCATATTCAAGACAAAATGCTAATATCTGGGAATGTGGAACTTCAAAATGTTAGTGGTTTCAACATGCACAGAGATTAACCAGAGCCAAGGACTACTCCAAGTTAGTGCATGCATGTTAGAAGTATAATGGTGCTTGTTTCACTCTCACAATGCATGCCACTGATATTACTTCTTTGAAAAGCACCTGATAAGTAAATGAAAACACTTCTGATTAGAACAACAGATTATAAAACTATATAGTGTGTATATATTATTGGCAATAAAATATTTTTAGTAAAGGTTTAGCCTTGGTATTAATTTTCAATGTAACAGCACTGTTAGCTTCTCCAGGTTAGTTTTAGTTTCTAATTGTACAAAGGAATGATCACTTATAAGAGATACAAGGACCTAGAAACTTGTAATAATTAAATCACGAGTGATCTCATGAATTCCAACAGTCTTCAGGATGACAGACAGCCCAGAGGCTTAACTAGACCAGCCATACAGATACAGTGGCTCCAACAGCAGGTCAAAAGTTAGGATTTCTGTGGTGAGCAATTCGCTATCTGACTCCCCCTTAAAGCCTGTCCACCATTAGACAAGTGGAAAGACAGGAGAAAGGTTAGTCCAGGAAAAGGGAGGAGATGAGGGATTAATGTGGAATGGGAAACTCAGGCTGTCAACAGTATTGTGGAACCTGGAGGGCACATATTCTGACCAGCACAAGAAGAATCATTTTGTTTGGATATTTTTGGGTCTCTCTCACTTCACCCTCTGGTTCTTTTGAGCAGAGTGCGCAATGCATATACTCTATCCAACTGTGCCTCTGAATTGGATCAGGGTTGTTTTTACACTGTAGGATCTGATTTTCCTACAGTAATATGGCTCCAGAATACAAGCAAATGGACCACCAAATGGAGGGTCTCAGATAATATGTCAAAGTACTTCACAGCCAATAGAATATGAAGTCATCTTCACGAAATGTGACTATATGTGCACATAAGCTCCTGCAAACAGCAAGGAGGTAAATGACCAACTAAACTGTTTCAGTGATGTTGATTGGAGGATAATTAGTGACAAGGACACTGGGAGAATTCCCTTGCTCTTTTTATGGATGTTTTATCTCAACCTAAGACATTTAAAATGTTACCCAAAGGACAGGACCACTAACAGTGCTGGTGTCCCTCTATATTGCATTGGGGTGTCAACTGAGATAATGTATTGAGGTTTTTGGATTGGGGTTTAATTGTCTGAAAGGCAAGCCAAAACCACTGAGCCAAGACTAACCTAAGCTTAAAATATGCAAAATATGGTTAATTTATTTTTACTAAGTTGATATCCTTAGTAATGCTGCAAACTACTTGGCCTCCATGTCTCATTGTGAAAGTATCCTAAACCAACCTAAATAACTGAAAAATTTAGAATACTACAGCTTAAAACACTTTTCCTTAACAAATAATGCACTATTATCCTTTAAGCAATGAGTTAAAACAAAACTGGCTATCACATGTCCTAAACTAAGTGAATGATTGTTGTTTTCCGAAATGTTCCTCTTCTATTAACATATTCTTGGATTAAATTAGCCCATTTCATTTTAACAGAGGCCTCAAACATTAAACTGGAACAGAATACCTCCATTACTTATTCCCGTGCCCATAACACTTACAATGGCAATAAAATATTTTTAGTAAAGGTTTAGTCTTTGTATTAACTTTCAATATAACAGCACGGTTAGCTTCTCCAGGTTAGTTTTAGTTTCTAATTGTACAAAGGAATGATCACTTATAAGAAATAAAAGGACCTAGAAACGTGTAATAATTAAGTCATGACTGATCTCATGAATTCCAACAGTCTTTGGGATGTCAGTGAGTTTAAGGATTCTTTTCACTTAAAACTATTAGCAATTTCACAAAACCAATGTTATAGTGAGCTCCAAAGAGATTATCCAAATGTATCACTTTTCCTTGAGTACCAGCTTGTCTTGTTCAGAAATGGACTTTTTTTTATATAAGTGGCTAACCTCTGTGTATTTCCAACATTTGCTGTTTATATTGAGATTCCCAGTGCAGTTCTATAGTTTTATCTTGTCTTATATTAGCACTACCACTGATCCTCCGTTCTTACATAGCAGGGCTTGCAAATCGCTTGTCAAACATTACACTTTCTCTTAAGGTTGTTGAGCTCTGAATTATGAATTCTGAACACCAACTAGTATAAAGATGGACCGGTTTTGGTTACATCCCTGAATGGAAAACTATGCACCCGCAAAGTACTCCACCTCAGAGAGGAAAGAACAATTAAAGGATTTGCTTCCTTTGAAGTTCACGTGCAGATCCCCAGTGGGGAAGTGGCAATATGGATAGACTTGTGCTTCAGATGGTACCCAGCTGAAGGCCAAAGTATCTCAGCAGGAATTAATGCTGGGTAGCTAAAAACCAAAGTATGTAAATAACTCTCAAATGTATAGCTCCCCTTCACATTTATTCATGACCCCATAACAGTATATAATTTATAGTTTTGATATTTTTAGTCTATTTTCATAAAGTGCAATGAAAACATATACTCAAGGAAATGTGATACTTTGCTATATTTGGATCGAGTATTGTATAAATCGTTCTTTTGTTCCCAAATTTACAACTTGACACTATTTTGGATTATCAATATAAAAAATATTTAACTATTGTGATTATTCCATATGCTACAATATGAGTTAGTACCAGTAAAGTTAAAGACAATCAAGCAGGTTAAGTGGTGCCTGTTATACACACTGCTTTATAAAAGGTCCCGGATACATGAACACACAAATTTAATAGCACACTAGAGGGATGGGGGGGGGAAAAAAAAACAGGTTTTCTTTGTTCATTCATACCGATCCCAAGTACTTTTCCCAGTTTTACGCATCAAGGCCACTTGTTCATTTTGGAACCTATGAGTCAGAGGAAAGGCTCAGAGCTTAGCAAATGAAGATACTATTAGCAGAGATAAGGGGTACATTTTCCACAAAATAATCAAGGTGTGGATTCAAGGAAGGTTAACTAGCCATTCAGAAAATTGTCTGCTCTCACCAAATTCCAGTCTGGAAGCCTTCTTAATATTTAGTTAACCTTCCCTAAACATTCAGCAAGAAATGGAAATATGTTGCACATTATCATTTTAAAGGAATAAGAATTGCAGGGCAATTCTCAAATCAATCAGATTGGAACATACAAACCTCATTTGAGTGAAAGCGACAATACAAAAAGAATGATGAGATTAGGGCTGAGAGGTCAAAGGTTGAGCTTTTATCTTTTAAGACGATGCTGCTCACTGTCAACTAGATTTCACAATCAGAGCAAGAAAGTGGGGCTGGAGAAAAATGAGGATCATTAGATTATATAGTGATTGGCTGAGTAATATAGAAATAAAAATCCTTTGACACATGTATAATCCAGTGACAGTAATGAACAGTGATTGTACTCAAGCTTTGTACGTCCATTAATAACAAATAATTTTATCATTTCCAACTAACCTCCTCACATCAGAAAATGGTACATCCAATCAGATTCATAATTAACATTCATTTACACCCTGAAGGGCGATTCCATAATTCTGTAGTTGTCAAATCTTCTGCAGTCATAAAGCAACCCAACATAGATGGAGATGTTTCAGATGAGTTTATCCAGTGCATAGCTGTGCCATAAATGAGTAACAGATTCCAGACTGAATACGCTACTTATGCTACATTGGCATCAGTGCTCCTCGAGTAGGACAACAATATAAAAACGCAGCCCAGGATTTCCTGTCCCCGTTGTTATCCTTATGAAGAGGCAGTTGTGCGGATGACTGAGCCAGAAGCAAATATTCACCATCAAAACTCTTGCACCCGCAACAGTTGCTTTGCTGTGGTACCCAGTATAGTCTGGGATTCTCTGACGTCTTTTGCCCTGCCACCACTGACAGTGAGAATGATGAATTTGGTGCTGTGACGTACCGTGCCTTTAAGGAATGTATTTTTAATCATATTATTTTGCTGTTTTTTTCAAACAGGCCCTGGTAGTTTATTTTGGCACCAAATCGTCTGTGAACTGGTGACCTCTAATTATTGCTATAGTAAGCATCTTGTTTATTTTTAATGTGGGCTAATACAGTGCCCTGGAGTTTTATGTCCCTTTTGGAATTGTTGGGTGGAGAATGATTGACAGGTCATGCTCTGGCTTTGGACGGGTTTTAGTTTAATTTTGGTCAGGAGCTGTTTGTTTGGATTGCAGGCTGAAAGCAGTCTCTCGCTCTCTGGAGTGAAAATTCTGCTGTCTGTGCGTAGGTGCTAGAAGCTACTGAAGAAGGCCGTGTGTTTCTCCCTCTCTCCTGAGGTGACTGAAAGCTCCAGGACTGGGAAGCCTGTACTTTAATTCAACATCTCAAAGGACTATTTCACATCAAGTGTTAAAAAGCTGCAGAATTCAGCATCACATAAGCACACTTGCTTTTTGTGTCAAACCTAGAATGGGGTATATGTTTGTGGGGGTTGTTTGATTTGGAACAGCATATTTAACAGGTTTATGCAGTATCATGCTTTTTTTCTGTAATTGGTAAAATTTATGCTAATTAACTTATTTTATATTAACTGTGTTTTTAAGTAAACTTTGTTTCATAAGAGCTCCCCAGTAGGTCACTTGAATCATACCTGGAGTGAAATATCTCATGTTTACCCACGTCAAATTTAAAGTGCAAAATTTTATGGCTGAGGTTGACTTCATAAAACACCCTGGAGTTTCTGGCCTGGGTCATAACGGCGCTCAGCCAAATCTCCGTTCACGACAGTGGGACCGGAGAATCTCAGCCACAATGGGTTCGGAGAATCTCGACCATAATTTCTATACATAGGTCTAAGTAAAAAAGGCAGTTGTCCAAAGTATTTCCCCATCCACTTTCTAGTCTTTTTTTCAGCCCATGGTGAAAGCTGCCAAATGAAACCAGCAGAAGCATTTAACTATACCACAAGCGAGGTGAGAATCAACTCAAAACACCGTCTCTTTTTATAATTCTCTGCCACAGGCGCAAAATGACATAAATCCCAGTTAAAGTGGGCCTTCAAACCAGTTCATTCTTCTCAGAATGGAGAATCTTTGAAGAGTCTGTAAGTATCTTCATCCCATCCACCTATATAGGTCTCAGATATTCCATATCAGCAAAAAGAAAGGGGATCAGTCAAACTTTGACAAAGGGTCATCTGGACTTGAATTGTCAGCTCTTTTCTCTCCACAGATGCTGCCAGACCTGCTGAGATTTTCCAGCATTTCCTCTTTTGGCTTCAGATTCCAGCATCCCCTTTTATGAGACTGGACACATCATTTGCTACAGTGTTTGGATAACAGCCAGCAGGTTTCACGGTCAGCAGCCATTACCACATGGCAGCTGTCGTAGCATCTCAGCAGCCATCATGATTCCTGTCCTCATTCTGTGCTGCAGCCAATTCTAAAGGGGAACTCCTCCATGGACAAGTTAATGCCTGGAACCCATCAATACTTTTGGGTTCAGGACAAAACTGAAAGATTTTTCAAGTTAATTTTGTATCACTTGGTTTCTTCAGAGAAAGGGAGGCAAAAAAATCTTATTCAACAAGCTGTAAGCATAATAAAACAAAATAGCATTTATACGATCCAGCAAAACTACACAAACATAATAGAAATGATCTACAATTCCTTTGAGAATTAAAGAACTTGTTAACTGTTGAAAAGAAGTCTATTTTTCAAATATGCTTCCTGGAGGTACATATAAGATATATGAATGAAGCAGATGTACAAAACCATAAACCACATGATACTTATCCCTTAACTACACAATCACTTCCAAATAATACATAAATGTATTAAACTTTATATAAATTATCACATTCTAATAGATAATGCATAATAACAACTTGCAATTATATAGCAGCCTATAGAAACATTTGAAGGTACTTAATAGGGTAATAATTAGTCAAAGATTTACATTGAGTTAAAGGAAATATAAGGGTAGGTACCCATTATCTAGTCAAAGAGGTAGGTTTATGGAGCATTCTAAAGGAGAAGAGAAGAGAAGTGAAGACATTTAGAGAGGGAATTCCAGTGCTTTGACTCTGGGTATCTGAAGGCATGGTTACCAATGGAAGTCAATGCCATAAGGGCCAGAGTTGGAGGAATACACAGTACAGCAAAATGATAAAGCGACAGCATATATATATAGCAAATTAAATCATTTGGAATTATACATTCTAAATCTGCTTTCTTAGGCTGGAATTCTCCGATCTCAGATGTCTCGTCACCACTGCCAGCAATAACAATGAATTTGGCACTTAGCCAAATCTACATTCAATGCAGTGGGACTGGAGAATCCCAGCTGTGGGTGAGGTCGGAGAATTCTGTCCTAAATCATGAAGGTCATAACTCCAATGAATTTGGATCTATTTTGGTATTTAACAAACAATAATGTATTTGATGATAGATAGCATGTGCTGTTTGCGAAGAGCAGCGGATTATTATATCTTTGAATACATTTAAAGTGATTAGTATTGGGGAGAAAGTCCAGACATATATAGAGAAAGGAAAGTGAAATAACGAAGGTTCTGCAGTGTATATTTTCGAAGCAAAAATGAACATTTAAGTTATAGTTATTTCATGGTTTTAACAAAGACTGATGGCTGAATTCTGATCAGCAATTAGGTTGAGACCTAAATTCAAACTTACTTTTTAAACCTGCTCATAAACCCACCATCATTCTTTTGGATATCATGAACAATCTTTTGAATTTGCCTGTGAAAAAGAAATACAAGAAATTAAACTTTATAATAGCACTTTGTAACCATACAGTCTGGAAGGTAGCCATATAATCCTATATTAGCACTGGGGTGGCACGGTGGCGCACTGGTTAGCACTGCTGCTTCACAGCGCCACTGACCCGGGTTCGATTCCCAGCTTGGGTCCCTGTCTGTGTGGAGTCTGCACATTCTCCCTGTGTCTCCTCCAGGTGCTCCAGCTTCCTCCCACAGTTGAAAGACAAGCTGGTTAGGTGCACTGACTGAACAGGCACTGGAGTTTGGCAACTAGGGGATTTTCACAGTAACTTCATTGCAGTGTTAATATTTGTGACAATAATAAAGAAAAACTTAATACCGAGGCAGTTTTGCAAAAGGAAAAAAAAGAATGTGGGAATAAGGAACAGGAATAGTACACTTGGCCCTTTGAGTCTGCTCCTCCATTTAATAAAGTCATGCCCAGTCACTTAACTTACCCATACCTCTGTGTAGACTTGATGCTTCCTCTTCACCTTAGCAAACTTGCACACATTGATCAAAGACCTTTAAAATGGTTGACCTTTAAAATGGTCTGATCCCTAAACTAAGGAAGCTATTTGGCAGTTGTAGGATAACCCACACTTCATTATCTTTTAAGTGCCATTAACGATCCCCTATAAAGCAGTATAGTAGCACAGTGGTTAGCGTCACTGCTTCATAATGCCAGGGACCTGGATTCGATTCCTGGCTTGGATCGCTGTCTGTGTGGAGTTTGCACGCTCACCCCGTGTCTGCGTGGGTTTTTTCCGATGTTCCAGTTTCCTCCCACAGTCTGGAAGATTTGCTGGTTAGGTGCATTGACCCGAATAGGAGCCGGACTATGGCAACTTGGGGAATTTCACAGTAACTTCATTGCAGTGTTAATGTAAGCCTTACTTGTTTCAAAGAGAGACATACCAAGGCCATCTGCATTTAGTGAACCAGGCTTGCCAGAAGGAGGTGGATCATCTGCAAAAAAGGCCACACAACCTTCCACCTCAGGCATTCAACAGTTATTGGTATCCAGATGATGGATACACATTCTTTGTCAAAGATGGTTAAAAGGTGGGAGTCACGTGAACCACACAATGTGGCCTGAACTGAACTGCAAAGTCTCAGTCTACTGTTTCTCATCTGAATAGCGGCCTCCCAGAAAAGGAGTTCTGGCCCACATTGGACAACACATGCTGCCTCTGTTGGAAGTTCTGTGCATTGCCTACCAGACTGATTCATCTCCGTGGGCCTCTTTCATTATGTAAAATCTGCACCAGAGAAATGAATTTTACAAGATGGTCAACTTCCGTGAAGGAATACCTCATTGGACTTTGATTCTGGAACCCACATGAAATAATATTTATATCCTCCGTGGTTTCCGTAATGTAAATCTTTATTTTGCCTATCACTATCTTTATTATCTGCATGTCAGTAAAATGTTATCAACCTACTTTCCGTGTTTTGAATGTGTATAAATAAGTTAACCCTTTGAGTTCATCCCATCTAATAGTAAATTGCATCACACCAAAACCAAAGGTTTGGGGAACATATCACCACTTATAAAGATGAGGAAACATCTTTCTGTTTACAGACGGGTGGTGAGAGGAAAAATGAGTGTTGTTTAAAATAACCCCTCACCTGTCAGTAACGCCTGGTTATTTCTACTGGAGTCAAAGGCTTCAGAAGCCTGAGAAGACCAAGGAGAGATAGCTTACCTTTCGCATAGTCACACATAATGAATGGGTGGGTTTTTTTGGCTGTTCCTGTCAGAGGGATTTTCTGCGACCCCCTTGTGATGGATTCTCTGCTGTCAGAGGGTGCAAACATCAGGAAACCCCAATGGCAGCAGCTGGACCAGACAATCCCACCACTGGCCAACGGTGTGCCCCCTCTGTCGCTGCAAAACACACTGTGGGGGTGGGATGGAAAGTCAGCTATGACTTTAATAAGAACTATTTTGGTACTGTGTCAGATGCTGTAATCAATGATCTAAATCTGGAGTTCTGGGAAAGGTGGGTAGGGGTTTCGAAACATAGAAACCAGAAGTTGAAATAGACCATTAGTTTTGATCCTGGCTGATCATCAAATTCAGTATCATGATTTCCCTCCCTTCCCCACAGTTTGTCAGATGGCAACGTCCTCAAGGAGAGTGGAGGGGTGTTTAGGAACACCATGTATGACAAAGGGAAGAAACAAGGGATACTTGCATTGTAGGAATAGTGAGCCATTTTAACAGATTGGGGAAGGACATGACCATGCTTTATGTAGTCCAGCCAGATTTGCGGGTGAATGACTAAATAAACTATCTGTTGTGGCTGTTCAAATCTTGGATTTCAGGGAATGGAGATGAGGGATATACTGGACTGAGAGGGGTCACAGTTTTAATGGAGTAAAGGGCATGAAAGATGGACGAGAGGGTGTGGTTGAGCAGATCAGTAGATGCAGAAATGTCCTAGTGAAGTGATTACTAACGTGATTGTGAAATTGCAACCGTAAATGAATTGGGAAAGAAATTATTGCGGCAGGGGTACACAGAAGGAAATAGGTTTGGAAGGGGATAGGGATTAAATTTAAGGTATATGGAGCAAGTTTTATAAATGTGATTAAAGCTATTTATTTGTGCAGGTGGTGAAAACTGACATAGACTGGTTGAGCCCAATGGCCTTTTTTTCATTATAAACCGATTGTATATTTAGGTGAGCTGATGGTTTCTGAGAATTAGTGGGGCATTTATTTAGCATTTTCCCCAAAGACAAGCTGCTAAAATCCAGCTGTTAAAAGCTTTCCATTTTCCTCAAAGGACATTTCACAGTTGGATTGTCAATGTTTGTTTTCTTCAAAAACTTGTTTCAGAAGGTTCTTGGAACTAAAGATTCGGGAGATTCCTTGGAGCTGTTCCTGCTCTGTGGATGTTATTTAACTGGAAATCTCATTAATGCAGGGAAGTTGCCAGGGTTTAGAATTAAATCAGGACTGGGGCTGTAATTAGATGAGTATTATTTGATTTAGAAAATGACAGTGAGATGCTTGTATTTGGAAATTTAACCATTTGTATCACTATGATGCATAAACAGACTTGAAGACACCTGTTTAGGGTCAGCTATGGTTCCCAATTATTATTTGCAACTTCGAAAGTAGTTAGCAATTTGTTTTTCTTTAATTCATTTGCAGGGGATGGACATCGCTGGCTGGCCAGCATTTATTGCCCAAATCTAGTTACTCTTGAGAAGGGAGTGGTGAGCTGCCGCCTTGGAAAGGCTGATACAATGGAATGTCTTGCTGAGGGCAGTTGAGTTAACCACATTGCTGTGACTCTGGAGTCACATGTAGGTCAGATCAGATAAGGACAACAGATTTCCTTCCCTAAAGGGCATTAAGTAAACCAGATGGGAATTTCCGACAAACAACGATTTCATGGTCATCAGTAGGTTCACACACCCATGAAGGTTTGTATATTATGCTGTAAAACCAACATCATGAGTGGTCAACACCCACAGGGCAACATGTGCAACAAAATTAATAATTCGTAAGAATATATTGGACAGCAAACCCCAGCCTGTAATTGGACAGGATGCCCCTGGTTCCCTGAAAACGCAAGATTCAGAGTCCCTTCACTGACTACATTCCTGCAGAACATAACTGAGATTTTAATTTTTGTGTCGTTGTCTGGAGAAGTGTGCCAACCGTCCATCTGCTCCTGTCGACAGGAAGCCCAAGACTTACTCTGACACAAATTTTGCTGCCAGAGAGCTGCAATCCTTGTTTGGACATCCTGCTGTATTCGACCACAATATTGGGTGGTGTGAACACTGAGATAGTCCATAGGTGGTCCTGGAGAAAGGGAGGGGAACTGGAGGAGAGGGGTGAGCTGGCCTGGCAGAAATGTTTCAAATGTCTTTTTAGAAAAGCGAACAGTCGTCCATTTTAGGAACCGTAAACATAGGCAGAGATACCGTGGTGCGTGCTCCATCTACTTTCTCTACAGAACTATAACTTGCATCCTTGCCAATGTCATAGAAACATCATATGCATAACCAAGAGGCCTACGAACAGCCCCAAGGAAAAGCACTTTCAAAATGGCTGCAACTGGATTAGCTAACGCTGAGTCTACCCGAGTCCAAGGCCAATGACTGAGAACTTGTTAAAATGAAGCCATTTGTGCACTTTAGTGGGCTGAATTTTTGCTGGGAATGAGTTCTCTGTACCCTCCCACCCCAGCACGTGTAAGCATCAGAGATAAGCCCACCCTCGTTTATCCACCCTGTCCCACATCTATTTAATGCCACAAAACCTTTAATTGGTTTGAGTTGAGTCTTCCCCTTTGCCAACCAGCAGGAAGTCTATCCTCCAGAACTGTCAGCCAATCAAATGCCACCAACTTACTTGTCCCAGCAGGAGCAGTGGCCATAGCTGGTACTGCAGCTATCTAAGATGCAAGTTTGCTGTGATGGATCTGAACTTCAAACCAAGTGTTGGGACTCACTGGGGCCAAGCTGGCACATCCTGGCAAGGGTATGGAGGGAAGTGGAGGGGTGGTTACAAGAGGATATGATAGGGTAGAGGGAATAACAAAGAACAAAGAAAATTACAGCATGTTAACCTGCCGTTTGGCCTCCAAGTCTGCACTGGCCATGGTGCCTGACTGAACTAAAACTTCCTACCCTGCCGGGGACTATATCCTTCTATTCCCAACATATTCATGTATTTGTCAAGGTGCCCCTTAATGTCACTATCGTATCTGCTTCCATTACCACCCCTAGCAGTGAGTTCCAGGCACCCACCACCCTCTGTGTAAAAAAACTTGCCTCAGATCTCCTTTAAATCTTGCCCCTCACACCTTAAATCTATATTCCCTAATAATTGACTTTTCTACCCTGGGAAAAAGCTTCTCACTATTCACTCTGCCCACACCCCTCAACTTCTGTTGTTACAATGAGAACAAGTTTTTCCAACCTCTCCCCATAGCTGATGCCCTCCATACCAGGCAACATCCTGGTAAATCTTTTCTGCACCCTCTCCAAAGCCTCCACATTTTCTGATAGTGTGGGGACCAGAACTGAACATTATATTTCAAGTGTAAAGTACAGTTTATTTATTAGTCAGATTGGCTTACATTAAGACTGCAATGAAGTTAATGTGAAATTCCCTTAGTCGCCACACTCCAGTGCCTATTTGGGTCAATGCTCCTAACCAGCACATCTTTCAGATTGTGGGAGGAAACCGGAGCACACGAAGGAAAGCCACGCAGACACAGGGAGAATGTGCAAACTCCACACAGATAGTGACCCGAGCTGGGAATCGAACCCGGTCCCTGGTGCTGTTAAGGCAGCAGTGCTCACCACTGTGCGACAGGCCACCTGTAATGTTGGGGTGGGGGGGGAGGTGGTGGCAGTTACTTGAAGGGGGAGGTACTGATATGCACAGGGGCCCAAAAAGGAGTCCCCAGCCACCAACCCGCTCAGTGAAATACACTGGGGTGGACATATGGCACCATCTTCCCCCACCATGGATAAGATCCTAGTGGTGATAGGAGAAGGCCCTCAAATGGCATTTACTTGGCCATTTAAGGTCTGCAATTGACCCACAGGTGGTGCACCTCCTGCAACTCCCCTTAATGCTGGTAAAATTTCAGGGGAGGCGGGGTTTGGAGGCAAGCAGGTAAGGGTTTGGGAATGGTGCCACTGGCGTGACACTATAATTTTCCCACGCCCCTCCCCTTGCCGTTCTGCCCCTGGGGGCAATAACATTCAGCCGAGTTTATTTTAAATGACTGCAGTGTGCAATACGTTTAATAAGAAAGCAAGCTTCTTTGATAGGGTTGCAAAGCAGGGCGCACCAGGCAATAAAAGATGTTCCTGACAATAAAGGATGAATGATTAACCTGTATGAAAGACCAACCTTTGCAAATTGTTTCAAGGGAAGATATTGACTCATTTAATGTAAACACATTTAACCCTTCCGTCACAATTGAGGAATGTTATATAAATGCATTAAGTATATTTTTTTTTGCCAGTAGTAATTTCTATCTTCAGGTTAAAAAATGTTTCTCTATAAAACAGGTTGATCAGTATTTTGAAGAATAAAAAGGTGTCTGGATATTTGAGATTGCCTCTTTCTCAGATCCGCTTCAATGATACGGACATGCCCTTATAACTTCCTGCAGTTACTAAAAAATTAAAGCTATTTGTTAAAAAAAAAGCAGCCTAGCTTTTCTCAAGTAAATTTAAACTTGTCTCTAATCTGCCATGGCGCTGGGACAGCAACAGATGTGGCAGTGCGCTCACTTTATTTTGTGTATCAACATTCCTGTGCGGTGTCTGCACGTTCTCCCTGTGTCTGCGTTGGTTTTCTCCGGGTGCTCTGGTTTCCTCCCACAGTCCAAAGATATGCAGGTTAGGTGGATTGGCCATGCTAAATTGCCCCTTACTGTAAGGGGGACCAGCAGAATAAATATGTGGGGTTACGAGGATAAGGGCTTGGGCAGGATTTGTGGACTCGATGAGCCAAACGGGATTCTATGATTCTAAAATTTCAGTTCATGAAATGAATGTTAAGGGCTTTCAGGTAACAAGGAAATGGCAAAAGCATTGAACAGCTCTTTTGCAACTGTCTTCTCTGTAAAAATAACAAATAAAATCCCAAGAGCACTTGAACATCAAGAGACAAAAGGGAGGGAAGATCTTAAAATAATCACAATCATTAGGGAAAAAAGATGGGCAGCACAGTAGCTAGCACTGCTGCTTCACAGCTCCAGGGACCTGTCTGTGTGGAGTTTGCACATTCTCCCTGTGTCTGAGTGGGTTTCCCCCAGGTCCTCTGGTTTCCTCCCACAGCCCAAAGGTGCGCGGGTTAGGTTGATTGGCCATTCTAAATTGCCCCTTAATGTCTTGGGATGCACTGGTTAGAGGGATTAGTGGGTAAATTATGCAGGGATATGGGCATAGGGCCTGGGTGAGATTGTGGTTGGTGCAGACTCGATGGGCCGAATGGCCTCTTTCTGCACTGTAGGATTCTATACCGGGAAGATAATTAGAGCTATAGGCTGACAAGTCCTGTAGACCAGATGACCTGCATCTTAGGGTTTTAAATGAAGTGACTACACAGACAATAGATGCATGGATTATAAATCTTCCAAAATGTTTCAGATTCTGAAAAGGTCCCAGCAGATTGGAAAATCTCAAACGCAGCACCACTATTCAAGAAAGACAGGAGACAAAAAGTAGGATACTGCAAGCCAGTTAGCCCTACATTTGTCATAGGGAAAATGCTAGCATCCAGTATGAAGGGGAACTGTATGGTATTTCTAAAATCGTCATACAATCAGGCAGAGTCAACGTGGTTTTGTGAAAGACAAATTGGGTTCCACTAATTTACTCCGAGTTATTTGGGGAAGTATAGAGCAAAGTGGGTAAAGGGAAACCTGTTGATGTGAAGTACTTGGATTTCTAAAAGGCATTCAATAAGATGTTACATCACAGGTCGCTATGCAAAATAGGAGCTCAATGTGAAGGGGTAACATAATAGCATGGATTGGTTGGCTAACAGGAAAAAAAAGGATAATTTTCAGATTGGCAAGCTATTAGTGAAGTGCCACAGGGATCAGTGCATGGGCCTCACTATTTAGGATCTACATCAATGACTTGGATGAAGGGACTGAATGTTAAATTTGCTGATGGCGCAAAGATAGGTAGGACAGTAAGTTATCAAAGTACATAACTGACTAAATTTGCAGAGGCAGGAAAACTTCCGACTCAGCAAATCCAATTCAAGAGAACATGCCCAAATATTCAGATTGTTGTTCTGAGGTTGGGGGAAGGATGTCAGTTTTGACTGGAGTCCAGGTCACCGCCCTGGAAACATTGCGGAGGCAGTCACATGGATTGCTGGGTCCATGTGACTGTTTGAAAGGCTGCCCTCATAGGGACTTCGTCCCACATTAAAAAAAAACCAAGAATAACCCTCCAGCCCTCACAATTCACACCCCCTACACACACTCATCATACTCCAGCCATGCCAACTCATGCCACTTCATTCTTCCTACACACTCTCACGACCAGTCATAAGCTCCATGGCAATCAGTGTCCCCCAACGTGCTTCCCCATGGCTCTTTGCCAACTTAGTGCCAACTCATATCATGCATGTCCACAGGAACTCATCAAGGCTCCTTAGGCAGCTCCTTCCAAACCTATGATTGCTACCATCTGGAAAGACAGCAGCATCAGGTACACGGGAACACCACCACCTGGATGTTCGCATCCAAACCGCTCACCATCCTGACTTGGAAATAGTTTGCTGGTCCTTCATTGCTGCTTGGTCAAAATTCTGGAACATTTTCCCCAATTACATTGTGGGTGTAAGTACACCCTAGGGGCTGCATTGGTTCAAGAAGGCAGTTCATCACCACCTTCCCAAGGGCAATTAGGGATGGGCAATAAATGTAGCCAGCAACGTCCACAAAAGGATAAAAAAACCCCACCATCCTTGGGCACATTGCAGAGAGAGCCCTGATCTAACAGTGAACCAGGAGACATCCTCTCAGCTTCCTGATGGACACCACACCCCCAACATGAACGGCAGCACTTCACCCCCACACCAACATTGGGGCATCAAAAGCCTCCTGTTGAGTCCCCTGGCAGACCCCTGACATGACCCCCCCACCATGAACCTTTCTGTGGCCCACCACCTCCCCATAACCTCCTCTGCATGACCACCTCCTGCACTCCCTCCCCTCTTTGCAGAGGTCCTCTTCTGCATAAACCCTCTGTGTGCATACTTCCCCCTATCAGAGCTCCAACCCCCTTGGCACATTTGTGATGCCCAGCCAGGCTGATCTTTACCTGCATTCATCAATATGTACACATGAGCATTGGTACTATACATTAGTCTGGCCCTAAGTTCTCCCAAATCCCTGGGAATAGTGAGACAGTAATCAAGCAGGTTTTTGGGTCGCAGGTTTGGGCAGCGAAGTATTATACAGTATATATCAAAGAACAAAGAAAATTACAGTACAGGAACAGGCCCTTTGGCCCTTCAAGCCTGCATCAATCATACTACCCATCTGAACTAAAGCCCCGTCCCCTGCTGGGGACCATATCCCTCCATTCCCATCCTATTCATATATTTTTTCCTGGTGCCCCTTAACAGTGACTATCGTATCTGCTTCCGCTACCTCGTTTGGCAACGGGTTCCAGGCACCCACCACTCTCTGTGTAAAAAAAAAACTTGCCTCGTACATCTTCTTTAAACCTTAGCCCTCGTACCTTCAACCTATGCCCCCTAATAATTGATTCTTGCACCCTGGGAAGAAGTTGAGTATCCACTCTGTCCGTGCCCCTCAGAGCCTTGTAGACTTCTATCAGGTTGCCCCTCAACCTTCATCATTCCAATGAGAACAAACCAAGTTTCTTCAACCTCTCCTCATAGCTAATGCCCTCCATACCAGGCAACATCCTCGTAATTATTTTCTGTACCCTCTCCAAAGCCTCGAGACTTAAATATCAAGACAGTTAACTCCAGCATCAGTAATCTGCTCCATTATAGAAGATGTATCATGTTGATATTTTAAAAAATATTTGTTGTATTAACATTACTGATGTTGATGGTGGCTGGGAACAAGGCCTGAACACTATCCTCAAAAGAATTATAAAGTGCACCCAGTCAGCAAAGGACACATTTCGAAAATAGGAAGAGAACTAATTGTTTTTCATAGTTGCTTGCATTTGATAGTTTCTAATTACTTATCTGATTTGCGCATTTTAATTTTTTTTAGCCCCAGTGGAAATGATAAGAATTTAACCTTTTTCCATCTTCCTCAATACTTTCACACTTTCAGATTCACTTTTTCTTTTGCAGAAGTCTTTTCAAAATTTGTATTTGCAGTGAAGAGGAGAAACAATAAGTGATAAAATGAATAAGTACCATTTTAATTCCATGGGGTTTTTATAGTGCATTTGTTTTAAAACTAGACAGGCTATCAGAGACCCCAGACTATAGTAACAATAAATGCAGAGAAATTGGATCTTTGACCAACAGAGATTCTTTGCACCAAACTGTTCAGCACCAACACAGATGAGGGTTTCTGAATTATTCTGCCCAGAATTTTAATTTGGAGTTTGCACATTCATTCTGTGTCTGCATGGGTTTCCTCTGGGTGCTCTGGTTTCCTCTAGCAGTCCAGCTTAGGTGAATTGATCATGGCAAAATTGCCTCCCAGTGTCCCAAGATGTGTAGGTTAGAGGGTTGACAGGGTAAATATGTGGGGTTACTGGGATTGGGTGTGGGACAGGGCCTGAGTGAGATACTTTATCAGAGAATTGGTGCAGACATATTGGATCAAATGGTCTCCTTCTGCTCTGTAGGGATTCCATGATTCTCTGATCCTAGACAGGGGCAGAGGGGGGAAAACAGGGAACAAATGCAAGAAATTGGAAACATCTGTTGGGATACATAAAGCACAGTACACTGAGGGCATTCTGGTAAGAGAGAAGCAGAAGCCCCAAAATAATAATGGCCATATTGTGTTTGTCAATTTTGCAGCATTCTGCCAGATTTACAGCAGGACAAAGTGGGAAGCACTCTGCAATTTCTTAATTGCTGCACATGTATTAGGTGCACAGTGACATAACTCAGAAGAATGGTGTTGAAGTCAGGGGCTATCCCAGGGATTGAGGGGCTAATAGACAACAACAGGAAAGGAGGGCTTAATGGGATATTTTATAGTGAGGGATATCAGCAACTTTTTCTCAGCAATTGGAATGAAAATTCAGAATGTATGGTAAACGTACGGTCTCACTGGACACACAATGTAAAGGATAATGATTGGAAAAACTATTGGGAACGGAATGAGAGCAGTCAAGAGTCGTGATTAATGTTGGAACTAATGACACAGATAAGGGAACATCTAAGATGTTGCAGATGATGGTAAAAGGGTTAGAAATTATTCCACTGCTTTCCTGATGCCCTCCTAGCTTCTGCACTCCATACATTTTAGTTTCTCAACTCTGCTGACCACATCCTAACCTGCAAAGTTCTCCTCTCCCACTACCTCCGTGCTCACTGACCTACATTAGCTCCTAGTGCACCAATGTCACCTATTTGAAATTCTAATCTTTCTGTTAAACTTCCTTCTGCCTTCACCCCTTTCTACCCCTGTAACCACCTATAACCCGCACACAATAGTGTTCCTCCAACTCTGGCCTCTTGAGCCATTTTCCCCCCCACTTTGCTTCATTATTGGTGGTTGCATCTTCAATTATTGAAGGCCTCAGCTCTGTAGTTCCCCCCTTCCTCAACTTCTCAGCCTCCCCATCCCTCTCATCTTGTTTAAAGCTGTCCTTAAAACCATTCACTTGGGGGAGTTTGCTGATTTCCCACATGACTGCCTATGGTTCAAGTGCAAAAACTGTCAATCAAGCCATTACAAAAGACCAACATTTTAACTTATATAATAAAAGCACAGTACAAGCAATGAAAATATGTACAAAACACTGGCTAAGACAAAGTTGTATGGTTTTGTTATTAAAGCTAGCTATAGTCATGAGTGATTTTGACTATGTTCAATGGGGGGAGAAGACAAAGGCTATTTTCTACAGCTCTTTAAATTTATGATCTGAGAAAGACTATTCCCTCTGCCTGGAGAGACAGTGATGATTTAATTTTAATTGGATTGGACAGATCCTATACTCACTTTTCAAAAATTTGGCACCTGGTCAAATGAGTCCAGCAGTTCTTTGCAAACAAATAAAGAAACATCTAACTGCGTTGAAGATTTTAATTTCTACAATTAATGTCAGAATTAATGTCAAAGCTGGCATCTGAAATGTTACATGGATTGAATTAAAATATAATTGCTCCTATTCGTAAGTTTTCAAGTGACTTTAAGAGGATGTTACTGCTGGAAAAATAGTTTTAAACTTTGAGTAGCATCAGTATTTTCCATTTACAAAGACATTTTCTTTATATGAAAGATGATTCATTTTGTTTTCCACCACGCCCCTCTGCCCGTATGGGTTCCAAGCAAATTGTACATAACATCTAACTGTGTCTTGGAGTTATAATATTTATAGCCACAATACATGAGGCTGAATCAAATTTTCTCTGCGAATGATGGTAAAATTTAATGGGCTGCACTAGAGATTCCGGCATCAGTGCTATACTTGCAACTACAATGGAATTCCCTTACGTGTACAACAACAACAAAAGCTTGTATTTATGAGGCACCTCCAATGCAGTAAAACTTCCCCTTTCACAGAACCACTGTCAAGCAAGATTTCACACTGAACCACCCAAGCAGACACTGGGGCAGAAGACCAAAAGCTTAGTCATCAAGGTAGATTCTCAGGAGCATTTTAAAGGAAAGAGAAGAGATGGGGAGCAGTGTACGGAGGGAATTCCAGAGTTTAAAGTTTATTTATTAATCAGTTACATTGGCACTGCAATGAAGTTATTGTGAAAATCCCCTAGCACATACCAGTGCCTGTTCGGGTACACTTGAGGGAGAATTTAGCATGGCCAATGCACCTAACCAGTGTATCTTTCAGACTGTGGGAGGAAACCGGAGCACCTGGAGGAAACTCACGCAGACACAAGGAGAATGTGCAGCCTCTGCACTGACAGCGACCCAAACTGGGAACTGAACCCAGGTCCCTGTGGGGCAGCAGTGCTCAGCACTATGCCACCCCTTTGGATGCTGATAGCACAGTGGCAATGGGGTGATTTAAATTGCAACAACGAGAGAGGCTAGAATCAGACAAGTGCAGATATCTCAGAGTACTGTAGGTCTGGAGGAGATTCCAAGACGTATATCAGATTTAAAGGCCTGGACAGATCATTTAGAATTTGTCCAATAGCATGAAACAGTAAGTATCTATTCAATCATTGCTCCTGATTTTCATTTCCATTGGGTTCAATGGTCCTGTATCTCTATACCGGTTCACCGCATACAAGCAATGTACTGATTTCCCCCCCACCGCACCCCCCTCGCCCACTTACCTAAGTAAGTGTTTCAACAAACCCAAGCCTTATGCAATAAGAGAGCATTAACCAAAGATTTAATAACTGTTTAAGAATAATTGAAAAAAGTTTAATTGCTATATCATTTCACAATGCCGTATGTGGAGTTGTTTAGTTTCATAACTGTTTGCGATTACAAATGATTCACACAGCCTGACTTCACTATGAACTTCAAACAAACTAGAAGAACAAAAGGGTTTTTGAGTGCTCTGCATTCCCAAGTCACAAACAGAATCAACAGTTCCTATGGCTTAAGTCATCAGTGAAGAATCTTCCTTCCTGGTATTCTTACTCAATCTTTTCACCAAATTACTGCCTAGTCTCAAATTTTCCTGTTACATAGATTTCAATTTTTGTGACTCATTTCTCATCAAGAACCTGAACACTCACCTTATCCTCTGACTCTGAGCAAGTTTACTAAACGTTTCCATTTTCTCTACTCAGGAAAGCACAACTAATCTTTGCCAATGATCTTCATCTGTGCATCAGAAGGTCAGTCAAAGGAGATACCACAGTTGCACTGTATCAGATGTCTTTCAGTTTGTGTGGGTGAGAAATGACATGTCACAGACACTAACATATCGTAAATATTCTTTAACAGTGATTCAACATCATCTTCCTGTGGTATGAACTCTATGCTTGAAGGATTTTACCAGTAGAAACAGTCACAAACCACTGAACTTATGTGAAGCCAGGCCTTGTTTACTGATACATTTAGTTATTGGAACCAAGAATCAGCAGCACGGATATTGTATATTAAATGAAAATTTGAATTTGGTTTCAGATGAATGATGGTAATTTTTCGCTAGTTTTAACTCTGGATGTTCTCTGACTTATGTCCTGAAATATGAAATTGGTTGCCCACACCTCACTTAAGGCAAAACTGCATTCTGAATGCTTGTCCTTAACTGCATTATAAAGACAAAATTCCATCTCTATCAATGAACTTCTCTTGAAATATTACAATCATATGAAAATTAATTGGAGGTGCCGGGCTTGGATATTAAAATCTGATACAATTATCATGTTTTTTGCATTACCTATAAACATAAGGGTAAATTTTCTGGTCCTACCCACCATGGGAATTGGAACAGGCGGGACAGAAAATTTGGCGGACCATATAAAGGTCTGTTGACTTAGGGTACGGAAATTTCCGGTCCTGGGGTGCTCGCAGCTGGAAAATCCCGCCCACATCAGTCTAAAGAACGACTGGTGATTACTGTGGAATTGAGTAATAATCTTAAATAAATTTAAGTAAAATCAACTTTTACAATTAGGATATAGGGCTTCAATCAATTTTCCCAGAATGTACTTTTTAAACAGTTATCAGCTATACTTGCTGGCGACTAATCCTGCGCTAATCAGAGTGAAGGACGCCAGTTCTGCAGAATGACTTCTTGCCTCCAATGTTAGGCATTTCTGAATAATGTGGTATACATTCAGGTGAAAATTAGAACTGCCTTTACATTTTCCAAAGAATGTGGTGTAATTTTAATTACAAGACAGCAACTCTTGTTATGCCAGTGTGATGATGCCATTTTCCATAGCAGCCATCTTTGTAAACCCTGGGTAACTTTATCAATTTTGGTGGCAACTGTGCCCTACCATAGATCATTACAGGACTTGTGCGGCCAAACTTTAGTGCAATTGCCCTGCCCTGGGTTGAAGTGCAAATTCTAGAGGCAGTTGAAAAGGATAGTGCATTAAATCATTGCAAAGTTTCCAATGAAGCAAGTAATTTTAGAACCTTTCACATGATGCAATAAATACAGACAATACAATATGAGCAGCAGTAAGATAAGATGAACATTTCCACTGTTGTGATTGAAAGGGAGCTCAGAAGTGTGAAGTTGCAAATGGATTATGTGTAGCCACATTAATGGAGAAATTGCAGGCAATGACATTCTATTTACACCAAAAATACAGAATACAAAATGAATATCTTAATAACACAAGCGTACCCAAGGGCTACAAAGATATCTCTCATAAGTGGCATAAAACCATTTTGTCAAAGTTCTTGCAAGTACATCACCGAATATCAATATCAACTCCTTGCTCTACGTTTTTTAAAAAATCCAACCGTGACTGTTCAGCTTTGAGACATCACAAGGCTTATAAACTGTGGGTCTAAAGCCAGTTGAGCGAACACAGGTGTGTTTGGACTCAAATAGTTTGTCATAAAACTCCCTGGAGTACAGCCCCTGTCACGGAAAGAAATACTTCTGCTTTCTGGTTTTAGATTAACCAACAATTCACAACATAAATGAAGCAAACATATCACATACATCATATTTGGTCAAACTTGGTCATGCCCAAGTGGTAACAGATACAGATGTAAAATGTAGATAAAATTAAACAAATGGTTTCAGTCAAAGAGGGTCTTGAAAGATATTTTAATGATGTTTGTATTACAAGTAGTGAAGCATTTCTGAGCCAGAATACTTGCCAGATTCCAAAATTGTTCAGGAACGGAACAGGAAACAAAAAAAAAGGCAACTAGACTCAGTTTTATGTTTGGATATAAAACCAATCCAGTTAACGGGGGCAATTTTCCAGCCACGATGCACCCAGCAGATTGCGTTGGTGTAGCGCGGGTCAGGGAATCATGGAGCCAGCGAGAACCCCTTTTGGGCCTAGGCATAAGGAATAAAGAACTGTACAGCACAAATCTATTCTGAAGATGTCAACCTAAATTGGATGTTGTGAAATCTAAAGGAAGTTAGTCTGCAGGTTGTCCAATGCCTGCCAGAGGGCCTTCAATTGGTGTAAACTGGTCAAAAACAGAGGACCAATGTCACTCTATCATTTAAGAAGGGTAGACAATCTAATGTTAGTTGTGGGAAGTTATTAGAAGCTGGATTATTAGTGACAGAGTGACTTAGTATTTGGATAAATAGGAGCTGATCAAAGAGACAGCATGAATTTGTAAAAGTTAAATCATGTCTAGCAAAGCCAGTTGAATTTTCTGAGACACGACAGATAAGATAGTCAATGGGGATTATTTACTTGGACTTCCAGAAGGCATTTAACAAGGTTCCACACAAGAGAATATTAATAAAGGTGAGAGTTTATGTAATTTTCACAGTATTTGTAAACAAATAAGGGTGACACGGCACAGTGGTTAGCACTGCAACCTTACAGCGCCAGGGGCCTGGTTTCGAATCCCGGCCTGGGTTCACTGTCTGCGTGGAGTCTGCATGGGTTTCTTCTGTGTGCTCCGGTTTCCTCTCACAGTTTGAATGATGTGCTGGTTAGGTGCATTGGCCATGCTAATTTCTCCCTCAGTGTACTCAAACAGGCACTGGAGTGTGGCGACTAGGGGATTTTCACAGTAACGTCATTACAGTGTTAATGTAAGCCTAATTGTGACATGAGTAAATAAACTTTAAATTGATGGGATGAATGAATAAAGCCTGACATCCAAGTTTACTGACAATGTGATGTTATGTGGTATTGTAAACAGTGCAGATATAAGCAGAAAATTACAATGGAAAATCAAGAGATCAACTGTGCATGCTGGAGTTTAATTTAAGAATAAATGAGGTTATTCACTTTGGAAAGAAGAAAGATTCATCAGCGTATTTGGAACTATGAACAGTGATATTTTGGGGTCCCTTAAAAACTAAAGTTCAAGTTTATTTATTAGTCACAAGTAGTCTTACATTAACACTGCAATGAAGTTACTGTGAAAAATCTTCTAGTCGTTACACTCCAGTGCCTGATCAGGCACACTGAGGGAGAATGTAGCATGGCCGATGAACCTAAATGGCATATCTTTGGACTGTAGGAGGAAACTGGAGCACCCAGAGGAAACCCATGCAGACATGGGGAGAACGTGCAGACTGACAGTGACCCAAGCTGGGAATCAAACCTGGGTCCCTGGCACTGTGAGACAGCAATGTTATCCATGGTGCCACCGTGTCCTCTTGTGAGCAGCTATGAGGGGTGGTATTTAATGAAGGCAACAGGAGTCTTGCCTGCTGGTTGTAGAGCAGGTTAGAGCATTGCATCACCTGCTTTTGTGATGGTCTAATAAATTAATCACGCACTCAACTGGCCAGCATCCAGTCCAGCCACTAAAAGCTGCCACTCAGTCAGAGGCCAGCAGCTCTTCATTTCTTGACTATGCCACAGGGATGGCATTGGCTGCTATCAGTACTACACCCACCTAAGGTCCAGGATAACTGATGGATCTAGGCAAAGATGAGTGATGGTGGGAGAGGAATAGTAGCGTGGCAGGTGGGGGAGAGGAAGAGGAACATGTCAGGGGAGTTGCAGAAAGGCAAGGGGATATCTGTGAGCAGCCCCCTTCATTCCCAATGCCAGATCCCTCAAATGCCTTTGATCTACGGCCCTCCCGGGGAGCCTGCAAGCAACCCCAAAGGGTTTTTTGGCCTATCCATGTGGCAGGTCCAAGGCCTGCTCCTGGGTGAATATCAGTTCAACAAGATGAAGCTGAAGGCAGCATCGGCTGCCCACTTAAGAGCTTCAGTTGGCAGCGGGATGGAAAGTTCATCCATGGGCCTTCCCATCGTGGACTCAATTGGAGTGATGTGGCAGTGTGATCTCCACCTGCCATCCACCTACCTGATTAAAAAGGCCCTCCCACCACTAAACACATCATGGGGGAGGGCATTAAATCCCACCCAAAAAATAATTTGTAAATCTATTGGATTTTGTCTTTTATTTTAGGAATATAAAGGGGTGAGTGCTGTACTGCAGCCGCACACAGCACTGATCTGACTGTACTGCACATTAGGAAGGATATATCGGCCTTGGAAAGATGCTAACAGATTCAGCAGAATGATACCAGGGTTAAAGGGATTAAATTATTGGTACTGATTGCATAGATTTTTCTTGTATATAATAGATTAAGGGGTGACTTAAGTGTGGTATTTATAGGGTAATTGTGGAGTTGAAAGGGTAAATAAATAGAAATCATTTCTTCTAGTGTGAGATTTCAGAACAATGGTCAATTTTAAAAGTAAAGCTGTATAATTAGAGGTCCTGCCAGTATGCTGTACAGTAAGTGAAATTCTCCATTGACATAACTGGACTTATGATTTGGATGATAAATTCAAATACTGATAATCTGAGATTACTGGGCTACAGTAATGCTCTATTCCTGTTTAAAGGTTGTTTTAATGAAAGAAATGCATAACTTAGAATTATTATGCCATTATATACTGTCCTACTCCAACAGAACGAATATGTACAACTTTATCTACATCTGTATATATCTACATCGTATGTTGTCATATACGATGAGGGTTTGTTGTCTAATAACAAAAGGTTTTAAAATGGTATTTGTTTGCACTGGCCGGGGGAGGTGGGGGAGGTGGGGAAGGTGGGGAAGGTGACCCTGTGTATTAACAACTCTGAGGTGGGCAGCATCCCGTCATGTTACCCCTTCACAGTAGATGTTGACCAAAGGAATGTCCATTGCTGCCAAACCCCAGCAGATGCTCCTTCACATGTTGAACTCAGACCCCAGTAATCCAAATCCTACAGGCACGAGACTTCAATCCTTTACAATCCTCCCAGTTTCCTCCTCTCTCATCTTTGATTTCTTCCCATCTCGATTTTCCATCTTGGGTTCCATTCTGCCTCCAAACTTTGACCTTCAGCCGCTTCTCCTGACCTCACTTCTCTCTTTCCAGTTTCACCAAGTCAGGTGGTGGACTCCGACTCCACTCTTCATCATCCTGCATGGCTGGGGTCATAAACTCTGACTGTTCAAAATAATACCCCGACCTCAGGCCCTCACTCTTGCTTTGTAATCTGTCAGTTAAATGAGCTCAAATTCAAAAAGACGTTAGCCTTTATCATAATAAAGGCACTCAGATTTCAAAAGGGAAAGGTTTGAAAGTAAAATTGAAATTTCACAAAGTAATGCAGCTTGGGTTCAGTCACAAGTTATGTGCATTTCACATATCAGACTTCCAAGCTTTGTGTCTAAATGAAATATTGATATTAAAAAAAGACAAACAGATGTGGCCATTGGAGAAGAAACAATAAAGGGAAAATTGGAATTGATTGCGAATGTCCTGAAATAAAATTTATTGTTTTCTTACCAACAAAAGAAAAATCATTATAATATAAAGTGAGGCAAAATAAATTAAAAGTCATCAACCATGTTGAAATGAATTAGAAGATGTCCATGTAAATGTCAAGGAAGATCAACTGGTATTATATTGAAAAATACATTTGTAATAGATCCTTCTGCAATATTCACACATCAGACAGGGACATCGTAATATTAATACCTGCTTTGCGTACTCCAAGAGAACATTTGGGAGTTACGCTGCCGTGTTTACACTGCTCTCAAAAGACAAAGCATCAGAATTAGGCCATTCGGCCCATCGAGTCTGCTACACCAATCGATCATGGCTGATAGCTTTCTCAAGCCCATTCCTTCACCTTTTCCCTGTAATCTTTGATCCCCTTACCAATCAACAGCCTATCTACCTCTGTCTTAAATACACTCAATGACCTGGCCTCCACAGCTTTCTATGGCAATGAATTGTACAGATTCACCGCTGGCTGAAGATATTCCACCTCATCTCAGTTCTAAAGGGTCATCCCTTTACTCTGAGGCTCTGCCCTCGGATCCTAGTGTCCTATCATCTTCCCACATCCACTCTATCCAGGCTTTTCAGTATTCTGTAAGTTTCAATGAAATCCCTCCTCATTCTCCTGAACTCCAGGACCCAGAGTCCTCAAATGCTCCTCATATGTCAAGCTCTTTATTCCTAGGATCATTCTTGTGAACTTCCTCTAGACCCTCTCCAAGGCCAGCACACACTTCCTTAGATATGGGTCCTAAAATTGCTGTTGTTTCATTGGGTTTATAATTAAAAATGTGGCATTATTTTCCCAGCCAATGGAAAATAATAACTGGTATGGTGAAAGCTTGTCTGTCAACTCACTCTAAACCTGATTCACTTTGCTAGCATTGACCAAAATCAATCCATAATATCTTTCAGACTAGAGACATTCCTCTTCATGTATGTATCAGTATAGAGGAAGAGTGCTGCTTAGAACCAACTTCAATAACCCTTGAACTAGATACACTTTTCACATATGATTTTCCTTACAGTTAAATTGATAGAATCCCTACAGAGCAGAAGGAGGCCATTCGGACCATCGAGTCTACACTGACAACAATCCCACCCTGGCTCTATCCTTGTAACTCTACATAATCCCCCTGACACTAAAGGAGCCATCCCACCCAGACCTGTTCCCCATAACCCCAAGTATTTACCTCGCTAATGCCCATAACCTATACATCCCGGGACACTAAGGGGCAATTTAGCATGGCCAATGCGCCTAACCCGCACATCTTTGGACAGTGGTAGGAAACTGGAGCATCGGAGGAAATCCACGCAGACATGGGGAGAATGTGCAAACTCCACATGGACAGTGACCCAAGCTAGGAATCGAACCCTGATCCCTGGAGTTGTGAGGCAACAGTGCTAACCACTGTGCCACCGTGCCGATCTTCTATGGATTGCAACCGATGTTAAAATAAATAAAGTTAATGGTAATAGTTACATAAAACCAAGACACGTGATACTAAATTAACACAACTCACACCTTGTGAATACTTCTACTTTTTGAGAAATTCAAGCACCCTCAGATTTATGTCAAAATGCCCAAACTAGCTTAGGAACATTTAAGGAATCATTGGTTCCAGTATTAAAAAAAAATCATACAATCATAGAATGGTTACAGCACAGGAAGAGGCTATTTGTCCTGCAGTGTCTGTGTTGGCTCTCTCCAAGAGCAATTCACCTACTCCCACCTACCTGCCCTTTACCAATAGCCCTGAAAACTACTTTTCCTCTTCAGGCGCCATTTCACTCTCCTTTGAAAGACATGAATGAATCAGCTTTCACTATACTCTCAGGCAGTACATTCCAGGCCCTATTTGCTGGGGAAAAAATTATTTTCCTCATGTAGCTGTTGCTTCTTTTGCTATTCATCTTTTTTTTGTGTCCTTTGTTTCACTGAAACATCCACAAAAATTAAGATTGCTCCACATCAGTAATTGTGATTTTTCATCTAAGATTTGAGATCCATCCAAAACCTTGTAAGCAGCCTCTTTAATGGGATGTGGTGTGTAGGAGACCCAGCTGCTCACAATTCTCTAGCCTAGAGAATTATCCATGGTCAGCTCGTTGCACGGGGATCTTTGGCTTCAAAAGCTGAATGAAAGGGTACTTTGAAGAATGGGATTTTCTGGCCCTTTCCGCCGATGAGATCTTTTGGTCCTGCCCCAGTCACGGAGAAGTGAACCATAAAAAAAACGCTGTAGACTTCGGAGAGACTGGAAGATCCCACCAGTGACCAATAATGAGCCATGGGTAAACCTGCTGTGGGGAGAGCTGGGAAATTCTGACCAAAATGTTCACTACTACGCCAAAATGTGTAAAATATTAAAATTTTCCCCCAGAACCCTATTTAGGAAGATGTGCTTGAGGGAAATTTGGGGTTAAACAATCACCTCATCTGATCTCTGTTTCTATTATTTAACAATTGCTGCCAGGCAATATTCTGGTACCTAACTTGCAAACAAACTTTCCTTGTTATATCTGATCCTCCTGAAGAAAACTACCATTGACATGCTGTAGCCTTAATATTCTTCCTCTGCAGTTTTTGTGCTTTCTGTAGGTTCGAACAGATATTCTATTAATGTCCCCTTCTCTGTGTGCAAGCATGATTAGCGCTATTATGTGTCAGTCGCAGCTCAGTTGGTAGCGTTCTTTCCTTGAGTCAGAAGGTTGAATGTCAAGTCCCATTCTAGAGCTTCAAGCACAAAAGCTGACACTCCAGTGCAATAATTGGGCCCTTTGCTTTCCAAATCTATTCACACTGTTGATCTGTTTAATGGTGTAAAACTAAATGGCAATCCCTTCACTCCTCCATCTACACAAAAAGCAGAATGATAATCTTGAGCCTGTATGGGAGATGGATGTGCGTGCAAAATGAAGTTCTGGGATTGGAGAAAATGAGAGCTAACATTAGCTAACAAGTGGAATAATATTGCTAATACGGTCTCATTCATTGAGCTGGTAACCAGAGCAGCAAAACAATAAAATGCTTGTACCATTTGTGACAGTATAAGTCATTTGAGGTCCTCTTTCCAGAATTTCTATACTTTGCTTCTGCCTTGAGCATACGCATGCTGCCGCACATTTGTTTCCCCAGAAACAAAAATTGTAACTATTTAGCTCTGGGTTTTGGATCAGCTCTGGCTCAGTCATGGTATTCTCACTTCTAAATCCCTATAGTGCAGAAGGAGGCCATTTGGCTCACCAAGACTGCACTGACTCTCTGACAGAGTGCCTTACCCAGATCCTCTATCCCCATCCTATACCCATAATCCCACATATTCAACATGGCCGATCCACCTAACCTGCACATCTTGGCCACTGAGCATGGTCAATCTCCTAATCTGCAAATTTTTGGCAACGAGTTCCGAATTGAAGCTTGAATACATAATCTAGGCCAGCGCCACTGCAGTACTGAGGAGGTGAGGCTCTGTCAGGGAAGTCATCTATTGAATGAGATGGTAGCCCAAAGTCCCACCTAACCTTTCAGATAGATGTCAAAGAGCTGACCTAGCCAACACTTATCCCCCAGCCGGCTTCACTAAAAACAGGTAACTTGGTCACTCCTCACATTCCACAAAGTTTCCCGCCACACTTCAAAAAGTATTTAATTGGTTATGAAGCATCTTGGAACATCTTGAGGTCAGGCAAGTCAGTAAGTAAATGTAAATTCTTTCTTTTACAGCTGCAGCTAAAGTCATGACCAATTTATATTGCACATCACATCCACTATGATTTCTTTTTATGTGACACATTAAGACCATTGGGAAAAGCTATGGTCTCAGTCACAGTCCATTATTCAGCAAGATTTCAGCTGTCTGTTGCTTTTTTAATTCTAGGTTAGCATTTTTTTTTCAGGGCTGTTAATCAGTTTCTATGAATTCAGTAGCATGGCAATGACAACGCTTCTTCCCCACATCAGAGTGTTGACTGTTCTTTCTAAAGCCTCAGTACTTAATGAATACATACTGTTATTGACAACATTTTTTATCTGATTATTCTAACTTCAATAAATGACTACTCCATGAGAAAGAAAATCTCTGAAATAAAGTGGTCTAATTATGCATTTAAGAATATTGGGTACGATCTTAAAGCCATTCACGTCACGATCCTGCTGCAGGGAGGCTGGAGAATTTGGTGCCCAGCCAAATCTCCGTTCACTGCAGTGGGGTGGGAAAATCCCACCGGAATGAATGGTGGTAATGTTCTGGCTATTTAATTAAAACTATTGTAGATGTCAAGGACAGCTCTAGACAACAACTACTAACAGCCAGTTTTACAAGTTAGGTGCATTGGCCATTGCCAAATTCTCCCTTAGTATACGGCACAGTGGTTAACACTGCTGCCTCACAGTGCCAGGAACTGAGATTCGATTCTCAGCTTAGGTCACTGTCTGTACGGAGTCTGCATGATCTCTCTGTGCCTGTGTGGGTTTCCTCCAGATGCTCCAGTTTCCTCCCACAATCCAAAAGTGCATTGACTATGCTAAATTCTCCCTCAGTGTACCTGAACAGGTGCTGGAGTGTGGTGACTGGGGGATTTTCACAGTAATTTCTTTGCAGTGTTAATGTAAGCCTGCTTGTGACACTAATAAATAAAAAAGCTTAAAATTGTGTGCAACATTTCCTGATAACAAAGAGAAAACTTTTGACTTACTTCAATATAACTGGATGAGGCCGTAAGCTAATATAATGATTAGAGTTGCACTGGTTATAAAAAGTGGCCAATCATTCACTTTACCAGGGTCATCCTGGAATCAAAATCTTCTTTTTTCCCCTCTCTTCCTACATGTACTTATTGGCAAATGATCTTGATGTACTATAGCAATTTTTTATTGCATTATTTGTATAAAATGATAAGACGTTTTGTATAAAACGATAAGACGTTTTGTATAAAATGTATTTTTAAAGAAGAGTAGTCTGGGAAAATCTGCCACTAAGAATGCACTCTTTCTCCATTCCCTACTCCCCCAAGTCAAGGCAAAATATTTGTACAGTTTGAAAGCCAGCGCAGAATTTCCATCAAAAAGAACCCCAGGTGCAAAATTCCTGAGCTGAAATCTTACCAGCATTTTCGCTGGCAGGATTTTCCCATCCCACCGCAGTGAAGAGAGATTATGCTGGCCACTAAATTCTCTGACTTGGCCGTAGTCAGAGTGTGTCGCTCAACTTCTCAAAACATTGGATTACATTTTAGAAGAGAAATTGTCTCTGGCAATTGCGGTTTTACGTGGGCATCAACTCTCAAGACAATCGTGATATCTCTGCAGCTACATATCAGCAAAGGACTCACAAACAGTGAACTCGCTGGTTGTTTTTATTAACTTTAATTTGACTAAGAAAGTAGCTACCTAGTGTACCCGAAATTCTGCACGCACACGCATGTGTTGTAAAGGTCAGATGTTGGTTTATCTTTTTAAATGATTTTTTCCACAATAAAAGCAAAAAAAAACCTAAAAGTCTGCTGGATTAGTTTCTTCTGTACAATCTGCATGTTTATGATTAAACATGGGATTTTCAGGTGTGATTGGTGATGGGTGTGGAAAATTCTGCCAGAGGCCCAAGAAGCCCTTATTGTGTTTCGTGCCAATGTAAAGGCATGATGTGATTGTCCCCAGCCCCAGTGACATAACTGAGCTCCTGATATTCAAATTTGCATCTGATTATCTGTCCATTCCGCTCAATAATACCCCTGACATGAAATACAACATGTCGCCCACGCTGTGCTCCTAGCAGGCAGAACCCACCCGAGGAGCTCAGATGACTCGGGGTGGGAGGGTCTTCCCAGGCATTGCCCCTTGCCAGGGGGCAGTGCCTGAGTGGTACTGGGGGCAGGGAGGTGTGACATGTTCACTCAAAAAGCCACCTCGATCTTTACAACGTCAAGTTGCTGGCAGGATGGGCTTAGACAGAGCTACCTCGCCAGTGTGATGTCATGGATCCACCCCTTGGAGTTTTGTTCCATCAAGCTAACAATGTGGTGCAGAAAACTGCCATTGGGGCTGGCAGCTTGAAAGCCATTTTCCTGCCCACTGCAACACCCTGCAGAAACATGGACAAGTTCCACTCATAGATAACAGGTAAATGCCATTATCCTCACTAATTAAAAGCCAAATCCTTTATGGTCAGACATGGAGTCGTATCCACTGGTGGCCACAGTGATTCCTCTGCTAAGAGCAGCATGCACCCCATCTGAACAGTGTACACTGCAGCCTGAGCAGTGTACACCCAAGAAACAGGAGTTCTATAATAGGAGAAACTGATACAAATGAGCCAAGTGATTTTGCTTGAACAAATGATTGATTAAATCACTCAAACTTACATTTTTACTAACTCCAGGACGTGCTGTGCAAGATTACAGTAATCAGACAATAAATCTGTTGTAGGAAATTAATGCAAATATTTGCAGTTTTTTTTGTCATGCCACACTGGCACTCAAACCTTCTCCTGTGACCTTTCCCCTTATCTATTGTCATCAACTTTATTTTTTCAGCCGAGTCTTCATATAAAGATCCACTTAGTCAAATTAATTTGAAGTATTTCTAAAATAAGATTGTTGCTTTTTAATGTTAAACCATTTTCCCGAGCAGTAGCAGCTCCAAGTTGTTGCAGATAATCAATTGTTAAAGAAATTAAAATATTATCCTACAATAAATAATAGCTCTACTGCAACTGAGAAAAGGTATATTCTGGTCTTAGTAAGGAAAGGTTTATTTACCTGATAATATCTCATAAACAAAGGCCAATGCGCAAGACACCTCTCTGGTCCTGACTACACCCTTTGACTCCAATTTCTAAACAATGAGATATGCTTTTACAGATGCTCTTGTTCTCCTGGCAGTCAGGATACTCCAGTAGCAAACAATAAAAGAACTAACTACACAAAGTAAAGGTTCAAATTTAAAACAAAAACTTCATTACACCACCACTCAGGCAACACCATGAACCACAAATACTCCCCACAATCTCCATCTCCTTGTGATTCAAACTGGGTCAGCTGACCACCACATCATTTTGCCATTGGCTACCTTGTCAGCTGACCCTCACAGCATGCTCCCATTGGTTCCACTATAATAGCTTTGGCCACTTAAATTGCTCTTAGAATTGGAATGGCATGGATTTCTAACTGTAAGCCAGAGGTTCAATTTGCAATGTGGTTTTTGATTAGCTTCATCCTTATTTTTGTGTAAAGTGGAGCAATGATAAGAAGAAATTGAGCCCCAGATGTTAACATTCTGAATGAAACCTAACTTCCACTGTTCTAGTTTAAAATTTATTTATTAGTGTCACAAGTAGGCTTACATTAACACTGCAATGAAGTTACTGTGAAAATCCCCTACTCACCACAGTCCGGTGCTTGTTCGGTTACACTGAGGGAGAATTTAGCATAGCCAATGCACCTAACCAACATATCTTTCAGATTGTGGGAGGAAACCAGAGCACCTGGAAGAAACCCATGCAGATACAGGGAGAACATGCAAAAAGTGAACCAAACCAGGAATCAAACCCAGGTCCCTGGTGCTGTGAGGCAGCAGTGCGAACCACTGTGCCACCATGTCACCTCATCTTGGTCATCTTGTGCTGATCTAAACTGACCCTTATCTGCCCACAACGTTGGCCCTTCTGACCTGAACTGCATTGTCTGCCTTATCTATAAATTGCCAGCTCACACAGCTAACTGAATAAACTTACAGCTGTAAAGATACATGTTTCTAATATGGAAAAGGTTGGCATATATATGAGATAAAGTTTTAGGCTTCAAACTGAATTCTGATGGAATAATGTCATGCGCTGAAATATTTAAACTAGCACATTTTAAAAAGTGTCCAATCATAAAGGACATTTGATAATGTGTTAGGCTGGATGCAGCGCTGCCATAATCCGGTTGTGAATGGTGGTGGACAATTAATCAGCTCACTGGAGGAGGAGCCTACACAAATATCCCCATCCTCCACAATGGGGGAGCCCAGCACATCAATGCAAAAGTTAAGGCAAATGCATTTGCAAATATTTTTAGCCAGAAATGCTAAGTGGTCTCCGCTGGAGGTTCCCAGCATCACAGATGTCAGCCTTCAACTAATGCAATCCATTCCATGTGGTATCAACAAATGGCTGAAGGCACTGGGTCCTGTAAAGACTATGGGCCTTGTCAATATTCCAGCAATAATACTGAAGACTTCTGCTCCAGAACTTGCTGCACCTCTAGTCAAGCTGTTCCAGTACAGCTACAACATTGGCATATATCCGGGCATCTACCCGACAATGTGGAAAATTGCCCAGGTTTCTCCTGTAGACAAAAAGCAGGACAAGTCCAAATCGGCCAAATGCCAGCCATCAGTCTACTCTTGGTCGTCAGTAAAGTGATGGAAGAAGGTATCAACAGTGCTAATAAGCAACACTTGTTTAGCAATAACCTACTCACTGATGCTCAGTTTGGGTTCTGCCAGAGTCACTCAGCTCCCAACCTCACTACAGCTTGGGATCAAGCAATAGAGCTGAACTCTAGTGATGAGAGAGACCGCCCTGACATCAAGAGAGCATTTGACCAAACTAACTGCATGGCATCAAGGAATCCGAACAAAACTGGAATCAATGAGAATCGGCGGGAAAACCCTTCACTGGTGGAGTTACACCTGGCACAAAGGATGGTTGTGGGCATTGGAGGCCAATCATCTCAATTCCAGGACATCACTGCAGGAGCACCTTTGGGTAGTGTCCTTGGCCCAAACATCTTCCACTGCTTCATTAATGGCCTTCCTTCTATGTCAAGGTCAGAAGTGAGGATGCTCACTGATGACTGCACAATATTCTGTTTCATTCACAAATCCTCAGATGAAGCAGTTCATGCCTAAATGCAACAAAACCTGGACAATATCCAGGCTTGGGCTGACAAGTGGCAAGTAACATTTATGCCACTAATGTGTTAGCCAATGCCCATCTGCAACAAGAGAGAATCTAGCCATTGTCCCTTGACATTCAATGGCATAACCATCACTGAATTCCACCCTCCTCCTCCCCCTATCAATATCCTGGGGGTTACCATTGACAAAAGCTGAACTGGACAAGCCATATAAATACTGTGGCTACAAGTGCAGTTAGAGGCTAGGACTCCAATGGTGAGTATCTCACCTCCTGACTCCCCAGAGCCTGTCCAATATCTACAGATCAGGAATGAGATGGCATACTCTCTACTTGGCTGGATGCATGCAGCTCCAACAAACTCAGGAAGCTTCACACCATTCAAGACATCACTTGATTGACACCCCATCCACTAATATTTACTCCCTCCACAAATTGATATACTGTGGCAGCAGTGTGCCATCTAAAAAATGCATCCCCAAGAACTCACCTTCTTAGATGGCACCTTCCAAATGCACGATTACTATCATCTAAAAGGAAAAAGGCACCAGGTACATGGGAACACCACCACCTGGAAGTTCCCCTCCAAACCATCCATCATCCTGACTTGGAAATCTATCACTGTTCCTTCATTGTCACTGGATCAAAATCCTGGAACTCCCTCCCTAACAGCACCGTGGGTGTGTCTATACCACGTGGACAGCAGTGGCTGAAGAAGGCAGTTCACCATCACCTTCTGCAGGACAATTAGTAATAAATGCTGGGCTCGCCAGCAAGGCCCACATCTCATGAATGAATGAAAAGGAAAACTAGCATTGTCAAGAGTATTGAGATTTCATTGGGATTGGATCTATGGGGGTCATTTTTAATCACATTGCCTGGGTGTTAATGTCAAAGAGTGGAGGGCCTGCTTGTTATAGAATTTGGCCAATTTTCATCAAACTGAATTCAGTGGATGAAAAATCCTATGAATTCTAGAATGAGCAGATGAGCCATATCAGCGCACAGGTTCCAAAGGTGAAAATTATCCCATCACCCGGTAACACCATTTAAAAAAAAGGTGCTTTGAACTCATTCGAGTAGCATAATTTCAAATAAATGACTTGATTATTTTTGTTGAAAATCAATAATTTATTGTCGCAGCATGAAAGATTGTCAGATGCTGCCTCACTCATTGGATCCTTTGGTATAACTAAGCCATAAGGACCAGTTTCAATTCCCTGTCCAAGTTAACTGAACCCAGACCAGGTGGCAGGAAAGATACTTGCGTTGGCTTCAATATCCTGTGTGGGAGGATAAAATCAGTTAGAAAGCCATCCTAATCGCTAACTTCTTTTGTAACTTCTGCATTTTATGTGTGGAACCAATTTTCCGATAAAACACGTGAAGGCAGACAATTATTCACTGTTGTATCAGACAACTTGAGATCGTCACTGTGATTTTAGGTGGATTGGCCAGGGTAAATTGCCTCTTAGTATCTGGGGCACTAGCTAATGTAAATGCATGGGGTTATGGGATTGTGGTCCTACAGACCTGATGGGCCGAATGGCCTCCTTCTGCACAGTAGGCTTCTATGGTTCTTTGATTTTTACATGCAGATCAAAATCTTACTGTTATTTGAATGTGTTGGCACTACCCATGTGATGAGGGACAGGAGAATCCACCTCCTTGCATGCTCCAAAAACCAATTCAAATTGAATGCAATTCATGATCCCCATAAGAGAGACATACAAGATCCAAGCTGACAAGAAAAGACATTGCATCCGACTTGGGGCTTGACCTGATGCTTAATCTTGAATAGATAAATAGGAAGAGCCTCTAACTAGACGACTTTAATCTGGAATAACAGTTCAATAATACTATTGGACAGCTGGGAATGAACTACCTTTTACCGTGTCCGAGAAGACAAATGTCAAAACGAAAGAACTCCAAATGGAAAAGAAATTAAAATAAGATCTTGTTATAAAATACCATTTGGTTGAAAGTAAACATTGTTACATCACTCCAAAGTTAAGGATGCTTACTAGTCCCTAATGAAGAATTAAAAATAAAGCATCTAAACTAACCAACACAGCTTCAGGCATTATTGCCACAAACGGTAGCGGTAACACCAGAGAAATTGTTTTATTCCTTATTTTCTCTTGATCTCACCAGCCTCTCTCTTTCCAATGAAGCAGAAAGAATCAGTTAAAAGTTTGTGATGACAGCAATAGCTTGGGTTCCCATAGCATCACTATATGGCTGTTAACATAGAATGTGAGCGTGATCAAAATTAAAAAGCCATATATATTTAATTTGATCATAAGTTTTGTTGGCTTTTGCGGTGTAAAGTTGTTTAGGGAGTTTCATGGGGACCTGCTTTTGTTCTAATTCTGAGCACCAGCTGCAAAGTGTGCCAGAGACTGAGAGTCACAGAAGAGGAAACAAATGAACCTGCGACGTTTAACATGGCCTATCGAATCTAAATGTAATCTTGGAATCCCTGCAGTGCAGGAGACCATTTGGCCCATCGAGTCTGCGCTGACCACAATCCCACCCTATTCCCTAACCCCACATATTTATCCTGCTAAACCCCCTGACACTGGGGTCAATTTAACTTGGCCTAACCCGCACATCTTTGGACTGTGGGAGAAACCAGAGAATCTGGAGGAAACCCATGCAGACATGGGGAGAATGTGCAAACTCCAAACAGACAGTGACCCAAGGCTGGAATTGAACCTGGTTCCCTATGCTGTGAGGCCTCAATCCCATTGATCAGTATTCAATATTTTTATTTGGGGTTCCTCTGGGTGCTCTGGTTTCCTTCCACAGTCCAAAAGACACACTGGTTAGGTGCATTGGCCATGGTAAATTTTCCCTCAACATACCCAAACAGGCACCAGAGTGTGGTGACCAGAGGATTTTCATAGTAACTTCATTGCAGTGTTAATGGAAGCCTATTTGTGACACTAATGAAGAAACTCAAATTTACCATGTTGGCTTTGTGACAATAATAAATTTTAAAAATTGTTCTGGTGACCACTACTAAATGAAACGTTTTCCATTTATTCTCCTTTGAATGTTGAAACCTTTCAGCATTTTAAACGCCACCAGGTTCATTCTCTCCTGAAAGGAGTCTGCGATGGGGACTGTTTAAATGGGCAGGAAAGTGTCGGGTAAAGATTACTATGCCTTTCAGACCTTTAAGCCCATGGTGGGAAGGTGCAGGGATGTCCTTCCTGCCCAGAAACCAATTCAGACCCTGAAGTAGCCATTTAGAGTCATAGTCATAGAAGTTTACAGCAGAGAAACAGGCCCTTTGGCCCAACTTGCCCATGCTATCCTCTTTGCCACCAAGTTATTCCCAGTTGCCCATGTTTGGCCCATAGCCCTTTATACCTATCCTACCCTTGTAACTGTCTAAATGCTTTTTAAAAGCCTCTACTACTGCCTCTGCCTGCTGGTTCCAGATACTCATCACCCTCTGTGTGAAAAAATTGATCCTCTGGACCCATTTGTATCTCTCCCCTCTCACCTTAAACCTGTGCCCTCCAGTTTCAGACTCCCCTACCTTTGGGAAAAGCTGTAGACTATCTACTTTATCTATGCCCCTCATTATTTTATAGACCTCTATAAGATCACACCTAAGATCAGTCCAGGGAAACAAATCCCAGTCTATCCAGCCTCTCTTTATAACTGAAATCATCAAGTCCCGGTGGCATCCTAGTAAATCTTTTCTGCATTCTTTCTCATTTAATATTATGATTTCTCCCTTAACTCTATTCTAACACCTTCTATACTCTTCAAGAGGTCCACTTGATCCCAACTGCCTATGCATGTCATATGTCTCCTTCTTCTTGACCAAGGCCTCAATATCCCAAGTCATCCAGGGTTTCCTGCTTCTACCAGCATTGCCCTTCACTCCAAAAGGAATGTGCTTACCCTGAACACTGGTTAACACACTTTTGACACCCTCCCACTTATCAGACGCCCCTTTGTCTGCCAACAGACTCTCCCAATCAACTTCAGAAAGTTCCTGCCTGATACCATTAAAATTGGCCTTGCCCCAATTTAGAATTTTAACTTTTGGGCCAGACCTATCGTTCTCCATAGCTTTCTTAAAACTAATGGAATTATGGTCATTGATCCCAAAGCGATCCCTCACTAACACTTCCGTCACCTGCCCTTCCTTATTTCCCAAGAGGAGGTCAAGTTTTGCCCCCTCTCTAGTCAGGCCATCCACATACTGAATGAGAAATTCCTCCTGAATACACTCAACAAATTAGGAATTAATTAAAAGTTTGATCTTAAAAATAACCAGCCTCTGATTGGCCAATGTCTCTTGCAGGGGTAATCCCTCTGAGTAACCTGGCTCCCAGCAAGTAAGTATCTGATTGGCACTCACATAATCTATATAGCCTTGGGCAATTTTGCTCCTACTTTTTGCACCAGTTTCCTTAGTATCATCTACACACACACACACACACACACACACACACACACACACACACACACACACACACACACACACACACACACACACACACACACACACTCGTTCTCACACGAAACCTCATTTTAGTTACCATGATCACATTTTCACTTTTGGTACATAGAATCATCTTAGTATGAAAACTAAGCTCATAAAGGCTTTCCAAACACATTTTCAATATGTTTTATCCTGGATGTAGGTTTATTTACGCAGTTTTCTTGCTGGAGGAACAAATGATGCACATCTTCTGTGAAGCAGTATTTACACTTTGTGACACACAGAACTGATGGTGTGGAGCCTGCGATGGGCATACGAGACAAATAACAGTTCAAGTATAATGATTATGAAGATGCTGCAGAGGTGTCTCTTTACAGAGAACAGACTGCTGCATTGGAATGAGAATGGCCTGGGTTTTCTGCTTGTGGTGATGGCAGTGAAGCTGACAGCAAATTCTGGGGCAGGATTTCCCCTGGCTGCTGTTCCGAACCCGGGCTTACAGTCCCGCATTCTGATTTCTGTGTGGGACAGCCCCTTAGCTGGCCTAAAGACAGGTTCTGTGCCCTATTAAGGGTTGTAGGTGGTCTCTCAAAGCTGCAGGGCCAAGCAGAGGTCTTCCAATTCACAAGGAGCAGCAGACTTCAGCAGAGAGTAAGCAAAAGGAGAGGGCACAGTACTCTCTCATGGAGGGGGTTGTGGGAGAGAGACACTTCTCCAGGTGACTTGCGGCTTCTCCTTTGCCCTGGCAAGCAAAAAGGTCCCATAGTTCTGCCTAGAGGGGTTGGCCACCTTCTGCCTTTTGCAGCCAAGAGGCACCTAAATTGACCCCTGGCCACCTGCAGAAACATGGAAGTCCCAGTCAATCTCTTTTAATTGGACCTGCGGCTCTTATTGAACTGTGTTGACTTTCTGTTGCATGTGGGAAGGTCGACCTGCCACTCCCTGCGTTAGTGAAGCTAACCTGGAGGAGTGAGGGAGCTGTAAAACAGCATGCTGGCGGATGGGGCAATTTTTCTGCTTCTGCCTGTGTCCAATCCTGGCCACAGGAAGCTGAGGATCCAGCTCCTGGTGTCCACTGAAGTGGAAGTAAACATGGGATCCTGAAGCTGCTGTCACTGATTTCACCAATTCTCCAACAGGGAGCGCTGCTGAAGTCCAGAATGGAAATCTTAGAAATCACATGATAGGAGATGGACATCTGTTTTCTACTCAGTTAGTCTCACTGCTTGAACCCTTGTCGAAGGAGGTACAACTAGGCGTGGAATTCTCCTAAGCCCCCACCAGCAGGTCCAATGGCAGATGAGGGTGGATAAAAAGTTATTTTTATACTGATGTGAATTTACAGTGGGATTCTCCGCTCATGCCCACCTTGGCAGATTGGGAACCACCTCCCCCCACCTTGCTTTTCCGAATGGGAAGCAGATAGAAGGTCCTACCACCCATGCCCCATTCTCCATGGTGCCAGCGGAAAACACGCAGGTGCTTAACCGTCTGGAATAATGAGACACGTGGATGTTGGGATTCACCTGAACAATGGCTGCGGCTGCCCCCGGAGTTCAGGATGGAGACTACCAGCAACCCTGGACCCTGGAGCACCATAGCAGTAAGTGGGGGGAGCGTCTAAAAGTGGACCTTCCAAATTCAAAGCACTGCAGGTGTTCCATCTTCCTGTCTCAGAGTGCTCCCGGAGATACAATTTCATTTTCAAGAGGTCCACCTTCTTTCTTCAATATTGGGTCAGTGATGTTGGGTGCCTTTTCTGTATGGTGCCTGGATAGGATGGCAGACTACGCGCTATCAGGTCGCCCTGGGTCGAACCCAGTGCTAACCACAGTGGCACGGTGGTTAACACCGCTGCCTCACAGTGCCAGGGAGCAGGGTTCAATTCCTGGCTTGGGTCACTGTCTGTGCAGAATCTGCATGTTCTCTCTGTGTCTGTGTGGGTTTCTTCCAGGTACTCCGGTTTCTTCCCACAGTCCGAAAGACGTGCTGGTTAGGGGCATTGGCCATGGTAAATTCTCCCTCAGCGTACCCGAACAGGTGCCAGAATGTGGCAACTAGGGAATTTTCACACTAACTTCATTGCAGTATTAATGTAAACCTACTTGTGATTCTAATAACTTAAAACTTGTAATTACGCTGATCAAGAATTGAAGTCCTGGTCAGCAGTGCTATTTAGAAATGTTGCCTTATCTTAATATATTGTAAATAAAAAAGGATCCGATCAGGAGATATCTGTCATGAAATCGGAATTCTTTTGCATGATGCTATGCGTGTAATGGCAGATAAAATTTTAATGAAACTGGAAAATGATATCAAAGATTCTGGGTTGGGGTTAGGGTTAGGGCCTACCTTTCAAAATGTCAAACAAATACAGCTGAATTACAAAATGGATTTATAATTTACTAACTCCAAGAACTGTATCATTTTCATCTTAGCGATAGACACACATTCAAATGGACATTTTTGCATTTTTGAATATCTTTGATGTGGATATGTTGCTGCAGAAGTAATCCAGAGGATTGGACTACCAGAAACATGAGCTGGAATTTTACTGCCCCGCCTGCCATGGGAGCAGGTGGGCGAAGGGAAGGTCTGTTGATTTTGCGTGGGATTACACAGTCTCAGTGTGAGAGATGCCACAGAATCCCGTCCATGAGGTCAAATTCCATAATGGCAGCTGTAAAATTTAGATTTAGTTAATTAATTATGTATATCTGGACCAAAAAAAACTTAGTATCTGTAACGGTGACTAGAGAACTGCCAAGTGATCACTAATATCCTTCGGCAAGAAAATCTGCCTTCCTTACTCAGTCTGACATACAGGCCACTCCAGACCTGGAGTTGGTTGACCAATAACCGCCCCCAGAAGATAGTCTAGCAAGTTCTGTCAAAACTGCTGTGACCTTCACTGCATAGACTGCAGTGCTTTGAGAAGGGGGCTCATCATCACCTTCTCAGGGGAAAGTAAGGATGGGCAGTAAATGCTGGCTTTGCCAATGATGCCCACATAGGTGAATGAATGAAAAGGAATACATATATGAAGTTCTCCTCCAGAATCCGCATGGTCCAGCCATTGCAGATTGTGATTGTTATCAACCAAATTAAACAAATGATTGGTCTTTGAGGCAGTAGATAAAGTTTGGCCTAACAAGGAGAGAATGGCTTTCTGTTCTGGGTGCTGATGCTATCTTGGTTTCTTGGCATTGAGAAGCAGCAAAGAATTCCTGACACTACATTGGTCCTGTCACTGTTTAGTAGTTAGGCCCTTAGCACCATGTGACACCTGGATTTCCTTGGCTACAATGAGTGATAATGTTTGCTTAGTGATGCCTGATTGGCACAACTGGATTTGCTTGTCTATCTTGTTCTGCAAACATGCTGCAGCTGTTCCTTACAAGGTGCTAGTCTCTGAACCTGAGATAAGTTTGGCGTTGTATTTCTTAGATTAAATGACAACCATTTGATGCAAAGAGCCTCTACATTATAAAAGGACAAATGCATTTTACACAGTGGAGCTGTTGGAAACAATTGGTGCTAACTTAACAATGGAGGCACTTCATTTTTGTTGTGGGCAACGTATTTCATGGCTTAGCTCCCTGTATAATTACATCTATGCCAAAGCCACCCTATGCTAATACTCACTTCCTTGGCTGCTTTTTATATCCGTCTCAGTGAAATAGAATCGGTTACTGATGTTATGATATAACCAACAGTCCCTGTAATTTATCTTTGCTGTACGTGGCTTGTTTGTGCTCACTGTGGGCGGATTTTCCCATACCACCCACCAAGGGAATTATAGCGGGGGGGTGGTGGGGAGGGGACAGACCATGCAAAAGTTCGTTGACCATGGTCAGGATTTTCTGGTCTTGGGGTGAGCACAGCCAGAAAAGTCCCAGCCTGTATGTTTCCTTTAAAATTCAACACTTAGATGTGTATCTTAAAGAGAAACCTGTTTGTGTGCGGGCCAGTTTTGGCTCTTGCTTATACTCCAGATGTTGCACTTGCGTGCAGCTTAGAGAGAACACTGAATACAACCCAAAGAGACTAGTTTCGCTTTTTCTATATTCTTATTTTGAACAGGCTGAGTGTGGTATTATCTAGAGATGCAACATCTCTAGGGGCACTGCTGCTAGAGATTCCCGGCTCGGGTCACTGTCTGTGTGGAGTTTGCACATTCTCCTCGTGTCTGCGTGGGTTTCCTCCGGGTACTCCGGTTTCCTCCCACAGTCCAAAGATGTGCGGGTTAGGTTGATTGGCCATGCTAAGAAAATTGCCCCTTAGTATCCAGGGATGCGTAGGTTAGAGGGATTAGTGGGTAAAATATGTAGGGATATGGGGGTAGGGCCTGGGTGGGATTGTGTTCGGTGCAGACTCGATGGGCCGAAGGGCCTCTTTCTGTACTGTAGTGTTCTATGATTCTATGAAACATTTGCAGCCGCCACGTAAGACTTATGGGAAAGGGGTCTCGATTTTTCCATCAAGTTGTACCCGTTTTTGGGCGCGAAAACTTGGTAAAGTTGGGCGTCAGGCGAACGGCGCGATCTGCGCTCGCTTCCGCGCCCGTTCCCCCTTTACCAATAGTTGAAAATGACAGCGATTGGAACCATGACCGAAACAGGTGCAATGGCAATTTAAATGCATTTAAATTGAATTAAAGGGCTGGATGCCCAACTTTACCAGCACTTCCCCCTTTACCGCTGCATTCCCCCTGTCCAGATTCGGCGCAAAGCAGGCATGGTCGACAAAGGTCCGATTCAGGTGCTCCAGCTTCTAAGTTCTGAGCTTCCAGCAGCTCTCTGACTCAGATCGGTGGTGGGAGGGAGGCAGGTCAGATGGCTCTCTGGGGGGTGGGTGGTGGGGGTCGGGGGGCGGGTGTGTCCGTTGCCACTTTGCATGTGATCAGTGAGGGGAACGGGGGGGTCCGCTGCCACTGTGTGTGTGATTGGTGAGGAGGAAGGGGAGGTAGGAGGCCGCAAACAGTCTGGGTAGTGCGAGGGTGAGGGATAAGGGGGTCAGTAATGTTGTGGGGGTACGGCAATGTCTGAAGGGGCTGGGGAGAGGCATTATCTGCCCCAGGAGGGATGTGACAGGGGAGGAAATTTCTATTTTTTTGCTGCACATGCACAGTTGAAGGCTCCGATCGGAGCTGCAGTGTTTCAAGGACGATAAGCCTCATCCACGGACTTCTGCAGCACAATTCGGAAACACTGATTTTTTTTCAGGCAGAGTGCGCATGGGGGCGCTGGAGAACGGGTCTAAAAGTCGGATCTGAAACACTCCCGGATTCAAGTCCACTCAGCACTTAGAATCGAACTGGTAAAATCAGGCCCAGAGTCTTTCAAACCAGATTAAAGAATACGACATTTGAAGCTCTTATCAGCTGACTAATCAAAACTGCAGAAGCTGGGGAGGTTTTTTTATTTCAGATTTTGTCAAAGAGGCGGAGGTTTGAAATTCTGAAGCAAGAAGCAAAGAGCCTTTAATTACGTAAAACTCTAGTGTTGTAACCAAGGGACGGAGACGCTGTGCTGCATATTTTATCTACTACCTCACGTCGATATTTCCACATGTGTACTCAGCCATCAAGACCGCATATGCTCTGGAAACATATGGAGGAGGTGGGATGAAGCACTTAGTCCTTCCATTTCCACAGGAAAAAATACAATGCTTGGAAATTACAGTGAACGTCACCACGTTTGTTTAGAATTCAGCTTAAAATATTAAAACAAGGGCAGGATAACGAGATACCACTTAACTTGAATTTTAAAAATACGCCCTCACTCTTATATTGCCCCAGGGGATAATTTGTGCGAGAACTAAACCACACATTTCATTACTTTGTGTTATGTGATCATTAACCATGAATGACACCCTGAACATGATTTTTGATACAATTATATTTTCAAGAACGACAATCGCTCCATACATTTGTTGCATTCAGCTGTCTTATTGGCTAATTTTATTTTAACAATGATGGTCAGTTAAGGAGATTATGGCTGGCCTTTAAGAATAGTAGAACCATCAGTGCTTACCCCTACCATTCCCCTTGGCTTCAGTCTCTGAATGGGTCTTTTTCCCCTTTACTCGCTGTTGGAACTGAGTTATATCAACCTCTGATCATTTTAGGGGCGGCAAGGTTCCTCACAGCGCGAGGAACCTAGGTTCAATTCCAGCCTTGGGTGACTGTGCTGAGTTTGCACATTCTCCCCGTACCTGCGTGGGTTTCCTCTGGGTGCTCCAGTTTCCTCCCGCAGTCCAAAGATATGCAGGATAGGTGGATTGGCCATGCTAAATTGACTCTTACTCCCAAGATTAGTGTGGTAAATGTATGGGGATTGTATGATTTTTCAGTTCTTATTTTAAACCTTAATGGCTTTGCTGGCTGCTTCTTAACACCCATCTGCTGTCTCTTCATTTTGTGCTTTGATTTTTATTTATCAGCCAGCCTTAATCTTCATCCTTACACTGTTGCACATTTTCTTTTGTGTATTTATGACCTTTAAATCTCTTTTTCCAAAACATTACCAATTTTTGTCTGCAAAAATATACAGCAATTTTATGCTTGAAGGCACAGGTTTTGTCATGTCTACTTTACGAGATTTGTGCTTTTTATCTAAACATCCAGAAATCTAACTGCAATAAAATCTGCTATAAAATGCAAAGAAATATTAATCCCAATACTGCAGCAGGGAGGGTTGTGGAAGTGAAACAATCTTCCTAGGCTCTCACTGAAATAAAAAAAGTCCACCATTCAGCAGCTTTGCAACATGGACCCACAGCACAAGTCCAAATATGTGTCGACTTGTTTTCTGAAGTGCAGAACTGGTTTGGTCTGACCTGCAGTTTTCACAAACTCTCCTGGGCCTCAGCACTGTGGCAAAGCACTCTCAATTCTACACATTTTCTTTTCATGGGACCTGGTCTCATCCTGTCCTCCTGGAGAAAACTGGCATTTTCAGCTACGTTAACTCTCTTCAACTGCAGGTAACTCTGGTGTATTTAGCTGTGAATTGGACATTCCTGATATACCCCTGATAGTCCTACTACAGGGCTGCAGAATTTGCCTTTAAAATGCTGCACATTCACACTAATTACCAACTGCAACATTTTGGAGGAAACAACAATTTTAGTAAATTAACTTGATTAACCTTTATTAATACCTTCTCAATACATCGTTAACTTATTTTATTATATTCAACCTAAGCACCTTACACACTAGAAACATTACACTGCATGTGTAGGCAGCCATCTATTGGTTTGAGTAACCATGGATAACATTCGCCAATTCTGCTTTGTAGTCTAGCAGCTCAGTATTGTATGATATTGTTTAATGCAATTAATGTATGCCTGAAATTTCTGCCAATGGGAAATAGAAAGGGGAATCGGGGTGACAGTGTTCCCAATTAACCACCATAACTTCAGCAGAATCGTAGGAATACTATGCTAAATGCCTTCTTAATCAGTTTCTCCGCTGTTTCTAATGATCTAGTGAAGTCAGGGCAGCAGATTAGAGACACACCAAGGAAACTCTTTCCTCACAGAGTCAAACTTTAGGTCATTTTCGACTTGATTTTTCAATGCCTGTTGTGACAACTGTATTGTTGAAGTTTAGCGTATTCAAATGAAGATATAGGAAGACGGGGTCAAACTATGTCCTGGATTTTTGCTCTTGGGTTGGATGCCTAGAGTCGAGACAATTCCCAGCTCCACAAACTTGACCCAAGGATAAAGAGACCTAGACATTGGGATTTTTGGTCCGTGGGGATGGGCTGGATGAGGAATCAGCCTGCTAACCCGCAATGAGTGTGGAGATGGCCAGGTGCAGACAAGTTGGCTGGAAGTCCTGCCTCGGTGCTCTGGCACCGTGTGAAAGATTGAAAAAAAACAAAAGAATTTCCTCCGGCCCTCACCCCTCCTTCACCCCTCCATAGACTCCATATGTCCCATCATGCCATTCCATGACACCTCATAATATCCACTGATTCCACCGCCAAACCCTCCATTCCACCTTATGTCTCTCTACCCATGCCCCCCAGCCCTTCATACCCCCATGCATATTCATACACCCCCTCATCCCCCAGGCCTTTTCTCCTTTATGCCAATTTAGTGCCAATTCATGCTAACCCATTCTTCCTACCAACAATACATGTCTCTAACCCTTCCATGCTAACCCACATAGTATTCACAATGGACAAGTCTCTGGAACTATGCTGATATAATGTAATGTGTCTACTGATAACATAATTCTTTTGAAAAAGAATTTTTTTGATGTAAAACATTAAAACATTGAAATTCCTTCAAATAATCCCTTATGAAAACAAACATCTCTATTATATGACCACTAGAAGCTGTGAATCAAAGTACTCACTTTACAGCACTCTACTGTGACAATGTTAGGTTGTAAAATCAGTCATGTAGCACAGGTCCTATAATAATAACCACTGGGTTTATTTTAACAGGAAGTGAAATAGCCATCACTGTATTTAAAACTCCAAAGTCCCTTTACAATTCTGATAATTCTTTGACAGCTTGACAGTTTTTTGACAGGTTTGATAGTTTTGAAAGCTCTAATGGGTTTATATTCTTTTTAAGCATGTTCATGTCCATATTTAAAACTCTCAAAGGACACATGGGATCACCAAATGCAGTTGGCCTTTCCGAAAGGTGCCCCAAGACCATATCAAAAACACTACCTTACCTCTCCAAAAAAGGTACCATGTTTATGCAAATAAATCAACAAAGTTCAGACTTGACCTGCCTGATTTAATTTGCACACTTCAAATCATGTGAGTGGAGACAATTGCTGGACTCTGGTTCTCTGGGAACCATGGACATACCATCTAAAGCTCGCACCCTTTCCTCCCACTACGAAAATGGGAAGCCAAATTTTGGAGCAGCCCCTTCAAATTTGAGCCTCTGCTGGCACTTTAGTGCAGAAAATTCAGGCCTGTGTCCATTCTTCCCTCAGCCCTGAATAACCCAAGTATATAAAGTGGCAAGTGAAGTTTACCCTCGAATTGTCCGACCACTTCAAATACCAACACCAGAAAGCTCTTTATGCTCCGTTTCAGCTGTATCTTTAGATGCTTACGACCCAAAAGGAGAAAACAGTTTCACAGAGGTTAAATACAATACCAGTTTTCTTTGCTATCTAATTATCTTCTTCTATTATAGAATCCAACAGTGCAGAAGGAGGCCATTTGGCCCATTGAGTCTGCACCGACCACAATCCCATCCAGGTCCTATCCCCATAACCCCGTGTATTTACCCTAGCTAGTGCTCCTAACACTAAGGGGCAATTTAGCATTGCCAATCCACTAACCTGCACATTTTTGGACTGTGGAAGGAAACCAGAGCACCCGGAGAAAAGCCACGCAGACAGGGGCAGAACCATAGATTTGGTTTTGCAGGTGCCAGCCCACTTTCTAGTCACTTTCCCAAGGGGCGATTCTTCATTTCTTATTGCTGGAAGGCATCAAAACTAAGCCCAATGATGTCCTCACTCATCATCTATTCTCCTTAGTAATGATCAGTGCTGCATTCTTCCATCCCTATTCCAATGGCCTTGAAAAAATTGGGATGTCCCTGCTGCTGTACTTGCCAGCTCTTCAGCAGATTGACCAGGCATGGGACCAGTTCTTACACTCGCTTGGTTTGAGCGTGGACTGTGCGACACATTTACTGCAGAAGCCACTAATATATCACCCAGAGAAAAACTGGTATCCAAGTATTTCCTGGATTCTCAGATCCTGTACTTATGAGATTGTAGCCTAATCCTGATAATGTATCCAGTTGGTGTACATCCTTTGGATACCAGGGAATATTAAAGTAATAATCGGCAATAGATCAGGTCAGTACCTACTTATCCACTGCCAACTCTTCAAACTGCATAGATTGAGAACAGTACAAGAAAACATGGATAAACACTGAACACTCAGAGACAGCACATACCGAGAACACAAATCAACAAATTAAACTCTCCCAGCTTGGGAGCTTTCCCTTAATTTTGTGAAGGTATCCAAATGGTGCAGTGTAGCCTTTGCTCCTAGCCTGTCGAGAGCTCCCCATCAAACTTGAGCTGGACTGATTGAAGGAGGGAAGGGTAAAGGAGTGAAATTTATTCCCTGCTGACACTTCAATGAACAATAGACTAAATATTGTTCCTTAATAAAAAGGGAATCAAGCTAGCCCCGCCTTCTGTACTATTAGAATACAATGTTAAAGACAACACGTTTCATTCATCGATGTGAAGAAAAACACAGATTAGTGGTTTGCTAACTAAGTTTAGCGTTTGATTTCCAAAGTTAGGATCCTCCAATCTCTCAGTTAGCCTGAGATTGAACGTCTCCCCACTTTCCCCCCATTACTTACCCTGTTTCCCAACAGAAGTCAGAAAAGCCCTTCATAGAACAATGGCTATGGATATGTATGAGCATACTTAGATGTTATACATATGTATGAGCATAATTAGATCCAACCAATGCATTTGTACATAGCTTTGTTTGAAGGATTGGCTTTTAAAATGGAACTAGTCCAAATTCAGTAATTAGGCAACATTTTATATCCTCCACATGGGTTAGTACTAATTGCCAAAATATATGTTTTACTATCAAAGTTGTAACAGATTACACAATAAAATACTCTGGATTCTGGCAATCTGAACATTCATACAGACTCGAAATGCTAACTCTCTCTCCACTGATGCTCCCAAACTTGCTGAACTTTTCCAGCATTTTCTTCTTTTTAATACAGATTTTCAGCAATTGATACCTGGCTCCTCAAATTTTCAACAACTTACTCGCAAAAATTCAGAAGGAATGCATACCTTACACCTTTCATGTTGCTGATCTGCTATACACTTGGCTGCGGTCGAGTATTTCTACACTCTGTAGCCTCTGGCTCTGTGCGTAGGTTGATAGAAGTTGACTTGTGGAAAGTCAGTAGAAAAAGGAAGTTTGAAAATCTTTTTCAGTAAGCCATTACCTAGGGCAGTCTTTCAGTATTGATTCAGAGAAAACGGAGTAATATCGAGGCTTCTGAAAGTTTCACTGAGTTGAAGCCAGAACTGTACGGCATCCACAATTAGATCTGAGGCTGTGACAGGGAACTTCCTTGTTTGCGCCGTAAATGATTACAGGTGAAGTGAGACTTGACCTGACAATTGTGGGTGTGTTACTAGAGTGATATTCCAGGAAAGCTTATCGTGATTACATGTTTACACTTCCCCTGTCACCTGCTGCTCACTTATAGCTTATCACTATGAAAATTCAGGGGCAGGGTTTTGGGTCAGACATTGGGATCAAACTGGGATCCCAAACTGCACTGTGTCACAAGCAGTCAGCCGGCAGTGATTTTCCCTGAGTTGTCCAACTCTTGGCTACAGCACACACTTGCTACTCAATTAAGGACAAGATTAGATCTCAGAGCTGAAGGGGCAATAGAAATCCTAGAACTGCAGGCTCTGCCACAGGTTTGGTGGGTGGTGTTTGATGAGGTGAGCGAGTGAGACAGTCTGGATTCTGTGCTCTCTTCCTGCTCTTTATGCTTGGCCTCTGTGTGACATGTGAAGTGACTGCCACCTTGGCAGATGCGTCTTCTCCAGTTTGTGCGTTCTAAAGCAAATGATTCCGACCTGTCAATGGGGATGTTGCATTTATTTAGGGAGGCTTTTAGAGAGTTCATGTAGTGTTTCTCTGCCTTCCCAGTGATTGCTTTCCATTGCGGAACTCAGAGTAGAGCACTTGTTTCAGGAGTCTTGTGTCGGGCATGCGGACTATGCAGCCCACCCATTGTAACTGGTCAAGTGTGACCAGTGCCTCAATACTGGGGCTACTGACCTGGGAGAGGATGCTCACATTTATCCTGGTAGCGAACTTACAGGATTTTGCAGAGGCGACATTATCTCACCAAGGATTTGAAGTGTTTGCTGTAGATTGAGCATACAGGAGGGCAGCGACTATGGCTGCTCTGTAAACCATGATGGATTTGAGGTCTCGGTCTTTGAAAGCTCTGTTCCTAAGTGAATGAAGACTGCACCGGCTCACTGGAGTCAACGCTAGATTTCATCGTCAATGCTAGCCCTGAGAGCAGGCTCCCGAGGGATGGGAAATGATCCACATTCTCCAGGATCTGATGGTTATGAGGCAGTTTTGTGTGGCAGGAGCAGGCTGGTAGAGAACCTTTGTTTCTCGGAGGTTTAGTCTGAGGCCCATTCTCTTAAATGCCTCGGTGAATATATCGACAATGATTTGTAGCTCAGCCTCTGAGTGTGCACACACACAGACATGACCTGCGCACTGCAGCTCAGTGACAGAAGTTGGGCTGCTCCTGGTTCTGGCCTGGAGGAGACTGAACAGTCCTCCATCACTATAAGAGCTGCAGCCTGCTGATGAAGTGGGGGAAAGAGAGGGAGAGAGAAATAAACAACTGTTACCGCTGCTGGGCCACCATTTGGAAGGGAAGCCCCTGTCCAGTAACAGCTTGCGGCTACAGCTGTGGCCAGATAGGCCTCAAAGCCTGCCTGGAAAGTTCCAGTCAGCCTCCAATAATCAGCAACACAAAGTTAGTTACCTGATTATTTCCATTTTACTCTCCTAACAGGACAAAAATTTTGTTCCTGTGTCAGCAGCAAGCGGATTTGAATAGAATCATTGAATCCCTGCAGTGCAGAAGGAGGCTACTTGGGTCTACACCGATAACAATCCCACCCAGGCTCTATCCCCATAACCCCACATATTTACTCCACTAATCTCTCTAACCTGAGGGGCATCCCAGGACACTGAGGGGCAATTGAGGATGGCTAATGCGTCTAACCCACACATTTTTTGGACTGTGGGAGGAAACTGGAGCCTCTGGAGGAAGCCCACACAGACATGGGGAAAATGTGCAAACTTCACCCAGACAGTGACCCATGCCGGGAGTCGAACCCAAGTCCCTGGCGCTGTGAGGCAGAAATCCTAACCACTGTGCCACGTGCTGCCCTAGATTCTAGACAGAGGTCCAATTACATTGCCCCTTTGTCTTGATCCAGAGTTTCCTCAGGTAGAAGGGATGGGCATTTCCACCTATCACAGCAAAGACTCACACTAGGTCTCCACAACGTCCAGCAAAAGCTGAAGAGCTGTTGGTCTTGTGGATGGGGTGCTGGAGGGGTGGGGGGGATCCTCATAGTTAGGCACCGTGCCCATCGGATGTCACTCCAAGGTGTGAACTGAACACAGACTTAACCCCAGTGACGCTGCTGGGACTGTAGAGCTACTGGTTCTCCTGTCTGGTAACTCTTTGAGTTGCCATTTTCACTTGGAAGGGGTGGAAATCCTGCCTCAAACCAAGTAAAAGCCCACGGACAGTAAATGCCTGTTGGGAGAGCTGACCAAAAGCAGGAAACACTATTGATTGATATAAACATACCAATCAGGAAGAGGAGTAGGCCATTCGGTCCCTCAAACCAGCTCTGGTATGATCAAGGCTAATCTCATCGTGGCCCCAAACTTCACATTCCTGACTACTCCTGATAACCTTTGACTCCAGTGTTAGTCAGGAGTCTATCTATCCCTGCCTCATCAATGCAATGGGCAAAGACATCAGTGGGATTAGAACACTGAGTTTTCAAGATATCCTTAAAAAGACAGGCCTATTGGACCAGGGTGGATTCTCAGAACAATGGTGCCCAGATTTTTTGACGCATCCGAGAGAACAGAATGTCCCACAGGGTGATATAGACATAATGCAGGGAAGTTGACTGAGACAGTCAGTGAAAACCCCAGCACCACAATCAGTGCCACACTATCAAAGCGTCTAATGATCCCTCTAGATTGACCATGGTGAGGTGAAAGCAGTTTTCATAGAATCATAGAACCCTACAGTGCAGAAAGAGGCCATTTGGCCCATCGAGTCTGCACCGACCACAATCCCACCCAGGCCCTATCCCCATAACCCCCTGCATTTACCTTAACTAGTCCCCCTGACACTAAGGGGCATTTAGCATGGCCAATCCATCTAACTCGCACATCTTTGGACTGTGGGAGGAAACCAGAGCACCTGGAGGAAACCCACGCAGACACAGGGAGAACACGCAAGCTCCACACAGACAGTGATCCAAGCTGTGAATCGAGCCCGGGTCCCTGGCACTGTGAGGCAGCAGTGCTAACCTCTGTGCCATCGAGCTGCTCCATTTTCCATGTTCACGACCAACACAAATAATAGAGCATCACTTACTTCCTTACCTATCGCACACTCCCTATATCATTCACTGGGCGGAAAGAAAGCTGAGTCATTCATAAGTAACCCCTTTAATCTTGTTATCTCCACACCACTGTGTACACTCATACTGGTGGTGACAACAGAGTTGTGCTACTCTTGAAGGAGAGGTGTTTAAAGGGAGCTTGTATCTGCAGGCATTATAACCCTGATTTTGATGCAGACATCTGGATGAACAGAAGTCTTGTTACCAACCGTATTCTTTCATCATTGCCTTCTATTGTTAAGGAAAATGTTGCATGTGGCAAAAGAAATTCAAGTGCAGGGGAAGCAGCTATCGTCAAAGCTTGAATGAAGAGGCTTTACATAGAAACATTGGGAATAGGTGCAGGAGTAGGCCATTTGACCCTTCGAGCCTGCATCACCGTTCAATACGTTTATGTTCAATATGTATCCCACTCCCACTTTCTCTTCATACCCCTTGATCCCTTTGGCCAACTCCCTCTTGAACATATCTAACCAACTGGTCACAACAGCTTTCCATGGTAGAGAATTCCACAGGTTCACAACTCTGAGTGGAGAGGTTCTTCCTCATCTTAGTCCTGAATGATCTACCCCTTATTCTTGGACTGTGACCCCTACTTCTGAACTTCCCCGACATTGGGAACATTTTTCCAGCATCAAGCCTGTCCATTCCAGTGATGCAAGCTGTGAATCGAGCCCGGGTCCCTGGCGCTGTGAGGCAGCAGTGCTAACCTCTGTGCCACCGAGCTGCCCCATTTTCCATGTTCACGACCAACACCAATAATAGAGCATCACTTGCTTCCTTACCTATCACACACTCCCTGTATCATTCACTGGGTGGAAAGAAAGCTGCGTCATTTTATATGTTTCTGTGAGATCCCCCCTCATTCATCTAAATTCCAGTGAGTGCAAGCCTAATCGATCCATTCTTCATATGTCAGTCCTGCCATTCTGGGAATCAGTCTGGTGACTCCTCGCTGGACTCCTTCAATAGCAAGAATGCTCTTCCTCAGACTAGGGGACCACAACTGCACACAAATCTCAAGGTGTGTCCTCACCAAGGCCCTGTATAACTTTTCAAAGACAGTAGGACTAGGGGGCACAGCCTCAAGATAAAAGGGGGGCGGTTTAGAACGGAGTTGAGGAGGAACTTCTTCACTCAAAGGGTGGTGAATCTCTGGAATTCTCTGCCCGTTGAAGTGGTGGAGGCTGCCTCGCTAAATATTTTTAAGACGCGGGTTGATGGGTTCTTGATAAGAGAGGGGATTAAGGGTTATGGGGAGAGGGCGGGAATGTGGAACTGAGCCACGACAGATCAGCCATGATCTTATTGAATGGCGGGGCAGGCTCGAAGGGCTAGATGGCCTACTCCTGCTCCTATTTCTTATGTTCTAATGAACACGAAGAACATGGAGTATAAAGTGCCAAGAGCAGGTTGGTAAAGGCAGAGCAATTGGAGCACAGTTAGTTTTAGATTTTTGAGGTTTTCCAAAGTATTTAAAATATATCCATTCAGTCACTATTTCCTTGAAGAGATGTGAGTGTTTGCGCAGTTGAAACAATTACAATTTTAAAATTGTTGGGAATGAAGAAAGTATTGAGAACTGATAACAGGGACATGTGAAAACGTGCAACTCCCATCTTGTTCCCAGCACATCCTCAGTAGCATCTTACACTCAGGGAGGAACCAGTTCACTGCTGGGAAAGGTTTGCACTGGACATGAGTAAGGATGGGGAGCTGAGATTGGCAGCGCGGAAATACACAGGAAATTGAGATGTTACGAACAATGCAGCTTTTTTTTCTGCCCAGTTAATGACACAGGGAGTGTGTGATTGGTAAGGAGGTGAGTCCTGCTTCATTATGTGTGTTGGACGCCAAATTTTGGAGGACAGATTTCATGTTCGGACAGTGAGGATGGTTTCCACACATCTGCACGAGATGATGGAGAAGTGGACAGAATCGACTATGTGCATTTTGCTCAGCAAAATGTGGACATTTCTTGAGCTGGCTTTCATTCTTGGCCCATTTTTATTCTCTTGGTGCTGCCAGATGTAAAGAAAATCCTTGTACACAATGAAAGAAGAAGCACGGTAAGTGTAAAACTTCATTCAACGTGCAAGAGATATTTGCTCAGGTATCCCGAAACAACCAAAGCTTCACAGACACCAGGCTGATATTCCAGGGCTGTACTGCGAAAATACCATTCCCCTGTGGCGAGTTTAGTGGTGAGGAGGCATTTAATCAGGTGGGAGGAGACTTCCCACCACCACCCCGAATGAGTCAATTGCAGGAAGAGTCATGGGCAGCCTTTTCACCCACCATCAATAGAGACCCTTAAGCGGGCAATGGGGATTCATCACCTTACCAAGGCTATTCACCCAATGACAGCATAAAGCAAACCCTGTTAGGTTGCTTGTAAGCTCCAGGTGGTGGGTCCCTGATTCAAAGGCACTTGCTGCTTGGTCAAGGAGACCAACATTAGGAAGGAAGGTGGGGGAAGGCACACTGAAAGCCACATCCTCATTCTTGCCGCAGATATCCCTCCCAATTCCTCCACAACTCCCCTCCCACCATCACTCAATTCTACCCGACTCCATGTCAATCTTAAGCCTCGGATGAGGTAGTGCTGGCAGCAACCACTGTTACTCAGTTCCGCTGCCAATGAAGCCAGCAGCTCTCAATAGGTGGGATCTCAGGGTCCTTAATCTGAGGAAGGCCCACTGCTGACTAACCAGAACTTAACGTGACGGATCTCAGCACGGTGGCACAATGATTAACACTGCTGTCTCACAGCGCCAGGGACTTGGGTTCGATTCCTGGCTTGGGTCACTGTCTGTGCAGAATTTGCACATTCTCCTGTGTTTCCACGGTTTCCTCCCACAGTCCCAAAGACATGCTGGTTAGGTGCATTGGCCGTGCTAAATTCCCTCTCAGTGTACCTGAACAGATGCTGGAGGGTGGCAACCAGGGGATTTTCACAGTGACTTCATTGCAGTGTTAATGTCAGCCTACTCGTGACACTAATAAATTAACTTAAAACTTAAAAACAATGCAGGCGATTCGGGTCTCTTGGTAACTCTCCAGTTGGCAGTCGAGACCCCTGCTGCCTCTACTAAGCAACGCCCAAGGGGTTCTCCCAATGTTCTGGCATACATGCCTCCCTGAAAAGTGCCAGAGAATGAAAATCAACTGGTATTCATCTGATTCAGAAAAGCAAGATCCCATGAATAGCAAAGTGACTATCATGCTTTCAAATAACAGCAGTCGTTGAAGCTTATATGATCATTAAGCATTCGCATGTCTATTAGGAATTCGCATTTGTTGGTGTAACCACATTAAAAGCTTCTTTTTGTTCCTTTATGCCATTCATTTCCCCCTGACCCATTCACTCATATTGTCAATCAAGTCAATCAGATAGCTGGGATGTTTTTATGGATTACAAAGATTATGGAGCTTGCTTGTCGGAAGTCTTTGTTGATCACAGGACATGGTGTATTACCAGAGAAAAGACACCCAGAAAGAAAGTTCTTCATGGGAGAAAGGCCCATAACTACAATCGGACCAGAAAACAGGAACCGTTTATAGAATTTTTTTCCACAATATCTTGATTTGGGGAATATTCTGGACTGATATTGTCCCTCACATACTCACTCTTTAAAACAAAATGTTAACTGTCATTGATCTTTTAACAACTTCTGGTTTTCAGATAAAGAACCCTTCCCTGTATTCAGAGTAATAAGAGCGTCACACATAGAGAAAAACCAAAAGCTAAGTCTGGACATGCTGAGCTGGTCCATTGCTGGATAAAGGGAACCAACAGATTGGGTTCAACTCTCGACTTGTACTGATACAATAAAGTGAGCCAACCAACCAGCAAGCAGTGTGTTCAGTCAGCAAGTACAGCCTTGTTTGAAAAGAGAAACTGATTACTCAACCTTTAAAAAATCTTTAAACCGGGGATCAAAATTAGAATCATAGAATCATACTGTGCAGAAAGAGACCATTCAGCCCATCAAGTCTGCACCGACCATAATCCCATCCAGGCCCTATCTCTGTAACCCCACTTTTCTACCCTAAAAATCCCCATGATTCTAAGGGGCAATTTATATGAACAATCAAACTAACCTGCCTATCTTTGAAGTATGGCACATTGTTGGAGTGTGGGAGGGAGCCGGAGCACCTGGAGGAAACCCAGACACGCAGAGAATGTGCAAACTCCACAATCATCCGACACTGGAACTGAACCCAGGTCCCTGGCGCTGTGAGGCAGCAGTGCTAACCATTATGCCACCGTGCTGCCCTTGGTGTCACAAAAGCAGAAAATGATGGAAAATCTCAGCCGGTCCGACAGCATCTTTGGAGAGAGAATAGAGTCAATGTTTTAAGTGAGGATGATGCTGACCAGAACTCTGAGGAAGGGTCATCCTGACTTGAAACATTGGCTCCATTCTCACCCTACAGATGCTGTCAGACCTGCTGAGATTTTCCAGCATTTTCTGTTTCAATTCCAGCAACGGCAGTGTTTTGTTTTTATCAAATTTGGTGTTTTGGAGTGCAATTAGGAGGAGAGTCAACACTTAAGGCAACAGTTAAGGGGAGAAAGGCCTGGTCTTGATCAGGGAAACAGCATAGTGGATGAGCATGTTTAATCAGTATGCATTTCAGTGCAACAATATGATGTTTATGAAATTCCATTCCACTGAGAGGTCCAATGGTTGGCTGCAGGCGAGATGCCAACCTTTCAAATATGCTGGAAAATTTCCTGTGGCTTCATCCGCACCTAGTCCACAATTTGAAGCTTGGTTTTATCCTCCTGTAGTGGATTTTAGTATTTGCTCGGGATGTAAGCCTACCTTCCGAAATGTTGTATGACAGTTTACGGGATGTGAACAGGTATTTTCTCCTGTGTTAAGTCTATCGGTTTATTTATAAAAGGTTGATTTTAAAAATGGACCAGATGGTGGAGGGTGTGAGCTGCCCTGCTGCAGTGCGGGGTCTGGTTCATTTGGTGATAGCCAGATCTCATACCAATCCCACCACAAACGGGCATCCGCAGGCAGTGTACCAGCTTTGGGTCTGTGAGGATCAGGCAAACTAGAGGTTGCCAGGCCACAGTCAAAGTAAGTTGTCTGGGAGGGGGGAGTTCAGGCAGCTGGGTAGGGCAGAACCTGAGCTGGCAGTGGCTGCAGTCTTTCATTGTTGAGACAGATGAAGAATTCCTGCTCCTCTCAACTCCACACAGACAACTTGCACACTTGAAGTCATGCTTTAGGTGAGTGTCACCACATCTCACTGAACAAGATGTCTGTAGCAGAGCGTCCAATAGGCAGTTAACTCCAGTACTAACTATAACCTTAATTTGCATATGTTATAAGGATAGTGAGATGTTTTCCCTAGTGGGAGAGTCTGGAACAAGGGGATATAGCTACAAGATAAGGGCTGGTCATTTAAAACTGAGGTGACTAGAAATTCCTTCTCGCAGAAGGTGGTGAATCTGTGGAGTTCTCTGCCCCGAAGGGTATGGAGACTGGAGCATTAGAAATATTTAAAATGGAGATGGATAAATATTTGATAGATCGAGGAGTAGAGGGCCATGGGGAAATGGCACTAAAAAGGAGTTGAGGTCGGCATAGATTAGCCATGATGGCATTGAATGGCAGGGCAGGCTTGAAGGGTCTGGTGGCCCACTCCTGATCCTATTTCTTGTGTTCTTGTGGATACCACATGAATTAGGTGGCCACCTAAGTTTTCCAATCCCTCCAGGATTGGCCTGGAATCTCCAGGAATTAAAGGTCGATCTCCAAGACACAGCTGTCCTCAAACCTGGGGAAAAATCACAGGGACATTAAAAAGGATTGTCCCTTTGGTCATTTTCTTTGAACAGTTTTCAGTTATAAAAGTATCGAAAAAGGGGTAAATAAAAAAGGACTGCTTGACTTGCAGTCCAGCATCATCCAGTTGGGAAAGGAGCGCTTTTGCTTTCCAAATGGTCTAGGAAGGAAATGCGTCACAAGGTGGATGTGTCGGCCAGATTGATGGCTGGAAGCTGGGGCAATTAAGCCATGTGATGAAACTTCCAGGAATTCACTTAATCACAGTTGGCAACCTATAGCTGCCTTGGTCACCCAAGAAAGCAGCGTGAGTGATATAGCCATGGGGACCCGAAACCTGTGCTAAGTGCGCTTGGATTTTACCCTATGTTTGGCAGGCACTGGAAATTAAAATGCCCTCCTAGAGCCTTTCCATAGGAGCAGTGACGAATCAAATATCTTCCTTTGGACAGTCATGTCACCTTGATTCAGTCCTTTAAAGTTTATTTATTAGTGTCACAATTGTCATTAACTGCAATGAAGTTACTGTGAAAATTCCTGAGTTGTCACACTCTAGCACACGTAGAGAGAATTTAGCATGGCTAATGCATTTAACCAGCACGTCTTTTGGACTGTGGGAGTAAACTGGAGGACCTGGAGGAAACCCATGCAGACACGGGGAGAATGTGCAGACTCCGCAAAGACAGTGCCCCGAGGCGGGAATTGAACCTGGGTCCCTGGCGCTGTGAGGCAGTAGTGCCACCGTGCCTGGTTGTTTAACTCTGGCCATTTTCCTTGAGTCATAGTCCCAAGCCTGCACACTCTGCCCTTTGAAGCTGGATTCTTGGGTTACTCTTCAAACCCCTCGTGCGTCAGCAGCTAATGCGGTGAACTAGAAAACCAGCTAAAGCTACCAGTGGCTTCCAAAAATCTCAGGCCGGCCAGAAAATGCCGCACTGCTCAAGAACGATTCTAATGTGTGAAAGCAAACAGTTAATGGAAATTGTGACTTGAGCCATGTGCAACAGTGGAAGAAACAGAAAGAACAATTTAAAGCCTGAAGGGAAATCCCAAGGTGCAAACAAAATTAATGATGCGTTTCAAACTCGATCTAGCCCATTTTCACTTCTTACATTTGAAGTGGATTTTGGTGCCTTTTGAGCTATTTTACATTTCACAATTAATCTGGTTTAAGAAGAAAATTCAAGAGACATTTGAGTTTTCAACCAATCGGCAAGCTGAGATTTACCCAAATGGTACATTTAATTTAATTTAGTTTACCCAAGTTAAAGTTTAAAGTTTATTTATTAGTCACAAGTAAGGCTTACATTGACACCGCAATGAAGTTACTGTGAAATTCCCTTAGCCGCCACACAGGTTTGGGTCAATGCACCTCACCAACACGTCTTCCAGACTGTCGGAGGAAACCGGAGTACGCCCATGCAGACACAAGAAGAATGTGCAAAATCCACACAGACAGTGACTCGAGACTGGAATTGAACCCGGGTTCCTGGCGCTGTGAGACAGCAGTGCTAACCACCGCGCCACCCACTTGCTGTAATTTTGCATCCTTGTTCTCCCCGAGGGCAATCGGCAACATGGGAGTGAAATGTCACGAGACTCGGAAAATGAGAATCCCGCCAGCGAGATCTCCATTCCCCTCGCTGCCACACCACCCCCATTCCCCCACCCTCCCAACAAGCTGGTGACATAATGAGCTTCCCACCCAGGAACGCTGGGAACCTCATTTAAATATATTTCACTATAATGAGGAGGCTTTCATGCTGCATCATCTCCCTCCAATATTTGGAGTCCTTACGGATTTACAGCTGCTCTTTGTAAACCAGGTGAAGGGAACCCTCTGGGGGCACACAGGTAAGTAGCGCTCCTGGGGTGAGAGAGACATGGCACAGACCCCAAGGGCCAAAACCACAGGCCAGTGCCAGGGGTCCCGCCAGGGAGCGCCATGGGGGGAGAGAGGGTCCCCTTATCAGTAGGGGTGGTTTTGCCTTGTGTATGTGTTGAGGGGGGAGGGGGGGTCCTCCCTCACTCATGCTGAGGGATTTATCTCCCTGTGCGTGTGGAGGGGAGGGATGTTCTTGTATTTTCTATTGGGGATTGGGGTGCCGTTGTCAGCTTTCTCTGATACTGTCCCATTTGTATAATGGCTTAAGCCACGCCTCCAGATTAATGCTGAAGAGAAAAGCCGACTGTGTAGCCTGCAGGGAATGGAAAAGGCTGTCCATATCTCACACCTATCCCTTACTGGCCTGGGCTGGGAATTTCCTGCTTCAGCGTGGCAGATTTCACTGCAGGCTTCATGGTGGCACAGTGGTTAGCACTGCTGCCTCACAGTGCCAGGGACCCGGGTTCGATCACTGGCATGGGTCACAGTCTGAGTGCAGCTTGCACATTCTCCCCGCGTCCGTGTGGGTTTCATAGAACATAGAACATAGAACATTACAGCGCAGAACAGGCCCTTCGGCCCACGATGTTGCGCCAACCAGTTAAAAAACAATGACCCTCTAACCTAAACCAATCCCTTTTCATCCATAAACCTATCCACGGATCTCTTAAACGCCCCCAAACTAGGCGCATTTACAACTGCAGCAGGCAGGGCATTCCAATCCCTCACCACCCTCTGGGTAAAGAACTTACCCCTGACATCTGTCCTATAACTACCCCCCCTTAATTTAAAGCCATGCCCCCTCGTGCTAGCTTTCTCCATCCGAGGAAAAAGGCTATCACTGTCCACCCTATCTAAACCTCTAATCATCTTATATGTTTCAATAAGATCCCCTCTTAGCCGCCTTCTTTCTAGCGAAAACAACCCCAAATCCCTCAGTCTCTCCTCATAGGATCTCCCCTCCATACCAGGCAACATCCTGGTAAACCTCCTCTGCACCCTCTCCAAAGCCTCTATATCCTTCCTGTAATGTGGGGACCAGAACTGCACACAATACTCCAAGTGCGGCCGCACCAGAGTTGTGTACAGTTGCAACATGACGCGGCGACTCCTAAATTCAATCCCCCTACCAATAAACGCCAAGACACCGTATGCCTTCTTAACAACCTTATCTACTTGATTCCCTACTTTCAGGGATCTATGTACACATACACCTAGATCCCTCTGTTCATCCACACTATTCAGAGTCCTCCCGTTAGCCCTATACTCGACACATCTGTTATTCCTACCAAAGTGAATTACCTCACACTTCTCCGCATTAAACTCCATCCGCCACCTCTCGGCCCAGCTCTGCAACCTGTCTAAGTCACCCTGCAAACTACAACACCCTTCCTCACAATCTACCATACCTCCGACTTTGGTGTCATCAGCAAATTTACTAATCCACCCAACTATACCCTCATCCAGATCATTAATAAAAATTACAAACAGCAGTGGCCCCAAAACAGATCCCTGAGGCACACCACTCGTAACTGAACTCCATGACGAATACTTACCATCAACCACCACCCTCTGTCTCCTATCTGCTAGCCAATTCCTGATCCAATTTCCTAGATTACCCTCAATCCCATACATCTGCATTTTCTGCAGTTTCCTCAGGTACTCCGGTTTTCTCCCACAATTCCAAAGTTGTGCGGGTTGGGTGGATTGGCCATTAGAGTCAGTGGGACTAGCTAGGGTAAATGCATGGTGTTATAGGGATAGGGCCTGGGTGGGATTATGGTTGGCGCAGGCTTGATGGGCTGAATGGCTTCCTTCTGCACTGTAGGGATTCTATGATTCTATGAGATGCAGTGAGCCGTACAAACATCCATTTACTTTGGCGCGACCAGTAGATCCCACGACAAGAGCAGTCGGATAATTCCAGCCTTTGTTTTCTATCTCCCGTCAACTCACTCAGAGAAACTGCATCCTTCTATCTACTCACCCTTTCTTTTCTTTTTCAACACTCCCAGTTCATTCTGACACTATTGGTCCCCTCTGAAAGCAGCTGTCACTTTTCTCCTCCTCTATTCAGCTGATATTCTTCTTCCAGTCTGCAGTGCAAGGTGGCCCTCCTATCCTTTCCCTCCATCGTTCATGCTCTCCTTCATTAATTGCTCTCAGTCCCTGAGCTGTTACCAGTGTTGGTACTCTTCCTAATTCTCCCAGTTAGAAGTGCTGTTCCTCAAATTTCCCTTTTTTCCATCCACTCCCCCCCCCCATTTTCCCCAGTTTTGCCCCAACAGCTCCCCTTATCCCTCCTTTTGATCCTTCCTTTCATCCCATTTTCCTCACCCTTTCATTACTTCAGTTGTCATCCATTTGCCGTGTTCTATCCCTCTGAGCTGCTCCTTCCCTCAGTCCAGTTGTTAATGGAGCAGGCTGGGTTACTGTCAATGCCCTAACAGAAAGATGGGGATCGACAGGAGTCTGGGTGCTACTCATGCTGTATTTTGTCAGCGAACGTTAACAACACTTAGCCAGGTTCCCAAAGCTGTCAGTTCAAAATGCTGGTGGTTGGCAATGTGTACATCAGCAACTCATTCAAATATAGCCCTGCTGATTGGCATTCCCTGCGAAAATTACTCCACCTCTTAAACCTCCTTCAAAAACCTCTTAAAAGCCTCGCTCTGTAAGTGTGCTTTCAGTTCATCCCTCCTTTACCTCTCCCTTTATGCTGCACTGTTCACTCCTCATGCTCTTATAACGCGACAGTTCCCTGTTTGATGGCTGATTACAGAAAATACAAGCCATTGTATCATGTGCCATTGAAAAGCACCATCAATCATCTTCACAGTACACAGAGCATTTCACCACTTGCTATAGAATAGTGGAGAGTAAGGAACTAAGAAGTATTAACAAAGAGCTCAATTCCACTCACGGGAAGTCTATTACGTTGAATCGATTCTGGAGACTATCTAATGAATTCTGGAAGAAAAGGAAAAAAGGCATTTATTTGCATAGCAGCTTTGCAAAACACTTCAGACAATGTTGCACGTTCACATTCTTATAAAGACCACAAAAATAATTAATAACATCACGTTGCATCAAAGACAAAAAGCTCAATTATTATTGTGAAAATGATTGGCACTTTTGCAGTCAGCAGTTTGATTATTTAGATGTGATTATTGAGATGATAGATGCCTATCATCAAATGTCTCTGTTGTTTCAAAGCTAAATTTATTGTATAATATCCATAATGGTCCAATTGCTCTGTGCACGCCTTAATATGGCACTGAGAAACACAACAACAACTTGCATTTATATAGAAGAATGGAATAGAACCATAGAATCCCTACAGTGCAGGAAGAGACCAATTGGCCCATCAAGTCTGCACCGACCACAACCTTTCCCAGTCCCTATCCCCGTAACCCTACATAGTTACCCTGCTAGTCCCCCTGACACTAAGTGAGTGGGCAAATTAGCCCGGCCAATCAATTTAACACGCACATCTTTGGAGTGTGAAAGGAAACTGGAGCACCCGGAAGCAACCCATGCAGACATGGGTAGAATGTGCAAACTTCACAAAAACAGCGACCCAAGCCTGGAATTCAGCCTGGGTCCATGGTGCTGTGAGGCAATAGTAATAACCACTGTGCCACCCAATGTAATTCAGAGGATTGAGCAAGGTCTTTGGTTCTATGTTTTATGTTTAAGTAGGCTAACATTAACACTGCAATGAAGTTAGTCTGAAAATCCCTTAATCGCACATTCCAGTGCCTGTTTGGATGCATTGAGGGAGAATGTAGCATGGCCAACGCACCTAACCAGCACATTTTTCAGACTGTTGGAGGAAAGCACAGCACAGGATGAAACCCACGCAGACATGGGGAGAACATGCAGACTCCGCACAGACAGTGACCCAAACTGGGAATTGAACCCAGGCCCCTGATGCTCTGAGGCAGTGGTGCCAACCACTGACCCACTGGTCAGTCCAGGTGAGATAGATGATGGGAACAGGGGCAGGGAATGGGAAATCCCTGATCCCCCACCCAGTGACCTTTGCTGAAATATACACATCTAGACGCTGAAGGAACATGCAGGCCATTGCCCCAGTTTTCCCCCCTGCTGGTGAATAAGCTCAAACCCGGAATGAGAAGGATAAACAGTTCTAATTGAAATTAAAAAAATGTATGGAATGGAATGCCCAAGTGAGGCACTAGTATATCAGCAAATTCAAATGGGAGTTGCATAAGTATCTAGAGAAAAATCTGATGAAGGGATATAAGAGATACATTTCCTACACTGGGACCGGTCAGATGGGCGACACAGATCTTTTTGGAACCCATCGCATTCGTATGTTTCTGAGTCACACAATCACTGAAATAACATTTGGGCACTGTATTTTAGAGGTATCCAACATCGATGTATAAGAAGGAATAAATAACCTTGCATCAGAAATAATAGAAATGATTGAGGGCGGCATGCTGGTACTGTGATTAACACTGCTACCTCACAGCGCCAGGGACCCAGGTTCAATTCCGGCCTCGGGTCACTGTCTGTGTGGAAAGATACATTTACCCCTTATCTGCGTGGATTTCCTCCTACAGTCCAAAGATGTGTGGGTGAGGTTGATTGGCCACACTGAATTGACCCTAGCATCAGGAGAATTAGCAGGCTAAATATATAGGGTTACAACAACTGGGCCTAGGTATGATTGTGGTCAGTGCAGACTAAATGGGCTGGTTGGCCTCCTTCTGCAGTGTAGGGACTCTATGAATCTATAATTTGATATGCATTTGAACAGTTTGTTAGAAATGCATGGGTCAGGTGGGGTGGGTTGGTTCTTCAATTCACTCCTGAACGATAGCAGGCTGAATGGAAATGACTGAGATTGGAAGCAGTATAACTTCAATGGACTCAAATTAGGGAGATAGAAATCAGACTGAATTGTTAACAAAATTAGAATTAGATTTTTCTCATTAACTTTACTTTAAAGCTGTTGTAAAGTGTATTTATTTGTCACAAGTAAGGCTTAAATCAACACTGCAATGGAGTTACTGTGAAATTCCCCTCTTCGCCACAGTCTAGCACCTGTTTGGGTCAATGCGCCTAACCGGCACGTCTTTCAGAACTGTGGGAGGAAACCGGAGGAAACCCACGCATGCATGAGGAGAATGTGCAAACTCCACATAGACAATGACCCCGGGTCCTTGGCGCTGTGAAGCAGCAGTGCTAGCCACTGTGCTGCCCAATAGTTAAACTGAAATAAAATTTGAGAGTGAAGTAAAATGAAATTATTTCTAGAAGTGTGATATTTTTTAATCATTGGCAACTTTAGGCACAGACATTGAAATTGAAAGGGACAAAGACAACACCAATTTATTTCTCAACATTTATTCTGGTCTTGAGTTCCGAGAAGTGAAACATCTCATGAGGCACAAATTTTGATCAAAATCTTGAAAACATTTAATGATTAATTTCTTCCCAAGTTTGTAAGTAAGGCTCATATCTAATGCTCAGAGACAAAAACAATCACATTATTTTTAAGAATAAAACATTGACTTGCAGGGAGGCTAGCACTTGTTTTGATCAATGGATATACAGTGTAACATTAATGCTATTTGGTATAAAGCTTAGTCTGGGACTGAGATAAGGCAGACAGTACATTTGAAGAAAAGTAAGTACAAAATAACTTAAGGGTAAATAAGAATCTACACAAATTTTTCTTGTGCATTGAACAAACCTACTGAGTCCACAACACATTTCACATCGTGTTCTCTCACAAAAATACATCTTAATGAGATTTCACATTTATGTTAAACCTACATTGGATATTATAAAATATATCCCTCTCTTAAACTATCTTTCGCAAAACTTTGTCAACATGTGTTAACTCCTTGCAATCGCTTTCCACATACTTTTGTTGAGGAACTGTACTCTGTTTAATGCTTACTTGCAGCAACAACATTCACTGTCTTTCAAAACTTATGTTTAAGAACATTGAAGCAAGGAAGCTGTGTGGGGAGCTGCTGCTGAAGTGGGGGAGAAACATCAGCTTCCCAATTGACACCCACTGCACGCCCAATTTTCCCGACCCTGATATCATCCGGCAGGTTCCAATAAATTCTGCCAAAGTGTATATGTAGTTGTTCATGTGTGTATGCATATATACGTGTGTGGGTCAGCATGTGTGTGTATGTCTGTGCGCATATGTGTCTATCTGCGTGTGTGTGTTTCTGTGTATGTGTGTGTGGCTGTGTCGGTATGTCTGCATGCATTTGCGAGTGTGTATGTGTGTGGGAGTGCCTGTGTGTGTGTGTGTGTGTGTGTGTGTGTGTGCATGTGAGTACATGTGTGTGTTTGTGTGTCTGTGAACGTGTGCATACAGGTGTCTGTGTATGAGTGTTCATGCATGTGTATCTGTGTTTGTGCATGTGTCTCTCTTTGAGTGTCTGTATGTGTGTGTGCATGTGTCTCTCTTTGTGTGTTTCTTCATCTATGTTTGTGCATACATGTGTGCATATATCTTTGTGTCTGCATATGTGCATGTGTTAAGTGTCCGTGTGCCTGCATATGTGTGTGGGAGTGTATGTATATTTGTATGTGTGTATGTATGTGTATGTATATGAGAGAGAGAGAGGATGTGTGTGTGTGTGTGTGTGTGTGTGTGTGTGTGTGTGTGTGTGGAGATTGTCACGGCTTCCCTGTCAGGCCAATCTGGTAGCAAGTAGATCCTGAACTAGAAGAGGAAGTTAAAATCTGCTTCTTAAAAAATTCCTTTTGTTTTTCTGCTTGAAGGAACAAGACTGCTCCTACTGGCATCCAAGGACAATTCAGGCCTCAGGTATTGAAAGGATTTCCAGGGAAACTGTCAATGTGTCTTACCCAAAATCAACACATTTCTCACTTAGTAATTAGCATTACTCCTTTTCTCTTTTTAAATTTTTTTACTCCAGCCTTATCGTTGCAAAGCCAACGCTCAGAGTGGACCAGGCAAACCAAAATCCTTTCCTTGCTTTCTCCAAAAACCAAATTCAATATCCAACTGAATCCAATTCATGGCCCCCACAAGAGAGACAAACAAAATCCAAGCTGACAAGATAAGACATTGCACCCCATCTTGGGCTTGATCATAGCCACAAGGATTGCTCCCTCTTATTTTTCCTATTGACATTGATGTATCCAGCTAGGATCTAACCTTTGGAATTCCCTTCCTGAACCTCTATGTCTCTCTACCACCCTTTCAGTAAAGATGTTTCTCAAAACCTATCTTTTAACCTGTATTTTGGTTACCTGTCCTCATAATTCCTCAGAGTCAGATCTTGTCTGATAATACTTCCTTGAGCATCCTGAGAAGTTTTGCTCCCTCAAAGCTGCTATTTCATTCCAAATTATTTGAGTCTTTTAAAGTAACTCAACGATCAGGCTCATTACTGTTGCAGCAGTTTAGAGCATTAATGTGCTACACTTGGTTCTGTAACCAAATGCTTGTTTCTATAATTCCTCAGAAGATCAGTTTCCAACAATTCTACAAAAATTAGTCTATCCAAGTTAGACTTGTATGCTCCAAGAGGAAGGGGGAATAATTTTCATAACTCTGAATTCCCTGTGGTCACATTGTCTGTCGATATCTTGTCACATAATGGTTGCTATACCCATGGAAGTTTATAACAATGAGAGCCAGTGCATTTAGGAGTTGAGGAAACAGAATTCACTGCGGGAGGACAATCATTGAAGGAGTGAAGAAAGGTGAAGGAGGCAGGGCTATTTCAAAAAGAAACCACAACTATTTTGTGCTGAGATCAAGTATTCCACAATGAGTAATGACCACCTTATTTAATGGGACTTGTAAGCCTTTCATTTCCTGTTACATGCTATTTACAGAGGGGTAATAATGCAAATCAAACTGATTGGCAGCAGCTGAAAGCAAAGCAGAATGAGTTGTCAAATTATTATTATTAATGATTAGTATTCAGTTGACAAGCATTGCTCCGATTTGATCTTAAATTACTTGTAGTTGAATTATATCACATTAAGCCTACTTCTGTTGTGTTGGTGATTGCTGAAGGAACCATCTTTTTCCTATTTGTCATCTTTTTGACAAGATTTTGAAATATTTCACTGATTCTCTCATCGGGGATGCTTGAATTATGGTTGGCCAATGAGTTTTTTTCAACTATTGCTGGTGTCATCTAATGAGGTTTGTTAGCAATTCACTGCTTTGTTTTGTTCTGATGTGTAACAGCATCACCTTTGTAATATGCGCACGGCAATATGTGACAAAGCCCCATTTCCCCATGGTGCTGTTGTGCTATTAATGGAATAGGAATTTTAGTAAATATTTGTCCCACACCAGGGGGTAATTTTGGCATTGCCTGTTAGTTAAAATCATGTGATAACCGATCAGCAACAGGATGCAAATTAGGCTGTCGATTTATTCCCAAGCGACTTGGACAATCCCCAAAGTCAAATTTATCCTCCAGATGTTTTTTGGCAGACTAAACTAATTCCGGAATAAAAATGGATGGGAAGGCAGTGTCACAATGAGTTTTCATGCCGTTTGTCCTCTTGTTTCACATTGTCAAGATAACCGCTTGATTGTCTCAAATTGCTCCTTTTTATTACATAACACAATATTGCACATATACGCTAGAAGATTCAACTGACAACCTGTCTTGAAACTAATTCAGTCTGTAACATTAATATGCAATAAATTATCCTGACTTATCCATTTTGGTAACAACATAAGCTTTGATAATCAGTTTAAATGTACAACATATAAACTGCATAAATGAGCACCTGAATCAGCCAGATTGTTTTCAGCTCATGTTCGAAATTGGGAAAGGTTTGAAGTTTTATAAAATGGTGAGGTTGGCTTTTGTGGACCTTTGCTCCCAGGAACTGCCCAACTCACATGTATGTGATGTATCTGGCCCTTAAACAGTTGTTTCAAAGTTTGTTTTTAGTGGCACAAGCACAAACATTAACACTGCAATGAAGCCAGTGTGAAAATTCCCTAGTCATAGAATCATAGAACCCTACAGTGCTGAAAGAGGCCCTTCGGCCCATCCAATCTGCACCGAACACAATCCCACCCAGGCCCTACCCCCGCATCCCTACATATTATACCCACTAACCCTCTAACCTACACATCCCTGGACACTAAGGGGCAATTTATTAGCGTGGCCAATCAACCTAACCCGCACATCTTTGGACTGTGGGAGGAAACTGGAGTACCTGGAGGAAACCCACACAGACACGAGGAGAATGTGCAAACTCCACACAGACAGTGATCTGAGCCGGGAATCGAACCCAGGACCCTGGAGCTGTGAAGCAGCAGTGCTAACCACTGTGCTACTGTGCAGTCACCAGACACTGGCACCCGTTCTGAGAGAAAATTTAGCATGGCCAATTCACCTAACTAGCACATTTTTCAGACTGTGGGAGTGAACCACAGCACCCGGAGGAAACCCACACAGATATGGGGAGAACGTGCGAACTCCACACAGACAGTAACCCAAGCCAGGAATTGAACCTGGGTCTTGGCCACAGATGCTAATGGTGATCTGACCAGCACCCTGTTGTCAAGGGAGTGATGTGGGGCCTAGATTCTCAGTCTCTATCATGACAGGACCCACCATGGGAGATGTGGTGGCCCAGCCAAAGGTCCATTGACTTTTGGCGGGACTGGACAATTCCAATGCCTGGCAGGGCTGGAAAATACCATTCCCCAGCTTCAGTTCCAGCTGGATCCTTAGTGACAGAAAAGTGAAAAAGTGAAAGTTGCTTTGTCCGTCAACACCATCAGTCTCATTTACACGCTATCAGTTCCAATGACAACCTACCTATCTCAGTTACAGTCTTCCAGCCTCACTGTAACAACCCACTAACCACAGTGATAGTCTACCAATCAGTCTGTATCTGTCCACCCACCTCTGCAACAGTTTAAAGCATACCTGGAGCAGGATGAACACTGAACATGACATGCACACATTTGTGCACGTTGAAGATACCTCCGAGTGTTGACAGAATTTTGGTGCTCAGCACCAGCAGATTTAGGAAGTATAGCAAAAAATAATAAACCTGTAAGTTTAATTGTGTTATAAACTTTCATATAATAAAAATACTGTATAACACAAGCCGGTCCAGCGGCATGGTATGGTGGTGCTCAGAAGCAAAATGTTTGAGAAGCCCTGTGCTGTAGGTTCTAGAGTTAGAAGTAGCTAGTTATTACCATACCAATTTGAGTATTTACTCAATCATAACAATGGTGATAAGGGTAATAGAAAGCAGAACACTGATAAGATTCAGCATCAGACATTGATATTAAAGATCTCCAAGTCACGACTCTCAGAAGTGCTCACTGAAAAGCCCACCAATGCCTTTACTTTCTCAGAAGACAAAGTAAATTTGGCATGTCAGATACAACACTCATCAACTTTTCCAGATGCACCATAGAAAGCATTCTTTCTAGCTGTATCACAGCTTGGTATGGCTCCTGCTCTGCCCAAGACCACAAGGAACTACAAAAGGTTGTGAATTTAGCCCAATCTATCACACAAACCAGCCTCCCATCCACTGACTCTATCTACACTTCCCGCTGCCTCGGCAAAGCAGCCAGCATAATTAAGGACCCCACGCACACTGGGCGTACTCTCTTCCACCTTCTTCAGTTGGGAAAAACTTACAAAAGTCTGAGGTCACATACCAACCAACTCAAGAATAGCTTCTTCCCTGCTGCCACCAGACTTTTGAATGGACTTACCTTGCATTAAGTTGATCTTTCTGTACATCCGAACTAATAACTGTAACACTACATTCTGCACTCTCTCCTTGTCTATCAACTGTATGCCTTGTCTGTATAGCACGCAAAAAAAATACTTTTCACTATGTTAATACATGTGACATTAATAAATCAAATCAAATGTGACAATAATAAATCAAATCAAATCACTCCTTTATTCAGTCCAAAACAAATCTGAGTGGTTTTCCTTTGGATGCAACAGCGTAAAAGGTCAGGCAAAGAGACTAGGCATCTGTTGCAGGTCACCTGTAGCACGTCTCTCCCCTTTGTTTCCTACAATCCCTGGTATTTTTCGAAGTAAAGGAGGCAGAGTGGGTTTGTGCAAGCACAGGTCTATCACTGTCATGCTCAGGCATCATCACTGCAGACCAAGTGGACACGTGATGATGCGATAACGCTACTTAAAGGGTCACGTGACAGAAGCAGGGGAGTCCTCCCCGGAGTGCACGCAGGGTAAAGCCCAGAAGAGTTGTTCAGTGCACTGAACATACTGCTGTTGTTTAAGTTCTTGGTTGCCAGTCATTTGGCACTTCTGCACGGACTTTACCCAATATCATATCCAAGTTTACTGAAATTATGTATGCGGTGTGCAGATATGGGCAACACCCAAACAGGTGGCAGAGAATTTGTGCCAAGTAAGTCACTGAAGAGGACCCTTCAGGATAAATCAGAATAACCCACTCAAACCTTCGGGCCTGGGGAGCTGTGGTTTGGAGGCATTAAAGCCAACAGCTGGGAGGGTGGCCAGGTGAGAGGTCTGCTTGTTCCTACCCATTCGTAATGGCTTGAATTAGGCCATAGATTAAAGTTCCAATTGATGGGCCAATTAGGGAGTCTTGTACTGAACTGGGAGCGTCAGTTCCTCTGAAAAGCGTTTGACAAGGTCCCTCATGGCAGGCTGGTGCAAAAGGTTAAATCTCCTGGGATAAAAGGTGACCCAGCTAGATGGGTGGAGAACTGGCTTGGCCATAGAAGACAGGGGGTAGCAGTGGAGGGGTCTTTTTCCGGTTGGAGGTGTGTGACTAGTGGTGTTCCACAGGGCTCTGTACTGGGACCTCTGCTGTTTGTGATATATATAAATGATTTGGAAGAAGATGTAGCTGGTGTGATCAGTAAGTTTGCAGACGACACAAAGGTTGCTGGAGTTGCGGATAGTGGTGAGCATTGTTAGAGAATACAGCAGGGTATAGGTAGGCTGGAAAATTGGGCGGAGAAATGGCAGATGGAATTTAATCCAGATAAATGCAAGGTGATGCATTTCGGTAAATCTTCGGTAGGGGGAGCTATACAATAAATGGCAGAACCATCAGGAGTATAGACACACAGAGGGACCTGGGTGTGCAAGTCCACAGATCCTTAAAGGTAGCAGCACAGGTGGAGAGGGTGGTGAAGAAGGCATATGGCATGCTTGTCTTTATTGGATGGGGCATAGAGTATAAAAGTTGGCATATGATGTTGCAGCTATATAGAACATTGGTTAGGCCACATTTGGAATACTGCGTCCAGTTCTGACCGCCCACTAGCAGAAGGAGTGGAGGCTTTGGAGAGAGTACAGGAAAGGTTTACCAGGATGTTGCCCGGTATGGAGGGTCTTAGCTATGAGGAGAGATTGCGTAAACTGGGGTTATTCTCCCTGAAAAGACGGAGGATGAGGGGCGACCTAATAGAGGTGTATAAAATTACGAAGGGCATAGATAGGGTGAACAGTGGGAAGCTTTTTCCCAGGTCGGATGTGACGAACACAAAAGGTCACAAGTTCAAGGTGAGGGGGGCAAGGTTCAACACAGATGTCAGAGGAAGTATTTTACACAGAGGGTGGTGGGGGCCTGGAATGCACTGCCAAGCAAGGTGGTTGAGGGGGACACGCTGGGACTTATCTAGAAAGCCACATGAACAGACTGGGAATAGAGGGGTACAAACGAATGATCCAGTTGGGTGCATGAGTGGTGCAGGCTTGGAGGGCCTAAGGGCCTGTTCCTGTGCTGTATTGTTCTTTACTCCCTGGAGATAGAATGCTGACAAATAGCATGCTGTGTACCGCTGTTAGAGTCTGTAAATAAAGGGATTTTGGTGAAGGGACCTCTGCCTCTGAGGACTTATTACACGATTATTCTGACCCTGTCTGATGGTGGGCCTGACCTGAGGTTGCCCGAGATTTTGGATGTGCCAGCATCTGGAAGGAAAAGGCTGGTGAAATCAGCCTCATTCTGCCCACTGCAGACCGGATTGGTGAATCTAATTTCAGACCATTGAGAGAGATAAGCAAATTTAATAAAAAATTATTTTTAAAACCCAACCGGCAGCCATCTCTTGAACAAAACATTGACTTATATTTTTATTTGAATAGCATCATGATTTGCATGATACGGTTGCTTGTGAAGTTAGTGCTGGGTCATGTTTAAAAGGTAAGTTTCTGAGTTATTCACTTTCCATCCATGTGGTGGCAGCAGTTCTCACTTTTTTGTGAGAAAGAGTCTCAGAATGGAGCGACACATTTACTCATTGGCCCTTTGTTGCCATTTGTCGCACTTGGAATTAATAAGACAACATCATCGAAAGGTTGAGTAAAGGTGAGTCTTCATGACAAATGTCTATCCCACTGACAACATCAAACCGGGAACATAAGTACAGCAGCAGTGCCCTCCCCCCTGCCACTCCGGCAGCACTTTACCCATTTCAGGAACAGGAGCTCAGTTCTAGAGGCAGTCACCATCCATGACTGCCAGAAATCTGATGAGCTGAAGAACTGACATCAACTTTGTAAAGGCCACTCAGGCTGCTTTTCCGTTCCAGTACTTTGCAAACCTTCCTCTGCAAGACAACCAATGACCAGCCTCACTTGAAATCTGGGGGGGAAGAACTTCCATGGAATTCTTCCAATCTCTGTGTCCAGCTTTGGTCAACTACACTGCTCTCTGAGGGATCATCCTCTCGGAATCATAGAATCCCTACAGTGCAGAAGGAGGCCATTCGGTCCATCGAGTCTGCACCAACAACAATCCCATCCAGGCCCTATCCTCATGACCCCACGTATTTACCCTCCTAATCCCCCTGACACCAAAGGGCATTGAGCATGGTCAATCAACCTAACCCGCACATGTTTGGACTGTAGGAGGAAACCGGAGCACCCGGAGGAAACCCATGCAGACATGGGGAGATGGTGCAGACTCCACACAGACCGTGAGCCAAGGCTGGAATCGAACCCGGATCCTTGGTGCTGTGAGGCACTGTGGCACCGTGCTGCCCATCTTCCCAAGTTACAGCCATAGAACAGGAGGACCCTGATGCAAATTCCAAGTGCATGACTTGGAAAGAAATGAAAATATTAAAAGGCTGCACATAGAGTTACTTGAAATGATTTTGGTTTGTGACCAGATCTGAAGTTGTTTGATGTAGAAGACCTCCACCTGCAGATATATCACAGTGTGTTTCCCTCTGCTTGTTGAGTATCAGGATGAGGTTGCTCAGGCCTTTCACCTCCCCAGTGGGACAATGGTTCTACGTTGTGAATCAATGTTAGAATCAAATGCTTCCCTTAGCGGTTTCTTTGGGGGTTAGTCAAAAAAAACACAGAATTAGAATTGCAATTGCTTTAAGGTGTTGGATGCAGTTTGGTCAGTCTGAATTAGTCTCTGCAGTGATACGCAAGTTAGCTGTAAGTCTTTACTGACCTTTAGAACTATTTGTAAATATACAGTAAAGGGTACAGGCCAGGATCTGTCTCTGTGCTTGCTGGTCGACACTGCTCTGTTCCACACTAAACTGGTCTTGTGAGCGGGTCATGTGTTCTACATCACTGTGTGGGCGATACTCCCACATTAAGGCTCTAAGTGCCAGGAGTTAATACTACGCCTCCCCTGTTTTTATCCAATATATCGTACCTTGTGTTATTGTTATTACTATCATACATTTACATTGTCATTACTACATTATCACTATCCAATATTTCCCTTCCGAGTCCTTGAATTCAAAGGTTCAGGTGGTCTGGAGACCTTATAACCCTGTCATATTTTGATCACATTGCAGTTAGAGGAGTGGCAGGCTCTGTTGCTGCTGGTTCTTGTAGATAAGCAGGTCTTTCTGCTTTCTGAGTAGATCTTTATCCTTTTCTTCCAATCTTTTGTGTTGAACCTCACTTGGCCAGTTTGTCTGTTGCCCTGGCCAGTGGTTGCTAACCTGCCTGTGTCTTGTGCAGTGGAGGAGCATTGTATTCATCCCCTTGTCATTTGTTTCACTGTTAATTGGGCTGTGGCATTATCCTCTCACAGGAGAGCACTCTTGTGGCTAGAATGAGGTTTAGTGGTATGCTCAGCCCTGCATTTCTCTGTTGGATAGCTGCCACCAGGTTTGAGTATCTGTTGTGGTCTTGTTGGCATGCGGGCTGGGGGCTGCAGTATACTCACGCTGGTCGCACTGTTGATCAGTGTGCCACTATTGGAGTCAGAGGTTGAGGCTCACTGGATGGCTGGTTGCTCTCTTTAACATCCTCCACTGGAGGTGTCCTGGTTATTTCCTGGGTGGTTGGCAGGTTTGACCATTGAAGGTTTCCCAGAACCTGTACAGAGAATGGACAAACCTTCCTCACAAAGAGTTCAGGCAAGAATTCCAGTCAAGATATTAATTTTTGTTCATATACGAGGGAACTTCTGCATGATTAATTACATTGCTTGTCTTGATATGTTCTGCCATTCCGCTGCTATGTGGCATTCCTGCTCAAGAGGCTGAAAGGCTGGCAACCATCAGCTCTAAGATTTGTTTGCTGCCATACTTTTGTAGAAACATGCCTAGAATGGAAATCAGAGTCTTCTGGGCCCTTAAAATGGTGTGTCTGCTTTCCAAATTCAGAGGTTGTTTAGCCACCGTTCTTAACCAACTAGACTGCTACCCTGTCTCTTGCGTCTAATTTAAAATTTGTTAAATGGCCATTGACTAAAATATCCAGACTCCAAAATGACGGAACCAAGAGTTGACCTCACCCAGGAAGCACGACTGTGTGTCTTCTGGGCTTGTAGTGGCCTCATGGATGATTTTGTAGCCTTCTGTGTGTCTAAATGCAGTGTCCAAATCCTGCTGCACTGAAAGCACTGGGTTGAAATTGGAGTCATGATGTGGAGATGCTGGTGTTGGGGATAAGCACAGTAAGAAGTCTCACAACACCAGGTTAAAGTCCAACAGGTTTATTTGGTAGCGCGAGCTTTCAGAGTGTCGCTCCTTTTTTCAGCTGAGTGAGGAATTGTTCATAAACAGGGCACACACAGACACAAACTCAATTTACAAGATAATGGTTGGAATGCATGTCTCTACAGGTAGTCAAGTCTTAAAGGTATAGACAATGTGAGTGGAGAGAGGGTTAAGCACAGGTTAAAGAGATGTGTATTGTCTCCAGCCAGGACAGTTAGTGAGATTTTGCAAGCCCAGGCAAGTCGTGGGGGTTACAGATAGTGTGACATGAACCCAAGGTCCTGGTTGAGGCCATCCTCATGTGTGCAGAACTTGGCTATCAGTTTCTGCTCAGCGACTCTGCGATGTCGTGTGTCGTGAGAATCAGAGGCTGAACGTCCGTGATGTTGAAGTGTTCCCTGACAGGAAGAGAACACTCCTGCCTGGTGATTGTCAAGCGGTGTTCATTCATCCATTGTCATAGCATTTGCATGATCTCCCCCAATGTATCAGGCCTTGGGACATCCTTTCCTGCAGTGTATCAAGTAGATAAGGTTGGCCGAGTCGTTAGCGTATGTACCGTGTACCTGGTGTTCTCACGTGAGCCGATGGCAACCGAATTGATGATCCAGCATGTTTTGCAGAGATTGTTGTGGCAGGGTTGTGTGGAGTTTGTGGTCACGTCTTCTGAAGGGCTGGGTAATTTGCTGCGGACAATGGTCTGTTTGAGGTTGTGCGCTTGTTTGAAGGCAAGAAGAGGGAGTGTGGGGATGGCCTTGGTGAGATGTTCATCTTCATTGATGACACGTTGAAGGCTCCGGAGAAGATGTCGTAGCTTCTCCACTCCGGGAAAGTACTGGACGATGAAGTGTGTCCCGTGTTTGTGTTCTGAGGCGGTCGGTTCCAACCATTATCTTGTAAAGTGAGTTTGTGTCAATAATATGTGCTGTTTGTGAACACTACTCCCACTCACCTGAAGAAAGAGCACCACTCTGAAAGCTTGTGCTACCACATAAACCTGTTGGACTTTAACCTGATGTTATGAGATTCCTTAACGAAACTGAAGGACACTGGGGTCACTTTACTCCACAGTGTTGGCATGGTTGCCCTGCTGGCTGGTTCGGGTATTACTTTCCCTGGCTTGGATGCTCCGTGTCTTTGACCTCAGCACTGTAGTTTATTTTCTCCCTGTAAAGTGGTTCTGTGCTGCTCACTGTCTAACTATCTGGATGACCATTTCCGTGATTCGATCTTCCCTTGCTTGTATGAGGTCAGGGAGTGCATCATCCGCTACTCTGACCAGTCGCCTGTCTCTGATGGAGTTCAGGTTTGAAGTCTCCATACTCGCAGTCTTCTGTCAGCCTGTACAGATCACTGACTGAATGAATTGACAGGTTCTACTGGCTCCTGGACCCGCTTGTTAAATGTTGCTCTTCTGAATTTTTTTTTATTGCTCCTTAGATTGAAATAAAGGTTGAAAGATGTTAGTACTTTTTCAAATTTAGCAGATGGTTCATCAATTCACTGTGTCGGGTTCCTCCAGCATGGAAAAGAAACTCAACACTGTATATGTTTTATGAAAAATTTTATCCTTGCTGTTATTTTTTAACCATAATTTTCCAATTCCATCTGCCATGGGAATCGTAGCGGGCGAGGGGTGGACTATGGAAAGGTTCGTTGACTTCAGGTGGGATTTTCCGGTTTCAGGGCAAGTGCGGCTGGGAAATCCCACCCCTTGACCTCTTCTTCAGAAGCAATTAATTCTGAGCCTGGAATATTACACCTTTTTATACCTAGGGAGTTGCTCCCAGACTGTTCAGACCAATTTCAGAGGTAGCTGCAGGAGTTACATTTGCATTTGATAAGCAGAGTCAGTACATCTACTGTGACAATGGTTACCTAAATATCAGACCTTCAACATAAAAAGCATGTCCTTCAACCCATAGTGGCTGAGACATTACCAATCCTGAAACAAAGCCCCTTCCATTTGCTGGATAAATATCCATTTTGAAACCATTGTGGAGGTGGAAAGTGATGTGACCCAAGCCTTTGGTTCTTCGAAAGTTTAATATATTATATTTCTGGGCTGTACACCCAGTTTGCTGTTTTCCTATCGAACTGGCAAGATGCTGGCTCTGTCCAGACAGGACATTTGGCCCAACTAATGACATTAGTGAATCAGATGGGTCTTTTTGACAATCGACATGGTCATCAGTAAATTCTTAATTCCAGATTTTTTTAAAGTTCAAATTCCACCTTCTGCCATAGTGGGATTCAAACCTGGGTCCCCAGAACACCTGGGAGGCCATCACCTCCTCCTTGTCTAAACCTGGAGCGATCTTAGGAATCTGTTCTTCCAAAGTCACCGATTATGTGATTGATCTGGGCCTTGGATTAGACTGAATTGATTTGGGCGTGTGGAATTTTGAGCCATGCTTACATTTTTGAAGTGCCGGGTGGGATTTTCCACTCCCCCTACTGCCCGCCCCACCTCGCCCCACCCCATGCTCAGTACAGAAGGCGGCCTGCCTTTGGGCAAAGTCAGGATCTTCTAGTTCTGCTGCCTAAGGGGTTTTGCACGTCCCATACCCTCTGCAGCCAAGGAAGGGCCGCTATCAACATGACCAAAAAATCCTGCTGGTGGAAAGGGATGGAACATTTTGACTCTGCTTTATTAACAGCTTTCGGAATAGAATTGTAAAGCGCAGAAGAGGCCCTTCGGCCCATCGAGCATGCACCAACACATTAGAAACACCCGAACTCCTACCTAATTCCATCTGCCAGCACTTGGCCCATAGCCCTGAATGTTACGATGTGCCAAGTGCTCGTCCACTTCTAAAGGATGTGAGGCATCTACCACCCTCCCAGGCAGCGCATTCCAGACTGTCACCATCCTCTGGGTAAAAATGTTCTTCCTCAAATTCCCCCCTAAACCTCTTGCCCCTCACTTTGAACTATGTCCCCTCGTAATTGACCCGTCAATTAAGGGGAACAGCTACTCCATATCCACACTGTCCATGTCCCTCATAACCTTGTGTACCTCGATCAGGTCGCCCCTCTGTCTTCCCTGCTCCACTGGAACAACCCAAGCCTATCCAACCTCTCTTCATAACTTAAATGTTCCATCCCATTCATGATGGCGTTCACTTGCGCCTGCAACATTTGGGGGACTTCACTACAGCACTGGAGGAAAAGGTTGTCCAGGGCAAAATTACATTGCTGGAAACAAGTCAAGGACGTGGATGGTACAGTAAATGAGGAAACAAGCTGAAATAACCAATGTCACCACAAATATCAGCACAAAGAACTGTCACCACAAAATACCATAGTAATGTATAAATTTTATTACTGTGCAACAGGAAGCAATCTGTTACAGTAAGCGAAAGAAATAAAAAAGATTGCCTCAATCAGGTTTACATTAAGTTTAAGGGCACAGAGCAGTTTTGTCTGCTCACTATGCATATCGTTCCCCCAAAATGATATGAAATGAACCCTCACTTTCTGCCATTGACTTTGCATTTCAACAGAAAATACATTTGAGCACAAATAGGTTTAATGCCACTTTCAAATGTCCCCCTGTTGGATTGCTTCCATTCTGAGCGCAAAGAAGTGCCCTCTTTAATCTACCTGCGCCACATGAGGCCGTGGACTTTCCGATGATACAGTTCCAATGTACTGACAGGAAAGTATAGCAAAAATGTTCCACAATCAATTCCTGAATGTCAGAGGTCCAAAACTACTTTATTTGATAAAGTTTTCAGTGTAGCAGCTGGAACCTCTTTACATCAGTAATAGAATTATAGAACCCTACAGTGCAGGAAGAGGCCTTTGGCCCATCAAGTCTGCACCAACCACAATCCCACCCAGGCCCTACCCCCATATCCCTACATATTTACCCGCTAATCCCTCTAACCTACACATCTCAGGACACTACAGGGCAATTTTAGCATGGCCAATCAACCTATCCTGCACATCTTTGGACTGTGGGAAGAAACCGGAGCACCTGGAGGAAACCCATGCAGACACAGGGAGAATGTGCAAACTCCACACAGACAGTGACCCAAGGCAGAAATTGATCCCAGGGCCCTGGAACTGTGAAGCAGCAGTGCTAACCACTGTGCCGCCCTAGGTAATAAATCTATACAGGAAACAACACAGTAACATCAAAATTATCTGATCATTATCATGGGGGTGGTACAGTGGTTAGCACTGCTGCCTCACAGCACCAGGAACCTGGGTTTGATTCCCGGCTTGGGTCACTGTCTGTGTGGAGTTTGCACATTCTCTGTGTGCCTGTGTGGGTTTCCTCCGAGTGCTTCAGTTTCCTCCTGCAGTCCAAAGATGTGCAGGTTAGGTGAATTGGCCATGTTAAATTTTCTCTCTCCTAATTACCATTAAGAACTGGTGAGCTGCCTTCTTGATATCCTGTAGTGCCTGAGGTATAGCTACATCCACAGTGCTGTGCATTTTGACCCAGCAAAAATGAGTTGGCTTGAGTCGGCGGCAGTTGCATAACAATTCGCAGTCTTCAGGATGAGGTTTGGGCCAAGAAGATTTATAAATCCACAGGATCATAGAATCCCTACAGTGCAGAAGGAGGCCATTTGACCCATCGAGTCTGCACTGACTCTCTAACAGAATAGCTTACCCAGGTTCTTTCTCCCACTCTATCCCTGTAACCCCACCTATTTACCATGGCTAATCAATCCATCTAACCTACACATCTTGGAACACTAAGGGGAAATTTAGCAAGGCCAATCCACTTAGTTTGCATATCTTTGGACTGTGGCTTTGAAACCCATGCAGACATAGGAAGAATGTGCAAAATCCACACAGATAGTTACCCAAGACCGGAGTCAAACCCAGGTCCCTGGCACTGTGAGGCAGCAGTGCCAGTTACCTTGCCACCAGTGAACTAATGGAGAAACAGCAAGTAAGAGCTTATTTTTATATTTGGGCAAATATACTATCAGCCCTGTTTTAACCAGGATGCTTACCAAGTAAGAAAGAACATTTGAGTGTATCTGTAAAGACACACTTTCAGAGACTCCATTAATGAACGCAAAAGTTATTTGTTAATAAGAATTGTGTAGCAGCCTTACAAATTCCCAAAATGTCTCTGCATAGGAGCCTTTATCACTATGGGGTGATTCTACCTCTGAATCCCAATTGGTCACCCAGGCCATGTGACCCTTACTCTCCTGTGTTGCTCTTAAAGGGACCATCACCAGACAGTCCCATTTCCCACATAAATAACAAGTGTACAGAAAAAGACTCAAATTCTACTCTTTAACTCTCTTTGCTTCTCCACAGAGGCCACCAAATGGAGGGGAGAATGAAGGGAGCAGCTTTTGATGGCCCAGACCAAGGTCTTCTCAATGGTTTGATGATGACTCCCTGTGAGTCTGCGTCCAGACTGTGAGATCGTCACGTCTGCTGAGGCAACGAAGTGACCTCCCAGCCTGGACAGAGGTAGTGAGCAGCCATGGCAACAGGACATGGCTATGATGCCATCAAAAGCTCAATGGCCTCTTACTAGTTGCATGGGTGAGTGTTTAACAGAAGGGTGTGACGTGTGTTAATTGCTAGTGGCTTGGCCAAGTGTACACAGCAGCCTGAAGCAGACATGCCACTCTGCATGGCTACAAGAAATTCTGGAGGCTGGGGTAAGGGCTTCTGAACTGCAACATGTGTTGGCAAGAACCATTGAGATCCCTTGGCTATTGACAAAGGACATGTTGAGCACATAATTGAAAGCATGATTTTTCCACAACAGATTCACTACAATGTCCCTTTTTATTTGAAGGAGAAAAGGACACATAATACCTGAGAGTGCCCGAGGTAGTCAAACCAACTTGGCAAATTTCACCCCTCTCGAAGAGAAGGTGCTGGAGCTGGCAGTCAACCAGTGGAGTTGCAGCATTGGGTGAGGTGAGGTTGAGGTATTGACAGTCCAAGGACACATCAGTGCCTTCTGCAAAGATCAGCCTGAAGGGGCTTGGTGAGGGGAGGATGTGGGGAGGGTTTGATCGGAATGGATTCTGCAGGCTTGCAGAATCTGGGAAGGTACGTGTGCTTCAATGTCAAAGGGACTGAGGTTTGAACACTGGTTACCGTCTTGTGAGCACATCAATCACTGAACCAACCGCCTGGGACTGAGATAGTGGAGACCTCAGAAGGAGGCCACCTGGGATGCTGAGCCTCTGGAAGTACCCATCAGGCAACAGCTGTTGGCTGGACTGCATGGATTATGCGACGATGTGGCAGAGGTTCCAGCAGAATTGTGCACACTGACACGGACAGTGGAGGAGTCCACCCAGATCATCAGTGCTGAGCTCATCTGCTTTTCAGAATGCTTGGCTTCCTCCAATAAGAGACTGGCAACTGTTATGCAGTGCCAAGCTCATTGATAGGATATGGGCTATGTGCCCTGATAGGATAGGATAGGTTAGAATAGGATAGGATTTGGGCTGAGCTGCATTCCATTGCCTTATATCTGAGCTCCAGTGCCCAGAGTCAGGGCAAGAGGGGGAATGGGATGGAAAGGAGTTACAGTAGGTCCTGGTTCCTTTCAGGAAAGCAGGGAGGATCTTTAGGATTTCACAGCTGTGGATGTGCAGATGCGGTCACCATCGGGGCCACCTCTTGGGGCACTTCTGATGGCAGTGACTGATCCTCCACCCCTATTCCATTGACACAAATGCCCCTGAGTGCTGTGGTGACAGATGAGCTTTCTGCCTCTGTGGAGGAGACCCCCACCACGCTGGAACCCTCACTGTCTCAGGGGAACAGAGCATGCCCACCAAAGTAATCCCTGGTGAAGAGGCATACGGGTCAGCAACTTGTCTCCAGTATAGCGAGGAGGAAGGACCATGACATCGACCCAGAAAAAGATTTCAGAAACACCTCATTAGTCACCCAGGGGTTCACTACAGTGATTGCTTCGTTCTGTTAGGTTTGAGACCTCTTGATTTATTTTGTAAATAAATAATTATTCTCTGTATTTGTGGCTCTGGCTGCATTAATGTTTCTTGCGTGTGATGGACTGGTTTTTATATGTGTTGACTGAATGCTGTTATCAGGCATTGTGCCCATGTGAGTCTTTCTGACTGGCCACATTTGGTAACTCTACATTGGCACAGACAGTCCTGCTGTTAATGAGTGGGAGTTACCAAGAGAAGGTGAGGGTGGCCAAGGCAGTCTTGTATATCAAATTACAGATTGCCAGTTAAATCGCCGCATTATCTCCGACTCTCACATCCCTCTGGCATCAAAAGCATTCTGTGTACTGGGTGCATGAGCAGGAGGTTGGCGTGGCTCATCCTCCTCAGTGTCAGACTTATCCTCAGATTCCTCATCTAAGAGTGTACAATTCGATCCATTCAATCCCTGTCTGCCAGGGCTTTTCCCCTCTGGAGCGCTGGGTTGTACACCTCGATGGTCAGTGAGACTCCAGAAGAGATTGTTAAAGGGAGCTGGAGCCTGACCAATCCACACATCAAACTCTCATTTCGAGCAATGATCTGCTCAGTATTTGTTCCTGCTGGAAGTATGATTCTCTTTGTTCTCCTGCTGTCCGGCTCAGCACAGGGATTTCAGATTGGGGTCATAAGCCATCTCTTTGGAGGGTATCCCTTGTCCTCCTCAAACCAACCATCCAATGGTCCCAGTTCATGGAAGATCCCAGAACCTAGGAGATTCTCAGCATGTAGGTATTGAGATCACATGTGCACTCTTGCAATATTCTATGCTTTTGATCCCATACAACCTGCACACCGATGGGACGATAGCCCATTAATTAACCATCAGTTAACCAATGCCCCTGCAGTCCCCATAGCATTTTAATTGCTGCATGTATCCAATCAATTACCCCTTGTGCATGAGGAAACCTTCCCAAGCCTCGGGCTCTGCCTGCCTGGCTCGCTGGCACTGTCATCGCTGAATGAAATGAACTCACAGGCACCTCTGAATATTGCATCTTTACAAGCCTTAATGCAACCTTAGGCCCCTGGCTGCTAAAGCCTACAAATCCAGGTGAAGAGCCTTGACTCCCAAACATAAAATTTACCCCCAAGAACTGAACACAAAAATCAATAATCTGGCGTAATACTGAGGGAGGGTGTCACTGTACGAGGCTCTGAATTTTAGATGAGATGTTAAACTGCGACCCTGTTTGCTCTCTTAGAGGGCAGTAAAAATAACGATAGTGCTACTATTCTGAAGAGCAGGGTGTTCTGGGCAATCTTTAGCCCTCAGTCAATGTTACAATAACAGGTTATCTGGTCATTATCAGGTGTCTATTCCTGAAAGCTTGCAGCCCACACACTGGCTGCCCCGTTCCCTCCATTACAGCAGTCGTAACGTTCAAAAGTTCTTCATTGGCTGCAAAGGGATGGCCTGCAGTTGTAAATGGCACTATATAAATGCAAGTCTTTCTTTCCCGCTTCTCTAAGCAGAGCACAGAATGGCAGTCACAGCTAGTGGCGGGGGTGGTCATGGAAATCCTGCAATTCAGATAGTTCTGCCTTGCTCCCTTATTCAGCAAATAAATAACACATAAATACCAATATCTTGCTGTTATATAGTACCTCGGGTAGAAAAACTTCGCAAGGTGAACTTCCTAAGATGAACCACAGAAGCCTAATGAACTAAATAGTGGTTAGCGTTGCTGCCTCACAGTGCCAGGGACCTGGGTTTGATTCCCAGCTTGGGTCACTATCTGTGAAGAGTCTGCATGTTCTCCCCGAGTCTGCGTGGGTTTCCTTTCCAAGTGCTCTGGTTTCTTCCCACAGTCTGAAAGATGTGCTCGGTTGGGTGCATTGTCCACGCTAAATTCTCCCTCAGTGTACCCGAACAGGCGCCCGAGTGTGACGACTAGGGGGTTTTTGCCGTAACCTCACTGCAGTGTTAATGTAAGCCTACTTGTGAAACTAATAAATAAACTTTAAACTTAAATGCAGACTTCAAACAGTGTTGAGGCGAGTCTGCAAGGAAAAAGAGGTGGAAATCTGGAGAGAGTTAGGGAGAAAGTTCCGGATGGACAGCTGAAAGCTTGTTTGGTAAATGGTTCATTGAGGGGAAATGCGTAAGTGGCAGGAAGAGGTCGCAAAAATACGGAGGGAAAGGCTTGAAACAAGAATGTGTGAATTTGACGGTGAGGATCCTTGGATGTTGAACACTCCCAAGTATAAGCAGGAATGTAACCCTTCAGATTAATTATCAACCAAAAAGCAAATATAAAGGTTTGTTGCACAAGTTTTAGAATTCTGACAAAAGTTTCTTATCAGAAATCTATAGCTTCAATTGGCATCCAAAGTTTATTTATTAGTCACAAGTAAGGTTTACATTAACACTGCTATCAAGTTACTGTGAAATTTCCCTAGTCACCACACTCTGGTGCCTGTTTGGGTCAATGCACCAAACCAGCACATCTTTCGGATTGTAGAAGGGAGCATCTGGGGGAAACCCAAGCCGATACAGGGAAAAGGTGCAAACTCCACACAAACTGTGACCCAAGCTGGGAATCAAACCCAGGTCCCCGGTGCTGTGAGGCAGCAATGCTAACCACTGTGCCCACTGTGCCACCCCAAAACACTTGGGAATAGAAAATAACCAGTAAAATGTAATTCTCATATTAAAAATAACTGTTGATGACACACCTTCCTTTTCACTATTTTTTTAACTTAATGTTGAAATTTTATCTTAGAATCATCTTTCCAGTATTTAGTCCAAAATTATCACAATGGCTGTTTTCAATGGCGTTTTTTTGCTGGCTGTCTACATTAGGGTTTATAATTCTTATTTGTCAAAATAAAGAGGCATTTAGAAACATCAATCATAGAATTATAGAAACCTACAGTACAGAACGAGGCCACTCAGCCCATCAAGTCTACATCAACCACAATCCCACCCAGGCTTTACCCCCATATCCCTACACATTGTACCCACTAATCCCTCTCATCTATGCATCTCAGGACACTAAGGGGCATTTTTTTAGCATGGCCAATCAACCTGACCTGGACATATTTGGACAGTCACTTCAACACTATACTGGAGACAGCAAGAACAGGAATGTTTTAGCAATCATATGAATTGCAGCAGTTCTAATGTGCAAGAAAACAGGTAGCAACAATAATCAATAACTTCCCTGACAAACAACAAAGAACCACTTCCCCCGATAAGGAAGTGGTGTTTTTAAAAACCAAAAAAACATTTTCTCAGAAGAGGAAGTGACATCCAAAAGCAACACCAATCCATGAGTTAAAACAAAATTACCCACTCTGCTGATTATTGTTAGGAACATGCTGTTCAACTTACAAACGCAAAGAGAAACCAACTCATTCAGAAAAAGACTGAAAATGTCACACTCACTCATTTGGGTAGCACAGTGGCTAGTACTGCTGCCTCACAGTGATTAGCACTGCTGCCTCACAGTGATTAGCACTGCTGCCTCACAGTGGTTAGCACTGCTGCCTTACAGTGCCAGGGACCCGGGTTCAATTCCTGGCTTGGGTCACTGTCTGGGTGGAGTCTCATGGGTTTCCTCCAGGTGCTCTGGTTTCCTCCCACAGTATGAAAGACGTGCTGGTTAGATGAATTGGCCATGATAAATTCTCCCTCAGTGTACCTAAACAGGTGCTGGAGCATGGCAAACTAGGGGATTTTCACAGTAACTTCATTGCATTGTTAATGTAAGCCTACTTGTAACACTAATAAATACCCTGTAAATCTTTGCGTTCAAGAATATGCAGCCGTGTTTTAATTAAAAAACTGAGTGTCTCTGAATTTGAAGGCTATACGTGCTCTTTATAACACCAAAAGCATCCATTGTCTTGGTTAAGATGTATGCTATATAGCAGCATTTATCATTCTTGGTTAGCTTTGAGCGAGTGAGATTTGATTGAAGTTTAAAATTCACACTTAGAGACACTTGAGCCCAGTATTTTAACCCTTAGACCTCATTATCATCTCAGCAGCAGATTTCTCACTGAATTAGCTCACCTGATTGGATATGAAGCCTACTTCTTGAGGAACTACTTCAGAGGAGTGGTCAGGATTCTATCTAAAGTGGTTCTTAAAGTGAGGTTTCCTTCTCCTACAGCTTCTTCTATTGCCGAGAGGTTGGAAGTGGGTCACAAGTAAAACTGTGAGCTTCTTGGAAGCCGACCAAGAAATATTAGTGGAAGAAGTGAGGCTGCAGTGAGAACACCTGTTCCTTAGCACTAGGTGGGGGACGAGTGAGTGTGATAAACCCTATGATCTGCTTGGGGAATCACTAGTTGACCTCATGGGGTGGCATAGCGACACAGTGGTCAGCACTGTTGCCTCATAGCACCAGGGGCCTGGGTTTGATTCCCAGCTTGGGTCACTGTCTGTGTGGAGTTTGCACATTCTCATTGTGTTTCCTTGGGTGCTCTGGTTTCCTCCCACAGTCCAAAGATGTGCTGGTTAGGTGCACAGGCCAGACTAAATTCTCCCTCAATGTACGCGAACAGGTGCCGGAGTATGGCAACTAAGGAATTTTTCATTAACTTCACTTCAGTGTGAATGTAAGCCTATTTGTGAGTAATAAATAAACTTTAACTTTTTACTTTACCCAGTTGGGCTGTTGAATACAAGCTCCCTAGGGATTGGTAATTAGCCAATCAGGTGGAGCTCGTATAGCGAGCCATGTGTAAAGCAAGACCCCGAGAGGGTCCATTAACCTTTTAGTCCCGGTTGGGACCTATTGTGTTTACCACAGGTTTGTGCTTGTTGTCTATTTTCATTTTGTGCAATAAAGCATAGTTCCTTTACAGCTGACCCCTGGAGTTATTATAGGGGAAGAGTTTGGGGAAGAATTTCTTGTCTCAGGGAGTAGTGAATCTTTGGAATTCTTTACCCAGAGGCCAAGTTCTTGAACATTTTCAAGGCTGAAATTAATGGGTTTTTAATCAGATGGGGAATTAAGAGTTACGGAAATATAGCAGGAGTGTTAGATTAGCCATGATATTAAATGGCAGGACAGACTCAAAAGGCTGAATGGCCTACTTCTGTCCCTATTTTTTATGGTTTTATGGAATAGTGGGTCGGGGGGGGGGGGCGGGGGGGCGTTGGTGGTGGCGAGGGGGCAGATGTTGGTTGCCACACAAGGAGAGTATTTTCAGAAGTCGTCAGCTCAAAGAGTATCTCCTCAGTGCCTGGCTATAGGGCCGGAACTGCGTCAATCACATATCAGCTCAAAGAGTATCTCCTCAGTGCCTGGCTATAGGGCCGGAACTGCGTCAATCACATATCACCAAAGTAGCAAACGTGATTACTTCTTCTCATTTAGTTATCTCTAAAACATGAAGCAGCCGCCTTTCAGTCTCCTTTCCCCTGCATTTTTAAAAATCCCCTTCCCGCCATCACTTCCTACCCCGACCAACACAAGACCATGCTAGAATATACCTCATTTTAATTCAAAATACACGCTCCCCTCTTCCTTGTTCCCTTACAGCAATTAGCGACACGTTCCTCTTGTTTGGTCGCCTTTGCACAATCACTAACCTCTCACAGGATTCCTTCAACACCTCATATTGTGCACACTTGCTTCCTGTTCAACACTTCCTCATCCCCCTTCTTATCCCGTTCAGCACGCTCAGCACAAACAGGAGCCCCACAACCAGACGCTTTTTTTTTAGCTTTTATTTATTAGTGTCACAACTAGGCTTACATTAACACTGCAATGAAGTTACTGTGAAAATCTCCTGGTCGCCACCTGTTTGGGTACACTGAGGGAGAATTTAGCACGGCCAAAGCACCTAACCAGTGTGTCTTTCAGACTGTGGAAGGAAACCGGAGCACCCAGAGGAAACCCACGCAGACACGGGGAGAATGTGCAGACTCCGCACACAGACACTAACCCAAGCCAGCAATTGAACCTGGACGCCTGGCGCTGTGAAGCAGCAGTGCCAACCACTGTGCTGCCCTAAGGAAAGCAAAACTTTCCTTTTCAGTGGATGCTCGTTTGCTCTCGGCCTCTCCAACTGCAGGTCAAAACAGTGGACAATAATCACTAGAGGACCGAGATTCGCGGAGGATCAACTGGCGTCTTCCTCCCATGAGCTGGAACAATGAGCTATGGGAATCCGTCTGCCTGCCAGAGCTGTGTGCATTGCTGTTAGAAACCCTGCCAGGATTCCACAGGCAGCTGCTGTCTCACAATGGCATCAGCCAGTCTTACAGAGTGGGACCACCTCCAGCATGCTTCAGCCAGATCCTCAAACCAGGAGGCCAGATTAACGCACTTTGCAGCTCTTGTGGAAGCGCAAATGACTGCCGTGCAGATTTTGGGTTCAAACTTGTGTTCTGCTTAGATAGAAAGATGCCCCTCTTCGAGGGCTTCGGTGGGCAAATAAATAGGGGCTTTCAGGGAGACACTCACTTTCTGCAATCTGCCCTCTTGCAGGTGACTGAAAGTGCTAAGACCTGCCCATGGAAGTAGGAGCAGTACACATTGCCCTCTCCAGCACATTTCCTCCCTCACTACCCCCTCGATCAATGTCCTGTATGGTGCCAGCTGGTTTGCAAAACCTCACTTACTGTACTGTCTGGAGACAGTACACATCTCTTTAACCTGTGCTCAGTGCTCCTTCCACTCACATTGTTAGTCACTTTAAGACTTGAATAGCAGGTTCGGTGTAAAGATTCACATTCTAATCAGTAATCTGTAAACTGTCTGTGCTGTTATATGCACTGAGGCCAGAACTCTCCATTCACCTGATGAAGAGGGAAACCCTGAAAGCTTGTGAGTTTATTATCAAATAAATCTGTTGGACTTAAACCTGGTGTGGTCAGACTTCTTATGGTGCCAGCTGGACCAGACTGTCCTGTTAAAGCTGAAATACCAGAGTCTCCAGTCTGGCACTGTTTGCCTTAAGCCACAAAGAATCTCTGACCACTCCTGTCTCAAGAGTTGCCGTTTAAGTTACAACAGCCTTTTGCCGTCTCTGCTAATACCACTGGGAAAGTCCCTTCTAAAGTTGATAGAGTTGGTAAACTTCCTGTTGAGAAATTGGGGATTGCTTGAGTGCTATGTGTCAAAAGTCTTTCGTTCAATCTCCTGTTTGTAAATAAATTCATCACATTTTTCACATTTGTTGCTCAGTCTCAATTCCTTGCAGGCGGACTGTCAGTATGCAGAATATCACTGATATAGAGACTGGCTGAATTATTTTGCTGCCCCTATATGTAAAATGAAGGGACTGGTGGGGTGGGAGGGTCAGGGCTAACAAGGTCTTCCCATTATACAGCTAAATGGATTGATCAGGTCAATGAAAGCTCTGGATGTTCAACTGCTCTCTGGCTGCCAGCCATTGTACTATGTCCCTTTTTCCCTCTTGACTCTCATCTTCCTTCCGTTCATCCTCATTGATTGAATTTTACAGTAGTTGTGCCCCCCTAAAATTCCGATCCTGTTTGCGTCATCATGTAGTGCCGAAGGGAGCACATGAAAATTTAGCGTCCGTTCTGTCTGCGGAATAGTGCAGGAGATCTCTTAACCAATGCAAAAATGTCAGAATCTTGGCTTCAAGATGCCACTGGTGTGCACAGTGATATCCCCATTGCGCAGATGGTTATTGCTGCTCAAGCACGGACTGGTGTTACCAGCCACATGTGGAGAGGATATCTCTCATACCCCAGCTGTCAGCCTCTGAAAGTCCTGGAGAGTTAGAATAGTCAGGGATGAGTCATTGATACTTTATAAATGAGGGAAGCCAGACACTGTTGTAAATTCCTGAGCTCTATCATTCTGACTGTTCCATGTTTCAGGAATGTAAGGTATTGTTGGCTCTGGTTAAGTGACCTGTGAAGCTGTACCCTGCAGGTTGGGAGATGAAGGTCGCAGGCAATAACCCGGAAAGGCGCTGAGGTAAAATATTTTGCTGCAGTGGAGGCTTTTACAGCGATTGGCAAAATTATGGTTCCCAGTCCAGCAGGAGATCAATATCAAGTTGCCTGGTGAGGTGCAACCCCCCCCCCCCCCCCCCCCAACCAACACACTGTTCCTCCCAGATGTTCAGGAAGTGGTCCTTTGACCGACCCCCTGTACTGGGGGCGACCTTTTACAAATAGCAGCATCATTTTTGGCGTTTCTAAGTTTCACCGTTATCTGTACAGCCGGAAGTTTGTTTTGCTGATGGACCATAGACTGCTGACTAAGGTTTGGGACCTCACTCTGGGATTCTGTCTATGGCCACAGCTCAGTAGCAGAGGTGGGCATTGGTGGGCCACTCCTATGAAATCCGCTAGCGACAGTCAGAACAACATGGAAATGCAGATATGTTATCCAGGCTACATTGCCTTGTCACAAAGAGCTCCTGCATGAGGTTATATGAATCATGTATTTCTCACAGGAGATAAGATACCATTACAGCTGCTAAAGTGAAACAAGCTGCAAGAAAGGATCTCATATTGACCTGGTCAATAAGGTGCAAACAAGCAGACTGAAGGATCCAGAACTAAGGCCATATGGAGGTTGACATTGGGAATGGCTGTTTGTTGTGGGGCATACAGGTCATCATTCCCTAGTCTTTGAGATGGAGCAATTGCACCAAGGGCACCCTAGGATGGTACAAATGAAAGAGGTAGCCCACAGCTATGTGTGGTGGCCTAAGATAGACACCTGCATTGAGGAGAAAGCAGGCCCGTGCAACTCGTGTGCTAAGATTAGAAGGACACCACTTGTGTCACCATTATATCCGTGAGAATGGCCGAGGGCCCTTGGGAGCAGGTTCACATAGATTGTGCCGGACCAGTAGAAAGTGAGATGCTGCTGGTGGCCATCGACGCACACTCAAAATGGCCGGAAGTGATTTGTATGAAATTGCCTGACTGTGGAGAAGTTATTGATGAGAAGGCTCAGTATGGCAGGATCTAACATACACCCTATCCATTATATACCCTGCCTATTTATTCAATACCCAATATAAACCCTACAATAAAACCCACCCATTAGACATCCTGCCTGTTATACAACTCATCATTTATACACCATGTCCATTATAGGACCTGCCATTGATATACCCCACCCATTGTGCAACCTTCTCATTATTGATCTAGTCCATATTATATCAAATGATGTTGTGCAGTTCTACCCATAACTTCAAAGTCTGGTCAAGTGATTGTCTTGGATGTCAGTCTAAGTCTACTGATCAAACAAACATGATGGCCGGAATTTTACCGCCCCGCTCACCATAGGAATCGGAGTGGGTGAGGGGTGGACAATAGGAAGGTCTGTTGACCTTGGGTGGGATTTTATGGTTTTGGGATGAGCGAGGTCATAAAATCCCATTCAGTGCCTTTAAACTGAAATTACTTTTGATAAAATTATACTCATTTTCAACATTTTTTATTACTATATTTCAAATAAATGAAGTGCTAAAGGGGAAGAGTTATATGACTAAGTCATCATTTTGCAACATATTGCCAGATGTTCTGCTTACTGCAATATTTCCAGAAGTTACAGCAATAGTGGGCAAAAATGCAAAAGGCCACAATGACTTCAGGGAATTGTAAATAAAATTTGGTCAAAAAATTACATTTGGTATTTACATTTGTCAACTCAGAAACCAAGGAAAAGCTGATGCGTGACTTCATGAAATGCACCAGTTTGAAAATAGCTATGAATAGAGACTTACTGAAATGAAGAGGAAGAATTTAAATATCTCGGCCTAGTGGAAACCTGGTGGAATGGAAGCTAAAATTGAACGGTTCTGTCTCTTGCTTCAGTAACACCCCTGGAGGTGATTTTCACTCAGTTGCTAATTTCACTATTACTAGCTCATCAGAATCCTATCCCTCAAATTAATTTCTGAGATAATGAAAATAAGGTTCAGAAAACATATTGAACAGGTGTTGTTATTACCTATATTACATTCTCACAGAAAATAAAGGTTTACCTCAGTTTAACACTCAGTTAGTCCAATTCACAAGGCTTCGATCATTTTGTGAAAGAAAGAACCTCATTTAAATAGCATTTTCCCCAATCTACTGAATATCCCAAAACTCTTCCGAGCTGACATTGTACTTTTAAGCATTGTTTTAATTAATTGGCAGGATGTAGAATCATTGGGGGTTTACAGCATGGAACATGCTGTAATGACACAACATGCTTAATGACACAACATCCTTAACATGCTTCAAGACACAAAGATGAGTGGGAAAGAGAATTGCATGGAGGACGCAGAAAGTCTACACAGAGATTTGGATAGGCTGAGTGAGTGGACGAGGATCTGGCAGATGGAGTATCACATTGGCAAGTGTGAGGTTATCCACTTTGGAAGGAATAGTAGTAAAATGGACTATTATTTAAATGGTGATAAATTACAACATGCTACTGTGCAGAGGGACCTGGGGGTCCTTGTGCATGAATTGCAAAAAGTCAGCTTGCAGGTGCAGCAGGTGATCTAGAAGGCAAATGGAATGTTGGCTTTTATCGCGAGGGGGATAGAATATAAAAGCAGGGAGGTCTTGCTGCAATTGTACAGGGTTCTGTTGAGGCCGTAACTGGAGTACTGTGTGCAATTTTGGTTCCGCTTATTTGCGAAAGGATATATTGGCCTTGGAGAGAGTACAGAGAAGGTTCACCAGGCTGATAACGGAGATGAGGGAGTTAGCTTATGAAGAGAGATTGAGTAGATTGGGCCTGTACTCGTTAGAGTTTAGAAGGCTGAGGGGTGATCTTATTGAGATATATAAGATAATGAAGGGGCTAGATAGGGTGGAGGCACTGAGATTCTTTCCACTTAGAAAGGAAACAAGAACTAGACGACACAGCCACAAAATAAGGGGGAGTCAGTTTAGAACAGAGTTGAGGAGGAACTTCTTCTCTCAGAGGGTAGTAAATCTCTGGAATTCTCTGCCCATTGAAGTGGTGGAGGCTACCTCGTTGAATATGTTTAAGTCACAAGTAGATAGATTTCTGATCAATAAGGGAATTAAGGGTTATGGGGAGCAAGCGTGTAAGTGGAACTGAACCACTACAAGATCAGCCACGATCTTATTGAATGGCGGGGCAGGCTCAAGGGGCTAGATGGCCTACTCCTGCTCCTATTTCTTATGTTCTTACATTTAAACAGGCCTTTTGGCCCAGCTTGTCCATGTCGTCTTTTTTTTAACCATTAAGCCAGTCAGTCCCAATTGTCTTCATTTGGCCATATCCCTCTATACCCATCTTACCCATGTAACTGTCTAAATGCTTTTTAAAAGACAAAATTGTACCCGCCTCTACTACTACCTCTGGCAGCTCCAGACACTCACCATCATCTGTGTGAACAAATTGCCCCTCTGTATTTAACCTTAAACCTATGCTCTCTAGTTTTAGACTCCCCTATCATTGGAAAAAGATGTTGACTATCTAGTTGATCTAAGATCCTCATTATCTTATAGACCTCTATAAAATCATCCCTAAGTCTCCTACGCTCTTGGGAAAAAAGTCCCAGTCTATCCAGCCTCGCCTTATAACTCAAACCATCAAGTCCCGATAACATCCTCATAAATCTTTTCTGTACTATTTCTAGTTTCATAATATAGGTGTTGCTGGCAAGGCCATCAATTACTGCCTAGCTGATCTTGAGTGGGTGTCTTTGTGAACTGCTACTGCCCATCTAGTGTTGATGCATTTCTATTGCTGTTAGGAAGGCAGTTCTAGGATTTTGACCTAGTAATGATAGAGAAACTGATACAGCCGGGATAGTGTGTGACTTGGAGATGAATTTACAGGTTGCAGTGTTCCCATGTGCCACTTTCTTCTAGTTCTTGTTTCCTTTCTAAGTGGAAAGAATCTCTGTGCCTCCACCCTATCTAGCCCCTTCATTATCTTATATATCTCTATAAGATTACCCCTCGGCCTTCTAAACTCTAACGTGTACAGGCCCAATCTTCTAAGTGGTTTGGAAGTAGCTGTTCAAAAAGCCTTGGTGAATTACGACAGTGTATGTGGTAAACACTGCAGCCACCATGCACTGACGGAGGATGTGAACATTTAAAGTGGAGAATAGGGCGCAAATTAACAAGGCTGCTTTATCCTGGATTATATTGAGCTACTTGAATGTTGTTGGTGCTGCACCAGCGTCTTACAGCAATACACCAGGAAACAGGCCCTTCAGCCCAACTGGTCCACGTCAACCATGGCTCCCTCCAAGCTAGTCCCAATTGCCCACATTTGGCCCAAATCCCTCTAATCCTTCCCCATCCATGTACTTATCCAAATGCTTTTAAAATGTTGCTATTCTACCTGCCTCAACTACTTTCTCTAGCAGCTCCATCCTCTGCATGAAAAAGTTACCCCTCAGGCTCCTTTTAAAGCTTTCCCAAGCATGAGGAAAATATTCCACCACACCCTTGACATATGCTTTGTTGATAGGCATTTGAGAGTCAGGAAGTGTTTCAGAATTCTGACCGCTAACTTGCCCTTGTAACAGTAGCATTAATGTGACTGATCCAGTTAGGGTTTTGGTCAATGATTACCTGAGGATGTGGGATTCAACAATGGAAAAGTCATTGAATGTCAAAAGGAGGTCTTCAGATTCTTGTTGGAGATAACTATTGTCTGGTATTTTTATGGCACAAACCAAACTTGCCTTATATCAGCCCAAGCCTCTGTTACCCAGAGTGTTGTAGGCAGGCACCGGCTGCTTCAGTATCTGAGGAGTTGTGAATGGAACGCAATCAACCAAGCCTCTGACCCTGAGATGGTGGAAAAGACACTGATCGAGTAGTTACAGATGCTGTTACTGAAGACACTATTTTGAGGAACTCTTGCAGCAATGTCCAGGAGGGGGTGATTGGCCTCCAACAGCCAGAATCATCTTCCTTTCAGCTAGTGGAGTGCTTTCCTCCAATTCCGATTGATCTCAATTTTACTCGGGATCTATAATGCCACATGGCCAAATTTTGCTGTGATGTCACTCTGGAATTCTGTTCCTTTGTCTGCATTTGGTGCTAAGTCCATCATGAGAACTGGAACACCACCTTTCCAACTCAAATGTATTTTGTTCTTGTTTGATCTCTCCTAATATCATGCTCATATGTTAGTCTCCCTGGTAATTATTGTGACAAAATAATTATTTAATATTTCTTCCATTCATTTTCATTGCCTGAGAGTTTGTTACTTAGCAGCCCAAACTCTACTGATGTTTATTTTGTTATTTTTATGTTTAAAATATTATTTCTTTTCATAATCCCTTATGACTTCATTTCATAATTTATCTTTGTCCTACTATTTTTTGTTTTTTAAATTTTTTCCTAACCTTTTATCCTCTTTTCCTTTGGTCATGTACCTACTTTCTGTTAGAATGCAACCGGTGACAACTTTGTATTGGATGTAATGTGACCAATGGTAACAAGCTGTAAGGGTCAGCTGACCCAATAAACCATGGAACCAAATTCAGAATGATGTGACGTGGGGCGGCACAGTGACACAGTGGTGAGCAATGCTGCTTCACAGCGCCAGGGACCCGTGTTTGATTCCCGGCTTGGGTTACTGTCTGTGTGGAGTTTGTACATTCTCCCCATGTCTGTGTGGGTTTCCTCCGTGTGCTCTGGTTTTCTCCCACAGTCTGAAAGATGTGCGAGTTAGGTGCATTGACCTGAACAGGTGCCAGAGTGTGACAACTAGGGGAATTTCACAGTAACTTCATTGCAGTGTAAGATGTAAGCCATACTTGTGACTAATAAGTAAAGTTTGATAGTCAGTTTGATAGTCAGCTGACTCACTATAAATAAGAATTGTGCAGAGCTTGGATAGGTCCAGGGTGAGACCTCATGCTTGGAGATATGAAGTTTCTTTATTAAACATTTTCTTTGATTTACAAGTTGGAGTAAGTCTTGTTATATGTTTATTGTTTATGCTTGAAGAGTTCCTTCTGATGAAACATTTCCCACACAGAGTCTTCATTGGTTTCAACACTGTCCATATTTCTTTATTCATCCAGGGTGCGAACCTTCGGCTAGTTTCTTCTTACATGTTAGAGGGATAAAATTCCCCTGGATTTCCTTGATCATCATTTTAAATGTTTCATAGAGCTGTTCCAATTCTTTGTCAGTAACTTTTTTCCCCAGTTTATTTTCCATGATTTCATTCCCATCCCCTTAAAATCATTGTTTTCCCAATTTAATATTTTGTCTGTTTTACTTATACCCATCTCAAACTTTATTTTTAATTATAATGTTGTGATTGCTATTTCCTAAATATCCGTTATCTATTCAGGTTCATTTCCAGGGACAAGATCCCTCTCTCATCTCTTCTTTTCCTTCTGGCTAATACAGAACTCTTGAACACACGTAAATCTCTATTCCCTGTACCACTTTGCTGCTTCTTCTTGCAAGTGTATTTGTAAGTAGTTAAAAGCTTCCATGTTTATTATTCCAGTTCTTTATTCATTTCAATTACTTGTTATTCTAGTTTTTCGCTATAGGCAGGTTTGATGTTGTTGTTGTTTCTCTTCCCACATCTAGTTGTGCACAAGGCAGACCTTCATCTATTCCCATAGTGGTTTCTTTCCTGCAACAGATCTTTAGCCTAATGCCAGAGGCTTATACCTTGATGAACGCCCCTCCATACCAAGCATGGCTGACCAGAAGACTCTCCTACTCGTATCAACTGCCATTGGCATGTTGGAAGGACTTTGATACTGAATCTATTGTACTGTATTATGAATGGGATCTTCCTTAGCCATCAAGTCTGGCGTGGGACTTGAATCTGGTGCTTTTGCCTCGGAGGCAAATATGCTATCCACTGTGCCACGAGACCCCCTAGGCAGGTTTGTACTCTACCCTCACATATCCTCTTTCTAACATTCTGTTAGTTATGTTCATATTTTTCTACCGTTGTTATGTTATCTCTAATTAACACAGATAGCCCACCTCCCTTTTTCCTTCCCTCTCCTTTATGATGTAACCTAACAATATTTAGATGCCAGTCCGGTTCTTTATATAATCATAGTTTAGTTCTTTCTACTATAACTGGGTCCTCACGACATTATTACTTTCAGTTCCCCTGTTTTATTTTCTCTGTTGTGTACATTCCTGAACGGTGGTTTAATTTGTCTTAAAGCTGTTGTTGCTTTTACTTTTCTCAGGCAATAGTGCTGAGTGGATGATCCATCTTAGCCTCCTCCCGAGGTTCCCAGCATCATAGATGTCAGTCTTCAGCCAATTTGGTTCATTCCATGTGGGATCAAGAGATGGCCAAAGGCATTAGATACTTCGAAGGCTACGGGCCCTGACAATATTCCAGCAGGAGTATTTGTGTACTGGAATTAGCCTTGCCCTTAGCCAAGCTGCTCCAGCACAGCTACAATACTGGCATCTACACAGTAATGTGGAAAGTTGCCAGGCATGTCCTGCCAGAGGAAAAGCAAGACAAATCCAACCCTGTCAGTCTCCTCCCAATCAAAAGCAAAGTGATGGAAGGTGGGATTGACAGTGCACTGGAAGTACTAGCCTAACCAACTGAACCCAAAGATTTGAAGGATTTTGAAATACATCTACAAACGTACGAATAAGGAGCAGGTTACCTTGCCCCTCGAGCCTGCTTGCCCTCTTAACAGTGTCATGGGTGATTTGATACCTACCCTGCCTGGTTTGGAGGGTAGGTCTTATGAGGAAAGGTTGAGGGAGCTGGGGCTTTTCTCTTTGGAGTGGAGGAGGATGAGAGGCGACTTAATAGAGGTTTATAAGATGATGAGAGGGATTGATAGATTGGACGTGCAGAGACTATTTCCTCGGGCGGATGTAGCTGTTACTAGGGGGCATAACTATGAGGTTCATAGTGAGACATGTAGGAGGGATGTCTGAGGTAGATTCTTTACTCAGAGAGTGGTTGGGGTGTGGAATAGACTGCCTGCTGTGATAGTAGAGTTGGACACTTTAGGAACTTTCAAGCGGTTATTGGATAGGCACATGGAGCATTCCAGAATGATAGGGAGGGGATAGCTTGATCTTGGGATTGGACATAGCTCGGCACAACATTGTGGACCAAAGGGCCTGTACTGTGCTGTAATGTTCTATGTTTCTGTGATAGTTACTTTAAATCTGCATTCTACCACCCCCTGTAACCGCCTTTGCTAACTGAGAATCTATCCACCTCTGCCTTAAATATATTCAAAGGCTCTTTGGAAGAGTTCCAAAACCCATGACCCCTAACAGAAAATAAATTCTCCTCATCTATTTTAAGTGGGCCACCCTTCATTTTTAAACAGTGACTCCCCCCCACCCTGTAGCAGATTTTCACTTAAGAGGAAACATCCTCTCCACATCACAGTAACTTCACTGCAGTGTTAATGTAAGCCTACTTCTGATATTAATGAATATCCTGAAGACATCCACCTTTCAAGACTCCTCAGGATCTCGTAGGAGTCTGCCAAGCAGTTGTGCTTATATCCTAATTTGCTCTTTCATTGTCCTTGGTCCCAACTGCAGTGAGCAAACTGAACACAGTGGCCTTACTTGCAATGTAAGTTAAGAACTCGTACTAAGTTTATGCAATATTCTGCTGAGGGGAAACCCCAAAGTTTCATTTTTAGCTATAGAAAATCTGAAAAAATGTTTTTCGGTCATCGTTTATCAGAAATGCACTTCTCTGATAATGGAGAAGAAACACAAAATTAGCCTGCTTTCATAAAAAAGGCTCAAATTTGCAGACTGCAGATTTTACCTCTCACAATCCAGTGCCTCCTTTATCCTGGCTGAGAGGGGCTGGATTTGGGTAGGGACCCAATAGAGAGTAAAATTGGACAAGGTTTAAACTCAAAGTTAGATTTGCATCAGCCAAGTGTGTTTTGGTCAGTACTGAGGCTTAACACAAAACAAAGTAGCTGAACGCTTACTGATTTGCCTAACCATCGGCACACTTAAATATTTCAAAGTTGTTAATTAAACCGATTCAAACTTTGCAATCAGACAATTATGCAATTGGTAAATATCACATGAAAGGAAAACATGAGTTCCTGGGAAAATGTGGTCAATGATTACCACACCTGATAACATATTATAAGGGTACATTGTAAGTTGGAGAAGATAGTCTAACTGTACAATGTTAATTTTTTTAAAGTGTGTGCAGTAATCACTAAGCCAATAGCTTCTGCAGTGACTAAATGGAGTGCTCCAAGCTCGCCGCTGGATTTTGTCAAGGGCAGTCTTCAAGGATGAGTATTGGTTGGGGTCCGCCAGAGCTGCAGTTCCCTGAAAGGGCCCACTTCTGTTGATATGCTTCACAAAAGCTTTGGCCAGTGTGGAAACGCTTGAGGATGCTCAATGTTAGAGTGGCAGGTTGTAGCTGCGTGAGTGGGCTGTGGGATCTGTGATGGGGAAGTGATTTTTATGGTGGCACATTGGTTCTATTCTTGCTGCCAAAGACACTCTGCTGTTATTCCTTGGCATGGTAGTTTTAGCCACACCTGCCAGTATGATGGGAGGTGAGCAGCAGGTGAATTGGTAAGGTCCTTGTATAGTGTAGGCTTGGGTTGACATAGACCTCATCCAGGAGCTTGTTGCAATCTCCCTTCTTATGTGAGAGGGCAGGATATTTCTCAGCACGGGGAGCCAGGGAAATGAGGTGATTGCAGGGTACCTGAGATGATATGCACTGTTGCGTTGAGCTGGCCATGGGATGAGTTATACCATACTGGTGCACAGTCCTCTGCAGTCCAGTAGATGATGGCAAGAGCTGAGGTCCTTAAGGCTTTGGTATCTGCATCCCACGATGAGCCAGCAAGTTTGTCGAAGCGGCTGTTTCTTGTTTTGATCTTTATATACACCTTAAAGATCTGCTCTGCTTCTCAGGGTCGGACATTTTCAAAACTAGAGGCAACACTAATGATGTTGCAAAGCTGGCCAACTGCTGTAAGAAATGACCTTTAGCCCAGCAGCAAGAAAACAATCTCAAGTATATTCCAGTGCCAAAAGGGAACACAACATCTCTTTGAGTGGCAAGAGACTGAATCACAAACAACATCCCATTTATCTGACCGAACACTGGCATACAAAAAACTTCTGAGCCGGACATCGGCAAAGATCAAATTGATGTTAATCTTCCTTCATAACTCTTCCCACAATGGAATTACCAGTCTACAGCAAGATGTTGAGACGGAGAGAGGGTGAATGAGCTCTGAGTAATCCCACCCCACCAACGACCCCTTGTCCTGAAAGATCTGGGCACCTCTTTAAAAACAGATAAAATGAAGGAACCCCCCCCTCCCTCTCATCCATCCAACAACTCCCCCCACTCTTCCAACACCACCACAGGATTCCCCCACCCCTACCCACCGCAGAATCCCTGCATGGATAGGGAAGGCCCAGCTTCCACCAGTGAAAACCCCTTCCCTTTGCACATGATAATGCCCCCTGGCAGCGTCCAGTAGCAGTGTTCCTCTGAAAGTGCCCAGGCAATGCCAGGGTACTGCCCAGGCAAGACCCTCTTGCCGCTGGGAGCTGTAATTACCTGTGCATTCCCAGCAGCTTATATTCACTAGGTGCACCTTGTGAGGGACCTGTTGCAATTCACGTTGGCACGAGGACATGCTAAATGGACAGTCCAAAGTGGGGGGGACCATTTACTTATTTAACAGCTGTTCTACTTATTTAAACAGATGTAAACGGGGACTTCATTCACAGGGGACGGAGAATTCCCACCAGCATAAAAGCTGTTTTGGGTTTCCCACTCAATTCTACCTCCCCCCACCCCATCTCTGCCATTCCTGTCCCCCCGAAAACTGGGGCAGAAAATCCCCCACTAACCACCCCAGAGGTAACGTGCAAATGACTGCCGTTGACATCAAGGCATCATTTCACTGAGCGTGGCATCAAGAGAGTCCTAGAAGACTGGGGTCAGTGGGAATCAGGGGAAAACCCTCCACTGGTTGGAGTCATACCTGGCACAAAGGAAGATGGTTGTGGTTATTGGGGGTTAATCATCTCAGCCTGGGGACATCACTGCAGGAGTTCTTCAGGGCAGTGTCCCCAGCCCATTCATCTTCAGCTGCTTCACAGAAGGTCATAAGTGGGGGTGTTTGCTAATGATTACACAGTATTCAGCATCATTTACAATTCCCAGATACTAATGCAGTCCATGTCCGCATGCAGCAAGATCTGAACAATGTCCAGGCTTGGGCTGATAACTGGTAAGTAACATTCACATCACACGAGTGCCAGGCAATGACCATCTCCAACAAGAAAGAATCCAACCATCACCCTTGACATTTATTGCTGAATCCGCACTATCAACAATCTGTGGGTTACCATTGACCAGAAACTGAACCGGACCAGCCATATAAATACCACAAGAGCAGGTCAGAGACTGGGAACTGTGCATGAGTAACTCACTTCCTGAATCCCCAAAGCCTGACCATCACCTACAAGGCACAAGTCAGGAATGTGATGGAATATTCTCCACTTGCCTGGACGGGTGCAGCTCCAACAAACACGCAAGAAGCTTGACAGCATCCTGGAAAAAGCAATCCACTGGCACCACATCCATAAACACTCACTCCCTTTATCACCGACACACTGCCAGCAGTGTGCACCATCTACAAGATGCACTGCAGGAACTCACCAAGGCGCTTTCAACAGCAACTTCCAAACGCGTGACCTCTAGCACGGCGAGGGACAAGAACAGCATGGGAACACCATCTCTTGTCCCAAACTACACACCAGCTTGATTTGGAACTACATTGCCATTCCTTTTACTCACCCCCCAGCACACCATCGCTCAGCCCACAAGCATGATCCCAACCTTCCTGTTGCTTGCTATTTTAATTCAGCATCTTGCTCTCATGCTGAGGTATCCATCCTTGGCCTGCTGCAAAGGTCAAGTGGAGATCAATGCAAGCTGGAGGAACAGCATCTCAGCTTCCAACTGGGCATTCACACTATCCCATCCCCACTGACCACACCCCTCCCTCCCCCAATTACTCTTTGGTATTTGGGAGTGTGCAGTTCTTGTTAGCTAATGACAGTGGTTGTCTTGTCATTGAATTGTGATCCATGTTAAAAATCTTTTAAATTACATGTGTCGGTTGCCAGTTTTGGCAGACTCTGCAATGTGGCAATGACATTCTCCTCAAAGCAACAGCCGTCTGGATTTGCTGTGGGTTAGACTTCTTTCATTCTGTGGTTCTCTATGATGAGTAATGAGACACTCGGGTTTAAAGTTATGCTTGTCATTTTCCAAGCTGGGTATGACGCTCGTGAGAGATTTAAACAATAGTTCTTCTTTCTGATCTTGCCAGTTTGGATGTCACATGTTGGGGCTCCAACTGGGGAATCATGTTTTAGTGAGGGGCTTTCCTTCAATGGCACCTTGTGACACTAATCTGGGGGAAGGAATTTAAGGGTTTAGTGCACCTTTAGTGCATTCTGTGCTTTGAAGCTAAACTTCCAATTGAATCTTCTGCTGCAGTAAAAATCTCTGCCTTTAGTCAGCTTTTTTCCAGGAGCATTGTCTGGCAAAGTTTCTCTTCAGGGCAGCACAGTAGTTAACACTGCTGCCTCGCAGTGCCAGAGACCCCGGCTCAATTCCTGGCTTGGGTCACTGTCTGTGTGGAGTCTTGCATGTTCTCCCTGTGTCTGCGTGGGCTTCCTCTGGGTGCTTCGGTTTCCTCCCACAGTCCGAAAGATGTTCTGATTAGGGTGCATTGGCCAGGCTAAATTCTCCCTCAGTGTACCTGAATAGGTGCCGGGGTGTGGTGACTAGGAGATTTTCACAGTAACTTCATTGCAGCATTAATGTAAATCTACTTGTGACCCTAATGAATAAACTTAAAAAGAACCCTGCATATTTAACTTCTACTGGGGTGTTTCTATCAAGTCAGAATTTTCATTGAGGTTTTATCATAGTCTTCTAGCATCTCAGCTTGTTCCAACATTTTAGCAAGGGATTTTTTATCCAACGCTGCCACCATATTGGGAAGGTGTTGGTTACAAAACAATGGCTTTTAAAGAAGTGTTTGTAGTCTTCAGTGGGTTAACTATAAGTCTTTATTAACAAGTAGAAATATTTACCTTTGTATAATAAATGGTACAGGTTCAGAACTGTCTCCATGCTTAGATTTTAATCCATTCCTGCTCAACATCACACTGACCTCTGGGTCTAGGTCATATATCTCTTATATCACTGTGTGCGTGCTACTGTACCCGGTTCCACATTTTCCAGATCCTCACACATGGCCCAGCCTCTGCTGGATTGAAAAGCCCAGCTTTTCTGTCTATGTCTAAAATACCAATGATGTCTTATCAACATATTTAAAGAACGATCATTCCAGTTTTCAGCAGGTGACCTTCCCATATTCTCAGAAACACAGGTGAAGTGTGTGGGATAGTTACACGTCAGCTCTCTAAGTGTTAACTGCCTGTCAAGTCTATTAAAAATACTCCACATGTTGCCATTAGCAGGACCTTGGTCTAACTGTGTTAAAAACGCCACTATGAAGTTAGATTTGGATCTCAAAGGGTTAAATTCTCAACTTGGCGGGGCTAGGAGAGGTGGATTAGAATGGCTTGCTCAACCTGGAGTTACCCTGAAAGGAAATAAAATGAAAATGAACATACTGCCCCTCGCATAGGAGAACACAGCATGCTGTGATGTTACAGGAAGCAATGTGGAAGAAATTTACAATCGTCTGCTGTTGTTATTTTTGTTCAGTCCGCTGCAAAATAAATCAACTTCTTGATCTGTCTCCAACCTCATCTTACCAGAGCCTTCATCAGCTCTGTTCAGTGACAAACTGGAGAAGCTGAAGCCCACGTGTGAAAACCGCAATCAATTAACTCATGAGACCGGCTGTGAGGCATTTCACCTTTTGTAATCACTGGTAATTTTGAGATCCTTTTGTCTTAAATGTTGCAATTAACTTGCCATTGTTTTGCTAGAATGGTAGTTTGGGACACTTTGGACAATTCTCCCACAGCAAAGTCCAGGCAGTTTCCAACACGTAGCATGAGAAATGGTTGTCTCAGAAATGTTATCTTTCCAGGAGAGCAGCGTGCTGACTCAGAGATGCGAAGGAAGGTGAAAGGGAATTAAATTGTGGGACGGACAATCGTCCTGCACAGGATTCCATTCAATGATCAATTCGACAGAAATGTCTGGTCACTCAGACAGTAATCTATCATCTTGATGCTGACAATCTCTTTTCATCTCTGCTCACCTTAGGAAATAAAGTTTTTAAAAATCAGGATGACGATATCAGAATGGTAGGTAACAGCAGGTTATTGATGGGGCCGGAACCATGCTTTCACATTAGGTGTCAGACCCATAGGAGAGTGTTAATGCCTAAGGACACTATTATTGCAATATCCGTGGACGGAAGCTAAGTTTATTCATTATGTCACAAGTAGGCTTACATTAACACTGCAATGAAGTTACTGGGAAAATCCCTGAATTCCCACACTCCAGCGCCTGTTCGGGTACACTGAGGGAGAATTTAGCATGGTCAACGTACCTAATTAGCACATCTTTCTGATTGTGGGAAGACTGGAGCATCGGAAGAAACCCACGCAGACACGGGGTGAACGTGCATACTCTGCACAGACAGTGAGCCAAGCCGGGAATCGAACCCAAATCCCTGGCGCTGTGAAGCAGCAGTGCTAACCACTGTGCTGCCGTTCAATACTAATGTTCACAAGTGTTTTAACATCACGTTTATCGCTCGGCGAGATTGCCTCTGATTAAAGGAAGCAGCAGGCCGATGAAAGCGAGCGCTGCTTTATTCCAGCACTACTAGGCCTGTGTTCAGTGAGGCTGAAGGACCCACAACCATTCAGACAACAAATGTCTGTGAGGCATAAAGATCCAGACCAGAACACGAGGGAGTTTCATTATTATACTCCTGGGCTCTGTTACAATCCCTGCCTGCGCTGGGGATACAGGGCTGCCAGAAGCAGCCAAGTGGTGAACCACTGAGCCCGTGTAGATATCTGTGACAGAGGTGGGATTGTAAGTGAAGGCTATGGGCAGAAATGATCGCGAAACATTTAATAAGAATAAAATACATTTAAATATTGCGCAGCCATCAATTAGACTCAAATCTATGTAGCAGGAAACTGCTAAATGATATAATATTATTTGAAGCAATGACCTACAGCACAGTCCTGATGTGGCTTGAGAATTATGGGGTAATTTTAGCTAAAATGTTGATACTAGTTAAAAAAAAGCTACATTTTCCACTAAAATGAGCAAAGACAGGCCCGACGTGCCTCTACTTTTTGTTCCAATACTTCCTTACTGAGATTAACAGGCACACATGCTAAATCTTTACAAGTCAGTACAGTTATTCTTGGTGTCAGTTCACACTCTGGATGAACCAACACCTCTGGGTATTTCATCATTTGCTCTTATTTTTACGACCCCATCACATGCGGTCAGGTTCATTTCAGAGCCATGTTAAATATAACGAGCGACGAAACAAGTCAACGCCATTCTAAAATTAGAGAAACTGGTAGGGAGAAACATCCACAGGACTTTGAGGAAAGAGCAGGGAGGTGGAACTAATTGGATTGCTCTGCAAAGAGCTGGCGCAGGCACAAAGGCCCCGATTGCCTGTTTCTGTGCTGTATCACACAGTGATGTTACTATGAGTATTATCTCAGATTATAACGCAGATACCCATTTAGAAAAGGTCAGTAAAAAAATGCAAGCAAATCACTGGGGCTCAGAGCTGGAGGAATACATTTTTAAAAGCCGACACAGTGGCTAGAATGCTCCGATTTCGCCTCCGGCTGGGATTCTCCAGTCCCGCTGCAACGAATGGAGTTTTGACTGAGTGTCGAACCCTCCCTACCCACTGGGAGCAGTGGCGTGACATACAGGATCGGAGAATTCTAGCCAGTGTGTTCAACTTATGTGGAACTTTGGTTAGAATAAACTTAAAGTGCTGTGCACAATTCTGGACGATATCTTGCAAACAAGATCCAGGTGATAATTTTCAGCCCGCGTTCACCCAGAGAACACTGACACTGACTGATAATCCAAAGAGAATCGAGAAATGCGTTTCTCTCAGGAGAGATCACGTTCTGAGATTTTCCCCACTCTCATGGCTAATGTCGTGAGATTCACGCCCAGAGAGGGCGAGAGCCTTATTTAAATGTTTGTGAATATAATTTAATTGAAAGCCTCCCCCCCCACATCATTTATTCCCCTGAGCTGTATTTTCAAAGCAGGCATGAACCTGTCATGGGGAACCCTCTGTGGGGACGGGGTGGGGTGGGGGGGTTGTTGTGTGTGTGTGTGTGTGTGTGTGTGTGTGTGTGCGCGCGTGCAAAGATGAGTGTAGTCCTGAGGGTAGAGGGACATGCCTGGGTGCTGGCGCTTCCCCCAACACAGGTTGGCAAGGCCAGGTTGGCATTGGGCCAACTTGGCAGCACCAATCTGTATCAGGGCAGTGCCTGCGGCGGACCAAGTGGGAGTGTAATGAGGGTAGGGGGCATGTGTGTGCGTAGTGGGATGAAGAGAGGGAAATGTTGGTGATGATTGTTGCAGGGCGGGGGAGGCGGAAATGCTGGCTTTGATCAAAGGGGTGGGGAAATCCTGGCATAGATTGAAGACCAGGCAGGGAATGCCAGCATCAACTGCCGATTGGGTTGGGGAGAGAGTCCCTGAGACCCCTGGGGAGGTGGGATGCCTATTTCTTAGTCGGATAGTGCAGCTGGCTTTACCAGCGTGCTTAGGCCTGCTCCCCACAAAATGATGCCGATAAACATGACCCCTCCCCCTCGCTGCCTTTCTTTTTTTGACAAAGTGTCATAAGATTTGGGTGAGAAAACCTGCCAGTTTCTCTGGAGAGAAACACTCCAGTTTTCAGTCAGATCCTGACACTTTGCCATTTTTTGGGAAGATTCTGCCCAACTCTTCTGGTCACACCCCATGGAGGAACTCCAGAAACAAGTTACAAACCTATCCCAAACCTGAGAGGCTGTACCTTTCAGAGCAAACTAAGCAGATTGGGTGCTCATTTCACTAGAAAAGCGAAAGATATTTTTTGAAGAAGTTTAAGATAGATAGAACAAAGAACAAAGAAAAGTCCAGCACAGGAACAGGTCCTTCAGCCCTCCAAGCCTGTGCCGATCATGATGCTCGACCTAAACAAAACCTTCTGTCCTTACTCAGTCCAAATCTATTCCCTCCCTATTCATGTAATCATTCAGGTGCCTCTTAAATGTTGCTATTGTGCCTGCTTCCACCACCTCTCCTGGCAGCGCATTCCTCCTCTCTCTGTGTGAAAAACTTCCCTGCACATCTCCCTTAAACATTCCCCCACCAGTCTTGAACCTGCGCCCCCTCGTAATCGACACTTCCACACTTGGAAAAAGCCTCTGACTATCCGTCCAGTGCTGTTCGATTCCCGGCTTGGGTTATTATCTGTGCAGAATCTGCACGTTCTCCCTGTGTCTGCGTGGGTTTCCTTCGGGTGTTCTGGTTTCCTCCTACAGTCCGAAAGGCATGTTGGTTAGGTGCACTGGCTGTGCTAAATTCTCCCTTAGCGTACTTTAACAGGTGCTGGAGTGTGGCGACTGGGGGATTTTCACAGTAACTCTATTGCAGTGTTAATGTAAGCCTACTTATGATACTAATAAATAAACTTTAACCTTGGTGTGTTCTGGGTGTTTTAATCTGATTCTTTATTAAATTGTAAACGGTGTGTGTAATTGGTTTATGGCGAATTTTCAAATTTTAGATTTATGGTTATTTTGAAAATATCGAGGAAGGTTTTGAATTGGTTTCCAAGGCATAAAACTGGTGACGCTGCTGGTGCAGATCAGCTGACTGTAATAGAGATATTCTGATGGGTGTTTCCCCAAACTGCAACATGTCTGGTTGACAAGTTGAAAATGAAGAAGTAAAACATTACAGATGCTGGAAAACTGAAACAGAAAGGAAAAGCACTGGAAATACTCAGCAGGTCAGGCTGCATCTGGGGAGTGTGAGAAAGAACTGACCCTTCTAGTCGATGACCCCTTCATTAGATCTGGCGGTAACAATTACAGAATCACAGAATCCCTACAGTGCAGAAGGAGGCCATTCGGCCCATCGGATCTGCACCGAGCACAATCCCACCCAGGCCCCATCCCTATATCTCCTTGCACTTACCCTAGCTAGTCCCCCTGATGCTAAGGGGCAATTTATCATAGCCAATCAACCTAACCGGCACATCTTGGACTATGGAAGGAAATCAGAGTACCTGGAGGAAACCTATGCAGACACAGGGAGAACGTGCAAACTCCACACAGATTACCACCCAAGGTGGTAATCGAACCCGGATCCCTGGCGCTGTGTGGTAGCAGTGCTAACCATTGTGCCACCATGCCGCACAGCAAACGTGACAGCATTTTCTGCTATTGCACTCTGACCCTGAGGGCACAGTTAAAATACAACATCCAGAGGCTGCAGTCAGTGATTCTATGTTTCTCCACATGATGTACTTTTGAGCTCTGATTGCAATTATATAGAAATCAGTGAACTGATGAAAATTTGTCCCTTCATGATTTTAATCACAAAAAAAGCTTGTAAACGTTACAATTTAAACAAGGGTTTTTAACAGAGATTAATTCTATAATTACTGCTGAACAATCTTACTGACTCTAAAAAACTCATTTCATATTTGTGGAATGTTGAATTAGGATTTAAAATAACATTTTTAACTTATTTTTTCTGTCTGACATTTCAGCTTCAACTCAATCCCATATGTGCATCTTAGTCGCTTATTCCTGTTAAATGTTGATTAGAAGTGAAAAATACAATCCACTTGACTTGCTGTTCTGTCTGTGACAATATTTGGTTGCTGATCCTGCTCAATTGTTGCTGCATGTCTGCAGATCAGGTTAATCTGGCAGCAGATTCAAACAGCAATGGCCAAACTGCATGTCCACACCAGAGAGGGAGCTAGAAGAGATTGGTGCCAAGCACTGTCATATCACTGGGCCCCTGCCTTTCGTCCTTCATAGGTCCTGCACAATCATGTTAAGTGTTCCAACGTTTTGGGAGCGATTCTCCCCAAAATATTCTAAATATTGAATTTGCGGGAAAACTGGAGTAATTCATGCTGGTTTTATCAGTGGGAGTTCATGCCAGAATCTCCCCCACTCTGTGCAATGCAGAGGCCACCAGCATGAATTTCATTAGATTTCAGAGGGTGGGGCCTATTCCCGCCCGGGAGGCTGAAATCAGCAAGCCTCTGCGCATGTGCAGTGGCCCCCAACAGTGGCAGTCCTCCTCTTTGCTAGCCAGCTCGATCACTGGCCAGCCCAGAGCCCCCCCCACGGCACAATTGCGATCCCTGCCGACTATTCTTGGGCCAGCCTTGAACCCACCCCCCCATCCTGGACTGCTGCGATCTCCAGCTTCCCACCCCACAAAGGCTGACCCCTCCCCCAGCTGAGGTTGCCCCCACCCCCACCCTTGCAGGCAGACCTCTCCCGGCTGACCCCCCCCCAACCTCCCCCACTGATCGCTGTCCTCTTTTCTGCCCCTATCGATCCCCATGCAGAATGGCAGTGGGACCCCCAAATCCGACTGATTGTCACTAAGCCCTGCCCCCACCAGCCCTGCCCCTATAGGCCCCACCCCCTTTGCACTGTCCCCAGGGCATGGGTGCTTTGCCCCTTGGGCAGTGCCCGGGGCACAGGCTAGCACTGCCAGGGTGCCTATGCTCGGGGGTACTACCCCCGCCACCTGGCTCCTTGGGGGGCCCTGATTGCCCCCTTTTACATCAGTGGTGACGTCCCAATTTCCCCAAAAGAGGGGAACTACTATAAACCCCGCTAGAGTGAAATACTCTGGGGGGAGTTGGGAGTGGCTAGCAGGCCCAGAAAATTCAGTCCCGGGCCCACTAATCACATTGAAATAACATTAAAAATAGGTGTAAATTATCTACCTGATTTTCCCGCTGGTTTCCAGTGTGGATCCGATGTGCCTGAAATCCGGTGCTGGGAGATGCGCGCATGGTGGGAACGCACGCATGAATCCCACGCAGGCCTGGACCTGAGCTTCTGCACTCGAAAATTAGAGTGACGGGGTGGGAGAATCGCCCCCTTTATGTTTTCCTGACTTTGAAAATCTGTCCCTCGTAAGTCCTCAACTTATGAATAAACAACACATTAGCTAAGCTTTTAAAGGAGGAAAGTGCCTCCTTCTGTGCTGTAAAACTCCATGGGCTGAATTTGGTTCCTCTGTCACAGAGTGGGTGGGGCTGGAAAATGCAGTCAGCCATTCAAAATTCCATTGACTTTGGCAGGAATGGAAAATCATACAATCTTAGAATCCCTACATTGCAGAAGGAGGACATTCGCCCATCGAGTCTGCACCGACTCTCTGACAGAGCATCTTACCCAGGCCCACTCCCCCTCCTATTCCCCATAAACCATACATCTTGGGCCACCAATGGACAATTTAACATGGCCAATCCACTTAGCCTGTACATCTTTGGAGTGGGCAGGAAACTGGAGCACCTGAGGGAAACTCATGAAGACGTGGGGAAAATATGCAAACTCCACACAGGAATCAAGGCTGGAATTGAACCTGGATCCCTGGTGCTGTGAGGCAGTAGTTCTAATCACAGTGCTATCTGCATAAAACCTAGCTCTTTGACCAAGCATTTAGGAACCTGCTCTAATATCTCCTTATGTGGCTTGGAGTCCAATTTTATTTTATATCTCTACTGTGAAGTGCCTTTGGATGTTTAATTACATTCGGGGTGCTATATAAATGCAAGTTGTGTTTGTTGAATGATGTATTCCATATGTATTAAGCTGTGATTTGTTGGTGTTCTGTAATACAATCAATGCTGTAGTTTATTGTACTTAGTACAATGCTTTGAAATACGATTCTTTGAGCTATAACATGTGACACATTAATATGTAAGGCACAGATAATACATTTAGAACGTGCAGGGAAGGGAAAATATATAATTTCAACTTTATGTAGGAAAGTACACTGCTATCAATTCACTTACCAAAAATGTTGCCCCAGATATTTTCTGCCTTTCCACTACACTGGCAGGTTCAAATAAATTATTCTGTGTATAAATGAGAAACAGGAATACGTTTAGCTTCAAACGCTAGCTGATCAGAAGGCTCCAGTTTATTTCACTCTAACGAAAGGAAACACCCTTTGCTAAACTTTACAGTCCCAGCAAAGGATTTACCTAATCAATAGTTTAGGTTAAATATTGAATGGAATTGTGGTGTTGTCACTGTCTTATGGAATATAGCACTCCAAATAACAGCTCTGTCCATACTGACTAATGTTTTAACTGGATGACCAAACAACTTTGCAATACTTCCTGGATCGCCTTCAATGCTTTTCCTTATATTTGTTGAAGTTTTGCCTTGTTTTGCTGTCATTTACCTTGCCACAACTTTGGAGCAATTATTATGCATGATCAACTTATAATTGGAATGAAGTCGGTGTTATAACGTTTGTCTGCATCCAACTTCAATAAGGGAGAGAGTTGCGTCTTACCTGTCGCAGGAATTCTGATAGTTCCCGAGTTCTCCAGCTCTCACACTCTTCCCGGGTTGGTAGCCTTGTAGCCATTGTGCGCCACAAGACTGGAGGAGCCTGCCTCGGCCTTTGAACTGATCTTTTGTGTTTTGAGTTCTGATAACTGATCCTCAGTCCCCTCTATTCCCAGCATGTAAAGCGGAAGTTTTCAAGAACTGAACTTCAGTGTGTAAAGGTCCTCCCACCGCGGCTATTTAACCATTTACGCAATTGCGAATACTTCACTGAATTATTCTGACCGAAATGCAATAAAAAAGGGTCAGATAGCAAACTTGGCCGCTGTTAAATGCGGTGGAAGGAGACATGGCTTGATGAACAGACAGCTGCCGTTCACTAATCCGCTAGTTATACATTAAAGCTATAAATATTGACAATAATCTGATATCACATCGCATCATTTCCAGTAGCTCACTATGTCCAGTCACTGGTTTATTTTACAATTGATTGTTGAATGAATAAGTAGTTTTGTGAGAGATATTAATAAACAAGGGATTGTTGCACAATTCAGTGTTAGGTTATGGGTATCACATGCAATATCAACATTTAAAACCCATCCCTTGAGAAGGTGATGGTGAGCTATTTGCTTAAAGCACTCTTGATGATGTCTGAATCAGCAATGCAGTGGATTGAGTATGGCAGCAAACATAGGATCCATGATCTCTCTTTGAGCTTCTTTTGCCACAGTGAGATACAAACAGCCTCTGCCCATGTTGCAGGGAAGCTACGATTGCCAATCCTCCAGGAGTGGGCTGGAGCCTCCAGGAATTGAAGATCAACCTTCAGGAACTGCTGTCCGCAACCTGGAGAAAAATCGTAGGGATTTATATAGTTTCTGAGCTGATGGTTGCAAAATACAGTTCGAATGATAGTGCCTCTTCTTCACTCTCATGGGATCTCTCTTCCTCCATGACTCCTTAGAGGCTGAGCGTGCGTCAAGTCTTCTGAAAGTACACAGGCATAAATGGAGGGTTGGGGTGAGGGAAGGGAGGAAAGCAGGCGTCCCGCACTCACACCATCAAGTGTTTCTATGGCACCTTTCAGTATGAGAGTGAGGAGTGATTGGAGAAGCTGCAATGAGGCAACAACTCACTACCATCCTCAATACAGCTCATCACCATCCTCAATGGTCCCCACAGTGACAGTGCCACCGACTCTGTGATATCCGAACCACTGATTCATTGGACCATCTCCTCGAGGGTGCTGAGGGGATGCAGGCACACTGGTTCCTCCACTGGCTTTCCCCTTGACGGTCACTTTCTCTTTCAAGAGAGAGGTTAGAAAGTCAGTGAATGTGTCTTAGTGTGCCTGGATGGTGCGCTTACCATAGCTGAACAACTGTAAGTTTGAGGAGGTATGGACAGGTGTATTTACAGCAGGTATAATTGGAAGGTGTGTGTGGGTTAGAATAAGGGTGATAAGATGAGTCCTGAGTATCACAATGTGCGGCTGGGTGAGTGATGGAGGTGTGATCTAGATGGGTGATGTGGTAGATTTGAGATGTGAAGTGGAGATGGACTCACTCACCTTCACATCCGGAGAGGAGGCATCAAATATTACCACAGACTTCCACCCCTGTGCCTGGGAGACTTCCTGCTCCCCAACAGAACTATGGCTTCTTCCCTGACAACCCCTTCTCAATAAGAAGTCTGACAACACCAGGTTTAAGTCCAACCGATTTATTCGATAGTAAGCTCACAAGCTTTCGAGGTTAACCTCTTCTCAAACCAGGGCCTCAGGAGTAGTATCACTGAAGTGGGGAGTCCTTGCACACTGCAACATCTGCTGTGACCACGAGTGATCCAATATGATTACCAACCGTGTTCGATCAATTGCTGATTCTGGTATTGCATCTCAGATGCTATCAGAATGGCAAAACCAACTCCATGGTTAGTATAGTCACTGTCAGCCTCTCTTTTCCAAAAGACAATGTATCATCCTGCTTGTTCCTACAGGCTGCCCCTCTCCAGGACGGTGAATCCCATGGAGGCCAGTGATGCCAATTTGGATTCTTGATAGCTGATATGATACAATTGCATTTCTTCTTTCTGGACTGTCACTGTTGAATGGCCTCACACTAAAAGTTGCAAAACCTGAAGTTTTCAAATCCAAAGATGGTGATCCTGTAGGGTACAGTTCCCCAGCCAGGAGAAAGTGGGTTTGTCTATTTTTAGGGCACTGTTTCTACACCTCCCTCCCACTGGGGTGAGTAGTGGGTATCCTGAAGAGGACTGCTTAGTCACAGGCACTGCTGCTGCTGCTGAAAAACACCTCTGTCTTAACACAGGGTGAAATCTTGCCAAAAAATGGCAGAGATGTTTCCAGCGAGAAAACCAACGTGTTTCTCTCCAGAGAAACCAGTTGGATTTCCCTCCAGATTTTATGGCTCTCTGCCAAAACAAAATCAAGGGGGCATGTTTCACGCTGTCGTAGAGTGGGGTGGGGTCGCAACATGCCAGCAAAACCCGGATACACAGAGATTGGGGTGTCATCTTTAAAGGGACCCCTGATCAGAACCTGCATATGACATTATACAACATGGGAACCTCAGGGTGCTATCATTACCCACACGATCTTGATGGTTTGGGGGCCTGCTTTTGGTGATGTGTCGAGCCATGTTGACCAGACCACTTTACTGCTGCAGCCTTCTTCTGTTTTTCAGCTAGTGAGGTGCACAACCTTCCTTTGCACGTCCTGTCACTAAAGAAGTTCTGGAGCACACTTGCTCTGGTACCTCCGCTCAACTTTTCCACTATGTGTGGCCATACTAGAATCAATGAATTCACCAACAACACTGCTGAAGTTACCATTGGAGCATATATGCCTCTCCACTACAAAGTAGCAATCCATGGAGGGACTTTTGAAGACACTGTGCCTTTAAAAGGGGAAGGCTGCCTGGAATATATGATTTCTGCATGAAGCTAGTTAGTCCCCTGTGGTAATCAGAGATCCCAACAGTGCTGATGCCCGCTGGAGCTGCTGGAGACCATAGTAAAATCCTGAACGTGAGATGTATGCATCAACTTCTGTGCTGTCTACATTATTCTCAACTGACAAGAGCATGTTGAGAAGTGTAGTATGCATTCCTGAAATGTGGGTATATGAATGCACAACCCTGTGTTCTCTCTGCAGTAGCATCAAAGAGATGTGCAATCTAAGCACAAGCCAATAATGTGGTTTAAAAGATCAGCGGATTATGTGTGTTAAGTGAGTTACATCCAAGTATCCTTAGTCCTTTACCTCTGTTTATCAAATCCTGAGGTTGAACTAATTTCCACTGGTAAAACTCCTAGCTGCAAGTACCTTCCAATTGCATTTGTTAGTGGCAGGGATGGGGCGAGGGAAAGCATTTATAAACATGTCGCAAAGCCCTGTCGTCTGAAACGGAGCAGCTGGCCTGAAGAGAATTGAAGCTACAGGAAACCAATATACAGGCCAGTCATGAAACAAAATAAAATGATGGCTCATTTTATGATGCAATACCTCTACTCCTGATGCTGGAAAGAGAGGAAATCAAACGGCGGAGGGAAAAAGTGAATCACCGCAGGAGACAACAACACTCTGTTCACAGTGGTTTGGAATGATGTCAGTCATGGTATCCCACAAAGCCTCAACAAAAGTCAAAACTATTAGTCATTACGCACTCCAGTCTGTCACTAAAACCTGAAGAGTTGAAAACTGGTTTCTCTGGAAAGAGGCACATCGGTTTTTTTCACTGGAAACAGCGCTCTGCCATTTTTATCCAAATTTGGATTAGTATCAGTGTGATACTCATCGCGCCAGCTTTACTCAATTGTAGGGGCCTCCCTTTTCTCATTTATTCATAGGATGGGTGTTGCTGGCTGGTCTGAATCTATTGGCCTTCATAAATTGCCCTTGCGAACATTGTGGTGATCCAACTTCTCGAACTCCTTGCATTCCATCTGGTGTAGTTATAGCCACTGCGCGGATTAGGAGGACAGTTCCACGAATTTCCCCCCATGACAGTGAAGGAATGGCAATATATTTCCAACTCAGGATGGTGTGGAATGAAATGGGGAATTTGCAGCTTGTGGTTTTCCATGCAGCATCTGTGCTTGCTCTTCTAGGTTGTGGACATCATCAGTTTTGAACATGTTGTCAAAGGCACCTTGGTGAGTTGCTGCAGTGCATGTTGTACACAGCATACACTATCGTAGTGAACTCTAGTAGTCGTAGGAGTGATTGTTGAAGATGGTGGATGGGCTGCCAATCAAACAGACTGCCTTGTCCAAGATTGTGTCAAGATTCTTAGGTGCTGTTAGAGTTGAACTTATGATGTGGAGATGCCCCTTGGAAGGGGCAGCACTCCAAAAACTAGTGGCTTTTGCTACCAAATAAACCTGTTGGACTGTAACCTAGTATTGTGAGACATCTTACAGAGTTGAACTTATCCAGACAAGTGGAATGTATTCCATCAAACTCTTGCCTGTAGACTTGTAGGTGGTGAGTAGGTTTCAGAGAGTCAGGATGTGAGTTACTCACCTCAGAATTCCTAGCCTCTGACCTGCTCTTATAGACACAATATTAATGTAGCTGGTCCAGTTCAGTTTCACCCAGCTAACACCCAGGATGTTGATGCTGGGATTTGACAATGGTAATGCCATTGAATATCAAGGGGAGATGGTTAGATTCACTCCTACTGAAGATGGTTATTACCTGGCACATGTGTGTTGCAGTTGTTACCCGTCACTCAATAGCCTAAACCTGAACGTTGCCTGGGTCTTGTGACATGCAGACATGGACAGCTCTGTAATCTAAGCAGTTGCAATCATAACTGATCATTCTGCAATCATCAGAGAACATCTCCACTTCTGACCTTATAATGGAAGGAAGGTCATTGATGAAGCAACTGAAGATGGTTGGGTATCGGACACTATTTTGAGGAACTCTGATATCAATATCTGTGTCGGAGAGGATTGGCCTCCACCAATCACAACCCTTATCCTTTGTGCTTGGTACTTCCTTTTTCAGCAAACATTAACACACTTTTTTCCCCATCTCTGCTCTGATGCCTCACTTGGTCAAACACTGCCTTGATGTCAAGGGCAACCACATTCAACTCACCTTCAGAATTGAATTCTTTTGGATAAAGGATGCAGTAGGGTCTAGAAGCTGAGTGATTCTGGTAAAATCAGTTGAGCTGGTTATACGTGCCATACGATAACATCGTTGATAGCGCCGTCCACCACTTTGCTGATGATTAAGCATCGATTAATGGGGCATTCATTGGGCAGATTGGATTTGTCCTCAGTTTTGAGAACAGGACATAGCTGGTTAATTTTCCCTCTTTACTGGGTAGAATCCAGTGTTGTTGTTTTACTGGAACAGTGGATTAAGAAGGTGGTTAGTTAGAATAAAGAGTGTTAGCCAAAAGAGGAACGCATGGAAATGCAGGCAAATTATTGAGCTGGTTAGAAAATTGATTGAGCGTAGGAGACAGAGAGTAGAGAGAATGGCTAAATATCTAATTGCAAGAGATGGCGAATGATGTCCCCCCAAGGGTCTATGATGATGCCTTAACTATTACCATACTTAGTGATGATTTAGATAATGGGATAGAAAGTCAGATATCCGAATTTGCCAATGGCACAAGGATAAGTGGCATTGTAAGCAGTACAGTTGGAAGTATAAACGTTATCAAGAGATACTAATAGAGTAAGTGAATGGGTAAAGCGTGGAAAATGTAAAGAAATGTGAGGGCATTCATTTTGGAACTAGAAGAGATAGACCAGGGTATTTTCGAAATTCTCTAAAAATAGGAACAGTGGGGACTTGAAGAAATTTGGGAATCAAGATACAGAGATCATTAAAATATCATTAACAGGATGATATCTTAATGGGTACATGGGGAGAGCACAGATGTGATGCTTTAGTGTTATAAAGCCCTGGGGAAAGGCAGGTTTGTGGGATTAGTTTGTACTATCAGGCTTAAGGGGTTAACGGGCCTTAATTCCGATCCTATGTTATTACATTCCCAGTGTAGATTTAAACCTATTTTTAAAGTCTGGCGTATTTGGATTAGAAAATGAGTGTTCTTGACACTAGAAAATGGGTGCAACATTGGTTGGTATTTGTTGACTTACTTCCAGGTTATCTCCAGTTTGGAAATTCCAGTTGAATAATTTTGTTAATCATTAACATGTCTGAACAAAAATAACTAACAGTGAAACCTAAAAGGCATTATCATCAAGAGAAAAGTGATTATTTTATTTATCAATGTAAGTTAGATCAATAATTTAATTGTCTCTATCTGAGTTGCATGAGTTCCAAACATCATATGATATTTTTGAACTTTGCTTTTCTTCCTCTTCAGCGTTCCTGATTTAAATTCCCCTGCTGTTGGAGGCCGTGACTTCAGCTGCCTGGGCACAAAACTCTGGAGTTCCCCCCTAAATCTCTTGACCTCTCCTTTTCAGCACTCCTTAAAACATATCTCTCTGACTGAACTACCCTCATATCTGTCATGTGGCCCTGTTCTATATTGTGTTTGCTGAGGCTCCTATGAAGCACCTTAGGACATTTTAATATGATGGAGGCTGTTCATGAATACAGGTTGTTTTTGTTGCTGTTGAAGTGTCAGAAGAAAGAACATGCTGTCCTGCTGCTATCAAATACTGAGAGGTCACTTGTGGCCCTTCTGGTTTTATGCTGATGACTGAGTGAAACCCAGGAAGTCTAGCATAAACCACAAGCAGAAGGTTGGCATCTGAAAACAGAATATCCACTAAATAGCTTTATTGGTCTCCTGTTTATGGGTTTGATGTAGATCCTATGAACTGCCTGGAGCAATTACTTTAATGGCATCAGTGTTGGCTATCAAAGGAATTGCAAGTAGGAGAATCATTTACCCTGCCCAGGCACACAATCTGACTCACACCTTCACACAGGCATAACTGGTAATCAAAGTTACTATCCTAGCCTTGATTCGATGACCTAACCCAAATATTTAGAGCATATGGGTATAATGTGAGTAATTAAATAGAATAGACGTGTGCATTCCCCCTGGGTAGCCAATATTATGATGTGGAGATGCCGGCATTGGACTGGGGTAAGCTCAGTAAGAAGCCTCATAATACCAGGTTAAAGTCCAACAGGTTTATTTGGCAGCGCTAGCTTTTGGAGCCTCAACTCAATACTAACCAGATTGCAGCTTGTGGAAAACAGGTGGCAGAATTGAGCAGAAGACATTGATACCATTTGTAATAATTCCATGGAGGCGAAAGTCCTGTCACCAAGTTACTTTATTTACACCATACACCGCCAGCTCTCCAGTTGAACCCTGCTGAATGCAGGCTGGGAGTCTGACACACCTGCTTTAAATAGGAAACATGGGGCTTCCTGATATAACCATCAAATAGGACTCATCAGGCAGTTCATACTCTAGCAAGCCAACCACATTAGCTTGGCTGAAGTTATCACACTTCTTCCCCCACCAAAGTCCAAGGAATCCCTCGGTTTGCTTCCCTCAGGGGTCTTTTCCTCCACTTGCGTGCCAGCTCGGGATCCTCCAACTTGGCCTCTGATGTCAGCAGTGTGTAACGGTTGGGCGCCCGTCTCTTCCACCACGAACGCCGGAGGTCTGATTCCTCGTCCACTTCAGGCGGTAGGGAAGTGGCTGCAGCTTCATCCCCTGCATCCATTTTGGACCCTGAAGTCCCATCAAGCATGCAGGGGAGGGAGTACTGGCTTCTTGAGGGGGACTCTGCTCAACCCTAGGGCTGCAGAGCAGACTCGGCACTGGAACAGGTGGAGAACTTGAGGCCCAGACCTGGTCCAAGTGTTTCCTTACCACTGCCTTGCCTACACGTACTCGGTAGGATACTGGTCCAGCCTGGGACTTGACTGTTCCAGTTATCCAGGCGAGTCCATTTGCATAATTTCTGACCCAAACTCTCTCCCCAGCTTCAAAGTACCTCTCTCGGCGAGTGTTGTTATGGCCCCTGCATTAGGCTTTCTGGTGTCTTTCCACCTTTCCACCCAGGTTTGGCACCAACAGGCTCAGTCTGGTGCGGGGCCACCTGCCCATCAGTAACTCTGCTGGCACAGTTCCCATGGTAGCATGTGGAGTGGTCCTATAGTCAAATATCCACCTTGAGAGTTTCGGGTCTAATGACGCCACTGGCTGTTTCTTCAACCTGGACTTTAATGTCCAGACTGCTCCCTCTGCTAGCCCATTTGACACTGGGTGGTAAAGTGCCATCTTGATGTCCCGTATCCCATTTGATTTCATAAATTGTGTGAACTCTAGGCTGGTGAACACTGAACCATTATCGGAAACCTACACCTCTGGGATACCGTGCATTGCGAACGAGGTGCACAGTTTCTCAATGGTTGCCGTCGTGTTTGCTGAGTTCAGTTTAGAGGTATCTAACCACTTGGAATGGGCATCTAGTATCACCATAAACAGGCCTGCAAAATCGACATGGAGTTGCGACCATTGTCTGCCTGGCCATTCCCACGGGTGCAGCGGGGCTGCCAGTTGTGCCTTCTGCCCGTGTTGTCACTTCTGGCACTGTCCTACTAGTTTCATTATGTCTGCATCCAGGCGTAGCTCCTGGCCAGCATCTCCATTTTTGATACTCCATGGTGCCCGTGGTGTGGTTCGGCCAGTATGTCCCGACAGCCCTGCCCTGGGACGATGACCCGTGCTCCCCACAGCAGGATCCCGTCTTCCACCATGATCTGCCCCAGTACAGGTGGAACTACGGATGGACTGGTCTTTCCAGCTGCCCTGTTAGCACCGGGTGCTTTATCTTCACCAATACAGGGCCTTTTTGCGTCCACTGGTATGCATCCACCGGGAGGGTATTCATAAAGTTTAATATCATCAAGGCCTCCTCCATTCTGGGTACCAATGGTGTCTGGTAACAGTAGCCAGTTTAAGGCATCAGCATTGGCCACTCTAATCCCTGGTTGATGCTCCAATCGATACGGATAAGCCGCCAGCAATAATCCCCAACGCTGGGTCTGGGCTGACACTATCGGCAGCATTGCTTTGTCTTCCTTCAGTAGATCCAGCAAGGGTTTATGATCTGTTATGACCATAGATTTTCACATATATAAATACTGGTGAAGTTTTTTGACTGCCTTTCCTTCCTTTTCAATCTGGGCATATCTTCACTCTGCCATTGCCAGGGTCCTGGAGGCGTATGCTATTGGCCGCTCTTGTCTGTTATGCCACTTGTGTGTCAGGACTGCATCCTCCATATGGGGATGCATCATAGGTGAGTACCAATTCCTTCTTGGGGTCATGATGTATCAATACATTTTCGGATGAGAGTTGCTGTTTAATTTTTTTGAAGGCCCTGTCCTGGTGGGCTGACCATTCCCAAATTTGTCCCTTTTTCAGCAACTGGTGGATTCAGAATGGAGGCACTGTTCTGTATGACGTTCCCATAGTATGTTACTAGTCCTAAAAATGACTGTAGTTCCTGGATGGTTGTGGGAGCCAGGGCGTCTGCACCTGAGCTTTCAGAGGATGTAGGCCTGACTTATCCATTTTGTACCTGAAGTAGGTTACTTGTGGTGCTAAAAAGATGCATTTCTCCCTTTTCAGATGCACTCCCACTGTGGCTAATTTCCAGAGAACTTTCTCCGGGTTCTGCAGATTCTCCACCCTTGTTTTACCCTTAATAAGGACATCATCTAGGTAAATGGCAACCTGTGGTAACCCCTGTAGGATGCTCTCCATGGTCCGTTGAAACATGGCACAAGCTGACGAAACCCCGAGGGGCAATCTTTTATACAGGAAGAGGCATATTGGGCCCAATCTCCCACTATGGGTTCAAAAAAGTCCAACTTCCCAAAGAGCTGCATGTTTTCTCAAGAATGGCCTACCCCCAATATGTGTGGTGGTTCAGCAAGTTCCTTCAAGACACTCCATTTTCCTCATAGCCACTGTAATAACTCCATGGGGGCAAAAGTCCCATCACCAAGTTACTTTATTTACACCATATATCTGCACACAGCCAGCTCTCTAGGTGCTCCCTGTAGAATGCAGGCTGGGAGTCTGACATACCTGCTTTACATAGGGAGCATGAGGCTCCCTGGTTTAACCATCAATTAGAACTCACCAGGTAGCTCTTTTCAATACCAACCAAATAAACTAACTCAAATTAACCGAGGGACAAATTAAATGGGGCAGCTCCCCAAAGCGGAGGGGAATCTGCCCGAAAGAACTCATCAGTTAGTTCATACTCTAGCAAGCCGACCTCATTAGCCTCGCTGAAGTTATCACACATTAGGCTGATTGCTGCAGCCAGCCCATAGAATGTGCTTCAAATTCATAATTGGAAGACCAATGAAGTTATTTTTTGGATTCTCCATTTTCAGATGCCAATCTTACAACATAAGAACATAATCCAATCATAATATAATCAGGCAGAGTCAACATGATTCTGTGAATGGAAACCCAAGCCTGACAAATTTACTAGAGTTCTTTGAGGATGTAACAAACAGGGTAGATAAAAGGAAACTAGTTGATGTTATATATTTGAATTTCCAAAATTAATTTGATAGGGTGCCACATAAAAGGTTACTGCACAAGATACAATGTATGGCTTTGGGGTGACATATTAGTATGGATAGAGGATTGGCTAACTGATAGGAAACAGAGAGTCGGTATAAATGGGTTATTTTCAGGTTGGCAAAATTGTAACTGATGAAGTATAGCTGGGATCAGTGTGGAGCCTCAACTATTTACAATCTATATTAATGACTTGGGTAAAGAGACTGCCTGTATTGTAGACAAATTTGCTCACTATATGAGGATAATTAGGAAGGCAAGTTGTGAGGAGGATGTAAGAAGTCGGTAAAAGAATGTAGATTAAGTGAGTGGGCAAAAATTGACAGATGGAGTGTAATGTGGGAAAATGTGAAGTTGTCCTCTTTGGCAGGAAGAATATAATAACAGAATATTATTTAAATGGAGAAAGAGTGCAGAATGCTGCAGTGCAGAAGAAACAGAAGATTTTGTACGTGAATCACAAAAATAAAGCATGCAGGACAGCAAGTAATTAAGAAGGAAATCAAATATTGGCCTTTATTGTAAGGGGGATGGAGTATACAGCTACAGCTATACATGATTTGTATAGGTGAGATCTCACCTTGAGTACTGTTGCAGTTTTGTCACCTTACTTAAGGCTGGGCATACTTGCATTGGAGGCTTTTTGGAGAAGATTCACTGAGTTGATTCCTGGGATAAGTGTTGTCAAGCAAACTGAGTTTGATCAAAGGAGGATAAATGTATTAATATTTAAAATACTGACCTGGTTTAAACCATCAAAGTGTCAAATGTAAGGGTCATGTCCTAAGACAGCTTTCTTTAACTCAATCAGCAAGACACCAATGAGCGTTTGATTTATTTGTAATCTGGGACAAGTGAATGTCTTGAAAATAGAATGGTTAAAGTCTCTCTTCGGTTTGAAGGGGAGAATGAATGATTCCAAAAGCAAGTCATGCGCAGAATGTATAATCAGTTTTTTTTCAGATGGAAAGAGGTATGTATTTTCTTACCCTTGGAGTGTGCATTCCAATTAAATAATTCACCAGTGAGCTTTTGTGATTGTAAAATAAATAAGCATATTTCTTTTCACACACCTACCCCCGAATTAATGCAGCAATACTCACACAGTTTCACGTGGGCACACACACACACACAGAACAACTAGATAGAGATGAAGATAGTGCACCTTTACAGATTATAGTTAATTTAGTCTCTGGTTTACAATTTACAGCTCCTTGCCTGGAAAGGCCTATGTTTTTTTTAAATCGATTCAATAACTTAAAAGTTGAAGTGCCAATCTTGTAAAGCCAAGGCTGTGAAGTTTTTTGTCATTCACTTTCTATGGTTGGCTGTCAGGTGAATTTTGAAACTGAAGCAAGCTTAAGTATTTTTGCTGCTTGATGACTTGAAGCTAGTTTCAGGGCCTGGTTCTCCAACTAGCTGACAACTGATGGTTCTGACAAATCTGCTGAATCCTGGCATCATTAGGATGGGGCCCCTTGAACAAACTTTGATAATTTGATTGCAGCGTCAACACTTCTGAGGCTCACCCAATGTAATTTGGACAGAGGAAAACCATCGTGATACAATGGGAAATTGGTAGTGTCCTTTGAATTTCAATCTTGCCTTTTGTCCAGTATGAAACATGGAGACAGGCAGTTTGGGTGTTGCCTCATTCCTTAAACAATGGGATGTGCTAATTCCACAGTTATCTGGAAGGTACCCTTGCCTATGTCCAATTTAATCATGTATGCGCCACACTTGATATGGCCTGTATTTCAAATGTGGAACGTCACAGGGTTTTCAGCAGCCATCTGAATAGCTTCTTTCTGTCCAATTTTTTTAAAGTATTGGCTGAAAGTTGATAATATCTGTACGTGGTATGAGACAAGGTTTTGGCTATAAGTAGAAAAAGAAATGTGAAGGGATGAGGGAGAAATTCAAATTGGAATTGAGAAAGTAAAGGTGGGATCTTTAGCAGCACATTTCTTAGAATCATAGAATCCTTACAGTGCAGAAGAATTTGGCCCATGTGCCCTGCACCGTCAACAATCTTTCCCAGGTCCTATCCCCATAACTCTATGTATTTACCCTATTAGTTCCCCTAACACTAAGGGGCATTTTACCATGGCCAATCAACCTAACACATACATCTTTGGAATGTGGGAGAAATCCGGATCACCCAAAGGAAACCCACGCTGACATGGGGAAAACATGCAAACTCCACACAGACAGTCACCCAAGGCTGGAATTGAACCTGGGTCCCTGGAACATAAGAACAAAAGAGTGTAAGAACTAGGAGCAGGAGTAGGCCATCAGGCCCTTCACGTCTGCTCTGCTATTCAATAACACCATGATTGATCTTTTCGTGGGCTCAGCTCCACTTACTTGCCCGCTCACCATAACCCTTACTTCCTTTACTGTTCTTGTGTGACCATTTCAGCAATCTTGTTCTGGCATGCAATCTCAGTTTCCTTCTTTGCCTAAATTTCTGCTTTGTCTACTTCTCACTAGTGTATTTCCTTTAGCTGAGCACCAAAATTTACCAATCTCTTCCTTTTATCTTCTGTATCAACCAATCTTATTCTTAGAATTGAGTTGTTCTTTATTCCATGCATCTGCTTTCGCAATCCTCTCAGTTTACCCATTTCTGAGTTTCTTCCGAGGTGAACCCATCATCCCCTTCTGAGAACATTTGATAACAATCTCTCCTTATGTTTTGCATATTTTGTTGTGATTGCATCAGACTCTACTTCTACATTCAATGTTATTTCCTTCATCTTGTTATATTTATTAGGCAAATCTCCTGAACTGCTAACTTGTTCCAACAGTTGTGTTCTGTCTTTGGGTTTGCCTATTGGTACATCCTCTTCAGCACCCTTGAGCAACGGACAATTTCTGCCTCTCTGCAGAATGTCAGTTTCTCAAGCTAATTTGTGTATTCCATATGACTTGATAGTTGTGAGTTTTTGTTAGAAACTGAACGTATTTACTGATAAAAGAAACTTAGGTGCTGGACGTTTGCAGCGCAAGGTTGTACAGGAGTAACAGCATTCCCCCCACCCCCCACCCCGGCTCTTACATGCTTACTACATGGCTGCTGGATGTATTCTGTCTGAGACAGGGCTCTAACCTCTGGGCAATCACTCACTCTCAGTTCTCATTGGTCCTCAATTCAGGTGACATTCTTCTGCTGTACTGTCTGCAAGAGACAGATAGCACATACACAACATTACCCAACTTCTGTACAATGATATCCCTCTTTTAATTTTGCATACATGACGGAGAGATAAAAATTCAACAGTACTTTAATTGAAAAAAACCAGAACACTGGCAGGCAAAAGATGTTATTATTTCCACTTAGGAAAGGTCATTGTTTTATTTCCTCTCTGGATCTTGGATCAATATATTTTTGATTTAACTGCTCATGTGGCTAGCAGTGCAGTAATAAATTAGTGGATCTCGGCAGAGGTACATGATATTTTGAAGGTGAAAATCTTCATAGTAATCTCAGGAAATAGTCATAGAGACTGAGCTGTTAACTCAATCCTAAGATAGTTAGTGAAGTATGAAACTAGACACTAATGCTTTTCTTGATAATAGGTTTACTCACAGAATACGTCATGACATGCACCAGCTTCCTATCTATCAGTGTCCCAGCAGTCTCTATTTACATTCTTTTTAATACAATGGGGCGACACAGTGGTTAGCACTGCTGCCTCACAGCCCCAGGGACCTGGGTTTGATTCCCGGCTTAGGTCACTGTCTGTGTGGAGTTTTCTACGTTCTTCCTGTGTCTGCATGGGTTTCCTACGGGTGCTCCGGTTTCCTCCCAGAGTCCAAAGATTAGGTGGATTGGCCATGTTAAATTGCCCCTTAGCGTCAGGGGGACGAGCTAGGGTAAATGCATCGTGTTATGGGGATAGAGCCTGGGTGGGATTGTGGTCAGTGCAGACTTGATGGGCTGAATGGCCTCTTTCTGCACTATAGGATTTTATGATTCTATGAATAAAATAAATTCACAAATTAAAGGGACAGTCCCTTAAAAGGGCACTGTAACAAAAAGGCAACCTTTAATGGAAACTTAACAAGTCAAATCAACACATGATCTCGTGGGGCTGACAATGGACTCCAGACCCCACAATGCTCACCAATCATGGGAAGGATTTGATTTGATTTATTATTGTCACATGTATTGGGATAGTGAAAAGCATACTATTCATAGAGTACATAGGGGGGAAGGAGAGGAGAAGGTGCAGAATAGAGTGTTGGAATTACTGATAGTGTGTAGTAAAAGATCAGATTAATACATGTTAAGTCCATTCAAAAGTCCGATGGCAGCAAGGAAGAAGCTGGAAAGATGACTGTTTGTATTCTTTTGACCTCAAAGAGTAACAGGTCAGCAAATTAACAAACCAAATTAAAGTGACAGTCCCTTAAAGGGACACCATTACAAAATACGAACATCTTAAAAGGAAATGTATCATATCAATGAAAAAGTCATTCTGGGGCAAATAATGCACTCCAGCCCCTGCAGTACCCACAGGTCATAGAGGGAAGTCGCTACCTATACTCTCATAAAAGCAAAATACTGCAGATGCTGGAATCTGAAACAAAAACAGAAAATGCTGGAAGATCTCAACCGGTCTGATGATGTCTGTGGAGAGAGATTCCCTGTTTGTGAACAGAGCTCCCACTTACCTGATGAAGGGGCAGTGGTCCGAAAGCTAGTGGCTTATGCTACCAAATAAACCTTTTGGACTTTAACCTGGTGTTGTGAGACTTCTTACAGACAGAATAGAGCCAACATTTTGAGTCTGGATGGGCTAAGAGCAATGAAAATCATAAGAGATTTATACTATGAGGTTGGGGGGGGGGTTGGAGTTGGACAAAGGGAATGTAAATGAGGATGAAGAAAGCTGAGAAAAGTGCTGAAAGTGCCCATTAAGTGATCAGAATGTGTGAATGGCAGAACAGAGGTACAGATGGTTAATGGTGGACTGCCTGAGGAATGAGCCAGTTGCTTTGAATCGGGAGAGGGGGTGAGGCCTTGGGTGACGGTCTGTGTGGAGTTTGCACATTCTCCCTGTGTCCACGTGGGTTTCCTCCAGGTGCTCCGGTTTCCTCCCACACTCCAAAGATATGTGGGTTAGGTGGATTGGCCGGGCTAAATTGATCCCTGGGACAGGGGATTAGCAGAGTAAATATTTGAGGTTACAGGAATAGGGCTTGGGTGGGATTGTGGTCAGTGCGGACTAGGTGGACTGAATGGCCTCCTTCTGCTCTGCAGGGATTCTATGATTGTTAGATGGAGAGTGGGAATGGAGAAGCGGAAAAATATAAGTGAGAAAGAAGGATGATAAAGATGAGATGAAAAGAAGAAACAGAATGAAATAAAATAAATGGGAATGGAGTGAAGGTGGAGGAGAGAGTTCATGCTCTGAAGTTGTTGAGATCAATGGTTAGTTCAGAAGGCAACAAAATACCTAATCAGATAATGAAGAGCTGTTCCTCCAGTTTGTGTTGGGGTTCACTAGAACATTGCCAAAGGCCAAGGACAGACATGTGGACAGGAGGGCAGGGTGGTGTGTTGAAGTGACAAGCAACAGGAAGGTCTGGGTCCTGCTCGCAGACAGACTGAAGGTGCTCAGCAAAGCGGTCACCCAGTTTGTGCTTGGTCTCTCTGATTTAGGGTAGACCACAGTGGGTGCAGAGAATGCAATAGGCCAGACTGAAGTACGTGCATTCACCTGAACGGAGTGTTTAGGACCTGGGACAGTGAGCAGGGAAGAGGTAAAGGGGCAGATGTTGCAACTTCTATGATTATATGGGAAGGTTCCCCCCCACCCCCCTCCCTCCTTCCACTCTCAGGGCATCTGCTATAATCCTCAGGCAGTCTATTAACAATCTGTACCTCTGTTCTGCCATTTACACATTTTGATCTCTTAACGGGCACTTTCAGCATCTTTCTCAGCCTTCTTCATCCTTATTTACATTCCCTTTGTCCAATTAAGCGCCCCCCACCCCCCCATCACCCTCTTTCCTGATTTTCATTGCTCTTAGCTCTGACAAAGGGTCATCCAGACTCGTAAAGTTGGCACTATTCTTTCTCCACTGCCAGACCTGCTGAGATTTTTCAGCATTTTCTATTTTGGTTCTATTTATACTCGTGCTGTAACTAATTTGATGAATTTACAGGTGAGCAGGTCAAAATGAAGAACAGACAAGTCAAGTTAAAGTGATGACCCCTCTAAAAGGGAACTATGACAAATGATTGTTTTTTGCAAAGGAATATCATTAAGTCAAATTAAAATGCTGGTTTCGGGGCAATGTTGCAGTCCAGCATGGAGGGCAGTCTCTATTCATGATTGCTCTAAGTACTTAATTGAACAATGGGGCGACACGGCGGCACAGTGGTTAGCACTGCTGCCTCACAGCACCAGGGACCTGGGTTCAATTCCAGCCTCGGGTTACTGTCTGTGCGGAGTCTGCACATTCTCCCCATGTCTGCATGGGTTTCCTCCGGTTTCCTTCCTCACTCCAAAGATGTGCAGCTTAGGTCGATTGGCCATGTTAGATTAACCCTAGTGTCAGGGGAATAGCAGGGTAAATATGAGGTTTATGGGAATAGGGTCTTGGTAGGATTGTTGTCACTGCTGACTCAATGAGCCGAATGGCCTCCTTCTGCATTGTAGGGATTGTATAAATCCATGATTAAATCTTTGTATCTCAGCAATATTATTCACATTAAGCTCGAAGGAACTCTGACTTCAAGGTATCTTATAAAAGGTGAGTCACAATAAATGAGTGAAGAAGCAGTAAATAAACATTGAGGATAGTTTTTGTTAAGAACCTGCAGAAAGAGGGAATGAGTAAACTTGTAATCTAGCGATCCAGAGTTCTCTGGGGACCCGGGTTTGAATTTGTATTTGATAAAAATCTGGAATTAAAAGTCTAATGACGACCATGAAACCATTGTCGATTGTTGTAAAACCCATCTGGTTCACTAATGTCCTTAAGGGAAGGAAAGCTACCATCCTTACCTGGTCTGGCCTCCATGTGACTCCAACGTCACAGCAATATGATTCATAGAATCCTGACAGAAGGAGGCCATTCACCCCATCAAGCCTGCACCGATAACAATCCCGTTCAGGCCCTATCCCCGTAACCTCATGTATTTTCCCTGCTAATCCTCCTGACACTAAGGATCAGTTTGCCATGGCCGATTCACCTAACCTGCATATCTTTGGAGTGTGGGAGGGAACCGGAGCACCTGGAGGAAACCCACACAGACATGGGGAGGATGTGCGAACTTCACACAGACAGTCACCCTGAGGCCGGAATTGAACTTGGGCTCCTGGCTCTGTGAGGCAGCAGTACCACTGTGCCACTGTGCCACCCTGTTTTAAATGCCCTCTGAAATAGCTTAGCAAGCCACTCAGTTCGAGTGCAATCAAAGCTGGCCTAGCTAGTGAGGCCCACATCCAATGAATAAAAAAATCTTAGTTGTATGTAAAATAAACTTAAGCAGTACAGAAAATTTTATGGTTGTGCCCAATTAAATTAAGTGGCACTGGATTAAGATAGCCTGATGATTACAAAGTCAGAGCTACATCGGTTTTATCACTCACTCTTCAAGGACAGTGGAGCTCTGAGCTGTAGACTCATTTATCTCTGACTGTCAGTGACATTCCTTATTATCTCAAATAGAAGATAGCTGATAGGATAGTCGGTTCTTATCAATCATTAGAAACTGTAATGTTCTTGTTCTGAGGAAGAAAACTGTGATTCAAAGTCTGGGCCAGCAATTGAGCGAAGAATTACAATTCAGAGACCTGAAACCGAGGAAGTATCAAACACGGAGGCACAGAAAGAAGGAGCTTTGAAATCGGGCAGAGTTTTTAAAAAGGAATGCTTTATCGTACGAATCATAAGAGCTAGGAGCAGGCGTCGGCTAGTCAGCTCCTTCAGCTAGCTCTGCCATTTAATACGACCATGGCTGATCTCATCTTGCCCCCAACTTCACTTTCCTGCCCATTCACCCTAGCTGTTAAACCATGACTACTTTAAACTCTGTTCACTTCTTCCTTGAATTTACTCAATGGGCCCGATTTTACCATTTTCGTTCTAAGTGCTGAATCTGGGCACAATTCAGATCCGACTTGGACATCTGTTCCCGGATGCTGTGATACGTACTTAGCCTGGAAAAAAAACGTGAGTCTGAATTGCATTGTGGGTGGAGCTTAGAGCACCCGAAACGATCAGAACTCTCAACTGCGCGTGCGCGGTGAGGAAAAAACTTTGAAAATCGCACCCCTGTCACATCAATCCCGGGCCCCAAAAAGCAGATAAAGCAGCCTGGGAGCGAAAAGCAGGAGCAATGTCCCCCATAGACATCACCCCCACTCTCACAACATAACTGTCCCCCTTATTCACCCCCCCCCACCCCCCACCGCCAGCTACCCAGACTGATCACAAGCCCCTGCCTCTTGTCCCCCCCTACCAATCACCCACAGGGTGGCAGTGGACCCCCACCCCCGGCACCCCTCCACTCTGGAGAATGATCGGGCCTTCTCTCCCTGCCCCACACCAGAGAATGATTGGGCCTCTTCTCTCCCCTCCCACCAGACAATGATCTGCCTTCCTCCCTCCCCGGACGATGATCGGGGTTCCCTTCCCCTCCCCCACCAGAGATACATCTGACCTTCCTCCTCCTCCTCCTCCCCCCCCGACCAGGAAATGATGGGGCCTTCCTTCTCCCGCCCCCCCCCCAGTCCCCCACCCCTCGCCAGAGAATGATCTATCCCACCTCCCTCCCCCCTCCATCACCGATCTGAGTCAGAGAGCTGTTGGAAGCTTTGAACTTACCTCTTCAGCAGCGAGTGTGCCCAAAACAGACCTTTGCCAAGCATGTCTGTTTTGCGCTGAATCTGGATGCGCGAACGCGATGGTAAAGGGGGGAAATGATGATGAAGTTGGGCGGGCAGTTCTTTAATTCAATTTAAATGCATGCAAATACATTTAAATTGCCGTTGTGCCATTTTGGATCGTGGCCATTTTCGGGCCTCGGTAAAGTGGGCATCTGCGCGGACGTGGGTGCGGATCACATTAATGGTCTCACATCCGAATTTACCATGTTTTCGCGCCCAAAAACGGGTGTGACGCAATGGTAAAATCGGGCCCAATGTCCCAGTATCCACAACGCTCTGGGGTAGTCCATTCCACAAACTCATAACTGTGCACTGGACACTAGCAGGGACGTTCAATAAAGACTGCACAAAAAAAAAATGTTGTTTCTTCCACAATGAAAGAGATGTCCTTAACTCCCCTGTAACCATCAATGCTTGCCACCCATGAGGCATGTCAGTACATTGAGCTCCCACTAAACTAGCCTCAACAAATAACAATGGAGCACATGTGAATAAAGGCGAAACCGATGGAATTTGCAATATTTGTAAGCAAATTTGAAGTTTGAGAAATACCTTTAGAATCATAGAATAGTGCAGAAGGAGTCATTTGGCCCATTGAACCTGCACTGACAACAACCCCACAAAGGCCCTATCCCTGTCACCCCAATGTACTTATTCTGCCAATCTTCCTGACACTAAGGGTCAATTTACTTTGGCCAATCAACCTAACCCACACATCTTTGGACTGTGGGAGGAAGGCGGACAACCCAAGGAATCCCACACAGACATGGGGAGAACATATAAACTCCACACGGATAGTCACCTAAGAATGAAATTGAACCTGGGTCCCTGGCGCTGTAAGGCAGCAGTGCCCAGAGAATAAACAGCTCCAATCACACTTGCTGCGAGCAGGGTTTGTGCTCTCAAGTTTTATGTTAATGGCAATGGGGTTGGGTAGAAAGGTTTTGGCCATGATTTAAAACTACCCTGTTTGACCAGGAGTGTCTTGTATAGCCCAGTCTTAGCTGCTGCATTGTAAACTGATGGCAACTTTTGCAACCATAGCAGCTCCCCACTTCTGGTACGTCACTATTACTTTGAACTTTGCCGATTGGGAAAAGGGAAGAAAGCAGAAATGGTGCACATTTCTGGATCGGACATTCGGAACAACATACCGTTAACAAAACCCCCAACAATGTTTCAGAAGAATAAGAAGTCTCACAACACCAGCTTTCGGAGCGCTGTCCCTTCATCAGGAGGAGCACCTGATTCCAAGTAAACCTGTTGGATTTTAACCTGGTGTTGTGAAACTTCTTACCGTGCCCACCCCAGTCACAATGCCCGCATCATGTTTCAGATGAGATGGAGGTAAGCGCATGGATAATCAAAATGTAGCCCTATTTTCACAGTAACGTCATTGCGGTGTTAATGTCAGCCTACTTTTGATAACAAATAATGAAGGTTGTTGAAAGAAATTTGGAGTAAACTATCTTCAAGAGTGAGAGGGAGGAAAGTTGAGACAAATTGATTTTTTGTTGTTTTGCCATCACACCTTGTTCTGCAACATATGAAACAGGATTATATAAATGTTTGTATGAAAAAGGTATTGAATGAAGAGCACATCAATATAAGGGCTTTGCTCCTTTTGTATGGTTGTGGGGCAATGCTATTGCACACCCCAAAGAATTAAAATAAAACAAGTTTGGTGCTTGTGCAGAAATTCTGTGACCCCATTCTTTAATTGGTTTATAGTCTTTGGTGAGAAATCAAGCGGGGGGTGACATCACTGAGAGACATTTAACTGAATGCAGTGAAAGTGCAGGTGACAGAGTGCACTTGAGGGCAGAGAGTGTAACACTGAACAAAAAGCAAGCCCAAACAATGAGTTCAGCAGAAAAACTGGGAGCAATGGGAATCATACCGAAAAGGAAAAGACAGAAGAAAGTGGCAGAAGTCTGCAACTCTCACAGTAAACATGAAGTCAGATTTCAAGATCTGATCATATTTATTGTGGAAAGAAAAATGGGATCAAGCAGAAGGACGTTTCTGATGGACTTAGCACGTAAGAAAGGATTCAGAGTCGATGACATTTTGAGGTATATCTTTTTTAAAAAAAATTACTTATTATTGTCACAAGTGGGCTTACATTAACACTGCAATAAAGTTATTGAGAAAGTCCCCTCTTCGCCACACTCTGGCGCCTGTTTGGGTACATTGAGGGAGAATTTAGCATGGCCAATGCACCTAACCAGTACATCTTTCGGACTGTGAGAGGAAATTGGAATACGGAGGAAACCCACAGGGGAGAATGTGCAGACTCCACACAGACAGTGACCGAAGCCAGGAATTGAACCCGAGTCCCTGGCGCTGTGAGACAGCAGTGCTAACCACTGCCACTGTTCAGCCCTACACTCATTCTTCACTCTGTTTGCTGTACTTACTAACTTAGCTATAATATTTTTGATGTGTTTGCCTGAGATGATGTGAGAGGATAGAAGCAGGTAACGCAAGAAAAAAAAAATCAGCTGTATTTCTACAAATTGCAACTTTTTGTCAGTTGACATTCTGAAAACCTATCTCAATGTACAGCTGGAAGCAATTTGTATCTGGCTAAGCAAGACTGGAGTTTAAAATTTTGTTAATTGTGGCTTTGTGGATGATTCCTTGCCCTAGTTCTATAGATAGTAAAGAAACCAAAGAATATAATGATGTTAACAATGTTTTTTTCTAAATTCTTCAAGAAAACCCAGCAGATAGGACTGGATATAATTGTTTCCCTTGGTGGCGAATTCTAGAACAGGGAGCATAGATTCAAGATAAGTGGCAGAAAGTATAGACAGGACATGAGGGAGAACTTTTTCAGAGGGTAGCGGGTTTCTGGAATTCGCTGTCCGAGTTGGTGGTGGAGGCAGAGACCCTAAACTCTTTTAAAAAGTACCTGGATCTGCACTGAAGTGCTGCAAACTATAGGGCTAGAGGCCAGGCGTAACAAGGTGGGAATACAAAGGCCATCTGCAAGTCCTCGGGCTGGCATGGACAAGATGGGCCAAATGGCCATCTTTTGTATTACATGCAACATTTCTATGGTTCTATTGATGATGATATGCGGATTCCTTTATGACCAAAAACAAAGGCCTTTTCTCCTACATGCAAGTAGTTTTCTAAGGTCTTTCTGTAAATGCGAAGCACAACAAGTACCATTTTGCTCACGAGATTGCGAATCCTTTGATTAGATTAGGGCATCATTAGCTCTCGGGTATCTCCCCTCTTTTCAAAGGCGAGTTATTATAATTCATTCTGGAAAATTAACTATCTATAGATTTACTTCCAAGAAGTTATTACACTTGGATGCATGAATGAAAATGTACAAAAGAGTGTCAGTTGGATTTGACTTAGCCCTGCAGAAAGTAATTAAAAATTTAATCATCCCAAACATGGTGGGTATGACCAGTAGATCAGTTAGTGCGATGCCAGCTAAGCTGGCATGCTTTGGTTTTCCATCCATGAAAGAAACGCTTACAGTTATTTGATGTCTTTTTCTTGTTTTTTAATACCGTTTAGAATGTTGCCACAATGCTGTATTTTGTGCCAAATACAACCACAGACATGAAATGTAACGGAGAAATGATGGATCAGGCCAGATGTCAAAATCCCCAGTGGTATAGTTACAGTGTATGTGACAGGAAGATAGGGGCTTAATAATTGTAAATTATTTTTCTCCAAATAAAACCACAGGAAGAAGCGCTATGAAATTTCAAACTGTAATTTTACACATGAAGTATTATTTCAAACTGAAAGAATTATTTTTCTTACTGTAAATGTTGCCACCTGGCATCAAGGTAATCAAACAAATTGAAATTTAAAAAGCCCTTTATGTAATTACTTGCTTCATTTTATGACTTTTAGAATGTGTGGGGACTAAACATTATGACTGTTACTTCAATTTTAAAAAAAATGATAGTTTATTCATTTGGAACGCCCAGAAGGCTTAGTGGTGGCAGGATGCAATATCTTCACCTTTGGCACCTGGCATTGGTTCTGCCCACCATTACTAATCCTGCTGCATTAAAACAGCATGGCTCCCGAGAATGGGGTAATATATTAGCATGGATTGTGGATTGGTTAAGAGACAGAAAACAGAATGCAGAACAATCATAGAATCAATGCAGTGCAGAAAGAGTCCATTCGGCCCATCGAGTCTGTACTGACTCTCCAACATCTTAACCAGGCCAAACCCTGTGCCCTATTCCCATAACACCACACATTTATCTTGCTAATTCCTTTGACCACAGTAAGAAGTCTCACAACACTAAGTTAAAGTCCAGCAGGTTTATTTGCTACCAAATAAACCTGTTGGACTTTAACCTGGTGTTGTGAGACTTCTTACTGTGTTTACCCCAGTCTAATGCCGGCATCTCCACATCAATTCCCCTAACCTACAGATCTTTAGACACTAAGGAGCAATTTAGCGTGGTCAATCCACCTAACCCACACATCTTTGGACTATAGGGGGAAACTGGAGCACCCAGGGAAAACCCACGCAGATTTTGGGAGAATGTACAAACTTCACACAGTTTCTGTTGGAATTGTGCTCAAACCTGCACATCGTCACTCTAACCATGGGTGTGTTTCAGCAATGGCTAGGGGAGAAGGTGACCTCCCTTCAAGTGCCCTTTCTCCTCAAGGAGCCACAGAGGGGCTATCGGGCACCCATGGAAGGTGGAGTGACAGCCAGGCACCTTGAATGCATTCATCCAGGACAGCCCAAGTTGCCCTGCCTCTTCAGTTCCCCCTATACCAGTGACTCTAGCAGGTCAGGGCGAGAAGGGTGCACCTGCACTGGCTCAGGAGACCCTTAGCAGATTGGGCCCACAAGGCTATGTCCCATCAGAAGATGCCCACCAAAGTCATCTCAGACAATAGGTTATAGCAGGCTGCTTCCACCTCTGCTGTGGATGTCGGGGCTGTACTGAGACATAGCAAGAAGTCTCACAACACCAGGTTAAAGCCTAACAGGTTTATTTGGTAGCAAAAGCCACTAGCCTTCACAGCGCTGCTCCTTCATCAGGTAAGTGGGAGTTTTGTTAAGGAGCAGAACTTAACATCCGAAGGCTAGTGGCTTTTACTACCAAATGAACCTGTTGGACTTTAACCTGATGTTGTGAGACTTCTTACTGTGTTTACCCCAGTCCAATGCTGGCATTTCCTTATCATGCCTAGTGTAGCAGCAGGGTAGGAGAAAGTAAACAGCTTTCAATGCACACTGATGACACAGATGTTAACTCATTGTTTTGACTGTTCCATTCTGTAAATATATGTTGCATTAATGTTTATCCAAGTCTCATGGTTTCAATGGATATTCAATGTCATTCAAAATACCACATTCATTCAAGGGTCCAAAATGTACCACCCAATGAACTCACATCTGGATCTTCAGTTCTATTATTTCTCACACAATCTCACCAGAATAACCTTTATTTCCACATCTGCAACATCGATCGAGCAGCAATGAACAAAACATTTTCTGGAAGCAGGTACTAACTGGTGGAGGGTCATAAAGATCAGCCATTTACAATCGATTACCAATGACTCTGGTGGGGGGACTGAGTGCAGGATATCCAAGGTATCTAACACAAAGCTGGGTAGGAAAGTAAGAAAAAGAGGAGGAAGTAAATAGGCTGCAAAGGAATATTGGCTGGTAAGGTGAATGGGCAAGAAGATGACAGATGGCGCATAACCAAAGACTGATTGATTTGGAAGAGATCCTTCAGATACACGCCTGGTACATTCCAGCAAGGAGAAAGACACAGGAGCCAAAAGCAGGGGTCCTCGGATGACGAGGGAGATGGGGACAAAAAAACAGAGTGTGTGAAGCATGTCAGGTGAATTCTTCAGGTGAGAACCGTGTGAAATACAATAGGTTGGGGTGGTAAGTGAAGAGGAAATTAAAACTGGGAAGGAGTGAATGTGAGAATAGAATAACAGTCAACAGAAAAGGAAACCCAAAACTCTTCTACTGGCGTGTAATTCGTAACCAGAGTCAGAGTTGGAATGGGTCTGGTTAGAAACCAGGAAGGCGTGAGGTGGGGCATGCCAGAACATTTAAAGAGCACATTCTATCTGTGCTTTCTAAGGAAGAGGAATCTAACCAGGCGTTGGTAGGAGTGGAGATAGTGGAAGCAATGGATCGAGTGAAAATTGAGAGCGAACAACTGGCTATGCTAAGTGTAGATAGGTCACCTGGTTTTGGATGACTTACGTCCCAGGTTGCTAAAGGAAGTTGAGGTGGAGATAATGGAAGGACTTTTCATAATTTTCCAATCTCCCCGGAAGTAGGGGATATGACACAGGATTGAAGAGAGGCAAACGTGATATCCTTATTCAAGAAATAATTCAAGGACAGGCCTAGAAATGGCATTTTGGTTAGTTTAATATCAACAGTAGGGAATAGTTGGAGAAAAATTCAGTGGGATTTGGAGAGGTTTGTTAATTAAGGAGAGTCAGCATGGGTTGTAAAAGGTATTTGACTAATCCAACTGAGTTGTTTGATGAAGTAACGGAGGGGGTTGAAGGGAATGTGATGGATGTGGTTTATATGGACATTAAGAAACCTTTTGACACATTACCACATAAAAGCTGATTAACAAAATTAGGGCTCATGGAATAGAAGTATCAGTGTCCAATTGGATTAAAAAATTGACTTCATGACAGAAATCAGTGAGTGGTATTAGATAGCTGTTTTTAAACTATATAATTCAATAAGATAATTGAATAGTTAACTAGGACATAGTTCTGGCAGGACAAGTTATGTGTAAGAAGTGCAGTATATGGAAGCTACTGGATCCCAATGTCATCCAGGACGAATGTGTCTGCCATAAGTGTCTGAATTTCAAGCAGCTCTGGTTCGGAATTTATGAACTGAAGGCTGAACTACAGACACTGTGATGCATCAGGGAGAGGGGGAAAAGGTTACCCTCATTCCTTGTACCAGGAGGCAGTCACACCTCTTAAGACAAGGTCTTTTAATTTGGTCAGTGATTGGGGACAGGAGACTGCGTGACTGCGAGTGAGGCAAATAAGAGACAAAAACAGAAAATGCTGGAAAATCTCAGCATCTGTCGCTAGAGAACAGAACTAACGTTTCAAATCTGAAAGAGAGACAGGAGTACAGGAATCTCAGCCTTTACAATTGTCCAGTAGATTGGAGGCTTTTTCAGCTTGTTTGGATGGGAGTGGAGCTGCAGGATGGATGACCTAACTGACCATGGCACCTTGGTATAGGAAGGCTTTCAAACGGGGAGAGCAAAAAAGGGATACAGTTGTAATAGGGAATAGTATAGTTACAGGGAGACACCATTCACTGCAGCAAACAGCGTGAGTCTAGATGGCTGTGTCGTCTGCCCGGGTGCCAGGGTTCGGGACATTTGCTTAGGACAGCAGAGGAAAAAGGTTTAATGGTCAGTAAGTTAATGGAAAAGGTCCTCAGGGATAGGATTTATGACCATTTGGAAAGGTGCAGCTTAATCCAGGATAATCAGCATGGATTTGTGAAGGGTAAGTCGTGCCTCACAAATTTGATTGAATTTTTTGAGGAGGTAACTAAGTGTGTAGATGAAGGTAGAGCAGTCGATGTCATATACATGGATTTTAATAAGGCGTTTGATAAGGTTCCCCATGGTAGGCTCATGAAGAAAGTAAGGAGGTTTGGGAAAGAGAGAAATTTGGCCGATTGGATAAGTAACTGGCTATCTCATAGAAGACAGAGGGTGATGGTGGATGGAAAATTTTCAGACTGGAGACCAGTTACCAGCAGTGTACCACAGGGTTCAGTGCCGGGTCCTTTGCTATTTGTGATTTTTATCAATGACTTGGAGGAAGGGGCTGAAGGGTGGGTCAGTAAATTTACTGAAGACACAAGATTGGTGGAGTAGTGGATGAAGTGGAGGGCTGTTGTAGGCTGCAAAGAGACATTGATAAGATGCAGAGCTGGGCTGAAAAATGGCAGATGGAGTTTAACCCTGATAACGGAGAGGTGATTCATTTTGGTAGGACAAATTTGAATGTGGATTACAGGGTCAATGGCAGGTTTCTGAGGAATGTGGAGAAACAGAGAGATCTTGGGGTTCATATCCACAGATCTCTGAAGGTTGCCACTCAAGTGGATAGAGCCGTGAAGAAGGTCAATAGTGTTTTAGCATTTCTTAACAAGGAGGTTTAAGTTTAAGAGCCGTGAGGTTATGCTGCAACTGTACAGGATCTTGGTGAAACCGCATTTGGAATATTGTGTGCAGTCTGGTCACCTCACTAGAAGAAGGATGTGGAAGCATTGGAGAGAGTGCAGAGGAGATTTACCAGAATGCTGCCTGGTTTGGAGGGTAGGTCTTATGAGGAAAGGTTGAAGGACATTAGAACATAAGAAATAGGAGCAGGAGTAGGCCATCTAGCCCTTCAAGCCTGCCCCGCCATTCAATAAGATCATGGCTGATCTGTCGCTGCTCAGTTCCACTTTCCCGCTTTCTCCCCATAACCCTTAATCCCCTCTCTTATCAAAAACCCATCAACCCGCGTCTTAAAAATATTTAGCGAGGCAGCCTCCACCACTTCAACGGGCAGAGAATTCCAGAGATTCACCACCCTTTGAGTGAAGAAGTTCCTCCTCAACTCCGTTCTAAACCGCCTCCCCTTTATCTTGAGGCTGTGCCCCCTAGTCCTCCTGTCTTTTTTGAGCGGGAAGAGTCTCTCCACCTCTATCCTATCCATCCCATTCATCATCTTATACGTCTCAATGAGATCTCCCCTCATTCTTCTAAACTCTAACGAGTACAAGCCCAGTTTATTCAGCCTCTCCTCATAGCTCAATCCCCTCAACTCCGGTATCAGCCTAGTAAACCTCCTCTGCACTCCCTCCAAGACCAAAATATCTTTGCGCAGGTGCGGCGCCCAAAACTGCACACAGTACTCCAGCTGCGGCCTCACCAATGCCCTATACAGCTGCAGCAAGACCTCCCTACTTTTATATTCAATCCCCCTCGCTATGAAGGCCAGCATCCCATTCGCCTTCCTGACCACCTGCTGCACCTGCAAGCTGGGTTTTTGCGACTCATGCACAAGGACCCCGAGGTCCCTCTGCACCGTCGCCTGCTGCAGTTGGGGCTTTTCTCTTTAGAGATGAGGAGGATGAGAGGCAACTTAATAGAGGTTTATAAGATGATGAGGGGAATAGATAGAGTGGATGTTCAGAGATTATTTCCTCAGGTGGATGTAGCTGTTACTAGGGGGCATAACTATAAGATTCATGGTGGGAGATATAGGGGGATGTCCGAGGTAAGTGTTAAATTAAAAGCGGAGGAATTTAGAGTAGCTAAGAGCAGTGGGCGAGAAGAGGATTGGGAAAGGTTTAAATGTCAACAAAGATTGACAAAGAAGTTGATAAAGGAGGGTAGGAGAAGCTATGAGGCTGGGCTAGCACTTAATATAAAAAAGGATAGCAAGAGTTTTTATAAATATATAAAAAGGAAGAGGCTGGCTAGGGTGAACGTTGGTCCTTTAGAGGATGAGAAAGGGGAGCTAGTGGTAGGGGATGGGGATATGGCTAAGGTCTTGAATAACTTTTTTGTTTCTGTCTTCATGGAGGAAGACGTGAATAATTTGCCGGATGTTAGAGATGGAAAGGTAGTAGGACTGGAGGGTCTCGATGACATTACTGTTACTAGAGAGGTGGTGCTCGACAGACTGGAGGGGGCTGATTGTGGACAAGTCCCCAGGACCGGATGGAATGCATCCGAGGGTTCTGAAAGAAATGGCGGAGGTTATAGTGGATGCCTTGGTGGTTATTTTCCAGACGTCGCTGGATTCCGGGGAAGTGCCGGAAGATTGGAAAACGGCTAATGTTACGCCGTTGTTTAAGAAGGGTGCCAGGCAAAAGGCGGGGAATTATAGGCCGGTTAGTTTAACGTCTGTGGTAGGTAAAATGTTAGAATCCGTCATTAAGGAGGAAATTGCGAGGCATCTTGAAGGGAATTGCTTGATAGGGCGGACGCAACACGGTTTCATTAAAGGGAAGTCGTGTCTGACAAATTTACTGGAGTTCTATGAGGATGTGTCTAGGGCAGTGGATAGAGGAGAGCCGGTGGATGTGGTCTTTCTGGATTTTCAGAAGGCGTTTGATAAGGTACCTCACAAGAGGTTATTGCAGAAGGTCAGGGGACATGGAGTTGGGGGTAGGGTGTTAGCGTGGATAGAGGATTGGTTGTCAAATAGGAGGCAGAGAGTGGGGGTCAATGGGTGCTATTCGGATTGGCGGTTGGTGACTAGTGGGGTGCCCCAGGGGTCGGTGCTGGGGCCTCAGCTATTTACCATTTATATAGATGATCTGGAGGAGGGAACCGAGTGCAGGGTGTCGAAATTTGCTGATGACACCAAGATTGGGGGAAAGGCAAATTGTGCGGAGGGTGTGGAGAGTCTGCAGAAGGATTTAGGTAGGCTGGGCGAATGGGCCAGGAAATGGCAAATGGAATTTAATGTTGGCAAGTGTGAGGTGGTCCACTTTGGTAGGAAGAATGGTAGGAAGGACTATTACTTACGTGGCGAAAAACTGCAGCAGGCGACAGTGCAGAGGGACCTCAGGGTCCTTGTGCGTGAGTCGCAAAAACCCAGCTTGCAGGTGCAGCAGGTGGTCAGGAAGGCGAATGGGATGCTGGCCTTCATAGCGAGGGGGATTGAATATAAAAGTAGGGAGGTCTTGCTGCAGCTGTATAGGGCATTGGTGAGGCCGCAGCTGGAGTACTGTGTGCAGTTTTGGGCGCCGCACCTACGCAAGGATATTTTGGCCCTGGAGGGAGTGCAGAGGAGGTTTACTAGGCTGATACCGGAGTTGAGGGGATTGAGCTATGAGGAGAGGCTGAATAAACTAGGCTTGTACTCGTTAGAGTTTAGAAGAATGAGGGGAGATCTCATTGAGATGTATAAGATGATGAATGGGATGGATAGGATAGAGGTGGAGAGACTCTTCCCGCTCAAAAAAGACAGTAGGACTAGGGGGCACAGCCTCAAGATAAAGGGGAGGCGGTTTAGAACGGAGTTGAGGAGGAACTTCTTCACTCAAAGGGTGGTGAATCTCTGGAATTCTCTGCCCGTTGAAGTGGTGGAGGCTGCCTCGCTAAATATTTTTAAGACACGGGTTGATGGGTTTTTGATAAGAGAGGGGATTAAGGGTTATGGGGAGAGGGCGGGAAAGTGGAACTGAGCCACAACAGATCAGCCATGATCTTATTGAATGGCGGGGCAGGCTCGAAGGGCTAGATGGCCTACTCCTGCTCCTATTTCTTATGTTCTTATGTTCTTACTCAGAAAGTATTTGGGGTGTAGAATGCACTGCCTGCTGTGATAGTGGAGTCAGACACTTTAGGAACTTTCAAGTGGTTATTGGATAGGCACGTAGAGCACTCCAAAACGATAGGGAGTGGGATAGCTTGATCTTGGTTTCGGACAAAGCTCGGCACAACATCAAGGACTGAAGAGCCTGTACTGTGCTGCACTGTTCTATGTTGTATGACTCTATTACCTGAGCCACATACAAATTGGCATAGGACAGATCAGATTAGAGAAAGACAAATGCATGGCTCAAAGATTGGAAGAAGTAGGTTCCAGTTTGTGTTGCATTGGCACCAGTACTGGGGAACATAAACAAAACAAAACAGATGAACTGAGAGCACACATAGAAATAAAAAAGTAGGATTTGATAGACATAGCTGCAGGGCAACATGGATTGGGATCTGAATATTGAAGGGTGCAGGATATTTAGGAAGATCAGGAAAAAGGGAAAGGTGGTAGGATAACTCTGTTAGTTAATGATGGTAGTTACTTAATAAAGAGGGATGACCCAAGTTCAAGAATTCAAGAAATGATTTGGGTAATGATAAGAAACAGTAAAGGCAAGAAGCCACTTGTAGGAGTTGTGTACAAGCCTCTTAATAGGATCCATATGATAGAATGGAGCATAAAGAAAGAAATAATTGGAGATTTTCGGAATAACACAATGATAATCATGGGATATTTTTAATCTGCATAGAGACTGGAAAAGCCAGATGGGCAAAGGTAGCCTGGATAAGGAGTTCATTGTATGTTTTTGGGATAGTTTCTTGGAGCAGCATGTTCACAACCAACCAGTGAGCAGTCTGTCTAAGAATTGGTATCAGCCATGATTGAATGACAAAGCAGACTCGATGGGCCACGTGGCCTAACTGTGCTGCTATGTCTTATGGTACTGTGCAATGAGATGGGATAATTATTGATCTCATAATGAAGGTACCTGTACATACTGGTGACTGTGACATGATAGAATTTTGTATTCAGATTGAGGGAGAGAGGAGTGGGTTGGAGACTATGGCCAGAGTTTTACCGCATTGCCCGCCCAAAAAATGGGGGCAGGCGAGGTTCGCAGAATGGCATTCTCCGTTGGCCTCAAGTGGGATCTTCTGAGCCTCAGGCAGGTAAAATTCCAGCATATGGGTGGAATTCTTTAATCCCGCCATGGCTTTGATAGAGGTCAGGAGCAGAGAATCTAGCTGGAGCCAAAAACTTGGGAACCTGCCAGGATAAAGTCACGTTGAATTTACCCCAGTGGCGGGTTAGTCTTCCCACTGAATTACATTTGCATTAATTTGCTTTTCAAGTGCTCATCAAAAAGCTTCCTAAATGTCATGAGGGTTCCTGCCTCTATCTTCTTTTCCAGGCAGTGAGTTCAGGATTATCAGCACCCTCTGGGTGAAATCGTATTTCCTCAAATCCCTTCATCGTGTGCTCTAATCTGTTGAGAGACTCTCGAAACTCTGCCCAATGCTCCCTTGCCTGCCTTTGTATCTCTGCCTGTGAGCTGACAGCTGGAGGCACAGTTCTGCATTGCCATAGGAATGATTCCTGTCCGTGCCAACGAGCTCTGCAGCAGCCTCCTCCAGCTCGATGAGAGTGATGATCTCTGTGCCATTCCCCTACTGGCCTGGGCTCACTCTTGTATGTTGTGTGCAAGAAAGACTTGTGATCAGAGGGGATGGAGCAGCTCTCGAGCTTGGGTGAAATGCTGGTCTCCTGTGTTGGTGCATCCTACCCAGAGGGGACAGAGTTCGGAGTGTGAGCAGCATGACAGATAGGCTAAAGGCAAAATATTGCGGATGGTGGAATCTGATGCAAAAACGCAGGAGAAATGCTGGAAAATCTCAGCAGGTCTGACAGCATCAGTGGAGAGAGAGCAGGGCTAACGTTTCGAGTCTGGGTGACCCTTCATCAGAGCAACCATGCTGACCTCCTGGGCAACTACCTCGTCTTGATCATCCCTTGGGTAGAGCAATTACCAGTGAGCCCGGTTTCCTTGATTAAAGGCCCTGAGGGCACTGGCATTGGATGAAAGCTGGTGCTGCCTTCTTTATGAGATTGCTCACAATTTTCCTCAGGGTTGCTGACATCCTGCACGAACTGGTGAGGACAGGTGGGTTGGAGAGAGTGATGGGAGTGTGCTGGACTGGTACATAAGTATGGCACTGGGGTCAGCTGACTGTGGGCGGATGAATCCGCACCCAGGTGATTTGGATGGGAACTCGCCTGAGTATAATGAATGAGGTTCCGAATCTGGCGTCCTATCCCGCTATTCTGGTCATTGGGATTGGCGCTGCCAGAACTACTCGTCATTGCACTTAGTCTTGAAAATAAAGAATTTCTCTCAATGTTTTTAAACCTAATTACTGGTAATTATGAGAGCATGAAAGCTGAGTTGGTAAAGTGAATCGGCAAATTAGGTTAAGGAATAGGTCAAGAGAGAGGCAATGGCAAACATTTAAGGTGGTATTTCACAATATACAAAATAGGTACATTCCAACGAGTAAGAAAATGTACATCAGTGGTTAACTAGACAGGTTAAAGATAGTATCCTGAGTAAAGAAAAGAGACATAATTGTGCAAAGACAGAAGGCAGGTCAAACACAGAATATCACAAACAGCAAAGTATGTCTAAAAAGATTAATAAGGAGAGAAAGCTGGCCAGGAATATAAAAATGAATAGCAAGAGTTTTTCTAAGTATTTTAAAAGGAAGTGAGTCAACAAAGTGAGCATTGATCCTGTAGAAATTCAGTTTGGAGAATTGATAATGGAAAGAAGGGGTGCAGGCTACGCGGATTGGCCATGTTAAATTGTCCCTCAGTGTCCCAAGATGGGTGGGTTAGATGGATTAGCCATGGGAAAAGGGGGAACAGCACAAACAAAACACAAAGTCGAAAGGAAACTTAAAACATTAAATCAAAAGGTGATTATCAGGATCTATAATACACCCCAGCCCCTGCAGTGCCCAACAGGCATAGAAGGTGTTAACTATGCCCATGGACACCGCATGCTCCCTCTCCAGGGCTGTGAATGTAGCCGCGGTAGAGGGGCAGACAGTCAGGATGGACAGCCCCGTCAATCGCCCGCTGCCTGAACCTATTGATGGCGCGCCTCGCCAGCCCAGGAGCAGGTTCACGAGGAGGTCACCATCCCGACCCGCCCCTCCCCACACCAGATGCCCGTAGATCAGAAGCGTGGGACTGAAGTGCAAACAAAACATCAGTAAAAGGTGTTTCAGGTAAACAAAAAGGGAGTGCAATTTAAAGTACAAAAAGTAGACATGGTCCATGGTCTCCACAAGGCCACAGAAGGGGCAAGTTTGTGAACTGAAAGAACCAACAGTTGTATGGTGCTGCTGCGTGCAACACCATTCACCCTAGTCCCCAAGATAATTGGGGAAGATTGCTCCATAGAGGGACCTCCACTGGGGACCTCTGTTGCCTGGTGGCAACAAGGCCCACCAAGGTGTATCCGGGCGACAGTTGAGGACGCGGTAGTGGAAGGTGTGCAGCAGCAGCCCGCACAGGAAACATTTCAGTGCGGTAGCAAAAGGCACAGAGAGCATTTCCATGAGGAGGCTCATACTGTGCATCACCTGACCAGGGGGAGGCGGATGGGAGTTTAGGTTTTGGGCCAATGTGAAATTCCGTCGGAGCAGGCGAACGCTAAGGACTCATCAGGCAGTTCATACTCTAGCAAGCCAACCTCATTAGCCTGGCTGAAGTCATCACACCTACTCCTGCTCCTTGTTTGCATGCTGCCTCAAAATAAATGTCTGCTGAAGAGATCGGAACAAGCTGTTGATTAGCTGCTCTGGTTGTTTTGTAAATGGGAGCTTTGACAATAAAGGTGTTTTGATGATCACTTGTTCTTCACTGGTGCATTGCTGCTTGTGATTCATTCACATTTAGCTCACTGGATACCTGATAATTGAACGGAAAAAAAAATGGTCATTGTTTTGCCTTCTGGATTTGTAACACTTTAACAATGTGGCACCTTGACAGTTTTCAAGTCTGGTGGCTTTAAATGCTGTGAAACTAGGGACTCAGAGTATTTAATTATAGAGATAGACATGCCCAATTTTTACTTGATATTGAAGGACTGATTTTGCAAGATTGTGCTGTCAACAGGGAGCCTTACTTGCCAGCTGTGCACATAAAGAAATCAGAAGCATGCAACATTTAATTTTCCTTATGAGGACTTCTCCATTATAGCACTGGCACAGACACAATGTGCCAAGAGGCCCCCTTCTGTGCTGCGAACTTCTAAACTTCCACGGTCCTGTAGCTGGCAAAACTCACTGCTGTCAGTATGGATTAGTAACATCATCCCAGTATTAAATGCATTTCTCATGATAGATCCTTCATTTTAATTTTTATGTAATGAAATCAAGGAGCGGATTAGAAGTGCATGTATATTTATCGTTCTGATGATGTGACGCGTGAAGGTGGAATCTTAATCTTTTGTTTCATTGATGGGTCAAATAAATATTGACCTTCTTTAAAGGACATTTTAGAAATAAGTGAAATCACTGATTTAAGATGGCTGCCACTGGTCACCTGATACACCTGGTGTTCCAAGTTAGTCAGTTTCTGGAAGTTTCCAATGTGGCTTACAGTTAGGACGTGCCAAGACAACCCTTCAATGGAAACTCAGCCGGCTGGTTGGGTCATGTGTAGAAGTGTGGGGGCAGGGGGTGGCGTTGTGGGAGCAGGGATGGGGGTAGTCCGTCAGTTGTGAGGGAATCAGTCATCAGGAGGGGCACAGTAATTGAGTTATGTTGGGGGGAGGTGGTGAGGGACTGGTTGTGGAATTACCCGCGTATTAGGCCAGGTTTTAATCTGTGTAACATTTTGTGGGTAACTATCCAACCAAATATCATGGAACTGTCCCAAGTTTGCGACCCTAACTCAGAGTCCTGGGGAGCAGGGGAAATTGCCGATTAGAAGTTAAAACTCCTCCGGCAATTCCCATTGAAGTATATCAGGATGTCCACAGAGTCCTGATGTGTATCTACTTACAACCTAGAGCCCGGATGATTTGGATCAACATGTGTGAAGCACTAATATTTGCAGCTTAGGAGTAGTAAGCGTACATGCACAATGTCATTCTCCATACCTCTGGACACAGTGATACAGTGGTTGGCGCAGCTGCCTCACAGCGGCAGGGAGCCAGGTTCAATTCTGACTTGGGTCACGGTTTGTGTGGAGCTTGCACATTTTCCCCATGTCTGCGTGAGTTTCCTCTGGGTGCTCCAGTTTCCTCCCACAGTCCAAAGATGCATGGGTTATGTTGATTGGCCATGCTAAATTGCCCCGAGTATCGGGGGATTAGCAGGGTAAACGTGTGGGGTTATGGGAATAGGGCCTGGGTGGGATTGTGGTCTTTCCAGTCTTGACAGGCCGAGTGGCCTCCTTCTGTACTGTAGGGATTCTATTCTATGATTTAAAAAAAAAGACATTGACGGAGGAAACAAGGAATAAAGTAAACCAACGGAACAAGTAAAATACACTGACTTATGGGGGTTAGTAGTGGAAATGTATAATACAGTGTTAGGAGAGAGTGAAGAACATTAAAGAAAGTTCTGAAACGAGCAGAGATTGAGTGATGACAAGAAGACAAAGTGTGTGAGAAAGAAAGAGAGGCAGGAAGGATGGGAACAGAGACTTTTGTTTCTTTCTGTGAGAAATGTGAGGGGAGATGAGCTATGATTATTATGTAAATGGAAAGCAAGAATAGTCTACAGAAGTAATTGTAATTTGGGTTATATACAATCAAGTGAAGGCTGAAAATAAACCCTCTTTTCTGTTTCCTGTCTGATAGCGTTTGAATGACTAAAATTAAATTGTGGTGTGCACATCAAGTTTAGCTCGATCTACAAGAAAGTACGTTTTACCATCCTTAATCTCGCCTTTCCATTTTTCTGCATTTCCCCAAGTAATTTGTTCCCTAACAAGTTGATTTGATTCCGCGTACACGTACTTCATTTGAATAATTCTTTTTAGAAAGTCAATTGCTGATATTTTGGAGCTTTGCTGAGAATTAAATTGCAACATTACCCAATCATTCTTCTGTCGATACGGCATACACCTTAATTAAAATCATGACTTGTGTGTTGAGTGCAGATTTTGGGGGAGTATCTTTAGCAGTTGTGATGCTTCACTTACTTTCACTCCAGTAATAAAGTGTACTTCTAACTCTGAAGCATTACATTAATAACTTGCATGGATGTTGTAATGCCACACACTGAAGATCACCAAATAAAAGATAATATTCTAATTGTCACCCTTTCCTTTTGATAGTGATTCTGTCACGCATGTTGTGACAGAAAATAATTCTTGGAATGAAATTTGGGACTGGATTCAAAGCCAGAAGCTGTCAAATGCAGACAAGCTTAAGGTGCTCAACATTTCCTGGTTCACGGACAGCATGGCTGCAGGCAAGCCTGTGAATATAGAACAACAGCATAAACTGCAGGTAAATTTTATTTCCCATATCTAACTGGCGAACTTGTGATGTGCAGCATCATGTGTGATTCCTCTATAAGGCTTGCCAGCACTCTGAGGGCAGAAAGTCAATGTATTTCTGTAACAGAGAAGATTAAAGACAACTAACCATGCTGCATCAATAAAACATGTGCTACACAATGGGCAGGATTTCCACAGCATGCCTTGCAGTGGCAAAGGTGACCCACCATTAGCTGGCTGCAGGATCTTCCAATCCGGCCACTATCAATGGGGTTTCCCATTGTTCACACCCTCTGCCGCCGGGGAACTCTTGGTGAGGTGGGGGGCGGTGGGGATCGCTATCAACAGGGCTGGAAGACCCTGCCGCCAGGAACAGCCAGAAAAGCCCACCCCCATAACCTTCAACTGGATAAAATTGACATCTTATTTTGAGGAGCTAGTTTCTGTTAGACTCTCAACCAGCCATTAAGGAGTTTCAAGGACATTGGTAACAAAGAACAACACAAATGGTGCAATTTTACCACCTGGCCCACCCAAGGCTCGTACCATCCAGCCTGAGGCCAAAGGAGAAAGCCATTCTGTGAGCCTCGCTCACCTCGATTCTGGGGTGAGCAAGGAGGTAAAATTCTGGCCAAAGTATGTAGGCAAATAATATCGATGTGACAGGCTTGATATAATTAAAGATTTTGTAGCACCAAGCAACTGATGCACAGTAAGATCATCAACACAGGGGGTGGACTAGACTGGTGGTTTGGGAGGGGTCAGGGTGGGCATTGGAATGGTTGGCTCTGAGGAGGGGGGGAGGTGTGTGGAGGTGAATGGTGACAGGGTAATGAGGGGAGGGTAAAGGTTGGCAGAGGGGAGAGAAATGATGATACTGGTAGGGTTAGGGGGAAAGCTGATTGAGCCCTGGTCAAAGGTGGAGGCGATGCAGCAAAATTTAATAGTGACAGGCACCATTTTTCTAATCTGATTTTTTTTACCACACAGTCAGCCGGTCAGTGAGATCCCCCAAACTGGGTGGAGGGTCTTTTTAGGTAGATGGAGATCAGAGCCAGCACAAGTGGCCGGCTAAAGGGCCACCCTTAATAATGATAAGGCAACTGGATTTCAACCAAGCTCTGTTGTGTTCTCTCCTCTGTGGTGAAGCCCCCATTGCAGCAGATTTGTTTCTAACTCATGAGTCTCAACATCAAGATCCCAGCGAGGTGTGGAGCCTCCGTTCATTCTGTGCCATTTCCCATTGGCTGCTGTCTGAAGCAGGGATGAAGGGAGGGAGGGAAGGAGCTGGATCCCTCCAAGGGGCACAGCTGGTGAGGGTAGCCAACTCATGTCTCCAAACCTCTGTCCTCCCAGATATGGTTCTCATTACCCTGGTGAAAGAGCAGACTCTATATGCAATCATGCCTGAAGGGAGGAAAACCCATCTCTGGTCCTCCAGGATGCCCTTTACCTGGAAGGGGTGGCATGGGGTTGCTATGTCTAAACAGCAGGCAATAAGGGGCTTAGCACTGGCCTTCTGGCTTTGAGATGGAGGGGAAATGTGTAAAGGGCGCACTCAATAAACGTACCACTTCAATTTATTCGATGGGACTGGCTGCAGGCAACCTAGCCTTGGTAATGGCTCTCATCCAGATGAGGAGACAGGGACGCTTTGTTAGATGGCACAGGACCAGGTGGAACAAGAGGATGTGGGGACTCTAGAAGTTCAAGAGCCTGGTGAACAACCATGAGCAAAAGGCAATGCTGGAGGCACCCTAATGTATCCTGAGGTGTAATTGCTCACATCTGCCAGCTTCTCCAGCACTGTGGCTGCAAGGACCCGGGAGGAGTAATACGGAGCTCCTGGTCTGCAATGGGTGAACATCTGTCCGGGTACCTTTTAAATATGATGGTAGGACCTTCAGCCCAATGAGGTGGGGTGGGCGACTTGCTGCCCATCCTGCCACAAAACTCAGCGAGCTCCTCATGGATGCAAAATTGATGAGCTAACCAGCAGAAGATCACATGCATTCAACAATGCTTCATATCAGCAACAACTACATTCGTAAGGGCAAATTTAAAAAGGTTTTATTCAAGAAAGTATCAGGTGCTGTCCCCACGTCCAAACCACAGTCTGGCTGGCCTTACCCTCCAAACTCAGTTAAGTCAGTCATTAATGTTACTACCGAAACATTTTCAGTCTGGGACATTGAAGGCACCCACCTGCAATATAATGGCCCAGATCTTCTGTTCCCAGAAGGGTCAAACCCCAGAGATAGCCGTGAAAATGTGCTGGGAACCCCTCACATATTCTGATGCAAGAACTGCTTGGGAATTGTCCAAGAAGTTTAGAATCCTTTTGGCAATTACCCTGTGTCTGCAAACTTCTAATGTTCCTACTTTAAGTCAAAGACTTTGGATGTTTCCAACTCTTATCAGAATAGGTACCCAGGAAAAATCAGAAGGGTTAAAACCTCTTCTAATTCCTGGTACGCTATTTGTTCCCCCATCTTACTGCTGACTCCTCACTGGATCCCTAGTTATGCCAAACTTCTTAAGACAATGAAGGCCTTGCTCTCCATGGTACTTAAGAAAACGGGTACAACCTGGTCACTGCCCCCATTATTGCCATCAGATAAGCACTGGCGTACTCTGAAAAATGTGTCCAGCTCTCTGCCTCTTTGTTAAAGATGCCTGCTGGTGCCAAAACAAGTTGGCAGCCAAATTCCTATAGCCACCGGTAGGAATTTTCCCTCCACCCAAGTGTAGGCCTGAAGCCTCCTTCCACTGTTGCTGGCAGCTACTACGCCTGCCAAATATTTTCCTATTTAATTCAGACATATATACATCCTTCAGCAGAATCTCGTTGTCCTCTTGTAGAACACTCTCACTGAGGTTGGACGCTAGCTCTAAGAATAGTGATGGACAGAAAGTATTGTTTCCACTTACGTGTGAGGTTGGACTTACTAAATCTTACGTTCAAGCTACAGAAAACAGTAAGGACCTATTGCTTAGCATATGCGTGTTGGGGCTTGGTGATCGAACCAATGGTGACTTCTCACATATCTTCCAGTCACCAACAAGGTCACTCCTTCCTGACCGCAGTCTAGATTGTCTTCCGCTCCGACGTTTAAATTCTTGGCACCATTCCAATTACCGTGATGTCAGTGTGTCTGTATCTTCAACCATATTTGGCAGAAGCCAATTTCAGCTCATCTGACCAGCTTTCAGCCATTTCATTGTTCACTGCAGGTCAGACTCTGACCTGAGCAGCTCTGCAAAGTAGCACAGTGGTTAGCACTGCTATCTCACAGCGCCAGGGACATGGGTTCAATTCCAGCCTTGGGTCACTGTCTGTGTGGAATTTGCACGTTCTCCCTGTGTCTGCGTAGGTTTCCCCCGGGTGCTCCGGTTTTCTCCCAAAGTCCAAAGATGTGCAGGTTAGGTGGATTGGCCAAACTAAATTTTCCCTTGTTGTCAGGGGGACTAGCTAGGGTACGTGGTTATGGGGTTAGGGCCCAGGTGGAATTGTGGTAAGTGCAGCCTCGATGGGCCGAATGGCCTCCTTCTGCACTGTAGGACTCTATGAAATTAGCCATGATGATTCTGTGGGTTTAGTGGGATAGGGCAGGGGGAGCCTGGAGTGAAAGTAGGCAGAATTGCCAGGGCCAGTCAGGCAGAAGAGGGAAAGAGGGGGATCAGTATTTAGGTCAGTCAAGGATCTTCACCTGTGGGAGGCCCATTCCCTGCTGGGTATCTCTGTTGGGCATGGGTTGCCCAAATAGGAAAGGGTGCAACCCACCACCCCGCACCACACACCACCCCCCCCCCCGCACCCCCCTGACAACTACAATGCAGAGACACTCACCCTGGGGATTGTTCACATGACATGGCCTTCACTAGATGCAGGTTGAATACTTTTGGTGACAGCATGAGGCCCTTATGTCACGTATCCTTGACCCTTCCCACCTCAGACTTAAGCCTTTCCAGTGCAATTAAACAACCCCCCCCATCCGGTGCCAGCGACTGCCAGCTGGGGAGAATAAATCTTTGCCCATCATTTCTTGGTTTCTGCCTCCCTCCTCTCTTGCTAAACAGGAACGTTGCCCTTCTGCCAAATCTTGTGGTCTTGTGTTAAATTCATAGTTTTCCAATTACTGGGAACTTTCCAGAAACTGTGGAATTTTGAAAGATGCAGCCACCATCTCCACTGACACTTCTTTTAAACCCTAGGAAGCAGACCTTCAGTCCACGAGATGTGTCAGTCTTTGTAATGAAATGCTTTATGAAGAATGTGGAAAATCATTTCTTCTTTTTGGATGAGATTCAAAATGGTTTTAGTGAATATCATTCGTTAAGCCTTGCTTAAAAAGAGTGTAAAAGAGAAATGGTTAATTGTATTAGTTAAAGTTATGTATACTCAGACGGCGAGCACTCATTAGATAATTCCTTGTGCACATGTAAAGAGGTAAAACCAAGGCTGTGTTAGTGTCCGGGTGGTAGAGGGAGAATGCTCCTCTTCTGAGGCTCATGCCCAGTTATCATTAGAGAGGGAGCATGTGATGCCCACTGGTTTGTCTGAAGCTGTCCACAACTGATAGGTGCCACAGGGATCAGAATCAACATCTCCACCTACAATGACATTTGATCATTTTCCATTAAGGCTTTTATTACAGTACCAGGTTTAGGGGATGACCTTCAGTTAACTGGTTCCTTTGTACTTTGAAGGAGCATAAAGAGACACTTACTGACACTGGTGTTAGATTGCAGAGTTAGGAGCTCTTCATTTCAGATGTCTCACTTTGTGAACAAATTGACTTCTGGCCTCCTCATTCGCCTTTAAGGAACCGTCCTCTGCTTTCAATTTCAGACACCAGCTGGTCTCGAATACACCCTCTGAACTCAGCCTCAAAGCTACCTTTGCCAATTTGAATTGTCTGGTACATATGAAGATTGAAGTTGCCAATTTGTCAAGTCGTAAAAGGCAATGGGTCAAATTCTGCAGTCTCCTTTTGGTGGGCTTTGCCGCGGTGGAGGCAGACGGCCATCAGCCTCTGGTGGGATCTTCCAGCCCAGTCTAAGTCGATGGCAATTTGCATTCCCCACTTGTGCCGCATCGGGGACCCTGCAGTGGGGGGGAGGTGGGGGGGGGGGGGGGGGGGTCAACAATAGCAGGATCAGAAGATCTCACTGTCAGGAAGGCCTGGAGAATCCGCCCCATAATTCAGATGGGAGAGCAGTTTAGAATAGGTGCTCTGAGAAGCATTGCTGCTGGCATATGGGGGTCTGAGATCAATACAGTGCTGAAAGCGGAGGTGCAGCTGCAGTTGCCTCTTTGATCCTGGCACAGACACAGAAGTCAGGCTTACATGCTGGCAGTTCTTGTGGTTTTTATTTAGCTCACACCCTTGTAGAAGTCTTAACAACCAGACTAATCTTTCCACTCTTCCAGCTAATGATCTTTCATCCTCATTTAGTTCACTTCGATTTGGATTTCATCAAGTCTGGAAGCAGGGAAGGATTGGCAGATTTGAAAGAACTGGAAAGTTACTGCGGTTGACAGTCGAGTTTTCTTATCTACGCTGCTATCTGTTTTTCTAGAATGCGTGTAGATTGTCACTGAGGCAGACAGCTGAATAATTATGAAACCATAGAATCATAGAAAGATTACTGCAAAGGAGGAGGGCATTCAACCTGTGTATCCATTGCAAGAGCAATTTCACTGGTGGTGCTCTTCTGTCATCTCCCTGTAGCCTTGGAGAGTTTTTCTCTTCAAGTGTGTCAAGAGTTGAAGGAGTAATATATTACGACTGTTCTGGTTCAAATTGTTGCACTGACTCTCTTTCTTGTCCACCCGCTATCTACAATAAATTGGTTGCTATTGTCTTTCAGTTGGGAACCCTTCTGCTCTAGCAGGAATCGTCAGCAAAGAGGAAAGTATTTTTGGATTCCAAGTTTACGACCTCCCTTTGATACTGGGCGTGATTCTCCAGCCCCGCCTGCACAGGAATAAATTGTGCTATCATAGAATCCCTACAGCGCATAAGGAGACCATTCGGTCCATCGAGTCTGCACCGATCACACAATCCCTCCCAGGTCCTAGTCCCATAACCCCACATATTTACTCTGCCAACCCCCCCTCTGATGCTAGGGTCAAGTTAGCATGGTCAGTCAACCTGTGGGAAGAAACCAGAGCACCTGGAAGAAATCCACATAGACATGGGGAGAATGTGCAGACTCCACATAGACAGTGACCTGAGGCTGGAATTGACCCTGAGTTTTGGTGCTGTAGGACAGCAGTGCTGAGCACAATGCCACCCTTTTTTTTATAGAAGTTACGGTCAGGGACTCCAGCGAGAGGGGCCATAATGCGATTTGCAATGGGAAAAACACATTTTGGATTCTCCCTGCTGCACCCCCACCCCGCCCCCCCACCTCCCCCATCCCCTCCCCAGGCTGGTGATGTATTCTGGTTCACGTCCAGTGAAGTAGTGAACCAGATTCGCATTTATAAATCTTCATTTAAATATGCATTTTCTGTTTTAAGCTACATTCACTCAGCTCACGGTATTCCCCCATCCGCTGGTGTAACAGGACGCCAGCACAAATGGAGAACATGAATGGGAGTCTCCGGCCGCGTGCACTCTGAGTCCGGAAGTTCCCACTTGAGCTGAACAGATCTTTACATTGTCCACCAAATTTTATGTCTCGCTCACTATGTGACTGGCGAGAGGGGAGAATTTAGGCCCAGATGAGAAGATCACACTGGCGGGGGCAGGGCGAGAGGAAGTGTGGCACTGTCAGGTTGGCATTGCCAAGGGGTGGGGCCTAAAAGGGGACATGAGGCATACCTGATGGGGGGACATGAATGAGGGCATCTGAAGAGGAGGCATGCATGAGGTGGAGGGGTTTGAGGGGGGGGGGCAACATGAGAGGGGGAGCACCTGAACAAGAGGGCCTTTGGTGGCTCCATAGCGGAGTGTTGCTCACAGTGAGTTGTGATGGGGGACTGGGAACTGTGATTGTGGGGCACTTGATGCCAGTGGATGTTGGGGGATGGTGTTTTGAGTGTGGTGGGTGGGCGGGGGTGCTGTTGATAGGGTTGTCTGCAGATTGGAGCATCCCTGATCTCTGAGGAGCCTGCCTTGCCAGTGTCTTTAGGTTCCACACATCTCCTTCCTGGCAGGAATCACCCCAAACAAATGTCTAAGTGTGGGTGGATTTCAACCATGATTGCATTGACCCAGACAGCAGGAATCACACTGCTTCTCTCACTGGGGATAGCACTTGGAAAATATTTGGGGAGAATTATGCCCATTGTCTACAGAAGTGCTAAGGTTTTGTAGTATAATGTTTTGGAGTACCGGTAATGACCAAGTTTAACTGGTGTAACATGAAGAGCTTTTGTTGTTCTAAACTGGATATTGTGTTTTTCATATGGACATTATGCATGTTTTACAAATCTTATTGAAGGTAAACTAGAAGATTTGCTGAGGTAACAGCAGATATAAATTAATATATTGCTTTATTGCACAGAGAACAAGTGAAGATAGAGAGTAATAGCTGGAGGGAAACCCAATTACCAACTTCAAATCATTTATCTCCTTGTAAACGGATGGAGTGAGGGAATAAATACACTCTCTGGCCCTTTCTTGGGCTGTCTTGCTCATTTTTGACATTTATATTTTTCAGATTATGTGTAACTGCAACACAGTGAGCTATGTCTTCAGGGGGTTAGAAAGTTCCTTGGAGATGCTCCTTTGTTCAAAGTGAATCACAAACACAGTTTAAAGGTTCTGAAAAAGGGTCATTGCATTGAAATGTTAATCCCAGCTTCCTCTCTCCACTGATGCTGCTTGATCATGCCAAGTGTTTCCAACTGTTTCTGATATTATTTCAGATTTCCAGCACCAAACAGTATTTTGGTTTCTGACCTCTCATTAAAACCGGCTACACATCCTTGCTCCTTAGGGTGGGAGTTTCCACAGGAAAACATGCCGTTCTCTTGACAACCAGTCCAATAAATGGTGCTGGAATAAGCCAAGTTGCCCCCTTTAGGTTCTCCTCCAAGTCACACACCATCTTGTTCTTCCGTCGTCACTGGGTCAAAATGTCCCCATCAGCACTGTGAGTGTACCTACAGCACATGGCCTGCAGTGCTTCAAGAAGGCATCTTGCCTCTATTTTTTTAAGGGTAATTAGTGATGAACACAAAATGCTAGCCTAGCCAGTGAGGCCTACATCCCATGAATGAATCAAAAAAAGCCGATGATCCTCATATATCAATAGTGAATTCAATGCTGTTGCATCTTTTGACTTTAACACATACATTCAATTTCAAAGGGGTGGCACAGTGGTTAGCACTGCTGCCTCGCAGCACCAGGGACCCAGGTTCGATTCCAGCTTTGGTCACTGTTGGTATATAGTTTGCATGTTCTTCCCATGTCTGTGTGGGTGCTCCAGTTTCTTCCCACATTCCAAAGATGATTGGCCATGCTAAAATTGACCCTAATGTCAGAGGGATTAGCAGGGTAAATGTGTGTGGTTACGGGAATAGGGCCTGGGTGGGACTTTGGTTGGTGCAGCTTTGATGGGCTGAATGGCCTCCTTCTGCACTGTAGAGATTCTATGAATGTCAGCAGCTTTTAACCATCAGTATTAGATCTGTGCAAACAACTTTTGTGTAAAACCCTTAAACCTACATCAATCACACAATCTTTGCCATGAATGAAAGAACTGCAAAAAAAATCCTAAATTCTGACAATCACATTAAATGACATTGATAATGTAATTCACTCCTCAAGGCTGTAATTTCATCCATCTCAGATGAATGGAAATTTTATTTCTTGGTTAACTGTAAGCACCGTGTTTAAAATGATCTGGGCTGGTCTTGACCTAGTTCCCAGTAGTCACAGCTCCACAAAGCAATGTCCTAGAATTCCACACAACCCTGCATTAAATTGGAAATCTCATTCAGACAGGCCATAAGGGCAGCTTTGTGTGGGGATTTTTAAATTCATTTTTGTGATGTGGGTGTCACTGCCTGGGCAAGTATTTATTGCCCATCCCTAGTAGCCCTTGAGAAGATGGTGGTGAGTTCCCTTCTTGAACTGCTGAAGTCCCTGAGTGTTGTTAGGGAAGGAATTCCAGGATTTTGACCCAGTCAGAAGCCAATACATTTACGCTGATGCTGCACAGGATTTAAAGTACATACTTGGAGCAGACTAGAGTTAGAGACATGTTGCATTTGGCTGTGATACACCCAGGGCTCCCAGTCTACTGTTGCAGGATTTGAGAGTGTGAAATGTCGAGGCTAAGTATCAGCTTAGTTGGCAGAGGTTAAAACTCAGTTTCAGCAATATTATTAAAACTTAGCTTTATTTATCATCATATAAGACAAAACCAAGTGTTCTGATAAGCACTGGCACTTTGAACAAGAACCTCATAAGACCTAGTTGGCTCACTTGGTCAATTGAGTCAGATTGGTGTGAAATGGCAGGATAATCCTGGCACAATTTTGTAATCCTTCTACTTGAATACTGGGTGGGATTTTCTGCCCTCCCTCCCCTCACCATGGTGTATTTTGTGGTGCTGGAGGCAGCCTGCCAGTGGCTGGCACTGAGATTTTCCAGTCCCACTGCTGTCAATGGGGTTTCCTATTGTTTTCTCCCTTTGCCACCAAGGAAATAGCAGTTGGGGGGGTTGGGGGGGGAATTGTCAAACTGGAAAATCCTGCCCAAAATGATCAATTGTGATTCTTTTTTCTCTCTATATCATGTCATCTCAAATTTATAGTTCTGTTCAACACATTTAATTGTAATGGCTACAAACCTTTGATTTGATGTTAGTTATTTAAAATAAGAAATATGTTGGAGAGAATAAAATGTTGACTCCGGTCTCAGGATTCAATTCACACCTTCATATTGCAATTAGTGGTAGAAGCAACAATGAAATTAGCGATGCTCACCTTCATTAATGACTAAATCGGACAGGAATCTGTGTGCATCTGGACATGGTAAGAAGTCTCACAATCCCAGGTTAAAGTCCAACAGGTTTAACCTGTTGGTTTAACCAACTTTAACCTGGTGTTGTGAGACTTCTTACTGTGTTTACCCCAGTCCAACGCCAGCATCTCCGCATCTGAACATGCACAGTTAACGGTGTAAGTCAGGAAGTTGCTGTCTGCGAGACCTTGATTCTTCAGAACCTCAGTGATAATGCTAGCTGATCAAAAGACATTCCATTGAAGTAGATACGTTTGAAGTTGCTCTATTTATCCCATATATGTAGATAACACTTGCTAGAAAAGGTTAGGGAATGTCAATCCCTGTATAGCCCTCTTTTAACTAAACAAATTTACGAAGGAGATAGATAGGTTTTTAATGTGGGATGAAGGATTGTGGGGAGTTGGCAGGAAGGTGGAGATGAGATTGAGATAAGATTATATTGAATGGCAGAGTAGGCTCGAGATGAATTGCCTATTCCTGTTTCTTGACTGTGAAAGGGAGAAAAGTGGGGATAGAAATACAAAGCAGTGATCAGAGATGGCCTCATGTGTGCTTTCTTTATTCATTCATTGGGGAGGGGGAGGGGGGGGGGTGGTGGTGGGGTGCGGGGGGGGGGCGGTATTGAGCTGGACCAACATTATGCCTAATTGCCATTTCAGAGGGCAGTTAAGAGTCAACCAATTGCTTTGGGTCTGGGGTCACACATAAGCCAGGCCAGGTAAAGAGGGCAGATTTGCTTCTCGAAAGGGCATTAGTGAACTAAATGGGTATTTATGACAATCAGTAATGGTTCATTGTCACCATTCGACTTTTAATTCCAGGCTTTATTAGATTCAAATTTCACCATCCTCTATGGTAAGATTCAAACCCTGGTTCCCTGAATATTAGGCCTCTGGGTTACTAGTCCATCAGAACCTTCCACACACCTGACAAAGGAACAGCGTTTTTGAAAGCTTGTGGGTTTACTATCAAATAAACTGGTTGAACTTTAACCTGGTGTTGTGAGACTCCTTGCTGTGTTTACCTAGTCCATTGACAATATTACTCTGCCACCCGCCTCCCCCACAGTGACACTCATGGGTGAGAATGTGAATATGAATTGGTGAATTTATAGGGAGTGAAAGTTTAAAGGAAGACAGAACGGTGGGAAATGCAAATGAGAGAGAATATAATAGAGCGAGGCAGTGGTTGACATCAGTGAGAATGGAAGCTGCTCAGTTCAGAGGAATTGTACTCAGGTCAGCAGAAGAGAGTAAGAATTTTAAATGAGAAATCAGAGGTCTGGAACAAGGTGAGATGTTCAAAGGAGGACAAAGTGCCTAAGAGAGTCGGCAGTCTAGGCATGATTGGTTCTGACGATAAAAGAGGGCCATTCTGTAACAATCTTGGCAGAGAGGAGAGATGAAAAGATTGATTCTGCTGCAGTGGAATCAGACGGGGAGTGTGGGTGAGGTCTCCCCGCTGACGGCTCATTTGCAGCCTTGACAGGCAGTCTGTGAGTGCTCCATCTCCCTCGAAAGCTGTGGTCCAAAGGAAAACTGCAACTGAAGTCCCCATCACTAAGAGAAAGTGATGTACTCAGAAGTACATTTTCAGAAACAAATAAAACCATCCCCAACATCCAGCACAAGTTTCTGCAGAGTTTAGCTACTTCTCTGAATTCCTTCAGTAAACTGATACCTCCACAAACACAAGCTAGTAGCTGGTAAAAAAGTAAACTATCATAGATTCCCTACAGTGCAAAAGGAGGCTGTTAGGCCCACCAAGTCTGTACGAACCACAATTCCATTCAGGCCCTATCCCCATAACCCCACCTATTTACTTTTCTAATCCCCCTGACACCAAGGGCAATTCAGCATGGCCAAGCATCAAACCTGCATAACTTTGGAGTGTGGGAGGAAACCAGAGCACCCAGAGGAAACTCAGGCAGAACAAGCAAACTCCACACAGACAGTCACCCAAGGCTGGGATTGAACTTGGGTCCCTGGCACTGTGAGACAGCAGTGCTAACCACTGTGCTACTATGCCACCCTTGACTAAGCTAGATGTTGGATGATAAACCCTTTCAACAGCAATTGCAATGATACTGAGAAGACCACCATGACTTTTACACAAGGATGACGCGCAAATTCATGAAGTGTTCCATATTATTATAAAATATAAATGTTAAATGTTGTACCTTCAAAAAAATAGCACCATGGGGTGTTTGCTCATGCTTCAGAATATGTGTTCAGCACCAGGGGACACAGGTTTGATTCCTGGCTTGGGTCACTGTCGATGCAGAGTTTGCACATTCTCCCTGTGTCTATGTGAGTTTTCTCCCACAGTCTAAAAGGCATGCTGCTTAGGTGCATTGACCAAACTAAATTCTCCTTCAGTGTGCCTGAACAGGTGCCCGAGTATGGCGACTCGGAGGATTTTCAGTAACTTCATTGAAGTGTTAATGTAAGCCTACTTGTGACACCAATAAATAAATTTTCCAGCTGAAAGTGCAGACACAGCACTACTTTCCCTAATGGGAATGATTCCATATTATAGAGACAGTGACAGGTTTGAACGCTACCTAGGAGTTAATGCTTGTACTAAGTAGCTCGATTGTACCAAATGAGTAAAATGCCATAATTGTGTAACAGGGTAGAATTGTAGAGACTACATTATGGTCTGGTATGTTTTTAGGTGAGTGTCAACAGTGAGGGGGGGAATAGCGGATCAGGGGCCAATTCATGATTAGGCTCTCCACAAACTGCCATTTCTGCCTGCACTACCATTGTCAACAGCACGGCATTTGGTGTAAGCTATGCAGATGCAGTACAAAAGCATTTTTCACCTAAACTCGCACCAAAACGTACACCCTTGCACCAAAATTACAAGAACCATGGAGCCAAATATTGTGATGAATGAATGAAACAGTGGCTTCAAGTTACATCAGTTGTGAATTTGATATGACAGAGAACACTCTGTTATATAGGCAGGTATAATCTAGGACAGGGAGAGCACACTTTGCATATGCTACACCTGATCGGTACCTAGCAGATTAGGAGCGAGGGAAATCAACCTGAGTGTGTTTTATCTGTCTTCTCAAGTGACATGGCGGCACAGTGGTTAGCACTGCTGCTTCACAGCACTAGGGACCCAGGTGCAATTCCTGTCTTGGGTCACTGTCTGTGCAGAGTCTGCACGTTCTCCCCGTGTCTGCATGGGTTTCCAACCACCGTCCGAAAGGTGTGATGCTTAAGTGCATTGGCCAGGCTAAATTCTCCCTCAGTGTAACCAAACAGGCACTGACTGGAGTGTGGCGACTAGGGGGATTCTCAGTAACTTCAATGCAGTGTTAATGTGAACCTACTTGTGACACGAATAAAATAAACGTTTCAGCTGAAGGTGTGGACACAGACCACACAGCACTACTTTCCCTAATGGGAATGAGTCCATGTTATAGAGACAGCGACAGCTTTGTGCACTATCCAGGTGGTAATGCTTGCAATAAGTAGCTCGACTGTACCAAATGAGTTAAATGCCATAATGTCTCAAGCATGAATGGAAATAACAAAACGTTAAGCCAACATGAAAATGGTTCTGTTACTACATTTTGAAGTTGTTCAATAATCAGGAACACTAAACGGGTTGAGAGCCATACCATTGAGTTTGTCAATTTCAATTACAAGCAATCTCTAAGCTGCCATAATTGCATAACAGGGTAGAACTGTAGAGACCACACTACGGTCTGGCATTCATCCAGCTTCTCTTTTTCTGCTGTTGTGGTTGATGGGGAGAACAAACAGGTGGGTCAATCCACACCATTACTTCTTACTTCCCCTCCTGTTCCACATTTCCATCTAATTGGAAGGTGCCACTCACGTTTAGCTTGGTAAGTACCCGAGAATGGAAGTACATTGGAGCAGAAGCAGACCATTCAGCCCCTCAAACCCACTCGTCCATTCAATAAGATCACGGCTGATCTGATAGAAACCTGAAACTTGCAAACCGCCTACCCCCGATAATCTTCTTTACCAAAGATCGATCCCCCTTTGCCTTAAAAATATCTGGCCTTCATAGCGAGGGGGATTGAATATAAAAGTAGGGAGGTCTTGCTGCAGCTGTATAGGGCATTGGTGAGGCCGCAGCTGGAGTACTGTGTGCAGTTTTGGGCGCCGCACCTGCGCAAGGATATTTTGGCCTTGGAGGGAGTGCAGAGGAGGTTTACTAGGCTGATACTGGAGTTGAGGGGGTTGAGCTATGAGGAGAGGCTGAATAAACTAGGCTTGTACTCGTTAGAGTTTAGAAGAATGAGGGGAGATCTCATTGAGACGTATAAGATGATGAATGGGATGGATAGGATAGAGGTGGAGAGACTCTTCCCGCTCAAAAAAGACAGTAGGACTAGGGGGCACAGCCTCAAGATAAAGGGGAGGCGGTTTAGAACGGAGTTGAGGAGGAACTTCTTCACTCAAAGGGTGGTGAATCTCTGGAATTCTCTGCCCGTTGAAGTGGTGGAGGCTGCCTCGCTAAATATTTTTAAGAAGTGGGTTGATGGGTTTTTGATAGGAGAGGGGATTAAGGGTTATGGGGAGAGGGCGGGAATGTGGAACTGAGCCACAACAGATCAGCCATGATCTTATTGAATGGCGGGGCAGGCTCGAAGGGCTAGATGGCCTACTCCTGCTCCTATTTCTTATGTTCTTATGACTGCTTCCATCACCTTTTCAGGACACGAGTTCCAAAGACTCGCAAGCCTCTGAGAAAAAAAATTTCTCTACATCTCTGTCTTAAATGGATGACCCCTTTATCTTCAGTGATCCCTGGTTCCAGATTCTCCCACAACAGGAACATCCCATCCACATCCATCCTGTCAAGACCCCTTAGGATCTTAACGGCAGAATTTTCACCCCAGAATTCTTCCCCATCCCACCATCCATAGGAATCGTAGTGGGAGGGACACAGGCCATGCAAAGGTCTGTTCACGTTGAGCAGAATTTTTTGGTCTTGATCGAAGCAGCATACCTTTCGGACTGTGGTTGGAAACCCATGCAGACATGGGGAGAATGTGTAGACTCTGCACAGACAGTGACCCAGGACAGGAATTGTACCTGATCCCGAGTGCTGTGAAGCAGCAGTGCTAACCACTGTGCCGCCATGTCACTTGAGAAGACAGATAAGACACACTCAGGTTGATTTCCCTCGCTCATAATCTGCTAGGTACTGATCAGGTGTAGCACATGCAAAGTGTGCTCTTCCTGTCCTAGATTATACCTTCTTCAAGCGTGGCCAGGAAATCCCGCCTTTAGCATTTTTTGGGAAAATTCTGTCCACTGTGTACAAGTTTACACAATATATGGAAGATCTGTCAACTTCCCCTCCCCTCTCATAGACATTGCCACCCCATTCCCATCACAGTTACCCCTCCATGCCCTCCACACACTCCCCACAGACCCCCCATATAGCATCCCCATTGAGACCCTCTCCACAGACCCTTCATCTCTGATTTCCACCACCCACCCAACTGACACCTCCTCTGATCAACAGCCTCCTGATTGCCAGTGTCAGTGTGCCAGGCTGGCAGTGCCAGGTTGGCACTGCCTAAGCGGCACTGCCTCCCCCACCCCTAAGCGCCTGGAGGACCTCAATGGCCTCCTGTCCCATCAATGAGGCCATCACATTTGATTCCCAGTTGCTGGTGATTAGCTGTGATCCCCTTTGGCAAGAACCTTCACTGGCGAGATCGGAAACCTAAGTGAGCCCGGGCTTGGCTTAAGTGTCCGGAACTTGTTAAACACATTCAAATTAGGTGATAAATATTTAAATCAGCCCTATGTCCTTTCCCCTCTGCGAGACTGATTATGTCACAAAAAACGGCCCAGGAAGATTGCGACAGGCTGGATGCCAATTCCAATTTTTTGCTTCCCGCTGATTTTTCCCGCTCTGCTCCATTATTTGACCAGCGCAGCGGGGTGGGAAAATCATGCCCTAAATGTTTCAAGTTTGTGAATAATGCATCGCACACTACAATAAGCCTGATTTGCAGGGAACCAATCCTGCAACCTGGTTTAGATAATCCAATGACAAAAGTGGAGGCAATCTTAGTGCTGCCGTTTTCTGAAGCCTTCCGCCATGTGGAGAATTGAATGCGCGAACTGAAATATGATTCGCAATTTTTTTGGAGAGTTGCCGGTAACTTTTTCTGAAATCAGCACACTTGAGAAACAGATAAACTGACATCCTCTTGCAATGTGACAGCCTGTCGTCATGCTAAAAATATATTACAGACAACTGGCATCAAATCTAATCTACCTCACAGCATAAACCATCTGGTGCCATGCTTCAGAAGGCAGCCCGTACCATACTTCAAACATCATGGAAGTAATGAAGGATGCACCAGAGTTTAAAGAAAATGGAGAGAATTCTTCACTAAAGCAAACCAAAGATGATGCGAATATTATAGGCCCGACTTTTTATGGCACTAGATGCCACATGGGTAAAGCTTAAAGGTCCAGTTTGTATATTAATGAACGGGTGAGTGGATAAATGACTAAATGGGGAGGGTGGCTGGGTGGGCAGCAGGTGAGGCAAGTGGGTAGATGTGTAGGGCGGGGTGAGGCGGTTTGTGGGTGGTGTGGCATCTAGGTAGGATGACAAGTGGAATGAGGTGGAAGGTGGGCAATCAGGTCAGGTGAGGAGAGGTAGGCAGGTCGGGAGCTGTAGTCAGGTTGGATGGTTGGGTAGTTGACGTGAGTGGGGCCAGTGTGGGGGCGGGGGGGGGGTGGTGGTGTCAGTTCTGGCATTAGCCAGGAGATAGACTGAATTCTGCCACTCTGAGATTGAGTTCTGTGACAGGGGCAGGAAAGTGGAGCGTTTCCCACTTTGAAGGCCAGTGGGAAAACACGTCAAAGCTTTTTGCCTTGACCTCATTAGTTATGCACGTGGGTGTTTTATGCCACATTCGGTGGCGGGACAGGACCTGAAGACATATAGGGCCCAATTTTACCAGTGCATTGTGCCTGTTTTGGGGACAAAAAATAAAGTTAGACGTGACGCCATTAATACGATCCGCGCCCGCGTCTACACAGATGCCCACTTTACCAAGACTCAAAATAGGCCTCAATCCAATTCATGCCCCAAATGGGCGCAATGGCGATTTAAATACATTTGTATGCATTTAAATCGGGGTGGGGGTGCGGGGGGGTCGGAGGAGGCCTGATTGTTGTTTAGTGGAGGGGAGGGGGGGAAGAGAGGAGGAGGCCAGATCGTTGTTTGGTGTGGGGGTGGAGGGGGGACGGGCGGTGGAGGATTGTTGTCTGGTGGGGCCGGGGGTAGTGGGGGGGAGGGCAGAGGAAGGCCAGATTGTTGTCTTGTGGGGGGGGGGGGGGGGGTGGGTGCGTGGTGGAGGCAGGCCTGATCATTCTCTGGTGTGGGTGAGGGAGGAGGACGGAGGCCAGATCGTTGTCTGGTGAGGGGGTTGGTGGGGGTGGCAGGGGGGGTGGAGGCCTGGTCATTCACTGGTGAGGGGGGGAAGTTAATTCTATCCCATCACATTTCGAATTCTGATCATTCCTGTTATAAATGCTGCTTAGATTATATTTCGCCTGCCACGAATGTTGTTTTCTTTCCCCCACACCAGCAAGTTCAGAAGGAGTAGAAATTATCCTATTACCATTTCGCAAATTATCTCCTCAACTTGGAAATGCAGCTTTTAGAATTTACTGCAAGTTGGCTGTTGCTAAGCACAATTTCAAAGTTTGTTGAATCAGGCAACAGTTATGTTGCTATATGTTTCATTACACAACTTCAATAGAGGCCTGGATATGTACCTCAGTGGATTTTGCAGGGAGAGGCAGCAGAGAGAAGGGATTCCACAGCTATAATAGCGCACGTGCTCTTAATGAGTGAAACCGTCAAAGCACTCAGCTACATTTATGTGAAACATACTGAAGAGGAGGGCCAGGTGGATCTCAGGTGAGGAGGGGGGGTCAGATGGATCTCTGGTGGGGCAAAGGCAGGGGGTCCGCTGCCACTCTGTGGGCAATCGGTGGAGGGGAAAGGGGGCAGAGGGTCGCGATTGGTCTGGATGGTGGGGAGGATGGATAGATAAGGGGGAAACTATGTTGTAGGGGTGGGGCGATATCTGTGGAGATCATCACTCCCAGGCTGCTCTATCCACCGCTTGGAGCGATGTGACAGCGACGTGATTTTCACATTTTTTTTCCTCACTGCGCATGCGCAGTTCAGAGCTCTGATCGTTTCGGGTGTGCTAAGCCCCGCCCACAGCGCGATTTGTACTCATGATTTTTTTTCAGGCTAAGTGCGTATGAGGGTGTTTGAAAACAGATTTCCAAGTCAGGTCTGAATTGCGCCCAGATTCAGTGCTTAGAATGAAAATGGTGAAATTGGGCCCATCCGCTGTCATGTCTGGGCGCAATATTGAAAAGTGCCCAACATCACTGACCCACTACTGAAAAGAGAAAGTGGGTGTCTTGGAAATGATGATGGGTGCAGCCTGAGGCAGGAAAATGGGCCCTCTCCAAAACACTTAATCTGGAAGCTCCATCTGCAGTTACATCCCCGACCCACTGCTGTTAATGTCCCAGAATCCAGAGTTGCTGAAGGCCTCCATCCCAAACTCTGGAGGCAGGCCCAGGCAGTGTTCAGATCAGCCTCAATATCTGCAAGCCACCTTGTTCTGAATGTGTTCTATGCCGGTGTGTTCTCCCACCAGCATTGCAAAGTATCTGGCGTGGATGGGTGCAATCGGGCCTTCATCTGCATCTCATTAGCAGAATGCAAATGAGGCTCACACCAGCCTCTGATGGGGTACCCACCCCACCATGGAAGTCACCAGTGGATGATCCCACTGTAAATTCACACCGACTTCTGGACCTCCTGCCATATTCCCCCTCCATGCCACTATTGGACAGGCTGGCGTGGGATTGGGAGAGCTCTGCCCTAGATCTTAATCTGTATAACATTTCCTGGGTTACTATTCAAGTAAGTAAAGAACAGGAGAGTTGCTCATCAGAAGTTCAAAGCCTGAATTCCTGAGCAATTCAGATGTAGGTCAGTGGGTAAGGACTGCTGTGACCTCCCAACACATGTTTCCAGTTGTACGTCAGGCCTTGGACAATCTGGAGACCAGAAAATTTGGGCCATCATCTTTGGGTTCAATAATTAAATAAAACAATAATTTAGATATAGGATCCTATTTAGAAATATACTTAAAATGTAAAATAATAGAAGATGCTTAAATTCTAGATTCACGTTAAAGTGGTGACTGTTATCCTATCATTCAGCTGTAGTTCACTTTCTTCTTCCTGTTGGTGCAGGAGGATTCAGACTTATCACTTATTTCTGATTTGGTTGGCACCTGAGGGAGAACTCTGACAGTCTAATTGTGAATAACTTGAGAACATTTAGAGTGTTGCGATGGAACTAAAGATCTATTCTGTTTCTGATTATACATTCTATCTTCATCTTTCTACACAAATTTTAGGCAGTCAGATAATCGATTCCATTATCTTCACTGAGAAGGGGTTTTAGCGTCTTATTTCTTTGTGTAAAATTGCCTGTAAGTGCAGTGTTGTCCAGCTTAGGACTCGAGCAGTCTTTTAATCCACTTCATGTACTAACTGGTCGTTTGTTTCCTTGTTCTCTCTTCCCTTCCTTTCTTAAATGACGGTGTTACATTTGCTACCCTCCAATCCATTGGAATTGTTCGAGAATCTCGGGAATTCTGGCATCATACTCAGTGCATTCAATATCTCTGTAACAACCCCTTTTGGAGCCCTAGATTGCAGGTGGCAAAATTGGGTTCAGCAGCACCCATTCTTGGGGCAAAATGGATCCCCTTAAGGCTCATTTTGTTTAAACTTTATTTATTAGTTTACTTTTATTAATTTTGTGGGACATGGGCATCGCTGGCTGGACCAGCATTTATTGCCCATCCCTAATTGCCCTTGGAAGACATTTGAGAGTCAACCACATTGCTTTGGCTCTGGAGTCATATGTAGGCCAGACCAGGTAATGATGGCAGATTTCCTTCCCTAAAGGACATTAGTGAACCAGATGGGTTTTTCCAACAATCGATTCATGGTCATTAGTAGATTCTTAATTCCAAATATTTTTTATTGAATTTAAATTCCACCATCTGCCATGGTGGGATTCGAACCCAGATCCCCTGAACATTAGCTGACTTTCTGGATAAATAGTCTACCTATAATACCACCAGGCCATCACCTTCCCAATATCACTAGGCCATCACAGGTGTCACAAGTAGACTTACATTAACATTGCAATGAAGTTACTGTGGGAATCCTCCAGTCGCCACACTCTGGCGCCTGTTCAGGCACACTGAGGGAGAATTTAACATGGCCAATGCACTTAATCAGCACGTCTTTCGGACTGAGGGAGGAAACAGGAGCACCCGGAGGAAACTCATGCAGACACAGGGAGAATGTGGACAGACGCACAAGTCAGGAATTGAACCCAGGTCTCTAGTGCTGTGAGGCAGCACTGCAATGCTCCAGTTTTTGTCCACTTCTAACCTTGCACAGCTAAACACAATGATAAGTGGCATTAAGTATCTTATAATAAGTCCTCGGAGGTAGAAGTCCTCCCTTCACCAAAATCCCTTTATTTACAAGTCTGACGACAGCATACAGAGTGCTCTCGGTGAGCAGCCTACACTTGGAGTCCCAGAGGAACAGACACTCCTGGTTAGGTACAAAGCAAGAGGCTACCAGACTGGTCCATCAATTTGGCCCTTAATCAGGGAGTTCAGATTCTAACTGACCCACCTCAATTGCCTGATTGAAGTCATTATAGACCACAAAACAACATTATTTAAAGGGATCATTGAGCTCTTGAAGGGCAGCTGCTGATTTATGTCTGATGGCTATAGTTGCAGTTCTAAATATTTCTGTTGCTGTCAAGCTCAAAGGTTTACAGAAACGTGGGAGGTGCTAAAGCATTTGTTGCTGAGTTGTACACAAACCAGTTTTTTCCCAAGCATGGGTGCACAAAGTAGGCTTTCCTTGCTGAATTGAGCATGATGGGGAGAATGAGCAGAAAGCATGCAGGATGGTCCAAGCAGCTAGAAGAGTGAGGAGAGGGAGAAGCGCTCATCACAGGAGATCAGATCCTCAAAGTCTGTTTAAGAAGAAATTCCTGTATCTGAGCCTCAGTGAGATCAGAATTTGGGACATTTACATTTCACTCAGAAGGTTGTTGTTGAAATCTGCCTCCTGTTGCTGCCTTAACTTCAACCTCAGAGCAGGGGAAGGACTGCATTACACTGCGAAGATTCACAATCCACAGCTGCATGAAGGAGGCTACTGAGTTTCTATGTTCAAAGAGAGATAACTTTGTTTATTCTCCCTTGCCAGAGAAGCGGGCCGGGTAAGCACACGGATTGCAGGCTTCTCCATGGTACAGGACATCATTGGCCACTTCGACTGCGCCTCATGTCAACTCTGCTGTGTACCTGAAGTGACAGGGATTCCACTCGCTTAACGTGCAAATTATATGTGGCCATAGACAGCACATCATGCAGGTTAATGCCCAATATCTTGATGGCATCCACAAAACATTCACCCTGTAGCAGTCTGTTGTGCCAGTAAGACAAATTAAAGGGTGGATACTGGGTGACAAAAGCTTTCTGCTACCAACAAGTCTTATGACTTGGTTAGCAACCCATTCAGACTTGTGCAGAATGCATGTAATCAGAGCCATGTTGCTGCATGGAATGTGATCTAGCAGATCATTGCCTTGCTGAAGCAATGATTTTGCTTTTTGGGCTGTGCTGAAGTTTCCTTGAGATCATAGAATCCCTGCAGTGCAGAATGAGGCTATTCAGCCCATCGAGTCTGCACTGACCACAATCCTATCCAATCTCTTCCTCGTAACCCCATGCATTTATTCTAGCAAGTCCCCCCAACAATAAGGGACAATTTATCTTTGGGCTGGGAGAGGAAACTGGACATTTGGAGGAAACCCACGCAGACATGGGAAGAACGTGCAAATGCCACACTGACAGTGACCCAAGACGGGAATTGAACCCAGGCCCCTGGCACTGTGAAGCAGCAACGCTAAATACTGTGCCACCATGCTGCTCCGCTTGGATACATGGATGGCTGGAGCTCTTTGTAATGGTATGCAGTATGTTGCACAATCTCACTATCAATTGGGAGCAGCCATTGCCAACGCTTGTCAGGCAGGAGGCTGAGGGACAGGAGCACAAAGCTGAGAAGGAGAAGGATAACGTGGAAGGGTGGTTGTAACTTAGATAGTCCCTGTCTGCCAGAGCTGTACATGAAGGACTGATCTGAGTGCAACATTAGTAGCCTCAACCCATTCACCTACATTTCATCCCATTGCCAGCCATTATTGTTTTTTGAACACCATTATTCCCAATCATTACAATAGCTCCAGCAGCCACAACAAATCTTTCTGAGGTGCAGGCAATCTTTAAGTGTAACGAGGAAGTAACAATATTGGACTCCCCCCTGCTGATGTGTACAGCTGTTGAAAAGCACAGGGCAGGCTACACACAGAAACCATTATTATTAGCAGGTAGGATAAAGTTGGCACGTTGCCTGCGTTGCACCGAACACAGACAATCCCCCTGCCTGTTTCAATGGTATTCCACACTCACAACTGGAATTATGTTGGGGAAATGTCTATAACTTTGAACTATATTAGATGGAAGTTCTCTTGTCTGGAAGATGATGTCAAAGTCATATCCCATCTGCAGGCTGCAGGCCAAGTGCTTTGTTTGGCAGGCCTACCAGCTATCTGTTTATAAGTTGTCAAGCATTAATTGGATATGTAAAACCCAACTGAGGTGTTGATTGGTATTTAATTCATCCAGCACCATGGTATTTCAATAGCTCAGACGCTATCGTCATACCATTGAAATCCACTTCATTGATATTGTTGATTCATTGTGAAGGAGCATTTTTCTGCTTTTCTTTCTGGCCAGTTAGGATTACAAAAATAAAGAGAGCCAGGTTTGGTCTTCTATTCTCTATTTAGGTATGCTATTATATGGGCAGAGTCTATTAATAGCATTCATTTCTCATATAACCCGTTCCATGTCAGACTCAAGTTACTGAAGGACTCAGGATGACTATTGTTTTGAACCAGATAGTGTAAAGGCAAGTACAATGCTTGTTGTGTCAATCCTTCTTAAAGGTAATTTTGGGTGGGTGATAAATACTGCCCTTGCTAGCGATCCCATCGTCCCTTGAAAATGCCCAGTCTTTTTAGGTTCAATAATTTTTCTTCTCCATCAACACAAATTAGTAGGTTTGAAATCATAGAAACCCTACAATGCAGAAGGAGGCCATTTGGCCCATTGAGTACCACCACCAACAATCCCGCCCAGGCCCTATCCCCGTAACCCTTCTCATATTTACCCCACAAATCTATGCACTCCGGGACACTAATGGGCAATTTAGCATGGCCAATGCACCTAATCCGTACATCTTTGAGCTGTAGGAGGAAACCGGAGCACCCGGATGAAGCCCAGGCAGATACAGGGAGAATGTGCAAACTCCATACAGACAGTGACCCAAGGCTGAAATTGAATCCAGGTCCTTGGAGCTGTGAGGCAGCAGTGCTAACAACTGTGCCACCGTGCTGCCCTGATGATTCTGATGTGGCAGCCTGGTGTTTCGCTGCAATTTGGAGAGGCTTATTACAAAGAACAACTTGTACTTATACAGTGCATCTTGTGTTCTCAGACCATCACAAAACGCTTTATAATTAAAAGAGTTTGAGACAATCGACATGGCAGTTAAGCTTCCTGTATTTGTAGATTCTGATCATTCCAAAAGTCCAACATACAAAGGACTTCCTCTTGACAGAAATCACAACAGAACAATCTCCTGACTCAAGGTGTGAAAGATCTCATGCAAGGCTTGCCAAATTCTTTGGGATATTTCTCGAAATGGGCGTCTACCTATTGCAGGATGATGAGGAGGGAGATCTCAATAACTCAGTACCCTGTTCATGAATATCTGCTCCTTTATCCTCTGCTTCTGACCACGACCTGGTCAAACTGTAAGATCCAACCATTTTGCCAGATTCCATCCACAACTCTCACCCAAATGTTCCCAATGCCTTTTTCAGTCCTGCTTTAGCTCCTTTCCCTTTACTATTTTCATATATCTGAGAATTCCCTCAGCAGTCACAAAGACCCAGACAGAATTCACGAACCCTGGAACCGATACTCGAGATCCTGTCCACTTTCATTATTTACTCCTAGGAGCTTCAGCTGAAGTGCTCCAGGCATCCTCGGATCCACTTGAAACTACTTCTAGATCCTGAGATCACAATCCAAAACAATTTAATCCAGATTGCCTTGCAATGCTCCAAAATGTCACTGTTAAATCAATGCCCTCAAATAATATTTCTTCCTAATTAGACTCTTGTTCTTTTAAAAGTTGACTTGTTGTGAACAATGCAGTATGACATTTATCACACTGAGTGCAATAATACTCTTCATGTTGTCTATTGTTTTTACAAATTGTGTAAGTTAAAATTCCAGTTTCCCTTTATCTATAACTAGTGAAGGTAAGAGGAAATCATAACTCATAATTACATTCTAACAAGATTTGCTATAATCCATCCCATCTGAAATTATTTAGAATCATAGAATCCTGACAGTATAGACGGAGACCATTCGGCCCATCGAGTCGGCACCAACCAGGCCCTATCCTCATAACCCTACTTAATTACCATGCTAACATCCTGACGCCAAGGAACAATTTAGGATGGTCAATCAACCCGCCCTGCACATCTTTGGAGAGTGGGAGGAAACCGAACTATCCAGAGGATCACGTATAGACACAGGGAGAATGTGCAAAGCCCACACAGTCAGCCAAACCAGGAATCGAAATCAGGTCCCTGGCAGCGTGAGACATCAGTGCCGACCACTGTGTCATCGTGCCACCCCACTTGTTTCGTTATTACAGAGAATCTTCTTTAACTGGTGTACAAAGCAGCGAACAACAAATAAAAAAATCTTTAATCTGTTATTACTGATTACTGACAATATCATGTGTATTTATTTGACAGACCAGATAACTCAGGCAGGCCGAACAAGAACTAGCAATGATTATATTCCATTTCTTTTCTTAGGAGCAAAAGGTTCTTCAATCAAATCTTCCATTAGCTCCACCAGTGGTCCCTGTTTCTAAGTACGCATGTCAGAGAAGATCAACTCTCAATAATAAGAACAATATATTCACGGTAAAGCTTTTACTTTGGTTTAATTTTGACTTTTGTATGCATAACCAGCCTGTGGAAGAATTTGGGGACTTTGGTATCTAATTAGTGAACTAATTTTCAATAAGGTTAAAGGAGGATGTTTCCTCTAAAGGTACATCGTGAACAATGGTACACCTCAGGTACACTACATTCACTAAGAGTTAAGTTATCCCAAAGATCTTTGAAACCCAAGGCTGCATTGCTTGTTAAACCTACGGGAGAAGTGGGGCTCCACAGCAGCCATTTTCTGGGGGCCACAAGGCCTCACGAAGCACCAAAATGGCGTCCATGATGAGTGTGCACACTCCAATGGGAAATGCAGTGGAGGCTGTATTTGTAAAGGGATTTGCATGTTTGCACCCGAAATCTGGCAGCAGCATGCACATGTTATCAGTGTGCAGCACTGACTTGATTCCATTTTGGAGCTTCAATGTCCAGCCTCTGTCCTCTCTTAACTTTGTACTGAACACAGTGTTGAACGGTACGAAGGATCCTGCACCCACCCTCGCACTATTCAAAATTTAGTTGCAACTTTATCTCTTCTGCATTTCTACCACATTTTGGGTGCTTTTTCATTCCAGTTGAATTTTTCAGTAGTCTACAGTGAATGGCTTGGCTGGTGCTATTGGTGACTTAATGGCTTGTGGGCAAACTAGTCGCTTCGAGAGCTGGGTGGCCCAACAGGGTTTTCTCTTGGTGTTCAGCATAACCAGGGCGAATGAGGAGATGCCATGCAGAGCAAGACTAGAAGAGAGTGAGGTGGAATAATTCAGAAACAACAATGAAATAAACGTGTGACAGAGAAAGAAAATTAATGAAAAGGAAGATGTGCTGAATTTCGTTTTCACGTAGAACATAGAAACATAGAACATTACAGCACAGTACAGGCCCTTCAGCCCTCAATGTTGTGCCAAGCTATGTCCAATCCCAAGATCAAGCTATCCCCTCCATGTGCCTATCCAATAACTGCTTGAAAGTTCCTGAAGTGTCTGACTCCACTACCACAGCAGGCAGTCCATTCCACACCCCAACCACTCTCTGAGTAAAGGATCTACCCCAAACATCGCTCCTATATCTCCCACCATGAACCTTATAGTTATGCTCCCTAGTAACAGCTACGTCCACCCAATGAAATAGTCTCTGCACATCCACTCTATCAATCCCTCTCATCATCTTATAAACATCTATTAAGTCACCTCTCATCCTCCTCCACTCCAAAGAGAAAAGCCCCAGCTCCCTCAACCTTTCCACATAAGGCCTACCCTCCAAACCAGGCAGCATCCTGGTAAATCTCCTCTGCATCTAAGCTTTACATCTAAGCATGTTTGGAATGGTTTTAAACTGGTTCTCATCCCATCTGAATCGTCAAGTGTGAATGTTCTGATATTAGCTGTATTGAATAATTACTGAAAATTTGGGTGCAGTTTAAACAGATTGAGGTAGACACTTACGGTAGAGAATAAATTTTGCATGTGAAGTTTGAAGTGAGCGGCAATTAAAATGGAATACCAAAGTCAGAGGACAAAATAATCAGTAGCCTTTTAGAACAGAATTAAAAGACATCTCATCTCACCACAGTCTTTACCAAGGTTGAATGGAGAGGGAATAAAAAAAAACTGAAGAGTAAAAATGAAGAGAAAGAGAAGCTCAAATGCAATGCGGCAGAAAAAGAGAGCAGTCCAACACCCAGCTCTCTGTTTGATACCCATTGAAGGGAAAGTGGTTCTGAACTAGGTAGTAGGACAAAAAGCTACTCTTCGTATTGTTACACAACAACTTTCCCAAGCTTTAGCATTTCAACATCTCCGGTAAGAAGATCAACTATACCAGAAGATACCGGAAATACTCAGCATCATCTGTTAATGAGATTAGTTGAAGTTTATTTATTAGTCACAAGTAGGTATCCATTAACACTGCAATGAAGTTACTGTGAAAACCCCCGAGCCGCCACACTCCAGTGCCTGTTTGGGTACACAGAGGGAATTTAGCACGGCAGAAGGAAACTGGAGCACCCGGAGGTCACCCACGCAGACATGGGGAGAACATGCAGACTCCCCATAGTTACCTGAGGCCGGAATTGAACCCAGGTCCATGGCACTGTGGGGCGACAGTGCTAACCATTATGCCACCATTCCAACTATCTCTGCTGAGAAAATACATGCCACCCAAAGAAAAAAAGTTAATGTTCCAGGTGGATGACCCTTCTGCAATATATTAGAGTATGTTCTTTATTGCATAGTATAACATTCCAGCTACTACAAAAGAATGTAACTTTTGACTCTGTGACATGGCTGCATGCAATCTGCTAATTAATGTTAGGATAGACAAAAAATGCTGTTTATATGCAGTGCCAATTTGGTCCATTTCTCTATCTGTACACCACACCAAATGTGACAAAACCAGAGGTAGTTTGGAGTTAACATTAATATTCATGTAGCAATGTCAAACCCCAATATCTCCTCCTGAATGAAATTCATAGTAAGTTGCCATAAAAATAGTTTTAAAAACAGCTTGTTTCCAATTGATGTTGTTGTTATTGCAAATGGAGATGACAATTTGTTGCACTAGTTTCCGATATAATTGTTTGTGGAGGTGTGATTGTTGCCAAATGAATGATTAAGTCACTGTGCTGGAGTAACACGTAGCAATGCTCACACACAGATCACAGGAACGTAAGGGAATTCCGCTCACTCCCATTAGCAAACAAAACTTCAAAACTTTGCTCCACGTGCTGTTGGTGCTAAGGAAATCCAGAGCCTCAAAAATGGTGGGCATTTCACTTCTGGCACAGCCTGTGTGGTGCATCACGCTGGTGTGGGTGTGGGGAGCATGCAGACCTGATAGATCATGGTGTCAGTTGCCATCTAACGCTGACTTGGTGCAAAACCTGCCATTTTGGAGCTGTCTTAAAAACTCGCAGTTCCAACTCGGGAACGCCCTGCATTAAAGAAGACTGGAATGGTGTCTTTCTTTTCCTGTTGCAGAGTGAGTAGAGACACTGTGGGTGGAATTTTCCTGGCCCTCCCGTGATGGGAATTGTAGCGGTGGGGGGGTGGGGGGTGAATGTTGGCAGACAATGAAAAGATTCATTGACCTCAGGTGGGATTTTCTGGTCTTGGGGATGAGCGGGGCTGGAAAATCCCATCCTGTGTCTTGCATTGTTGGAGGAGTTCTGAAAAGTGGGAGTGCTCCAAGATTTCTTCAAGGAGGTCAGTGAAGCTGGAAAGTCTGTTAGCAATATCTGATGTAGTTATATTTGTAGACCCTCTCTGGCTGCTGACATGAACTAGAAAGTCAGAAGTCTTGCAACACCAGGTTAAAATCCAACAGGTTTATTTGATATCACGAGCTTTCAGAGCGCTGCTCCTTCACCAGGTGAGTCACTCAATACCAAACAAACCTGTTGGACTTTAACCTGGTGTTGTGAGACTTCTTACTGTGCCCACACCAGTCCAATGCCAGCATCTTTGAACTAGAAAGGGGAAGCTGTGCACAAAGGTGAGGGGAGTACGGCCCACAATAAAATCTACCTAGGGTATTCAGAGAGCAGTTCTCATACTGTCATCTCTGCCAGGGGTAGCGGTGGTTATGTTTCATCAAGGAGGTGGTCACAGAACTGGTGTCACTGTTACCAGCTAGACCTGCAGCTACAGAGCATGGTGAGGATGGCACTGCCAGTGATTGTGAAGATTACCATCACCCTCAATTTCTACACGTCAGAATCTTTCCAGGCTGAAGCCAGTGACGTCATCAAGTTGGCCAAGCAACGCTGTGTCAAGGACATCACTGAGACAATTCATTGCCTTTTCTTTATTGGAGTGAAGCAAACTCGGTGAGTATGTGGTGTTGCCAGTGTAGCCGGATTCCCAATGATGCAGGGTGTCATTGCCTGCAGAATGGTGGCTCTGCGGGAGCCATGGACCAATGAGGGGATGAATCATACATGTTGCTGATAAACACCCACTGCAGTACAGGAGGGTGGCGACAACAACTGCTCTTTACATTAGGACTTTTATTGACCTGTGTAGTCCCTTATTGTCAAACACTCATGGCCATAGTTTGTAGGAAGCTGAACTGTTGCAACTGACACAGTGTTGGATCTTCTCGTCAATGGTGGCCTTTGGAGAGATGTCATTGCCAAGGTCTGGGAAGTGCTCAACATATCCCAGAGTTTTTCCTTTAACATTTATGGGAGGTGGCATATTTGGCTGACCAGGTCTGAGTTGAGACATGAGTTTTGTTTTGGCAATGTTCAGGGTCAGTCTAATTCCTTGTATGCTGAATTGAAGAGATGGGGCTTACAAGTCGATGCAGAGTGGGCACCCACACTGTAGTCATCCACAAACCGTGGATCATCTCTGTTGGCCAATTCAGTTTTGACACGGAGGTGACTGTGTTGAAGACATCTCGATAGTATTTAACACTAACAGCAGAGGGCAGTTGATGCTCTATGAGGCAACAGGCATTGTTGTTTTGCAACTGTTTGATTGCTTGTTGCAGGTATCCCACTGATGATAGTTCACCCATGAATTCTACCCCAGAGCACTGAGGACAGCCTGCAGAGTATTACCTTCCATTGTAGATTCACAGCTGAGTTGTTGAAAATGTTCTTTCCAGCGTTGGTGGGTGGCTTTGTCATCCCAAAGAAGAAACACACCATCCTGTGAATGTAGGGGATTTTGTCCATTTGACGTTGGTCTACACTTGGCCCTGGTTGTTTCAAAATAGCTTTCTCTTCCCATCACATGTGTTTTATCTTCCGGACTTATCTTTGGACAGCAGTTTGAGCTGTTGGAGTGCTGTTTTCTAGACTTGAAACCTTTGGTTGTTCTGGCAGACAGTGAAGCCGTTCAGTTTTATTCCAGGGGTCACATATTTCAACTTAGTTTTTGTTGGAACCCGTCCTGATGATGATGATACTCAAATCCAGTCATAGAATGACTACAGTGCAAAAGGAGGCCATTCGGTCTGTCGAGTCTACACCGACCACAATCCCATCCAGGCCCTATTCCCGCAATCCCACATATTTACCCTGCTAATCTCCCTGGCACTAGGGGCAATTTAGCATGGCCAATCAACCCAACCTGCAGACCTTTGAACTCTGGGAGGAAACCAGAGTACGCCGAGGAAACTCACGCAGACCCAAGGAGGACGTGCAGACTCTGCACAGACAGTGAGGCTGGAGTTGAACCTGAGTCCCTGGCGCTGTGCCACTGTGCCACCCCAATGGTCAGGACACAGGAGTCTAGGATAGCTGACATTAATTGATCCCACTGTTGTTGAATCGAGTTGAATGTGTGAAAACTTCTCGGGTAAGTTACGAGCTTCACTTGAAAAATTCCTCTCTTCCTTCAGACTGCTTTATGAGTTGGACTTCAGTCACTGATTAGACAAGTCAACAATCCATCCAGTGGGCATCTGTCCCTCTCATGGATTGAATGATACAGAATTCAGTTGGATCTCTGACCAGAGCAATAACATAATCCAGGAGGTGCCAATGCTTTGATCTAAGATGCTTTGGTGTGGTTTTGTATTTGTCCTTCTGGCAGAAAAGAGATATAAAAAAGAACTGTTATAATGAGGCCATGCTGAGCACAGTGTGTGGAGTTCTCACAGACTAATTCTAAGTGTCAAACAGGCAAGAAAATGGTACGTTTTCTGATTTTTTCAGTGACGTATGTAATGGGAATTTACAACAGCCTGAGCAAAACAGGAGCTTTAGTGTGATTCTTACCAGTGGGCGGGAGGGTGGGTTTGGAGCCTCAGCTCGCCTGTGAGGCCGGCTGCTGAGCTCTACGGGGCCAATCACAGGCATCCTGATCTCCCAATACACTGTGTACACATTATGCTGGGAGATTTGTCACATCCCCTCACACCTCCATGGACATCTCACCTCTCCCGAACCTTTCCGCTACGGGTAATGCCAGCAGGTGCAAGGTGCTCCCAATGGCATTGCTTCAGGGATTGACAAAGTGGTGGTTCTCCGCCATGACAAGGTGGTGATCCATGGAGGGAGCTGGCTAACATTTCCACAATGAAAAGGATGGATTCCAAACTCTGCAGCAAGCCTAGGGCTGAGTTGGAGCTGAATCTCTCTGTGCTGCTTGCTGGTGAGAACAAGTAATCTGGCGGGCTTGCCAAAGCACCAGCCACCTCTGTCTGCATGCCCATCAGCATTCTGCTGTGTGCCACACAATTAGACTTTTCACCTGAGTTCTCTGCAGCCAAATTTATCTGTGACCTCACTCGCCCTCAGAGAGCTGGCACAGGTCTCTTTCCCCCTGGCTTGGCTGAAGCCCGCTGATGCCTGGTGAATCATCAAGTGCTGTGCCAGTCTCTATTTTACTCTCTAACATTCACACAATGCCAGCATCTGAATTAACATCTGTAAGTGCCAGAGCAAGTGATGGTGCTTCTCCATCAGACATTTGCCCATGCCTGCACCCTTCCTGCTCAGGCTGCAGTGGCTGGCCAGGTGCCAGGTCCTGGGTTCTGAACTGCAAAATGAGGTGGTTGGAGTTAGGGGAAGGGGTGTGATGCAAAGCAAACGGTCCATAGTCACAACACCTCCAGCATGTACTTCACGTCAGATACAAGGATGAGGGTGAAGTGGAATTTGAGAAGGTACGTAGGTCACCGATCTATCATCATCCTGGGAGTTCCTGGTGATGCCAGTTGCAATGGCCTTCGTCACCGATGGCCCAATAATACATAACAGACTGTCTGACTGCCAGCAGTTCTCATTGCTGCGTCCTGTTTTGTGTCACCTTGTCCTGCCAGAGTGAGGGAAGAGTGCCAGATAGGGTGTTGCAGTGTGTTTGGACAATATCCCTGTCACAGCTGAAGCTGCAAAATGTGAGTGTGAGATTTACAGCATTGCTCAGTGTGTGAGGGTTGGGTATCTGAAGGTTAGACTTGAGTACTGATAGATGAATGATTTGATTTGATTTGATTTATTATTGTCATATGTATTGGTACACAGTGAAAAGTATGGTTTCTTGCGCGCTGTACAGAGAAAGCATACCGTACCGAGAAGGAGAGAGTGCAGAATGTGATGTTAGTCAAAGCTAGGGTCTGGAGAAAGATTGATAATACATTGTTAGAGAGTTTAAAAGAGTTAGAATACAGTTTTAGAAGCACAGAATGAGAGTAAAGGTTAGAATTAGAGGGTATGCTGGGCAGGGCTCGCAAGATGCCATCTCGCTCTGGCATCATCTTGAATAGATGAAGGTGCAGTACATTAACAGGGTGTGATGTTGGTGGTGTTGTGGGCAAGAATGACACTTGAACATGCATCCACTGTCCTTGACCAGTCAAGTGAGATCAATGATCTTGTTGCAGCCATGTCCTTGGGGATTGACCCCTTGGAACTGATTTCTTTGGCCACCTGCTCCCATTTCCTTCACAGCCTGGATGACCTCCTGTGGAAAGATTATCTCTCTCCTCCTTTCCACTTCCTGAACTCCTCCAGCGTTGCATCAGACAACCTGTAAGCCTCTATTTACCCTTGACTGACGGCCCAGGGACCTGGGTTCGATTCCCAGCTTGGGTCACTGTCTGTGTGGAGTTAGCACAGTCTCCTCGTGTCTGCGTTGGTTTCCTTCAGGTGCTCTGGTTTCCTCCCACAGTCCAAAGATGTGTGGGTTAGATTGATTGGCCATGCTAAAATTGCCCCTTAGTGTCCTGAGGTGTGTAGGTTAGAGGGATTAGTGGGTAAATATGTAGAGATATGGGGTAGGGCCCGGGTGGGATTGTAGTCAGTGCAGACTCGATGGGCCTAATGGCCTCTTTCTGCACTGTAGAGTTTCTTTGATTCTATGATTCTTAAAGCCCTCTCTGAAATACTTTTGAGGATGGTTTCCCTCAGCTCCCCTTTAAGACATGCTTACTGCCTTTAAGCAGTTTAGGTGAGCTGTGAAATGTTAGCTATGTGTTTATTCATTTATTCGTCACAAGTAAGCCTTCCATTAACACTGCAATGAAGTTACAGTGAAATTCCCCTAGTCGCCACAGTGTGGCGCCTGTTTGGGTCAATGCACCTAACCCAGCACATCTTTCAGAATATGGGAGGAAACTGGAGCACCTGGAGGAAACCCAGGGAGACATGGGGAGAACATGCAAACTCCACACTGACAGTGACCCAAGCCGAGAATCTAACCCAGGTCCCTGGTGCTATGATGCAGCAGTGCTAACCATTGTGCTACCGTGCCACAGGTATGTACACCTGAGCCCCCAGTAGCACACTTTCATGTAAATGAGCAGATAGCACCATGTTTGCGTACTGCCCGCCTCACCTGTGTGGGAATAATCGTGCATTGTGAATCCTCCACCCACTAATGGGCCTCATTGAATCTCTATCACTGAGTGTTTTGGTTTACATTAAGTGCAAAACTTCTGCAGTCACTTTTATGAAGTATTTGCACAAACATAAAGTTGAATAAACCAAATGCAAATTGAGAAAGGTAACTGCAATAGCGTGATGAATATATTATTTTTTCCGTCAAATGTTGAGTGCAAGATGTAATGTTTTTGCACTCCCAGTGTGTGATATGCTTCAATATAGAAGAAAAACTCTCACACTTTGTTATTTATTTCCTTTTTTTTTGCGTAATTTGCATGCTGGGTTACATTTCAGGATACATTTAGTACCACTTACACATGCCAAGAAGAAGTGTTATAAAATCCTGCAGTTATAAAACATGGCAAGCAATTACCGGATCAAATATCAGCTGCCTTTGTTTGCACATCTAGTGAACACTGCAGTTGGCGTGTATACGTAAATGCAAAGCTTAACTTTTGACCATATTAAAATAAAGAGGAACAGTACCTAGGTTTAATTCAAGAGTGAACACACATCTCACATACTGCTCCTCAAACCTGTCATTTGCTCAATCTCTTGTTCGATATTAATAATTTTTAGTGGTAGCTGCAATATGATGTCTTAGCATTACTGATCTACCTGGAGTGAGAGGTTTACCATTATAACCCTAAAAAAAAGACTGGGCTTTGGTCAAGTAAAATCAGTGGCAGGTCAGTGATGGTGGAGAGCGGTGATGATAGTGGACAGTGATCGTGGGTGGCGTTGATGATGGGGGGCAATGATGGCAGGGGTGGTGCTGGTAGGGTTTGTGATGGTAGGTGTGGTGATGGCAGGAGTGGTAATGGTGGGGAAGAATTGATGAATAGTTCAATGAAGGACTGAAGATTGACACTGGTGTGAACATGTTGGGCTGAACAGCCTATTTTTATGCTATAAACTCAGTGTCAGTGTGGGCACAGTGGTTAGCACTGCTACTCACAGTGCCAGGGACCTGGGTTTGATTCCCGCCTTGCGTCACTGTCTGCTTGAAGTTCGCATGTTCTCCCATGTCTGCATGGGTTCCCTTTGGGCGCTCTGGTTTCCTCCCACAGTCCAAAGATGTGCGGGTTAGGTGGATTGGCCATGCTAAATTGTTCCTTAGTGTCAGGCAACTAGTTTGGGTAAATGAATGGGGTTACGGGGATAGGGCCTGGGTGGGATTGTGGTTAGTGCAGACTTGGTGGACTAAATGGCCTCTTCTGCATAGTAGGATTCTATGTAACATTTTGTAAAATAATCAGAATCAATGAATCCCTACAATGCAATAGAAGGCCATTCGGCCCATTGAGCCGAGTACAATTCTACCCAGCCCCTATTCCCATAACTCAATGTGCTTACCCTGCTAGCCTCCTGATACTAATGGGCAATTTAGCTGGGCCACTCAACCTAATCTGTACATCTTTGAACTGTGGGAGGAAATCAGAGCACCCGGTGGAAACCCACGCAGACACGGTGACAACATGCAAACTCCACACAGACAGTCACTCAAGGCTGGAATTGAATCCAGGTCCCTGGCACTGTGAGGCAGCAGTGCCAACCACTGTGCCACCATGCTGCCATTTGCATGGTTTCAGTAGGGTTTCTGTTCATGTCAAGATGAACGATCAGGAGAAATCCAACCTCATTTTCTATAACTTAAATTTAGACTTGAGCATTCAGAACTTAGGCTGTGCTGACTCACTAAATTGGGCTCATGCTTGGATGGCTACAGGGGACCTTTACAATATTACCCAGGGTGCCATCTGTGCATTTACTTACCAAGACACAGCTGTCCCAATGCTGCTTCTGAGTCCTCAAACATCAGTCCATCAGATCATTGGAAGTGATTCTGGAGTGAGCAATCCTCACCAATCATTTAAAAACCATGGGTGGAATTTTACCAACCCGCTCCCATGGGAATCTGAGTGGCTGTAGGGTGGAACATGGGAAGATCCGTTGACCTCCAGTGGGATGTTACTGTTTTGAGATGAGTGAGGCTCCATTGGTTAGATCACTCTGCATTAAAAATGCCAATGCCTCTGGGTCCAAAAACTTGCAAAAGTTCCGAATTGATAAATTTTAGTAAGACTTGTGCCTCTCACAGGTGGGAATGTTGGCTTCCTATCTCAAGGCCAGTTGGAAAATGGAGTAGCTGTTTTTGTCATGTTTGTCTGCCTGCTGTGTTTTTTCTGTATTCACAAGAAAATCACACGCCCACCATGACTGGTGTGGATCCCGTATGATGGTTGGTCATACATGGATATACATTAGTGATAACTTTGGTGGGAGGAGCTTAAGTATGCCGGTGAGGCCGGTTTCAGAGCGCTTGGCAGCCATTGCGCAGGGCTCGCCAATCTCCAACTGAGCTGGGAGATGTCCACCCACCTCCACACCAACATGGGGCATCAGGGCCCTTCCAATGGGTCCCATGGTGGACTCCTGACATGTCCCCCCCCATCACAACCCCCTCTGTGGTCCCTCTGCATCCCTCTTGCACCGCCCTCCCCACTGCACCCTCCTTGGCATAATCCACCTGCATGTCTCCCCTGCATAGCCCAGCTCTCCATGACCCCTCCCTTGCAGAGCTCCCCGCTACATAAGCCCCACTGTAATATTGCACATTCCTTGTCCCGTTATAGGTGCTCCCCACTCAGACCCTACTCCCACTCAGACCACACCCCATGATACTGCCACTGGTACAATTATGGTGACCAACTGGGCACTGCCAAAGTGCCAGATGGGCACTGCCAGGGTGCCAGTTGGGCACTGCCAGGCTGGTGCTGCCCAATACTGTTTGGCCATGGCCCCGACCACCCAGGGGCTTCAGTGTCCTTTGATTCCCCCGGTGAAGCCATGGCGCATGGGTTCCACTAGTGATTCTTATTGATGAAATATCTTGCCGAAGGAGTGGTGGGGGGGGCGGCCAGCATCTGCGAGGGCAGAAGTAGCCATGTCGGGCCCACTAATGCTATTTTAATGAAAGCATTATTATGCTAATAGGCTTTTGCGCCCTTTCTGGACATGAAGCCATTCTCATTGGCAAAACAGGGCTGGAACATACCAAACCAGTTTGTGCCCAGCATGAATCAGACTTTTGGCCTTGAATGCAGTCTCCCTGGCTTGCCACACTGATCGACTGGCATGGTGAGCTGGTAAGGTGGCGCCCATGTTCTCTTTGGATCAGACGTTAAATAGAAGCCACACTGTTCTCTCAAATGGAGGTAAAAGATCCAAACAAAATATAAGGAAGTTCTCCCTGGTTTCCAGGGCAATAGGTATCTTTCACTTAACATCACTAAAAAGCAGATTTTGCGGTCATTATCAATTTGTTGTGTACAATTTAGTTGCCGTGTTTCCTACATTGCAACAATGGCTACACTTCTGAAATATTTGATTATCTGTGCAGTGCCTTGGAGTGTCCTGAGCGCATGAAAAGTTTTATACGAATTCAAAGAAAAATGTTAGGGACAATAAGGAAACTAGTGACACAATTAATATGAGTCAGACAGAAGAGGTAGCTCCTACCTAGTGAAAACCCCCCACTATGAGATAGGGCCACTAAGAAATGGCCAAGACTTAAAAAAGGAGCAGTATTTTCTCAGGAAGGAGTAGATGAAAAGATAGCACTGCTGTCTCGCAACGCCAGGGAGCTGGGTTCAATTCCTGACTTGGGTCATTGTTTGGAATTTGCACATTCCCCCCGTGTCTGTGTTGGGTGCTCTGGTTTCCTCCCACAGTCTGAAAGATGTGCTGGTTAGATGCGTTGGCCATGTTAAATTTTCCCTCAGTGTACCCGAACAGGCGCCGGTGTGTGGCGACGAGGGGATTTTCACAGTAACTTCATTGTAGTGTTAATATAATCCTACTTGTGATACTAATAAATAAGCGTTAGTCTGTATTCATAGCTTAAGGCTAAGAATTAATTTGGGAAATGATACCCCGTATGGTAGGAATATCTAAAAGAAATTCTTGCACAAGAAAGCACAAACAATAGTTATTGGCATTGCAGTGGGTTAAGCTCAGGTACTGTTGCGTATCCCTGGTAGAAATTCCATCCACATTAAGAAAGATGGAAGCACAAGGCTATATATTGGTTACAGAGAATTAAATCACAAGAATTCCCTCAAGACTGCTACTGATATAGATATGTTTGAGACCCGAGGTGTTATTCATAGTTGTCTGTGTCAAAGCAGGTTAATGTGCCCCGTGAGGTAATTGTGGTGGAACAAACATGTAAATCATCCCACTGCGAGGATTGTATGTGTGCTACAAGATCCATTTGTGCAGGAAAAAAAAACACCGACACTCAATGATTTATCTTATTATTTTGGAAGTATTTCTAAACAAATGCTTTCATTCTGGACACAGCTGGAGTTGTGACTCCAATAATTCAGGAGCGCACATGTGTGCTTCTATGGCAATAAGGTTGGATTGAAAAATAAATGTTTGCTTCATAGTTGCCTGCTGTTAGATCAAAAGATTCTGCCTATTATTTACCCTTGTGTTGTTCCCCATGTCAGGCTTTAATATCGGTGCAGAAATGAATATTATTGCCGGAATGACAAAATGTTGTTTTAGCGAGAGAGCAAGGTACAAACCTTAAAAGAGCAGTAAACCTCAGGCAGGACTGCTTATTTCTATGAATTATCTGTAATCTATTCCACAATTATGTACTGTAAAAAATTGCATGCAGTTTTGGAAAGGTCAATTGTTCATTTGTTTCAACAAAGAGGATAAGGACATGAGGAATGCTCTTGAGATTTCGGTAGGAGGAACATTGCAATTTGACAAATGAGCACTATTACAGGGCAGTACGGTGGCACTGTGGTTAGCACTGCTGCCTCACAGCCCCAGGGACCTGACTTCGATCTCAGGCTTGGGTCACTGTCTGTGTAGAGTCTGCAGGTTCTCCCCATGTCTGTGTGGGTTTCCTCCGGATGCTCCGATTTCCTCCCACAGTCCAAAAGACATGCTGTTAACAGTCATTGGTCGTGCTAATTTCTCCCTCTGTGTACCTGAACAGGTACCGGAATGTGGCGACTAGGGGATTTTCACAGTAACTTCATTGTAGTGTTAATGTAAGTCTACTAATAGATAAACTTTAACCTGTATTCATAACTTAAGGCTAAGAATTAATTCGGGAAATGAGACCCTGTACAGTAGAAATATTTAAAAGAAAATCTTATATGAATAGGCATAAACAATAGTTATTGGCATGGCAGTTGGTTAAGCTCAGGTACTGTTGCATATTCCTGGTAGAAATTCCACATTAAAAAGGATGAAAACACAAGGCTACATATTGGTTACAGGGGATGAAATCACAAGAATTCCCTCAAGACTGCTATTGATATAGATATGATTGAGGGGCAGTGGCCATGCTAAATTCTCCCTCAGTGTACCCGAACAGGTACCTTTTCACAGTAACTTCTTGCAGTGTTAATGTAAGCCTATTTGTGACAATAATAAATAAAACTTTAAACTTTACAGTTGTTCATTTTCCACCCATCCTGGTTCAATTTCTAAGACAGTAGGCAGAATCTTCTGGGCTTGTCTGGAGCAGGAAGAAAGGCTGGAGGGGGATCTTCATTGCACAGGAGGTCAAAGTGCAACTTCTCCGTAGCGGGATAAATGTTTGCAACTGAGTTCTCCGATCTTTAAAGGTGGGTCATGCTTCCCAGTGCTTGAGCCCTTTTCCTTCATCTGCACATCATGCATGCTCATTGAAAGGCCAGAAATTGGCCTTCCCTCCTCCCAAGTCAGTCCTTGTGAGTGAGAAAGTTCTGTATTCAGATTCACAGCTGCATAATAAGTGGTGTGCACCCAATGAGGTGAACTTCTTCCTGGACTTTGAAGTGAGTAATTGTTGCTTTGTCCTTCTTGGAGATCACTTATAAATGTCAGCCTTTTGACTGAGATTGGGTGCCAGTAGTTTAAGCTGCGCAGAGGCTGGAGAGGAAAGGGTCAGCGGGATAGGGTGGAGTGGAGGCCAGACAGGCAAGGCAGGGTCAGTGGAAAGGGTGGGAGGAATCCAGGGACAGAAGCCAAAGGACAAGTTTCGAGGATAAGCTTGTTAGGAAATGACAGGCAGTACAAATCTAAAGGTAAATCAGCAGATAAGGCTGAAGGCTACAAAAATGATAAATGGACAAAATCAAATGTTCTGTGTCTGAATGCATTTGAAACTAAACAGATGAACTGATAGTGCAAATAGAAATAAGTAAGTATGATCTGACAGTGATTATAAAGACATGGCTGTGGGGTGACATAGAATGGCACCTGAATATTGAAGGAAATGTAATATTTAGGAAGGACAAAAGCTAGGAAAAGTTGGAGAGGTTACTATGTTAATTAATGATGTATTTAGCAAAATAGAAAGTGATGACCCAAGTTCAGGAAAACAGGATGCAGAAACACTTTGGGTAGAGATGAGAAATGATAAAGGCAAGGAATCATTTTCTTGGAGCGGTGTAAAGCTCCCTAACAGTAACCATACAGTCGGATGTGGTTTAAAGGAAAATATAATGAGAGTTTGTCAGAATGTATGTGATGTGTTTGCTATGGACTTGCACCTCAAGATCCATCTGAACATCAATACTGTTCAGGGTCCTGCCATAACTGTATACTTACCCTTACCATTTGATTTTCCAAAGTACAGCATCTCACACTTGCCCAGATTAAATCTGCCATTTCTCTGCCCATATCTGCAACTGAAGCATATCCCACTGTATCCTTTGACAACCTTCTGCACTATCCACAACTCTGCCTATCTTTGTGTCATCTGCAAACTTACTAACCCACATATCTGCTATTTTATCCAAGAGATTTATATATATCACAAAAGCAGAGGTCCCAGTATGGATCGCTGCAGAACACCACTAGTCACAGATGTCCAGCCAGAATAACACCCTTCCACCACTATCCTCTGACTTCTATGGACAAGCCAATTCTGAATCTAATCAGGCAAGGCACTGTGGAGACCATATATTTTAATCTTCTGGATGAGCCTACATGAGGAACTTTGTGGAAAGGCTTACTAAAATTCATGTAGACAATATCCACTGTTAGCTCATTGTTCACCTCCTTGAATAAATCAATCAAGTTAGTAAGATATGAATGTCTGGCACAAAGCTATGCTGACTTTCCCTAATTAGACCATGCTTTACCAAATACACGTAAATTCTATCCCTAAGAACCCCCTCCAATAGCTTCCCAACCACCGATATGAGACTCACCGGGTCTATAATTTCTTGTTTTATCCCTTTTTCCTTTCCTGAACAGAGGAACAACATTAGCTACTCATCAGTCCTCTCCTGTGGCTAGTGAGGATACAAAGATCAGCTATCACGCACACTCCCTGGAACGTGTGCACACACGTGCATGATCTTCATCTGGTAGTCACACATCAGTTGCACATAAAGGGAGTGGAACTCCTTCCTGTTAATATACAAGTCTCCCTGATGCCACGGGGCATGTACAGCCACATGAATGTCATTGATGGCCCCCTGCGTCTGTGACAGACCAGCGATGGAAACAAATCCCTCTTTTTGTGATGGACCTCATCCAGATTGAAGTTAATGTAGTCTGACTACGTGGCACAGAGTTCATCCATAATGTTATGGATTCATTTGTGTGCAGATGATTTCAAGATCTCACGACAGTCATCTGTTGAACTGTGAAACAATTCAGTGGTTAGAGGTTGAGGACTGCCATGACCTTCACAACCACAGGGAGTGGGTGCACTTCTCTTCCACATAGTGCCAGGATTGAAAGAAGGTCGCACAGGTGCTGTCCTGTCTCCCTTGTGAGGTAGAGTATCTGGCGGCATGCGTTCAACAGCTCCGTGAAGGACATCTGGGTTCTGTCCACCCTGAGTCTCCTTCATCTTTGCCTGAACTGCAGCTGCCCCTTGACCCTAACCAGTGGCCACCGGGCTCCTGGTGCTGGGGTCTTTCCGGGTGCAGCCTCTCGTAGCTGCTGGAATCTGTGCTCCTCCAGCCCAGTTATTAGTAGACTTGCCAGCTCACTGGCTCCATTCTGATACATCTCAGAGCTTTGTGGGAGATGAGAGACAGAGAGAGAGAGAGCGAGAGACAGACAGACAATCAGGTTTGTGTTCCAGGCAGTCATCTTTAGACTGTCCCCACACCCTGTGTCCTTCTTACACCTTATCCAGTGGCCAGTGCTCACTCACATGTCTGTTGCTCTTTTACTTTCATCACATGAGTGACCCGGACAATGTCCTCACCCCATCAGAGTTGCCTGTAGCCTCAAGGGGCTGTTTGATCTCTGCATCGCAGGGGGTTCTGACAGGCTGTTTCAATGGCTGCCCATTCTTCATATGCAGGGTCAACTGGACACCTATGTGAATACTGAGGGCTATTAGATTGTCTGGCAGACACTGGGTTCCACCTATGATGCTTACACATTCTCTCTCGATTCCTTGGACCCACCCTTTAATCCTTGGCACATGAGTTTTCACGCCTCTCCTTGACTTTGACAGTGTGGCCACTGACATTGTTAACTCATGATGGCAAATCAATTTGACAAGCATGACTCTCAAGAATGTTAGAGGACACAATGACCCTCTGGGGCAGGGATAGGTGCTACTAATAGGGCATAATTCATACTCAGGTTCCATTCAAATGTTTTGCACATTGCACCACATGGGACCCTGACAATAATTTCCTATGAGGGTTGGTGGTGTGGAATTCAATGCTTGCAACTTCGATAAACTGCACAAGATCTTTTCCAATCTGTAGGTGAAGTGTAAGACTTTCTCCTGCCTCGGTGTATGAGATTATTCAATATAAAGATTTCATACAAGGGAAGGTGCCCATTTCATTTCTCTTGTAAAATCTAAGAATTATATCCCCATTTGTCTCCCAGAGACATTCTAGGTCATGCCACTGCACTACGCTATTTAAAATCTAGCAGGAGATAATTACACTGTGAGGCTAAAAGTTCGTGAGTGGGAGAGGGGAGGATTCTCATCCATTGTAACTTTCACAAAAACAATCCATTAAAATCTCAGAGAAACAGCAGAAAGGACTTTAGCCATATGTTACCTTTATAGAAACCCAATCTTTCAACTTAAGTTCTACTAGAAATGAATTCTCTTGGTAGTTTGCTGTCACACTTGTTTTTCCTGCTGTTGGAAATTCCTTATTTAATAATTCAATTTTTCCACGTAATTTGCCTGTTTTTAGATTTTTAAAAAGTATCATTTGTGTATTTATTCAATACAAATGTAATGGAACATGATATATGAGGATAGGCTGGACAGCACAATTTGGACAACAGCTTCTGGAAGGGAGGGGCAACAATTTGATTCTCGAGTTAAAGCCATACTGAATTTTTAAAACATGCACCATTCTTCTCTGCAAAGCTCAACGATTCAATTTACATTTTTACTGAGCTGCTGATATATGTCCAATTGATAAATCCTGGGAGAGTGTCATTAGTTTAAAAGGGGCAAATACATTTATGGTATATTGTGGGTTGGCATCAGAGAAATGAGAATGGTAAAGTATTAGCTTCAGAGTTGAATTGTTGTGTAAATTTAAGCTGGAATTTTACTGTCCCGCCCACCACGGGAATTGGATTGGGAAAGGGGCAGACCATGGAAATGTCCATTGACTCGGGGCCATGAGCCAGACCATAAAATCCCACCCGTAATTTTTTTTTGTACTCACTTTCCTAGCATCACTTGATTGCTTTGTGATTAATCATCCGTAGAGCATCAGCTTCCAGCTTCCAAATTCATCATCGCTACAGTCACTTTATCCAATGATTTGATTTGATTTATGTACTGGGATATGGTGAGAAGTATTTTCCCTTGCACGCAATACAGACAAAACATTAAACAAATTAAATATTTGCAACAACTTTTAATGCACATAACAGTTTCACAAAAAATTATTACAAAGAATCGTACAGCCCAGAATATGTATGCCATATCCTATGAATGACACCATGTATGCAGTATTCTACCAACGAAACCACTAATTCTGGGCTGTTCAAATGACCACATTCCCTTACCACCCACCCATGATCTCTATCAATTGTTGTTTCTTACTGAGACTCAGATAGGAAAACAGCTCCCTAAAAACCCAGGTGGATATTATCCCCCGTTGAGCATGCTTCTTCCCTCTCTTTCTCATTTCTTTTCCAGCAGAATTTGCTGCTTTGCTTCTCCTCTCTTTGTTCTCCGTGTCATGATGTATCCCAAGGGTTCACCCGTGTCCAGGAGCAATTGATTTGAGCAGAAGCCTTGAAGGCAGCCAAAATTCTTTCAATACCTGCCACACCATTCCCTCTAGGCTGTTTCAACTTTAACTAGATAAAGCATCAAACACTTATAGAATCAAAGCAACAGCCAGGAAAAATCAACCAGCAAGGAATCTGTAAGTAATTGATGATTCCTTTAAATGATGATATTGTGGAGGGGGTGAAGGGGATATCATTTCTGCTGTGAATGCATGTTCAGCTGTGTGATGGTAAGATAGGGTGTTAGCTGAAGCAGTGAGTTCCAATATGACCATTAAAAGACAGCATTACATGTTGTTTAATGTCATGATCTGTCTACTCTTTATATTTCTAAAGAGTGTTCACAGTGTGAGGTTGGCACAGTGGCAAAGTGTTTAGCACTGCTGCCTCACAGCGCCGGGATTCGGGATCGATTCCCAGCTTGGGTTACCGTCTGTGTGGAATTTGCACATTCTCCCTGTGTCTGAGTGGGCTTCCTCCAGGTGCTCCGGTTTCCTCCCACAGGCCAAAAGATGTGCTGGTTAGGTGCGTTGGCCATGGTAAATTCTCCCTCAGTGTGCCTGAACAGGTGCTGGAGGGTGGTGAATAGGGGATTTTCACAGTAATTTCATTGCAGCGTTAATGTAAGCCTACTTGTCACACTAATAAAATAAGTAAAATAAGACGACCACCAATGTGGCATCCAGTATAGTTTGCCTGAGAAGTGTGTGCACACTCCACAGACACCGACCGGGATTCTCTGACCTCGCCTGCAGCTGGGATTCTCTGATCCTGCTACAGAGATTGGAGTTTTGTCTGAATGCCGAATTCTCCATTCTCGCTGGCAGGGATGGTGACCGTGCGAGATTGGAGAATCCCAGCCACCATTTTGCAGCTCTAAGGAAAATTGCAGCACCCAAACTGAAAATGAGAGCCGATGAGCCTAATTCCTAAACTCAAAAACACAAATTGTTTTGAAGAAAATCGTAGAACTGCAGAATCCATATAGTGCAGAGGGAGGCCATTCAGCCCATCAAGTCTGCTTTGACTCTCCGAAAGAGCATCTTACCCAGGCCCACTCCCCTGCCCTATCCCCATAAACCTGTGCATTTACCATGGCTAATCCGCCTCACCTGTACATCTTTGGATTGTGGGACGTTCACCTGGAGGAAACCCACACAGACACAGGGAGAACGTGCAGACTCCACACAGACAGTCACCTGAGGCTGGAATGGAACCCGGTCTCTGATGCTGTGAGGCAGCAATGCTAACAGCTGTGCCACCATGCCACCCAAAATGATAAATCCCAACAGAATTCGACGTCCGCTGACTTCAACATACTGATAATGGTTGATAATACATTGCGTATAATCTTTCTGATTTCATATTTTGCATTGTAGCATTGCTAATATGCTAAGTTTTGTTATTTTCTCTGCAGGATGCATTGGACATTTTGGCGGAAAACTTTGAGTTCAATGAGAATGATGGCGCCTTTGTGGCATTTTCAAGAGCGACGTCAGTGTTAAAATCCCTTCCTTACACAATAAGCAGAATGGCAGATCTGGATGAACTACCCTGTTTTGGAGATGAGATCAGAGCCATAATTGAGGTACAATACTGGGAGAAATTGATGGCAGTCACTTCTGCAGGAATAACTATTGGTTGTCATGCATTTCTTAAAGTTAAATGCATCAATGGAGATGACTGGATTTTTGACTAGTCTTATATTTCTCTTGTTAACGTGCATTTCTCTCTCCATGCCTAGATGGAGCTTGCACATTCTTCTTGTGTCTGTGTGGGTTTCCTCCAGCTGCTCTGGTTTCCTCCCACAGTCCAAAGATGTGTGCTTTAGGTTGATTGGTCATGCTAAATTGTCCCTTAGTGTCAGGGGGATTGGCAGGGTAAATATGTAGAGTTATGGGGATAGGGCCTGGGTAGGATTGTTGCTGTAAGCTCCATGGGCCCAATGTCCTCCTTCTGCACAGTAGGAATTCTATGATTGGGAAACATGCTGTGCAGGAAAAATCAATGCCAGAATTTCCTCAGCGATTCAATGCTGTAGCTTTGGCAGAGTTTCGGTGGGATAAAAGGGTAATCAGGATTTCCGCTAAAGTTGCAATGGTGGAATATGGAGGCGGGAATAGGCCCCACCAACTTCTTCCTCCCTTTAATTAGATGATGGTCGACATCTTGCTTAACTCCATCTGCCTGTCTTGCTTTTGTAATCCTTAGTACGGTGCATGGTTCTTTTGGAATTCACATGAAGTAGTGTATAAGCATAACTTCCCATTTCTTTCTCTGAATCTTTAATTCCTTCGTTATATCCTTCTCCCACAGACACTGTCTCTGGTAAATTTTCAAATGGGCCAAGTTATTAAAATATGCGCAAAAATGGAAAAGTTTGTAATTAACAAGAAGATTTTATAGCTTTGCTACGTGTTGAAATCTATTTCATGTTTCCACACAGGAGATTCTAGAAGATGGGGTTTGCTTTAAAGTGGAGAGTTTGTTATGCGATGAGAAGTACAAAGCGAGAAAGGTAAGCAGCTACGCTCGGTGACAGTACATTCATGTCCAATCAGTGTAAGGTTAGTGCAGAGGTTTTGTGGGGAAATTTTTAATTTTGAAAAGCTGTTTGTTGCCAGCCTACTGCTGACTTCAATGGAAATGCATAATGGAATGATGAGTATGCATTCGACACAGTGTGGAACGGAAAGGGTGTGTAATGGTTAGGTGGGCGACGGACAGTGTGTGTAACAGACAGGATGTGCAATGGCCAGATGGGTAACAGTCAAGGTGTGTAATGGCCTGGATATGTACCATACAGGGTGTGTAATGGTCAGAATGTGTAATGGTCAAGAAGGGGTGATCTTATTATTGTGTCCTGCTGATCGATGGGCAGGGAGAGCCAGTAAGATCGTGCGAGAACCGAGAAATCAGGTTCATGCCCAATTTCTCGCCTTTGGTGACCTTGCTGACACCGGATATCTGGCGAGGCTGAATATATCATTTAAATGGTAATTCAAGTAAAATTAGTGAGCCTGGGACACTATCGTCTGGGCTCATTTACCGGTGTGCCCTCACCAGGGAAGATTTTCTCCGGCGAGGGTCATATGTGGTTTCCCTCATCAATAGCGACCTGTTGTGATGGGCTCACTGATAGAACCAGAGGCCACTGAGGCCTTCCCAGGAGGGGCAAAGGGGGTGCCCCTTGGGCAGTGTCCACTGGGCAAAAGGGCAGGGCTAACTGCGGGCAGGGCTGTTCAGTGGAGAGGGAGTGGTGGAGGAGGGGGGGCGGGAACTGTGCTGCTCTGCACAGTGGTTGGTGGGGGGGAGGGGGTGTGGTGATCCTTTCAGATGGGGGGATTCAAGATCATTGTGAACGGGGGAGAGGGGCTCGTGATTGTTCCAGGAGGAATCACGAAGCAGTGGGGGCTTTAATTCCAGCTGGCTCCACTCAAATCAATAGACTTGAAACGTATCTACACTCTATAACCATTGAACAGCACTTGGCTACCACTATAAATAAATGGGAGATTGGTGGAGGAAAACGCCTTGGTGAGATTATTACAGCAAGTTATTAAAACAGGAGAAGGCTGGGATAGACAATTGGCAAAAAATGAGCTGGCAGAGACTTTCACTCTAGATTTAAGCAGAGACCTGGGAAGTACCCAAACAGATGAACAGGCAGGGAGGGAAAAGCCTCACCCAGCTGAAATTCCACAAGGGAATATGGCCAGAGCTCGACCTCCACTTGCAGGCAGACATGTTCCAGGGAATACTGAACAAGTTAGGAGAACCAAAGCCAAGGGCCTCCGTTTGGGTTCATTTGGCCAACAGCTTTACGGAAGTTTAAACGTGAACCAGGAAATTTCCCAGATAGGCCCAGATAAGGTGAGGGCAATGCTGCTGATAGTTGAAAAGCCATGAGGAAATACAGCGAGAGCTGATTCTTCACCAGAGGGCAGTAGTCATAGAATCCCTACAGTGCAGAAGGAGGCCCTTTGGCCCATCGAGACTGCACCAACCACAATGCCACCCAGGCCCTATCCCTAACCCCATGGACCCTCCTGGTCCCCCTGACACAAAGGGGCAACTTACCATGGCCAACCCATCTAACCCGCACACCATTGGAGTGTGGGAGGAAACTGGAGCACCCAGGGAAAACCCATGCAGACATGGATGGAATTACAAACTCCACACATTAAGTGGCCCGAGGCCAGAATTGAACCTGGGTTCCTGGTGCTGTGAGCGACAGTGTTAACCATTGTGCCACCATGCCATCCCAAAATACCTTTCCAGAAGATGTTCCAAAAGACATGGAATCTACCACGCAACTGACCAGCAGAGAGATCCAACTAGAGATCCATACCCACCCACCTTGATGCAGAGACACAAGGCAACCTAGCAGAGTTGTGCACTGCATTGAAAATAACCCAGACTAGGCCATCAGCAGCGGTGTACTCCCACTGGGTATGGACACACGAGGGACACCTTCCATAAGGCAGTCTTCCTGTCACCTGGGCCCCAAAAGCTTGGCCCACATTCAGAAGATTACCTGCCTCTTGCAGTGCCAACTCCTAGCACCCAACAGCTGTGAAGAGGCCAAAGTCCCACTAAAGAACCCCAACCTCCTAAAAACCAGCTTGGCCACAGTCAGGATTCTGGGTCAGGGAAACTTAATCCACAGGTTACTGAACTGGACAGGAAGGAGCTGAGTTGAACAAAAGCAGCTTAGCCCTTTGATCAAGAGACCTGGTGCTCACAGAGAAAGCCAGAACTCCATGCAGATAGCCACCTTGTAAACCCGCAGACCTTTAGAATATATGTGTTCAGGATTTGGACAGGCACAGACCTTGGAAAGGCACAAACGCTGGGGAGCAGGAGTTATTGCTCCTGTTAGCTGTATGTTTGACTTGTCAGTTTGAAGGAGCAAATGATTGCTTACTCCTTTACTTCATATTTTTCTTTCTTAAAGCCACATGAGAAAAAGTTAAATACAATTCATTACCCAACTACACCGCCCCCTCCCTGCACCCCCCTCCCCCCTCCAAGGCCAGGAGGACATTTGAGGACTGGGATAGACTAAGACCTCACACTATACATTTTTATAAAACAATGTACCATATATACTCATTGCAACTTGTAAGGTTCAAACTTACTTTGGTTGAACAAAATCATTAAGATGGTTGAACCTATGTATGCCTGTGATCCCAGAACAAAGGAAGCCTCTTTGCTGCTTTGGGAAAACTCACACCTCGTTATCTCTGAGGAGCCAATAACGATTCCCTGGGGACTGCACAGCCTGACTTCAGAGCGAGCTATACAAAGGGCCACTTGCATTGGATAACCCAGCAGAAGAGCGAGCATCTGCTAAGATAAAGGCTCTTCCAAGCTTCCTTTCAACTCATAAAGACGGGGGTGTTCAGCAGTCTTTGAATCCTAGCTGAATTCCAGATGATGAATACACATTCTTTTGTCAAAGACTTGGTACAGACGTGGAGAGGGCCATGTGATATAAATTTCTGGTTTATTGAATAGGTAATATTGCCTTGCTGAACTGAAGAGTTCAGCCACACACAGAAAGGATCTCTGCTTTTTTTTCAAGTTAGCAAAATCCTGCCAGAAAAATATTGCACTTTTATTCTCGCCACTTTGTCCCCCCATAATATTTTGAATTTACTTGTCGGATGCAATGTCAAAACAAGAGCAATGAATATGCGCCAAAGCGACAACCCATGGCAGAGTAACTATCCTGTTAATGTAATTTCTTTTACTGTAGCTATTTACCAGTGTCTTTGGTGTGGGATTGAAGACTGCGGATAAGTGGTATAGACAAGGGTTTCGGACATTAGAAGAAATAAAATCAGCCAAGGATTTGAAATTTACCAGAATGCAGAAGGCAGGTAATGTTTGGAACTGTGCATTGTTCAATTATCCTGTGCACTAATAACATAATAATCAAAATACACACTCTTATCCTGTTTACTTTGATTTTCTCATTACTTCCATGCTCCATAAGGGAATACATTACATTATAAAACAAATGTAAAGTAGTTCAAAACAGTTTGGGATATGCATTCATGTAATGAAATTTGTGGGGCATTGAGGATATATTGGGTTAGGCTTTCCTTCCTGATTCTGTCCAGAACTGCAATGAGACTTTCCAACACCTGATTTCACTTTCCTTGGCTAGGATTATTGTTGACCAATCCTTTCCTTCTGGCCCATGTAGAGGTCAGTCCCAAACCTATTTCCCTGTTATCTACCCTGGTTACTGTAGCTCGACAGGATTGCCTAGCAGAAGGCGGGATTAGGCTGAGATATTGGCAAGGAGGCTCCAGAAGTATTCTGATAAGAAAAGAGGGCCTGGTAGAGAGGCCTCTACTCATTCCTTCTCCGTCCCAAAACTTCATCTCTGTGGCCATGGAATCATTAAAGGCCTCCAACTAAATTCTTTATTTTGTCCTTAGTGTCCTTTGTTGCCTCTTAGCACTGCTGCCTCACAGTGCCAGGGATCTGGGTTCAATTCCAGCCTTGGATTTGTGGCATTTGCACATTCTCTCCATGTTTGCGTGGGTTTCCTTCGGATGCTCCGGTTTCTTCCCAAAGTCCAAAAATGTGTAGGTTAGGTAAATTGGCCACGTTAAATGTGTGGGGTTACAGGGGTAGGATGGAGGAGAGAGCTTGGTAAGCTACTCCGTCAGACAGTCTGTGCAGCCTTGGTGGGCCAAATGGCTTCCTTCTGCACAATGGGGATTCTATAAATTTGGGTTATTCAATGGTGTACGCACCACTCTGATTTTCCTCCATTGTACCGGTGAGCTCCCCCTTGGTGCTTTAAATCCCGCTTCTAAAATGATCCCAACCTGGGAAACGGGATCAGGATTGAGGTGGTCTCAGTGATGTGAGTGAATCCATTCCCCCCCACCTCCACTCCCTGTTCTCCCGTTGTGAGAATCTGCATATTCTCTCTGAATTAATATGGTGATAAAATCTTCAAATTGCTGAGTCCCTCTCTAAACTTGTAGCCTTCCAAATGGCCTTTACATATTTTGCAGTAGATGACAATAGATTAGATGAAATGGCTGTTGTATTAAACGAGAATAATATCCTCACCAAACTAAATCATGCTCCATTATTTAAGGTGAGAATGCCATATACTGGGGACTGTAAAGTTTTTGACAGTCTGCTTTTCATCCTGAGTGTGGAAAATTTTAACTTACTCAAAATCCTTCCACTAGCAAAGAGTTAAAAATCAGACCAAATGAGTCAATAAAGGGTGGTGAATCTCTGGAATTCTCTGCCCGTTGAAGTGGTGGAGGCTGCCTCGCTAAATATTTTTAAGACGCGGGTTGATGGGTTTTTGATAAGAGAGGGGATTAAGGGTTATGGGGAGAGGGCGGGAAAGTGGAACTGAGCCACGACAGATCAGCCATGATCTTATTGAATGGCGGGGCAGGCTCAAAGGGCTAGATGGCCTACTCCTGCTCCTATTTCTTATGTTCTTATGTTCTTAAAATTGCAAGTTTTCTGATATTGTCATATGTCATCCCCAAAGGAAAATAAACTGATGTAAATAACATAAAATTGCAATGTATATTACAATACGTGTATACATATTACACATATGTACATATACAAAGGTGTGCAGGTTAGGTGTATTACCCATGCTAAATTGTCCCTTAGTGTCAGGAGGTAAATGCATGGGGTTATGGGGATAGGGCCTGGATGGGATTTGGGTCAGTGCAGGCTCAATAGGCCGAATGGCCTCCTTCTGCACTGTAGGATTCTGTGATTCTATATAAATAGTTATAATAGCAATGGTAATTGTAATAGCAAAATTCTCGGCATAACAGAAACTCTTACCGACAGAATTAAAAGGGAACCATTGTTATCGACAGGTCCTCAGGTATTCTGGTGAGAAAAATTCTCTTGAAATATTTTTCACCCTGAACAGCCTCTTCATATTAACTGTGCCGTACCTTTAAACTTAATTCTGGGACAATGCCCATGCAGTGCCTCAAAAGCAGGCAGATTGTGAACGACATGTACACTACCTTTGCAAATTTGAGGGAGCATTGTAAGGTAATGTTATAGTGGGATATAGCGCTAATGAAGAGGGCTTTTAGCGCAGCGGGTAGCATCCCTGCTTCGAGTCCCACCCCAGGACATGATGCTCAAAGTAGGTTTCTTCATGATGCAGCCAAACAGACGGATTATCAACTTGTAAATTTTGCCAACATGTGCAAGTGACAAGTGGTGAGAGAGGGAGAGATTCCTGGTCAGCCATATGATGGAAAGAACATTGGAGCCTCCACCATCACTATCTGGAACTCCAGACTACAACCTAGAAATTGTAATAAAAGTGAAAAAGTAGTAATTGTTTGGTCAGAATTTTTCCTGCCACGCTAGCCCCAAGACTAGAGAATTCCATCTGAGGTCAACAGACCTTTGCGTGGTCCATGTCCCACCCACTACCATTCCCGTGATGGGTGGGAAGGGAAACTTCCGCCCTTTGAAAGTGCATGTTGCCACAGCAACTCAAACTCTCTGAGTGAACTGTAACACAGCACCACCAATAGCATTAATAGTAGCTGAAATGTTAGCAGCCCTCTACACCAGTAACTCTTACTGAGCCAAGTCCTGGTTGATCCTGGTCTTGGATGTTTATTATTTGCATCATTTTGTTTCAATCAAAACAGCTGAAATCCAACCAATAAATTTGCTTCTAACCATTAGTAAGATTAGAGACCAGTGAAAGCAAAATAGAATTTGGTTACAGAAAAGAGACATTCATATACTTACAGAATATCTTGGAATTTTCTCTACTTTTATCAGTCAGAGATTTCTCATATTCCCTCTCTGCTTTCCTAATTGCTTTCTTAAGCTCCACCCCTGCACTTTCTATACCTCACTAATGCCTCCACTGATTTACTTCCCTTGTACTTTTTAAAAGCCTTTCTTTTCCTTCTCATTGTATGCTGAATATCTCTGGTCATCCATGGTTCTCTGGGCTTGTTATTCCTACCTATCATTTCAGAGGGAACATGCTGGGCTTGCACCTTCCTCATTTCCTTTTTGAACGCCCCTGCCCCCCCACACCCACTCTTCTGTAGATTTTCTCATTAGTAGCTATTCCCAGTCTACCTTGGCCAGATCCTGTCTTATTTTACTAAAATCCGCTCTCCCCCATCCAAAACATTTCTTTTGTGTATTTCTTTGTCCAGATCAAGCTTAAATTGTACCATGTGCGTAGAACCCCACAGATTTGAATCCAGAGGCTGGAGAAACAGCTGAACTGGAGTTATTGAGTAATTGACCTACACTGAAACAAGGTCTAATATTTGGTATTTGGTGGAACGCTTTCAATCTGTGTTCCTGCATGGCTATGTTAAAATAAATCTGCTAATGAATAGGAGATCGTAGGCCTGATTCATCCCCTCAGTCCACTTGAACGCAAAATAACACCTCTGAATTACAATCTGCCTGACCTGATCTGAACCCTATAGTTTGTTCAGGTTTGGGTCATTCTACTTTTTTAAAGTTTATTTATTAGTGTCACAAGTAGGCTTACATTAATATGGCAATGAAGTTACTGTGAAATACCCCTAGCCGCCACACTCCAGCACCTGTTTGGGTATCCTGCGGGGGAATTTAGCCAGTCCAATGCGCCTAACCAGCATGTCTTTCGGACTGTGGGAGGAAATTGGAGCACTTGGAGGAAACCCACATAGATATGGGAAAGACGTACAGACTCTGCACAGACAGTGACCTAAGATGGGAATTAAACCCGGGTCCCCGGCACTGTGAGGCAGCAGTGCTAACCACTGTGCCACCTTAATGTTTTCACATATCTCAGGAGCAGCCCTTATCCTTGGCAGGAGCTCCTATCTGGAAATAGTTCAGAGGCTTTCAGCAATAGCTGTGACCTTCTTGCCCTTCCGATTGCTATCTTCCTGCTGTTCATGAGAAAATAAGGCTGTTGTTCCTTGTTGTCTGTGGCCTTTCTCATTGCCTTCAACCCTCTATTCTGAGTGAGGCATGGGCAAGTATTCACTGTGCACTTGGCTGTCTGCTAAGTAATAACCCACAGAAATGAGTGGAGAGATATATTCTGCCTCGTTTTTACGGCCTTTGATTGCTCGCATGTGCTATAAGTTGTGAGCACCTGAGCAGAAACCCCAGAACAACAATGGTAAAACAGAAGGTGCATTAATGTAGCTCCATTGCTTTGTGCTTGGTAATTATATGGCAGATTCTGGTTTTGTGTTCAAGTTACCGGCTGGAATTCCCCAGCTGTTCACGCCTTGCCAGTGAGAACGGAAAATTTCTTACTAAGCCATATCTCCATTCAGAGAAGCGGGGCTGGAGAATCCCAGCTGCAAGCGAGGTTGGAGAATCTACAACTCACAATCTCAGGAGAGACACTCTATAGTTAAAGAACAAAGAAAAGCACAGCACAGGAACAGGCCCTATGGCTGCCAAGCCTGTGCCGATCATGATGCCCTAACTAAACTAAAAAAAAACCCTCTGCTCTTACTCAGTCCACATCTCTCTATTCCCTCTCTATTCATGTACCTATCCAGATGCCTTTAAATGTTGCTAATGTGCCTACTTCCACCACCTGTGTTCCAGGCAGCCACTCCTCTCTGTGTGAGAAACCTCCCTCACACATCCCCCTTAAACTTTCCTCCTCTCACCTTGAACCTTTGTCCCCTTGATGACTTGTAGTCAACTCTTCAATCCTGGGAAGAAGCCTCTGACTATCCATCCTGTCTATGCCTCCCCTAATTTTGTAGAGCTCTCTCAGGTCTCCCCTCAGCCTCTGTCTTTCCAGTGAAAACAATCCTAGTTTATTCAACCTCTCCTCATAGCCAACACCCACAAGACCAGGCAACATCCTGGTGAACCTTCTTTGCAGAGCTCTCTCCAAAGCTTCCATGTCCTTCTGGTGGTGCGGTGACCAGAACTGCACACAATACTCCAAATGTGGCCTGAACAAGGTTTTACATAGCTGCAACATGATTTCCCAACTCTTGTACTCAGTGAAGGCAAGCTTGCTATATGCCTTCTTAATCACCTTGGCCACCTGTGTTGCCAGTTTTAGGGAATTGTGGACTTGCACACCCAGATCCCTCTGTATGTTAATTTTCCTAAGGGTTCTGCCATTGAAAGTATAATTCACATCTAAGTTTAATCCTCCAAAACGCAACACCTCGCATTTGTCCAGATTAAACTTCATCTGCCATTTCTGTACCCAAGTCTCCAATCTATCTATATCCTGTCGTATCCTTTAATAATCCATGGCACTATCAGCAATTCCACCAATCTTCATGTCATCCGCAAACTGACTATTATCCACATTTTACTCCAAATCTTTCATATATACAACATTGATCCCAGCACTAATCCCTGCAGAACACCACTAGCTACAGATCTCCATTCTGAAAAACACCCTTCCACCACTACTCTCTGTCTTCTATACCCAAGCCAGTTCTGTATCCATCATGCCAGCCTACCCCGAATCCCATGTGATTTTAGTTCTTGTACCAATCTGCCATGTGGGATCTTGTCAAACCTCTTACTAAAGTTTATATAAACTACATCCATAGCCCTTCCCTCATCAATTATCTTTGTCAATTCTTCAAACAACTTAATCAAGTTGGTGATCCATGTATGACCTTTCCCATACAAAACCATGCTGCCTGTCATTAACTAGTCCATTTCCCTCCAAATGTGCATGTATCCTGTCCCTTAATATTTTCTCCAAAAGCTTTGCACCACTTATGTCAGGCTCACCGGCCTATAATTTCCTGGATTATCCCTGCTTCTTTCCTTAAACACGGCAACAACATTGGCTATCCTCCAGTCCTTTGGAACCTTCTCTGTGGTCAAAGAGGATGTGAAGATATCTGTTAAGGCCCCAGCTATTTCTTCCCATGCCATCTGCAGAAACCTGGGATAGATCCCATCCAGCCTCAGGGACTTGTCTACCTTAATGCAATTTAGGATATTCAACACTTCCTCCTTTGATATATTGACGTTCTCTAGAATATTCACATGTCTATTACTGATCTTAACATCCATCATATCCCTCTCCTTGGTGAATACCGATACAGAGCAGTTAGATTTGTTCTACTTCTCTGATGACTGGTGGAATGTAACGAGGTCTGGACAGGAATCAAAGACTGTGCTCCATCTGGAATTTAGCCTATATTTATTTTTAAATAGTACAGTGTGGGTGTGGTACCTTCTTTTACTTTCTGAGGGAGAAACAGGAATCCTGCACTTCCTTGTCAGGCCTCCCTGACTTTGCAATTACCTGAGATGTACTCCCAGTGGTATAATAACTCCAGGCTGTAAAGGAACAGTGCTTTATTTCACAAAATGAAGTAAAGCAAAAACCTGTGATGAACTCAAGTCTCAAATGGGAAAATGAATAATGGACCCACTCAGGGGCTTGCTTTATAGAGGGCTCGGTATACAAGCTCTGCCTGGTTAGTTAATTACCAATCTCCAGGGAGCTCATATTCAAATAGGTCTATAGGGAGGTCAATCAATGATTCCTCATGCCAGTCATGGGGGTTATCACAAGTGTCCTGTGCACAAATTTAATGGATTTTAAAGTAGGTTTACCTCCAGCCGACCTCAGAACATTAGTGAGGATCAGCTGAGGGGATTTCCATCTGACTGATCAGAGCACAATTACTGGGCCCACTGGATTTTCAGGGCCTAGGGATCCAGTAGGATTATTACTTGTAGAAGGTGTGTTATGGAAATGGACTAATAAAATCCTTTAACCCAAGGCCTGAGGTCAAACTCTGCTATCATGTATAAAGTATTGTTTATCTTTTGCCCTTTTATTATCTGGGAAGTATAAGGATGGCACATGAGACAAGACTGCTTTACACATGCAGACCAGATTACACTCGATATATACAGTTAGGCAATGAAGTTTGGAAGAAACAATTGGCCAGGCTGCAAGAACACTTACACATGTAGGCTCAGCTTGCACTGTCCACTGGCGCATGATGATTCCTCCCACTGTTGAAGTCCCTATCGGCCAGTGCCAGTACAAGTTTGTGCCTCTGCATTTGCTGACATCAAAACAAACACCAAAATGCCATGGGCTGCGATCTTCTGGTTGCATCGCGCTCAGTGCTGATTGTGTTAGAATGGAGCAGGGCCAGAGAATCGCAGTGAGGGGTTTAATGCATTCAGCACTGGTGCGAAACCCCACTGGAATCCACCCACCCACCACTCCCGGACAGAACCTGTTTCCTGCCCGTACTGGGGATGGGGCCTGAGTGGGTGGAGCATGAGGAGGGGTGGGGCATGAGTGGGGGACGGCTCGCAAAGCAGAAGGGTCATGGGGGGGGTGGTGGGGATCAAGAAGAGAGGGATATGTGGGGGGAGGGGGAGATGTAAGGGGGGAACTATTGGAAGAGCCCCAATGCCACAATTCTGGTGATTTTTGTTGGGGAGAGGAGCAGTCCCCAATATCTGTGTGGGGGGTGGAGGGAGGGGTCTTCAATTTCACTTTGAGATCGGGGCATCCTTTAAAAACAGTGCCTGATCTCTGTGAAGCTGCGTTAGCTGGCGCGTTTGGGACCTGCACCTCTCAGAACTGTTGCAAGACTTTCCCCTCTCCCAAAAATATGACTAAGGTCCTGATTTTTCCAGCACGGCTGCCCCGAAATCGGGCGGGCGAGGCTCACAAAACAACATTCCCCACTGGCCTCGGGCGTGATCTTACGAGTCTCGGGCTGGCGTGCCGGTAAATTCAGGGCCTATGTGTGGGAAAGGTACCATCCGATTCATGCCAGCACACACAGCTTTCTCACCCAGAATGACTCTTGGTCATGTTTTGGAAAAATCATGCACGTGCTCTCTGATGCATCCTTTCACCACTGCCCTGTTACCTTATTTGTGTCCTCCTGTCGTGAGCTGCAGTCTATCTGGCAGTGGTGATGCTCAATTATTTTAGGGTAGCAAAATAACTCTGCATTTCACTGAACGCTTGGCAATCTCCACACAATCAGCTTTTGCAAAATTCCAATGCGGGGAATTGTAACGTTAGCACATGTTCACAGCCTGGGAAATTAAATACAACAAGGTGTAACCTGGTAAACAGAGGTTACTGGCTGCCATTTTGGATGCTTTTACTGGGACTAACGTGACACTCTAATCCTGAGAAAAATCCACAAACCTGCTTCCATTTTTCTCCAGATCTGCTATGTTTTTAAAGTCAGAGTTCTGCAGTCCCGGCTCTGATGTTATCAACACTAATACATGTGCGCAAAGTGCGCCCCCTGCAGTTGTGATGTCACCAAACACAGCCTGGGAGAAATTGGTCAAAATGAAACTGTGAGCGCAATTCTCCAAAAAAAAAGACAAAGTGCTATTTTCGATGGGAAGTCAGTGCGATTGCCATTGGGTTAATCGGCACGGTCCTGATTGTAATCCTCCGCCCCGGTGTAATTTTTCTGGAGCTTTGTGCTATGAACAAAATAAGTGTGGCCTAAAGACACCAGCAAGGCCTACTTCTCAGAGTCCTTTTTAGAAGGTGTTCCAATCTCAGATTAACCTTTAAGGCCACACACCCATCACCAGCATCAAAAGGCCCCACCACCACCACATATGTGAGCACCTGCTATGGGCTCACTTATAGGCTCTGCCCCCATCAGGCCCCACCCCTTGGCAGTGTCAACCTGGCGATTCCGACCTGGCTTTGCCAGGGTACCAGTGAGCTGCCCAGCCATGTCCCTGACCACCCAAAGCCTACGATGGCCTCCTAGACCTCCCCCCTCCCAATGTGCTCGTTGTGTCTTGTTTCTGTTTCCGGAGACCAGGAGTGATTCCCTCTGGCTTCACGTCACACCAGCGGTCGGGAGAATTTAAGGAGGCTGGAGAATTCCACTTAAAGCCGATTTTGAATATTTAAATGAATATATTCATGTATGCTAATTTGGTTCGTGCCCAGCGAGGGTGGGCATTACTGCAGACCTTGTTTCTTAGGCATTTTTAATTTGTATGAGGGTATCTTCTGCTGTTGTGATTTATAAAAATTAGCTTCAGGGTGTAAAATGTAAGGTCAACATTAACTAAATTGGTTTAAATTTAGGATGCAATTACACATCAAAGTGTTAATGAAACTTCCCTCTCCTTAGGTTTTTTGTATTATGAAGACATCAATAATGCTGTAAGAAGAGCAGAGGCAGAAGCTGTAGGTCAAATTATAGAAAATATTCTCCATGAATGTACACCTGATGTGACTCTGACTTTAACTGGGGGGTTTAGAAGGTGAGTAAAACATATTACATTTGTATCTGATTCTTTTAGAAATTTCTAGCTATATAGAGACTAACCGGGGTGAAAAAGGAACATGGCACCTGAAACAGTGTGAAGCTACCTGAACAATCAGATAGCATGGTGTTGTAGTATTTGTTAGTTTATGAATGATAACAGTTGTGATATTCTGCGCGTGCCATTGTAACGTAAGGGGTTCAGCAGAGCAAGGATTAATGTGGGTTTGTGGAATAGTACCACCCGCAGTATAATGTATAGAGTCACACGGTAATAGACCCAGGGAGAACACTCTCTAAGCGGCTAATCTGCATAGTAAGACAGTAAAATGGGATCTGTAAATCGTTAAAAGACTAACATTACCGAGACACCGCTGCAACAGTGAGACACTGTAGGTATAACATGGCTGGCAGCAGTTGGAGATCAGCCCTGTCAGCATAGACAACATACCCTTATGTCCTTATCCAACATGTCCTTATCTGAGGAAGTATCCTTGCTATAGAAGGAGTACTGTGAACGTTTACCAGGCTGCTTCCTGGGATGGCAGATCTGTCACATGAGGACAGACCAAGTCGGTTAGGATAGTATTCACTAGAGTTTAGAAGAGTGAGAGGGGACCTCATAGAAACTTATAAAATTCTAACAGGGTTAGACAGGGTAGATTCAGAAAGAATGTTCCCAATAGTGGGGGAATCCAGAACGAAGGCCATAGGATAAGGGATAAACCTTTTAGAACAGAGGTGAGGAGAAATTTCTTCACTCAAGGGTGGTGAATGTGTGGATTTCACTATCATGGAATGTAGTTGAGGCCAAAACATTGTGTGATTTCAAGAAGAAATTAGATGTAGCTCTTGGAGATAAAGGCATCAAGGGATATAGGAGGAAGGGTGGGATCAGGATCTTGAATTTGATGATCAGCCATGATCAAAATGAACAGCAGAGCAGGCTAGAAGGGCCGAATGGCCTACTCCTCCTTCTAGTTTCTATATGGTGACAGCAGACTATCACACATTACAATGCGAGTGGCAGTGGTCAGATTATCATACAACATGGTGATTAGCAGTGGCACTTTAAACAATGAACGTGGAGCAGGATCCCAAGGCAACAGAAGTGGACGAGAGATGTGTGCACCTAAGGAGAAAAATTAAAGGCACAGTTGAAGAAGCTTTGCTACAGGCTTGGAAGTTTGGAATTCACCAGGGTGGAAGGCCATTGTGAGATCACTGAGTAACGCAGAGTAAGAAGAAACCTGGTCAGATCACAAGACGGGTGAGCACAACTACAAAAGTTGCGAGACCTTGGGCAGGATTTTCCGATCATGCTTGCCCCGAACTGGAAAATCCTGCCCAAGGTCAACAAACTTTTCCATGGTCTATCCCTTGTCCGCTCCGATTCCCGTGGCGGGCAGAATGTGAATGTTTGTCCCCATGAGTGAGGCTGTTAAGACATTTAGTTAGATCACAAGATGGTGAGCAAAGTTACAAAAGTTGCAAGGTTCTTGAGTGACACAGAGTGAAGAACGCTGCACAGTTCCCAAGATGGTGAGCAAAACTTGGGAAGCTTTACTTACATTGAAAAGGTGGCAGGTCCCCGACTCAGCATATCCATAGAGAGACTGGAAGAGTTATAAAAACAGCAGACAGAGCTAGAAGAAACGCTGTAGATTAAAGAAGAAACTACTGAGAAAAGAAGAAAGATACCTGAAAAATAAACAAAGGGCAGGCAGCACAGAGGAGAAAAGTGCCGTCAATTTAAATTCAGAAAGAAGGGCTTTGATTGGACCATGAGCCCACCAAACTCCCAAAGGAGGGACATTCACAAAGAGCGTAAAGTCCAACAGCAACAAAAAAAACCCCAGAAATAATCTCCTGGTAAAGAATTGTTGCTGTTTTGAAACTTTAAAGAAAATGTTTGAAAACAACTCTGATAAAAGTACGTCTGCCAAATCTCCCAAAGTTCAAAGAACCTGCAGAGAAAGTAAAAAGGAAAGAATTGCCCAGAAAAAAATACTTCTTCCCTGAAAGATGAAAACAGAAGGCCCATGATTGCTGGGGGGCCTGCCAAAAGCAGAAAAGCACAATAATCTCACAACAAAGGAACTGGTGGCTATAGAGACAGCCTGAGTTAAAAAAAATTAGCACACTCAGTCTTAAAGGAGATACCCAATTTAAAGCTGTAAATACAAGAAAATACAAGTGACCATGGACAGAAAATGAGAAGAGCCAGGTGAATTTTGGCTAAGAAAATGTCTACACCAGATACAAGAGTGATCTAGTACACTTCCAATAAAACACTAAGGGAAGTGAGAGGTTTGATTTGATTTGTTATTGTCACACGTATTGGTAAATATTGAAAAGTATTATTCTTGTGCACTGTACAGGCAAACATACTGTTCATAGAGTATATAGGGGAGAAGGAAAGGAGAGAGTGAAAATATAGTAATACTGTCATAGCTAGGGTGTACAGAAAGATCAACTTAGTATATCGTAGATCCATAATGGAGTGCAAGTGCTGAGGCTTGGCGGGTGAAACTAGAACCAGTGGGCATGGCCTCAAAATAAGGGGGAACAGATTTAGGACTGAGTTGAGGAAGAAATTCTTCACACAAAGCATTGTGAATCTGTGGAATTCCCTGTACAGTGAAGCGGTTGAGTCCAACTCATTGAATGTTTTTAAGGCAAGGATAGATAGATTTTTGAACAGTAAAGGAATGAAGGCTTATGGTGAGTGGGCGGGTAAGTGGAACTGAGTCTATGCAAAGATCAGCCATGATTTTATTGAATGGCGGAGCAGACTCATGGGGCCAGATGGCCTACTCCTGCTCCTAGTTGTGCTTGCAGCACCCCATATTGAGCTGGCTAGTTTGGCAATTAAGTTGCTTCTAGATTTGACTTTAGCTGCAGTTGTTTTTAAATGTTCCTAGAACATTGTCCTATCAAACAATGAACAATGCTTCCTATCTAGGATCGAGATATGTTGGAAATGGTGGTGCTTTAACTTCTAGCCATTCATCTGGATGTTGGGCTTTTTATTGTCCTTTGCATAATAAAGGTGGAGTAAGCTGGATGTTACTTTTGCAGGGCTTGGCTAAGTTGCATGTGTTGTAGTATTGTTCAAGTTTTGCCAAGTCCTTGTTTAGGGTCTGCTCCAAGGCTCAAAGTCGGGGGTTGGAGTTGGGAGGCAGATATCATTGGCATATATGAAATTTCAGAAGGTAGTTTTTGGAAAATAATTTGTGCACAAGACGAAGCGGGTTGCAACCAGTACTGAATCTTTGGAGAGTATATTGGTTTGTACTTTCTATATATTTTTTTGCCTGTTCAAAGTGAACTCAGAACCTTTGGCTATTCAGTTAGTTGCCGGAGGGAGAGGGTCCGTAACAGTTTTAGGAGGAGGCCAATGTGCCAAATGGTGTGGTAGGTGGCTGTGAGGTCGGGGAACATAACACCCGTCTTCAGCGGTCTCTGAAAGCCATGTTCAGTGTAAATGCTATGGGCAGTCCTTGTGGAAACCAGATTGGTCGGTGCTGAGGACTTCTTACTGAGAACTGAGAACCATCGAGCTGAATGCAAAGATTGATAAGCTTGCAAAATGACTTTGAAAAGAAAACAGCAAACAACTGTTTGGCTGAGATGAACAGGTGGAAATGAAGGTTCCACTTGGGAAACATATACGTCCAGCAGGAACATGGTGGACGTCCTTAGGAAAGGGAAATTTAAATGGAACTTAGAAAGAAACGGAGAGCACAATCCCCTTAGTGCCTGAAAAAAAAACAGACGAATTGTTAACAAAGAGAACACAACTCAAAGGACAGCAGAGAATAAATCCAATGGAGATAAACCTGAAACACAGGGTTACCGTTCCTCCACATGTGACAGAGCTAAGTGTGGAAGAACTGTCAGGGCTCAAGACTATCTGAATTCATAAGGCAAGGAGCCTGAGATGATGGGAAAAGGAATCGCAAATAAAGATTGTAATACTCCACTGAAGGGGAGGAATGTTTTATATAGATAAGAAAGGGGGATGCTCTGATCCTGTATTCATGCTGTTGTAACGTAAGGGTACTTGGCAGAGCAAAGTTAACATTGGACATGGTATGATGTATAGAGTCACATGGCAATAGATTCTAAGAGAACTTTCTGTAAGTAGGCAGTCTGCACGCAAGGCAGTAACCGAGGGTCTGTAAATAGCTTTGAGTCAGGATGACCCTTTGTCAACATACAAGTCTCAAACTCCTCATCACTGAGACACCACTGCAGCTGTGAGACACTGCAGTTTCACAGTCACTTTGAAAAAAAGTTAGAGTTATGGTTGCTCAGTTTTTGCCAGGTTGCCATTTCGTCCTTTGAATTTTGGATCTGTTCATGCTGTTTTGAATGGATATCTGATTGTCAGCTTCAGGACTAGATACCACTTTTTTCAGCTAAACTTGAAATTTCACCTTGCAGAGGTAACATGCTTTGAAGTGTGACATTTATGAGGTGTGATGATTTTCAAAGGCACGCTGGCCACAGAGCTTTAATTATGTAGCTACGCTAGTTTTCATATATAGTAAATATTTCTGTTTCAAATGTTACTAACCCTATAAAACAAAACTAGATTATTTACAAGGATGCATCAGAAATCAATTGCTCTTGTGTAATTTACAATATATAGCAGGATTGTTGACACTGTGTAGGAGGAAATTGTATTTGCAATTTCATAGTGTGCCCCTGACACCAATTAAAATACATCAATATTCAGGTTTTTAAAACTTCATGCAATAAATAATTCTGTTTACTCATGTAATCATGAGCACATTACATGGAGCTTGGCTTATATTTTGATATGTCTTTTGGATTTGACTATTTTTTAATGAGCAAAGTTTGTCAGGGTTGTTGATCTGCGAAATCAGATAAGCCGAATACTGTGATGTGAATAATGCAACACATAAGACTCTGAGAGACTCAATATTGAATCTTATATTGCTGGTTTATAACATTGTAAATTATTTAAAAAATTTATGTCAACCGCTACTATTTTGATGCCGCGTTCAGCGGTGGCATTATGTAAACTGACAAAGACATAATTATTTCATTCATTTTATTGAATGTTTCACTATTAATCATAGGTAATACAGTGGTTTCATCCATATTTGTAAAACTCATAAGGCATACGGTGAAATGGCCGACCTTTGAGGCGGCTGAAATATTGGACAAATATATCAGACACCCTGTCAGGACTGGTGTCTGACTGAAGGGAATTACTAACTGGCAATATGCAGTTAAATAGCTTATTTTACACCATTCTCTTGTGAGAGGAGAAATGGCATGTGTCATGTATATGTGCACAAGAATATTCGGAGAATGTCACTTTTGTGTCGGTAACACGTTCAAGGTTACAAAATATAGCAGAGTGAAAGGCTTTGGTTTAAATACAAACTTTATCTTTACTTTCATGACTTACAGGCCTCCACTTCCTTCACTCTCCCCACTGACAATGTGTTGGACTTTACAGCCCCAGTTGGGCATCTAGCAAGGGCAGGATTGGAGAGGGGGAGGGGGGGTGCTCACATAAAACGTGTTGGATGGCTAGCTCACCTTCTTACCAACTTCCCACCCATTCTCCATAATACAGAGGTGGGTAAGGTGACCACTGGCCCTTAGGCCTAATGAACCTTTGAGTCATCAGTTATTGCCCACTTAAAGGCCTCAATACTTTTCCACTGCCATAATACCATTGGGTAGCAGCAGGCAAGCACAACTGAAAAGGCTGTTTATGTCACTGCAGTTAGTGAAAAGGCAGCAAGGAAAGGGATGTACATACCTTGGACGGTTCCCTGTGTGCATCAGGGGCAGCCCATTGAAGACTGTATCTCTACTCCCATGCCTCCATTTTCTATCTCCCTGCCTGGCCACCAACGCCCATGTCCTCATCATCCTTGCCCCCTGTCTATGATGCCTGATTCCTCCCTGCTTTAGAAGACCAGGGTTAACCTGGGTCTGCATCCACCTTTGACCTCTGTGGGCCTCTTTGCAGTCCCAGCAATGTCCACTACTGAATTCTGGCGCTGCTGGCCCTGCTAGAACCACCGGCCAATCTGATTGGCTATCAGCTCTTGTGGCTAGTACATCCTGTCAATGAGGGGCAGAAGTCCCACTCTCTGTTTGTTCAGGCCACGCCTGGAGTGTTACATAAGAACATAAGAACATAAGAAATAGGAGCAGGAGTAGGCCATCCAGCCCTTCGAGCCTGCCCCGCCATTCAATAAGATCATGGCTGATCTGTCGCTGCTCAGTTCCACATTCCCGCCCTCTCCCCATAACCCTTAATCCCCTCTCCTATCAAAAACCCATCAACCCGCGTCTTAAAAATATTTAGCGAGGCAGCCTCCACCACTTCAACGGGCAGAGAATTCCAGAGATTCACCACCCTTTGAGTGAAGAAGTTCCTCCTCAACTCCGTTTTAAACCGCCCCCCTTTTATCTTGAGGCTGTGCCCCCTAGTCCTACTGTCTTTTTTGAGCGGGAAGAGTCTTTCCACCTCTATCCTATCCATCCCATTCATCATCTTATACGTCTCAATGAGATCTCCTCTCATTCTTCTAAACTCTAACGAGTACAAGCCCAGTTTATTCAGCCTCTCCTCATAGCTCAACCCCCTCAACTCCGGTATCAGCCTAGTAAACCTCCTCTGCACTCCCTCCAAGGCCAAAATATCTTTGCGCAGGTGCGGCTACAGTGCAGTTACCACCGCGGGTCGGCCTTACTTAAAATCGAAGAAGAGTGGAACAGAGAGTAATGTCTTCACAACCCCTGTTCTCACCATGATAGTTTCATTGTAATATCACAATTTTTGCTATTTTGGTAAAATAGCTTACAGGATACATGACTATGCTGAGAATACTAGAATCATAGAACCCTACAGTGCAGAAAGAGGCCATTTGGCCCATCAAGTCTGCACTGAACACAATTCCACCCAGGCCCTACCCCCATATCCCTACATATTTACTGGCTAACCTACACATCTCAGGATTCTAAGGGGCAATTTTTAGCATGACCAATCAACCTAACCTCACATCTTTGGACTGTGGGAGGAAACCGGAGCACCCGGAGGGAACCCACGCAGACAGAAGGAGAATGTGCAAACTCCACACAGAGAGTGACCCAAGCCGGGAATCGAACCCAGGTCCCTGGAGCAGTGAAGCAGCAGTGCGAACCACTATGTAATGACTTTACTGCTATGCATTCATGTCACTATTCCTGCCACTGATTACATATATGTTTCTTAAAACACAGCAATTAACATTCAAGTAAATGGGCTGATATATGCAGCCATTCTTGGTGGGAAACATAGGGGCCAGGCCCACTCCATTGTGGGAAAGGTGCTGCGGGAGGTCTCCTGGCAGGGGCAAAACCTCACCCTGATTAAGGCTGAAGGGCAATTCCTAATGGGCGGGAGGATGATAACTAAGCTCAGTGTGTGCCCATTAGCCCTCAGCTCTGCAATTCAGTCATGCCTCAGGGATTAAATAGGCACTGCAGGCTTTCCTGCATTTCCAGAAAATCTTCCAGCAAATGCTGTCAGGTTTGCCTGTGGTTTCCTGGGCTCTCCCTTGTGGCAGGGTACTCTGTGCCTGGTTGAGTGATCCAGCATTGGGAAGAGGGAGTGATGGCCTAGTGGTATTATGGCTAGACTGTTCATCCAGAAACTCAGCTAATGTTCTGGGGACCCACGGCAGATGGTGGAATTTGAATTCAATATAAACTATTTGGAATTAAGAATCTACTAATGACCATGAGACCATCATTGATTGAAGTAATCTGATTCACTAATGTCCTTATCTGGTCAGGCTTACATGTGACTCCAGAGCCACAATAATGTGGTTGACTCTGAACTGCCCTCGGGCAACTGGGAGGGGCAATAAATGCTGGCCAGCGGCAAAGCCATGGATGAATAAAGGAAAAGGGGGACACTCGTTGAAAGCCGTACCTTGCCCTTGACCCTTAGCTCCCTGCCTCTCTCCCATGACCCCATCCTGCAACCCCCATATTGCCTTCATTCACTTAGGCCTGTGATCCTGGGATTATCCTGGGCCTGCAGTGGGCGCATTACCGACAGCTGCTGCTGGTTGCACTGGCGACGATGGGCAGCTGCCAGCTTCTGTCTGGCAATTCTTGGCAGGCAAGATTCAAATGGGACCCTCAACCATGGGGAAGGCCCAATGGTGGCCACCTAATTGCCTGAATGTTACTTGACTGATAAGCCAGTTAGTCCAACAGAATCCTAACCCATAGATTTTGAACTGGTTTGAAAAAGACATAACTCCTCTCAGATATAACATCCAGTCACTGCAAAGAATTTGGCTCTAGCTGTTCAACAAAGTGAACGTAGTGTAAAAACCTTGCTCAAGTGGATGACAATGCCCTTTAAAAATTTATAGTGAGATTTTCCTCTTTTTCACATTAAGAGGTTACAGTTGCTTTCAAAATGCCAGGTGTAAGCAGTTTTCCTGCAGACAGTTTTATACAGCACAGCATCAATGGTGAGGCTTCAAAGTAACCTGGTCAATCCTAGTTAACGATGTCTGGGGGATGGTGGGAAGGATTTTATGTGGGAATTCCAGGATATCAATTGAACTCACTAATGAGCCACTTAAACCCAATTATATTTGAGCTGATTGGGATTAAATAGTGGTGTAATAGAATCATAGAATGATAGAACCCCAAATGTGCAGAAGGAGGCCATTTGGCCCATCGAACCTGCACCGACAACAATCTCACCTAGGCCCTATCCCGTAACTCAGTATATTTACCTTGCCAATCCACCGATACTAAGAGGCAATTTTGCCATGGTCAATCCACTTAACCTGCACATCTTTGGAGTGTGGGAGGAACCCATGTAGATATGGGGAGAATGTGCAAACTCCACACAGACAGGGACCGAGGGCCAGAATTGAACCCGGGTCCCTGGCCCTGTGAGGCAACAGTGCTAACCACTGTGCCACCAAGAATTTGCATGGATACAAAAAAAAATAGAACTTGCATGGGTTTCCTGTAGCTCCTGAGAGCTGCCCAGCAAACCCTTGTCGTACCTCATGGTGAGGTGGTCCCTCTTTGACAGGCACTTGTCCAATCAAGGGAGCCAGAATCTGGAAGATGAGGGGTGGAGAGGGGTGGGGTGTGTGAGTTGAGCTGTTGATAGCTGTGCCCATGCCCTTGCATTTGAGCACCTTTCCTCATTCCCCCCTGCCCCCCACTTTTCTAATGACCCACTGCCTGCAAGCCCCATTTTGCCCACTTACCTGTCTCCAGGGATCCAGCCACGACTTACCGACACCGACTACTACTGGCAATGAAGAGGTGCCAACCTCTGTTTGGCTGGCAGCTTTTGAGGTGGAAGTTTTGCTCGACTGTGTTCATGATCATACAGGAGATTTGATTCCCTGGCCAGGTAAGTGACTGACTCCACTTAAATAGCCTCCAGCATCCCAGAGAGAAGCAACATGGAGTTCTCCAACCCAGCGAGGATGGCGGGGTGGGGGAGAGGTTTCCCATTGAACGGACAAAATTCTGTTCCTGAAACCAAGGCCAGAGTATGACACAGACACTGACTGAGAGAATGCAGCTGCAAATATAACAGGGCCACATTGGCAGTCCAGGCTCTTAACCAAGATACATTAGCATGATCCCATTTACAGGATCATGTGTAACCCAGAGAGCGTCTTTAAAAACCTTCCGCAACATTGCCCTCTACATTTCCTTAAACATCATTAATATGTATAATTTTTTATTTTCCGACATTATCCAGGATATAGGCTGGAATTTTACTGGCATGCCCGCCCCAATTCCAGGGGCCGGCGAGGCTCGGAGAATGGGATTCTCCATTGGTCTTGGGTGGGATCGTACGATCGTTGGGTGGACATGCTGGTAAAATTCTGCCCTTTATGCTGGCAGGATATTACGGTCCCATCAACGCGGGTGAAATGGGGATTGCAGGGAGTGAGTCGCCAGCAAGGTGGGGGGGGGGGGAGGCGGGGAGGTGGGGAAAGGTGCACCCACACCACAGGTTTCCTGGCAGTGGAAGGTGCGTTTACCGACAACGGGCGCAGAAGATCCCCCGCCAATGATTGGTACACCTCTACCATCAAACAAACCGCGTAGAGAAAGAAACATTCCATTCATGTTTGTACATGTAGATTCACACTAATAACAACAGGTTTTAATGTAGGAGTGGTTGCCTGCACAGAGTATAAAATGAAACTAAACACTCCAGTGACATCACCATCAAATCATGTGCCTACCTCTTAAAGCGACCATCTAACCACTTAATATATAACACAGGATCCTCATCGGGGCTCCACTAGAGAAGGTTTCAATGTCATTAAAATAACAAGTTCCTATAGCCCTTCTTGAAACATTTCTGAACAGTATCTGGGTGTACCATGGAAAATGCTACTTGGCACCAGAGGCTTATCCATGGTTATTGTTTCCCCATGTCATCAAGGAGATAGTATCCTGTCTCAGGTCGATCTGTTTCTTTTGGTTTATTAGCAATGGAAAAGATAGGGTCAACCTTTTCTGAACTCCCTTGATGGGCTCAAGTAGTGGTCTGCAATGTATGGGAAAGAGTCACTCATTGTGATTGCCCATGTAGCGGCCAATTGTGGCCAGAATTAGACTTGTTGTCCAATTTCAGATGACGGGCATGTTCCCGCACCGAGGGAGCCAGTCAGAGATCTTCCAGCTTGAAAGGGGCAGGGTGAAGGCTAAGTGATGATGAGGGTGCTTCAAACTGCCCCTCTGTCAAGTGTGTTTTCAAGATTGAATAAAAGATGGCTTTTAGGCCATCAGTGTTGGGGCTGGTGTGAGGACACCTTACAGTGAGGGCTGTGACTTCTGCTGCACCCAGGCAGTCAGGGAGGCACTCTGTAGATCTGCTACAGGGTGTGGCGCACCACCAGGCCATTTGGCCTTCAGGTACTCGAAGGACAACTCGTTCCGTTAGGCGGAAACAGATCCACTTTATCCTGCTTCAGAGAAGCAGAATGAGAAACAGTGCAATTTTTAAAAATATTATTTCCAATGCCCTTTCCACATTTTTATAATCTGGAAATAGAATGTAATAAGAAGGAAGAGTTGCTACGGCTATCAACCCTTTTGGTCTCATCAGCCCTCTCACAGCTTATTAAAAATGGGAGCTGGTTGTGATTCACGTCACTTTGTGCCTTTGGGTCCCCAGTTCCTGATCTGCTTTTTTTCCTTGGTGTGCCTCTCATTAAGCATTCATGGAGGGTTTACAAGGGTAAAACTATTGCTCATTACATTATCACCACTGGGAGTGAAGAAAATTATCTAATTAAGGATGCTGCAGCTGAATAAGGGAGCACGTGCTTGTGGGGATTCAGGGACAGTACAGAAGAGAGCGAAAGCAGCCAGTGTGCATGAAGTAGCAGTAGTCTCATGAGGGGGGGCGGCGGGGACATTCAGCAGCCAAAATGCTCCCAGGGATTCTTTAGCATCCGTGAATGTTTAACCTCTGGAATAGAGGGATACAGCGAATAGACTCCTTGGGGACCGTGAATAGGAAGGCCGTGAGAAGGTGGTGCAGACGTTATGGAAGCAGGTTGCCTCGGCGATCAATCAGTGAACCCATCAATAAACCAGAGACCACCAAACAGGTTTAGTGCCCCACAGTGCTGACCAAATCAAATGGACACACTATTCCCCATTCACAACCAGCAAGAGTGATAAAAGCACCTTCTTATCAACCACATTCTCCCTGTACCATTAATCATTACCTGATTTGGGTTGTGTGCGGTCAGTCTCAAATCACCTCATAAATATTCACTGCCGAACAAGGCACAAACCTCAGTGAAACACGGGAAACAACCCATCTCAAGGAACACTGTCTATTTTGGATAAAGGCTTCCGATGCAAAAGAAATAAGAAAAGGATTTTTTTTCTTTCTTAGAATCATAGAATATTCTCCACTCGTTCCTGACAGTTGTTATCTGTAAATGTGCAGGCGGAGTTAAAGTTGACTTTGAGTGCTGTGGTGTACAGAAACATGTTGAAAACCGCTGATTCATCCCACTTTCACACACATGGGAATGTAGGAAGTGAGGACTGAGGACCAGGAGTAGGCTATTTGGTCTTTCAAACCTGCTCTGCATTTGATAAGACCATGGTTGATTGGACTGTGGTCTCAGCTCTAATTTCCTGTCTGCCGCTGCCCCTCCCCCCATCCACCCCCACCCCCACCATCTCCCCCCACCCCCACCATCTCCCCATCCCCCACCCCCCACCATCCCCTCCATCCCCCCATCCCCCCCATAACCCTTGACTCCCTGTCTTTCAAAAACTCAGTCTTGAAGACATTCAATGACCCAGCTTCCACTGCTTCCTGTAGAAGAGCGATGACCCTCTGAGAATGAAAATTTCTCCTAATTTCTGTCTTAAAGAGGAGACCTCGAGGAAGTTACATGAACCCTTATATACGCACACACACAATTTCCCCAGAAGAACTGGGAGTCCCTTGTCCTTGTCATCTTGCCACATGACACAGGGGGCGGAATTTTCCTGTCCCACCCACCACAGACAAACGGTGTGCCCTTGAAAGCTGTGCAGAGTTGACTATTTCATTGCCTTTTTCCAAGGTAGTTTGAAAGAAACGGAGATTGCATTCTCATAGCTGTTTTATTTCAGGCAAGCGGCAAATTGGTTTTAAAAATATTATAATTGTGCTATTTTGTTATAAACACATGCAACAAATACAGTTGTTCACTGGAATTCTACTGCCCGCCCAGGTGAGGGGCGGACAATGGAAATGTCCATAGATCTTGGGCAGGAACTTCCAGTCTTGCTTGAGCGAGGCTGTAACATCCTGCCTGCTATGTAAGAAACAGAACTGGATAACAACAGCTACTCATAGCCCTTTTGCTGTTGCTTGGCAATTGAAACATTGTTAACAGAGGCTAAATTTCTTTATCACTTGTCACTGTAAACTGTTTCAAGATTTTAAATAATACTAAATCCCTCAATTTGCGCAGAGTTAAAATCAGGCCCTTTCATTTTTCTTACTATTTAAGGGAATGTGGACATCACTGGCAAGGTCCTTGAACTAAGTGGCTTACTAGGACATTTTAGAGGGCAGTTAAGAGGCACATTGAAGTCACATGCAGGCCAGATGAATTAAGGACAGCAGATTTCCTTCACAAAAGGGACATTAGTGAATCAGATGGGTTTTTCCAGCGATCAATGATAGTTTCAGTGGTCACCATTACCGGGACTAGCTTTCAGTTCAACACTTTTTAAAAATTCCAACAGCTGCAGTTGGGTTTGAACCTTGTCAGCAGAGCACTATCCCAGATCTCTGGATTACTAGTCTAATGACATACTACTATGCCACCACTTAGGTATAAATAATATATACACACCATTTTGAGGCTTAGTGACTTCTTTTACCGCACTACTTGGAAACAGCTGCTGACATCGGGATAATTTGTCATCTGTCTCCACTCCTGCACACATAACTGGTACCCAAGTTAAAATCAGGCCCATGATTAGTGCTTCATACTGTATGCTGGGAGTGTATATCTCGGAATCAGTCATATCAGGAAATTATAAGCTCTGACCCTGTGTTTTGTCACTTAGAAGAGCTAGATTGAATGTTTGAAATCAAGAACATAAAGAAAAAAAAGGCCTTTCACTTATGGAACCACATTCACAAACTCAGGACATCCCAAAACAGCTTCGAGCCAATTAACTATTTAACTGAAGAATAGTCACTGCTGAGGTGAAGGAAAACATGGAAGACAAGTTTGCAGATAGCAAACTTGCTCAAATAGCAGTGTAATAATGGCCAGATAATTACCTTCTGGTGATGTTGCTTGAAAGATTAAGATTGGTCATAAGACCAAAAGGCTCTGAGACAAAAATATTTTGTGACGTCAAGAATAAATTAGTTGTAGCCCTTGGTGCTAAAGAGATCAAGGGGAAAGGCTGGATCAGGATATTGAATTTGATGATCAGTTATGACCAAAATGAAAGGCGGAGCAGGTTCGAAGGGCCTCCTCCTGCTTTTATTTCCTATGTTTCTACGGAACGTCATTGCCCTTCTTTGAAATCGTATTGTGGGATTTTTTAATATACACTGGGGGGGATAAATGGATGTCTGGTTTAACATTTTATCAAAAAAAGACATCGCCAACAATAATTACAGCATGCATAATCGGGTGGTGATGGATGCGACCAGCGCTTGATTTTACAAGCTTATATTTATAGAGATATACATCACGTACATGCAATTCTTCACTTTACTAACATAGATTCGGTCTGTTCCTCTTTATAGAAGGACTAGCCGCCTTCATATAATGTAACACAGTTAATATCATTAACACTCAACACTGCATAGACTGACAACCTAAATATTGTGCTTAGGTCCCTGGAGTGGAACTTGAACCTATAACCTTCTGACTCATGCGAAAATAATATTAGCCCGACAGTAAAATGTGCCCAAGTAGGAAAAGATTGATTGATCATTTGTGCCAACAGATTGTAACCATTACCTGGAATACAGCAAAATTGAAAAGGCTGTAAGATCAGATGGAGAATCCATCACATCTTTATATGTATCTTAACTCACAGTGACTATTTTGTTAAATGTTGTTATAATGTAACCAATGATAACATGCTGTGAGGGTCAGCTGACCCAGTAGACAATGTAACCAATGGCAAATTGGTGTCCTGGTCAGCTGACTTGGTATAAATGGAAAAAGCAGATGAGGATTATGGGAAAGCCCTTGTGATCTAGGCTGTGGTGGTGTAATGAAGTTTCTTTGTTAAACATTTTATTTTGTGAAGTTAATTCCTGCTACTGGAATATTCTTACTGGTGAGTGTGCAAAGTTAGCACATGCAAGGAAGAAAGGTTTATGTGTCTGGCTCCCTGTAATTGTTAATATTTGCAAGTGAGTCAGGTTGGTTTAAAATGACTTCATCAATGTGCATTTGTCAATGCTACAAAACAATGTGCACGAGTATAATTCCCATTCAATAGCTGAGAAATATATAGATTTCAAAGAACCTAGTTTTCAAAATACTTGCTGAGATTTTATAGTCATGTGATGGTTGTTGAAATTTATAAGAACTAGGAGTAGGCCATTTGGCCTCTTGAACCTGCTTTGCCATTCAGTGAGATCATGGCTGCCTTTTTCTGTGGACTCAGTTCTACTTACCCACCATAAACCCTTAATTCCTTTACTGTTCAAAAATCTATCTATCTATCTATCTTAGACTATAAGACATAGGAGCAGAATTAGGCCACTTGGCCCATTGAGTCTGCTCTGCCATTCAATCATGGCTGATAATTTTCTCATCCTCCTTCTCCTGCATTTTCCCCATAACCCCTGATCACATTAATCAAGAATCTACCTTTCTCTGCTTTAAAGACACTTCAGCTGGCCTCCACAGCCTTCTGTGGCAGAGTTCCACAGTTCACCACTCTCTGACTGAAGAAATTCCTCCTCATCTCTGTTTTAAAGGATTGTCACTTTAGCTTGAGGTTGTGCCCTCTGTTTCTAGTTTTTTTGTACTAGTAGAAACTCCATGTCCACTCTGTCTCAGCCTCTCAGTATCCTGTAAATTTTAATAAGATTGCCCCTCACCCTTGTAAACTTCAAGTACTGACCCAGAGTCCTCAACCATTTCTCATGTGACATGCTCTTCATTCCAAGGATCATTTGTGAACCTCCTCTGTTCCTTTGGGAGTGAAATTTAACTTTCTAAGGCCAGCACATCCATCCTTAGATATCTTAGGTATAGGGCCCAAAACTGCTCCCAGTACTCCAAATGGGGCCTGGCCAGAGTGTGATACAGCCTCAGAAGTACATTCCTGCTCTTGTATTCTAGCCCTCTCAACATGAATGCTAACATTGCATTTGCCTTCCTAACTGCTGACTGAACCTGCACATTAACCTTAAGAGAATCTTGAACAAGGACTCCCAATTCCCTTTGTGCTTCTGATTTCCTAAGCATTTCCCCATTTAGAAAATAATCTATGCCTCCATTCCTCCTTTCAAAGTGCATAATCTCTCACTTTTCCACATTATATTCCATCTGCTACTTCTTCGCCCTCTTTCCTAGCCTGTCTAAGTCCTTCTGCAGCCCTTCTTGCTTCCTCAATTATACCTGACCCTCCACATATCTTTATATCATCTTCAAAGTTAGCAACAATGCCTTCAGTTCTTTCTAAATTATTAATGTATATTGTGAAAAGTTGTGGTCCCAGCACTGACCCCTGAGGCATACCACTAGTCACTGTCTGCCATTCTGAAAAAGACCCCTTTATCCCCACTCTCTGCTTTCTGTCAGTCCTCCATCTATACCAGGATCTTATCCTTAACACCATAGGCTCTTAACTCATTTAGTAGTGTCCTATGCGGCACCTTGTCAAAGGCCTTCTGGAGATCTAAATAAATCATGTCCACTGGTTCTTCTTTATCTAACTCCCTTGTTACTTCTTGAAAAAACTCTTTGCCTTAAAAACATTCAATGAGGTAGTCTCAACTGCTCCATTGGACAGGGAATTCCACAGATTCACAACCCTTTGGGTGAAGAAGTTCCTCCTCAACTCAGTCCTAAGTCTATTCCCCCTTATTTTGAGGCTATGCTCCTAGTTCTAGTTTCACCTGCTAGTGGAAACAACCTCCCTGCTTCTATCTTATCAATTCCCTTCATAATTATAAATGTTTCTATATGTAAGTTATCCTTGCAGATTTCTGTGTGTGATGTGGGTTTCACCTTTCTCAGTGTTAATTTGAATTGGGCACCAAATCAAAGGAGATTTTTATGCTCCAGCTGCATTGTGTCATCAGGCAGGATAGATAGCCAATCACATTGAAGAATTCTGCCATTGTGTCATCAGGCAGAATAGATAGCCAATCACATTGAAGAATTCTGGCACAGCAAATCCGGAATTAAAGTGAAATGATTGTCACCCGCCTCTTTAATATATTTTGCAGGGTGCAAAATACAGATTGGGACATTCACATTAGAGGCTGGAACATTGAAAACAAGCTTTAAAATAATAATTTGAACCATATTAAACATTTAGCATTATGCAAATATAACATTAATTTTTCAGGGACAGTGAGACTGATTATGAGCTTAGTATTCTGTTTAAAATACAGTTAAACCTGATTATCAAGGCATAACTTTTTGATTTCTGAGAGTGATATTGCGGCTTTCAGGTGGATGTTCTGATCAGAGCAGTAATTTCTAAAGACTGCTGTGTGTGCTGAATTCAATAGTGCACTCTGGTTGAGCACGGTTATCACTGACAAATTTATTGGTGCAATCTTGCTGCCCGTTCATGCTACGCTCCTGCTGCACCGAGGTCAGAGAATTTAACGCTCAGCCAAATCTCCGTTCACTGCAGCAGGATGGGAAAATGCCTCTGGCATGAATGGCTGAGAGATTCTGGCCATGAACTTCATATTTGACTGAACATGTGTGGGTACCAGATGTTGCTGCCAGTTTCACAGCTGCACTTACTGATGGTGAACACTGACAATTTAACACTCCAAACTTTGGGCCATTAACTTTCTGGTAGGAATGAACTTCCAGGGTTAGATTTTCATGACACTCTCCATGCCCAAAAAGAGGCAAAAGGGCTTTAAAAAAATATTGGGTGGAACCTGATTCCTGTTGAGGCAATTTTGACTAGCATGGGATAAGGTTGCAGATGACTGGCCCCATTGAGCGGGTTGACATTTCAGACCCCTTTGAAATTTGATGGAGTTGAGTCAGCCTTTGCGATGAGTTTTTGAGATGTTTTATCTTGAATTGTGGGAAATCCTCACCTGAAGTCAGAAACCAAAAACATCAGCATTCAACATTACCATTGGAAAGAAATTCCCCTTATCCTCACATAACACTGTCAATCAAACACACACAGTAAAAGGCCAATCAAAGGACCTTCAATTTGTGTCCCAGTAAACACCAGCATTGAAAAACTTCAGAAAAATATCAAGTTTTGACAAGGTAATAAAACTGTCAGTCAGACAAACTGCAGTTTATATCTCTGTTGTAATTATGTAAATGACTCACCAGCAGCTGAATACATTAGCCATTTTTGGAGCTCAACAAAACATCCCTAATGAGGCCTTCTGGCAACTGTGTCAACAGAAGTGGGATGAATTGACAGCCAGACATCTGCTTTCACAGTGGTCTTTCACAGTATTTTTAAATGTTTTTGTTTGGAGTTAGAGGGCCTAACAACCATGAGCAGAACTGGGTTGACATCCCAGTAAATAGAACAGGTCTTTCTAACCTGCCAATGTCACCATCCACCTTAGGCGATGGACCTCTCTCCAATCCAAGTCTATCTCCTCAACAGTTAAACAGGAAAAGTGTGTCCTCCAGGACAGAGATGAAGTTGCAGGGAAAAATCCTACCTCTGGACACCCATCACATCTATGAAAATCTGTCCCTCTGGCATGTCAGAGATCTGTGACTGCATTACTAAAGTCTAAATGCAATAGGAGTTCCAATAACTGCTAGTAAGATAGTCTTGTTAAATCACCATGTGACACAAACACTTCTCCTTGAGCAGTTGGTAGGGATTAAAATGTATTAATAGATGGACACACTTTTACTCACCCATAAGCCATAAAATCCTGACATGCAGAGGAGGCCATTCGGCCCATTAAGTTTCACCGTCTCTCTGAAAGAGCTTCTTACCCAGGCACACTCCTATCCTGTAATTGCACATTTACCCATGACTTATCTTTGGCATGGTGGCACAGTGGTTAGCACTGCTGCCTCAGTGCCAAGGACCTGTGTTTGATTCCACTATTGGGTGACTGACTGTGTGGAGTTTACATGTTCTCCCCATGTCTGTGTGGCTTTTCTCTAGGTGGTCCAGATTCTTCCCACACTCCAAAGATGTGCAGGTTAGGTGGAATGGTCGTGGTAAATTGCCTCTTAGTGTCCCAATATGTGTAGGTTAGGAGAATAAGTGGGGTAAATATGTGGGGTTATGAGGATAGGGCCTGGGTATGATGCACTGTCAGAGAGCCAGTGCAGACTTGATGGGCTGAGTGGCCTCCTTCTCCACTAGAGGGATTCTATGAGCCTACACACCTTGGGACGCTAATCCACCTAACCTGCACATCTTTGGACTATGAGAGTAAACCAGAGCTCCCGGAGGAAACCCACACAGACATGGGAAGAACATGCAAACTCCACAATCACCCGAGGCTGAAATTGAACCGGGGTTCCTGACATTGTGAGGCAGCAGAGCTAACCACTGTGCCATAGTGCTGTCACATTAATATCTGCTGTTAGCAACCTCAAAACGGTACCTTGTACTGTCCAAAGGCTATCTGAGCTCTCTTAAAAGGTACCTGACTCTCCAAAGAATGCTGGCAGGGTTAAACCTTTTTCTCAAATGTTTAAAGTCCACAAGTCGTGTTTCTGCGGCTGTAGTTTTCAATGTGTTGTTGTCTCTGTGAACAGTGGACGTGTGAACTATTTATTGCCTTGCCACCCCCCCCCCCCCCCCCCCCCCACCGCCATCTGCTCACTGCTGGCCTGGTAAAAAGGCTGAGTGCTGTGTTCAACGAGGGACTTATGAAAGTGGCTCCAAGGTCATTTTGGAAAAGGCGCAGATCACCTCCGACATGGTGAAAATTCAGACCCAAGTCCTGAAATGAAAACAGAAAAAGCTGGAAAAGACTCAACGGTTCAGACAGCATCTGTGGGGGGAGAAATAGTTGACCCTTCAGGTCAATTACATTTCATCAGAACTGGCTGATGTCTTGAACTCCAGAAGTACGCTGAGCAGCTTGCAGTTCTGGTGAAAGGTCATTGGCATTGAAACATTGGCTGAAATTCTCCCGTTCTGCCCGCTGCAGGGTTGTAGCCGGTGGGACAGAGACTGGTGGAACATTTAAAGGTCCGTTAAACTTGGGAGGGAAGTTTCAGTCTTGGGGTGTGCATGGCTTGAAAATCCCACCCATAAACTCTTCTGCTGTCCACGGACGCTGCCTTACCCGCTGAGTCTTCCCCAGAATTTCCTCCTTGCTTTCGGAATTTCAGCACCTGCACTATTTTGCCTCTAGTTTGAAAGTTCTGGAATATCCCAGATTTCAATAATATTCATAATGACAAGTTTGACTAAGTTTTGAACGCCACGATTTTGTAATGGAAAAATGATGCATTATGCTTGAGAGCTGAGGCGAGGAGAAATTTCTTCACCCAGATGCGATGCGTGTGTGGAACTCGCTAGCACGGAAAGTAATTGAGGTCGAAACATTGTGCGGTATCAAGAAGAAATTAGATATAGCTCTTGGGGTTAAAGGAATCGAGGGATGTGGGGGGAAGGAGGGATCAGGATATTGAATTTGATGATCAGCTATTATGTGGAGAAGGAGCAGTGCTCCGAAAGCTCGTGATGCCAGATAAACCTGTTGGACTTTAACCTGGGGTGGGGGGGGGGGTGGTTCTTTTACATTGGACTTTAACCTGGTATTGTAAGACTTCTTGTAGTGAATGGCAGAGCAGGCTGGATTCTCTGCCCGTTGAAGTGGTGGAGGCTGCCTCGCTAAATATTTTTAAGACGCGGGTTGATGGGTTTTTGATAAGAGAGGGGATTAAGGGTTATGGGGAGAGGGCGGGAAAGTGGAACTGAGCCACCACAGATCAGCCATGGTCTTACTGAATAGCGGGGCAGGCTCGAAGGGCTAGATAGCCTACTCCTGCTCCTATTTCTTATGTTCTTATGAAAGGCCGAATGGCCTACGCCTGATTCTGGTTAGTATGAACGGTCAGTAGCAACTTGACAGAAATTTAAGATGCCTGTACACCACACACCACAATTCTGCATGTTGATGCCACTCAGCATCTGTGGAGTGTGGGTGGATTTTAAATGTGACTTCCTAGTTTATTGCTAATAAGGCACATTTCTGTTTGTAAATTGGTGCAGGACGTTGCAACATAACTAACGAAAATCCCTTCCCTTTGTCAAAGTGAGTTACACCAGTGGGAAACTTTGGCATCATCGTGGAGTCTGTTGGACATTTTGTCACAGTGTTGGGAGATAGATGGTAAAGTACGTTGTGTGTTGAAATTGATCATTTAGCAGCATAATATACAGCAGCATCAATCTTGGAGAAAAGCATGCCCAGATTTTTATTCTTCCAGGCAACTTTTAAAAATGGATTCAATTTTTACCCGGGTGGTTGCATGACAGCAAAAAAAATTAGAACTAATATATGCAGCCCGTTGTCACGATGTTGAAATGGAGTGATGAAAAACACGTATGCTTGATTTGCAAACGCAGCATCAGTGTCATCAGCATCAGATAAAATCTGAAGTAATTGTTACCTTTTGCAATTCATGATATAAACAGCAGAGAATACGTTATGCTGTGCCGGCAATTATGTAAGCGCTGCTGTAAACTGCAGAGCCTTTCTCTCTTTTTTTAAAAAGAAATGATGTTTGCTGTGAAAATATATCCGGAATTGTGTGTCGCTTAATGAAGTCTAAAAATATCTGCTGGCAGAAGGGCAGCAGAATTCACGTTTGCAGTCATGAATCTCTCTCTCTCACGCTGGGCGCAGCTCTCGGCATTGCTGCTTGGGACAGCAGATAATCAGGAGGCCAGACATTCACTTCAGAAGAAGGGAGAGCGAGTCAGTCTAGTTTGAGGGCAATGCTGATGGAAATCTGAGGCTGCTGCTTCAGCTAGAATGAGCAGAGTGCCTCATTGGAAGGAGAAGTGAGGAGACATGCCTTTAAAAATGATATTTGCCCTTGCAAAATTAAATTAGAAAAATGCCAGAATCTGCCAAGATTTGTTTTTGTTCTTTATTACCGCATGAATATTTACTGTATTGTTAGAGCATAAAATATTTAATACAACAAATGAGGAAGCTGATATTTAATGCACGAGCTATTGAATGTATTTGGAAAGTAACTACAGAGCAATTATGCACACTCCATTCAAGTGTTGATTGATTTACTGACTTCTTTGCATTTTCATTTACTGCTGGGAGTAAATTAATCTATTCAGCTGGGCATTAGTTGGAATCATGGAAATTAAAACGTTTGCCACCAAAACTTAACCATTTGACCTTTAATAAGTTAAAAGTAACTTACACTGATTGAAACCAAATGACATGAATAAACCCCACTGTTAGCACAAACTTGACAATTGTAGTGAAAGAACTCATTAGCTGGGAAAGGCTGATGAATGTGTTCGCTGTAAGTGGATTTTGTTTTGGAGGGAAGTTATGCGCAAAAGCGAGTGCCTCATTGACTTCAAAGGGTTGATGTGGGAAAAGGGTGGCTCGTTATAAAATTCTGCCAAAAAAGATAATGATAAGTTGTTCCATCAAAAAATTTTGGGATGGGGTTTCCCCCTTGGTGAATTCTCCCATTGGAATACATTAGGCGCACTTGTACTCATTGGCCCACTTTGAGGAGTTGAACTTCCCTTAGTGGGCTGTGATTAAATATTCAGGATGGGCTCCCATTGCTACTAGGGATTGGGTGGAGGTTGTTGAGAGAAGCCAAAAGGACAGTGGCAGCTTTTTAGTACCTAAAATAATTTGGTTTCCTGTAATATCAGAGGCCCTTGATTCCTTACTGAATCCTGACCGAACAACTCTTCTTTTGAAATGTTGCCTGAAATCCAGCAAGGTGTCCCATCCTCTTGGAATTGACAGAAAGAGGCCTAAAAGGACAATGATTTAGGTCTCATTGTGGCCTTGGCAGTGAATGTGACCTCCACAAATTCCTGCATGGTTATTCAATGTTGGCAGATGTTTAGTAGATATACTTTGTGGAGATCTTGTGGCACTGAGTAGCATTCCTGCCTCTGAGCCAGAAGCTCAGGGTTTGAGTCCCACCCCAGGATTTGATGGTCAAGGAAGGTGTGTTCATAAGGCAGGCGAGCAGGCTGAATGTGTCAACCTGCAAATCCTTCCAAATCTGCAAATAGCTGGCAGTAAGAGCGGGAAAGACTTGGTCAACTGTGCCTGATGTGAAGTGGTGCCCCTCAATCTATAAGCCCTTGGTGACAGACTACTGACATGTTTTTGGGAATTGCTAGCTATGGAAACAGATAAAAGTTTAGGTGCGAGAAGAGAATTGGAATAGAGATATACTTTGTTATACTGCACTGTATTAAACATGTCATCTTCCCCTTAATCCATTGATTATTATGTACAATTTGCCACTGATGCATGGGAAATACTATAATGCCGTTCATATTCTTTTTCTTTCCCTGCAAATGTTTCTTCAGCCGTATGTAAATAGGTTGGTACGTAGTGTAAGCTCCTTGTGATTTTTTAAAATTCTCTTATGAGACATACTCATTGTTGACAAGGTCACAATTTATTGCTCATCCCTGATTTACTCTTGAAAATGTGGTGGCGAGCCACCTTGAACTGCTGCAGTCTATATTGTATAGGTGCATTCACAGTGCTGTTAGGTAGGGAACTCCTGGTGGCAGTGAAGGAGCAGTGATTTTCAAGTCGGATGTGTGGTTTGGAGTGGAACTTGCAAGTGATGGTATTGCCACATATCACGATCTTGTCCTGGATAGTAAAGGTTGTAAGTTTGGAAGGTGCTGTTGAAAAATAGTTGGAGGATTGGCAAGTAGTTGAAATACATCTAGTAAATGGTACATATGGCCACTGTGAGCAGATGGTGAATGTTTAAGTTGCTGGATGGGGGTGCCAATGAAGCAGGTTGATAATATGTATTGTCCTCTTTCCTACACCTGTCATCACCCCATAAAGGAATGTTTTTTTTTTGACCTGAGTTGGATTTCCTATGACAATAGGCAGACTGCCTTCCCACCCTTACTTTCTTGTGAATGGGGGAAATCAACCCACAACCTATGACATCTCATTGTCTTCGGGTTCTGCTGACAAGCTTTGACCTTAGAAATCCCAGTTTTGGACAGAACACCAAGCCAAACAAGAAAATAAAGGTCTGAGCAACAATAGACATCAAGGTGTAGCTGAGTGATGAAAAGAACAATAGGAAGGCTGATAGATTTATTTGCCTTATAGTGTTATTTAGCATTGATGGGGTATGTTGGGAATGCTTTGGACCGAGGTTCGGGCCTGCTTGCAAAATATTTGAGTTGGTGTAATAAAACAGAACCATGATGACCGAAACTAGTGGGCCGAATCTTCCTGGAGTGAGGTTTAGTGATGTGTTACGTTAGTTTATCCTACAGCCTTCAGCTCAAATATAATTTGTGCTATAACTTGCTGGAAGTATAATGGTGTTGCTGATGGTGTAGCTAGTGCTTTTTGACATCTGTGACCTTCGTGAATGATGGGACTAGCATTCCGTCTCTTTAACTAATGAGATTTAGTGATTAAAATTTAAAAAGAGGGATGATGGAGGTTTTAAAGTTTATTTATAAGTGTCACAAGTAGGCTTGCATTTATCACTGCAATGAATTTACTGTGAAAGTTCCCACAAGGGAGGGGGAAATAAGAGTCAAACCAAGTACAGAAACAGAAATTAAGAAGGAACAATTTTGACAGAGAGAAGAAAGTGCCAGAAAGGGGGGGAAAAAAGTTATTTATGTTCAAATTTTAAAAATTGCTAAGAATGTTTTATAACATTCATCAATGAGATTCCACACTATCAGTGGTTCCCTTTCTGGGTCAGAGAGGTTGATTAGCATTGCATTAATTATTACATTATTAAAAGTGTGCTTACTTTAAGAATGAGCCCTAATTATCTGTGGCACGTTTAATCTGTGGGCAATTAATGTTTAATTCAAGCCAGTTTTTAACAAATACAGGGACATTGAGGATGAGGCACTTGCACAAGCCAAAAAGTTAATCATTAATTTCTGGAGATTTGTTTCCCACAGGGCACCTCTTCCTCCCCTGAATTTATTTGGTTGATTTGTGCATTAATAACGCCTTGTGTCATGATCTTAGATAAGTTGGACTTCGAACTAAATGCCAAAATCTTGCTGCAGTCTTTGCTGGCAAGATCTTACAGTCCCACTGACAGGGCACTCCCCACCATAGGTTCCTGGACCGTGAGGGCACGTTCAATGAGAAGCCTAGTTGAGAGCGACAGAACCATAAGATGCCGTCACCAGCAAGCACCGCGCTGCCATCAAAGGTGCCACAGAGAGGCAGAAAAATCCCATCCAAAGTTCCCTCATTAACTGGAGCTAGTCAACAACTTTGCTGAAATGGGCTCTAGGCTACCTGCTAACCCTCTAAGTTCTTCCTCACTATCCACACCCTTCCCTTCAAAACAAGAATACAGGGAATTATCTAACAGAAATGGAGTTATGTTCTTCATGGGTAGTTGTTCAAAAAGAAATTCACAGCAATGAGGAATGTCACCCAAATATGAGTCTTTAGCTATAAAATTTGACCAAGCACCTTATCCTAATAAACTCTATCCTGCCTTCTGTTACCTATTAATCAGTGGTGTGTCTTTAACAAGTGTTATTTTTGAGGTAGTCCATGTACAGCAAAGTTGGTAACTTCAACAGCATTCTGATTAAAATGCAAGTTCAGTTGTGACAATGCTTGTGGCTGCCATCAGCAAAATGCAATATTGCCATGGGACTTTGGATTTCTAACAGGATTTCTCGTCTCTATCCCATTCTTGACCTCCCCAAAAGTGCCACAAATTGGCAATAAATGGAAAGAAAATCAGTGCATTATTTGTTATTGCATGAAGTATATCATTGAGTGTAATCACTTTAACATGTCTATAAAAATCATACCGTTGCTTACAAATCCCAGTTGGGAAATTTCAGTGTAGGTTTCTTAATCAAAGTTTGAAGTTTATTTATTAGTGTCACAAGTAGGCTTGACAGTAATACTGCAATGAAGTTACTGAGAAAACTATCCTTTCGACTCCTTCTGTCCCTGTCCCTGGTTTTGGGACCTTTCTGTAAGGGTGGAGGAATGCAGCCAAGCTCCTAAAACAAAGTACTTTAGGTCAGATGATAATTGAAATTATCAGTTGGTTTGCCTGCTCTCTTCAGTCTCCCTTCATATTCTGTTAGAAAAAGAATTGGGGTGGAATTTTCCAGCCCTTCTCAGTAAATCAACCCTCTGCGATGGTTTCCCCGATGTTGGGATGGAGAAGATGTGCAAATTGTCATTGATTTCAGTGGGATCAGAAGACCTTGTTGACCAAATGGAAGCCATTCCTTCCATACCAAACTGTTCCATACATCTCAAAGCATAATCATCGATTGAACCCCAAACTGCATTCTATTTTCCTGTGGCCCTCTGTTATAGAGAACAGCCCAGTATTTTATACCCTGTCTTTGATTCAGAGTAGTAAAACCTCATTAAAAAGTAGGCATCTTTGAAAGTGAAACTAAAACTCCAGTTTCTTGAACACTCAAATGCAGAAATCTAAAAAACTTAAACAATATCTTATTTCTAACACCCATAAATATAAATATTATTTACTTAACTATCTCTATTTTCTAACATTACTTTTCCAGTTAATGCTAACTGTATATAGTTTTATCTTTAAAAAAAAGTTTATGGTTCTTAAAATAACAAACCCACATTATTGTTTCCAATCGTTCCTGGATGATGGGTATGCTTATATCAAAGAGAAGAATCTAACAGCCAAGATGTTGCTCACCAACAGTAGGCAAGTGATGTAATCATTTCAGCGTTAGGGACCCAGGTTTGATTCCTGGCTTGGGTGACTGTCTGTCTGGAGTCTGCAAGTTCTCGCCATGTCTCCTTTCCTATTTTCTTTCTTTAAAGAGAATTTGGCAATATATGCTGAAGTTGGCTTCTCTTCGTTTCTTGTAGATTTTCTCTGGGAACTCTGCCTATTTCCCACTGACAACCCTGAGGACTATTGTTATGAAGGGGAGGGTGATCTCCTCTCAGAGAACTAACACTCAATCACTCAGAGAAGTACCTCCCTTTCATTATCTATTGAAGAGTATGTGGAGAAATGTTCCAATCTGCGTACAGCAATTTTTAGTGGTTAAATCAAAATGAATGCCTGAGACTCTCATTAAAAAAAACTAAGTAACATTTTATTCTTCTAACAGTAAACAGGTTAACTAAACTATTAACAAACTGAATTAAACATTCTAATAGAATGCTGTTTAGATAATTACAATTCCCACTTATTAACAAACCAAAAAAAATAGAATTTTTATAGTCACACTCAAATGTCAATCAGGTTTGCAGTCTTCCCGAATCTTTTTTTCTTTGCTTCTGTTCTTGTGATCTTCTGAGATGAAATGAGGCTTCCTCTTAACACATGAATGTAGCAGTTACACTGGCAGAAAGTCGACTGTCTGTCTCTCTCTAGCTGAGAGCTGTGCCAGTCTTTGGCAGAGGCAGTGGCTATCTTTCTCTTGATGTGGAGATGCCGGTGTTGGACTGGGGTGAACACAGTAAAAAGTTTCACAACACCAGGTTAAAGTATAACAGGTTTATTTGTAGCAAAATAAATTTTCTACCAAATAAACCTGTTGGACTTTAATCTGGTGTTGTGAGACTTGTTACTGTATCTTTCTCTTGGCCATCTTCTCGAGCTGGGAGTGGTTTTATACCCTTTATGACAAACAAAAAAACCCACAATAGGATTAGTTGACAGGTTAGCAAAGCTTCACATTCAAATTTGATAAGCTGCTTTGATTCAAATGCCTATTTTAAATCGATTGGTTAAAATTCAAAAACATGTTCTGATTAAAATGCTAAAGCTTGTTACCAAAGCAACCCTTTTTTTTGCCCCTCAATACAATGTTTCATTCTGGAAATTGGGTGCATCTGCAACTCTTTTGTATATTAAAAAAACTTTTAGCATTTTTACAACTTTCACAATTTTTATAATTTTACAAACATGAACTTTACAACATCTCCCCCTTAAGGAAAAAAGTGAAGTGTCATCATGAAAAGATAGCTCTCTTTTCTTTTGAAACTTGTGATAAACCATAGATAAAATGTTGCTGTAGACAGATCATACCACTTCTCACATACTCTTTTTAATAGATTATGAAAGGGAGGTGCTTCTCTTTGGTTGAATATTTGTTCTCTGAGAGGAGATCACCCTCCCCGTCGTAACGGATTTAATAATAAACACTAACGTCACAACATCAGCTTCAAGTGCAGGCAGCATGAGCCTTCAAGTAAAAATTGGAGAGAATTTGCTTTCAAAATTCAACATTAATAAACTAAGTTAGGATGAAGGGAGAAAAAAACCTGTCTTTTGAACTGTGTTGACGAGCTGTTTGAAATTAGCATCTTTGTCTCGTAGGCAAAATTTATTAGCATAGATCATTACTGTCAATAATGTGCAAGTGAGGTAATTAGCTAGCTTTTCGCTGTTCTGACAATTGAAGTAACATTGGACAAAGAAAATCTTCTCCCTCATACATATGCTTCTGGTTCACCCCAATCAATCCAGTCCCCTCTGTTTCTTTGGCATCAGCCTCTCTTTCCATTCTTAACACTCTCTCTCTCTCTCTCTCTCACATGCACTCACTCACTATTAGACTCTCTTTCACACACACTGTCTCACATTCTCTTTCACCTGATGAAGGAGCAGTGCTCAGAAAACTTGTGATATCAAATAATCCTATTGGACTTTAACCTGGTGTTGTGAGACTTCTTACTGTGCCCACCCCAGTCCAACACTGGCATCGCCACATCTTAATTGAACTAAAGTGAAATGTTCTCTAAGATTAGTTTAAATTCTAGATATTTAAACTGCACAATACAATACATGGCTCTGAGCAATAATATTGACCTTGTTGTTCTGCCAGGAAATTTTTCAACCTTCTGCCATCATGTTGGAAGATGGATGGAAACTTGGTAGGAATGGCAATCTAGACCAAAGCTGGCTTTTCTTCAGCTTCTTGTTGCTTTTCCAGGAACTTTGCTATCTCCCACTACCAGCCCTGAATAAATTCAAGACTACCAATGCCAAGTCCAGACAGCAGAATCTTTCAGATAAAAACTAAAGCATTAAACAGCAGATAATTTAACGTATAGGGTGGGATTTTCTGCTCCTCCCTTTTGGCGGGACCTTCCGGTCTTGTCAAAGATGATTACCCCACCCCTATTTATGCGATAAGTATAATCAGTACGTGGAATTGTCCCAACTGGCAGGAAAACAGGCCTATCATCGGACCCTGATCCTCATTAATTATGCCACTGGGTGTTTTGCACTACATTATGTGATGGGGCAGGTCTCCTGGAGTTGTATCCTGCTGTTATATCCTGGCCCCCTATTGAAAAGGTGCCCAGCATCACTGACTAATATTTAAGAAAGAAGGTGGATCTCCAGGAACATTCTGAAACTGGAAATGGACCCCCTCCAGGACACTGAATCTGCTCCACCCACTCACTCTTGTGGTGTTTCAGGGTTGCTGGCAGCCTCCATCCCGAATTCTAGCAACCCCAAGCATCGTTCCCGGGAGTCCTGACATCTGCATGCCATGTTGTGCCAGATGTGTTTTACCCAGATGCATTTTCCACTAGTGTCAGAGTTGGATGTGAGTGGACATTCAGATTGGGTCTTCATCTGTGTTCAGTTGCAAATCATTTGCACAGGGGCCTTGAGGGAGCTTCCTGATCCACCATTGCGGGCACCAGTAGAAGATCCCTTGGGAAATAGGCAGGAAAACTGATTTTCTTCCTTCCCATCAAATTCTCCCCTACCCCTTTCCCACACGCTGGTGGGGCCATAGAAGAATTCCAACCAGTGTTTTGTACTGCACAGATCTTTCTATCTATGTGTACATTTGCTGATTATTCCTGTTAATCTATATGCTGGATTCATTTCCTCATTATTTAGCTTTCTTCTTTACCTCTATTATGTCCCTTTTAATTTTGTTGAGTTTTCTTGCCACCGTTTCTCTGCCTTCTGTTGTTTTTTCAATTTTAATGCGATTACTATTTTTAGTTTGTTGTTTCTTCTTCTCTTGAGGCTTGTTATCAGAAATTTGTTTGGCAGCACAAGTGATGTATTACAAATTTCCCATTGCTACAAAAAAAAGCTTTCCGTACAAACAGGCAAAAAATGACCTTTCCATATTATGTAAGATAATTGTCAATGCACCATTGCCTACGTATTTTCTTCTTGTGTAAAGGTGTCAACTGTAGCAGATGGAGCTCTTCCATTAGTGTATTATCCCTATCATATCCATCTGCTATCATACAAACTTTTTAATTAGTGTGAATTATGTTATAAATAGTGATATTCTGGAAGCTGATATTTGGAGGACATGGGTGTCTCTGACAAGACACATTCACAAAATTTTAGGAAGCAAAAACAGAAGAAATGAACATGTTGGATTTACAAAGTGTCATGAAACTGAATATCTTGAACATTAGCAGAACATAAATCAGCCAAAATTTATTCTCCGAAGAGTTAAAATAAAACTGGTGCCTGGTTAAAGCTTGTGATTAAGATAAAAGAAATGGGGAAATGATGGCCGAGTGATGTTTTTGCAGGAGGTTTAGGGAGGATGTGAGGAAGAACTTTTTTACCCACAGGGTGGTGATGGTCTGGAATGTGTGCCCTGGAAGGTAGGCAGAGGTGGGTTGTCTCACATCCTTTAAGAAGTATCTGGATGAACACCGTAACATTCAGGGCTATGGGCCAAGTGCTGGCAGATGGGATTAGGTGGGTGTTCAGGTGTTTCTAATGTGTTGGTGCGGACTTGATGGGCTGAAGGGTCTCTTTTGCACTGTATGGTTCTGTGATTCTTTGAATCCAGAAACTCAGCTAAAGCTCTGGGGACCCGGGTTCGAATTCCACCATTGGTGGAATTTGAATTCAATGAGAAAACCTGGAATTAAGAATCGACTGATGACCATGAATCCATTGTCAATTTTCGGAAAAGCCCAGTTGGTTCAGTAATGTCATTCTGGGAAGGAAATCTGCTGCCCTTACCTGGTCTGACGTACGTGTGATTCTTGAGCTACAGCAATGTAGTTGACTTTCGACTGCCCTCTGAATTGGCCTAACAAAGCACTTAGTTCAAAGACAACTAGGGACAGGCGATAAGTAGTGGCCAGCGATGCCCATGTCCCAGGAATAAAAAAAATGACTAGTTTGTGGCATGTTGATAGGCTTAAAATTCCAATTGGATACCAGGATAGACAACAGCTGAAAATTTTCTGTCTTGCTGTAGCAGGCGAGACAGAAAATTTGGTGGACCGTTTAAAGGTCCATTGAGCTCAGGCAAGAATTTCCGGAATTGGGGTGCGTGCAACTGGAAAATCACTTCCCACATCCTATTATCCAATAGAGACTGGAATTTCTAGTGGCATACTGCCTCATGAAAATCGAAAGCCCTTTAAACATGAAAGCAACGTACATAGCAGTTTTCAAATATTAACTTCAGGATTGATGTGGACCAAGAGTTCATACATTGGCCTAAGGTTTCTGATATCTCCGAGATTGGTCTACCAGCATAAAAGATTGAGGGATTCTAAGCAAGAATTACGTTGAGCTTAAATCGAATTTCTATGTTCTTTAACGCTGGTTTAAAAAAACATCACAGTGGAAGATGGCCCCAACTACAAAACTGGCCTCACCACAGCTCCCCCCACCTTCTCCTGTCCTTTCAAGTCGAAATGATGATCACTGGGTTCTGTTGGTTGTCCCCTTTTGCAACCATCAAGGAGGCTTTTCAAATTAAGCTTTCAAAAAAATTTCAGTACAATGTACATTTTAAGTTTGGCGTGCAATAGAACAAGTAAATGATTCGATGGATTTTAATGCCATCTTATTTATAATCAAGTTAATCACAAGTGGTGGATGAGATCTCCTGATGCTTATTCTATGGTTAAAATTACTGCCATTATCCGCAGTATTAGTAAAACTATACTAGATTACTGCTCTTAAATAAGTCAAGGAATATCCTTTAGTGCAAGTGTAAATGGAAACAATGATTACGCTGCATGATTACACTAGTTATTATTTATTCAGTCTTTTATGGGATGGTGGACATCATCAGCAAGGTTGGCATTTGTTACCCATCCTATTTATCCTTGAGCTGATTGGCTTGCTAGGCCATTTCAAACAGCAATTAAGAGTCAGCCACATTGGTATGAGTCTGGAATCACATATAGACCAGATTGGGTAAGTGTAATAAGGATGTTGCCTGGATTGGGTGGCATGCCTTATGAGGATAGATTGAGGGACCTCGGACCTTTCTCCTTAGAAAGATGAAGGATGAGAGGTGACTGATAGAAGTATGTAAGATGTTAAGAGGTATAGATCGGGTGGATTCTCAAAGGCTTTTTCCCAGGTTGCTATGAGAGGACACAGGTTTAAGGTGCTGGGGAGTAGGTACAGAGGAGATATCAGGGTAAGTTTTTCACTCAGGATAGTGGGTGAGTGGAATCGACTGCTGTCGATGGTGGTGGAGGCAAATTCGATAGGGTCTTTTAACAGACTTCTGGATGAGTACATGGGACTTAATAGAATTGTTGGTTATAGGTAAGCCTAGCGAGTAGGGATATCATCGGCGCAACTTGTGGGCCGAAGGGCCTGTTTGTGCTGTAGTTTTTCTATGTTCTAATAACTCCAGCAGTCAACTGTAAAGGAACATGCTCTATTGCACAAAATAAAGTCAAGCAAAAGCCACAAGCCTGTGGTGAACACAAACAGGTCCTAACCGGGACAATGCATCAAAGGAACCACTCGGGGCCTGTATAATAAAGGGCCTAGTATGTGAACTCCACTTGGTAAGGCATGTCCTACAGGGAGGTCAATCCATGGTTTTCCCATGCAAATCCTGGGGTTTATCACAGTAAGGATGGCAGATTTCCTTTCCTAAAGGAACCAGATGGGTTTGTACAACAATCTACAGTGTCATGGTCACTATTACCGGCTTTCAATTCCAGATTTTATTAATTCAATTCAAAATTCACCAGTTGCTGTGGTGGGATTTGAACTCTTGTCTCAGTGCCCTGCCCCAGGAGTAGTTTTTGGTTGGTGGAATATTTTGGCCTGGATTCTCCCAGAATAAAACTAAGTGCCCAACGGGTGGGGAAATTCCCATCCATTCTTTGGGCGTATTGACCTGAACAAATCTCTGATACTCGAGCGATGCAGAGTGCCTCCGTGCAGTTCACTCTGAAAAGCAGGGGTCGGGGCCTATTCCTGCCCGAGAGGCTGGCAGCATAGTGCCGAGCAGGTCACTGAGATGTGCCGATCTGTCAGTATGGACATTGACACATGCGTACTAGCACCGCCCTCACCCCCCCCCCCCCCCCCCCCCAAACACACAATCGCCGGCCTCCTGCTCACTGGCCTACTAGACCACCTTAATCATCCTCTTCCCTCCCTCCCCCTCCGATTCCACTTGCAGAGTGCCAGTGGGTACCTCCCACTGATCACTGTGCCCCCTTGGCACTGCCTGCTTCTTATGCAGTGCCCAAGGGCGCACTCCCTCTTGCCCCTGACCTCCTGGGGTCGAGGCCTCAATGACCTAAATGCCCACCCGCGGGGTGAGGAAGCCTGTTCCCATTCGTGGGGAGCAGTTGTAAACTCCGCTGGTGGGAACCACTCTTGGTGGTGGTTTTGGGGGGCGGAGGGGGGACGGTGTGGACATTAGCAGGCCCAGAGAATAAGGTCCCAGGCCTGCTAATCAAATGGAAATTGTAATTTCCATATGATGATCAACTCTGCGCTAATTTCCGGTGACTACGAAGAAGTGGCCTTTATGTTTGAGATTATACAGTTAAGTTTGGGAGAAAATCTGAACTATAACTTTGCTTCTGAAAACTGACAATATGGAGTGGAATTTGCACCTGTCCAGATTACTGACTCTGTCTTGAGCAGAAACTTTACCGCAGTGAGTTTTATAATTGAACCTGGGATCTTCCCACTTGCTAACATTTCCTTCCAATGTTTTGATTGTTCGTATATATTTACATCATTTCCTACATTTCATCTTTGATTATATTCACCCAACACTGCAAGGATGATGATACCAATTACTCAATGTGGGTTACTGGGCGATTCTTTTACCCACCTTGCTTCCACCCATCACTTTGATTAACAAATGGTGAAACACTCCAAAATCAGCAGGATGAAAGCAACGCTGAGGGATATCGTTGCTCTGGTTAGTTTCAGGTGAATGGCAATTGGGAATTTGTAAGGGGGAGTCAGGAGCTTCTAATCCACCATGAAGAATTGCTGTATACATATTTCCATTGGGGGTCTACATTGATGCTACATAAGAACATAAGAAATAGGAGCAGGAGTAGGCCATCTAGCTCTTCGAGCCTGCCTCGCCATTCAATAAGATCATGGCTGATCTGTCGTGTCTCAGTTCCACATTCCTGCCCTCTCCCCATAACCCTTAATCCCCTTGCCTATCAAAAACCTATCAACCCGCGTCTTAGATATATTTAGCGAGGCAGCCTCCCCCACTTCAACGGGCAGAGAATTTGAGATTCACCACCCTTTGAGTGAAGAAGTTCCTCCTCAACTCCGTTCTAAACCGCCCCCCCCTTTATCTTGAGGCTGTGCCCTCGAGTCCTACTGTTCTTTCTGAGCGGGAAGAGCCTCTCCACCTCTATCCTATCCATCCTATTCATCATCTTATATGTCTCAATGAGATCTCCCCTCATTCTTCTAAACTCTAACGAGTACAAGCCTAGTTTATTCAGCCTCTCCTCATAGTTCAACCCCCTCAACTCCGGTATCAGCTTAGTAAACCTCCTCTGCACTCCCTCCAAGGCCAAAATATCCTTGCGTAAGTGCGGCGACCAAAACTGCACACAGTACTCCAGCTGCAGCCTCACCAGTGCCCTGTACAATTGCAGCAAGACCTCCCTACTTTTATATTCAATCCCCCTCGCTATGAATACCAGCATCCCATTCGCCTTCCTGACCACCTGCTGCACCTGCAGGCTGGGTTTTTGCGACTCATGCACAAGGACCCCGAGGTCCCTCTGCACCGTCGCCTGCTGCAGTTTTTCGCCACGTAAGTAATAGTCCTTCCTACCAAAGTGGACAATGCTGATTTCTCGCATGCCTTTTGTAAACAATCTTATTAAGATGCAATATGCTTCTTAACACAGCACACTGGTTACAAGTAGACAGTTTCCATGCTCTACTTTGGTCCGCAATCATTTTCTTCGCGTTAAAGGAGAGCTACTTTGTTTGCAAATTCTTTTAGTGCTCAGCTTGAGTAGGTGTGCCATGACAGCAGAACGGTTCAGTTGTGCCATTTCCAATGTTTCATGGCACCATGCTGATCTGATGGTGAAGAAAGGGCTGGGTAAAGTTGGAGAAAATCTTCTTCATGTCGCCTGTCCCTGGAAGGGAGAACAGGTTTCTGGGAAAATCATAGAATCCCTACAATGCAGAAGAGGCCATTCAGCCAATCGAGTCTGCATCGATTCTCCGATAGAGTATCTTGCCCAAGTCTTCTTCCCCATCCTATTCCTGTAACCCCACACGTTTACCACGGCTAATCCCATTTTAGGACAATAAGGTGCAATTTAGCATGGCCAATCCACCTGAACTGCACATAGTCATCGACTTCAGGAAGCATAGTGAAGAACATGTCTACATCAATAGGGACGAAGTAGAAAGGGTCGAGAGCTTCATGTTTTTAGGCGTCCAGGTCACCAACAACCTGTCCCAGTCCCTCCATGCCAGCACCTTAGTTAAAAAAGCCCATCAATACCTCTACTTTCTCAGAAGACTAAGGAAACTTGGCATGTTCACCAACTTTTACAGATGCACCATAGAAAGCATTATTTCTGATTGTATCACAGCTTGGTATGGTTCCTGCTCTGCCCAAGACCACAAGAAATTACAGAAAGTCATGAAAGTAGCCCAATTCATCACACAAACCAGCCTCCCATCAATTGACTCTGTCTACATTTACACTGCCTTGGAAAGCAGCCAGCATAATTAAAGACCCCATGGACCCTGGACATAATCTCTTCCACCTTCTTTTGTCAGGAAAAAGATACAAAAGTCTGAGGTCACGTCCCAGCTGACTCAAGAACAGCTTTCTCCCTGCTGCCATCAGACTTTTGAATGGACCTACCTCACATTAAGTTGACCTTTCTCTACATTCTGCACTCTCTCCTTTCCTTCTCTGTGAACAGTGTGCTTTGATTGTATAGCATGTAAGAAATAATCCTTTTCACTGTACACTAATACATGCAACAATAATAAATCAAATCTTTGATCTGTGGGAGGAAGACCAGAGCACTCGGAGGAAGGTAATTGATTTTCTACACAGTTGTTAGTAGTATACTTGGTTTGGGTCATTGTCTGTGTGGAGTTTGCACTTTCTCCCCGTGTCTGGATGGGTTTCCTCCAGGTGCTCCGATTTCCTGCCACAGTCTGAAAGACATGCTGGTTAGGTGCGTTGACACAAACAGGTGCCAGAATGTGGCGACTAAGAAAACTTGACAGTAACTTCATTGCAGTGTTAATGTAAGCCTACTTGTGACTAATAAATACATTTTATACCTGTAAAGCTGGTATAACTGGGTTCTGCCCCACCACCTACTCATCCTTCTCCCCCCAGTTCAAAATCAGATCTTCTTTCCCAATCCCAGGAGTTTCCTAATCTTTTTGAAGAGGATGTGATTTTTGTTATCATATACAATAGTGGCTGGAATTCTTCAGACCCGTCCATGGCTGGGATTCTCCAGTTCTGCTGCACTGAATGGAGATTTGACTGAGTACCCAGCTCTCCGTTCTCACTAGTGCAAGTGCGGTGTGCGAGACCAGTGTGTTCTGGCCAGAGTCTTGGAATGTTCCCCTCATTCCTCATCAGTTACCATGGAAATGCCCCTCCCTCTCCCAGCATCAGGGACAAGCCTCCAAGGTGCAAAACCTGGTCCGCTCAGAGCCTGAATGTAGCCAAAAAACTTGGCAGCTGTAGCTTCAAGGACAGGAGGAAATAAAATTGAGGTTAAAACAAAGACAAATAATCTTAATACTTGCTGATGTTGATATTCTAAATTCTAATTTTGAATTGTGGCCGCAGTTACCTGTTTGTTTTGGATTCTCAATCTTTTTCTTTTAGCCATCTACCTGCCCCTTGTTTCCAGATGAGCGATTTTTGAAAATATCTCCTGTAATTCCATTTGTTTGGTTCGACCCAGTTCCCTTTTCAGCAGTGTGGGTCCAGCAGCTCTGACCTTATAGGTGAATGATTTTCATTCCTTTAGGTCACACTCGTGCTGTTTGCAATATCCATCACAGACAGCAAAGCTGGAAATAGAGTCCTGTGTGTTACTGGCAGTGCTAATAGCATCATCAAGATGTCCGCATGCCTTCTGTCAAATGGGCTGAGGCGATAATTTAACAATGATGCATTTTTAGTGCCAACCAATATGCGGGCTGTAATTTTAGTTCTCATTTGTATTAGGCAGAAATCACTTTGATTTCACACACGCTTTGCAAGGTGGAACAACTTATTTTGCCTTCTAACCTGATGACAGAATAAGTTCGATTCAAGCTTTCAAAAATTGCGAGGAAGTACTCATTAAATGAGTTGAGGATAATGCAATGCACTCTATCGACCCTGGAATCAGGATCAGATTGCAAGGTTGTGTTGATCAGAGACTGTACACTGGTTTTGGAAGCACAAGGGCCAGTGCAAGTGCAGTGTAGTAGCTGAATGTAATGGCTCTGGCAGTGGCCTTGTCCACTGCTTTAAAAGCTAGTGACAACCCCACTGCATGATTTCTGGGAGTCCATGGCTCCCAAACGCTAATCATTTACCTGCCTTCTGTTGGGGTTCCTTGGCCTCCAGAAGCAAGGATCCCACCTTCGTTTGCTGCCATGTTGGCACAGTGGTTAGCACTGCTGCCTTAGCACCAGAGACCTGGATTCAATTCTGGCCTTGGGTCACTGTCTATGTGGAGTCTGCACGTTCTCCCCCTGTCTGCGTGAGTTTCCTCCAGGCGCTCCTGTTTCCTCCCACAGTCCAAAAGATGTGCTGGTTAAGTGCACTGGCCATGCTAAATTCTTCCTGTGTACCCAAACAGGTAAGAAGTCTCACAACACCAGGTTAAAGTCCAACAGGTTTATTTAGTATCACAAGCCACTAGCTTTCGGAGTGCTGCTCCTTCGTCAGGTGAGTGGGATTTCAGTTCACAAACAGGATATCTAAAGACACAAACTCGTGAGACCATGCAGATGCTACAACAACGGTTGAATGAACACTGCTTGACAATCACCAGGCAAGAGTGCTCTCCTCCTGCTGGGGAACACTGTACTGGCCATGGGCACTCGGCCTCCAATCTTGGGCAAGTGCTCCCCAAGACCTTCACGACACATAACAGTGCAGAGTTGCAATCTTACTCGGTGTTCATTCATCCATTGTTGTAGCCTCTGCATGGTCTCACATGAGTTTGTGTCTTTACATGCCCTGTTTGTGAACTGAAATCCCACTCACCTCATGAAGGAGCAGCGAGCGCTCCGAAAGCTACTGGCTTTTGCTACCAAATAAGCCTGTTGGACTTTAACCTGGTGTTGTGAGACTTCTTACTGTGTTTACTGCAGTTCAATGCCGGCATCTCCACATTGTGACCCGAAAAGGTGCCAGAGTGTGACAACTAGGGAATTTCCACAGTAACTTCATTGCGGTGCTAATGTAGGCCTACTTGTGACATTAATAAAATAAACTTTAACTAGTTAGTTAGAGGGCTAGCCACTCTTCAGCCCCAGCAGTGTCATGGGGAGCGGTGGCCACTGCTGGAACTGCAGTAAGTCCAGGGCCAGTGTTAGTGCTGGTGGCCTGAATGAGTGGTTAAGTGAGGCACCCATTTAAGACAGAGACGAGGATGAATATCTTTTCTCCAAGGGTAGTGAATCTGTGGAATTCTTTACCACAAGGAGTTATAGAGGCTGGGTCGTTAGTACACTGAATGCTGAGATAGACAGGTTTTTAATCACTAAGGAAATCAAGAGTTACGGGGATAAGGCGGGAAAAATGAGTTGAGGATTATCACATTAGATCAGTGATGCTCTCACTGAATGGTGGTGCAGATGCGATGGACTGAATGGTTCACTTCTGCTCCTACATCTCATGGTTTTATGGACTCCCAAGGGCCTGTCAGGCAGCCCCTGGTGAGGGAGGAGGCGATGGGTAGTTAGTATGGAGGGTGGAGGTTGCTGTTGCTCACAGTGAGGTAACAGCTGCCTTATCGAGAGGTTACCCCCCCCCCCCCACCCCACACCTATGGCTGGCAGGGTACCCCTGTTGACATGTCCATCTATCATGAGCGTCAACTCCTCCCCCTCACCCCCTTTCAAGAATGGCAGCATGAACACGAGGCCTCCATTGACTTAAGTTTAAGTTTGTTTATTAGTGAAACAAGTTGACTTACATTAGCACTGCAATAAAGTTACTGTGAAAATCCCCTAGTCACCACACTCTGGCGCTTGTTCAGGTACACTGAGGGAGAATTTAGCATGGCCAATGCACCTAACCAGCACGTCTGTCAGACTGTGTGGGAGGAAACCAGAGCACCTGGAGGAAACCCACGGAGAGAACGTGAAAACTCCATACAGACAGTAACCCATACCAGGAATCGAACCCAGGTCCCTGGCGCTGAGGCAGCAGTGTTAACCACTGTGCCACACTTAAGACAGGAAGGCTGACCTAAATCTTCCCTGATCCTGACTTAATTTGGGGATTTTAGGAAGGTAAAGGACATGCTACCCTAGACCTTCCATGCAGATTTAAATGCCCCCTCCCCCCATCTCCCAGCCTACTCCTGGGGGCAGTAAATTCTGTCCAAGTGGGTCTTCTGTTCACCCCCAATTATTTCCGTGAGCTCCCAGCATGATTTACATCACGACTGGAGCAATTGTTGCCAAGTCCAGGCATTTTTAATTCTACGCTCTAATTTTTGCAACTTCTACTTCCTTAAAGGTGGCATGGTGACACAGTGGTTAGCACTGCTGCCCCACAGCACCAGGGACCCGGGTTCGATTCTGGCCTTGTGTGACTGTCCCCATGTCTGTATAGGTTTCCTCCGGGTGCTCCATTTTCCTCCCACAGTCCAAAGATGTGCCGGTTAGGTTGATTGGCCATGCTAAATTGCCCCTTAGTGTCAGGGAGACTAGCAGGGTAAGTAAGTGGGGTTACAGGGATAGGACCTGGGTGGGATGATGGCAAGTGCAGACTCAATAGGTCAAGTAGTCTCCTTCTGCACTGTAGGGCTTCTATGATTCTATAAACTGATTTTATGTATTTTTTATTGGCTGACTGTTGGTTCTAGTTTTATTGCTCTTAAACCATGGATTTTCCTCTTACACCGACACCCCCCCAGCCCCCAAAACCCTTGCCCCAGGGAAGGGTTGGATTGGATTTCCGCTTGCTACCCTGACTCCAAATTAAATGTAAATGATTTTCCAGGGAAAATAATATAACAAAAAATAGTGGTTTATCAAGATAGTTAATCACAATACTAGCGGAGTGAGTTTGATAGACCAAATGTTTCTTCTCATCCCAGACTTGTCTTGTGAACTTTTTTAAACATTGAAAGTTTATTTATTAATGTCACAAGTCAGCTTGCCTTAGTGCTGTAATGAAGTTACTGTGAAAATCCTCTAGTTGCCACACTTTGGCACCTGTTCAGGTACACTGAGGGAGAATTTAGCGTGGCCAATGCACCTAACCAGATTGTCTTTCAACCTGCCCCACAGGAGAGCATTTGCTTGTATTAATATGTTAGTAGGACCACATCAGAAACTGGTCTTCAACATTTTCTGCCATAAAATAAAAGCAAAATACTGTAGACGCTGGAAATCGGAAATAAGGACAGAAAATTCTGGAAAACTTCAGCAGGTCTGGCAGCTTCTGCGAAAAGAGAAACAGATCATTTTGAGTCGTTAGGAATTCGCACCATTCTCCAGAAGTGTCCATTAGAATTCCTTCACAGGGAACAATGTTTTCACTCAGAGAAGTGAATCTTTGGAACTTTCTATCTGAGGGCAGTGGAAGCTCAATCATTGAGTACGTTCAAGTTAGGAATTGATAGATTTATGGTGACTAATGTTATCAAGGGAATTGGAGATAGATGATTAGCCATGATCTAATTGAATGGTGGAGCAGGCTCGATGAACCAAATAGCCCATTCCTGTTCCTATGTTCCTCAAGTTCTCACATCTCTCACTAACATACTACTGCCAACATCTTACATAAGATTGAAGTCTCAATTCCTCTGCCCAAAGCTGAAAGAATTTTGATTTCCTCTCCCTATATTCTATGTGCCCAAGCCATGTTAATTCACATAACACCATTTTCTTCAGAATGTTCCAGTAATTTCAATCACCTATTTCTTAACATCCTATGTGTCAGCTAGTGAGTTTGCTCGTGCTCCTAATCTTTTACTATAAGGTTCCTCCTGATTGAGATGAGATTGAAAGGTGGAAGGCTGAGGTGGTTCCCCGGAGAGTTTTTTTAACTCTTGTTTTAGGGAAGCAGTTTATAGCAATCTTTCTCTCAGTGGCAAGAGGTGCTGACTCCATGTCTGAAAGTCTCCAGTGTGTGGGCATTGGAAGGGGCTCTAAGACGGTGATACCTGTGTCTGCTACTTCAAGCATTCTGTAAAGAGCTGCTGCTCAGTGTTTGACTATCCCTGTGAAGGTGTTCAGTTTAAAGCAACAATTGCAGCAGTGTGAGCTGCTCAAAACTTCCAGAATATCCTTAGAAGCTGCTCCTGTTTTCTTGATACCACAGATATCTCCCAAGCTATTGTTGTTTTCAAGCAGGGTGGTCAAGAGGAAGCAAGTAGATGTGTAGTTGGATTTCCAAACACCACTTAGTAAATTGCCATATTAAAGATTATTACACAACAAGGGCTTATGGTATTGGCAATATAACAGCATGGATAGTAAATTGGCTAACTAAAAGGAAACAGACAGTTGGATGCCACATGGATTGGTGCTGGAACTTCAACTATTTATAATCTGGAGGGAATGTGGACAGTCAAGTAATGTCACTTGTATCTGAGAAGCAGGTTAACTGTGATGATGTGGGAGACCCTCTATGGAGAGTACTGGTGAGTGCAATCTGATTGGTCCAAGCATCTGAAATGCATCTTCAACATGCCAATAGTCTGTCCAATTAAAGAGCTCATTGCACAATGTACCGCCTTGTACCTCTCCTCTGAAACACTCAGTGGTCGCTGAAAAGACATGACGTTTGGGTGTAGCCTTTATCGCCAATAAGCCAGCCCTGAATGCGCTGCGGGTGAACACATATGCACATGCATGTGCACATGCACATACACACCTGTATTAGGCATGGCAGCAGTTTCACCAATGACCTGTATAATAGTGGCACAACTTTCCTACTTTTATACTCCTTGCCCTTGGCAATAAAGACCAACATTTAATTTGCTTTCCTGACTATTTGTTGTACTTACATGCTAATTTTTTTGTATCATGCCTAGAATAGAGAGCATTTAATGTTTACAGATCCTTGTCACATTTTTATTTCTGCTTGTCTGTCATAGAAGCTGTGGTCACGCAGAAAAGCTTCTGTCCTTGCCTCAGCGGCCTGCAGAATATAAATATTTGTTCTCAAATGTTACTCAGTGCCAAGATTGGCTAATATCAAATTCTAGTTTGTGATAAAGCATTGAGGCAAAAAAAATTTTTAGTTGCTTTTCTTGCAGTGCCTCCAGCAATAGAAAACTTTTTCAATGCTAATCTTCTGCATGACTTTACAGTTGATGCACTTTGCCCAGGAAAGTCTGCCTGTTCTATCACGGATTCTAAATGAAGTCAATGGGGAAGAAATTGTGGCCAATTCGCTATTACCCATTTCACGCCTGCTGAAGTCAAGGTGACTCTAACTATCGCTGTGCTTCCTTTTATTGTGCAGTACATCCCATCCAAAACTCGAGGAATTTGGTACGTAATCTAATCTGAGAGATACTCAGTTCAAAGGGTCCCCAACCATTTTTCCTCTGCATTGTGCAGTTAGGCATATAGTGGGAAACAGCCCGTACATTTCTTGTATCTACTAAGAGATGATGTATGCCTCAGACCATTCATTTTAATAGACGGGATTTTCTGGTCATGCCCGTCCCAAGATGGGAAATTCCTGTCCAAGGCCGAAGAGCCTTTACATTTCCTGTCAAACTTTCTGCCCCTCCCGAGGCTGGTGGTTTGGGAAAATCTACCCCAATATTTCATTTCATAGAATCCCTACAGTGCAGAAGGAGGCAATTCGGCCCATCAAGTCTACACCGACAACAATCCCACCAGAGCCCTATCCCTGCAGCCCCAAGTATTTACCTTTCTAACCCCCCCCCCCCCCCCCCAAACCCTGACACTAAGGGGCAACTTAGCATGGCCAATCCGCCTAACCCACACATCTTTGGACTGTGTGAGGAAACCAGAGGAAACCCACGCAGACACAGGGAGAATGTGCAAACTTCACGCAGACAGCGACCCAAGCCGGGAATCGAACCCGGGTCCCTGGCACTGTGAAGCAGCAGTGCTAACCACTGTGCTACCGTGCTTAACATGTATTAACAGCATGCACAGCACTCTATGCCTAACAGAGTTACACTCTACATTTCATCAAACTTTGTGTATGCTTGCAAAATATCCAACAGCGTTCAATGGGTAGTCTGTGTATGTCGTGGCACCATTTGGATATTGCATTGAAATTAGACCTCATGTGACATTAACCCCAAACAGTGTGAGACTGCCCACTCCTGGAGTCTCATGCAGCCTCCCTCTGGAGTCAAATTGGCCGCTAAGTCTGGTGTTATACTGAGATTTCCACATCTCTGTTAGAGCACTGTGCAGTGAAGCTGAAGTTGCAATGTAAGTGTATTAGAGAGTGCTTCTCAGCCAGAACCAATCTGATTTTCTCCAGGCTTTAAATTTTGGGTGAAATTTTGTGCTTACTGAGGAAAAGAATAACAGCTTTCATTTCCATTTCCCAGGCCAGGCATCCTTGCATGCTTTCTGAATAAGATGGCCAATTAGTCTTGAAATATGGGCAGCTTTTTGCAGTGAATTCGCACCCGTTAAGAAATAGGTGTAGACTTTTCAAGCTGATTTCACTCGGGGACTTTATAGTTGTCAGAAAAAGGAGAATATTATTGCCTGAGTTTGCAGTAGATTGGAACATGGGTCCCAGGGGCAAAAAAATACAATTCTACACAGCAGTGGACATTTTTCAGTGTGAGAGCGTTAGTATTGATAAGTGGTTCTTTCTCTCATACAGGATTGTAATTCATTGCGTATAAGTCGACCCAAGGTATAAGACAATAGCATTTTGTCGATCCCAAAAATCATGTTTTTGCAAATATTCCAGTGTTTAAGTCTATCCTCCTTTTCAGTCATGTCATACTACACGTATCAGTGATCAGCCTCAACTTTTCACCACACAGATGGATGTTTTACTTACCAATGTTATGTAATCAGATGCAGGATCAGGTAGGCAAAGATGCATGGACATTGAGACACACTCATTCTTTGCATTGGATGCTGATGACATTTCAAAATGTTTACCACTCATAGAATCATAGAGTCATACAGGTTTACAGTATAGAAACAGGTCCTTTGGCCCAACTTGTCCATGCTGCCCAGTTTTTAACCACTAAGCTATTCCCAATTACCCACATTTGGCCCATATCCCTCTATACCCATCTTACCCATATAATTGTCTAAAAGCTTTTTGAAAGACAAAATTGTACCCGCCTCTACAACTACCTCTGGCAGCTCATTCCAGCTACACTCTGCCCATGCCACCACCCTCCACACCCATGCTAACTTTTATACTTGGCTAATAAATCAACCCACATATTTGGGGGGATTTTTTGAGGCTTCAAAGGTTCACTGATAGGTCAACATCTACGGTAAGTATAAGTATTTTCTTTTTTAATCTTTCTAAACGTGGAAATAATGGAACCAATTTATCTCTGCAATATGTGCCAGAAAGAGTTTCGCTAAAAATGGGCAGGTCTCCAATCCAAACACTCTGAGCACTGACTATGCCTCATGAAGGCTTGTGTGCCATTTGCTTCTGTGCACCTGAAAGAGATGTTGCTATGCAAATTGAATTTAGAAGACGGCACAGTGGTTAGTACTGCTGCCAAGGATTCGGGTTCAATTCCCGGCTTGGGTCACTGTCTGTGTGGAGTTTGCACATTCTGCCCGTGTTTGTGTGGGTTTCCTCCAAGTGCTTTGGTTTTCCAGCACAGTGCAAAAGATGGTGCTGTTTAGGTGCATTGACCAGACTCAGTTCTCCCTCAGTGTATGCAAACAGGCGCCAGAATGTGGTGACTCAGAGATTTTCACACTAACTTCTTTGCTGTGTTAATGTAAGCCTACTTGTGGCACTAAAACTTTACAAAACACTTGTACCTGAGAAGCAATTCTCCATTCCTATTGACTGACGATCAGTTGTGTTCACATTGTGTTGGGTAAGGAAATGTATTTGGACCACCAGTTTCCTCTTTCAATGTAAGTTTTGGCACCATTTATTGTGTTCAGGCAGTTAGTTAACTGTGCTGCTGCACCACTCATGCACTGCAGGTTCAAATTGCAACATTAATATGGGTACTGCTCTACATTACATGAGTCCCTTCTGCACTACTTAAGAGAAAGATGGAGAGAACAAGAGCACTTTTGGATGCTGGGGAAATGCGGCACAGTGCTTAGCATGGACCCAGGTCTGACAACCGGCTTGGGGCACAGGGAGACTGCACCTCCTCCCCGTGTCTGCTTGGATTTCCTCTAGGTGTTTCGGTTTCCTTCCACAGTTTGAAAGGCGTGCTGGTTAGGTGCTTAGGCCATGCCAAATTCTTCCTCAGTGTACCCAAACAGATGCTGGAGTGTGGTGACTCGGGGATTTTCATGGCAACTTTATTGCAGTATTAACGTAAGCCTACTTATGATGCTAATAAATAAACTTTAAGCACGTAAGACAAAGAGAAGGCACCAAGTGGGTCTTAAACCAAATGTCATGCTGCAGGAACTCTTAGCTTATTGAGCCAGGATAAACTGAACTTGATCCTTATTGACTTTCAAATTCAAGGTTTATAGTGTTAACAAACCAGAAACAAATCATATGAGCTTGATTTACCCCGGTTCCTCAGAGAGATTCTCGAGTCAGTCAGTTCAAGTTGACTAACTGGTAATTGTTTGGTACTTCTGGTTAATACAAGTTCAAAGCGATTTTATGTGACTGATGTATGTGACTGATGTTATAATGTGTAATACTGACAAATTTGTACATTTGAACTGATGTTCTTCAGCTTCAAAGAATCCCAGTTGAACAAATAACATTAATTACTCTTCTCCTTTCCTATTACTTTTGGCACAATTTTTGCTTCATTTATATGGGTGTCAGCTCTGAAAATCTCCTATGTCATGTAGGGTATCAGTGCAATAATGTTATAATTTCACCAGACAAGGATTGAAGATGTTTTGAAAGATGTTGCTGTAAAGGTGTGTTTTGAATTTGTCCAAATTAACTTTTGAGTAATAAAATTTCAACTTTGACCAAATTATTTAGACTTTGAGATTAATAAAATGCACCTTTATAATGTCAGTTATATTTATTGACATAAATATAACTTTGTCACCCCAGGGTTTCAAAAGAGGTGAATAACAACATTGAAGGTGTCAGAACTATAATCCTTCAAACTTTCTATATTTGGGAACTGTTCCTTTTGATTGGAAATTGAGCATGTTGCTCTGTTATTGAAAAAAGGTGAGAAGAAAACCAGGGAATTATGGACCAGATAGTCTAGCATCTGCTATTGGGAACTTACTAGCGTCTGTAATTAAGTATACAGTGACTGAACATCTTGAAAATTTCCAGCTGATTAGAGAGAGCCAGTATAGATTTATAAAAGGACAAACTTGATTTTTTTTGGAGAGGTGTAATCATTCTATGATTCACAGAATTGTTATGACACAGAAGGAGGCCATTTGGCCCATACTTTCTGCACCGGCTCTCCAAATGAGCATTATGACTTGATGTCATTCCTCTGCCCTTTCCCCATGCCTCTGCACATTGTTTCTATTAAAGTAATCGTCTAATGTCCCCTTGAATGCCTTGATTCAACCTGCCTCTATCACACTTCCAGGCAGAGCATTCCAGACCTGAACAACTGGCAATGTGAAAAAGTTTTTCTCACATCACATTTGTTTATTTTGAAAATCACTTCAAATCTGTGCCCTCTCATTCTTCATCCTTTTTGAGTGGGAACAGTTTTTCCTTTCTACTTCACCTACCACCGCCTCCTAGTCCCCTTAGCCTTCTTTCCAAGTCCCAACTTTTCCAATCTATTCTCGCAGGCTGAAATTTCTCATCCCTGAAAGCATTCTTGTACACCTCTTCACTTCCTCCACTGTTCTCACATCCTTCCTATGATGTGTCACCCAGAACTGTACACGATGTTTTAGCTGAGGTCTAACTGATATCTTGTATAAATTCAGCATAACCTCCTTGTTCATATACTCTCTGCCCTTCTGCAGTATTCTGGACTTTATTAATGTTTATTAACTGCCCATTCCACCTGCCCTGCCACCTATGATGATCTATGAACGAATATACTCCTGCACCCCCTTTTAAGAATTTTACCCCTTGTTTTACATTGTCTCTCCATGTTCTTCCTACTGAAATGCATCTCCTCACACTTCTCCACATTGAACTTCATTGCTGCTTATCTGCTGACTCCACCAATCTGCCTATATCCTTTTGAAGATCTACACAATCCTCTTCAAAATTTACAATACTTCTGAGTTTTGTGTCATGTGCAAACCTTAAAATTGTCTCCTACACACCAAGATCTATACTAATACATATCAGGGAAAAAAAGTCCCAAAAATGACCCTTGCCAATACAAGCCTCCCTCCAATCAGAAAAATATCCATTCAACATTATTCTCTGCTTCCTATTAGCAAATTCCGTATCCACATTCTTACTGTCCCTTTTATTCCATGAGTTATAACTTTTCTGTCACGTCAGTTGTGTGTTACCGTATTGGTTGTCTTCTGAAAGTCCATGTACATCACATCAACAGCATTACTTTCATCCATCCTTCTTCTTTTTATCTCCTTAAAAGCTCCAGCAAGTTTGTTAAACATGATTTCCCCTTTAGACATCCATGCTGGCTCTTCCTAATCAACCTGTATTTTTCCATTTGACTGCTAATTCTATCCCGAATAATTGTTTCTTGAAAATTGCACACCACCAATGTTGAAGTGACTGGTCTATAAACTGCTGGGTCCACCTTTACAATCATTTTAGAACAAGGAAATAACATTTGCAGTTCTCCAGTCCTCTGGCACCTCTCCAGAGTCTAGAGAAGACTGAAAGACAATGGCCAGCACCCCTTCAATTTCCATTCTCACTTGCATCTCATCCAATCCCGGTACCTTGTCAAGGTTCAGTACCAACACTCTATTCAACACTTCCGCTTTATCAATATTGAAACCTTCTTGAGACAGTGTGTCCTGATCGGTCACTATATCCTGGGTAGTATCTACCTCCTTGGTACAGACAGATGCAAAGTATTCATTTAATACCTCAGCCATGCCTCCAGCATCCATGTGTAGATTCTCTTTTTGGTTCCTAATCAGTCCTACTCCTTTTATCACCCGTTTACTATTTATACACCTATAGAAGATTTGAGATTCTCTTTTGTTAGCTGCCAGTCTTTACTCATAATCCCTCTTCACTTCTCTAATGTACTTTCTCATCTCTACTCTGAACCTTCTGTTTCCTACCTGACGCTTGTCAAAAGCATGTTTTCTTTCTCTTAATTTCTACCTCTTTTTTCCTTCAGGGTATTTCTGGATGTGTTTATCCTCCTTTCCCATTACTGTATCCAGGCCACTTTCACTTTTAATGTTGCCCATTGTTCAGGCCTGTTTTTCATTCTAGCTTAACCAGCCCAGCTCCAGTCTTGGCCCATTTAAGTTGGCTCTTCCCAGTTGATTATTTTTACTCTGGATTGCCTATTTTCATTTTCTATCATCATGCTAAAACCATACAGTACAATGATTACTGTCACCCACTGACATTTGATCTACTTGGCCCACCTCATTTCCAAGAACATAGTCGAACAGCGCATTCTTTCTTGTTGGGCTGGACACATACTGCTGCAAAAAATGTCCCTTTACACAATCTAAGAACTTTTGCCTCTCTCTGCCCTTTACATGACCTCTGTCCCAGTCTGTATTCGGGGGTAATTAAAGTCCCCCAAGTACTCTATAATGTTTGCATCTCGCTACAATTTCCCTGCAGCTTTATTCTTCTACATCCTTCTCACTAGTTGGTATTGTCTGGATTGCACTGAGCAATGTAACTTGCTGGAGTGTTAGATTGCAGCTTAGCTATTTGGCATCAGATACAACCATTTCAGACTTGGACACATTATTGGGGCTAATGCCCATTGCCATACTTGGAGAACATGCCACGTCACAGGTTCCATCTGAGTCGAAACAAGAGCCCGTTCCATTAGCCCAGGTGGACATTAACAATCCCAAACTAGTCAGGATCTTTCCATGCATATTGGCTACCATTTCATCCTCAAGGAGCAGCCATAGGAACATAGGAGAATGCCATTGATTCCACTTTAAAATGAATTAACTGTATGTGAACTGCTTTGAGATGTTTTTGAGCAATGTGTTATTGTCTTGTATAATTAGAATCCTTTCTTTTGAAACATTAGCTCTGCAGGTGAACAAGCTTCACACTCCTTTCAGAATTACAAAGTGATACCGCTTCTGTTATAAATCGCAGTGAAAAGTCCACTTTTCGAGACCCATCTGTCTTACAATGGCTTCTACTCTGTCTTTGGAGTTTCAATTGAATAATCTTTTGATAGTGCTTTGGAAGGAAGTAAACACGATCATTAATCTACACTACAGATGAGTTGTCTCCTACTACAATAAATTCTGTCTGGAAAGCAAACTCAGTGCTAGAGAGCAAAGTTTGTTGCTTTGTTTTTGGTTTTAACCTCTTTAGTGCTGAATTTCCTTTATTGCTACCAACATTTTCATGGTGTCTTAAAAAGAGCGCTTTGTGAAATTTGGACACATTTCAAATTCTGTGGTTAAGCAACAACCTAAACCTGACCACAGCTGGTCCCTTGTTGTGATACAGCAAACTCATACTGTAGTAATGAATCACATGACAGTCACAGGCAAAAATATTTCACCCCGCAGTGATTCCAGAAGAGACACAGGCTGAAATTCTGGCCTGCTGCAGGAATCATAGCAGGCGAGGCAGAAGATATGGGACAGAAGATGTAAAAGAGCTCAGGCAGGAATTTTCAGACTTGGGGTGCGTGCGGCCAAAGAATCCTGTCCATAGGCAACACTCATACCCGAAAAAAGATCTTGAAATGCTCAGTAATGTCTGACTGCATCAGTGGAGAAAAAGAGTTACATTTCAAGTTGGTGATCCTTTGTCAGACTGGGAAGCTTGAGAAACAGAACAGGTTTTTAAACCGGCGGGGCAGAGGTGAGCAGAGTGCAAAGAACAGAGGGGAATACCTGTGATTGGAAGGGCAGGAGGGATTTAAATGACAAAAGGGATAATAGTGAAAGGAAAAATGGTACTAGGACAAGCAAAGGCATAACAGGTGTGGCTGGAGGAGGGATAAATGGGGAGATAGAATCACCACCAACAGTTATCATCTCAAATGAAAGAGGGCTGTGGTTATGATCTGCCTAATCAAAGAGAGCTGTTACTTGAGCTTACCAGGGAGAAGCAGGCAGAGTGACCATGTGGCTTTATGAGGGTAATGGGCTACTAATGGTGCAGGATGTTATTGACTGTACATAGGTCATTTAGTTGGTACCACATATAAATTCAGAAATGCATTGCCAAGCAGAAGTCATTATACTCTGTAATAACTGAGGAAGCCCAGCTGGAAAGGAACATTACATATCACGTAGAACCACCATCGTGGAGTACACACACACTGGTCCCTGCCATTTCAGCAGGCCCAGTCTAGCTGGGCAGGCCACTGCCTGTTACCAGGAATATTCATACTAAACAAACCCCACAGGAAAATCAATCAGGATTTCCCATAAACCACATGGGGGTAATTACATACTCATCTGTCTCCCATAACAGTGACTGTAGGTTTCCGGGCATACCAATGCACCATTGCATATCCACCAGCACTTTTCTGTTAGCCACTCCTTAATCATCCTCTGAAATCATGAAGGACCTTGTCTCTGATGAGCTGGAAAGTCACAGAAAAGGCCCTGTGGACCATCGTGTCTGCACCAACAATAACTACCACTAAAGGCACGCTAATCCCATTTTCCTATATCCTTGAATGTTATGATGTTTCAAGCGCTCATCTAAATATTTTTTTTAAAGGTTGTAGGGTTTCCAGCCTCTGGTATGTTTCCAGGCAGTGCATTCCACATTCCCACCATCCTCTGAGTGAATTTCTTTTTCTCAAATCCCCTCTGAATCTCCTGCCCCTAAAACTATTCCCCCTTTTGTGATTGATCCCTCAGCCAAGGAGAAAGCTGTTCCCTGCTGGCCCAGTCCATACCCCTCATAATCCTGCCTCTTGGCTGCAGGCCACTCATGCCCAGTCACTCACTGCCTGCAGATCCTGCCTTTTTGTTGCTCTCTAAAGCGTACATTATGTCACTATCTGAATTTGTGGTTCACCACCAACAGCGTGGCAAGCTTTAAGTGGTGCTAACTTTACTTATTTATTTTTCCTCCCCATCTCCAAGCCTTTTCTCTCTTTAGTTACATCATTATCAAAAATACCTTTCCTCCCCTCCCTGCAGTGAATTTGCCGATCCTTTTGAAGCTGTCAGTAACGTAAGTGCTTCTACGGCAGCTTTTCCTCCACCTTTGAATCTCCAATGACCAGTACATCAATTGTGATTAATTGCTCTGGTCAGAGCCTAATTAACTGACAGAACATCAAAGTGCCTCATAAGCAGCTCCCGAAACCAGATGTAAAATGACAAACATGACCTCATCCCCAGGAACAATGTTTGCTCAGACTTTTACCGATTAACTTAAAATAATAAGAACCGTATTTTTGTCAAGTCGGGGAGACTCTGTGGACCTTTAAGGATGGCAAGCAGGACCTGAGTGCAGGTGATCCACACCATTTCGGCCACATCTCTCTTTTGATGGCAGAAGGAAGGGAGTAGGGTGTGAGGAGACATGGGGGTCGATCGGAAACATGAGTTGGCATGTAGGTGGCGTTAGGATATATAAATCAAATTATATAGGGATCCATCACAACAGCATCCAGGTAGGTGCTCTTTCGCTTAGGAGTATTTTATCTGTAGGAAGAGAATGAACATGCTGAGAAATGTTTTTGGGTTTATTTTAATTTATGAGTGACACAACATAACCGGACCTAATCTTATAAAATCTGAGTGATTTGTTCGACATAAGCTGATAATACAAGAGAAATGTACAGTGGAACCACAGTTGGGTTGTAGGTCTTCCTCCAAATCACTTTGACGCACCAAACAACTCGTAACCTCAATTGCAAACATAAATAGGTATCTTTTCATAGACAGCTACCTGTTAAACAACTGAATGATACATTGCCCACCCTTAGCATACTTTATGACATAATGGGTAACAATGCATAACTTCTGACTGGAAATTGTAAGTTATAAATTATTTTGTTTTTGCAATAAAGAACTAACTTAGCCTTACTTACCATGGCCTAATGGTTTGAATATTCTACAACATACTCCGAAATGCTTTACTTTTCCAACATAAGGCTGAGTGCTCTCCTAACATCAGGCATTAGGACAGATGATGAAATGCTAACCATACTAATCCTATTTGTATATCAGTAAAGAGATGAGATGAAGAAACTTATTTGTTTGAGTAGGTATGCAGTCGCCAAAGACTTTACTTTTCTAAAGGCTGTTGTCAGCTCCTGAAATAGAATATTGTGTCTACTGCTGGTCAACATACTTTAGGAAGGGTATGAGGTTCCTTGAGATGGTGCAAAAGAGATTTAGCAGAATGGTTCCAGGGATGGGGGATTTCGACTACCAGGTAAGGTTGGGAAAGTCAGGTTGTTTTTCTTAGAGCAAAGGAGGGATAGAGGTGTACAAGATTATAACAGGTTTAGATATGGTAGACAAAAAAGTTGTTCCCATTAATTTATAATATAAAGACTAAGGGACACAGATTTAAGTTTTTGTGCAAGAAATACAGGGGGGAATAAGAAGAAATGTTTTATGTGGTGTAGCAAGAGGTTATGACCTGGAACTCTCTGTTGTAAAATGCATTTAAGGGCTATCAGCATGACATCATGAGAAGGCAAATATGTCACATGATTTAATCTTAGTTTCATTTTTGCTTTGAGCATAGCACACACACTGAGGCCTTTAAGCTTTATACCTACATAGAACTGTTCTTGTTTAGCTAGCCTTAATAAATAAACCCACAATGTCTTTACCTAATCCCTTAATAAGTGATTGTCTGTTGTCTTGTACAATACATAAATGTACGGCCTTGTATTGTTATCAGATCAAGATACAGGTGATTTCATGAGCAATTTGTGTAGGTGCTTATGGGAATCAAGCTTGGTGATAGAGTAGGAGAATGGGACTGAATGGAATGTTCTAGAGAAAGCTGAGATGGACTCAGTTAAATTTTCTTTATTCTTTGAATGTGGGTGTGGCTTGCAAAGCCAACATTTTGTGCCCATCCTTAATTGCATTGCAGAAGATGATAGTGAACTGTTTCTTGAACTGGGCAGTCAATCTGATGATGGTATACCCATAGTGCTGTTAGGAAGGGAGTTCCAGGAGTTTCATCCAGTGGCAGTGAAAGAATGTTGATATAGTTCCAAGTAAGGATGATGTGTGGTTTGGGCAGGAACTTGCAGGTGGTGGTGTTTCCATGCATCTCCTTGATGGTAGAGGTCATGGGTTTGGAAGGTGTTATTGAAGGAATATTGGTGAGCTGTTGCATTGTATTGTATATCATACACAGTGTTGTTATTGTGTCAATGGTAGAGGGAATGAATGTTCACGTTGGTGGAATGCGATACCAATCAAATGGACTGCTTTGTGCTGGATGATGTCAAATGTCTTGAATGTTTTTAGAGCTGCATTCATCCAGGCTTGTGGGCAATACTCCCGACTCCTGAATTGTACTTTGTAGATGGTGGAAAGACTTTGGGGAGTCAGGAGGTGAGTTACTTGCCTCAATTCTGACTCTCAAACCTCCTTTTGTAGCCATTGTATTTCAAGTTCAGTTTCTACTCGATGGTAACTGCCAGGATATTGATAGTGGGAGATTCATAGCCACTGAATGTCAAGTGGAGATGGATAGATTCTCTTTTGTTGAAGATGGTCACTGTCTGGCATTTGTGCAGTGCACATTATACTTGCTACTTAATAGTCCAAGTCTGAATGTTGCCTAGGTCTTGCTGTAATTACTTTCAATCAAATGTCACCACAATGCAGCTGTTTTTCAAACAACTGTTTCATTAGAACCATGAATCAAGGGCACAGGATGTGCCATTTCCATGACCAGATAATTTTGATTTGATTTATTATTGTCACATTTATTTGTATACAGTGAAAAGTATTGTTTCTTGTGCACTATACAGACAAAGCCCATATATCGAGAAGGAAAGGAGAGAGTGCAGAGTGTAATGTTACAGTCATAGCTAGGATGTTGAGAAAGATCAACTTAATATAAGGTAAGTCCAGTCAAAAGTCTGACAGCAGCAGGGAAGATGCTGTTCTAGAGTCAGTTGGTACATAACTTCAGACTTTTGTATCTTTTTCCTGATGGAAGAAGGCAGGAGAGAGAATGTCCGAAATGTGATATGATTATGCTGGCTTATTTTCTGCATAAGAAGACTTTCAACACCAAGTTAAGATCCGATAGATTTATTTGGTAGCACGAGCTTTCAGAGCACTGCTTCATCAGGTGAGTAAAGGATTGGAGTCACAAACAGGCCATATATAGACACAGACTCAATTTACAAGATAATAGTTGGAATGCGAGTCTGAACAGGTAATCAAGTCTTTACAGATACAGAAAATACAAGGGGAGAGAGAGGGTTAAGAACAGTTTAAAAAGGTGTGAGTTGTCTCAAGCCAGGATAGTTAGTGAGATTTTGCAAGCCCAGGCAAGTCGTGGGGGTTACAGATAGTGTGACATGAGCCCAAGATCCTTGTTGAGGCTGTCCTTGTGTGTGGAACTTGGTTATCAGTTTCTGCTCGGCGATTCTGTGTTGTGTGTCATGAAGGAGGACGCTTACCTGAAGATCAGAGGCTGAATGCCTTTGATTGCCTGAGTTCAGCCTTTAAGATGGTGTTGTGAGACTTCTTACTGTGCCTACCCCAGTCCAACACTGGCATCTCCACATCATGCTTTGAGATAGCAGGAAGTCTAGAGAGAGTCAATGGATGAGAGACTGGTTTGCATGATGGACTGGGCTTTGTTCATGATCCTTTGGAGTTACAAGGAGTTAGGGAATGAGGAAATCTGCGAGTTGAGGTCCCATTTCCCTATAGTGTCAGGGTCTCAAGTAACAATGAAGAAATCGGCTGGCAGGGTGAATGTCATCTTGTGAATATGCATCAAACTCACGTGGCATAAACAGATATGAAATTGCTGCTTCAGGAAATCCAGCATGAGGGATAACATCTGAAAAGGGTTGTCAGGGAGAGATTAGAGGATAAATGATCTTAGTTTACTGGAAGTGAGAATGGTGAACTCCTGGAAAAAGCTGCATACTAAGAAATAAAAAAACACTTTAGATGGTTCGTGAAAGGAAAGGAACTTCCAAGGTGTTCCTAAATCAATGAAAGCATCCAGTGCATTGGACAGGCTACAGAGAACTCCATAAATTCTTTGCATTGATGAAAGCTGTTCTTCCATCTGCAGAAGGAAATCCCACAACTCCAGCTTAAAGTCCAACAAGTTTATTTGTAGCAAATGCCGCAAGCTTTCGGAACAGGCTGTCCCTTCATCAGGTGGCTGCGAGTTCCAGCCACCTGACGAAGGGACAGCCTGTTCTGAAAGCTTGCAGCATTTGCTACAAATAAACTTGTTGGACTTTAAGCTGGTGTTGTGGGATTTCCTTCTGTTTTACCCCAGTCTAACGTTGGCATCTCCACATCATGGCTTCTATCGGCAGGGCAGAGCTGTTATCTTATTTGAATATCCTTGGTGGAGGAAACAAAGAGGCTAATACAGATGGAGGCATTTCCAAACTCACAGCTCGAATCATAGTTTTCACATCATTTTGCATTGGCCAATTATTACAGAGCTTGTTTTCCCAGGTTCAATGTCAATGCAAAGTGGATAATGTGTCCCTTACAATCAGGGCTTTATCTTTGCTACCCAATAGTATGTTCCAAGGAACTATTAACAATGAAAAACCTCTTATTGTATGAACTGATGACCATAACTCTACATGTGGCTTCATTAATCTTCCAAAGTACAAACCGACTTTGCTGAGGTAAAGACAGAAAAAAATGAGAGTATACAATGTGTCTCAGAGAGAGGACAGGAATTTTCTACGCTGAAAAGAAAACATTCCAGGGCAATTGGAACAGTAGTTGACTGAATTGTCAGTTATAGAACTCAGTAAAGTGAGCTACTAGAAAACTGACTTTCGTGTGAGGCTTTTGACACTTTTCTGTATTTGTGTCACTTAGCCACTGTTGCTAGGCACCAATAAAGTTTTTCTTTTTTTCCCCCCGAATCTCAACTTCTAACACATCTCTTTACTTCAAGGGTTGTAGAACCTTGTTTCAATTGTGTGTTTGTACAAGCCGACCCTAAAGATTGACCTTTTGTCAGGGATTCACACAGACATTCTGGCACCAAGGTTCATACACAAAGCATAAATGAAACTGGAACCATCTCACCTTTCGTAATACACAAGTATTTATCTATGACTTAAACATTGATATTGTCGTGAAAAAATATAATAGCAGTGCTATGTGCTCAGTTAACATTGCTGGACTATTCCCTTATGTACCGTTCAAGGAAGCCATGCACTGTCTTACTACATCATAGTGATCTAGACTGCACCTCCATTGTCTGAATCTATACTCATTGAACTTATGAACTCAGCAACTCATGCAGTTGAGTTCAGTTTTAATGACACCCTGTATGCCAAATAGATGGCGTTATTGTGGGATTTTCTTATAGGTCCAGCTCTCGCAAATATGTTTGTCAGTTTTCATAAGAAACACATCTTTGATGGAATTACATTTAATCTTCTACCTTGCGTGTATTTCTGTGTAGATGATACACTTGAATCCACAACTCCGTGTAAGAATTTTGTTATATATTTAAATGGGCTTCATCCTTACCTTTGAAAAGGAACAGTCAAATGAGCTCCCTTTCCTCAATGTTCCAGATGGGAAACCTGCCTATAGGTTCCCTTCTGTTTACTGCAAGCTTACCATCATTGATCATTCCACGAGTTGGGATTCCTGCAGTTCTGTGCTTTAGGATTGGCCTTGTGTGCACATCTTAAATTTGGCCTGATCTCTCAGTGCAAGCATGATGCTGAAACTGGGTGCGCAAAAGGCATCCTATGGGATAATGGCTACCCTGATCAGATCATTACTCGCTGTATATCCCCAACTATGGGCAGTAGCATAGTGGTTAGCACTGTTGCCTCACAGCGTCAGGGACCCAGGTTCAGTTTCAGTCTTGGGTGGTAGTCTGTACACATTTGCACATTCTTCTGTATGTGTGAGAGTTTCTTCCGGATGCCACGGTTTCCTCCCATAGTCCAAAGATGTGCAGATTAGATTGATTGGCCTTACTAAGTTACCCCTTAGTGTCAGGGAGATTGGCAAGGTAAATAAATGCGGTTGCAGGAATATAGCCTGGATGGGATTGTTGATGGTGCAGACTTGATGGGCCCAATGGCCTCCTGCACAGTAGGGACTCTATGATTCTAACTCATGAGGCTAAGGCTGCCACATTCGGTCCTGAAAAATGTCCCATCTACCTCAGATTTCTCTGGAAAGGTAAGGTGTCTCAAACATTTGAGTAACAGGTGAAGATAGCTGCTTCATGCTGTTGCTATGCAATAACAACACCAGTGATATGCTCCACTAACAGCACTTGGAAAGAGCTGTGATGTTAATCAAACATTCTTTATCCATGGAGGACCCAGGAAGCCTGAGTCATCTGCCTCCTTATCCCAGCTTATTCTGCTCTCCTGTGTATCCCAACTCCCTTAACAGTCAAGACTGTCTAACTTTGCCCTGAGATTTAGCTAAGCTTTCTGTGATGCACCCAGGGCACTGACAGCAAATGCTGCCTGGTAATTGCTTTTAGTATTGGATTTATACCTTCATAAGATCCCACTTGGTCCTTGAAGATAATAGAGCGTCATACTTGACCTTGTTTGGAGTTTGAAATATCAATTTATTGTAGAAAGATGAAGCAGCACAAAAGAAACAATGCTGTAATACAGTGATATATTTATGTTGGACAACTTCACAAGTAACTCATCAAGTGGGCAAAATAAGGAAGATTGTGCTTGCAAGATTCAGTTGCATAATTTTGCAGGTGCCCTTTAGGATGTGAAATGGCTTCTACATTGCGCATGCCAATTTCCAGTATAATCCATGTTGGATACTGCCTTGGTGAAGCATTAGTGTGGGCACTAGGTATTAGGAGAATGCGCTGGAAATATGCACAGTGGGCAGATTGTAAGGGTAGGTTTTTGGGGTTGGGCAGAGAGAGATCTTGTCCCCTTTTCTTCATGCTCTGCCACTTTTCTTCCGGCCCATGTCCAACCCTTGTTGTCTCCTACGATGCTTTGCCCTTATCTTGTGGCTTGTTGTCTTCTTGTCTCCTGGGCTTTTTCTTACTACATTTGTTAGTTTTTTTTCTTGTGTGGGTGGTGTACCCTTATGTGGTAGAAGAAAAAGGAATGGAGGGGGGGATAAAAAGGACAAGTGGGTAATGGTCTGCTTCTGCCATATTTTAGGTGGTTGGAGGGTGGTGGTGGTTGAGGGGAGGTGGTGGTTGAGGCGGTGTGCGTTAGGAGGAGGGGGCTGTTAGATTGGGAGTTTCTGTGTTTCCAGGGGCTGGGGTGGATGTCATGGTGGTGTGCATGTTGGAGAGTTTTTTTGGGGGTTTCTCAGCTAGGGAGATTTTATGTCTGTTGCTGAATCAGACTGTTTTTTTGGCGGGGAGTGGTGTAGTAGGTGGACTAATGGGGGAGGTCAGGTGGTGGGGGTGGTGATTGGGATGTAGGTGAGTAGGTTGTGGGTTGATAGGTGGTTTGTTGTTTTCCCATGTCTTGGCACTTTTGCCTCCTGTGTGTGTCTGTTAGGTTGGGTGGGGTGGGGAGGCTTCTGGAGCTGGTGGGATGAGGTGACTTCTTATTTTTTTGTGGGTGTTTTATGTTGTGGTGGACTGAATGGTGTGGTGTGTATTCAGGTAGTATGTATTGGATTGGCGTGTGGGCATTAGATGGCGGAGCAAGTTAGTGTAGGGACATCCTCATTTATCCAGATGGTTTATGGGTTTGGCATGAGGCCAGGCCTTTTGTTGACAAGACAAAAATATCTCATTGACAATTTATTTATTAATTAATTCGTGTCCCAAGTAGGCTCACATTGACAATGTAATGAAGTTATTGTGGAAGGGTTCACCAAGGGGGAATTTAGTATGGCCAATTCACTGAACCAGCACATCTTTGGGGTGTGGGAGGAAACCAGAGCACCTGGAGGAAACCCACAAAGACACAGGAAGAACATGCAGACTCTGCATGGGGAGAGAACCAAGCCAGGAATCCAGCCTGAGTCCCTGGCCCTGTGAGGCAAAAGTGCTAATCAATGTCACCTATGGGCAGCATGGTGGCAATGATTTCATATCATTGGCTTACATAGCTGTCTTCTCACAATGCTGGCTTTCCTGCTTGTCTATCATGGTTCTCCCTTATTTATTTGCCTTGTGTCCATGGGGTTGATCTCATGTGCCACCTCCTGGTTCCATACTTTCTCCTCCTTGTGGTTCCCATGTATCCTCCTCCTCCTGTTCTGTCAGCTCCCTCATGTGCATTTATTTGGGAAAAGTGAGGGGTGGGGCGGGTTGTTTTGGGGATGCTTGTTTCACCTTTAGGTCTATTTGAGCATTTTTTGTTGTGGGTTGTCTGGCCTTTGCCAGTGATTGTGCTCAGGGGGCCTCAGTTTGTGACGTGTTAATATGTGGTTCTCTCTTGACATGTAACTCATGCTTGTTATGGTTTCTAAGTTGTGTTATGTTCCCTTATTCCTTCCAATGGTGTTTGCTTGGATGTTTTTGGTCTCTGTTCGTCAGTTATTGTTCATATGTTCTGAGGGTTGATCTGTTAGGTCTTCGTCTATCCCTGTTCTTGTGTGGTTCCTGTGTTCTAGGTTTAGGCCATTAGGGATTAAGGTTTTCATTTCATAGATCCACCCCTTCTTTGCTCATTTTCTTTCTGCTGTGGTCCAATGAACATTTGTGTCTCATCCATAATAGTTAGGCCTTTGATGCTATGTTCCATGAAATGTCTGTTTATGGTCTTGTTTTCCTTTTCTGTCCTAATCTCAGAGGAAAGTCTTTCTCTTAGTGTGTTTCTCCTATGTATGTTATCTTGCATGTCTTACATTGGATGGCATAGACTACATTGCGTTGGGTCATTTAATCCTGCTTCTGACTAACACGTCTTTCAGATTTTTGTCATTTGTAACCTGTTATTATGTTATAGTTCTCTAAGGTTCTGTTCTTTTGTAAGTTTTCAAAGTTCTTTTTGACTATTCTACTTATTTCCCTATCCTGTGGGCGGCATGTGATTAGTGGTAAATGGGTTTCCCTTCCCTTTTCTTTGTGCTGGTTCTCCTTTTGATCTTAGGAAGTTTGATTTGAGGTGTCTCAGCAACTTCTTGGTGAACCCTCTCCATTTAAGTGCTTGGAAAAGGATTGTTGTTGCCTTTTCAAAGTCTGTTTGTTTGCTGCATATGTGAGAGATGTGGGAAAGTTGTGATTTTTATGAAGCCTTTAAATGTACGCCATGGGTGATGGCTGTATGTATGTAGGAGTGCATTTTTGTGTCTGTGGGCTTGAAGAATACTTTAGTGGCCCGTTTGCAGATGTTTGCATATCATGTGGTGATTTAATTACTGTCATGTTCCGGAAGTCTATCTGGTCCTTGTGTATTGTCGTTTTCATTTTAATTGACGGGTGGTGGTTGTTTAGTGTGTTGAAGTCCTACAGTTCTGCCTTGGTGTGTGTCCATACTCCCCAGATATTGCCTGGGTATCTGTTGTAATGTAGTGGTGTTTTGGAGCATTTCTTAAATACACTGTTCTCCCATTCTACCATGTAGATGTTTGCATATGCTGGTGCAAGTTCTTTACCCATGGCTGAGTCCATGACCTCTAGGTAGTACTTGTCATTGAATTCAGTCATTCCTGGTCAGTCCCAGGTGCAGTAATTGAATTATTACTTCATCGGGTCTACCTTCCTGGGGGATACCTACTGAAAGCTTTTCTTACTGTTCCAGTTCCTCTCTCTCTTTCTATGTTTGTGTATAGGCTCTCAACGTCCATTGTGAGTAAGAGGCTGTTTGATTGGATTGTCAGAGTTTACTATTTGTAAAAAGTGGTAGGTGTCTTTGATGTAGCTTGTGAGTTTTCTTGATACTGGGTTCAGCAAGTAGCCAATATGTTTGGCTATGTTGTAAGGCCCACTGCTGCAGTCCGATGTGGACCTGCCTGCACGTACTGTTCTGGTGCTGCCCATGTGTCTGGGTGTTTGTATAATTTTGGGAGTATGTAGAAGACCCTGGAGCATGGGTGCTGGCCTGCTAGATATTTCCTTTGTCTTTTGTTGATGTATTTGTCTGTTAATAATTGATTTTGGATGTTCCCTTTGATTTGCCTGGTTTCTGGATGGATAGGCTTTACTAGTTATTCATAGGCAACTCCACAACAGGGAACACTGTGCCTCCAGTAGATATCATGGACAGGCAGCAATAACAATGTTGCTACTTTTGTCTACTGTTTTTATTATTATTTCCCCTTATGAGTTCCCCTTATGGCCTGTCTTTCTGTTTTAGTGAGATTTGGTTTACTTTTCAGTTGTGGAATCCTCGCCGTGTCCTTAAATGCAGCAATAAATTTTAGTGTCTCCATGCTGATTTTGTCCTGCGGGGGTGTGGGGGGGCGCGTAGTGGACTTTGTGTGGACTCCATGTGGACTTTGGTGTGTGAATGGGGGCCTGTCTGAGTCTCCCCCCTTCAAAGTAGTCTACTAGTTTTATTTTTCTGTAGAAATCTTTGAGATCTCCCTCCGTATGTCTCGGTTTGCTGTGGGTACATAGGAAAGGCCTTTGTCTTTATGTATCTGTCATCTGAGAGGTAGTGCTTTGGTTTATAACTGTGTGTTTTCCTGTTTAAGGGAGGTGCTTTCCTTGGTTGCATGTTCCTCTGCTTGGGCTTCTGTGCACATCACTTTAAAGCCTTCAACCTAATTTAAACTTTCAATCTTAGTTTAATGTCTTCTGAGTTTATTCACAAGCCTTCACAGCAAATCAACATACTTAGAGAGATATCACCCTTATGCTCCTATTTGTGATGAATGTAAATATGTACAAAAGCGTTTGAGTGCTCCAGCAGTTTTTTGGTGTCTGATCTGCCACCTCCCTTGTTCTGGATGACTTTGGTGGCTGTCCTCTGTGTGGCTTTGGCTTTGAGTGTCTGACTGCTCCTGCAGACTCTTGCTGAGATGCATGTGAGTCTTGATTAAGCCAGCACTTGCTCCTCATAAGGTGTCGGAATGTTTAACTGTGTTAAACTACTGCCTGTACAGGCTCGCCCTTGGGCATAGTGTGTTCACTAGACTTTGTATAGAAATTTCATGGACGGCCTCAAACTATCGCATCATGTCATAACCCCATTATCGGATCAGCACGTGCCCAACTGAAGCTTAGGTTCAGGCATCAGAAGGTCATCTTGCCAGCCACCAATCATTCAGATTCTGAGTTGCATATTGTGCACAATGGTTTAGGGTAGGAGTGCAAATAGAGTCATAGAGCAATACAGGCCATTCAGTCCAGCCAGTCCATGCTGACCATGGTGCTCTCCCAGTTAGTCCCAATTACTGGAGTTTGGCCCATAACTTTCTAATCCTTTCCCATTTATGTACTTATCCAATTGCTTGTTAAATGTTACTATTGAACCCGCCTCAACCACTTTCTTTGGCAGCTCATTCATGCATTGTCCTCTGTGTGAAAAGATTGCTCCTCAGGTCTTTTTTAATGTATTTGTACTCCTAGATCCCTCTGTTTAACAACACTCCCCAGGCCCTACCATTCACTGTATAAGCCCTACCCTGGTTTGACTTTGTAAAATGCACACTTTTATCTGTATTGAAACCCATTTGCCAATCCTTGCGGAAACGTGCAACTTTGAAGGAGTAACTAATCTTAATACCTACAGCACTCACCTTCTGGACCTGTGCCACACTGGACCAATATTGGTCATACTGACACCATACCCTTGCTGATCTCATGAGGTGAACTTTTTGTGGTACTGAGACTAAGGGTGGGATCTTATTGGCCGTTCATGCCACGCTACCGCTGCAGCGAGGCTGGAGAATTTGGCAGCCAGCTAAATCGCTGCTTATTGTGGCGAGTTGGAAAAATGCCACTGGCGTGAATGGTGGTAAGATTCGGCCTAGGTCTTTCTCACCATGTCCATACTGCTAATCTTCTTGTCCACTGCCCCCCCCCCCCCCCCCCCCGCCCCCCCCAATGCAGCACGAGGCTGCCTTTAGGCTTCCTCCTCTTACCTGCACTCGGAATGATCTCAATGCAAGGTTATTTTGCAAGAGATGCGGAGGGGATGAGAGGATGAACTTTTTGATGCAGTGAGAGATAGTGATGTTGGAGCAGTACAGTGGTTAGCACTGCTGCCTCACAATGCCAGGGACCCGGGTTCAATTCCCGGCTTGGGTGACTGTCTATGTGGAGTCTGCACGTTCTCCCTGTATCTGTGTGTGTTTCCTCCCACAATCCAAAGATGTGCGGGTTAGGTGGATTAGCCAGGTTAAATTGCTCTTTAGACTAGCTAGAGTAAATCCATTGGGTTTTGGGGATAGGGCCTGGGTGGGATTGTGGTCAGTGTAGACTCAGTGGGCTGAATGGCCTCCTTCTGCACTGTAGGATTTTACGATTCTATGATGTAGAGTGGGCTGCCCATCAGGGTGATGGAAGCAGAGATGATTAATTATTTCCTAAGAAAACTGGGCATTTTGATGATATAAACTTGCAGGGCAACAGGGATAGCATGGAGAAATGGGACTGACTGGATTTCTCCATGCAGAGCTGGCACTGTCTCGCTGGGCCGAATGGCTTCTGTAAATAACCTTACACCCTATTTCCTGTATGTAAGATCAACCAAATAACCTGAAGAGGTCTGTCCATTTATCAACATTAGTTGTCTACAGCATTTACCTCAACAGGACTTGTATGTTTCACTGCTTTGGCCAATGGATAATTGACAATAGTGAAATAGTGTGGATAAATGTGGAGACATGTAACTGACACACACAGAAGGACACTGGGTATAAGTATAGCAAATCAATTTCTATTAAGAAGTTTGCAGTGAGTTTTTTGTGGTGCGTGTGGTGTTTGTCAAGTAGAAGAGGCCCACACCCTGGGGCTGTAGCTTAAGAATTCTCCCTGTTCTGTTGCCGGGAATTGTAAGTGTTTGATGTACTGTGGAATATCTCTTCAAACAAGAACAAGGGCACTGATTTTCGGAGACACTTCTTATGCTATTCATTTTTGTCATTCTGTCAAAAATAAAAAAGCTGGTCTTCTAATTATTTTCATCTGGAGTTATGATTCACTGGCAGATTGTATATTATCTTCCCTGAAAATTACCCAGAATATAAATGTGAGGCCCCCTTTCTTGCTATTGGATAAAAGCAAAACACTGTGGATGCAGAACTTAAACAGAAAATGCTGGATAATCTCAGTAGGTCTGACAGCATCTGTGGAGAGAGAATAGACATGATGTGGAAATGCTGGCATTGGACTGGGGTAAACACAACTAAAGTCTCCCAACACCAGGTTAAAGTCCAACAGGTTTATTTGGTAGCAAAAGCCACTGAGTGCTGCTCCTTTGTCAGGTAAGTGGGAGTTCTGTTCACAAACAGGGCATATAAAGACGCAAACCCTGCTAATCATCCCTAACCTTCAGACGCTAAAGGGCAACTTAACATGGCCAATCCACCTAACTTGTACATCTTTGGACTGTGGGAGGAAACCAGAGCACTTGGAGAAAACCCAAGCAGACATAGGGAGAAGATGCAGACTCTGTACAATGAGTTTGTGTCTTTATATGCTCTGTTTGTGAACAGAACTCCCACTTACTTTTTGAAGGAGCGGCACTCTGGAAAGCTAGTGGCTTTTGCTAACAAATAAACTTGATGGACTTTAACCTGGTGTTGTGAGACTTCTTACAGAGAGAATAGGGCCAATGTTTCGAGTATAGATAACTCTTCATCAGGTTGGCTCTATTCTCTCCTAACAAATGCTGTCAGACCTGCTGAGATTTTCCAGCATTTTCTGCTAATGTTGCTATTAGGTTTGGCTTGTGTTTATAAATAGCTCCTGTTGCAACCTGCAGAACTGTGGATAAAAAAGGAGGCAAGATAATGCATTGATTTTTATTGAATCACTTTTGTACTTTGTGTGGGTGGAAGTAGAAGTAGCGTTTTCAGGTTTATATATTAGTGCCTCTAATTTGTGATTCTGCTGTTTTTCATTGTGTGTTGACTGCCACATCAAGAGCTGAATATAATAGCTTCAAAGTAATTTTTTGCTTACGCTTTATGCAGTCTTGTGTCCCCACATCTGTTTGATTTATAACTGAGTGCTTGTCTACAGTGTTTGCAGGCTGACTAGCTTGTCAGTCCGTTTTGTGAAAAGACTGCTGTGTTTTGTAACATTTCTAAGCAGGAACTTTGCTAATAATTACATGATGTGACTGGTCCACTTTGTCAGGTTTTTTGGTGCCTGCATATAATGGTGGGTATTCACCCAGTAAATAAGTTTCTGGCTGTTTCATTCAGAGCAACGGGGTTCATGTTTTACATTCTTCAATATCGCAACAAAAGTAACAATATGTACAATGAGAAAAAGCCATTCAATCCACTAAGCACTCTCCTTCAAATATTTGTAGTACAGTCCCTTAACTTCATTGTTCTACAAAAATTGGAGAAATGAAAATAAAAATTAGTGAGATTTCTGTCATGTCCTGAAAGTAATTGAGTGGTGAGCACTGCTGCCTCACAGCACCAGGGACCCAGGTTCCAATTCCGGCCTCGGTTGACAGTCTGTACAGAGCCTGCATCTTCTCCCCGTGTCTGCGTGGGTTTCCTCCGGGCGCTCCGGTTTCCTCCCACTCTCTAAAGATATGCAAGTTAGGCGGATTGGCCATGCTAAATTGCTCTTTAGCGTCTGAAGGTTAGGGAGTATCAGCAGGGTAAATATGTAGGGTCACTGGGAGAGAGCCTGTGTAAGATGCCCAGTCGGTGTTAACTCCATGAGTCGAATGGCCTCTTTCTGTACTGTAGGGATTCTATGAACAGTTTTTAGTCAGCCAAGCTGCCTTAAGGTGTCAAAGAACTTACCATTAATGAGTTGAGCGTGAGTTCTTGCAGTGTCACAGTGGTATTGCGATTGAACGGGATGGATAAAGTGTTTTTTTTGATCTGAATCCGCGAACAGAACACTTAAATGTAATCATCACATGCTGCAAACGATAAGTGATGTTCTGCCATCGCTAACAAAAACAGAAATATCCATCGTGATTGCAAAGGATGGGTTTTGCTATGTTTCATTAGATAGTCCCTTAGCTGCCCTTTCAATACCATTTGTGAAATGTGGATGGTTTGCAGCTGACATATTAATATGATGACTAGGACCATGAACAGAAACAGGAAACCATTTGGAAGATGATCCAAGAAATGCACCCAAAAGATTCCAGGGAATATAGCTGCCAAAGCATAAATTTAATATTATCAACAAAATAGACGTGGAGATACTTCTTCCTGATATTTTGATCAGATATGATTGAAATAATGGCAGGAAGTGATAGCTATTGATTGATCAAAAGCATTAGTGTGCTGCGATATTTATAATTACACCTATCTGGGAATGAATGAATTGACTGAGAGCAGACGTCAGCAACCTACATCTCCAGAACTATATGAAGCTCAATACAAACTCCTGCAACTCCTGACCTTGATCGATTCAATCCATTTTTCTCAAGATCAATTTTTACAAAATAGCTATCTAAATATGTTTCAATGATTTTTCAAAATCAGATATTTATAACTCTCCTTGGTGATGGATATTTGAACAGATAATAGGTAGAACTTGTGATTGTTTTGTCACAAGAATAGGAAGTTCTGTTGAAAACTTGCTTGGACCAAATTGGGCATTGTTTAGTAAGTTTGGTTATTTTTGTTTACGGTTCCTCCGTGCTTGTAAAGACAAAAAAAAGCACCCTTACAGATGAAGGAAACGCCAGTAATCCATGCAGTGCTCTGTCCAATATGGCAGCCCCTGCTCTTGGCTACCTCCAGTGGTGCTCCAGTTGTGGCCTCTGAGTGGTGGAGGTAGCCTAATCATTTGTCTCAACTTGCTGCAAGTGGCAGTCATCCTCATTGTTGAGGTGCCAGTGGTGGCACCTACAGACACTTCTGTATCAGCATTATTTTAGGGGTAGGATCCATCACTGGATAACTGGTCTCTCAGTGACAGGGACCCAAGAGACTGATGATGAATAGCTTCTGATGAGAGCTGGCACCCTTGCCCTCCTTAGTGAATGCCTTTGCTGCTGTCAGGATAGCTAGAGGGGGTCACCAATTGGGGCACCTCTGGCATTCCTGCCTGACATCCCTGCACAATCAGTGCCACTGACTGGCAATGGTGCATAGTGTGCCTTGCATCCTGAGAACATCAATGAGCAGATCTTGCTCTCAATGAGTGCTGCTGCATATGGCTGTCGTTGAGATTGGCAAACTCTCCCATGGTTGACTCGTGCCCACAACCGTGAGGCACACATAAGCAGTATGGGTTCCTCTATTCATAATCCATGATTCCACACAGCCTTAGTGAACTCCAACATGTGGGAGCACATCTCTTGCTGTTGGTCTGAATAGAGCCTCCTTTTCCTTTGGCCCCTGAGACCCCAGATCTGTGCTTTGCTGATCAGGGCTATGCCTGTCATTGAATCACAGCATGGTTATAAGCACAGGCAAAGGTTATTGGGCCCATTGTATCTATGCTGGCTCCACAAAGGAGTAATCCTTGTGCCACCCTAACCCCCACCCCCATCTCCCCCCTGTAGCCGAGCATTTTTTTCCTTTCCGTTAATAATCCAATTGCCTCTAGAATGCCTCAGTTGACCCTGCACCAGACAGTCAGACAATGCATTCCAGACTCTAACCACTTGCAAGTTATTTTCTTGTGTTATCTTTGCTCCTTTTGCCAATTATCTTTTTTCTGTGCCCTCTCCTTCTCGATCTTCCCAATGGGAACAGTTCTCCCTGTCCAAGCTCATCATGAGTTCAAATACCTCCCTTCAACTTGATCTGATTCAAGGAAAACTGTTTCACCAATCCATCTATGTGATTGAAATTTCTGGTGAATCTTTTCTGCACCATCTCTAATGTCTTCACATCCTTCCTGAAGCATGGAAACAGACCAGCATGCAATACACTAGTTGTGGGCTAAACCAATGCCTTACACAGGTTTAGCATAAATACCCTTATTTATAAAGCTCAGGATGCCTTATGCTTTATTAACAGCTCTCTTGATTTAGTTTTTTCTTGCCACCTTCAATAATTTATGCACAAGTACACACAAGCCCCTTTGCTCCCGCACCCCCTTTAGAATTATACTCTTCATTTTATGTGGTCTCTGGGTGGGGTTTTCTGCCCACGGGATTTTCCATTCTTGCTGAAGTCAATGGGCTCTTGCATGACTTTCTGCATTTTCCAGCCCCACCCCTTCATGTGGCACAGCGGTTAGCACTGCTGTCTCTCAATGCTGGGTTCAATTCTTGGGTCACTGTCTGTGTGGAGCCTGCACAATCTCCCCGTGTCTGCGTGGGTTTTCTCTGGGTACTCCAGCTTCCTCCCACACACTGAAAGATGCACTGATTAGGTGCCTCAGCCACGTTAAATTCTCCTTCAGTGTACTCAAACAGGTGCCAGAGTGTGGCAACTAAGGGGAGTTTCACAGTAACTTAATTGCAGTGTTAATGTAAACCTACTTGTGCTGAATAAATTTACTTTACTTTTCTATGCCAGGGTCATAAAATTCAGCCCTCTGCGTTCTTCCAATTAAAATGAATCACTTCACACTTCTGTGTGTTTAAATTTAATTTGCCATTTGTCTGCTTATTCCACCAGCCTTTTCTGTGTCCTTTTGATGTTCTACACTATTCCCCTCATTGTTCACAATACTTCCAAGTTTTGTATCATTGGCAAATTTTGAAACTGAATCCTGAACACCAACTTCTAGGTCATAAAGACATATGAGAAAGGTCAGGGGTTCTTAAGGTGATCACTGGGGAACTCCACTAGAAACCTTCCTTCAAATTGAAAACCAACCCTTAACCAATACCATGTTTCCTATCACTGGGCCAATTTCGTCTGTGTTTTGCTACACAAGTCTGCTGTGTGATGTTTTATCAAATGTCTTTTGAAAATCCAACAAGAGGATTATTCTCATCAACTCTCTCTTTTGCCTCATCAAAAAAACAAGCAAGAAATTAGTTAAATACTAGGATTTCCCCCTAACAAATCAAAAAAAAGTTAAAGTTTATTTATTAGTCACAAGTAAGGCTCACATTAACACTGCAATGAAGTTACTGTGAAAATTCCCTAGTTACCACACTCTGGCGCCTGTCCGGGTACACTGAAGGAGAATTTAGCATGCACCTAACCAGCACATCTTTTGGACCTTAGAAGCAAACTGGAACACCCGGAGGAAACGCGTGCAGACTCCACACAGACTGTGACCCAAGCCTGGAATCAAACCCGGGTCCCTGGAGTTGTGAGGCAGCAGTGCAAACCACTGTGTCACTGCCACCCAACTTTAAGTGCAGACAGCCTATCCAATACCGCCTCCTTGTCAATGTTAAACCATTCTGGTATATGAACTATTTCTTTCATCGTGATCTGTACAGCATCTTTTTCCTTGATAAAGAACAGATGCAAAGTATTCATGTGGTACCTCAACCATGCTATCCCCCTCCCCTGGGACAAGTGTCTAGTCTGTCACCAAGGGCTTACAGATTGAGGGGTGCCACTCCACATCAAGTATACCGGATCAAGAGAGTCTCCTGCTCTTACTGCCAGACATTTGCATGTCTGGAAGGATTTACAGTTTGATACACTCAACCTGTTTGAACACATCATCCTTGGCTGTCAAGTCCAGGGCTGAGACTTGAAACTGGAATTTCTGACTCAGAGGCAGGGTTGCTTTGCATTGCACTACGAGACATCCACGTTCCTTCTTTACGACCCTTTAATTGTTTACACACTTATGGAAGACTTTTGGATTCTTTTGTGTTAACTGCCAGTCTCTTCTCATCCTCTATCCTTGCTTCTCATTTGTTTTCTCAATTCTCCTCTGAATTCTCCCATCCCTGCCACTGGAATTCCAGCAGGTGGGGGGGGTGGACCATGTAAAGGTCCATTGAAGTCAGGTGGGATTCTCTGGTTTTTGGTTGACTGCTGCATGAATCCACCCTTCATGTTTAGCTTAGTTCTTGATTGTATTCTCCACCAGACACCTGTCACAAGAGCAGTTTTCTTTTCAATTTCCACCTCTTTTGTCATCCAACTTGCTTAGGTTATCCCACCTTGCCCCTTGGGAATATTCTTGTGTCCAAACTATTTCTTCAGTCACAGTCTTTGAATCCAATCTTTGATTTCAATTTATCTGTGTCAAATTCACTATTATCCCATGGAAATTGGATTTCCCTCCAGCTGATTATTTTTGCTCTGGATTGTTTCATGTTCGCTTCCAAAATTCATCCAAACATTGTGATACAATGGTCAGAAACTAAGTAGGTTAGGATTATGTTCACTGGAGTTTAGAAGAATCAGATGGGATCTCCTAGAAACGTATTAAATTCTGACAGGATTAATACAGGGAAGATTCAAAGAATTACTAGGGTCATAGTTTGAGGATAAGGGGTAAATCTTTTAGAACTGAGGTGAGGAGAAATTTCTTCACCCAGAGGGTGGTGAATGTATGGAATTCACTAACATAGAGTGTACTTGAGGCTAAAATGTCGCCTGATTTTAAGAAGAAATTAGATAAAGCTGTAGGGGCTAAAGGAATCAAGGGAAATGGGGTGAAGGGGGCAATCAGGATAGGGATCAGGATTTTGAATTTGATGATGAGCCATGATCAAAATGAATGACAGAGCAGGCTCGAAGGGACAAATGGCCTACTCCTGCTTCTAGTTTCTGTGATCCCTGTCCCTTAAGTGTTCCTGTACTGTCACTTGACCCATCTAATTGCCAAGAACCAGTACCTCCTTTTTCATTGGATTTGGAAAATGTTTCATAGAATGCTCTTGGCACTTTTGGCCAACTCTGCCTTTTACGCTACTACCATCCTAGTCTATATTGGGGTAGTTAAAGTTCCCCATTATAAATATTCAATAATTCTTGCTGTTCCCTGTGATTTTACAGACTTACTCATATACTGCTATTTTACTACTAGTTGTTGACCTAGAGATTACACTAAGGAACATAATTGCATCTTTATTGTTCCTTGGCTCTAGCCAAATAGATTCTGTCCTTCACCTCTCTTTGAAATCCTCTCTCTCCAACATTGCAATATTCTCCTTAATCAGTATTGCCAATCCTCCAACCCCTCTTCCCCGTTTCATTTCTTTCCTGAACTCCTTGTACCCAATAATATTTAATACCCAGCTCAACCCCTAAAACCAGGTCTCCGTAATCTGCCACAACGTTACTTTTCTACCTGCTTATCTGCACTTGCAACTCACCATTCTTATTTACTACGTTCTCCAGATTCACAAAGTGCACCCTAACTTTAATTGAGACTTCATTAGTTTCCCCTTTATGCTGACCCTATCTAATACATTATTACTTGCTACTCTGATGCTATTTGCTTCTCCTCTCTGTAATCCTCTCTGTCATTACCTCCTGGTTGTCATACCTTTGCTAAATTTGTTTGAACCCTTCTCAATAGCACTAGCAGATAAATCCACAGGGAAATTGGCTCTGGCTCAGTTTAGATGCAATCCATCTGGCCTGTACAGGGCCCATCGTATCTCGAACTTGACCTAGTGTTTCACATATCTAAGGCCCGCCCTCCCTCCCGCACCATCTTTCCAGCTGCACACTCATCTGCTCTTTCCTCTTGTGTATTAGGAGGTGTACATCTCAGTGCTAGCAGCAGAATGCCTCTGCCATTGTGAGAGAGGCGGAAAAGTTCTGGGCTCACATTCCTCCCACGTTTGGGAGTGGTGCTCGTCCTGAGACTCCTCAGCCTGAGTTTCTGTTGGAGATTGAATACCCAAAGGTTGGTAGCAAGGGCTGGGGGCAGCACTCATTTTGCCACAGCAAATCAGATCATTGAAACTTTTCCTCTATTGGATTCTGGGCACCATCTGTTTTTCTGTTGACTGTGTCCTTGACCTCCATTCAGGAGTGCTTGGCTTGTGTGGCTGGCCTGTTCCCACCACTCTACCGGGAAAGGACCTCTTACAAAGTGGACCTCCAGAGAACACAAAAGGGAATCCACAAGTCTTCCATTGGCATGTAAATAATAAAAGGAGCAGTGTGGGAGTCTTGTGGTGCAGTGTGTAGCATTCCTGCTTCTGAGCCAGGTGTTCTGGATTCAAGTCTCACCCCAGGACTTGGTGGCCAAGGAAGGTGCATTCGTAATGTTGTCAAACAGGGTGAGAGTTGTGATTGCTCCCCTTCAGGGTAAGGGGACCCAGAAACACTCCTGCAGCTGAGAAGGAAAATTATGCCCATGATGTATGTCTGTAGTTATAGGTCAACAAACAAAAGGAACTAGAATTACACTGCTGAATGAGGCCATTTGGTCCATTGAGCCTGTACCAACAACAATCCCATCCAGGTCCTAATAACCCTGTAACCCCATCTATTTACCCTGCTAATCCCTCTGACACTAAGGGGCAATTTAGCATGGCCAATCAACTGTATAGCTTTGGACTGTGGGAGAAAACTGGAGCACCCAGAGAGAGCCCACGCAGACACGGGGAGAACATGCTAACTCCACACAGACAGTGGCCCGTGGCTGGAATTGAACCCGGGTCTCTAGCACTGTGAAGCAGTAGTGCTAACCACAGTGCCATCCTTAATAAGCAACTTAATAAGTTGCTACCCATTAAGCAACTGCTACCAGAAAGGCACAGAAGTAAATGAGTGCTAACTATGTGAATCTGTTACCCTGGGTTGTTTACAATACTCAGTTGCCTTCCCTTAAAAAAGAAAGAGGACAAATGTCACGACGAATGTGAAGTTCATTTTCCATGCTCTGGTATTCTAGATATGTTTCTGTCAGACAAATGCCCATCACTTAACTGGAGGGAATTACAACAGTTAGTACAACAAAATGAGTCATGTCCTCAGCTCCATTATCAAATAGCAAGGCAGATACTACTGTTAAAATCACAGCCATCCTGGAAAAAGACCTGGCATTTTACCTCACTCTTATGAGTATCATGAAAAAATGTAAAAACTTCACTGACTGCCCACCTTCCCCCCCCTTGCACAATGCCCCCCATTATTTTTCTTTTTTTCATTTCAAAATATGTTTGTTTATTTTCCTTTCAAGATTGCCACTAAAGCAAGCTTATATTTGTCAGGATGTTTGGACATTGTGCTCCCATCGGCTTTACTCTTTGGTCACTGACAAACAATTAATATTCCAATTTAATTTTGTTGAGTTGGTATTCCAATTGTTTGATCAAAATCATTCATTAAAAATTAATTTGATAACACTAAAGAAATTCTAGCCAGTTCAGGAAGGTGGAAGTTGGGATATTTAATTTGATTGACTTATTGATTTATTATTGTCTTATGTATTGGGATACAATGAGAAGTATTATTTCTTGCGCACTATACAGACAAAAGCATACTGTTCATAGACTACATAGGGGAGAAGGAAAGAAGAGAGTGTAGTGTTACAGTCACAGGTAAGATGAAGCGAAAAATCAGCATAACATGTGATAGGATCATTCAAAAGCCTGGTAGCAGGAAGGAAACTGTCCCTGAGTCGGTTGGTATGTATTTTCAGACTTTTGTATCTTACTCTCAATGGGAGAAGATGGAAGAGGGTATGTGCAGGGTTTGTGGTATTCTTGAATGTGTTGGCTGCTTTCCCAAAGCAGCAAAAAGTGTAGATGGAGTCAATGGATGGGGGGGCTGATTTGTTTGATGGACTGGGCTACATTTGCAACTTGGTCAGAGCAGGAGCTATACCAAGCAGTGATACATCAAAAAAGATGCTTTCTTTGATGCATCTATAAAGAATGGTGAGTGTGGTGGTGGATATGCTGAATTTCCTTAGTTTTCGGAGAAAGTAGAGGCGTTGGTAGGCTTTTTTAACTATAGCATCGGTATCAAGGGACCAGGGCAGATTGGTGATGTGAAACTTGAAGCTCTCGACCATTTCCACTTCATCAACTTGGTATAGACAAGGACGTGAAGTTGATGACTATCTCCTTCATTTTACTGACAATAAGGGAGAGATTATTGTCATCTTACTATTGGAGGCAAATAGCATAGATGCATTTAACAGGAACCTAGAAAAACACCGAGGGGGTGGGGGGCGGTTTGGGAGAAAAGATTAGAAGAATATATTGATAGGGATGAAGAGGTTCAAAAGGAAACTGGTGTGGAGTACAAGTGCCAGCATAGACCTGTTGGACTGAGTGGCCTCTTTAACATTTTGAGGTTTGATAGATACATTTGTTGATTGAAAAAAAAATCCGAAATAATGCAGATAGTTGCTTTCAGTAACGTCCATTCAGCAGAAAGTAAAGTAATTTTATTTCAAAATCTTGGGAAAGTAGAGAAACAGTTGGCTGTGATATTATTGATTTTGTTTCTCTCTTGATAATGCTTTTCTTATCAGTGTCAGGTAGTCCGAAATGGAAGTCTGCAGTGTTCTGCTATATAATTGTTTCAATGTTGTGACAATAACATATAGAGAAGCAGAACTTGTTCATCTTCATGTATTGTTGGTATTGCTGATGTTTTAAGAGATAACAGATTCTAATTCATGGCCAGTATCATACCTATTTTCATGTCTAGATTGTATTCGGTCTGGCTGAATGGTAGAATCTTTCTTTTTAGTTTTAATAGCTTAGTTGTCTTTCACAATTTTTACACTGTATCCGGGGTTAATAATCAATTGACACAAAATCATGATGGAACACAAGTGTGGCATCAATGGAGCCCTAGTAAAACTGAAATCAATGAAAATCGGGGGAAAGGTTTCTGCTAGTTGGAGTCACGCCAAACACAGGAAAGTGGTTGTGTTGTTAGATGTCAATCATAGGCCACCTCCTGCACTGTAGGGATTCTATCAAGTTTGTACTGATCACAATCCCACCCAGGCCCTATCCCAGTAATCTCATATATTTACTCCACTAATTCCCCTGACACTAGGGTCAATTTAGCATGGCCAATCAACCTAACCCACACATCTTTGGATTGTGGGAGGAAACTGGGGCACCCAGAGGAAACCAATGCAGACACTGGGAGAACATGTAAGAGCTCACTGGAGGAGTTCCTCAGGATAGTGTCTTACTCCCAATCATCTTCAACTACTTCATCAATGACCTTCCTTCCATCATAAGATGTGAAGTAGGGATGTTCGCTGTTGCACAATGTTCAGCACCATTTGCTGCTCAGGTACTGAAACAGTTTGTGTCCAAATGCAGGAAAACCTGGATAACATTCAGACTTGGGCTGTTTAGTCACAAGTAACATTCATACCACACTAGTGCCAGGCGAGGACCATAGCAATAAAGGCAATCATGAGGTTCAGACCCCTTCCTGGTTGAGGTAATCTTGGGGCCTGCCTCCTTGTTCTGCCCCATTATAACAGCCCTGGTTCAGTCACCCTTACATAATCCAGGATACTACCTGGAGAAAAAGAGGAATTTCAGAATATTTCATCATGCATTCATTGGGTGGAATCTTCCATTTTCTGTGGGTGTTAACCACATTGCCTGAAAAAGCAGAGAGACAGTTGACTCTGAGGAGGAAGACCTGCTGTATTTTCTCCCATCAAGCAGTTAAATGGACCCCTGTCTGATTAAGTGGACGTAAAAGGAAGGATCATCCGGAAACTCATAGACCTTTTGAGAGAGTGAGAGTTTCCTCTTCAACCAGTACTGCCATCAGGAGCTATATTGTTATTCAGGAATATTGTTGTCTATCCAAACATTGAAGTACCAGGTCATGCTGTTAGAAGTGCAGCTGACATCCCCATGGAAACAGAGCGAACTGAGTGCCTGTTCCTGAAGAGACCCTGTGCTTGTGGTTTATACTCTAGTGGAAGCACCCTGGTCAGAGGAGTTACTCTGCTCCACTCGGAATCAGGAATCACCCGATACACTTAATTTATAATCGATTAGATTCATGTGCTAAATGTTTGATTCTCCGGGATTGCGTAAATTGAATCTTAGCATTTGTACAAAGGGATTTAGAGGGGGAGAGATGTGGTGATAGGCCCTTTAAGGATCGGCTGGCAGCGTAGGGGGTCACATGACCCTGGGAACCAATTGGGGAGCAGGGAGATAACTGGTCAGCAGGGGTTTCTGTTCCAGAACCTTCTCGGGAGCTGGCTGCAGCCACAAGCCTCTGTATCGCCTTTTCCCCTTAACTGGTGAACAAAAAATGTTACACCCGCCAAATTGTCAGGCCCGCCCACCCACCTCTTCCCTCCTCTCCTGCGGGGTAGGGAGGTTGCAGAGGATTCTGGCCATTTTCAAAGATTATTTGTGTCAGAATTTTACAACTGAATTACTCACAGATCCTATCTCCGATTTTTTTTTTTGTTATTACAGAGGTAAAGAAAGTGGCCATGATGTGGACTTTCTGATAAGCTGCCTCGATGAAGAAAAGCACGAAAATCTTCTTCGTAAAGCAGTCAACAAGCTGGCCAGTCGGGTAAATGTCTCTCGCGAGAAGTTACCATGTTATAGCAATAAGCAAGTGAATTGACATAATCTTCCGCACGCCCTTTGTTTTGTGCTCATGGGGCAGCAAGAACTGGGAAAGGAAGAATCACCTCGTTGTGTACATCAGCCTGTCACTGGCCAGTGGCAGGATCTGCTGTCAATGGGTTTTTCCATTGAATGCACCCCTTGCCATTGGAAAAACCAAGACAGGGGTGTGCTGTCGACAGGACTGTAAGATCCCACTGATGTGAATGACTGGAAAATTCCTGCCATTAACTCTTTCTCTCTCCACAGAAGTAGCGTGCTGAGTTTATCCAGCATCTTTTGTGTTTAACCCAGCCTCCGCTGCTCTCGGTGGAAGAGAATTCCACAGACTCATGACCCCCAGAGAAAGAACTACTTACATATGCCTTAAATGCAAGACTCCTTATTTTTAGAATAAGAACTCCGAACTAGAGTCCCCTCATTCCACTCTTTCTCACAAGTGGGAACATCCTCTCAGAATCCACCCTGTCCAGTCCCCTTAGGATCTTGCGTTTCAATAAGATCACGTCTCATTCTTCTAAACTCTGGTGGATACAAGCCCAACCTGTCCAACCTTTGCTGACACGATAATCCCCTCTTCGCAGGAATCAGCTGAATGAACCTTCTCTGAACTGCTTCTCACGCAATTATGTTCTTTCTTAAAAAATGAGACGAAGGCTGCACACTGTTTTCCAGATGTGGTTTCATCAATGCCCTGTAAAATAGTGCTAATATTCTGAGGAAAAACAAATACTAATCTATTTTATTTGCAACTCCACTATCTTTCCCCAAATTCAAGATATTAATATCTTGCATATCATTCACAGATATCTGTTGACAAATCATAGAACCCTACAGTTCAGAAGGAAGTCATTCAACCCATCGAACCTGCACCGACTCTTTGATAAAGTGTCTTACCCAGACCCTATCCCCGTAATCCCAAGTGTTTACCCACTAATCTCCCTAACCTACAGATCTTGACACACTAAGGGGTGATTTATTATGGCCAATCCACCTCACCTGCCTGTCTTTCGAGTGTGGGAGGAAACCACGCAGACTCGGGGAGAATGTGCAAACTCCACACAGTCACCCAAAAAAATACTTAGGACAGGACTTGACAGCTTGGCTTGCCCTGAAACCGTAAAATCCCGCCTGAGGTCAACAGACCTTTCCACTGTCTGCCCCTCGCCCACTCCGATTTCCTGTGGCCAGCATGGCAGTAAAACCTCGGTTTCTAATTTCCACCATACTCTCATGACTTTTTGTATTTAATCATGTAATTAGTACACCTACACTACAGTGAAGTTAGGTAGAATAGCCCATTTTATTTGGGTATCTGTCCTGCAGAAATATAACCATGAGATTCTTTTTGCTCAGATGTGGAAAACAATACCTTTTGCAGTCAGCTCAAGAGTGTGACAGTCCTCTGGAGGCCTGGAAACCAATGATAAATTGAAGGAAGCACGGGTTGACTTTTTGCATCGTAACCTTGTCATAAGAACTAACATCTTGAAAGGATTTAGCATTAGCAATTAGGGTGACTTGATACTGCAGCTCTGGCCTTCTACATGGAAGATGAGATTTGTCACTTGGGAAGCTTTTACAAAACCATTTCTTTTTTTTTACTGTTTTGTCAAATAACATGCGAGCTGTCACGAGTGTGAAGGAAAAAATTGAGTTTCACTGGCTTGACAGCTGCTATAAAAATATTGTACTAAAGGTCATATGCAGGTATAACTTGGCGTGTGCAATGTACTTTTTTTTGTAAATTTGACAATTTTACATCGTACGACTCTATGATGTTGGTCAGTAATTCATTTGCAAATGATTTCTCCCTTTTCTCAGGGTTTGCTTCTGTACTGTGACTTTATGGAGGCCACGTTAGAAAAAAGAAAACTACCCAGCAAAATGTACGACGTCATGGACCATTTTGAGAAATGCTTTCTAATCGTAAAATTAAGCAAAGCACTGGTGAAAGACGGAAGCCTCAGTGCATCCTCTGTGTCTGAGGTGAGACCACACAGTGGAGGGACAGAGACTGAAGTGGAGAATCAGATTAAGGATTGGAAGGCTATTCGTGTGGATTTGGTCATTGTGCCTCCTCAGCAGTTTGCCTTTGCGCTCTTAGGATGGACTGGGTCAAGAGTGAGTAGATCTTTATTTCTCAGATTCTATTAAAAGCCTGTAAGTAGTGGAATGGATATCTCTCTCTCTCTTCGGAAATCATCTTTAGCCAATAGGGTTCAAGCATTCTCACATCGCAGTCAATAAACACATTAATGGCTCATGAAATGTATCTCTCCTTGATGGTGTTCCCATATTTCCAGCTTATCCAGTTTGAACACCATAAAATCACAGTAAATGACATTTTCATAGAATCCTACAGTGCAGAAGGAGGCCATTTGACCCATTGAGTCTGCACTAATCACAATTGCACCTAGACCCTATTCCTGTAACCCCATGCATTTAGCCTAGCTAGTCCCCTGTGGCACTAAGGGGCAATTTAGCACAGCCAATCCACCTAACCAACACATTTTTGGACTGAGGGAAAACCAGAGCACCCGGAGGAAAGCCACACAGACATTGGGAGAAAGTACAGACTGTCACCCAAGGCTGGAATTGAGCCCGGGTCCCTGGCACCATAAGGCAGCAGTGCTAATCACTGTGTCACCATGCCACCCTCTGAAAATCTCTTTAGGGCAGATAGTCACATCAAATAATTTGCTGAGAATTATTGTGTTGAAGCCGGCCACACGTGTTGAACGCCCAAGTTCCAGTGTTAGCTATGGATTAATTGGTGGACATTAGAGTCAGGAGCAGGGGTAGAGGGTTGCTGAGCCTGCTCCAACAGGGGGGTTGTGGGGGGCAGGGCGGGGGGGGGGGGGGCGCTTCTCCTTAAATCCCAGTGAAAAACTAACACTCTCTCCCAGCTTAACTCCCCAGACCCCAAGAATACCTCCCCCCCCCCCCGCCACCCCTCCCCATTACAACCCCTCAGATGTTCCTTACATTCCCCCTCTGGGACTCCTGCTACTTGTTTGTCCTCCAAGTCATAGGCCTAAATTCCTGCAATGCCTCTTCCGGCCACAGTGGTGCTGTATCTGGAGGAACTGGAGAGCTGCCATGGCTGATCTTTGGCTTCAACATCACTTTCCCGCCTGTTCCCCATACTCCTTGATTTGTTGAGATTCAACAATTCTGACGGTCCCAGCCTAACGATGGACCGTCTACAAGTCTGAGATGGGAGAATTCTGAAGATTCATAATCCCATGTGAAATTTCTCCTCATTACAGTTGGAAATTAGGGCCCCTTATCCTAAAACTGTGTCTGCTTGTTCTAGATTACACAGCCAGGGGAAGCAACCTCTCCACATCAACACTGTCAAGCCCCCTTCATAATTGTGAAATGTTTCAATGGGGCCAGCTTACCTTTGAGACACCAAGGTCTAGGTTCCAGTCCCACTCCACGGCTTCAGCAGAAAGATCAGAGCTGACACTCTAGTGCAGTACTGAGGGAACACTGCACTTGCTGTAGGATCTTTTAGATGTGTCATCAAACCCAGGCCCCATCATCCTGCTTGAGTGGATATGGAAGATCCCATAGCACTAATTTCAAGAAGAACAGGAGAGTTATCCCTGGTATCCTGGCCCATATTTACCCTCAATTAACGTTACACAAATGGATTATCTGGTCACTATCAGCTTGATGTTTATGGGAGCTTGCTGTTTGCAAATTGGCTCCCATGTTTCCTGCATTATAACAGCGATTACACCCCGAAAAACTACATTGGCTATAAAATGCGATGGGCAGTGGTTGTGAGTAGTGCTTTTTAAATGGAAATGTTTCTTTCTTTCATTGACACTAAATGAAATAAATCATTGGTTGACACTCTTTTTTTAATAGCTGTGTTTGTTGCCAAGGGCATACATGGCATTTCTAGGCTTCTACTCTGTTCAGCTATTACGAGTGATAGAGTAGACAGTGGCCATAAATAAAGAGGCAGCAACATGGTGGCATTTTACTTGACTGACTTAAGGAAAGACAGCTCGGGTCACTGGAATGTTCCTCTTCTCTCCATCCCATTTGTGGAAAAGCCTCTACCTGTCTCCCTTTTTCCACCCATGAGCCCACCTTCAGCGCTCTCTGTCCCAGAGTGCAGTTGTCAGAATCCTCAAAGGATTGATAATGAAACACAGATGAGGTTGGTATCATGAGACCTGGTCTGCTTGGCAGGCATTAATAGAAATCATCTAGAGAAACAGGATGTGACTTTCAACCTGGAGTCTTGCTATGCTGTCTGCTGACTACAGTTTAAATAGCAGCATGAGAGGTAAGTCTGGAAGTGTAATGTTAAAACTTTCCAAAGACCAGGAGCTTAAGCTATGTAATGTTGCCCATTACTGATTCAGTTGTGGGGTTAGTGGGCAGTTTCCATGTCTCTGGTCAAAATCCATAGGAACTATATGGTAGCTTTTACTGCTTCTGTGGATATAGCAAGGTTCAATGGCTTCCCCTATGTTATAATACCAGGCTGGGGAGGCAGGTTATTTTCTAATCCCTGGGCTACCATTTTATACTCTTTCCCTCCCTCCCCCCCTCCCCTCCCCCCCCACCTCCTGGATGCTGAGGTGGAGGAGCATAAAATTGTTTCAGTGGGATTTCCTCTGTGTTTCTGCCTGCCCTGATCAGGTTGTAATTTTACAGTGGGGTGGGCAGGGCCCTGGAGGGAAGCCTACACTTGCCCCAATTAAGACCCTTAAATGGCCATTTGAGTGCCTTTTTCCTATTTGACCTCAATTTTTAGGCAGATCACAGTTCAGGATGGAAGTGGGGTGGGGTGGGGGGGAGCGCTTCCCCTTAAATCCCGGTGAAAAGCTCACCCCTCCCAGCTTAATCCCCCAGACCCCAAACACACCACCTTCTCTCTCTCCTCCTCTCCCCCCCCCCCCCCCCCCCATCCCCCCACTTTTACAACCCCTCAGATGTCCCTTACGTTCCCCCTCTGGGACCCCTGCTACTTGCCTGTCCTCCAAATCAGAAGCTTAATATCCTGCAGTGCCCCTCCCAGCCACAACAGTGCTGTGTCTGGAGGAACTGAACATCTGTCGATCAATATGATTGCCTCCAGTTCTCCAGAATTGAGGTGGAGATGCTCCCTAATGGTAGTTAACATGCCTAAAATTTCAGGCCCAGGTTTTGTTGATTTATAATGTGTCCAAAAATCTTTTGGTACAGCAGAACCTACTTTTTTTAATTAGCAAAAAGGTAAGGTTTGATCTAACAGTTTATAATTCTTTTCATGTTTTAAGAAACATGACACAATCTTTTATTTGTTTATGTGATGTGGGAATTGCTGGCTGGACCAGCATTTATTACCCATCCATAATTTCCCTTGAGAAGGCGATGTGCTACCTTCTTGATCTGCTGCCGTCCATCTTTTGTAAGAATACTCACAATGGTGTTCCAGGATTTTAACCCAGTGAAGGAAATGGTGATATAGTTCCAGGTCAGAATAGTGTGTGGCTTGGAGGGAAACTGGTAGGTGGTGATGTTCATCTATATCTGCTGCTGCCCTTGTCCTTCTAGGTGGTAGAGATTGCGGGTTTAGATGGTGCTGCTGCATGGTGAGTTGCTGTAATGCATCGTGTAGATGGTACACATTGCTGCCAATGTGCACAATGATGCAGGGGGTGAATTTTGAAGGTGGTGGGTAGGTGGTAATTAAACAGGATGCTTTGTCTTGGATGATTCTCGGGTGCCTTGAGTGTTGTTGGAACTGCACACATTCAGGCATGTGAAGAATATTCTAACACACTCCTGACTTGTGCCTTGTAGTTGGTGTATAGGCTTTTGGGGAGTCGGGGGGTGAGTTCCTCTCTGCTGAACATCCAGCCTCTGACCTACTCTTGTAACCATAGCATTTATATAGCTAGTCTGGTTCACTTTCTGGCCAATGGTACCTGAGGATCTTGATACTGGGGATTTAGCATTGGTAATGCCATTGAATATCAAGAGGAGATGGTTGAATTCTCTTTTTTGTAGATGGCCATTGCCTGGCACTTGTAGCGTGAACATTACTTGCCACTGGTCAGCCGAATCCTGAATATTGTCCAGGTCTTACATGGACTGCTCTAGTATCTGAGGAGTTGCGAATGTTGCTGAACATTGTGTAATCATTTATGAACATCCCCATTCTGACCTTATGATGGAGGGATGGTGTTGGATGAAGTAGCTGAAGATGGTTTGGCCTAGGACACTATCCTGAGGAACTCCTGCAATGATGTCCTGGTTGCAAGCACTGGTGAGTTTTCCCCTTGATTTTCGATGGCTTCAGTTTTGCTAGGGCTCCTAGGTATCATACTCAGTCAAACACTGCTTTGACATCGATGCATCTCACCTCACCTCTGGAGTTTCGCTGTTCATGTTTGGACCAAGGAGATCAGGAGCTGAGTGGCCCTAAGCGTCAATGAGCAGGTTATTGCTGAGTAAGTGTTGCTTGATAGCACTGTCACTGACACTTTCCATCACTTTACTGATGATCGAGAATAGACTGATGCAGTGGTAATTGGCCAGATTGGATTTGTTTTGCTTCTTGTGGACAGGACAGTTTTTCACTTTGCTGGGTAAATGTCAGTTTTATAGCTGTACTGGAATAGATTGGCAAATGGCACAGCTAGTTCTGGTGTACAAATCGTCAGTGCTATTGCTAGAATGTTGTCAGAGTCCAGAGCCTTTGCGGTATCCAGCACCTTTAGCTGTTTCTTGATATCACGTGGAGTGAACCCAATTGGCTTGAAGACTGGCATCTATGATCCTGGAACCTCAGGAGGAAGCCAGTTGGACCTGGGTTCAATTCCCGGCTTGGGTCACTGTCTGTGCGGAGTCTGCACGTTCTCCCTGTGTCTGCCTGGGTTTCCTCTGGGTGCTCTGGTTTCCTCTTCTAAAAGACATGCTGGTTAGGGTGCATTGGCCATGCTAAATTCTCCCTCAGTGTACCCAAACAGGTGCCGGCATGTGGCGATTAGAGAATTTTCACAGGAACTTTGTTGCGGTGTGAATGTAAGCCTACTTGTAACTAATAAATAACCTTCACTTTTACATTGATGTGCTGGTATTTCCCCCATCATTGAGGTGGGGGAAGTTTGTGAATACTCCTCCATGTTAGTTGTTTAATTGTCCATCACCATTCATGACTGAATATGGCAGGACTGCAGAGCTAAGGTCTGAACCATTGGTTGTGGATTTGCTTAGTTTTCCCATTTTTAAGTATACCTGGCAGGCCCTCTGCACTATTCATTGAACCAGGGCTGATCCCCTGTCTTGGTGGTAACGGTAGACTTGGGGGGGTATGACAAGCCATGGGGTGGGTGGGGCGCGGGGAGGTGTACCGTTTCTGGTAATATAAAATTTGACTGCTGCTGATGGCTCTGGATGCCCAATTTTAGATTGTTCAAAGCCTGCCCCATTTAGCATGGGTGGAAGTGCCACACAAAATAATGAATGGTCTTCATGGTGTGAAGATGGGACTTTGTCTTCACAAGGACTGTGCAGTCAGACTCCCATAGATACTGTCATTTACTGATGCATCTTTTATAGGTAGATTAGGGAGTAAGAGGTCAAAATAGGCTTTTTCCTCTTGTTGGCTGTCTCGCTACATGTTGCAGACCCAGCCTAGTAGCTTTGTCCATTAGGACATAGCTAGCTTGCTCAGTAATGATGCTAAATGAATGACTCTTGATTATGGACATTGAAGTTTCCCATCCAGAATACCTTCTGCACCCTTGCCTCCCTCAGTGTTTCTTTCAACTGGTTTGGAGGAGAACTGATTCATCCGCTGGTGGGGGAATGGTACATGGTAATCAGCAGGAGGTTTACTTGCCTGTGTTTGATCTGATGCTGTGACTGTCCATGGAGGTCCAGTGTCAATCTTGAGGACATCCAGGGCACTCTCTCCTGACCGTATACCACTGTACTGCCACCTCTGCTGGGCCTATCCTGTTGGTGGGGCAATACGAAACCAGGGATGGTGATGGTATCTGAGTTATAGTTCTGAGAATATGATTCCCAGAAGTTAACATGACTTAAAGAATTGTTTAAAATTCCTGGCTTCTTTAATGGCCTGACTAAATAAAATGTAGATCCATTGTCTTCCTGAACATAACTGCTTTGTCATTTTTCACAGCCACATCATCTGTGCTTTTTTTCATTGAAGATCTGCTTAACAATAGAGGTATGTCACTAAAAACCACAGATATCCTGCCAGGGAGGAATATCACTTTGGAGATGATGACATGAAAACATCTTCCAAACCTGAAGCGCATGGTTTTTTTCATACTTCTTGACCTTCTGCTGATGTGTCTCGTCAACAGACTCCTGTTAGTAGTTAGGCCATTTCACCCCAAACATTGTGGAAGTGCAGCCACGAACCAAAACTGTACAGTTAAATGAATCAGCTATCAAAATACTCATCAATGGATTTAAACTCTGTGGCCAATAGAGTTCCTTCACAGTAATCCCAATCATCATTTTCAGCCTTGGAACTATCTGTTCATGTGTCATTTCAAAAACTTGATTCTATTATGCTGGGTAAAGTATTGCATAAGGATACTTGGAATTACACCGATGACATTTATTAACCATTCCCGTGTGTTTCTCAGTTTTATGCACCCACCCCAGAGCCGCTTTTTGTCTCTGCTCTTAAATTGGTTAAAAGTGTAGCTGCCCTCAGACCACTTCTTAATAACCCCCATCCTTATATCGGAATCTGCTTTTAACGTTTTGTCCATCTTGTACCTTAGCCACCATGCAATCCTTGCAGAGTTGACTGTATTCAATGGGAAGGTAACTGGATTTGACGCGCTTCCTATAAATTATTTTAAACAGCAATTATTTGGTATAAAAGAGAATCTTCACTTTGGAATTGAACCCCCATCAATTTTAAAAATCTGACAACAAACAAAATGAAGCCACAAAGATTTTAACTGTTGAATCTCACCTAATAACTGCTGGTTCATTTTTGAACTGGCACGGTGGTACAATGATTAGCACTGCTGCCCCAGAGTCAGAGACCTGATTCTTGGTTTGGATCACTGTCTGTGCGGACTCTGCACGTTCTCTCTGTCTGCATGGGTTTGCTCCTGATGCTTTGGTTTCCTCCCACAATCCGAAAGATGTGCTGGTTAGGTTCATTGGCCGTGCTACATTCTCCGAGTGTACCCAAACAGATGCTGGCGTGTGGAACTAGGGGATTTTCACAGTAACTTCATTGTAGTTTTAATGTAAGCCTACTTGTAACACTGATAAATAGACTAAACTTTATAAGCTTAAACTTTATAAGCTTAAACTTTATAAGCTTAAACTTTATAAGCTTAAACTTTATAAGCTTAAACTTTATAAGCTTAAACTTTATAAGCTTAAACTTTATAAGCTTAAACTTTATAAGCTTAAACTTTATAAGCTTAAACTTTATAAGCTTAAACTTTATAAGCTTAAACTTTATAAGCTTAAACTTTATAAGCTTAAACTTTATAAGCTTAAACTTTATAAGCTTAAACTTTATAAGCTTAAACTTTATAAGCTTAAACTTTATAAGCTTAAACTTTATAAGCTTAAACTTTATAAGCTTAAACTTTATAAGCTTAAACTTTATAAGCTTAAACTTTATAAGCTTAAACTTTATAAGCTTAAACTTTATAAGCTTAAACTTTATAAGCTTAAACTTTATAAGCTTAAACTTTATAAGCTTAAACTTTATAAGCTTAAACTTTATAAGCTTAAACTTTATAAGCTTAAACTTTATAAGCTTAAACTTTATAAGCTTAAAACCCCAGAAGTGTCTACCGGTCAGCAAAGAGCTGCCTGCCCTCCTTCAGGTAAGTGACCAGGAGAGGGTTTGGGGGGTCTAATGTATGGCCCTCTTTAGGTCTGCTACAAGCAGCTTCTGTTTAGTGGAATACAAAGATGACTCAGACCCCAATTAAAATGGTTTGGGAATCTATTTTACTTAAAGGAGTGAAATTTGCTTGAATTTCTAAAGCTTCTTCTTGAAATAGGCACATACCTAATCTGAATGAAAAACCCTGAAGTTTAACCTTAAGTGTGGTAGAGGTGAGAACCCTCAACGTTTAGGAAGCATGCAGATAAGCACTTAAAACACCATAACATGGCTACGGACCAAGTGCTGAAAAATGGGATTAGAATACAATCATGGTGGACTAAAGGGCTTCTTTCAGTGCTTTACAGCGCTATGAATATAAATTTAAGAATGTACACAGGAATAAAACCTCTGGAACGTCACTGTCAAATTTGCAGCAGGTATTTGTCATTAAAATCAACCCCACTAAAAATTTAAAATTTGCTAGCAGGCTCGTGCATAAACCCATCCAAATGGTCAGATATGAAGCAACCAGTTTGGGATCTGGGAATGTCACCAATCTTAGACTTACAGTCTTAGCAGGGCTATGTGCACATTGTGGAGAATCAGGAAGATTGGAAGTTGGGACAATATCTTATAAATATGATGTGTAAAGGAAACTGTGGCCAGAATTCTCCAGCCATTTGCACCAATGGGATTCTCAGGTCCCACTACAGTGATGTGGAGATGCTGGCATTGGATTGGGGTAAACATAGTAAGAAGTCTCACAACACCAGGTTAAAGCCCAACAGGTTTATTTGGTAGCACAAGCCATTAGCTTACGGAGTGCTGCCCTTTCATCAGGTAAGTTACCTGATGAAGGAGCAGTGCTCTGAAAGCTAGTGGCTCGTGCTACCCACTACAGTGAACAAAGATTTAGCTGAGTGCCAAATTCTCCGTCCTCATTTGCAGCCGTGTCAGGGCGTGAACGACTGGAGGATTCCTGTTGACATTCGCTATCTTTCTTTTCTATTTTCCTAGCCAATGTTGTCCATTTTAATTCTCAATCTACACTTTGGTCTCTCCACACCATCCTTGCAGTCTCCCTCTGCATCATTTCATTCTCTGTCTGCATGGCTTCTCAGCATCTTGCCATTTCTTTCTCTCTCCTGATCTCTTTTCTGTTTTGTTTTTACCACCTGTATCTTTTTGCAATCTATTCAGCCTCCCTTCAGAAATGTTTTGATGATTTTACATTGTTTCTGCCTACAGTTTTCTTCCTCAATGTTGTTGCAAAAATATTTCTTCCTTGTCTCTTTCTTTCTCATTTCCTCTTTATTCTCAATCAGTTGGCCAATACACACACTTTTTAAGTGCATGGTAAATGATTGGTTACATATGATATTGTACAGTAACCTGAGAGCCTGTGGGGTACTTAAGGAAGTTCCCAGAGGCAATTTAGATTCTGTTGCCACAAATAGCTGAGTTCCTCAAAGCAAATATTCCAGAAATTGCCAGTTGGGTCCTTTTTGTTTTAAAGCACAAAGGACTTCAGGAGGTGGTTCGATAAATTTGGTGATTGCTATGAAAGTTGGGACGTGTGCCAGGTATACAGATTGTCCAGTCAGCTCACCTTGACATCCTATTTTTGGCTCACTTTTAATTTGCAAAGGCAACAAAGGAGAAGGTACCTATAAGATGACATAAACAGATGGTCAAGAGATGAAATACAACATGTTCAGGTCCTTGATTGCTTTGGGACTTGTAGACCTTGAGTGATGACATGGTACACACTTCTGTGTTCCGCCTTTCAGTGTTACTCCAGCTATAATCTAAAGAAGATAACTTATTATCTCTTAAAGTTGAGTTTATTTTTTTTTTGTTACTAACTAGGATATTGAGTCTCGATGACCCTAGTACATTAGTAGTCTACATTTATTGAATGCAGCGAACAATTGGCTAGGAAAAAAAAGGCAAATTGATCACAACATCGGAAACAACTACGCCCGGTTCTTATTCTGGTCTACAGGATGGTACTTCTTACATTGCTGGCAGATTAATGTTGAGAGTGTAAAGACAGAAATTCGTTAGCTATTTAATAAAACTTATAATTTATTTAAGAGCCAATCTATCTCTTTGGTGGTACTCATAATGAATGTTGCAGTCTGTCTTCCTAGGTTGGATTCCGATGAGCATATTGAAGCAGTTGGCTAGGTTTAAATTTTAATCCGCTCCCCAGTCCCTATTTTTTTCACTCAGAACACACTAAAAAGCTCATTATATCAAATTAAAGCACCTACCATCACACAATACTGATACAAGATGGACCCAGTGCTGTGATCCCTCTGAAATCCTGTTCTTTGCCACCTGGTGCAAGCACATCATTATCACCTTCAAAGGCGACCATGTCACACAAAGGGGGAAATGGGATTTGCTTCAGTTCTTTAAAAATAACTGATGTCAGAAGCATTCCTCAATGTGCCAGGAAGATTTTAAAGACTAGCTATGACCCCAGGCACTGAGGATCAACAGAAATCAAAGACACCAGACAAGCAGTAACTATTAACAGTTGCAATCTTAAATGAGTGTCAAGGTGAGCAAAGTAAGCCCTGCTGGATAAACTATATCTGAACAAGTTTTAGAGCACAGCTATGTTAAAATCCAGGTTGCTTGCAAATGATTACAATAGGAATGATTTGTGATTAACAAGAGGCGAAATAAAAAAAATCAAAATGTCACTTAGTGAAATGTTGTTTAAATAATTCAATTTTTGATTTGATTTATTATTGTCATGTATTAGTACACAGTGAAAAGTATTGTTTCTTGCATGCTATACAGACAAAGCATACCATTCATAGAGAAGGAAAGGAGAGAGTGCAGAATGTAGTGTTACAGTCATAGCTAGGGGGTAGAGGAAGATCAGCTTAATATAAGGCAGGTTTGATAGTCTGCTGTAGGTTTTTGAGTAGTTTAAAGGAAGAACATAAAGTTTAATGTCGTACAATTGCTTTAAGCAATTGCCTACTAATTTCTAGCCTTAACTGTAATTAAATAATTTTGTGCCCTAAAATATACCATGTATTATTGTTTCAATGCTTAATGATAAATCTTGACATTTTGCAAAAGGGTAAAATGGGTTTGTTTTGTACTTTCATACACACCATTTCTTTCCCTCTTTCGGAAATAGTGGGGAAGTGTTGGAAGGTTTATCAGGCTGATTATCAACTTGCGTTATGAATGTTCCTTCTGTGGTCAACAAGACCTGGAGTGGGACTTGAACTTAGAGTTTCTAGCTCAGAAGCAGGGGTGTTACATACTGAGCCACAAGATTCCACCCTCCCCACCCCACGTAAAATGGGCAATAGCGACTCAGCAGCCTGTTTTACATCTCACTTTTATTTCAGTTGATTTTGAGACCATTTGGTCTGTAAGGAAATGGTAGCCATTGTGATTCGTGCATGTTATGAAGTGTTGTTAGAGACCCAGTGAAACCCTGAATTCTAGGGAATTCAGTCACCTGGTGGAAGTGCTTTGGCTTCTTCTGTTGCTTGTTTATTGGAGGTTTCAACTGTTTGAGTCATCACCGAACCAAATACCGATATATCTAGAAGATATCACTAGTGGTTTAAAATAAACCCAGTGTCACAAACACATTAATCCAGGAGTAATTTTCACTGCAGTGGGCAACAGTATCTCACATCTTTGCATCCCAATATCTAGGCTTGGATTTTCTGACCTTTCCAATTGGCAGGATCTTCTGGCAGTGCAGCTGGTGAGCAACGCAAATTGAATAGCTGTGCCTCAAAAGACCACGGGAAGATGCATTGTAGGTGGACAAATCTACATAATTACAATAATTCTGGGGAAGTAATGACACCAACACACACACCCTTGATGCTTGAACTCAAATCAGTAAATTATTTCCTGTAGAGTTGGGAGTTCAGCACCAGGTACGCGTGTGCAGGGTTGGCATTCTTGGGGCAGGGTGGAGGTTGCATGCACCATGTGCCTACAGAGCTTCAGGGTAAAATTTCCCTTTTCCTCCCAAATCTAAATTAAAAGAGATTCGAGTTTACTTTTGTTTCACCGATTTTTCAAAAATTTCTCATTTTTGGGTCACAAAGAATAGTCCCATCAAATATTCCTACTTAATTCCTGGCATTGATTTGCATAATGTTAAAGTTGAAGTGTTTTACATGTTTGTAGGTGTGAAATAGTGAAATGCATCTTTAGAAATTCTGACTTGTTTGTGGAGCTACTTATTTTAATGTCAAATTCCTAACGTACTGATCCAGGCACCAACCTCCCGAGTGTCAATGAAGTTTCTGTAACAGGAGGTACAGGCATCTGTAGATCCCTAATTACAGTAAAAAGTCTGACAACACCAGGTTTTAGTCCAACCGATTTATTTGATAGTAAACGCACAAGCTTTCGGGTTAGTCCCTTTGTCAGGTGAATGGAGAGTTCTGGCCTCAGACAGAGCATATAAAGCACAGACTGTTTACAGATTACTGATTAGAATGCGAATCTTTACACCTAACCTGCTGTTCAAGTCTTGAAGTGGCCGACAATGTGAGTGGAAGGAGCACTGATCACAGGTTAAAGAGATGTGTATTGTCTCCAGACAGTACAGTGAGTGAGGTTTTGCAAACCCAGGCAAGTGTTGGGGGTTACAGATAGTGCGACATGAACCCAAGTGTGTGGAACTTGCCAAGTTCCACACACATGAGGACGGTCTCAACAAGGATCTTGGGTTCATGTCGCACTATGATAATTATTAACTCATTATGTAGCTACAGTCACAGATGTAAAATGGCAAAAAATGTTTTATTTTTAAGGAATAAAAGCATAAATCTGAATATATAAAATTACAAATCTTTGTTTAACAGTAACATGTCCCATCAAAATGTCAAGTATTATATTCCAATGTAGCTATCACTCTACAATGAATACGTAAGGCTTAGTTCCAGGAATAAACAGTGAGGGCATGATTCTCTGCATCCACAGTTTGTGTTAACGTCAGTTTGCTGTCTCATGTGGCTGACCAACTTCTACTTTTAGATTGGTAATTTTTGGGAACTGTTCCCATGCCACTGGTATCACTTGTGTTATGAGGAATGAGAGTCATATAGTCATGTTATGTGTCTATGTCGACCGTCAAACACCAATCTATACTAATCTCATTTACCAGCATTTGCTCTACAGCCTACAATGCCTTGGTGATTTAAGTGCTCATCCAGATGCTTCTTAAATGTTGTGAGAAATCTGTCTCCATCACCACCTTATGCAGCATGTTTCATATTTCCACCAGCCTCTGGATGAAAAAACATTTTCCTTGGATCTCCTCTTAAACCACTTACTCCTCACCTGGTTTTAGACACCTCTGTCTTGGGAAAAATATGCTTATCATCTACCCTATCGATGCCCCTCATAATTTTGTATGTCTCCTTTCAGCCTCCCCTACCCCAGGAAAAATTAACATAGTGTATCTTGTCTCTCCTTATATCTGAAACTTTTCATTCCAGGCAACATCCTGGTGAATCTCCTCTGCACCCTTTCCAGTACAGTCACATCCTGCTGCTAGTGTGGTGATCAGAACTGCACACAATATTCCATCTGTGGCCTAACCAGTGTCTTTAAAGCTGTACCAGTTCTCCTTGCTCCTATGTTCTATGCCCCTGTTAATGAAGGCAAGCATTCTGTATGCTGCCTTCACCACTGTATCTATCTGTGCCATCACCTTCAGGGAACCATGGACATGTACACCATGGTCCCTTTGTTCCTCAATACTCTCTGGGGACCTACCATTCATGTGTATGTCTTACTGAAAGAAGACCTCTCATTTATCAAGATTAAATTCCATCTGCCATTGCTCTTCCCAATTTACCAGTTGATCAATATCAGTCTGTAAGCTAGGACTATCCTCTCACTATCAACAACACCAATTTTTGTGGCATCTGCAAACTTACTAAATATACCTTCTACATTCACATACAAATCATTTATGTATATAACAGACAGTAAGGGTCCCAGGACCAATCCCTCTGGTACACTGTTGGTCACAGGCTTCCAATCGCAAAAGCAGTCCTCCAGCATCACTCTGCCTCCTATTAACAAGCCAATTTTGGATCCAATTTGCCATGGATCCCATGGGCTCTAAGCTTTTGGATCAACCTTCCATGTGGGGCCTTGTTAAAGGCCTTACTGAAGTCCACGTAAACCACATCAACAATGCTTCCCTTACTAATATATTTAGTTACCTTTTCAAAAAAAAACTCTCTTAAATTAGACAAGATCTCCCACCAACAAGTTCATGCTGACTATCCCTCATCAATTGCCACCTTCCCAAGTGTTGATTAATCCTATCCCTCAGATATTTTTCCAATAGTTTCCCTACTAGTGATGTTAGACTAACTGGCATGTAATTACATGGCTTGTCCCTGCTGCCTTTCTTGAATAAAGGTACCACATTAGCTATCCTGTAGTCATCCTGCACTTCACCTGTGGCCAGCAAAAATTTAAATATCTCCATCAGGGCCCCTGCAATCTCCTCCCTTGTGTTAACAACAAGGCAACACTGGCAAAGCAGGAGCAGATCTGAATAGTGACCTAGCTATCATTATTCCATTAAATGTTTTTTAGATGCTAAAAGCAGTTATTGTTGCATAATTAAACACTTAGGGGTGCAGGAGATGCCATTTTTGGATAAAACCATTAAACTGAAGCCCTATCTGGTCTCTCTCGAGTGACTACAAGATATCTGATGGCAATATTTCAAATTAAAGAATGTGAGTTCTCCTCATGGCCAGCCAATACTTATCCCTCCGTCAATGTTGCTAAAACAGATTATCTGGTCAATATCACATTTCTATTTGTGGGAGCTTTCCATGCACACATTGACTGCCTTGTTTCCTACATTACAACAGTAACAATATTTCATAAGTTCTTCATTTAGCTGTAAAGAGTTCTGAGATGTCATATAAAATCAAATACATCCTTTCTAACATAAAACCTACACAACAAAACTAGGTAAAAACAAAAAAAGGGACAATAGTCTAGAGATGATAGTGTTGACTGTGAACTTTCCCCTCCATCTTGACTGTCCCTTTGTTTTTAACTTTTCAGTTCCCTTGGCCCTCCCCAACACAGCCCCCTCCCCCTCCCCCTCCCACAGGGCCACCTGTCCACTGTTGTTGTTTTGCTCCCAATTAGCACTGATCTTTATTCTCTTGTCATATATTTTGCTGTGTTACCTTTTGCCGCTATTAACACTCTTCCATCCTTATTGGCACAATTAACATCTTCCTTTGTCTTATGTCCATGGCACCTTTATCAACCTCCTCATTGCTCTGACCTATCCCTGTCCTCCTAGTCTTCCTGACTACCTCCACCTTCCTTTCCAGCTATATAATTCATTACATTGCTACCTCTCCAGTTCTGCACAGGGATCAAATGGACTCAAAACAATAACTCTGTTTCTGTGTTCACAGATGCTGTAAAAAGTCTGACAACACCAGGTTTTAGTCCAACCAATTTATTTGATAATAGACTCACAAGCTTTCGAGGTTTCCCTCTTCGTCAGGTGAATGGAGAGTTCTGGCCTCAGACAGAGCATATAAAGCACAGACAGTTTAGAGATTACTGATTAGAATGCGAATCCTTACACCTAACCTGCTGTTCAATACCTGAAGTGGCTGACAATGTGAGTGGAAGGAGCACTGATCACAAGTTACAGAGATGTGTATTGTCTCCAGACAGTACAGTAAGTGAGGTTTTGCAAACCCAGGCAAGTCACGGGGGTTACAGATAGTGCGACATGAACCCAAGATCCCTGTTGAGACCGTCCTCATGTGTGCGGAACTTGGCTATCAGTCTCTGTTCAGCGACCCTGCGCTGTCGTGTGTCGTGAAGGCCACCTTGGAGAATGCTTACCCGAAGGTCAGAGGCTGAATGCCCATGACCGCTGAAGTGTTCGCCAACAGGAAGGGAACAGTCTTGCCTGGCGATTGTCGAGTGATGTTCATTCATCCGTTGTCATAGCGTCTGCATGGTCTCCCCAATGTACCATGCTTGGGGACATCCTTTCTTGCAACGTATCAGGTAGACAATGTTGGCCGAGTTGCAAGAGTATTTACCATGTACCTGGTGGATGGTATTCTCACGTGTGATGATGGTATCCGTGTCGATGATCCGGCATGTCTTGCAGAGGTTGCTGTGGCAGGGTTGTGTGGTATTGTGGTCACTGTTCTCCTGAAGACTGGGTAGTTTGCTGCGAACAATGGTCTGTTTGAGGTTGTGTGGTTGTCTGAAGGCAAGAAGTGGTGGTGTGGAGATAGCCCTGGCGAGATGTTCGTCTTCATCAATGATATGTTGAAGACTCCGGAGAAGATGTCGTAGCTTCTCTGCTCCGGGGAAGTACTGGACGACGAAGGGTACTCTGTCCACTGTGTCCCGTGTTTGCCTTCTGAGGAGATCGGTGTGGTTTTTCTCTGTGGCGCATCGGAACTGTCGATCTGAGTCGAGCACCATATCCTGTTCTTATGAGGGCATCTTTCAGGGTCTGGAGGTGTCTGTCACGATCCTCCTCATCTGAGCAAATCCTGTGTATACGGAGGGCTTGACCATTGGGAATGGCTTCTTTAACATGTTTAGGGTGGAAACTGGAGAAGTGGAGCATTGTGAGATTGTCTGTGGGCTTGCGGTACAGTGAGGTGCTGAGGTGACCGTCCTTAATGGAGATGCGTGTGTCCAAGAATGCAACTGATTCTGGGGAATAGTCCATGGTGAGTCTGATGGTAGGGTGGAATTTGTTGATATCATCATATAGTTGTTTCAGTGATTGTTCACCATGAGGCCAAAGGAAGAAAATGTCATCGATGTATCTAGTGTACAGCATCGGTTGAAGATTCTGTGCAGTGAAGAAGTCTTGTTCGAACCTGTGCATGAAGATGTTGGCATATTGAGGTGCAAATTTGGTCCCCATGGCTGTTCCGTGTGTCTGGATGAAGAACTGGTTGTTGAAGGTGAAGACATTGTGGTCCAGGATAAAGCGGAAAACCACACCGATCTCCTCAGAAGGCAAACATGGGACACAGTGGACAGAGTACCCTTCGTCGTCCAGTACTTGCCCAGAGCAGAGAAGCCACGACATCTTCTCCGGAGTCTTCAACATATCATTGATGAAGACGAACATCTCGCCAGGGCTATCCCCACACCCCCACTTCTTGCCTTCAGACAACCACACAACCTCAAACAGACCATTGTTCGCAGCAAACTACCCAGCCTTCAGGAGAACAGTGACCACAATACCACACAACCCTGCCACAGCAACCTCTGCAAGACATGCCGGATCATCGACATGGATACCATCATCACACGTGAGAATACCATCCACCAGGTACATGGTAAATACTCTTGCAACTCGGCCAACATTGTCTACCTGATACGTTGCAAGAAAGGATGTCCCCAAGCATGGTACATTGGGGAGACCATGCAGACGCTACGACAACGGATGAATGAACATCGCTCGACAATCACCAGGCAAGACTGTTCCCTTCCTGTTGGCGAACACTTCAGCGGTCACGGGCATTCAGCCTCTGACCTTCGGGTAAGCATTCTCCAAGGCGGCCTTCATGACACATGACAGCGCAGAGTCGCTGAACAGAGACTGATAGCCAAGTTCCGCACACATGAGGACGGTCTCAACAGGGATCTTGGGTTCATGTCGCACTATCTGTAACCCCCATGACTTGCCTGGGTTTGCAAAATCTCACTTACTGTACTGTCTGGAGACAATACACATCTCTGTAACCTGTGATCAGTGCTCCTTCCACTCACATTGTCAGCCACTTCAGGTCTTGAACAGAAGGTTTGGTGTAAGGATTCGCATTTTAATCAGTAATCTCTAAACTGTCTGTGCTTTATATGCTCTGTCTGAGGCCAGAACTCTCCATTCACCTGACGAAGAGGGAAACCTCGAAAGCTTGAGTCTATTATCAAATAAATTGGTTGGACTAAAACCTGGTGTTGTCAGACTTTTTACTGTGTTTATGCCAGTCCAACGCTGGCATACCCACATCATGACTACTATTCACAGATGCTGCCAGACCTGCTGAGTCTGAGCGGCATTTTCTGTTTGTACTTAAATTTTTTTGTGTTCTCCGTTCCTTGTTTTCTTTTATTGCGATCCTACAAAATCCACTCCAGAATGGAAGTGAAGGTCAATGGTCAAAAGTCCAAGCTGCATCAACTAAAGAGGCGAAGTCAAACTGTCAGCTGGGTACAAAATTGTAACTGCAGCAGTTTCACAAGAGCCACTAGCATTTAAGCAAAATTAATAGCAAGTGTGTAAGAGCTTCATGATATTTGGCATCTGTTCAAATGATCCATACATAATAGCAGCAATGTTTAATGCACATTCATTCATACACAGCTAATCCTGCTATTATGTCCCTTGTATTTGGAGGTTTAAACACAGATTTAAACAATTGTTTGCTGGAGCACAGTTCCTGGAACATTCCTTTGCAAAAGTGCAATCTGTCACTTGCCTATTTGTACGCCAGTAGAAATTTTCCAAGACTTCCTGATTTTTGACTAAGCACCAGCATCGACTTAATGAGACATCTGTTCTTGTTCCAGTTGTGTTTTGTTGCACACGGTTGTTGTGCTGCCTTTTCTACAACATCTGCTGCGGTTTGAACTTATAATTGCGGCAGAGACTTGAAAGATTCTCTTTCTGCCCATTCCAAGAACATAATCCCCAAAAAATTCAGCAACGTGCTAGCACTGCACCATCGGAATCGCAACTCGTTTCAGGTGAACTCATAGGGGATGCAATTCAACAATATCCTTGAAATATCACGGAATGTATCCAAGGTGCTATTTTTACCTAAGGGACAAACTCTGAAATCGCACCTGCTCTGATTGTTTAGTGTATTTCAAACATCGCCACTATTCAGTAGAAAGGTTAACCCATTCTTTTTAAGTTTGCTTTCAGGGAATGAACACTTTAAGACCAGCGATTTGTGTGCCGAACATAATTACCACTTTTCTTGTCGAAGAGTATTTTACAGTTCAGTTTACAATAATTATCTCTCTAAGCGTGATGGGTCAGCTCCAAATTATACAGGCCATGCCAATCAAAATGCTGTAGTTACTATCAGCAAGGCAGCAACATTAGTCTCATGAAAAATGATCAACAATTGAGGTTTGTTTGATTACGTGATGTACTGGGAAGACGTAAGCCAGGTTGAAACAAAAATGGCCGACCTTCTCACGACTGGAAAAAAAACACTTTCTCAATACTTTCTCACTGAAATAATAGTCTGAAGACACAAGGTTGCTCACCCCTAATCTCAAAGGAGGAGCTTCTTCATGCAAAGGGTTGTGAATCTACGGAATTCCCTGCCCAGTAAGGCAGTTGAGGCTACCTCATTGAATGTTTTTAAGGCAAAGATAGATTTTTGAACAGTAAAGGAATTATGGGTGATGAGGAGCAGACGGGTAAGTGGAACTGAGTCCACGGAAAGATCAGCCATGATCTTATTGAATGGCAGAGCAGGCCCGAGGGGCCAGATAGTCTACTCCTGCTCCTAGTTCTTGTGTTCTTAAACTAAGAACTGAACACACTGAGGAATCTAGCAATATCTCTGAAGAGAATTCTATTTCTGTGCAGTATTCCTGCAATTGAAACAGTGCTCAATACTGGGCTTGAGCTGCTGTAATGTCATCAGGCTGTCCAAGTAATTAATCATATTAAAGGATTGTGAGACACTCAAATGGAAAATCAAAAAGGAATGAATAAATTACTTTTCCTGACAATTAAAAAGTAAAGTCATCATAGTCGCAGATGACCATAGGCTGCTGTCCCCTTTGAGGCGGAGAGCTGACTGGTGGTGATTTAACCTGAGAATCACCACACCTCATGCAAGGGAATAGGTTGAGAAGGCGGGACCTTCATTAGTAACCTCAGCTGGTATGGGAACTGAACCCACACTGTTGGTGTCATTCTGCATCATTACCTTTATGCTTAGAAATGGTGTAGTGGAAGATGGTTACAGCACAAGGGGCTGTCATTCCATCTGTCATGCTAACACCTAGCCCCACTCCCCCAGCTTTCTTATAGGTCTATAAATCTTCACTTCAGGTTGCTGATCCAATTATCTTTTGAAATCCACAATTGAATCTCCACCACGTTCTTACATAAACATACATGTAGGCCATTCGGCCCCTCAAGCTTACTCTGCCATTTGGTAAGATGAAGGCTGATCTGATTGTGGCCTCAACTCCACTTTCCTGTCTATTCCCTATACTCTTTGACTCCCTCATCAACCAAGAATCTAACTAAAATACAAACAAGTACTGTGGAGGCTGGATTCTGAAACAAAAACAGAAAATGTTGGAAAATCTCAGCAGGTCTGACAGTATGTGGAGAGAGAGAGAGAGAATAGAATCAACGTTTTGAGTCTGGATGATCCTTCACTAACTCAGTGTTAAAAATTTTCAGTAATCCAGCCCCCACTGCTGTATTAGGAAGAGAATTCCACAGACTCACAACTCTCTCTCAAGAAAAAAAATCTCCATGTCTGTCTTAAATGGGCTATCCTTGATTTTTAAGTGGTGTTGTCTAGTTCTTGTCTCTTCCATAAGGAGTAACATCCTTTCAGTGTCCACTCTGTCAAGTCTTCTCAATATCTTCTGTGTTTTAATAACCTCTCAATCTTCTAAATCTCAATGAACATACAGGTCCAACTTGTCCAACCTTTCCTCATACAATAACCCCTTCAGCCCAGGAATCACTCAAGTGAACCTTCTCTGAACTGTTTCTAATGTGATTACGACCTGTTTTATGTAAACGGATTAAAGCTGTGCACAATACTCCTGATGGGATCTCATCAATGCCCTGTACAGAGCCAGCAAAATTTCCCTACTTTTACATTCCATTCCTCTTGCACTAGACAACAACATTCCATTTACCTTCCTAATCTTAAGCAGTCCATTTCAAATCTGAACTACTTGCTGTGCAAAAAAGATTTTCTTGTCTTATTTTGCCAATCACTGCATCAGTGACTGCCAAACAATGCATTTCAGTAGACTGAATCGGGGCAGGACCTACTCAGTTAATGGTGAGATGTTGGTGAGAGTTATAGAACAAAGAGAGCTAGGGGTACATGTCCATAGTACCTTGAAAGTAGAGTCAAAATGGACAGGGTGGTGCAGAAGGCATTTGACATACTTGGTTTCATTGGTCAGAATGTTGAATAGAGGAGTTAGGACGTCTTGTTGAAGTTGTACAAGACATTAGTAAGGCCACACTTGGAAAACTACAGACAGTTCTGCTCACCATATTATAAAAAGGATATTATTTAACTAGAAAGAGTGCAGAATGATTTACTGGGACTTGATGGCCTAAGTTATAAGGAAAAGCTGGATAGACTGGGACTTTCTTCCCTGGAGTATAGGAGGCTTAGAGGTGATCTTATAAAGGTCTATAAAAAAATAAGGGACATGTATAAGGTAGACAGTCAACATCTCTTCCCAAAGATAAAGGTGTCTAAAACTAGAGGGCACAGGTTTAAGCTGAGAGGGGAGAGATACAAAAGGGTCCAGAGGGGCAGAATTTTCACAGAGGCTAGTGAGTGTCTGGAGCGAGCTACCAAAGGTGGTAGTAGAGATGGGTACAGTTTTGTCTTTTAAAAAGCATTTAGACAGTTAGATGGGTAAGATGGATATAAAGGGCTATAGGCCAAATGTGGGCAATTGGGACTAGTTTAATGGTAGAAACAGGGCAGTGTGGGCAAGTTGGTCCGAAGGGCCTGTTTCCATGCTGCAAACCTCAATGATTCTATAACTCGATGGAATTGAAAGCCAGTCTCAGTAATGGTGACCATGAAACTTGATTGTGATAAAGACCCAACTACTTCACAAATTTTCCTTTAGGGAAGGAAATCTGCCATCCTTGCCTTGACTGGCCCACATGAGTCCAGACCCGCAGCAATGTGGTTGACTTTCATCTGCCATTCAGTTCAGGGGCAATTAGGGATGGCAGGACAGAATCATAAAGTGATGAATAATGAACTTCCTAAAGCATTAGGTTAGCCTCATCTGGAGAATTGTGGTCAACTTTGGGCACTGCACATCATACCCTTCCCCATATTTTTACCACACTGAGGTTTAGGGAAGGAAATCTGCCATCCTTACCTCGTCTAGCCTACATCTGACTCCAGACCCATAGCAATGCGATTGACTCATATCTGCCATTCAGTTCAAGGGCAATTACAGCATGGTAAAAATATGGGTTAGGGTTTGGTGTAGTCTTAAAGACACAATGTTCACATTCCATAAAGGGACAGTAATTTTTAAAAATCCATTTAACGGAAGCCCCTCATCCCAGGAACCGTTCTTGTAAATCTTTTCAATGCTTTTTCTAAAACCTTCACATCCTCCTACATGGTGCTCTGAATTGAACACAATTCTCCAGCTGGGGCCAAACTAGTACCTCAGAAAGATTCTTCATAACTTTTTTTGTTTGTGTACTTTTATGTTTTTATTTATAATGCCCAGGATCGTATATACCATTTTATCCACTTTCTGAATCAGTCCTGCTACCTTCAGTGATTTGTGCACCTATTTCTAGGGGCCTCTCTATTCCTGACCTCCACATATAGAGCAAATTAAATTTTGCGACACACACATTGGGTGAAGGTAGAAACTTGTGACACGATTTTACCAGCTGTTCATGCCACGCTGCTGCTGCGGCGAGGTTGGAGAATTTGATGGCCAGCCAAGTCTCCGGTCACTGCAGCAGGATGGAAAAATCCCACCAACGTGAATGGTGATAAAATTCCGGCCTAAAAGTTTCTGGGAAGAAATGCATTAAAAATTATTTTTGAAAGAGTTATCTTTAAAAATCTACTAATTAATCATTAATGGCATTCAACAGGTTGGATTTCAGTTAGAAGTTGGAGAGGTGTTGGGGAGAGTGGGAGACCACTCATAATCTCAACGGCTGCCTCACAGCAATTTAACATTAGACCTAGGCAAACCTTTGGCAACACCCCTCCTCCTGTCTCAGCAGGAGGTCCCGCCTTGGCTGTTGGCCAAAAAGATGGGTGGCAGTTCTGAAGCCCCGGCAATGGCGGCTGACAAGAGGGTAGCCACTGCCGGGACTGCAGGCAGCCCCACCATGCTGAGGAACCCAGGTAAGTCCAATATGGGGGTTGAGGTGTGTGAAGGGCTGGGTTCAAGGAGTAGAAGGGAAGGATAAAGAGAGGGGTGACCAGAGTGGCTGGTAAGGGGATGGGATAAGAGTTTGCCTGATGTCAGCTGCTGGGCCTTCTGTGTGGACATACCTCAGTGCGGTAAAAATATGGGAAAGGATATGGTGAGACCCTTAAATGGCAAGTAATCAACCCCACTCCCTGATGTAAAATCTCAGGCTGTGGGTTGATGAGTGGAAGAACCTTTTATTTAACGTGTGAGTGACGTTGCACACTTAGGGTGGAATTTTACTCATCCACCCGAGGTTTGTACAATCCCACCCAAGGCCAACAGAGAATGCAGTTCTCCGAGCCTGGCCTGCCCCCCCCCCCCCCCCCCCCCCCCCCGGAATTGGGGCAGGTATGCCGGTAAAATTCCAGCCATAGCATCAAAGTCCAGTCTTGTGATTATAAAATTATCTTTTCAGGACCAGTTGTGTGTTTGAAATTTCACTTGGCCACCGTAAAGCCAAAATACTGCAAATGCTGGAATCTGAGACAAAAAACAGAAAATGCTGGAAAAACTCAGCAGGTCTGACAGCATTCGTGGAGAAAGAGTAGAGCCAACGTTTCAAGTCTGGATGATGAAACTCTGACAAAGGGTCACCCAGAAACGTTGGTTCTATTCTCTCTCCACGATTGTTTTTCCAGCATTTTCTGTTTTTGTGTTTAAAAATACAGTTGCATTTGATTGATTTTATATCTTGTTCACTTTTTATGTACTTTCAAACCATCTCGTCGTCCAGACTGGAGTCTGTGTCAGATCCCCAAGTGGTGGACTGTCAGGATATGACTCACTCCTGTTTCCTCCTCCTGTACAGCATGCTTCATGTGGGAGATTGAGAGTGACTTGCCTCTTCATTTATCGCCTTCTGTGTTGAAACAAGAGTATTTTCTCCTTTGTGTTCACTCAGTGCCTAGCTGTAGACACACATCATGCTCTCCAATGTCCTGCCAATCCTTGGTGCTGAACCACTGTAAAAACAATGTGAAGATTTTCTTGGATCAACCTCTTGGTTAGTGTGTGAGTGACATTACAGGCTTTAATATCAAACTCTTAGGGTGGGATTTCCCAGGCATGCTCACCCCAAAACTGGAGAATCCTTCTCGAGGTCAACGGCATGGTCTGCCCCCTGCCCGTTACGATTCCAGTGGCAGGCGGGATGGGAAAATTCTGGTCCTAATGTGGTTTAGTAACCTCTGTTCCTGTTTTGTATTTATTTAGCAATTTGAACGTGACTTAAGAAGATATACACACTTTGAGAAAAACATGATGCTGGATAACCACGGTCTATACGACAAAAACAAGGTACAATCAAGCATTTTTGGTTGACTTGGATGTATTTTAAGGAGTCTTAAGCTAAATTATAATCTGGGTAGGCTATTTCCAATTTATCTGTATCTTTGTTCAGATTTTTTGTTATTCGTTTGTGGGACATGGGATTTGATGGCTAGCCAGCATTTGTTGCCCATCCCTAGTTGCTCTTGGAGGGCAGTTAAGAATCAACCACATTGCCGTCTAGGCCAGACCAGGTAAGGATGGCAAATTTCCTTCCCTAAAAGATATTAGTGAATCAGATGGTTTTTCCGACAATGGTTTCACTGTCATGAGGAAATAACAGCCCTACTTCACCAAAATGATATTGTTAAGCAGTTATTTTGGATGAAGGATACCCATGATAAATAATTAGAAAATTAAAATAATTCCTGTTTCATGTATAGTCTATTGAATGCATTCAGATCTGTAAAAAGGAATAGGAATTGTATGAGAATCTGGTGAACATGATGATTGGCTGTCCGCAATTGACTCCTTTTACAATAGGGTGGGTGTTAACTTGCAGCAGATTTCAAACCTATCTGGCCAGGAGTCTTGTTGATCAACTAACATTTCCCATGATTTTGTCTGTAATGACACATTGTTCCTTACTGTGTGTTAATGTAGTAAGACTAAATCTGGCCGTGAGATCTATAGCACTTAGAGTTAAAGTACTTCTCTCCATCACATATCTTTTGATCCATGGCAGCTAGGATCATGTGACAATGGAAGGTTTACAATAGGATTTGGTGGCATTTTCTAATCTGTAGATCTCACACTTCTTGCTAATCTCTTAGCTTGGTATATTTTGCACGCAAGAAAGAATACTTTTCACTGTACCTCAATATATGTGACAATAATAGGTCACATCAAAATCTTCACCAAGCACACCCACATCTTTTAGAAGTATCACGGACAGATAGGGGGTCAATTTATACAGCACTGATTCCTCCTCTCGCTATCTCTTAAATGGAAAAGTGTTTTCCCATTTATAAACAGTGGCATATTTCCCTAACCTCACTGTTTTGGTGTGATCCAATTTTCTATTAATAACTCCACAGCAAACTTGAGATAGGATGATCTCAGAGGGTTAATTTACTTGCATACACTCAACATAAAAAGCAGTTTCGCAACGTCTACCTCACACTCAGATGGTTAAGAGGAGAGAAAAGGAAGATTTATAGTACAGAGACCACAGAGGAAGGTAATATTGGGCGGAGTTTATTGCTTTCAAGACTAGATGTGGTGGTGAGCGCGTCCGGCAGCGTCTTTTCCTCCGGCTGGTCCTGCACCAGATTCTGCACGTGAAACCTCATTAATTATGCACAGGTGCACTCCCACCTGAATTACTTGGCAGCTGATTGGTCCACTTGCCCTCAGGTTTGACAGGTCTGAGAGTCCCGCCACCATATTTAAACAGCAGTCCAGCAGTATCACTCTCTCCAGTCCGCCTGTCTTAACCAGATGGTGCAACATGTCCAGAACCCAGAGGGAAAAGGGAAGTACCCTCAAGAAGGCAGCGCCAGCTTTCTCCACTAGGTCTCTCCAGGCTCCTCCTTGAGGAGTCCTGGCTCATTGCATTTGTTCAACCCAAGGGACCACGCGAGAAAGTCACAGGAACCTCACCTGTCCAGCCTGGGAGATTGCTGCCCGCGAGGTCAGTGTGGCTGAAAACCAGTGCTGAATAATTCACTTTTGTGGTAGTGTTGACTTCACATGATGAAAGGCATGCAGAGATGAATCAGTCATGTACAGAACTTTCAGGAGAAGCAGTGTAGATAAGAACAGCTATTCAACATAAACTGAGGTCCTTTTCTGTGTGGCTACCAGTTATGATATGGAGATGCCAGCATTGGACTGGGGTAAACACAGTAAGAAGTCACACAACACCAGGTTAAAGCCCAGCAGGTTTATTTGGTGGTAAACACCACTAGCTTTCGGGGCTCAGCCCCTTTGTCAGGTGAGTGGGGAATTTTGATCTGCATGTAGAGACACACACACAGTTTACAGAATATTGATTTAGAATGCGAATCTTTGCAGCTAATCACGTCTAAAAGGTGCAGACAATGTGAGTGGAGATATCTCTTTAACCTATGCTTAATGCTATGTATTGTCTTACTATGGCTAGCAGTTAGTTGGCAGACTGAGATTTTCAGTTCAACAAGGCAATACTGCAGAAACTAGAGGTCTGTGACGCATGAGTCCACCTGTCCACACTATCTTTGTCAAGGAGTGTGTGTCCTTTGTCTAGATCTCTGAGATTAATAAATATTTCAACCAAAAGGAAATGAAAGTGAGGTTGCAGGGTCCTTGGATGAGCAGACTCTGGTCATCTTGGCTTAATGTAATGCAGATGTCCTAGATATAGTTCTCTTTTGAATTTGGCCTCTCAGTCCACAGTAGATTATAAGTGACACCCCAGAGATAATGATGTGAGTTTCCCTGACACTGCTGGGGGGTTATTTTGTTTAGGTGTACAAGGAGACATGGATTCAGCCATGTTGAGGATTATTGTCCCTTTTTTTGAAATAGCAGTGAACACACCTCTATATATTTTATGAAAGAATATATACAAGGTGAGGTCTTAATCCCTCGCAGTGGGACATTTAACCTTTCAGAAGAGATATAAGCAGATTTGTTTTCCCATCTCTGATTCCTATTACTTGGTGCCATGAATATTTGTCTAATATGCACAAGAAACTTTTGTTCGGGGCATAAAATAATGCTTTGGCTGATTGAACTCCAGAACCACTGACTTATTAAAAATAATTGTCTTCTCATCCTCCATGACGAGTTTCATTTTGTATTTTTCATAGAAGGCTTACTTTAATCTCCAGTGAGGTGAGTAAATTATTATAAAACTGGTTACTCTAGCCATTTCATTTGAAATTGCAACTCTCTTTAGCGACCATAATGCATTCCATGTAGAACTTTTATATTCCTTAACCTTGCATCAATCTTTACAATGAAGTGAATCAAGATAACATGTTAACTAATAAACATATTGTTGAAGTGCAAGTACTATTAAGCACTGCATAGTTAAATGAGTCCAGGGTGAACATATTCATCACAGGACCAAAACTCTATGTGAGTAGTATAATTTAGTGGAGCTCATCATTATCTTTATTCACTTGCTCAGGCTTTGTTTTATTCTGTCATTTCACAGATCCTGGATTTTGGGCAGATCATCACATGACACTTCAAGTCACAATGGAAGCACCCATTAACTGTTCTTTGGGTCATTCCTGGGATTCATTTTCTTATCATTGAATTACAATCCCTTCTACTGTAATAGCCAGATCTACTAAAGATACTTCCATTTTAATTCTACCTGAGTTTAACCATTCCACTGCCTGCATCCAATACCTGGACCATTTTGAAATTTGCAACCATCGAGTCCTCTATCATTTGTGTTACCATGGTATGTCCCATTTATTCCAAGAAGTCTGGAGGAAAAACTCCAGAATTGTTTTCAAGGTTGGCAGATACTTGATCCGATCGTGTCTCCTTCCCCATGAAGCGAACACCAATTAGAACCAGGAACCTGTCCGTATGAGACACTTTAGCACAATCTAGCAATTTAAATGCTACTGCTGAGCCAGGGATCCCCAGACTTAATTTAATCAATCTTTGCTGCAATCTGTTAAAGTCCATGATACATTTCTTCAGACAATGACCATCTGTTTCAAAAATCTATTGAAATCTGATCTTGTCTACAAAGGCATTGACAGATCATCTTTCCTGTAAATTTGATCCAACTATTCCAAAGGAAGTTGCAAAGCTTTATACTATCCAATTGATAAGCATTCAAGCTCGCAGAGTACCTTATTTCTGATTTTACTTCTGGTGAGAATGGAAGTGAGAATGCTAAGGCCATATCTTCTGTCCCCTTTGATAGGGATGTAACTCAAGTCCACATCTCCACTACATTCCTGCACCAATAATGCATTTCAGACTCTGTGAACATCAGAGGGTAATTGTATTCTGTCAATTGATGCTTGCTTTTTGCCATTTTTCACAATGCTTACTAGGATGCAAGGTTTTCTGCCTGATTTTATTTTAGCTTCAAAACCTCACCTTTAGGCAATCATTCTCTGCTATCATGTTCTATTCCAGAAAGCCAGCTGGTGAAGGATAGAACTGGAGAAAATCTATACGTACTTCTGTATTTATTTAGAGGTTCACACATTATAACCATACACCTCCTTGAGAAACAACCACAATTTTGTTCTGTGTTGAATCATATAGGGACTCGGATGAATATGCAGGTAATGCCCAGAAGTTTTACACAATTAATGTAAGGTTGGCATTAGTGGGTTGAGGGTGGTGGGGAGAGGGGAGATTTGTGGCATATACATTGGCCCTGGCCAACTTAATTGAAAATTGTTGCTCATCTGGCTGGTATTTTCTTTGTAACAAATGATCAGTGTGTTGCAAGGCCAGAGCATAAGATTGCAAATTCATACTATGCTACCCTAGCTGTCTTGCACAAAATATTATTTGTTTCCTTAATAGGTACTCCTCATTGCCTTAGTTTTAAAACTGATGTGCCAACTATTTCTAAATCTGTCTACAGCCAACCTATAACTTTATTCTATATTTACATTACTCATTTCTCCCTAATGAATAATACTTTGCAGTGAATTCTAATTCTCCACTTGTCTTCCAAATTGCAACAGATCTATAATTTTCTGCAGAATGTTAACTGCCTCCTTTATCCTTTCTGGACTCTCTACTTCAGTATCATTTATTTTCGGCTGCTAGGTCATGCACATAAATAAGAATGACATTCCACTCAGCTTCTCTCTAGCCTGACGTGCCATCTCTCATGAGTTTTCTCTTCCCACTACCTTTCTTGTACAGTTTCTTACCGGTTCCACTTCGTTACCCAGGGATTTTGTATGACCTTGTCAAAGGTTTTCTGGAAGCCCAAGTGAACTCAACAACTTCCTCTATTTATTCTTGATGCCCTTGACGAAGATGTTTGTCAGACAGGATCTTCCTTTGTGTTGGCGATGGCTGTCTATTGTGAAGCTGATGGTACAGCAGCCTGGCCTTAAATAAGGTTTCCATTAACTCTGGCCTCTGGGTAGACAGAAAAAGAGTGAGTGCTTCAGGTGAATGAACTTTCATCAGAACTGACAAAAGTTGGAGATTTAACAGGTTTTAAGTAAGTGCAGGGATCTAAGCTAGGTGAAGAACAAAAGATAAAGGGTGAGATTTTCCATGCTCCCTGTGATGTGTTTCGGAGGGGGGCCTGCCATTGGCTGGTGGCAGGATCTTCTAATCCCACAATAGGGATTCCCATTCTATGCATCCCTTGCCGCTGGGAAACCTATGGTGGGAGGGGTTTGTCACCAGCAGGACTGAGAGATCCCGTCAGCAAGAAGGGTTGGAAAATTCTGTGGCAGGTCTGTGAAAAGGTGGAAGGCAAAGACTTTTTAAAAAAAAAATTGTCTTAAAACTTGTATTTAAAAGGTGCTGAGTGGGTTCTGACCTTGCATTTCCTAAAAGATAGGTAGGAATCTTTTTGGAAATGAATGAGACACAAACGAACTGAGATTTTGCTATTTCCTTGGAGTTACACTGGAAAAGCAGCAGAATTCCCCAAGGATTTTTCTGGACAGATTTTTCAAGAGATTTAAGCCACCAATACGGCCTGCAAAGATTTTAAAGGATTTGTAATAGCAGAGGGACAGCTTTTACCCTTTAGATACACTAATCCAAGCATCAGTGATCTTCTGCGCTGAATGTGAAAGTTTTATCCTAAACAATGCCAGCGGTCTGAAGAAAAGTTCCTATATTTAGGGAAATAGTTTCACTTCACATCACTGTCACTAACTGCTTACTCCAATTCAGGGTTACAGGAAATTGGACTTTTTTCCAATAGACACTAGGGCTAGGCAGATTATACCTAGGACTGGGCGTCAGTCTATCACAGGGCACACACTCACACAGACTAAGGGGGAATTTTACCGTAGCCAATCCACCTAACCTTATGAGAGGAAGCCAAAAAACCTGGTGCAAACCCATGCAGACACGGGGAGAACATGCAAGCTCCACACAGTCACCCGAGGCCTTCAATGACCGTGCCAACACCACTTTAATCTTTTATCGTTCTGTTCACTTTACACATGTTTAGCACTGAAAACGAAAATGACAACATCACCTGTATTAACTTCCTTACCCTCACAGATTTTTTAAAAAAATTTTGTCTTCGAACTTGTATTTAAAAGATGTTGAGTGGGTTCTGACATTGCATTTCCTTGAAGATAGGTAGGAATCTTCTGGAAATGAATGAGGCACAGACTAACTGTGGGGCTAATCCTTGCACCACCGTGCCACCCAGAGGAATAGTTGGAAGCCATTAATAAATATAAGCCGTGTAACTAAGTTCATCACATTTATAGATCAATTGCGTGAATGCTCCCTGAATCAGTGCAAACATTGTTGTGGAAATTATGCCCGAGCTTCGGACTGAACCTGAACTTTGCTGACGTGCTTCATCTTAACTTCCTCCATATTATGATATGTCATGTTATCCAGGGCAGTTTCCCTCAGCAAGTCAAGAACCTTGATCTATTAGTCATGTTTAACTTTGTGCTATCTTAACTTGTCATCAAAAAAGTTGATGCTCTTAGCTAATGGAGGACTTACGGAGAAGTACCTGCAAGTCAAGCTGTGCATCAGTGAGTGGCTGTACATCACGCATTTCAATTTTATTGCAGTAATTTCATATGTGAAGCTCCGACTCTACTTTGCATCTCCAATGTATACCCTGCTGAGAGACAAGTCTGCATGAGGTCATGACAGAGCTGTAAAGTTGTTTGGAGGCTAGATCTAGAGAATAGTAAATGTGCAGCAAATTACCTGGGAGCATTATGCAGTGTGGGATTTTGGGAGATCTCCCTGCTACCTATTAAGTTTTGGTTGATTCCTTTCTATTTGCTCCCAGTGTTCTGAGGGGACAGTGGGCAGCACTGAGCCAAGCCATCTCCTAATTTCAGCCATGAAACATTGTGTTCTTCTGAAGAGGATTTGAATAAGTCTGTCAGATTCACTAGAGGTGATTCTCCCAGCCTACTGTGGTGCTGTAGCCAAGCAGTGGGCCAGGGGACGACATCAGAGGCCATTTTGTGAGCTTCCCGCTGGGTGTCCATGCCTCCGCGGCAAAGATTTCTGAAGTAATCAGCTCCAGCACCAAAAATCAGCGTGGAACTGATTTCAATATGGAAATATGCATTTCCATATCATAAGTGGGCCCAAGACTGAAGTCTCTGCGCTTCAGGGGGAGTGAGCAGAGCCTATTCATGTTGGGAAGCTGTCTGCTGAACTCTGGGGCACCATTGCATGGGCACCCCATCTCCCAGTCTACTGTATTGAGACATTGCGTTCCGACCCCAGCCGATTGCAGCCACCCAACCCCACCACCCCACCCAAGTCCCGCCAAATGCCACCCTATTTTATGTTGGTGTGACTGGTCCAGAGGAGTTACTGTAAATCATACCTTTCAGCTATCTCCAATGGACTGCTTTTATTCTCCCTGAATATGTTCATTTCAGTCACTCTAAGGATGCCATCAAATATCCTATATTGCACTCAGGTGGACATCCTTCACTTGTCAGCCCAGACAAGACAAGAAATGTTGTCTGATTATTCAGCTGTGCAGGATATTATAATTGAACCTGATCTCAGCTCCAGCTTGTGTCTGTACAGCAGGGATGTGGAAAATCAGACTGGTTTTGTTCGATATCCATTCTACGATGCATTGAATTTCCATGCCCCACAGTGACAACCCCCCCTGCCAACTACTCCACCCGCTTTCCCCCCTGCCCACCACCCAATTGAGATGAATTTGATAATCGGCTACAAGTTGCACACCAAATTATGCAAGTTTTGAGAAGCGAACTTTCTCTCCCTCGAATTTTGACATAATTCATTTGCATATTGGCAAGTAAAAAATTTACCAGGAACCAATTCAACCAGGCAGTCATGTGAAGTGTAATTTTTTTTGAAAAGTTTATCTTTAAAGTTGTTCTTTGATGTATTTAAGAGACTCATTCATGCAGTTGCAAACAAACCAATCTCAAAAGTGAAACAAAAACAGCATTTAAAATATGTACAGAAGAGTTTGCTAGTTATCTTGGGTGCAGTATAATCATTTTCTTTGTGATTTTAAAGAAGATATCTGAAAAATCACTTAAAACATGGCTAGATTAGTTTCTTTGCACACAAAGGTGCCTCCATTATTTTAGAGCCTTTTTGTAGCCTACAACTGAGCACAAATAGTGGAAAAGCGCAATGGTGATTACAAGAAGAAGCTTGGATTTTATTAGCGTTTTTTAAGTAGTTAAAACATCCCGAGGTACTTCACTGATATCAAATGTTACAGTAGACAGGATGCCCTAATGGAGAGGTTAATTATTAGGGATGCAGATTTAAGGTGATGGTAGAAGGATTAGAGAGGACAGGAGGGAAATTGGGAACAGAAGCTACTTAAACACATTAAGACCAGAATTTTCCCATCCCGCCTGCCACTGGAATCGTAATGGGTGTGGGGGGGAGAGGTGTCAGACCATACTGTTGATCTCGGACGGGATTTTCCACTTTTGGGGCAAACGCGCCTGGAAAATCCTACCCTAAGAGTTTGACACTAAAGCTCGCCATGTCATTCACACGTTAACCAAAGGTTGATCCAAGAAAATCTTCATGTTGTTTTTATGGTGGCTCAGCACCAAGGATTAGCAGGACATTGGAGAGCATGATGTATGTCTACAACTAGGCACTGAGTGAGCAGAGAGGAGAAAATACTCCCTTCAACACGGAAGGCGATAAATGAAGAGGCAAGTCACTCTCAATCTCCCACATGAAGCATGCTGTACAGGAGGAGGAAATAACAAGTCATATCCTGACAGTCCACCACTCGGGGATCTGACACAGACTCCAGTCTGGACGACGAGATGGTTTAAAAGTACATAAAAAATGAATAAGATATAAATCAGGTGCAACTGTATTTTTAAACACAAAAACAGAAAATGTTGGAAAACCTCAGCAGGTCTGACCCTTTGTCACAGCTTCGTCACCCAGACTCAGAATGTTGGCTCTATAGCCTCCCTCCACAGATGCTGTCAGACCTACTGAGATTTTCCAACATTTCCTTTTTCTATTTCAGATTCCAGCATCTGCAGAATTTTGCCTTTAGGGTAGTTAGAGTGTTGGGGATAGGTAGTTAGTCAGGGGATTAGTCAGATTTGGTTGAGTTGGGGATGGGGGGGGAGGAGGGAATGTTAGTTGGGTGTTGGGTGTGAGTGTGTAGTCAGGATTTGATTGGGGGGGAGCTGGAGGTTTTTCGCGGTGAGAGCGTCAGGGGAAGTGTTTGGAGGCTCAGTTGTGCAGTTACCCAGATGTTAGACTAGATTTTAATCTGTCCAATATTTAGTGGGTAAGTGTCGAAGTAAACACTGTGGAACTGTCTGAAGGAGCAGTGGAATTAACCATTGGAAGTAAAATTTCTCAGGCCACTTCCACAAGAGGTTCACGCATCAGATCCTCCATTGGGCCCTGACATACATTTTCAGTCCAACGATATGGAGACTGGAAGATTTGGCTCATGAAATATAAAAAGCTCATATTGACATGAGGGATTAGAGAGTGCGGAGTTTTAAAATTTAATATCTTTTTTAATTTGTGCGCTTTCCAAGTTAATGAAGCGGGTGTTTGGGAATTAAATTTTCTAGTTATTATTCCCAAGTACACTCTACATTATATGCAATTTGGAGATCCCTCTACACCGCTCCAAACAATATGCCTTGAAGTCAAATTCAAAAACTACCCCTGACTGCACCATTTGTGTTTTGCACGCCAATCACCCTTATCATATTGTAGTGTATAATTGTTGAATTCATACCAATTAATTCTGAATTATGCTGAGTATTGTGCTTTGGGCTGTGGTCTATGGGGAGCTAAGTTGAGAATGCCCAAACCCATTTATCTTGAGGGGGGGTGGGATGGTTAACAACTGTTAGAAAGTGAAGAATTTCATCTGATTCATGCTCAGCTTCAGTTGTGCCCAGCAGATCCCAGAGGTGGAAAGACATTTTCTTCGCAAACACTACGCCACTCGATCCTTGAAGTATAAAAAGAAATTTCATCTATGGATTAATAAAGCCCAAAGAAAGGGATGGCAGTTTTTACTCTGATAGCTATGTTCCTTTAAATTGCAAGTGAAGTGAAGTTCAGCGACCCACAATCCATTTTGTAAGACCGCTACAAAGGAAGCACTTTACTTGACAGTTTCACTGATGTCAAAGAAAAAAATTAGCTGGAGAAGAAGAATTTCATTCAGTTCCTCTTGGACTTTTCAAGGTTTCAAGCGGACTCATTCAAAGGAAGTGAAATTCCATCATCATGTCATGTCCCTTGTGGTAATCACTTCAATAAATATGATGAGTTAGGGCTTTGAGGGAACTCGAATCTTAACAAACCCAATTGCAAAACTCCATGATGTAATGTGTAAATTGTCTGTGTTGAAGTGTATAATGTTAAGATTTTGCTTCCTTTTGCAAAGTTTTAAAGGTGAATTAAGGAATACTGATAAGATACCACAGTTGACGTTGAGGGTCAGGACAAATTTTCCTTAGGAATGCTGTATGCAGGGAATCTTTACATAAAGGTGGCTGCATTTATAAATGACGAAGCTCAACTTAATTTTGTTGTTTACTTTTGGAACAAGAGGGTGTGAAATCACAGTAGCCTCACAATGGAGTGTAACTCTGGGCCAGCAGAGGGGCTGCGCCTCAAACTGGGCAGGGAGCAGACCATTTGTATGATTGGGACAGTCAGCCTTGCCAATAATGGCACATCAGAAGGAGCTGCTTCAAAACGCTGGTGGAAACCAAAGTGCTGGAATTAAGGAATCATTTGGTTTGTAAAGTGGTCTTTCATTTCACTCCCTGCAAACCACACCCGCCATCGCCCTCCCTCTCACTCTCACACATTCTCTCTCACTCCACCTCTCTCTCTCACACACTACCCCCCCCCCCCCCCCCCACACTCCCCCTCTCTCATACTCCCCCTCTCTCTCTCTCTCTCTCTCTCTCTCATACTCCCCCTCTCTCTCTCTCACACTCCCCCTCTCTCTCTCTCTCTCATACTCCCCCCCTCTCTCTCATACACTCTCTCTCTCTCTCTCTCTCTCTCTCTCTCTCTCTCTCACACACACTCCCCCTCTCTCTCTCTCTCGCACTCCTCCCCCCCCTCTCTCTCTCTCTCTCTCTCTCTCTCTCTCTCTCACACTCCTCCCCACCCCTAACCCCTCTCAGGCCACCACAGCCCACGACCGTCTCGGCCTTGATCCCTGCTTCTTTCATCCCTTGTTGTCTTCTGCCCTGTGGAGGTGAAAGTCTTGCCTGTGAATTTTAATGAAAGTTTTACCAATTTTGTGAGTATTTCCAGCTCATCCAATCAGAGGCCAGTTTTTCAGTTCATTGGCTGCTGATAGGCTGACTAGTGCTCCTATCAAAAGCCAACAATGTGTAAAAACACCTTTTGATTGGTCAAGCTGGATGGACAGTGTTTTTAGAAACTCAAAATGGCTGGAGCAGAATTCCCAGATGTATCTCAGGGAATCCCAGATTTCTGTGGAACCTAGTTTGGGAAACCCAGCTTGGGAGAATACAGGCCCAGTCTCCTCAATCTTTCCCCAAAGCACAGTCCCATTATCCCAGGAATTAGCCTGGTGAACCTCCGTTGCACTCCCTGCATGGCAAATATATCCTTCCTTAGGTAAGGGGACCAAAACTCTACACTACGCAGCTGTCTCCCTGCATCGTTCTGTTTCAAACTGGTTATCCAATTTTCCCATAAAAGATGCACTAGTTTCTTCCTTAATTGCTCCCTGCGCCAAAGCATTCCATGCAAGCAATCATCTCCAGCAACAGGAGATTTCCCTGACCTACCCTCCTCACTGTGTTAGAAATCATTTTAAATTAAAGATCTCTCATCACTAATCCTCTAGCAGGGGAAATAATCTTTATTTATTTCATCAAAGCCTTTAGTAATGTAAAGTGCTCGATTAAAGCACTCCATAAGCTTCTCTGATCAAGTGGAAATAGTTCCAATGGTTCAATCTCTCTTCCTTGTGTAATTCCTATCCATCTTATCTGGCTGCTGCATTTTCTTCTTGGGTCCCCTGCCCAAAAGCAGGTCTGACCCACAGTGCCACAGCCTCCACTATGGGCAGGGCAAGGAGGCAGGTCCTGAATCGCACCTTCCCGTCGGAGCAACGCTGCTGACACCGTTCAGTTACACGCTGGCCGTGCAGCCAATTGAGCCAACTAGCCCCGCTGTGGAATTGCAGTGGCTGTGGCAATGTACACTTTTACATGCATATTCTAACTGCTCCAAATACTTGGAATCATTTTGGTAAGATCAGCCCCTAAGTGGCGAACGTGCGTGAAAATGCGAGAAAATCGCACCCATTTTCGGGGTGCGTTCCCAGATGTAACCGTACGTTACTTAGAGCAAACAAAAATGCCCGAGCCTGATTCTCGCCAGTGGGGGGAGTGAGCGGAGCCTATTCACACTGGGCGGCTGACCTCTAAGGGTGCCATTGTGCAATCAGCCCAATCTCCCAGGGTACTGAGTACAGTCACTCCCCCCATGCCTCCTGGAACATCAATCCCCTTTTCCAGGTGCAAAGCTGATTCCGTTGGGAGAATAGGGCCAGTGACATCGCCAGAGGCGAATAACCAGGTGCGAACTTGATTTTCCACCTTTTGCCCGATCTTCCTGGCTTGTCATGCTGATAAACCAGTGTGACGAGTCAGTAAGCTCACTCCCTTAGCAATTTTTCCATGCTGAAGTATTTTAGTAGCATGGACCTTTTAAGGGTTTCTCATGTTGACAAATGTCAGAGCTCTTGGTGGGGATAATAAACCTGATTATGGCAGGAATGTGGTTCATTTTGATCTCAGCAAAGGTTTGAGTTGAATGGCCTACAAGATTCATTGGCATGAAATAGGTAGGTATAGTAAGAAGTCTCACAACACCAGATTAAAGTCCAACAGGTTTATTTGGAATCACGAGCTTTCGGAGCACTGCTCCTTCATCCGCTGAGTCTCAGTGTGAGCCTTCTCCCTTGGACCTGAAATTGCAATAGCCCTCCTCCAGCAACGGGGTCTCGGTTCACTGACTGCAAAGAACACTGACCTTGTCCCCAAATTGAGGTGCAGGAGTTGATGAGGCTTGGTTTTCAAAATGGAGGCTATCGGACAGACAAAGCAAACCATTAACGTCCACCTCCTGCCTGAAGTTAAAATTGATCCCAGACTATACTAGCAATTATAGGTGGAAACTTGTGCCCTACCCCTGTGGTGAGTTTGATGGTGGAGTCAACCTTAGTCAGAACTCAGTCACCTTCCTGCCTGCACCCTAAATAGGCCCATGGAAGGCTATGGAACGTCTTCCTGCCTCATCACCAATTGAGGGCCTCATATCAGAAATTCATGTCTACTTGAGGGATTCATCCCACTGCCAGCATTAACCTGAGCCCCTCGGTTCAAAGGCACTCAGTGCCCGATCAAGGGGACCTGGCATTGGGAAGTGAGTGCCTGCTATGAGATACTCCCTGTGCTTTCTGACAATTCCACTCCCTGTCCTGTGACCTCCTTCCAGCCATCTCTCACTTCAGCCTGGATCCGTTCTCCATCTGAGGCCTACATAAGGCCTACCTGAGGATGGATGTAACACTGGGGAGCACAGGAGGATTGCCAGCCTCCGATTGGCTGGCAGCTGTCGGCAGGTGGGATTTCTGCCCCTGGTGTAGGTCCTTGATCCTGTTGGTTGGCCCACTGCTGGCCCTCTAAGTGCCTGTGTGGCAAAAGATATATAAGGCCTTTCCGAAAAGAGGCTGACTGTCAAGACCCCAGTTGTCTCCATAGGATTCTGCCCAATATTTCAGAACCATTGTGCTGGACTGGAGTAAGTCACACATGGCTGTTTGAGCTTTAACAATACAAACTGTTGTTTTCATTAGTTGAACTTGTAGGCTTTAATTTACAGAGATTGCAAATGCTAACAGCATCATCAATAAAGTTATTGACATCTTGCATATCAATACCAGTGAAAACTTGTTAAATGTCTTTAATAGTTCTAATCATCTAAAAGAGGATAAAACTGTCCATCACTTGGAGGCCAAGAACATTCCTTGAAACAAACATGAGACATTGTGGATCATGGCTTCATGTGGCCACTTGTAAGACGGGCTGGTTAGTGCATCTAAGTTAATGTTCTGGAATAATTTTCCTTCATAAAAGTTTTTTTTAAAAGTTTATTAGTGTCACAAGTAGGCTTACATTAACATCGCAATGAAACTACTGTGCCATGCTCCAGTGCCTGTTTGAGTACACTGAGGGAGAATTTAGCATGGCCAATCCACCTAACCAACACTTCAGACTGTGGGAGGAAAATGGAGCCAAGGAAACCCACGCAGACATGGGGAGAATGTGCAGACTCCACACAGACAATGACTCAAGCTGGGAATAGCCCCTGCACTATGAGATAGTGGTGCTAACATTGTATCACCATACTGCCCCCCAGCCATGTTGATAGTATTTAACACATCAGAATTATAAGCATTAAACTGTCATGTTTTATTTGATACTGCTCAAAAAATATGTTTTCTAATCCTTCCCTTTATCACAATATGAAGGCAATGGTCTAAACCTATCGACTAAAGAGTGTCAACACTTTATCCTATTTAACCATATATTTTGATAGTAAACAAAGTGAACAGTCACAAAACTAAACTTTATAATTGTATCTCGCACTGTGGTCATCGTGTATTAAGTACTCAGAAAATGGAATTAGTGTTGTGCATAAGACTATGAGGCATAAAAATGACACCAAATGAATGGTGTTACTCTTCCCAGTAGTAATAGAAAAGGATGACGTTTAGAGTAAATTATACTCGTGTCTGACAATTACTTATGCGTTTTTTTTAATGGAGCTTCTGCTCTTTTACAGAGGGGAATTTTGGTGAAAGGGTGAAAGCAGGTGCTAAGTGGGTGTTGTGCGAATGAGACAAGCCTGGATTTAGCCCACAGTTTTGAAGCTAATTGATGATCACCATGATTTAAACATGCAGGAGCTACTAAACTGGACAGCTGCATATTTACCATTCACGTGCTGATTAAGCCCAATTTTGATGGAGCAGTATCTGTAGCCTCCACACAGCTGCTTCTACTGCTGTAGAGTACGCTGGCTGGCAGAGGTAGGAGATAGTGAGGAAGATGGAAATGTGCCATCACTGTTGCAGGTAGCAGCTGAGAGACTAGTATCATTCATAGGGCAGGATTTTCTGGCCATGCTTGCCCCAAGACTGGCAAATCCCACCCTAGGTCAATGGACCTTTGCGTGGTCCTGTTCCAACCATTATGATTCCCGTGGTGGGCAGGATGGTGAAATTCCACCCATAATATAACACAGGACCTCACAGTTGCAGTCACTGGGTATAGTGGGCAGTAGTCACTCTGGGTGCAAGTAACATCACGAGATTGTAGGGAGAATCATACGATCCCTACAGTGCAGGGATGAGGCCATTCAGCTCATCAAGTCTGCACTGACTTCCAAAAGAGTATCTTAACCAAGCCCTGCCCTATCCTTGCAACCTCACGCATTTACTATGGCCAATCGAGCTAACATACATCTCTTTGGACATTGAGGGGAAAATTACCATGGTCAGTCCAACTTCTTTTTGTAGAATCCCTACAGTACAGAAGAAGGCCATTTGGCCCATTGAGTCTGTACCAACCACAATCCCACCCAGGCCCTATTCCTGCAACTGCACACATTTACCCTACTAATCCCACTGACAGAGTCAATTTACCATAGCCAATCAACCTAACCTGCACATCTCTGGACTGTGGGAGGAAACTGGAGCACCACACGGTTCAAGAATGCAGCACACTACCATCTTCTCAAGGGCATTAAGAGTGGGAAACAAATGCTGGCCCAGTCAGTAACATCCTATGAGTGAATATAAACTGTAATCCTCAGTTGTGGAAGCTAAGGGATGTTTTATTAGTACTGAGAAGTCTGATGGTTCACAACATTGCTCAAATGTGGCCTTCAATTAAACAGCAGTGAGCTCCCTCTTGGGTGTGGGACTCAATGTTGCTCTCTCTGATCCTCCTCCTAGTCCAACTCCTCCTATTTTTCCTCTTCCTCCACTTGTGGATCCTGAGTGTGATTCTTTCGTGGCTGATAATGTCTGGTCTCTTTTGAATGAAGTTTGTGAAGCACAAAACTGCACGCCTCGCCATCCCCTTGACCCTCCTCTCCCTGTCTCCTCCAGCAGATAGTGCTGCTTTGCCTGGCCTCATCTCCTCTTCCCATTCCTGTTTCCAATTATGGAATCCCTGTCAAAAACTCCCTTTCTGCTGGTGACTCCCACAAGTCCTCCAGAAGTCAGGAGCATCATAAATCAAAAACACTGTTAATGTTTAGTAACCACGGAAATCAGAAAAAAGGGTGATGCAAAAGACTATGAAAATAGTTTGTCACACAAAGTGTATTTTATTACACACCGAACACAGCAGTAGAAATAGTAGCTGCAAATTCATTGATAAAATTTAACTAGCTGTGTGCACATTGCCTGTAACCTGGTATTTGTGATTTTAATTGATTAAGTGTTAACTGATGCAGTGGGAATGATTTTCCCACAATACATTAGGTGTAAAAGAGTCTGCTGGCCAGAATGGTGCCTTGAGGAAAGGTAGAGTAGCACAGCTCTCACACTCTTTAGGTGATGTCTTTGGAGAATTTCCAGAATTTCCTTTTGGCTAAGATCAAGTGTCAGATCAAGCCTAAGATGGGGTGCTATGCCATATCTTGTCAGCTTGTGTCATGTTTGTCTCCCTTGTGGGGGCCATGAATTGGACTTAATTTGAGTTTGGTTTTTGGAGCAAGCAAGGAATGGATTTGGGTTTGCCTGGTCCACTCTGAGCATTGGCTTTGTAACTTTAGGAATGGAGTAAAAATAAATAAATTTAAAAGAAGGTATCAGTTAACATGCAATAAAAAAATCTCAAATTCCAGGTTGCAAAGAATGAGGATGTCAAATTTTATCACTGCATTTGCAACTACCATTTCTTTAGTTGCACAATCAAAATACATTTAATAAGCCAACTTTACATAAATTTGTTTAGCTTTTTCAAAGTTTCTTTGTTACGCAGTATCAACAGTGTTTTGATGTATTGTGCTCTTTAGCACTGATAAAATGTGCAATCCAAAATCTATTCAGGAGCCCTAAGAATAGGTGATGTATGATATTAAACAGATCTTGGATTTATTCATATTTAGAAATATTATTGAGAGTTTCATTACATAATCTGTAGCTTTTCTTGTAATGCCTGTACATGGGCTTTGTGCCTTAGGACATTGATTTAATGGATAATGCTTATGCTATTACTTGGCAGTGAAATTACATGCTGCAATAATGACATTTCAGGGATACATGTACTCTTATGAATAGCATGTAATATATTATCTATGATTTATTATGAAGCTGTAACTAGGTACAGATGAATTCATTGAATTTTACACCAGTTGGGAAATCATGTCTGCCATTGTACATTTTATATTAATATCAAATTATGAAATCTTGAAACATTTAATGGGAAACCTTTTATTGTCACTGTAAATTCTCCATTTTGCTGCACAATAATATGACACTTAGGGTAATAACTCGCGTAGTGAGGGAAAGAAAGCAAATTAGTTTTTCATGAGAGTAGACTTTTATTTGGCTCGGGGCATCTTTTAATTAAGCTATTTATTCTAAACAGCAATGAGAAATTAACCTTCCTAATTGCAGATTTTTTTAGTTTGTTGATCAGACGTGAATTAAGATGCTTGAAGTTTTAATGCACGGTGACCAGCCGTAACTTTTATTGTTTATAACCTGTCACTACTCATTAACCCATAAAAACATCCAATTTGCAAATTAGTCCCTTTTATAATGCGCTTTTCCAAACACAACATTATCAAAATGGTTCAGTAAAGCAATTTCCTTGGATACTGCTTGAAATTTTGTAAAACCCCTGGGCTGAGATTTAGCCCCGAATGGGATGATTACGGGCCTGGTTGGGTGGGTGAGTGTGAGAATTAGCATTGCCAGCTGGAACAGCTGTTTCCTGCCATCCTCTGTTGTACCCTCTTTCCAAAGCCCTCCCTACCTGGTTGGCCTAGGCTGCGACTGTTGTATGCCCTGTGGAGAGGTCTTCCATCCATTATGATGGCTTCAGAGGGCACCTCAACATAATATCATAAGAACATCATAATATCATAAGAACATCATAATATCATAAGAACATCATAATATCATAAGAACATAAGTTCTTATGATATTATGTTCTTATGATATTATGTTCTTATGATATTATGTTCTTATGATATTATGTTCTTATGATATTATGTTCTTATGAACAGGAGTAGGCCATCTAGCCCTCCGAGCCTGCCCCGCCATTCAATAAGATCATGGCTGATCTGAATTGGATCAGTTCCACTTACCGGCCTGCTCCCCATAACCCTTAATTCCCTTATTGATCAGAAATCTATCTACCTGTGATTTAAACACGTCCGACAAGGTAGCCTCCACCACTTCAATGGGTGGAGAATTCCAGAGATTCACCACTCTCTGAGAGAAGTTCCTCCTCAACTCTATTCTAAACTGTCCCCCCTCCTTTATTTTGAGGCTGTGCCCTCTAGTTCTGGTTTCCTTTCTAAGTGGAAAGAATCTCTCTACCTCCACCCTATCTAGCCCCTTCATTATCTTATCTGTCTCTATAAGATACCCCCTCAGCCTTCTGAACTCCAACGAGTACAGGCCCAATCTACTCAATCTCTCCTCATAAGCTAACCCCCTCATCTCCGGTATCAGCCTGGTGAACCTTCTCTGTACTCCCTCCAAGGCCAATATATCCTTATGCAAATAAGGGGACCAAAATTGCACACAGTACTCCAGTTGTGGCCTCACCAGTGCCTTGTACAGTTGCAGCAAGGCCTCCCTACTTTTATATTCTATCCCCCTCACGATAAAGGCCAACATTCCATTTGCCTTCTTGATCACCTGCAGACTGGGTTTTTGCAACTCATGCACAAGGACCCCCAGGTCCCTCTGCACAGTAGCATGCTGCAACTTTTCACTGTTTAAATAATATTCCATCCTACTATTATTTCTTCCAAAGTGGATGACCTCACATTTGCCAACGTTATACTTCATCTGCCAAGTCCTTGCCCACTCCCTCAGCCTATCCAGATCTCTCTGGAGATTTTCCACATCCTCCACGCAATTCGCTTTTCCACTCATTTTTGTGTCATCAGCAAATTTTGTTACCCTACACTCAGCCCCTTCCTCCAGATTGTCTATGTAGATAGTAAACAGTTGAGACCCCAGCATTGATCCCTGCGGCACGCCACTAGTCACCAACTGCCAACCAGAAAAGCACCCATTTATTTCAACTCTCTGCTTCCTGTTAGATAGCTAATCCTCAATCCACGCTAACACTTTACCCCCAACTCTGTGTACCCTAACTTTCTGCAGCAACCTTTTGTGAGGCACCTTATCAAATGCCTTCTGGAGATCTAAAAACACCACATCCACTGGTTCCCCTCTGTCTACCGCACTAGTCACATCTTCATAAAAATCCAGTAAATTCGTCAAACACGGCTTTCCCTTCATGAATCCATGAAGGGAAGATGGAGGCAACCTTGCAATTTTCCTCCTACGAGGGCAGTGCTCACCTTGCTGTCCTTCAAAAGCTCAAGGAACCATCCTACCTGCTAAAATTGGACGGAGGACGCAGGGGTCTGTTAGGAGGTTGCTTCTGTAAGACTCTGCGATGGGCACACTGTCAGTCAGTGGGGACCCGGCAGTCCCAGCAATCACCCTGACCAGCAATTATTTCTGAAGTGGATAAGATTCTTCCTGTGATGTACAGCATGCAGCAGACAATGTCACAGCCCAAACTAATTGGCAAATGGAATAATTTGATCAAGCACAGAAAAGTCAATGAGCGACCCTTGTACATTCCCTCAGGCCTGGATTTTCCACAATCACAGGCTTTGGCCTCAAGGGTGATGTCCATCACTTGAAAGATTCTTCAACTGTCCCTAGTCTGTTTTCATGTTCATTCACCACTGCTGGCCAGGGAGCCCTGGCCATTTCCAGTCCACCTCTGGCAAGACTGGCTCATCTGGCCAAGCCCTTCCTGTCTTACTTTCTTCCCAGTCTTGCCATCAAAGCCTCCTTGGCAAAATCAGTAAGCTGCTATCCCACGCAACTTTGTCCTGCTCTGCTGAGTATTGCAGGGACTGTCCAGTTAGTGTAAGTGTTCTTTCAGAATGTCAGCTTTATCACATTTTGTGTTTCAGGAGGTTCTTATTTTATGCTTGCTGCTCACAGTTGAACTAGTTCTTGGGGTCTGTCTCCTCACCTTGCCCTGTGATGCTATCACGGTATAAACCATGGTTAGTAAATTGCAGACAGAGTGTATTTGTTTGTAAGACATACATCTGCAGGAATTGGCAATCTGCGACAGGCTGATAACCTTGATTTGTGCCAGTGTAGTTAAAAAAAAAAACTGTCGCAATCACTGAACAGAATAATTCCTTGGCACCTTTTTAAGTTTGCAGATAATCAGGGAGTAGACAGAGAGAAACTGTTCCCCCTTGTGAAAGGATCGAGAATGAGAAGGCATGGATTTAAAGTAATTTGCCAAAGAAGCAAAGACAATATGAGAAAGCAGATTTTCAGTGGTTAAGATGTGAAATGCACTGGCTGAGAGAATGGTGCAGGCAGGTTCAACTGAAGAATTCGAAAGGGAATTGGACTGTTATTTGAAAAGGAACAAGGCGCAGAGTTATTGGGAAAAGGCAAGGGAATGGCACTAAATAAATTGTTCATTCAGAGATCTGGTGCAGGTGTAGGTTGAATGTCTCCTTCAGTATTGAAACAATTCCATTATTATGTGCTGTAATATCACAATGCACTGATGTTGGTCTGAACAATTCAGTTTATACATCTGCATTTTATTTAGTGGCAGGGTTCTGCAATGCATTTTGGGAAGTGTGTGTGTGTGTGTGTGTGTGTGTCAGTCATAGTAGTGATGAATGGCAGTTGCACAGAGCATGTATGAGAATGGGAGAATTGTCACATGGAATGGGAAGTTGAATTATGGGCAGAGAGTTAAATTCCCTAAAAGTGACATCAAGTAGGGTTGCTGACATCATCCCACCCTCTGGTTTGACCCAGGTAGTTTGCAAGTTAGTGAGGAACCCCATTGGAACTTTTGGATGAATAGTTATCCAGGTTAGTGCGCAGTGTGTGCAATGCTTCTTCAGGAACCCTGACAGCTGGGAAGCCTTTGAACCGTGAGGCTGAAGAGCTGCAGTCATGCCCAGGTGCTCTTTCTGTTTAACAGGCAATTGCCAACTCCTTGGGAATTGGTTCATCTCTCCTGCATTTCACTCATCTTCAGCTGTTCTTCCCTGACGAAGCACTGCACACCGCGCACTAACCTGGTTGATCCTTGCAGTTGTTGAAAGCTAAGGAATTAGGAGTGCTGACTGTTAAGGCCAGAACAGTTGGTTAGAACATCAGTTAATGTCCGATTTGAATATTTTTAACTATTTATCCAAAAGTTCCAATGGGGTTCCTCACTAACTTGCAAACTACCTGGGTCAAACCAGAGGGTGGGATGATGTCAGCAACCCTACTTGATGTCACTTTTAGGGAATTTAACTCTCTGCCCATAATTGAACTTCCCATTCCATGTGACAATTCTCCCATTCTCATACATGCTCTGTGCAACTGCCATTCATCTCACCACTTTGCCTTACACACACACACACACACACACACACACACACACATACAAACATGTGCACATGACTTTTCCCAAAATGCATTGCAGAACCCTGCCACTAAATAAAATGCAGACATATAAACTGAATTGGTCAGACCAACGTCAGTGCATTGAGATATTACAGTACAGAATAATGGAATTGTTTCAATTCTGAAGGAGACATTCAACCTAAATCTGCACCAGATCTCCGAATGAACAATTTATTTAGTGCCATTCCCTTGCTTTTTCCCAATAACTTCCCCACAATATAGGAGCAACTTATGCAAACTTCACCTTGCACCCGCTGATGAGGAACAAGAGGAGCAGCAACAGCAATGGAAGAAATGCTGACAACAGCACCAGGTCTTCTCCTCAACCACATGCCACTCTACGGGCAGAGGGAATGGCCACAGAATCCAGTTGGAAGGAGGTGAGATCCCAACACATGGTCCACAAGTTGAGGATGTCTGAGCGTCACTACCTCAGGAAGATCTGGCTATCATGGCAGCTTGTTGCTGACAGCTGCATCCTCCTGGAACAAGACCTCCATCCCAGTGGCACAAGTTAGCTTGGATTGGCAGTTGCTGCCAAGGTCCCACCACTGGAGGGTCACCCTCCATCCCTGGATCTCTGCCTCTCCCTGAGGATCTGTGCTGTGTCTGTGAGGAGAGAAAGCAGAGAATCATGAGTGTTAGAAATGGATTGTGTTTGGTGGAGGGAAGGATAACATATATGGGGGTGATTGTGAAGCCTGTCTGTGAGATGCTGTCAAAATAAGGTTGATAAGATTGAGTGGGAGCATTGGCTGCACAGAAGGAGGTGCCTTGTGAGAGGAATGCTTGATGCTACAAGGTTTCATTGTTTCAAGGAATCCTGTGCGGCAGAATGTTTGGGAAGTCAGGACGCGGAGTGTGGCACTTATGTCTCACCCTCCCCACCCTCTTGAGATTATTGATCCTCTTGGCTCACTGTCTCCATGTTAGAGGGAGGACATTCCTGCTGGAGGCTTCCTCATCCTCTTCCATCCATTCTAGCTTGGTTGAAGATGTTATTCTCCTCTTCCTGTCATGAGGAAGGATCGACTCACTGCAGTCCCTCAACTCACAGCAGGACACTCATGAAGAGTGAAAGTGGAGGAAGGCAGCCTTCCTTGCCCTCTCCTCCATTCCTGTGATTGGTGAGTTTTTAACAACCCACCCTCTGGCCCCTTAATTAGAAACCCTCCCCTTTGACAAACCCTCTGGGTTTGGTGAAAGCAAGATGTTAATGTCACGGTTCAAATGTAGAGCCATGACAAAGCCCTCCGTGGCTCCCAAACATATTTCAACCAGGATTAAAAATTAAAATACTTGCCCTTTATGCCTATGAGAAAGAAGGTGGTATTTAATGGAGGTGGCTGGAGTCATGCCCAGCAGCTGGAGAGCTGGCGAGAGCTCACCTTCGTCTGAGAAGGCTCATTAAGTTATGTGTGCCATTCAGGCCCTTAACTGGGCAGTCGGGGGTGGGGGAGGCCTTTCGCAGGCTCAAGGACCCGACAGTGGGAAATCCTGCTCTCCAACAACTGCCAGCCAATTAGAAGTTGACGCATTGGTCAGCAACACCACAGGGTGAATGGCAGCTGCTGCCAATAAATCTCTCGAATGAGGTCTAGGATTGCCTCAGGGTCTGAATCATTGATGTGATGGGGGGAGGGTCACTAGTGAGGGGGCTTGGCACTACAGGAGGGTGATTCCCAGTGATTTCACCCTCCACCCCCACCTCACGCCAGGGCCTTTTATAAGCATCAAGGGCCTTTGAACAAGGGACCCCATCTCCCAAAAGCCTGCAAGCAACGCTGATACAGTTTACTTTTAGGACGTCCCATATCACAAGTCCTCCAGCTGCAGCGAGATGAGGCCCTTAAGTGATGGTGGAGCCAGTAGGACATCTGTGAGCCTTCCCATCACGGATTTCATCGGGTGTAAGATGAGAAGGCATGAGGACCCCATCCAGCACCTTCCTGCCAAATTAAATGCCTCCCCGCCATCAAACCTGCCTCGGGGGTGGGCATTCACTTCTGCCCAGAGATTGTATTGAAGAGGCCAGTATTTCTGCATGTGTAAAATGAGCTGGGAAGAGAGGAGAGAGAGTGAAGAGACTGTGGTGCAGGCTGATTATCATAATTTAGTTTTATCTTGTTGCACAGAAGTATGATTGTAGTTTTCAACAGTTTAATTGGCTTGAAGCACCACTTTTTGATTCTTCTTTACATTTCTTGCTGCTTCGTGGATAAAGGATGAACTGTTGCTAACAGAAAATAAAATCATGCAATGGAAAACGCTGCTGGATGAGGCTAAATATTTTTCAGCTGTTTCCTGTTTCTCATAAAGCATTGAATTTCGATAACATTGAATCACTGTTATTAGTTTTTGTGTGTGTAGCAATATCAGAGTTATCTACTTGATCGTTTGAGAAGTGGAAGGTTTGTTGAGAAGCTGAAATAGGATGAAGTTGTTCCTCTTAGAAAATGGTGATATTCTTGTGACATTTTATAGAATGGAATAGAATCCTCACAGTGTAGAAGGAGGCCATTCAGCCCATTGAGTCTGCACTGACAACAGTCCCACCCAGGTCCTAGCCCATAACCGTACATATTCACCCGGCTAATCTCTCTGACCTCCAGAACCTGGGACACTTGGGTCGATTGGCTGTGCTAAATTGCGCCTATGATCTATGACTCTATGACCTAACCTGCGCATCTTTGGACTGTGGGGGGAAACTCTCTCTCGCGCACACGCACACGCGCGCGCGCGCGCGCGCGCGCGCGCGCGCGCGCGCACACACACACACACACACACACACACACACACACACACACACACACACACACACACACACGGAGAATGTGCAAACTCCACACAGACAGTGTCCCAAACTGGGAATTAAATCCAGCTTCCTAGAGCTGAGGCAGCAGTGCCAAGTGCTGTGCCACTGTGCCGCCCTAAACAATTATTTCTCTCAATTCCACTCAGTTTAAGAGATGCTTTTTTTTAAGTTTGTGTGAATGGGCTGGGAGGTAAGGCTGGCAGGGGTGGCGTGTGTGTGTGTGTGTGTGTAAATCAGGCAGAGGGATGTCCCACTGTCACCGTGTCTTTCACCTATTCACCAGTATTGGTTCTTGATCAGCTGCAGGGAAACCATCAGCATGCTCAGTCACCCATGGGCCAATCGAGGTTGCGAAGTGACCAATGAATAGCCATCCAAGCCTCCCCCTGCCACCAATGAAAACAAATCCCTGGAATAGGTGGCGAGGATGCCAGGTGAAACCTGGTGACCTTGTTGCTAGACTTGTGGGTGTAACATAAGGATATCTGGCCTAGCAAGGATGAATATGGGACTGGGAGCAGTGTCACCCATAGTATGATGTAAAGATTCAGTGTCTAGAGTCTGGAGGGAGTTGTGGGCTGGACGGAGGAGACCTGTGCAGAAACCAGCATGGAGTTAGCTCTTAATTTGAACTATATTCTGTATTTATGTATGTAGTTATGAAAACAAACCACTTCAGGCAGAATTGTACAATCTCTCCCCACAGGCAGAATTGTATGGTCTTGCCAAAGTCAATGGATTTGCCAAATTTTTTGCCTACTCCCTGTCACAATGGGGCCATAAAACTTTGCCCTGAATGTTTAATAACTCAATGCTCAGAGCCTCTTCATGGGATCTACTGATTAAACAATGCGGTAGCAACTCCTGTAAAAACCCAGAATCTCAAAGAAGCTGGAGCAGAAATTCAAAAGCTGGGAAATGAAAAAAGCAGCATTCTGGGGAGACTGAAAGCACCTGAAGCAGAGAGACACGGAGAGAGCACCTGAAAGAAGCTCCATTGCAGAATTAGAAGCAGCACGCAGAAGAAAAAAGAATTCGGTGTGTAGCACAGGACTCTGCAGGATCTGATGGAGCCCAGTTTGAATACCGACAGGTGCAGAGTCAAAGGACCCAGCAGGATTGAGTGAAGGAAAATTAATATTTTGACCAGAACTAGTTTAAACATGTTTTCTGTCTTTTTATAAGTCAGAGCGGCCTGTTTCCAAAAGTGCCCTAGTAAGTCCCAGTTCAGAGTTGACGCTGTACCACATGGTGGCCAAGCTTAGTGCAAATGTGAAAGAAAGTTAGCAGTTTTTAAAAAAATAAACCAAGCCAAATCCAGGAGACAATGTTAAAGTACCCAAAAGATCCAGGGAAGACCCAGGATAGCCCATTAAGTGAATCACCGCACAAAACAAGAGACAAAGAGGTTGGGATCACTGCCCAAGCAGGAGTATGCCAAAATACTGAGAACAAGAACACTCCTTTAAAAATAGACTTACTCTGTGGCACCATCTTTGAAACTGACAGTATTTAAAGCTATACGCATAACATTTTTTTAAACAACCATGGATAATAAACCCTGTTTGGACTCATCCAAAGCCCATATCAAGTACAGAACTTGGGCCTTTTGTGGAAGAGGTTCCATAGATATTGAATGGCTTCCGGACTAGACAAAAAGACAAAAGCTGAACAAGTGAATACGCTACTTCATTCAGTTGGTTCAGTTGACAATACTACTGCAAGGCAAGGAACTCTGCAGCTAACTTTGACAATTTTAAACTCCATTTGATACATCTTTTAATCCTAGAAGAAAAAAATCTTCCAGGGCAAAGTTCAGCAAATGTGACCAACAGTCAGGAGAACCAATTGATTCTTTAGGAACTGTACAGATTGGCTGAAGGCTGCAATTGCTGTGATCTGAAACTGTTACTTATAAGGGACAGAGTTGCTGTCGGAACAGCAGATAATGCTCTTTCTGACATACTCCAGGCCAAGGAAAACCTGATCCTTGAAAAGGCCATTTAAATTTCCAGGCAATCCGAAATCCACCTGCTGCCTCGATCCATGTTACATAGTGAAAGTGAGACATTGTACAGAACGACTCTAACTGAACAGTTAGTGAAGAAACAAAGGGCCAAAGATACTCCCGGGCCAAGGGAAACAACACCAAACTCAACCACAAGAGGGTAAATGACCATGTCAGCCTTGTGGAGCCAAATAATCTCACAGGCGTGACCAATGTCCGCCATTTCAGTGCAGTGTTTTGACTGCAACTGCACAGGGAGCTTTGGGAAGCTAGGCAAAGCTAAAACACCCAGAAGATCCCAAGCCAGGTCATGAGATTGAAGTTCCACACCAGGAAGAGACTCAACTGTGCTTCTCTGGTGAAGTCAAAGATTCTGGATTTTCTTTCTGGGCTGCAGACACCTCACCAACTTTAAACTGAAAGTGAGAGAGAGTTTTAGGGTTCTCTCGGAGAAGAAGCCATGGCTGGGAGACATCTGCCTATAAATGACAGAGGTACCTGTCAATGGGCTGAGAGGAATCTGGAACCATTAGGATACGAAGGCAAGCAGATAACTTTCTTTCCCAAGCAAGTCACGTGACATCCATAACCCCAATCTTTTTCTCTTTTGAACAGAGATGTTTATCCTGCCGTGAATTTTATGAAGACAGCAAATGTCAAAACAACAATGCCATCAGTTACACGGAACTGCAAGTTCCTGAGAGGCCCAACACTAAAGATACCCACAATTGGAACTGGAATTGTCTTAATTCCATCGGTTTGTCCAATTTCTTTGCAAAAGCTCCTCGATGGTCAGAGTAGCCAACCACTTGGATAGTTACCATGGTACCTCGTGTGGGAAACAACCAAGAGAATGATCAACAAGCAGCAAGGTGAGTCCCAACCTCAGACTCCAGTGGTTGCTGTCAGTAAACCCCTTATACCACAGTACAGACAAACCTAACTGCAAGAAAAGGCTGGAACAAGGAATCAGCCATCAACTTGGCACAGTGTACCTCAGTGAGGCGCAAAGCATACCAAAGTGACCAACATTATGGAAAAGATCAAGCTGAGAATTGAGTCCATTGTAAGATACATCTACATGATGGGGAGAGATGCCTTTGATTCCCACAAGATTACGGCGAGCCTCCAGCAAAAAGAAACACCAGGTTTGCAACAAGAATAAACAGAGAATCCATTTCCTCTGGAAGGAATGAGATAAGCTGGTGGCCCTCAAGCAGAAGAGATGGAAAGTTGACAGGGAGAGTGGTTCAACTCCAAAGAGCAGATAAAAAGAATAAGAAGACACCTCAGAGCCAGAAAGAAAACATATGGTGCAACCTCTGAGTCAACAAGAGCCGATCGATCCTCCAAATAGTAGCAGAACAAGATCTGGAAGAATTGTAAGCCTCCAGACCGCCTGAAAATGCAAAGACAAAGATTTGAGCTGGGGAGAAGGGGTAGATTGAAGATATTTGTACTGTTAATACGTTGGGTAAAAACGTGTTAATGTGGTGTAAAGGTATTTTGGCATAGCAAGAGTTAATGTGGGACAGAAAACAGTCCCATTCACAGTATGATTTAAAGAGTCTGCATAGTCAGTATGAGGACCTAGCACCAAATTAAAAAGCAGAATCTCTGGATTATTACCTGAGCCACATGCAATATTGGCAAAGGACAAATCAGATTAGACAAATAACCGTGTGGCTTAAGGATTGGTGTGGGAGAAGTGGGTTCTGATTCATGGGGCACTGGCATCAGTACTGGGAAAAGTGGGATCTGTATCTTTGACATGGCGGCACCAGGGTTCCTGGTGCTCTGAAGCAGCACTGCTGCCTTACAGCACCAGGGACCCTGGTTCGATTCCCAGCTGGGTCACTGTCTGTAAGGAGTCTGCACTTTCTCCCCGTGTCTGTGTGGGTTTCCTTTTGCTGCTCTGGTTTCCTCTCACAGCCCGAAAGCTGTGCTGGTTAAGTGCATTGACTGTGGTAAATTCTCTCCCTCCAGTGTACCCAAGCAGGTACTGGAGTGTGGCGGCCAGGGAATGTTCACAGTAACATCATTGCAGTGTTAATGTAAGCCTACTTGTGATACAAATATATAAACTTTAAAACTTTAAACCTGAACGTGCTGGGACCGGTGTTCTTGCCAGCCACATAACTTGGAAAGTAGGGAGAGTTTTAAGCCAAGTAGGGATCAAATTTGGGAAGATATGGTATATTAAAGAGTAGAGACAAGACAGGAGAGAAAGGTATTATTATGAGACAAGAAAAATAGACTGACAGAAGTATATAGAGGGTATAAATCTAACAGTAAATCAACAGATGAGACTAGAAGTTGTAAAAAAGAATAAAAGGATATCTTAAAACTTTGTATCTGAATGCATTCAAAACAAAAAAGATGAACTGGAAGGACATATAGAAATAAGTATGATTTGTTATCCATTACGGGCACATGGCTGCAGCAGAACACGGATTAGGGCTTGAAAAATGAAGGATACCGGATATTTAGGGCAGGAAAAGGAAATATTTACCATGGTGCCTCGTGTGGATAAAGGAGGACTGACAGACGTAATGTACTTAGGTTTCGAGAAGGCATTTGATAAGTGCCACATCAACATTTATTGTGGAAAATAAAAACTCATGGTATAGGGATAACATATTCACATGGATAAAGGATTGGCTGGCTGACGGGGAGCAGAGAGTAGGCATAAATGGAAAGAGGACATAAAGAGACTGCAAAAATATATAGATAGATTATGTTAGTGGTCAATTATCTGGCAAATGGAGTATAATGTGGGAAAGTATGGAATTGTTCATTTTCACAGGAAGAATAAAAAATGATATCTAAATGGTGAGAGATCTAATAACTGAGGTACAGAGGGACCTGGGTGTCCTAGTACATGGATCACAAAAGGCTAGTATGCACGTACAGTAAGTAATTAGGAAAGCTAATAGAATGTTACCCTTCATTGCAAGGGTAATTTAATCCAGAAATAGGGAGGCTATGCTTCAATTGTGCAGGAGCACCAGTGAGACCACATTTGAATAATGGTGTATAGTATTGGTCACCTTATTTAAGGGAGAATGCAAATTTGTTAGAAACAGTTCAGAGAACGTTCACAAGTTTAGTACTTGGCATGGTTGGTTTGTCTTATGAGGATAGGTTGGACAGGCTAGGTATGTATCTGCAGAGTTTAGAAGAGTAAAAGGCTACTTGATTGAAACATATAAGCTTCTGAGGGGTCTTAACAGGGTGAATGTGGAGAGGATGTTTCCACTTGTGGCAAAATGTAGAAGTAGGGGTCACTGCTTAAGAATAAGGTGTCACCCATTTAAAATGGAGATGGAGGCAAAAAAGAATTATCAGAGGATTGAGAGTCTTTGGAACTCTTTTCCTTAGAAGGTTGTGGAAGTAGAGTCTTTGAATATTTCTGAGGCAGAGATAAATAGATTCTTGGTAAAGAAAGGAGTGAAAGGTTATTGGAGATAGGTAGGATGCAGATTTGAGGCTATAAGATCAGCCAGCTTATTAAATGATGGAGCAGGGTCAAAGGGCTGAATGGCCTACACTTGCTACTTGTTCAGAAATTGATTACTGTTGGACATTGAAGGTAAAGAAGAAATTTCAGTGAATTCAAAAGTCTGTAATTCCTAGTCTTTAAACTTACACCAGCTATATGGGATAGCCACTGAAAATGTGCTGCCTGCACCTTTGGGTAATTGCTGTTTACGGTCAGTGCTAATTGCACTGTTCATTGGTCACACACACCAGCAGTAGGACCCATAATAGTGAATAGCTTGCACTACTGAAAACCAGTAGATGGGAAACATTGTGCGGTTCTTCAACGTGGAAAGGAGGAGGCTCCAGGTTTCCTGGAAGTTACATTGGAGGCCTGGGTGTAACAGGCAGAAAGGACAAGAACTGTCCTTTATGTGCAGGGAACCAGGAAGCCTTCCAGATTTGTTCTCAACAGGCAGTTGGAGCAAATACTTGTGGAGGTCAACACTGAGATATGAAGCCCCGAAAACTAGGATGTTGTGCAGCATGAAGTTCAATGATTTTGCACTATTGCTCATAAACAATAAATGCACCCTCAAATGCCACATCCTAATAACTGAGTCATTCATCCCAGGCACTGCTCAAATGACTACACCAATCACCTGCCAACAATTTCTATTAATAATGACTCATAGAGATGCTTGCACACTTGGCACTGCTGCAAGCCTCAAACCTACAGCTCACTGCTTGTACACACTGCCAGCTATTTACCATGGCAGCTACCAGCTCCAATCACACTGCATATATTTTTGATGATAGATTAGTGGCAGGGTCTGCATACGATGAGTCGGGTATGAGTCGGCTGCAACCAGGACAGGGGCAAGGAAAATAAAGGTGGCAACTTGTCAGAGGGTGGGGTTCCACATGAATTCCGTGCATAGGGCAATTTCCCAAGGGCAATTAGTAATGGGTAATAAATGCTGGCCTAGCCAGCGATGTCCATGTCCAAAGAACAAATCAACAGAAACAAGAGGACCCAGATGATGACTTTGATGGGGCAGCTTACAGAGGAACACTGGATATGCACAACAAGATTCCTGGTAAGCTTACTAATAAGCCTATCACTAATACTGTGGAGCATGGAGGTTGCCCATACCAACTCAGCAAAGGGCTTTGCGCAGAACTTAGTGTCCATTCTTTCCAGTCTGGAAGAGTTGGGCAACTCTGATCATCTTAATCATGATGCAGTGCCTGATAGCTGACATGTCAGCTTCCATTGCAACACAAGCACTAACCACCCAACATCTGAGTGAACCTCTGGTAGCTCAGACTGAGGTCATGCAAGGTTAACTCATTGCCATAAAAGCCTGGATTGCCCTCATAATTGCTGTTGATTAAAAGTGCAAAAGGGTTTGCAGGATAGCATAGCAGGGCAGCGTTATGTCCCCTAATTGATGACTGCAATGACTGAGGTCTCTGTCTGAGATGAGTGATAGTGGTTGCATGGATTCTGAATCACCTGGTGTTTGCTCTCAGTGAAGGAGATGGCAGATAGCATTGGAGGTCAACTTCACAATCTGATTGGGTTGTAACTTTGCACTTTGGAATGTGCATTTAATGGGATATTCTGTTTCAGAATGAACAACAGTCCTGAAATTTGTTCAGGAATCGAAAATGCCAGGTTAAGTCTTTTGTTTATACCCTTTTTGCCTGTTTCCATGGGAACTTGTTTGAACCAGAACTTCAAACAAGAGATGGCTTCAACTCAGGAAAGGGACTGTCAGGTCTAGATCCTGACCTGAATCATGAGCTGGAGAAAATTTGTCCTCTAAAAGTGGCTGACGGGGTATCAAAATGGATTGAGTGCCTGAGATACACTAGGAAATCCAAACCTGTCTGGATTATTAAAATTGGGGAACATTCTCTAGACCTTGGTAACAGAGTCACGTGTTGCTGGTGGACCAATCTTGGTACTAATACCACAATCAAAGGTCCTGGATTATCAACTCCCAGGAGATCTGCCACAACCAAAGAGAAAACTGTAGCATCATTTTTACCTTGTCCCAGCCATGCAGAAATGTGGATTTACCCCACTTATTAGTTCATATGGTTCAGCCTAGAGATTGCCACACTTACTCCTGAGGTCCTGTGATGGGATGAATAATGAGTGGCTGATCCATCTTTTGCCCCGTAGGGGTTAAATTTCAACCTTTTTGTGCGTTACGTATTTGCTGAACCATGTTCATTCCTGATGCGATGATTAAGCAATTAAAGGAAAGGCAAGACATGAGCTATGAGGAGAGGCTGGATAGACTGGGACTTTTTTCTTGGAGTGAGAGGCTTAGGGGTGATCTTATAGAGATCTCTAAAATAATGAAGGGCATAGGTAAGGTAGAAAATCAACATCTTTCCCCAAGGTAAGGGAGTCTAAAACTAGAGGGCATAGGTTTAAGGTGAAGGGGAGAGATACAAGAGCCCAAAGGAGCGATTTTTTTTTTTCACTTAGAGGGTCGTGAGTGTCTGGAACAAGCTGCCAGAAGCAGTAGTAGAGGCAGTACAGTTTTGTTATTTAAGAAGCATTTAGACAGTCACATAGGTAAGATGGGTATAGAGTGTGATGGGCCAAATGCAGGCAATTGGGACTACCTTAATGGAAAGAAGACTGGGTCGCATGGACAAGTGGGGCCAAAGGCCATGTTTCTATGCTGTAAACCTCTATGACATGAATATAAATAACTTGTCTGTAAACTCATCTTCATCCACTCCATGACTTGGCTATTCCCTCATTGTGGAACAGTTGCTTCCGCATGTTTGCTCCACTGTGTACACTGTCCTCACCCTCTGAGTGCTGCCACAGCTTTAAAGTGCATAAAATTCATGAAGATGTTGTTCTTGTTTATCTCAAACACCCATGTTGCGCAAATCGCCACCTTCTCGTCGACAAGGGCATTGCAAATGACCTTTTATACTGTATGTGCTGACAGTCTGTATTAGAGGCAGAATCTTGTGTGCCCCATTGGAATTGTGTCCTACAGCTTTTGTGAAATGAGGACTAGAGATTATCTCTGCTTAGTCCCTCTCTGAGGAAGTAGCAGCTGAACACTTTCAATCGTTCTGTATTTTCTGTGACTGATTAATAGGCACGTTGCACAGAAATTAAAATTTTACCTTGGCATTTCTGACGCCACTTCACATTTTATAGACGGCTTTAATTTTTCCCTGCAAGTGACCATGTGTCAAAACTGACTGCGAAGCACTTTGAGAGACCCCAAGTTCATATAAGTGGACATTCTATTATCCGTTCTGCTTTACTGTGACTGACAAATTCTGCAGGCAGCAATCTAAACTAAAATATGGTTAGCATTTAACCCCATGAGTGCTAGACTTCCTTCCACATTTTCCAAACCTTGCAGGTTTTTTTTTCACTGTCAAATTGATTCTGAAACCTCTTCAAAACTCAGAAGATGAAGGTAGAAATGTATGGATAGTAACGCTTTATTTTTTTGCATATCATTTGACGAAACTAGAAGAACTACGGCGCTGACATAATTTTTCAGCAATCCTTCATTTTCAGTTGTTTCCTGCCCTTTAAGAGTGGGAACCAAGCTGAACATTGGCAGATTTTCTTTTTGGGCCCTGGTGTAATGACTTCAATCAGGCCATTGAGGTTGGTCTACTGGAGTATGAACTCCCTGAAGAAGGATCCAATTGATGGACCAATCAGGGAGTCTTTGCCTTGTATTTAACCAAGAGAGCCAGTTCCTCTGACATTACCAGAGATAGACTGTTAACTGAAAGCACTCTGTGTGCTGCTGGTAGAGTTGCATATAAAAGGATTTTGGTGAATGGACCTCTGCCTACGCAGACTTATTACACAAGAACATAAGAAATAGGAGCAGGAGTAGGCCATCCAGCCCTTCGAGCCTGCCCCGCCATTCAATAAGATCATGGCTGATCTGTCGTGGCTCAGTTCCACTTTCCCGCCCTCTCCCCATAACCCTTAATCCCCTCTCTTATCAAGAACCCATCAACCAGCTTCTTAAAAATATTTAGCGAGGCAGCCTCCACCACTTCAACGGGCAGAGAATTCCAGAGATTCACCACCCTTTGAGTGAAGAAGTTCCTCCTCAACTCCGTTCTAAACCACCTCCCCTTTATCTTGAGGCTGTGCCCCCTAGTCCTACTGTCTTTTTTGAGCGGGAAGAGTCTCTCCACCTCTATCCTATCCATCCCATTCATCATCTTATACGTCTCAATGAGATCTCCCCTCATTCTTCTAAACTCTAACGAGTACAAGCCTAGTTTATTCAGCCTCTCCTCATAGCTCAACCCCCTCAACTCCGGTATCAGCCTAGTAAACCTCCTCTGCACTCCCTCCAAGGCCAAAATATCCTTGCGCAGGTGCGGCGCCCAAAACTGCACACAGTACTCCAGCTGCGGCCTCACCAATGCCCTATACAGCTGCAGCAAGACCTCCCTACTTTTATATTCAATCCCCCTCGCTATGAAGGCCAGCATCCCATTCGCCTTCCTGACCGTAAAATGTCCGAGTTTTGCTTTGTTGCTCCAAATATATTTAAAGTTCCATTCAGGGATTCCCAGCCTTGACGGATATTGAGAGAAACTTCTTTAATCATTTCTACAATGCCAGGCCAGCCAGATCGAATAGCTCCCCTCTTTCTCCGTTCCTTATTTGACCACAGCAGGATTTTTGAGACAAGTGTACTCGCCAACTCTGAGTGTTTAACTGCTTACATTGTTGTGACTATGAAAGACACACAGCTTTATTTGAAAGTTTTTAAGTTTTATTAGAAAAGAGGACAGCCTTCATAGTACTTAATCTGATTTGTGTAAAAATAGTACACAATGCTCTGACTTCCGCACGTGCGTGCACTTGTGATTCACACAAACAGATTACAGAGTGGGGTGGATAGTTTCAATCATTTAGAGTCCAGTAAAATTTAAAGGGGTACATGACTGCTGAAGATTGGTGAATAGTTAGCTTCAGGCTGAATTCAGTGGTCCCGCTGCTTTCACTCAGTGGTTGTGCTGCTTTTAGCATCAAGGCTTTTTAAAATTGTGACCAATTATTTATCTGCACTTCTGGAGACAACAGCATTTGTTCAGTTCTTTTTAAAAGTCTCTGTGGCACCTGAATGGTCAAAATCAATGGATAGAATTTAAAACCTTGCAAATTGGATGGAGAGTGTATAAGAGAGAGAGTGAAAACCCACTTAGGATCTTGTTTCTTCAGCGTCTCGCCTGGTTGTCCTGTTCTGCAGAAAAAGCAGGTGCTTAAAATGCACAAAAATGTTGGTTTGTCACACGAGCTCATTCCAACAGCTCAGTGATCCAAATAAGACCATGGCTAATGTAGTCCATTTGTAATGGGAATTCTTCTCTCAGCCTGGATCCCACTGTCCAAATTATTGGCCAAAATTTTCCACCCTCATTTGCAGATGGAATTTTAGACACCGCTGAAAATTAATGCAATGCCAATCTTTCTATTTTTGCTCACAACGTGTCCTGCCATGGGCGAGACTAAAGAATTCCATCCATCGTATTTAATGGTTTGTTTCCACTGAGTTGAGTGCTGCACTTTTTGCGGATGGATAGGAGATGGCCTCCATTCATCCTCTCTTTTAAGAACATTGTTCCTGGTGCAATTTTGCAGACTGGTTGTCTCCATTTAAATGGCTTTTAGAATGCAATATATTTAAGTGGTTGCATGATTACTTTAAGAGCCAGTCACATTATATGATAAGGTGATGATGGTGTTTCACAGGCCCCAGTTTAGTTTCATTTTCTACTCCGTGCAGGAAACAGCTCCTAAAATAAATCTGTTGTTGTTTTGAATCCGCATGTGCAAACCATATCTTTGTCTTTCAGCTTAAAACCCACAACCCCTAACATTGCAGTTACGGCAATGCAAACGTGCAGCCATCTTTGACTATGATCTCAATTCTTTGAAATGTGGCTTTAGTCTTTTTTACAAAGTCAGTTATAGGTTTCTTCCCACCCGTCAGTTTTTGCTCAAACGCATGGTTTCACGGCAAAGTATTTCTGGTGTATGTGTTGCAGAACCCAGAGGTGGTAGAAAATGATTCACAAAATGAGCAGAAATGTATCTCTATCTATTTGTGCTGAGCACTGAAATGGAAAAAAATGAATCCAAGGTATAAGCCGGATCCGATTTTTGAGAGCTTGACCTGAGGAGTAATTTACTGAGCGTGTGCTTGCGGCAGGAACTCTCACTGCTGTCAACACACATCAGAAAACTGAAAATTACAGGTGTCCAGCGCGCACAACTTCCATCCTTTGTTTTAGAAACAAAGCCCTGCTTTGAGTTCATTTTCATGCTAGATTTTGTGGAAACATGTCAAATGCTTTCCATATCTCAGCAGTTCAACAGCTATTCGGTATATGATCTCAGGCAAGCCATCACTGACAGATATTAGAGTCACTGGTGGTCCGGGGGGGGGATATGCAGCGCCATGGCTGATTCACAGGGCTGTCTCACCTGTGGATAGAATAGAATCGAATCTCTACAGTACAGAGGTAGGTCGTTCGGCCCATCGAGCCTGTACTGGCCACAATCCCACCCAAGCCCTATTCCCGTAACCCCACACACTTACTAATCCCCCGACACTGGGGTCAACTTAACATGGCCAATCAACCTAACCTGCACATCTTTGGACTTTGGCTTCAGTTCCCAGACTTTTTGGCTTTCAATTCTGATCTTGTAACGATTGTCCCTTAGAATTCGGGAATGGCAATTTTTAACCATTTGTTCACCTTTTAACTCCTTGGAGTTATTCTACAAGACTGCAGCAGAAGACTAACCCCTTGTCTGTTTCTCTTTAAATTAAATCATAGCTTTCTCCTGACAGCATGAGGTACAGGCTGTCATGAAACTCCTCTTGAAGTTTGCTTTTTTTTTGAAGTCTTCATTGAACTGCAACTGTTTCATGTCTGTATGATTGTATGAATCTTGCGTAGTTTTCCGTCGCTTGTGTGGAACCATGAAAGTGAACCAGCAGCCTAAATATTCAAGATGTTTTCCAGAGGAAAACTAAGGAACTAAAGTAAAAGTTGACACTGAAACCCACTCGGTTGACTTAGGATCAGGATAGACATTATACTTAATCAGTGATTGACATGACGGTTTGTGGAGAACCGAGTGATATGCAAATAGATTTTTGCGTAAAGTTTGGCGCATGGAATTCATTACAGCAAGATGACAATGAAATGTGAGATTAAAAAAACCATTTCTTAAGGATTGCAGCATTTGCAAGGTTATAATGTAACAGATTGGTGACATCAATAAGGGATTCATTTACCACAATGGAAAGTGTAGAAAAAAATGCTAATGTGCTTACTGGCAAAACGTCAACTGGCACTTTTTACTCTTATTATAGTTATTGATCATGAATGGCAATTTGACAAACAGGATGCACACAAAAAGCCATGGATCACATTTTGCAGCTGCTTTTTGCTAAGCAGAGATAATGATAATGTTTCAAGCCTCGAATGTAATTATTTTGAGCCCAGAAAAACACATTTTGAGTCCGGGTGTGACTAACTGTTGGATTGCAATGACACGAATCCAGATGAAGATGCATTTATTAGAATTGACTGACAGATAATGCGTTTTCATCTTGGATGTGCCCAGCCTAGAATAAATAAATAGACTATCAAGGTGAGAAAGGAGGGAGATTGTTCAGTACCTATTCTTCCATTAACTAAGAAATAGAGTGTCCTGCAGACCACCATCATTACATCTGTATCTTGCTCTGAAAATGTGGTGTCTTCATGAACTTGCATGAGTAAAGAGGGAGGGAAGAAACAGCAAACTAAAGTCAGGTCACACACGCTCCCAGATCTGGATGATATCCTATGAATTGTGTTTGGACACTATTAGTGACACAAATTCTGGAGTTTAAAACTTCAAGAAATGTGAAGGCTGGAAATCGGACTAGAAATTAATAGGAACTATTATAGGGCAGTACGGTGGCACAGTGGTTAGCACTGCTGCCTCGAAGCACTAGGGAGGTGGGTTCAGTTCCTGTCTTGGGTCACGTGCGGGGTCTGCACATTCTCCCCGTGTCTGTTTCCTCCAGGTGCTCCGGTTTCCTCCCACTGTCTGAAAGACGTGCTGCTTAGGCGCATTGACCATGCTAAGTTCTCCTTCAGTGTACCCAAACAGGCGCCAGGGTGTGACAACTAAGGGATTTTCACAGTAACTTCATTGCAGTGTTAACATAAGCCATTAATAAATAAACTTTTAACTTGAATGATCGGGCGATCTTGTGAATTGCGTGTAGCAAAATTTATGAGTCATTAAGATTCTGTTGACTTTTGGAATAAAGTCTGTATTCCCCTGTTTATCATGGAGTGTTCTATTTATACGCAAAATATTTTAGGACAGGTAGCAAAGCACATTGTTTTATCAGTGTGCTGCGTCACGTAATTCTGAAATGCAGCTTTGGTTCTGTAATTCATCAGGAGATAAGTTCTGAACGTTCGCCGTACCATCTGTGATGTGGCAAGCAAAGGCAAAGATCCTCCACCTGGGATAGGGAGAAAATTAGAAGGTCAATCACCTTGGATTTCCATAATTAGTAGAGATCTGGCGAGCTGCCCAGATACCCATGTGATGTATGAAAGACAAAAGTGGATAAAACTTAGTTTCAAAAATGTATTTAAATGTTTGAATCTTGAAATGTATTTACAGCAGGAACGAGGAGCCGTAGAATGTTCTGGTATATACTCAAGTGAGCAAATAATATGAGATGCCTCTTACCTATCTTCAGAACCAAGGATCTGTACAAACCATCGTTCTATGGCTGGCAGGCAGGATTGGCCATTCGAACTGACAGAAAACAGGGACCTTTATCTTTCTTATCCACCTTGCTCTCAGTTTTCTGTGCCCCCGCAACCACCGCCCCGCTCCCCCAGACCCTAATAAATAAGACCTTAGGAACTAGGAACCGGAGTAGGCCATTCAGCCCCTCAAGCCTGTTCCTCCATTCAATAAGATGGTGGCTAATCTGATGATCCACTTTTCTGCCCCATCCCCATAACTCTTGGTTCCCTTACTGATCCAAAATCCATCTATCTTAGCTTTAAGTGTACACAAGGATTCTGCCCCATTGCTCTCAGTGGTAGAGGAGTTCTAAAGACTCTCAACCTTCTGAGGGAATAAATCCCTCCTCATCTCAGTCTTAAATTGGCTTCCCTTTATTGTGAGAGAATGCCTTCCGGTCCTCGACTTTCCCATGAGAGGAAACATCCTCTCATTTGCCCTGTCAAATCCCTTAAGAATCCTATGTTTCAATGAGATTACCTCTCATCCTGCTAAATTCCAGTGAGCAGATTCCCGACCTGTTGAACCCTTCCTCATAAGACAACCCTCCATATTGGGATCATCCTAATGAATCTTCTCTGAACTGAGTGATTGAAAACAAAACTGATACTGCTGTTAACCTTTGATGATGAGATTTCAGAGGAAGATGTGATTGCTTCAGTTAGGAGAATGGTTGGAAGATGACGAGATAGAAGGTGACTGCAGTTAGTGCAGCAAGGAAGCAGCAAAGGTTTACCAGGCTGATTCCAGGGGCAGGTCTGTCATAGGAGGAGAGATTAAATTGGTTAGGATTATATTCCTTGGCCTGGGAAGAATGAGAGGGGATCTCATAGATATTTAAAGAATTCTAATGGAGTTAGACAAGGTAGATTCAGAAAAACTTTTTTCCCAATGGTGGGGGAGTCCAGAACTAGGGGTCATTCATAGTTTGAGGATAAGGGGTAAACGTTTTAGAACTGAGGTGAGGAGAAATTCCTCCACTGAGGGTGGTGAATGTGTGGAATTTACTACCACCAAATGTAGTTGAGGCCAAATCGTTGTCTGATTTCAAGAAGAAATTAGATATATCTCTTGAGGCTAAAGGGAAATGGGAGGAAGCGGGGAATCAGGATATTGAATTTGATGGTCAAAATGAATGGCGGGGCAGGCTCGAGGGCTGAATGCCTAATCCTGCTGCTAGTTTCTGTTTCTAACCCAGTCACTGCTTACAACAAAACCAGCTCCTCACCTCTTCCTCGATTCTTCTGCGACGATCTCAAATCTGTGTTCTTAAGTTACTCATCCTCCTGTCAGTAGAAACAGTTTCTCTTTACTCTTTCTTTCGAAGTTCCATGGTCTAGAACACTTCTGAAATATAGCTCATGATTGAACTCTATTATTAAGAAATGAGAGAGGTTCAGTGAATGAGCAAAAATTTAGCAGATGGAGAATAACGTGGGAAAATGTGAAATTGTCCACTTGACAGGAAGAATAAAAGTGAGTAGACTGCAGGAATCTGTGATACAGAAAGATCTGGTTGTCCTGATATATGAGTCACAGTGGGTGGCGGGCGGTGTGGTGTTACAGTGGTTAGAACTGCTGCCTCACAACACAAGGGACCCAGGTTCGATTCCCAGCTTGGGTCACAGTCTGTGCAGAATCTGTACATTCTCCTTGTATCAGCGTGGGTTTCCTCCGGATGCTCCAGTTTCTTCCCACAGTCCGAAAGACATGCTGGTTAGGTGCACTGGCCATGCTAAATTCTCCCTCAGTGTACCTGAACAGGCGACGGAGTATGGCGACTAGGGATTGTCACAGTCATTTCATTGCAGTGTTAATGTAAGCCTACTTGTGACACTAATAAATAAACCTAAAAACGTAAAAAGCTAGCATGCCAATACAGCAAATGAATAGGAAGGTAAATGGAAGATTGAGTATAAAAGTAGAAAAATCTTGCTAAAACCATACAGGGCATTGGTGAGGTCCCATCTAAAATATTGTGTGTGGTTTTGATCTCCTTACTTAAGGAGGGATATATTTGCATTCGAAGCAGTTCAGATAGAATTCACTGGACTGATTCTTGGGATAAAAGGATTGTTGTATGAGGAAAGGATGAGTAGGTTGGGCCTATACACATTGAAGTTCAGAAAACAAATAGGTGATCTTATTGAAACACACAAGATTCTGAGGGGATTTGACATAGTGGATGCTGAGTAGATCCCTACGGTGCAGAAGAAGGCCATTCAGCCCATCGAACCTGCACTGACCACAATCCCACCCAAGCTTCATCCCTGTAACCCCCATATTTACCTACTAGCCTCTCTGACACTAGAAGCCAATCAACCTAATCCGCACACCTTAAGACTGTGGGAGGGAACCAGAGCACCTGGCATCACCCACACAGACATGGAGGAAACATGCAAACTCTGCACAGACAGTGACCCAAGGCCAGAACTGAACTCTTGTGGGGAAGTCTAGAATTAGGGGACACAGCTGAAAAATAAGTCTCCCATTTGAGGCAGAGATGAGATTTCTTCTCTGAGGGTCATCAGACTTTGTAATTCACTTGAGCAGGAGAGGCTGGATCATTCAAGGCTGAGTGTGACAGACTCTTAATTGATAAGAGAGACTAGGGTCAGGGAGAGAAAGCAAAGTTAAGACCACAATCAAATCATCCAAGATTCTATTGGATGATGGAGCAGGTTTTAGGTGTGAATGGCCTTTCCTTGATTCTATTTCTAATGATCTTATGAACCTTCTCTGGTCTGAGAACAATCCCAGCTTCTCCAGTCCTTCCAGATAACTGAGTTCCGGTAACGTTTGAACAATTATCCTCTTTACTTTCTCTAATCCTTCATAGCATTCCTAATCAGATCCCTAACCAGTGATTTATAAAGATGTGACATAATCTGCTTGCTTTTGTATTTTGTTCGCAGGATGCCAGGTGCTTTCTTAACAGCCTGATTGACTAGTCTTCCACCTTCAGACATGTTAGTATGGGTTGGATTTTAAGGTCCCCATCAATGATTTTCCCAGAACCTGTCTTCAGTTTTACAGGGGGGGCAGCCAGGGTTTAAAGTGGCTCCCTGCCCCTAGATCCACTGAAGCCCATAAGTGGCAATTGATGTCCTATTAAGAACCTTATCCTGCCCCTGCTGGTAATTTTGCATTTGGTGGCAGTGGGGTGGGAGGGGGAATCATGCCACGCAGGAAGCCTGGCAGTTTTTTGGTTGCAGGGGCTGGTGTCAGACAAAGATGGAGAATTTCCATTGTGGATCCCTTGTGCCTATCAGAGGATCACTGCCCCCCCCCCCCCCCCCCCACTTTCCCCCAGTAAAATCCCCCTTTGCCCTCTCCCATGTCCTCTTCAATCCAGTTCTCAGCTCCCTTAGACCCCTCCCTCACTCAGACTCTCAATCCTGAACTTAGCTGGGCTGTTCAATGTGACAGGACAGCTTTGTAGTTCTAGCAGTGACCACCACTCCCGACTGGTGCTGCTGGATCTGAAAGTTGCCGAAAGGTAGGATTTGTTACTGAGATAGAGGCGAAGTCTTGCCTTAAAGCAATTAACACTGCTCTTGGTGTTATTTGCTGCAGGACTGACAATGTGATCGTAGGCATGAAGCCCACCAACTCCTTAGCCAAATGGGCAAGGACTGCACTGCAACATCAAACCCAGCCCTTTGTATATGATTACAAATACATTTCACAATTATGTTCATGAATGAGCAATGGGAAGAATTGTACATGTCTGTGATCTTGGTGGATGGAGTTATATTGGGAGCAGGACCTGTGTTCGTGGTTTTGGGGGAAAAGAGGTGACAAGAACAAGTCAGAGCTGGTGGTACATCCAACTTGATTAAACATCCTATCCAAAAGGCTACTCTCCCAACAATGGAGCACTTTCCAGGAACCACACAAAGTATTATTCTGGATTATATGTTGAAGTCCAGGATGGGGTATGGACACACAAACTCCTGATCCAGAAGTAAGAGTGTATTTCCTGAGCCACGCTGACATGGTTGGCTGAATTTTAGTTCTGATGTCCTGATCCCGAAGCCAGGTTGAATTCTGGATTGGTGACCTGGAAGTGGTTGCAGCAGGATCCTAGAGGAGATTTTGAGGAGACTGCCATTTAAGATTCCACATCTGGGAGTCCCGGCCTAGTGGTGGGCTGGTCAAGCAGGGAGGAAGGCTGATGGGAGCATCCGAGGCTCCAGGTGGACAGCTGCTCACTGCGAGTAGTGAACGTTGCCACTGTAGGTGGGAAAGCTTGAGGTAGAGGTGCCCTCTGAAGATATAAATTGTGTGAATTATATTGTGTCCGCAGCTGCCAGGCCGCCATTTCAGATGGAAGCCCCTCTACAAGCTTGGCCTACTGTTGTGGCCCAGTGGTACATGTTGGCCTGTTTTGCAGGATTTGCCCTTGGACCCCACTACCACTGCAAGGCTATGACCATGCAATCAATGGGTCCCAAGCAGAAGTTATTTCTACTAAAGCAGCACAATTGTTCCTTTATCATGTGGCCAATATTAAACATTTAACATGAATTAACAATTAAATTTAACACAAATTAACAGAGTCTTCCCATGTACATAATAGCCATGGAAATTACTCGCTTTTCACTGTAACCATTATTGAAAAGAACAGAATCTGTATGGCTGATAGCAACGTCATTCAACATCTGATCCTCAGTTGATTAAATTATTCTCTTTTCCCTTTTACAGAAAGCATTTCTTGAAGCTAAGACGGAGGAAGAAATCTTTGCTCACCTGGACTTGGAATACATTGAGCCATGGGAAAGGAATGCATAAGATACAGAAGTATTCACTGCATCTTCAACATAATTCACTTACTATAAATTTTGGCAGAGGAAAACAGAAATTTCATGTAAAATTGGACAATTTTTTTCAAGCTCATTTATATGCAAAAATGCTAGTGCAACGTTAGTTTTTATCCTGAGATTGGAAAGCTAATCAGCAATTAAAAAATGACTACATGAAGCTGTAAATTAAATTATTTTTGGGAAAAGGATCTAAATTCACTTAAATGAAAGCAAAATACTGCGGATGCTGGAGATCTGAAATAAGAACAAAGTGCAGGAAAAAAAACTCAGCGGGTCTGACAGCATCTGTGGCGAGAGAAACAGAGTTGATGTTTCGAGTCCATTATGATTCTAATCTGGAAAGAATCACACTGGACTCGAAGCTCCAACTCTATTTCTCTCTGCACAAATGCTGCCAGACTTGGTGAGTTTTTCCAGCACCTTTTGTATTTACTTCTTAATTTACTTAGCTCTTCAATACTGTTCCCTGAAGCTGATAACAGTTGGGAGCATTGGAACAAGCATGGGCCATTCATCCCCTGTAGCTCATTCCGTCATTCACTTGGATAATGACTGATCTGTATTCCTTACCTACCCTTGAGTCATATCCTTTGATATATTTACCTGATAAAAATCTATCAATTTCAGGCATGTAAATTTCAGTTGACCCCCACATCCATTGCTCTTTGGGGAGCAGGCTCCATATTTCTTTTTGGCAGGCCTGGCGGGAGCCTCGTAATACTTATATTTGTCGGGGAGACAGTGGCATAGTGATGTTGTCACTACACCAGAATCCAGAGACTCAGCGAAATACTCTGGGGACCCAGGTTCGAATCCCACCACAGCAGATGGTGAAATTTGAATTCAGTAAAAAGAAATCTGGAATTAAAAGACCATAAAACCATTTTCAATTGTTGTAAAAACCCATTGAGGTCACTAATGTCCTTTAGGGAAGGAAATCTGCTGTCCTTACCTGATCTGGCCTCCAGACCCACAGCAATGTGTTTGACTGTCAAATGCCTTCTGAAATGGAGGGAAATTATAGAATCATAGAAACCCTACAGTGCAGAAAGAGGCCAGCTGGCCCATTGCAGCTGTGCCGACCACAATCCCACCCAGGCCCTAGCCCAATATCCCTACACATTTACCTGCTAATCCCTCTAATCTACGCATCTCGGGACTAAGGGACAATTTTAGTGTGGTCAATTCAACCTAACCCGCACATCTTTGGACTGTGGGAGGAAACCGGAGCACCCGGAGGAAACCCACGCAGACACGAGGAGAATGTGCAGACTCCATACAGACGGTGACCCAAGCCGGGAATTGAACCCAGGTTCCTGGAGTTGTGAAGTAGCAGTGCTAGCCACTGTGCTACCGTGCCTCTTAAGGATGGGCAATAAAGGCTGGGCCCAGCCAGTCAAACCACATCCCATAAAATGAATAAAAATAACAATTTATTGTCATAGAATCCCTACAGTGTAGGAGGGGACCTTTCGGCCCATCAAGTCTGTACTGACTCTGACATCTGTCATTCCTAATTGCTACCAGTTTTCTAAAATTGGAATATATCACTCAGATTTTGATTCCACACACCACGCCCCCCCCCCCCCCCCCCCCCCCCAGCTCCTCATGATTATATGCCAAATATTTTAACTTTAGGGAAGTTACATACATGCATTTTTACACAGAGCTCTTCAGAGTATTCCACATATATCTGTGAATTTTTTTTATATCACAATTATGATGTAAAAGGTTATGAAAGCAATGTGATGGGCCAAAATTCAAATAATAAAGCTATTACTATTTTTGAATACACTTCCACAATTTTTATAAATTAAATCAGCATTTCGCAGCTGAAATAATCTGAATAAGCAGATCATAGGTAACTTTTCAAACAGTTCAAAAGGTGTGAATTTGTGGCAGAGATGCAAAGGAACTGTCTTGTTTTCCTATGTTATCACACTTTGGACTATCCATGGTATTCCATATATTAATGCACACTTGCTACAAATCCTTTACATTATAGATTGAATGCATTTCAGTGTTTTATTTACATTTTTTGCTATTTACATAAACTGCTCAGAATATAACAAAACTGCTTTGATTCATAATAAATGATTAATGGTACTTAGCTCTAGTTACAGTAGCAAATCGCAGTGATTGGGTTAAACATCTCAGCAATTGTTACCCAGTAATTATAAATTTAAATGTCACCACAGTCCCAGAGGGCCATAGGTTGCCCTCCCGTTTGAGAGAGAGTGGTGATTTAACTGGAGGGTCACTACAACCTCAGGCCAGGGGCAAGGTTGAGAGGGCGGGCCCTTTGCGAATAACCTCAGCCGGTACGGGAGTTGAACCCGTGCTGTTGGGAAGTTATACGTGCTGTTGGCATCGCTTCGCATCATGAACCAGCTGTCCAACCAACTGAGCTAACCTCAACCAATGTTATTGGGTGTTATTACCCATTCACATCATTTTGTTCAGTCAAAGATTGCATAATGTCATGAATGGAATCAAACAATACAAATAATTCTGGATTAAGGTTTTCAATGCATGTTTCTAAATTGCCTCGTACAACTTTCAAATGCTAGAAAGAGTTGAAATTGGCATATGGTTTATACGTATAAAACAATGGTCATGCTGCCATTTTCACAGTGGGATGGCTTGGCTTTTGGGCTAACCTTCTGGGCTCATTTAAATTTTGCTCACCTAAAACAAGAATTCAGCCACTTGTGTATGTAAATCAGTGGTCTGAATACTTGTTGAATGATCTGTGTACTAAATTGAGCTGTCCTTTGGACTTCAATGCATCATAGTAAGCAGGTGCCATTGAAAAATCTGGTAAAAATGCCCTTTCTGTACCATCCTGATGGCAGCTGCTGGCTTCAACTGCCAAACCCGAGGGCCAACCTTGTACCTTTGCCTTCAGTGAGATTCATGTAGAGATGTGACAGTGGAATTTGTAGATAAGGCTCAAACAATGCTTGGACCTTAACCTTCAGAGATTCACCAGATGTGTAGCAATGACTCTTTGCCCCAAAAGCAGGCTTAGATTAAAAAAAATCCCTGTTACTTTAAAGAACCTTAAGTCTTCATAAATGCACATTACTGTTATTGATCATCTGCTTCTCTCTCACTTTAAATGCAAATGTGAAAGAATCCCAGTGTGTGAATTCCACTTCTCATTAGCTAGTAACTGAAGCACATAATCACCTTTTTTTAACCATCATTGGTGATGGAGTGATGTAGTTGGATAAAAGTTTTCCCAATCATGATAGGGCCCCAAGATCACATCCGGTTCAGGCTGATAGAATCACAATATTCTCTTTCTTTCTTTCCCATTTCTCTCTTTCTCTCTTTCTGTATCTATCTCTCTCCTCTTCTCTTTTCGCATGCATGCAATTTTACTTCCCCTGATGACTTAAGTGTAGTAAGTAAAATGATTGGGAAATCCCAATTCAGCTACTCTGGGCATGCATCTGTACTATAAAGTGAATATAGTTATTAGTTATCTAACTGCTTCCCTTTTCAAAATTTACTTATCAATTACATTCTGTGTTTCTCTTTCAATTCTTGTAATGTTTGTAACAGTATTTCTTGTATGATCATCATGATTTCTGAGAATTTCAAGACTGCTAATTCTCCAACTCAATTGGAGAAAGGCACAGTTGACCTCCTTATGTGCCATATGAGTCATAGAGTCAAAACGGTGTAGAAGAGGCCCTACGGCCCAGTGAGTCTACATCAACAACATCTACCATTAAAGGGCCATTAATCCCACATGATTCTATGATAACAATTGATAGCTGGAAATAGGTTCTGTAGCCCCCAAACTAGGGAGGTAGAAAGAACATCTGCCAGCATGTCTGCTAGAGTTGCTATTCAAAGATTTCTGTGGGAAGCCCCCATATAATGTCCCCAGGTACAACATTAGCTTGGGTTGAGGTGGCTCTGAAAGTTAATAGATTTGTCAACTATTTGATAGAAAGGCCCACATTTAATTCCTTTCAATTTTGAGCTGAATTGTTGAACTCTCCAGAGAGAATGTTATATAACTTCTCTTCTGCTCAGCCAAGTAAATGATGAAAGAGTCAGGCTCATTGAACCTATCTCACATCTTGCTATCTGTCTGAACAAGTAACAGACCATTATTGTGCAGGAAATGCTTATAGAGAGAATCTGGTTGCATCGTGCTGAGATAACATTTGAACACTGTAATCTGAACAATATTGCTGATTTTGTTTTAAATTGCTGACACAATAAAGATAGAACAAATACTTCTGTGTTCTGTGGGTTATGTGCCATTTGGAGGACTTAGCAAGAATTAGGCTTTACAAGAAGAATATGCAAATCAACTTTTTCAGAAAACACAAATCAGCTTTCCTTCCAGGTTTAAATATAATTTTTTTTAAATTTTAATTTAAAACGCAGATGAAAGCCAACTCGACTCAAAGGAATCCAGTGAGAAAAGCAGCTTGGAAGGTGAAATGTGCCAATACTTCCTGTTTCAGATGTAGACAGAATTGCTGTTTGAGATTTAGTTCAAAATTGTGAGAAGTAATTTTCCCCAAGAATGTTAAAATTAGCATGAATCTTCCACTCCCAGTGTGAAGCCATAACCCCCAGATTACACATCACGAATCATCTGCTTCCAAACTCTCCATTCATTTTAACGAATGGGAGCTGTTGAGATTAGATATCCTGCTATCCAATCCTAACAAACATAGTTTCATGTCAGGAGGACTAAGATTAAGAGTTTAACCTGTGATGACTGAAATAACTCCTCAGACGCCGGTGTCCCCTTCACCAGATTCCCTTTATTTACAAACTCAGTTCCACTCAAAGAAAGGTCCTGGTACACGACCAGAATCCGGAATGCCAGTGGAATTGACACCCCCATTTTTATATAAATGTGAGACTCCCTGATCGGGCAGGCAATTAAGACCTCAATCAGGGAGCTCATACTCCAAGAGGCCAAATTCATCTGCCTCGTTGGAAGTCATTACAATGAAATTACAATGAAAAATAATTAAATTTGCAGTTTTCAGAAATCTCCAACCTCATTTGCTGCTGGGACTCTCCAGTGACACTGTGGTGAATGGAGTTTTGGCTGAGTGCCAAATTCTCCATTCTCACTCGTAGCAGAGATGTGAGGAACGTGATTGAAAAACCCCACCCAACAAAACAATTGTTTTAAACTATTGTACATGCACATTATCAGTTGGCTTTTGTAGTAGTAATGATACTGAAAGCCAGTACTCATCATCATTCCTGCCCTGAAACTGATAGCAGCGCCTGGAGTCTACACATGTGGGGTTGAATGTGAAAGTATAGAAGGTGTTGTCAGTGGTTCTACACTCTTTTGTAGGCATTCCTCAAAGTGATTTAGACCTGGTGGCGTATGGTACTGACCTAGTTTTTAAGCATCTTGCTTGGCTTTCATTCTTAACATGTAGCTTGACTGAGGACTCTGTTGTGCTTCTCAGCTCTCTATTAAAGACAATGGCATGTTTCCTTAAAACCTTTGGTAGCCCTGCTTCAGACACTGATGTGAAATTCGTCTTGGCCCAATTTAGCTTGATTCTCTGCAGCCAGGTTCTCCTAATTAGAGCTGGATAGTTACCGTTAATGGCATATAGAGATGAGGTCATGGTCTGGACATTTAACTGCACATTTACATAGCGATGGCCTCTCAATAGGACCACTTCCCCGTATAGGTTTTTAGTATTATCTTTGAGCGTTCTAAAGCAATATGTTATAGTTTTTCTTGATAAACAGTTTCCTGTATCAATGAAACAGCTACACCAATCTGCACCTCCATTTTTACTGGTTGTCCTTCCAGTAAAGGAGTGACTCAGTAATGGTCTGTTTTGTCCACAAAGGTCAGTTCATCATTTGACTGTGACTCTGGCCCTTTTTGCAACCTTTTCATATCACATCGATACTTTTCCCTTCCATTTGGTTTTCTAATTCACTGACTGCCCTGGAGACACCCCCCCATGCAGGATTAATCTTTGTGCTCGGCCTCCCCCTCCCACCTGCTAGAAAGAAGACTCCCTCCCGCTTCATTGAGAAGGAAGGGCAGAGTGGCGTCAGTAAACCTGGGTGCTGGATGGCCCTACACCTCTCTGGTCATCCCTCCAATCAGTGTGGTGGGGATGTTGCTGTCCCAGCACCAACCACCCTGGTGCCAACCAACCTGCCCCACAGTGGGAAACGTTGGGAAATCGCTGACTGCATAGTTAATGATGCCAGGGCCTATGTGATATGGTGCGAACCATGTCGGGAAAGGTTCCCTGACCCATCCTTGGCTACGAGACTGAGTCCCAGAAGGAAAAATTCCACCCATAGAAAGAAATAGCACAGAAAAAGAACAGTCAACTTCTCATGCCTGTGTTCTCTAATTACAGCTCTATAATTAGTCCCGCTTCGTTACCCTTTCCTACACAGCTCTGTATCATATTTCCCTTCAGACACCATTAAATCTGCCTCTATTTCCTTTACAGACTGGACATTCAGAATCACCACATTTTTTTCTCATGTTGCATTGGGTTATTTTGCCAATCAACTTAATCCTGTGTCTACTAGTTACCAAACTTTCTATCACTGGCAATAGTTTCTCCTTTATTGCTCTATTAAAACACTTCATAATCTGGAACACCTCCATCAATCTCCTCTTCACCTTCTCTTACCTAAGGAGAGCAGTCTCCTATCAAGTCTCACCACATAACTGAAACTCACCGTTCCTGATACAATTACAGTAAATGCCTTCAATGCCTCCCCCACTCCAATCTAATATCTTGATCTAATCTAATCTAATCTAATAATAGCACACCCCAAAGATGTGCTATTAGGCTGATTGGTGTAATAAATTGTCCCTAAATTAGTCTTCCCTCAATGTGGAATGCCATAAGCATAGACAAGGGTCAAGGGTGGAGGGGGGACTGGTAATGTTAAAATGGCAGCGCGGGCTCGTTGGGCTGAAGGGCCTGTTTCCCGGGCTGTTTGGTTCTTTGTTCTTTGATATTCAGGAATTTACAAATGATTGGATTTGATTTGATTTATTATTATTACATGTACTAGTATACAGTGAAAAGTATTGTTTCTTGCGCGCTATACAGACAACACATGCCGTTCATAAGGAAGGAAAGAAGAGAGTGTAGAATGTCATGTCACAATCATAGATAGGGTATAGAGAAGAATCAACTTAGCGTGAGGTAGGTCCATTCAAAAGCCTGATGGCAGCAAGGAAGAAACTGTTCTTGAATTGGTTGATACGTGACCTCATATTAGCAAAACATGCATACGTTTGTGCCCTATTGTCTATTACTAAGCCAAGATGTCATGAATCAATTTGTCCTAATTGCCACTTTCAAAGAATTAAGTATATCCATTCCCAGCTTTCTTTATTAGTGCATCCCTTTTAAAGTGTACCTTTTGTCTCTCTTCAATTTCCCAGCAAAATGTATCATTTTGCACTTGTATGATTAAACTTTGTCTTCTCAATTCACCAGCCTTTCAATATGATCCTGATGTCTATTACTATCCTCCTCATTGTTCATTACCTTTCCAGTTTTTTGGGGAATCAGAAGGTGAGTTACTCGCTATAAAATTCCTAGCCCCTGACCTGCTTTGTAGCCACAGTGTTTATATGGCTAGTCCACTTAGTGGTAACCCCCAGCATGTTGATAGTAGGGAATTCAGCAATAATAATGCCATTGAATGTTATGGGGAGATAGTTAGATTCTCCCTTGTGGAGATAGTCATTGCCTGGCATTTACATGGCATGAATGTAGCTTGCTATTTAACAGTCCAATGCAGAATGATGTGCAGGTCTTGCTGAAAATGGATATGGATTGCTTCAGTGTCTGAGGAGTTGTAAATAGTGCCAAACATGGTGCAATCATCAGGAGACTTCCTCCCTTTGACCTTATGATGGAGGTAAGACCATTGATGAAGTAGCTGAATGTGGTTGGGTCTGATGCAAGGCTCTGAGTAATTCCTGCAGCAATGTCCTGGGACTGTGATGATTGACTTGCAGCCATCTTCACTTGTACAAGGTATGTCTCCAGCCAGTGGAGAGATTTTCCCCTGATTCCCACTCTGTCAGTTTTACTAGGACTTCTTTGAAGCCAGACTCGATTAAATGCAGACTTGATGTTGAGAGCAGTCACCCTCACCTCACATACCAGGAACAAAATGCACATAAAAAGGAATTCATAAACCACACAAAACATAGCAAAGTGTAGGAAATGTTACAAAAAGTATAAAAATCTTCACATTTCCAATAGTTCTCTGGCACTACTCCCATATAGAACTGTAGAACCATAGAAAATTACAGCTCAGAAACAGGCCTTTTGACCCTTCTTGTCTGTGCCGAACCATTTTTTGCCTAGTTCCACTGACCTGCACTTGGACCATATCCCTCCACACCCCTCTCATCCATGAACACGTCCAAGTTTTTCTTAAATGTTATCTGGCAGCTCATTCCACACACCCACCATTCTCTGCATGAATCTGAAAAATATTGTAGGATTGTTGCAAGAGCCTCACAATTTTCATTCCTTATTTCCTTCAATAACTTTTATTCATTTGTGGGACACGGATGTCACTGGCTGGCCACCATTTATTGTGCATCCTCAGTTGCCCTTGAACTGAGTGACTTGCCAGGCCATTTTAGAGGGCAATTAAGAGTCAACCACATTACTGGGGCTCTGGAGTCACATTTAGGCCAGACCAGGTAAGGATGGCAGATTTCCTTCTCTAAAGGACATTAGTGACCCAGATGGGTTTTTCCAACAATTAACAATGGTTTCCTGGTCATCAGTAGATTCTTAATTCCAGATTTTTTTAAATTGAATTTAAATTCCACCACGTGCTGTGACAGGATTCAAAGCTGGGTCCCCAGAATATTAACTGAGTTTCTGGATTAACAGTCTAGCCATAATACCACAAGGCCTTCACCTCCCCTTAAGGACACAGCCCGTTTTCCACTTTGAAGAGTGCCATTCATTTAAGTTTCTCCTCATTATACACTTTCTATCCTATCCCACACCATTCCTCTTGTGAGAACAACAACTTGAATTTATATAGCATCTCCATTTCAATAAACCATTGCAAAGCGTTTCACAGGAGCACCGTGAAACACAATTTAATACCAAACCACGTAAATGTAAAACACTTGGATTTTTAGAACGCTTTTGAAAATATATCAGCTGACAGGCTCATAATAAAGGACGGAGCATGTAGATTCAGAGTACAAATCACTGAATGGATAGAAAATTGGTTAAAAATTAGGAAGTAGAGAGCATTTCAAAGGGAGATGTTCAGATAAGAGGGGGTAGAAAGAGGTGTTCCATAACAACCAGTGCGGAGACCACTGGTATTTAAAATTTACATGAATGGTTTGGATTTAGGAATAAGTAGCACAACATCAAAATTCATCGTGATAGCCACCTTGGCTAACACTGAAGACAAAGAACATTGAAGAAGAGTACAGCATAGTACAAAGGACATTAGCAAAGCTGTAAGCCGGGGTTTTTTGCACCCGTTTGTATTGGGTATGAATGACAATGGGAATACAAAATATCGCAAGATGCCCAAGTTGGGTTATACTTTTGTGGTAAGTCCTGTCGTGATTGCCCTGCCACCTGCTAATGGCATAACAGGATTCCTGATGTTGGGGATTCCGTTAGAATAAATTTAAATCGATTTATCAGGCTTCTGTCTTCCCTGGCATGAACCTGCTGTAAGAGCTCAGATGAAATGCATCACTCAGGGGGAAGAGGGACATACTCAGGCAGTGGTGGACAGGGGATGTTGCATATGGGGGAGGGTGTTCTATTTTTACTTCTGTGTAGCAGGACGGCCTTTAAAAATGGCACCCTGATCTTTAAAAAAAACAAACTGCTGGCAGGGTGGGCTCAATCAGAGCATGGCATTGTAGGATCCGCCTCCTCTTGCCTTTGGTTTCTTTGCTGCAATCAATATGGTGGGTGAATAAAGCCATTTTTGGGATTATTTTTCCCGCCCCCTGTGCAGAAAAATGGAAAAACACCCCCTCCCCCCCTGAATAGAATTGGCAGTTCATGACAAACATACTTTGGCTCGGATACATGTGAGGTAATGCATTTTGGTTGCAAAAACAGAAAAGCTTTGAAAATAAAAAGCTGAATGGGGTAGAAGTGCAAGAGATGGGAACATTGGAACAAGAGTAGGCCATTCAACTGGCCAAACCTGCTCAGCCATTCAGTATGATCATAGTTGATCAGACACTTGATTGAATGCTTTTTGCGCCCACTATCCCCATAACCCTTCATGCTGTTGTTCATCAAAAATTTAACAATCTCTGCTTTAAAATTTCACAATGACTGAGCTTCCACAGGACCTAGGGATGTCAACGAATAAATAATGTCAAACAGCTTTGCAGGTCAGCAAAGTAATTAACAGATACTAACAAAGCATTGGGTTTTATATCAGGGTTATGGAATGGAAAATAGTGAAGATATGTTAACCTCTATTAGAACTTGATCAGGCTCCACTTCAAGTACTCTGCACAGTCCAGGGCTCATCAGGGGGGCAGAAAACAGGAACCAGATCTGCTTCTGGTAAGAAATTGACAGAAGCTAAGATTTTTGTGAGGGTGAATCCTGAATGGATACGGAGACAGATAAAGAAAGAAAGACTGCATGGTGGTATGGCGGTTATCACACCTGCCTCAGTTCCTGGGTCAGGTTCCTGCCTTGGGTGATGGTCTGTGCGGTGGTTGTAGGGTCTCTCTTCATCTGTGTGGGTTTTCCTTTGGGTGCTCCGGTTCAAAGATGTGCAGGTTAGATGGAATGGCCATGCAAAATTGCCCCTTAGTCTCCAAAGATGTGTAGGTTAGGTAGATTAGCCATGGTAAATGTGCAGGATTATGGGATAGGGCAGTTGGGGGAATTATATGGTCATTTTACCATATAATTTACTGCTGAAATGTCCTAGTTTCAGAGGTATTTGCTGCTGCTGGAGCGTGCAGTGTTTTGCTACCCATGGCCTATCAGAAGTACTTGTCTCAGACAATGGGACAGCGTTCACAAACGCCAAATTCCAGAAGTTCATGTCTTTAGATGGAATAAAACATATCCGTATGGCATCTTATCAACCCTCATCAAATGGGCTAGCTGAACGCACGGTACATATGTTCAAGATTGGTATGAAGAGGCAAATACCTGCTTCATTAGAAACTAAAGTGGTAGATTTTCCTGCTCGCTGATAGACCCACCCCACGTACTACTACTGGAATAACTCTCGTCAAGCTGCTAATGAGTCAACCCTTAAGAACCAGGTTGGGCCTGGCAGTTCCGAATTTGGTGGACAGGGTAGAAATAAGGCATTGTTGCCAGAAAAGGAACCATGATTTGTTGACCTGTTATGGCAGGAACACTATTACATCAGATTATGTTCAGAAAGAACATTTGAGATAGACGATCCAATCTTTGTGAAGTGATGCTTAAACAAATACTCCTCCCTCAACTTTGATTTCCAAAATGACATTGCCGTTGTTGTCTTATTGGATTGAATTATATTTACATTTCAAGTGAGGTGAATTTTCAAATGTAGCTGCTCACAGCACACAGTTATAGAAGTGCAGAATTGCCACTGGTTCAGTTCATAATATGAGTTTGTTATGTCTTCAGTCATTGAGCACAATGACTTATTTTAATCTGTGCCCTCTTAAGTGATTCTGTGCAATTCCCATCTTGGGAGGAGAATAAGAAGGCCAACAGCTCAAGCAAACTGGAATTTCACTTTCAATCTGTGCAAAGATGTGTGTGCAGGGTAATATTAGGTGGCGAATGTCATATTTTTCTAATTGTTGAATTAACATGTCTTTAGGCTTCCAGTCTGTGCCTCTATTGTTCTTTCTCACCCTCACCTGTTCATCAATTCCAGTTCATATTCAGGTTGAACGCTTTGTTATGTTAGAAGTTAACAAATGTCAAAGCTACCTGTCAACTGAATTCACCTGACTCATTCAAACAAGGTTCCTCAGTCTCAACTGGGAATACAATTGAAGATCTGTCAGGCTCAAGTACCTGAAAATATTGATGCCTGATAACATTAGTGATGGCAATAAAGGCAGATTGCTTTGTTGGAGTTGCCAACTGTAATGAAATGTATTCCTGGAGGTTTCAGCGCATGACTTTTCCCCACAGTCCAGCCATTACTCGGTCAACATATCCATCCTTGTGATGTGTTCCCTTCCTACGCCAATTGGAAAGCAAGGTGACTCACTATCCAATTGGATGATGCTTGACTGTCAACCACCCAAACAACTGGTTTTCCTCAATTTTCAATATTTCTACACCCAGTAGAGAGAAATGTTTAAAGAAAATGAAGAAAAAGACATTCTTTTTAATGTTCCGGTGATACTTCCCCAGGATTGCATCAAACTGGAATTGGAGATTGACCTTCAATTCCTGGGGACTCCAGGCGGATCCTGAACAAAGAACAAAGAACAACCCAGCACGGGAAACAGGCCCTTCGGCCCAATGAGCCCATCCTGGCAGGTTGGGAAACCGATGCTCAGTGCAACTAAAGCACTCAAACTTAGCTGCTGACGTCCTGCAATCTCTACCATCTTTGAATGGATTTCATACCCAGTGATTCCCTGTGACTTCTGTTCTTGGCCAAAATTGGCGGCTTGGGGAATTAATATTCTCTCCTCACACACACATAATTGTATGCAAAAAATAAAATCAATTAAACACAGAGGCTGGGATTGTCTGCCAGAAGGCAGGAGAGCTGGTGGAGGCAATGAGACTCCCCAAAAGGCAGTGATATAATAGTGTTCCTGCCATAACAGGTCAATAATTCCACTATGAAATGTTAGCAGGCTTTCCAGATCGATTATTCTCACACATTTGGGTTTCTCCCCATTGTTGGTGGGGTTTACAACAGGCCCTAAAAAACGCCCAAGGAGCCTGTTGAGAAGAACTCGTAGGGGACACACAGTTAATACAGCCCCTAGGGAATGGAGATCCATGGGGGGGGAACTGGTGGCTCCCTGTGTTTGTGGGTGTGGGGTCTCCTGTGTCTCGTGTGAGTGGGGGAGTGGTCACCCATATCCATGTAGGTGCGGTTCCCATGTCTGTCAGGGGAGGTTTCCCTGTGTTGTTTGGTGGGGTTGGGGGTTGGGGGGGTGTGGATGCAACGGGGAATAAAAGGGACAGAGAAAAGTACAGCCGTACAGCACATGAACAGGCCCTTCAGCCCTCTACGTCATGATACCCTAATTAAACTAAATAAAACTTCTGCCCTTACTCAGTCCATATCCCTCTATTCCCTCCCTATTCAGGTACCCATCCAGATGCCTCTTAACTGTTGCTAATGTGCCTGCTTCCACCATCTCCTCTGGCAGTGTGTTCCAGGCACCCACCATTGTGTGTGCGATAAACTTCCCCTGCACGTCTCCTTTAAATTTTCCCCCTGTCACCTTGAATCTGTACCCCCTTGGAATTAACACTTCCACCCTGGGGAAAAAGCCTCTGACTATCTATCCTGTCTATGCCTCCCATAATTTTGTAGACCTCTATCAGGTCTCCCCTCAGCCTCCGTCATTCCAGTGGAAATAATTCTAGTTTATCTAACCTCTCCTTGTGGTCTCAAGGGTATTGACTATCTTTTTTTTACTTTTGTTTTAAGATCCGGCACCCTGATCTCCTGAAGGCCTGGGTTGCTGACAGGATGAGCTCATTGCGAGTCTACCCCACATGGTGAAACCTGCCTCAGAAATAAAAAAGTTTCAAAAAGCTGACCATGGTGCTGACAGGCAGGCCAATAGCAAATCACATCTCCCACCCGTGTACTTAAGAAGTGAGAAAATTCCATTCAATGTTTTGTTGTGTGGCTGGTGTCTAGATGGGGAGATTTGGGGATTGTCTATTCTCCCAACACATACTGCTTGGGTCTATAGTTTCTCAAAACCGTTACTCTTTATTCACCGGCTATATTTACAAAATATTGGACCCTACATGAGGCTGGAGCTTCAGATCTCGCTCACTTCTCAGTCATCCTTATTACCTCAGTGTCACGTACACGCACAGGTTCTGAAGAAGCAAACTATTTTATCAAACTCTCCAAATAGGAAGCAGGTGTTGCACCAATGCTGCAGAGGCATCAACTATAATGATTGTCAACAGATTATTTTACAAACAGTTGGCTCTCTCCATGAGACTGCTAGAAAGACTGGATGGAAGAAAATTACTGCAGATGATGGAATCTCAAACCAAAAAAGAAAATGCTGGAAAATCTCAGCAGATCTGGAAAGCATCTGTAAGGAGAGAAAAGAGCTGACGTTTTGAGTCCAGATGACCCTTGATCAAAGCAGGCAAAGAGTCATTTGGACTCAAAACGTTAGCTCTTTTATCTCCTTACAGATGTTTTCCAGATCTGCTGAGATTTTCCAGCATTTTCTGCTTTGGTTTCAGAAAATCTAAATGCTTTGGCATGGATCTAAAATTAACAACCCTAAAGTTGTCTTAAAACATAGAGCCACTAATTTTATTTAAAACATACAAGTAGAACATTCTCTCAAATATCTATAAAAAAAGCCATAATACTGTCGGGAATTAGATTAAAGACCGTCAGACAGTGTAAAAGACGACAATAAGCCCAGGATTCATTTAGCCTGGGCGCTGTTGGCCCAGTGATCCCAACCATTCAACAGGAGAATAAGAAAGTAATTCTCCAGACTCTTATTCAGCTATTGAAAATGAAATTCATTTTTATTCTTTAAAATAAAATTGCCCATACGGTTGATGTCACTTAAATATATCTTTGATAACATCAAACTTCATTAGTATGCTAATGGTGGTTTTGTAAAGGCATTGCAGCTAATTTTAATCTACTTGTGTGAGTCAGATCTAAATAGTTAAGAAATGATGCTAATTATGACAGGATGATAATGTACTAACTAATCTCAATTATGTCAGCCAATTTACCTAGTCACTCGCAGATTCAAATGTAGATTTTGGGCCAATATAAGAAACAAACTTCTGACGGAAGCAGAACATTCCAGATAAGCGAGATTTAAAGGGACGAAGGCAGTTAAATGGAAGTATCATAAGGAGGATGATTAAATCTCTGAAAGCCTTTCAAAAGTCTCAAAAGATATCACAACTCGTTAGCAACCATTGTCAGAGCTGAAGGTGGAGGCGATTGAAGAGTCAAGGGAAGGGTAGGCTGGGAAGGCATGAGGAGAACTGCCTGCTGTGTGATGGCTGTGAAGTGCCGGGAATGTGTGTAAGGTGGTTGTCAGCAGAGCTGCCTTCTCTTTTTTTGATGAAAGCTATTTCTGCATCACTCCTTTAAGTGCACTGTAACTGGTCACAGATGAGGCAGATTCAAGGCTCACCCGATGGTGCATATTAGCCAGACGTGGCCTGATTCAAGATGGTGCCAGAGTGAGGCAATTTCTTGCAAACTGTCCCCAGCATGTCCTCTAATTATATATTTTACACTTGTTCTATGCTTACACCCTAGCTATGGCTGTAACACTATATTATGCACCCTATCCTTCTCCTACGTACTCTATGAACGGTATTTTTGGCTTCATAGTACGCAGGAAACAATACTTTTCACTATATCCCAATGCATGTGACAATAATAAATCAAGTACTTTAGCATATTGCATATCTCTACATCTGTTTTTTTTTGCTGTCTGGGATCCAGGGAAGAGAATACTCCCTAGTCATTGACAGCATCATTGTTGGCCAATCCCTTTAAAGTTACTTATTCTACCTGACCTTTTTGGCAGCACAACTCAACCAACCGATTGGGACCACCGCTTGTCCCGCTCATTGGCCAAAGTGAGGTACATCAGGCTCTGAATGAAGGTGTGCTGTGCAGTTAATGGTGGCGAACACTCTCATATTTTTCTAATAGCTGGAGTAACGTGTCTTTGGTTTTCTCATTTCTGTCTTTGCTGCTCTTTCTCATTCTTGCCGGTTCATCAATTCCAGTTCATATGCTGGCTGAACCCTTTTGTTGTGTGAGAAATTAATACTTCTGGGTGGCGTTGTAACTTTCCGGGATGTTCAGTTGCATGCCATGCTCTTTTAACCTGACACTCTGATTATCATTAATGTATTCATATAGTGAGTATCTTGACTTGTGCCAGAAGCAGCTGTGAAACAATTTCAACTGCACTTCCATCCATTCTAGTGCTTTCAGAATAATGCACTAAAGTAATGTGACGGAATTAAGGTTTCTTGCACATCTTGCAGATTGGCAGGGATGATGCATCAGTACTATTTCACGATGCCTTGATGCAATCAGACTGGCATCTGGATTCACTTTAACTAATATATTCTGAAAGGTATTAAAAATGACTGCAGTTGTATTGACCTGAATCTACTGGCGAAATATAAGGCCTGGTCCGAGTGTGACTCATAAGAACCCACACCATGTAATTAATGAACATTTACAGCTTTCACTCATGTTGATCGGACCAATCTCTCACCCCATTAATGGATTCATATTTTTACTCAGCTGGTTTAAAGGAATTACCACCATGTTAGACCAATGCTGAAATTCATGAAACTGATGTATGTAAATTTCTAATATGAAAACAAAACACCGTGTATCATTAATACTTCCATAATACAAAATTCCAACATTTTCCTGATTGATGTCAGGCTAATTAGCCTGTAGTTCCTTGTTTTCCTCTCTTGAGTAGCCGTTTTACATCTGTGAACTTCCAATTTACTGGGGCCATTCCAGAATCCAGGAAATCCTGGATAATCATAACCAATGATTTCATAGTATTATGCATGAGCCTCATTTCTGACCTTCTGGTGGAAGGAAAGTCATTGATGAAGTGGCTGAAGACGCTTGGGCTTTAGGACACTACCCTTTAAGTTTATTTATTAGTGTCACAAATATGCTCACATTAACACTGCAATGAAGTTACTGTGAAAATATCCAAAGGAATTCCTGCAGTGATGACTTGGAACTGAGATGATTGACGTCCAACAACTGCAACCATCTTCCTTTGTGCCAAGTATGACTCCATCCAATGCAGAGTTCTTTCCCCCTGCTATCCATTGACTCCAGTTTTGCTAGGGCTCCTTGAGGCCACACTGTCTAAAGCTGCCTTAATGTCAAGGGTAGTCACTCTCACCTCACCTCTGGAGTTCAACTCTTTTGAAAGAAGTCAGGGGCTTAGTCATCCTGGCAAAGCACAATCCGAAGACGAATTAACGGCAAGGTGATGGAAGTTCCTTCCATAAAGTTGGCATTCACCCGTGAAGCAGCGAGAGCACACCCATGGAGAAGTGCTCTGAACAGCAGCCTCTCACCTAGCTGTGGCTGATGCTCGTCAGTGTAATTGCTAAAAGCCTTCACAGCTTGTCAGTTTCACTCAGAAACTCTTCTTGAACCTGGTGAGTTGCTGACATGTTGGGAGAAAGGTCCCCTGGCTGTTAAAGCCTGAATGCTAAGCTAAAACAGCAGTTAAGTAACTACTGCAATATTTAAATGCCTGAACTGACAGCTGCACAAAGTGTCCACACTTGCCTTCAATATTGACCCATTGAAATCTGGAAGACCGCTTGATCATGTAGTGATCCTGACCCAGTGTCATATTTTGGGGATTTAACTTGCCCTATGCATTCAAACACACCTCCCTTGGCCTGGTAAAACTTGACACATTAATTGTGTTTTTCTCTTTTCAGAGATGCCGCTTGATCTGCTGAGTACTTACAACATTCTGTTGTTATATTAATATCCACATTGCTGTTTGCCAGATGTCGATGAGTCGGTGCAAAAATGGGCACATGTTGTTAAAGTGAGTCTAGTAGCTATATTCTACAGATTTTTTTTTGTTTTTGGATTATTTGTTCCATACAAAGAAAAATAAATGATTTTTAAATGGTCAACTCAAACTTGCGCTACACAATATTAGAACGTGAATAAAATTTGATCAAATTACCTTTCAGTTGGTCTGTTTATAATACTGTAAATTCTTACAGAAAAGTTAGACATTGACATGTACTACATTAGGAACTTTTTGACAATTTTTCTGAGGAGTTTGAAATATTTAACGAATATTGTTATTATTTTAAAGCCATCTTTGCCCGTGCATGTTTAATAATAAAGCAGGTGAAACATTGGGCTGGACATTACCAGAAATTGGGTGGGCAGGCTAGCACCATGTGAAGTATGCTGTCTGGTCAGCAATGTGGCATCAGGACACCAGCCTCCAATATCGCAGAAAGCAAGATCAAAAGCCCATTCTCCCTTTGTAATTAACCAATCTACAGCTATTGAGCTCATTGAAGAGCCAATTGCATTTACATATAGAATCATAGGGCGGAATTTTATGGCCTTGCTCATCCCGAAACTATAAAACTCTGTCTGAGGTCAACAGACATTTCCACGGTCTGTCTCTCACCCACTCCAATTCCTGTGGCAGGCAGGGTGGTAAAATTCTGGCCATAGAGTCTCTACAGTGGAACAGGAGGCAATTCAGCCCACTGAGACTGCATCGAAAACAAACCCACCCATTCCGTATCCCTGTAACCCCACATATTTACCCTGCTAATCCCTCTGATACTAAGGGACAATTTATCTCGGCCAGTCAACCTAACCCGCACATCTTTGAACTGTGGGAGGAAACTGGAGCACCCGGAGGAAACCCATGCAGACACAGGGAGAATGTGCATACCCCACACATTGCCTGCTCCACTTCAGTGGGAAAAGTATTTGACAGTGTTTTAGGCCAGATATGAGGCAATGGCTGGCACAATACTCCCAAATGTTACTATGGCTGCACAGTAGCAGCAAGGCCTGCTGTTGAAGGTGGCAGTATCTGTGTGCTGTTTGACTTCATTTGATTCCTTCTTTGAACCTGCCATAAAGGGAGATTAAGGGGAAAGTTGACCTTTATATTGGTGGTAGTGACAGACTTCCTGTTCACGGCATAAGCCCTCTCCTGCCTGAGGTGTCAAACGAGATGCCCGAGTGGGCCCTCTTCACTCTTCCGATTGGCCAATTTTTCGGCCAGGGGCAGCTAATTGGCCATTTGATGCTTGATTCGGCGAACTGAGGTGGCAGGGGCGGGAAGATGCCGACCATTCACTTTCTGTTCTGCCTCCCTCAAAACCCCCACCCACCCCCCCGTCCATCCCCCCCCATATCCACCGTCTGCCCCCACCCCCCCGTATCCACCCAACCCCCAAATCTATAAAACCTAGCCCAGTTAAAATGCTAATGAACCCCACGCTGCGGTTACCAAGATCATTGTTCTTTTAGCCTGTCTCAATAATTGAAATGCAGCTGACAACTATTTTGTTAGGAACTCCCTGTTGTTGCTCATTTAACAGGCGGACATAGGTCTTCCCGTCTGATTGTGAATAATTGGGCATAAATCAGAGGCAGAATCAGTCACTTACAGCCAGGTCCTTAAGTAGAAATGTGCATGCTGAAGCTTTACGGGAAGGGGAATTTGTAGCATTTCATTGTTTTGTGTTAATATTCCAAGACAAGTGGATTGATTGAATGGATTTGATTATAATTGTTACTTCACATGCTCATTTGTTGGGAATTAAATCAGTTTAACAATTCATATCTGGTCTCACCTAACCAAGAAGTTTTTATGTCCACATATGGGGATATATGTATGCAAACAAAATCCTACATGTATCCATTTCAGATCACAAGAAAGGTCTATTGTTACGTTTCTGTGTTACACAATATATTGATCAATGAGGGCCCACACTTCCAAACATGAAGATACTCTACCTACTTATGGGTTGACTGGAACAACATCCAAGACCCTAAACCTGTAAACAGTTGGCTAACATCACTCAGCGTAGGGGTGGGGTTTTCTAGACCCCCTCCCCCATCCTTTCCCATGGTGGGTTGAACAGCAAGAGGCAGAGCAATGTGGCAGGAGCTCAGAACTCAGCATAAAATGACAGTAGGATTTTCTGCTCCCATCTCAATGGTGGATCACATTTCTCATCAGAGACGGGTGTGAAACGGACTTGCATCCTGTTAGTGAGATTCAGGCAAAAGCCCAGCCAGAATCTCTCCCCTCTTGGTTATCCACGTCACGAACGGGAAATCACTCCGATCCAGGACAGGTTTGGACCAACTTGTTGTGGGAAAGTCGGCACTCAACATCAGAATCCTTGGGGCAGTTTGCAGAGGTGAAGATGGACAACTTTAGCGACCAGAACCTGAAACACCACTACACTGTGTGGATGGGGCATCGACCCTGTGGGCCTTCTCTACAGGCCTTCCCCAGCACTCCTCCAAATGCCAGTGACATTGGCTGATTCTGCCTCTGCCTGCCTCAAATTCGTGTCATGCTGTGACCACCAAATTGTGAGAGCCTTCCTTAACTATAATTGCTACTCAGTGAGATGAGTATCTCTGGGTTGGTGGAAGGTGCCGGTGTCTGCTGTGACACCTCTACAGGTACATTTCCATCATCACAGATGTCCACACTCCTGTCTGGGTTTGTGCTCGAATTGGAGAGGGCTTCCTCTGTCCCCTGCCTTGCCCTCTTCCTAAGGGGTACCTGTAAGTGAGAGAGGAGAGAATATGTGCCTACAAGGAGGCATCCTTGATCCTTTGGTGCCTCTGACATACATGGATCCTAACAGGCTGCAGGTGTAAGCCTTTCTCTCCATCTCTGATGGATCTGTCCCATTTCAGCCCTGTCGGCTAGCTGACTGTTTCTCCAAGTCAGTCAGGTCTTTAAATTGTGGCTGACCCCCTCTTGTTTTCTCCCTCATGGTTTAATTTTTCCTGCAGAAAGAGAGAAGATGTGATTGAGAGGAATTGGGTTCACGTGTCTTTTTCATGCTACTGGTCTTACAAATAATCCACTGGATTGCGTGCCTCAGCCATTTCCTCATTTCACGTTATTAAATCCCCCTTCTCATCCTCTAAATGTTTACTTTAGCCACTCTGTTTTATATATTTGTAGAAACTTTTGCTATCTGTTTTTAGATTATGACAGCAAACCAGCTCAGATTATATCTTACTTTTCTTCATAGCTTTTTTCATGGCTTTCTGTTGACCTTTAAAGATTTCCCAATCCTCTAGTTCCCATTAATCTTTTATACTGTGTGAGTATTTTCTTTCAATTTGATACCCTCCTTTATTTCCTTAGATTTCCATGGCTGACTATTCCTCTTTCTACAGTCCTTCCTTATCACTGGTATATACTTTTGCTGAGCACTGTGAAAAACTGCTTTGAAAATCCTCCACTGTTCCTCAACTGTCCCACCATAAAGTTTTTGCTCCCAGTCCACCTTAGCCAACTCCTCCTTCACCCCATTATAGTCTCCTTTGTTTAAGCACAAGACATTGGTATTGGATTTTATCTTCTCACGCTCCATCTGTATTTTAAATTCAATCAAATCCCTCCTTCCGAGAGGATCCCTAACTGTGAGATCATCTCTTTAAACAGTGTGAGGGTAAGTTGCTGTCCGGGTGCTTTTTAAATATGGCACATGTATATGATAGCAGAATGTGGATCCAGCCCCTCCAGCTGCAAAAAAACACTGGGAATCCCCCCGAATGCCTCATTAATAAGGCCAGGCTTGCAATATATGGTGCAAATTCCCAGTGACCTGTGTGATGCAGAGGGACCTCGGGGTCCTTGTGCATGAGTCGCAAAAACCCAGCTTGCAGGTGCAGCAGGTGGTCAGGAAGGCGAATGGGATGCTGGCCTTCATAGCGAGGGGGATTGAATATAAAAGTAGGGAGGTCTTGCTGCGGCTGTATAGGGCATTGGTGAGGCCGCAGCTGGAGTACTGTGTGCAGTTTTGGGCGCCGTACTTACGCAAGGATATTTTGGCCTTGGAGGGAGTGCAGAGGAGGTTTACTAGGCTGATACCGGAGTTGAGGGGGTTGAGCTATGAGGAGAGGCTGAATAAATTAGGCTTGTACTCGTTAGAGTTTAGAAGAATGAGAGGAGATCTCATTGGGACGTATAAGATGATTGGGATGGATAGGATAGAGGTGGAAAGACTCTTCCCGCTCAAAAAAGACAATAGGACTAGGGGGCACAGCCTCAAGATAAAAAGGGGGCGGTTTAGAACGGAGTTGAGGAGGAACTTCTTCACTCAAAGGGTGGTGAATCTCTGGAATTCTCTGCCCGTTGAAGTGGTGGAGGCTGCCCCGCTAAATATTTTTAAGACGCGGGTTGATGGGTTTTTGATAAGAGAGGGGATTAAGGGTTATGGGGAGAGGGCGGGAAAGTGGAACTGAGCAGCGACAGATCAGCCATGATCTTATTGAATGGCGGGGCAGGCTCAAGGGGCTAGATGGCCTACTCCTGCTCCTATTTCTTATGTTCTTATGTTCTTATGGCAAACACACCCTGTCCTCACTCCTCCCCACCATGGGACTTAGTCCTGGAAGGGAAACTTCTGCCCACAACGTTACACATCACCGGCGGAAGATTCCACTCCCACTGAGGTCAGTGGACTTCAGAATAGCCACCGCATTTTCCAGACCTGTCCCCTCCACGATGGACCAATACAATTCAGTCCACAGGGTGAAATTTTCTGACATTTCGTCGAAGTGTTGGCTCGGGTGAGAAAACCAGTATGCAACTCCCTGGCTAATCAGCCAGCTTTTCCTGGTAGGTAATGCAGCACTTGGAGTAAAAATGTGCTGCAGGGTTCCTGACACTGGCGAGGCCTGATAGAACAGACAATGCACAACCTCCACAAAGATCAGGTCCCATTTCTAAAAGGTGCCTCAATCTGCACTAAAAAAAGTTACTCCCCCCTCCCCATTACAGATACAGTGACCACCCCCCCCCTCACATGCACTGGGGAACAACCACCTGCCTATGGATAAGGGGAGCTCGCACACAATTTCTGGGGCAACCCCCCCTCCCCCGGCCTCTCCCGCCATGGAACACCTCCACACACAAAGCACCAGGCAAACTCTCGCCCACACAAGCAGCAGGGCAATTCCTTCCCCCTCCCATGGATAAGGGGAACCCTTTCCCCACACACAAAGCACCAGGCAAACCCTCCCCCACAGTAGCAGTGGGCTAACCACCCAGCCACCTCCACATAAGGGGAACCTTCCATGGAGCTCCCCAGAAGGCCCCTCTCAGCATTGACCCCATCACAGTCATAGCAGGAGGCAGTGTCAATGGTGATGTCAGGAGCAGTGTCTGAGGACACTGCCAGGAGAAGTGCCAGGGTGACAGGGTAGTGTCAGGGCACTTCCCAGGCTTGTCCCTCTAGCAGGTTTCCTTTGTCTGCTTCGCACTTTTAAATACCTGTTGTAAGTGGGGAGTTCTAAATGTGGGTGCAGCATGTGGTGAGGAAGCTTGCTAACTGTATTAAAATTTATTGAAATGAGGTTCCTGCCCTTTTTGGGCTGGAATCTTGTTACGTCACCAATAAGGAGCAGGGGGGAAAAAAAATCAGAAAATGATCTCTTGTCGGCAGGAATCTTATTTGTGATTCTTGTGCGATTTGCATCTACATCGCCCTTTGCGCTCATGGTAAATGCAGGCGCAGAATCACCCCCAAAGCCAGTTCATGGGTATTGAGAGGACAGTTTATCTGGGCTGCTAGGATTTATGAATCTGTATTGTATATGCTGCAGAGGGATAGGATGGGTTAACATTTTTGTATTTATTTAATAGTTCATTAGGGATAAAGATAATTATAATAACCACAAGTTGCATAATCAGGAAATGTTCCAGCCAGAAATTTGTCTGAAATGTGGACCAATTTAATAGTTTTATACATTTGCCAATTTGGGAAAGAAGACTTATTAAAATGTAGGCACCAACAAGCTAATTTCCTCCCTGTCTTTATGTTATTAGCCCCTTGAGACATATCTCTATGCCGTGTTAAACAGAGGAAATCATCTAAAAGGAGATTAGTCCCCATTATGGTTAAATGGTGTTACTTTAATCTTAACTGGAATGTTATTTTTAACCAACTGTTCCTCCTGAGTGATATTCTAAGTGATAATTAAACATAAACTTGTTCTGCCCAGTGTTTGATATAAAAATCAAAAAAACACAAAGGCACAGATATTTCAGATTGGAGAGGGCTTATCCAGCATCTATACTATCAAGTCTTAGGTTATTGAATTAAGATAGTGACAAAGCAGGAAGACTGCATAACTTCAAAGCCTACATAGACTTAATGGCTGGAATTTTACCATCCCACCTGCCATGGGAATTGGAGCGGGCAAGGGGCGGACCATAGAAGGGTCTGTTGACCTCAGGCGGGATTTTATGGTTTTGGGATGAGCGAGGCTGTAATTTCCCACCCAATATTTCTGGAGACCCACTCCATCCCAAATGCTGGGGAATGTGTTGCGTGTAGAGGATCAGCTGACAACTTCATTTATGGTGTTACCTGGATGCTTGCTCCACCTTCCATGCCAACCTTATGGCCCCTGATATTGTCTGTGCTAACCGATGGCACCACAATGCTCTTTCACCCAGTAAGTCCTATGTACAGAACTACTGAACCCTATAGTTAGCGTGAGTGAAAAAGCTTTGAAAACGATTATTCTTAAATGCTCTATAAAAGTATCATCCAGGCCTTTTAAGGTATCATACTAGAAACCTCTAAATCTAGTGTGAAATAAACATTATGTAATTGGCAGAGTAGATCAAAGAGGAAGAACAGTCAATCAATAATGTTTTCCCTAGGAGGGCAGCTGTTTCACTAGAGTAATAGATGTCAGGACTTTCAGCCAAGCCTCATTATGTATTTGTATACAGAAGTAATGATTTGCTTATGTAGTAGCTGTAGCAGGTGCTTGGGGCAGCGTAGGGCTTTCATGCTCCAGTGATGGCCCTTACTGGTACAGATATCGCAGGTCAGGATTAAAAAGTCACCCATTCTGGTCTAACTCTTGGGATTGTGACCCATAATGTTTTGGGGGTAATTACCTTTTACAGCTGCAAGTAATTCTTTGGATGGTAACCTTGCAAGTGTTGGGATCAATTTAAAGAAAGGAAATATCTTCATTGAAGACTAGGCAGCACGGTGGTTGGCACCGCTGCCTCACAGTGCCAGGGAGCTGGACTCGATTCCCAGCTTGGGTGACTGTCCGTGTGAAGTTTGCACATTCTCCCTGTGTCTGCATGGGTTTTGTCTGGGTGCTCCAGTTTCCTCCCACAGTCCACAGGTTGATTGGCCACGCTAAATTGACCCTTAGTGTCAGGGGGACTAGCTAGGGTAAATGCATGGGGATATGGAGATAGGGCCCGGGTGAGATTGTGGTCTGTGCAGACACCAAGGGCCGAATGGCCTCTTTCTGCGCTGTAGGATTCTATGGTTCCATGAAGACATGTTGGCAATTGTCTGTTGCACCTTGTTTTTCAAATTTGATAAACCTGCCATCAATAGCGGTTTTTGCTCATTACACTTCGAATCCCAGGCCGGACACGCTCCTTTCTTTCCAACACGTCATTTTCCATAGCATTTGTATGAGATTTACAGAATTATTTATAGCTCTCGCTAGGTTTATGACCACAAAATTGCTCCTTCTCACTTAAAACAGTCTCTTGCCTTTTCTCTGCTCAGAATGCTTCAAACTGAAATCCATTAAGTATTTTCAAAATCTCTCTGCCCATACAGGTAATTGCTGGAGAGGTTCTGACATCTTTTGACTGCTTAATGAAACCTGATGCAATCTTGTCATTTTCCTACTTGCTGTTAAAGCTTTTCCAATTGCTGGCGAAAATTACCTGCCATCTTTAGTTTCGCTAGAACTGGCGCATTTTGAATAATAGGCTCTTCACAGTGCTTAACATTTTAATGTTCTGTTTCAGAATGACTATCCCACTGATGCAGTCACATTGAGCGGACTACAGTTAAGCAAAAAAAAATCAGATCTACATTCTAATCGGTTTATAAGGCTGGATAGTTCGCCGAAAGCACAAATTGCTTTAGAAGCTGTTTTACTGGCTCCCAGCACCCGTGATCTTTTTTCTGTCTCTCTCTTTCAAACACTCCAGTCGATTCAGAGTGAATTGCTTCCCGTTTGATACCCTGTGGCATTTGTTTTGGTCAGTTTACAATAAGCAAATATAAGCGGAGCGCCAAAACTTGTGTGACTGAAGATCCACGGGCACGCCGTCATGTCATAAATGCCAGGATGTGCCCGCCACCTTGATACTGACCCCATCGACATTTTTAAGCACCACGGGCTGGGATTTTCCGGCCCGGATATCGGCAAAGGCAAGTATCAGACAGGAAAAGCGGCGCTGAGGCCGTCAACAGCAATGGTGGCTTTCTCTGCCATATAGTCCAGGACTGGGAGAAAGGTAGCTATCACCCCCACCCCCCGCCTGCAGCTTAGTAACGCAACAACACAGGGACTATTTTTAAAGGATGCTCCAGCACACAGAGAACAAACCAGTTTAACCCCCAGCATCCTTGGCACTGTCCAGGCACCTCCTGGTGTCAGGGGACTGCCAGGGTACCACTTGGGCATGAGCCTCTTTACCCTTGAATGCCGCACTCACCCAAGCTCCCCTGGATGGTCTGCTTACCAGGTGTGTGCCTTCGGAGATCAGTCGGGCTTTACACCCTAGCCGGATGTTTTGATGGGGGGGAGGTGGGGGACAATGATTCCAGAATACTGGCCTGATAGTGACATGAAAAGATATTCAAATGAGGTCCCTGATGTTGAACAGGGGGAGAGGACAATCGCATCATGTGTTCACGCTGATGTCAAACGTGACTTTGCACTTCTCGCCACAGTCCCGTAGCAAGTCTGCCTGGCATGGAAAGGAGCGGAAAATCTCAGTCATAATGAGGCTACTGATTTTCAATAACCCAGGCAGGAACCCCTGCATCCAAAACCGTTGCACACTGTGGCAGAATTAACCCAGCTCCCCGTCCCCAACAGAAAGAAGCTGGAATTTCTAAGGGAGGAGGGAATCTAAAGGATGTCAGGCCATGATTCAGGTCTGGAATCTGAGAGGGGCTCTGACTCAACGCTCAGTGGGCTGGGCTCATAAAGGCTCCATCATTGGGTGCCAAGCCTTCAGTTGCCTCGGCTCACTCCCTACTTCACTTTTTCCCTTTAAGACACTCTTTGACCGTACTGTTGACCCAATACCTTCTCAGGTGGCTCTATTAACTGTTTTATACTGTTTTTGTGAAGGACCTCAGGATGTTTCATACTGTTAAAGGTGCTATATAAACTTAAGTTGTTGTTGATGGTTTTACTTAGCATACCAGCTCACCAATGCTTCACAAGTTTAAATTTATTTCTTAGTGTCACAAGTAGACTTACATTAACACTGCAATGAAGTTACTGTGAAAATCCCCTAGTCACCACACTCCAGCACCTGTTCAGGTACACTGAAGGAGGTTTTAGCACAGCCAATGCACTGAATCAGCACATCTTTCAGACTGTGGCAGGAAACTGGAGCACCCAGAGGAAACCCATGCAGACATGGGAAGAATGTGCAGAATCTGACAGACAGTGACCCAAGCCAGGAATTGAACCCGGGTCCCTGGTGCTGTGAGGCAGCACTGTTAACCATTATGCCACCTTGCCACTAAGATCAGGAACACTTAACAGCACTGTTAACCATGCCAGCCAGGCTCCTACACTGCTGACTCCTCAGAAATTCTCAGGGAAAGCCAGAACCCAGTGCACACTGGAAAATCCTTGAAAGCGCTGCAATTATTTCCATCCCATGGTCTGTATTCAACAGCCAACTTCAAACACAACATCCATCTCTCAATCGCACTAACATTTCCAGGTTAGAGGGAATATAACAATCCATGCAGCAGTTCAGGATTCTCCACAGAATGGCTTTGGGGAAATAAAGAGTTACCTGAAACATTGTGTTGCAAAAGCAAGTCTATTCCTATTGCAAGTTAAAGAAAATGGAGTTCTTTGATGGTAAGTGCTTAAGATGCTAATGAGCATCTGCTGTTTCCTGATAGACTATAAATAAACAAGCTTGTCTCCATTTTTGACCCAACAATCCAATGCTTAACACCATGATTCAGTTGACTCTGTTCTGAGGTTCAATCAATATGTACAGTTCATCTACATATAAATAAAACATTTTTGCCCAATTTTTCAGTCAATCATCTGTTCCAAAATGTAAAGTTGTTTATTTTGGAAGGGAGAGCAAAAGAACAGAGTATTATTTAATCGAAAAAACTGCAGGAAGCTACAACACAAAAGGGACTTGGGGGTATTTGGACACCAAACATAGAAAGCTAGCACACAGGTGCAACAGGTAATCAGGAAGGCTAATGGAACGTTGGTCCTTATTTCAAGCGGGCTGGAGAAGTATAAGAGTAAAGGAGTCTTGCTGCAACTGTACAAGCTACTGGTCAGACCATCTCTGGGGTAATGTGAGCAGTTCAGCCCCTTTATTTAAAGAAAGATGATTTCATTGAAGGCAGTTCAGAGGTGGTTTGCTAGGATGATCCCCGGTATGGAGGGATTGTGTTATGAGGAAAGCTTAAACATGTCAGGACTCTACTCATTGCAATTTAGAAGAATGAGAGGTGATCTGGTTGAAACATGCATGGAGTTTGGCAGAGTAAATGCCGAGAGAATATTTCCTCTCAATGGAATCTCGGACTGGAGCGCATATTCTCGGAATAAAGGGGCACCAATTTAAGACTGAGATGAACGTTGAAAGTCTTTGAAATTACTTTGTCACAGAGAGCTGAGGGGGTAGAGACCTTGTGTCTATTTAAGGCTGAGATAGATAAATAGATTTTGGATCAGTGACAGGGAAAGGGCAGGAAAGTGGACGTGAGGAATGTTGAATCACCCTTGATCCGATTGTCTAGCGGAGCAGGCCCAAGGAGTCATCCGGCCTGTTCCTATTTCATATGGTCTTTTGGCCTTTCCTCCTACACCCTGGGTTAAATCTGATTTGTCAGAATTCTCCTGGAGTTCAAATATACTTGCATGGCATTCATGTTAAAATGCCAGAAAAGATGATATTGTAGATGCAGAAATGAGTCCCTGTAGTGTATGATGCATCAAAAAGGAGCAGTTTAGGATGACACTGGGAATCCATTAGAGCAGAATTTCCTCAGAGCATTTCCCGGGCACATTTCAGGTGTCCCCTGCTCGCTTGATGAGTTGATGCCAGGGTTGGTAGGGGTGGCGGGACATGCAATTGTCTTAAATAACTGTTGTGTACATATCCACATTGTATACCACTGTTCGAGTTGAACACTGCATTTCCTCACAAATAGATCAAACCCGCTGTTAATCGTACAGCCAAGAAAATCACAAAATAGGTAAGTTATATTATCTGATTTTTCTTTTTTTTGAAAAGCAGGCAAATGTGTGCAGGAATATAAATCATCAGTGGATAAATGAGAGTTGATGTCGAGATTGGACATATTCTAATTGAAGGGTAGAATGTCCTCGAGGGAATGAATGGCCTACTCCTGTTCTTCTCTAACTAATGTGCTACAGAAGACATCACCCTGGGCAGAACTGACACAGGCCGTAGACCAGCTCCCACTTAGTTAAACACTGCAGAAGGGAAGTTACTCCGAGAAGTATAAATACCGTACATGATTAATGCTACACATCAGTCCAGCCTACCAGCTGCTGGCCCTGATAATCATAAAATGTCCGTTATGTGGCCGTGCTAATTAGCTGAAATATTTTTCAGGGAAATGACCCAGATTTTCAGAATGATGGAGAGCCCCTCTGTCATGGCAAAAATAGCAGGGACTGCCCGGAAAACACAAGTCCTGCTCTCCAACATGACACTCAAGAGTTTTTACAGGGTTGGGAATGGGGAGAGGTGGCTTTCACATGCACTCAATTTAAGCTTGTCACTTAAATCATAGCCACCTTCCACTCTGAGTCGGATTTTGGTAGTTTGATTGTGTACAATCCAAAATAAACCTGGTGTGAGCTGGTATGAACTTGGAATATTTCATTGGATAGCCAGGAGGACCCTCGGAGAGAGAGGATTCCCCGTCCAATTCTTCAAAATGTCACTCACACCCCAGATGAGACACAAAACAAAGTCCGACTGTCTTCCCTTCACCCGAGGGAGGCTGAGGTTCCTGGTCTGACAGGGCATTTAGGTTGCCCCAATTGACATGTGCACCCAGGTACCAGGAGGAACTTTGTGCTGGGGAAGGGGCATAGTGATTCGAGCAAAGAAGCATGGAAAATGGACGGGGCGCCTTCCACATGAAGACCATAAAGAGAGGCTTAGTCACCAAGAACTGGCAGAGGCCAGAGAGGGCAGTAGGTCAGGAGAGAGTGGTCCATGAGGAGCCCATAACCATGCAACAATAGTCTTTGAATGAACTTGCACACCATCCATTCCAGCCAACAGTCCAGTTTCTGATGTGGACATTGTATGTCACACTCCTGACTGCCATATACCTCTGCTTACCGCACAAAGTACATCTTGTGACATCTGGAACGTAAATGCAACCAAAGTGATGGGGCAGCACGGTGACGCAGTGATTAGCACTGCTGTCTCACAGGGCCAGAGACCTAGGTTCGATTCTCGACTTGGGTCACTGTCTGTGTGGAGTCTGGACGTTCTCCCTGTGTCTGTGTGGGTTTCTTCCTGATATTCCAGTTTCCTCCCACAGTCCAAAAGACACGTTCATTAGGTGCATTGGCCATGCTAAATTCTCCCTCAGTGTATCCAAATAGGTGCTGGAGTGTGGCGACTAGGAGATTTTCATAGTTACTTCACTGCAGTGTTAATGCAAGCCTAACAGTGACACTAACAAATAAACTTTAAACTTTAAAGCAGGCGATCTGGAAAATACATGGTGTCTCACGCTGCGATGCCTACACCTATACCAATGTGTAATGCTACAGTGCAGATAAATGCCTTGCACCCAGCTTATTCATGCTTGAGCTGCATCTGCTACTCAGAATCTTCTCTGAGTCTGATCATTTAACCTCCTTTAAAGTCAAGCTTGAATGGATAATAAAAGATACAAGGAGCAGTTTAGTTCCAGAGCCTTTCAACACTGCAATCTTATGTAATACAGCAGAGAAGGAAGAAGCCTTCCAAGGTCTCACAGATCAGCTGACAATCCTGATCCTGTTGATGTCAATCAAGATAGACCTCAACATGTGGCACTAGTTACTGATAAGAACAGCCTTCACAATATTACCTTTCATTTTGAGCACTCCAGTGTACAAACACACAATCACTGGATAGGGCCTGGGTAAGATGCTTTGTTGGTGGGTCAGTGCAGCCTCCATGGGCCAAATGGCCTCCTTCTGCACTGTAGAGATTCTATGAAAACATGAAAGTACTGGTCAGAAAAGTGTGAGGAAGCTGAACGCATCCTTTCCCCCAAGGGCCTCCTCCGTGTGATATTCTATCATAAGCCATTCAGGTTACAGAGTTCTCATTCGCTTTTGTATGCTTACATACACTCACCATTTTCACCACATCGTCAATGATTGTTGGTGAGGTTTGCTGGAGAGAATGGTTTTGTGCAAATGCTTGGTGCCATGCATGTTATGGCTGTAGCTCTAAGATTATACGCTGTCCTCTTAGTCATGACATTGCAGCTGTGAGGGTGCTGGTCAAGGGCCAACGCTTTGGACGCAGGCTGATAAATGGGCTGCAAGACGGCAAATGGATAGAATAATGAGCATGACACAGTGTACGTAATTCATCCACCCACTGAGTTTTGGCAGCTAACGATGTGACTGTTGTTACGTATTTTAAACAAATGCTTCTCTGTCCAGTGTGTCACACGATTACACGGTGACATCATCAGAGGCATTTGGGAAATTTTCTCTCTCTTCCATTTTGGACTGCTAGCAGGCAAAACCTATCTAATAAAGCTCCATGAACTGATTAGGTAACCCACCGTGTGGCAACCTTTTCATTCCTTAGTCTTTTGCTGTTGAAGTGATCCGACCACTTTAGTATATAACAACTGCATAATTTCTGCACCAGTTAGTGGTCCTTTCTGAAGGCCCATTTTTTAACAGCACCAGGGTTGTCTGACCTGCACTGGGCCTGCCTCCATCTACCTCCTACTTCGGAGTTCATCTGCCCTGACTCCTCTTCTAACCCAAACCCTGGACCAAAAAAAATCAGAAATTTGGACACACCTTTTTAAGAAGTCAGATTTGTGGAACAGGGAATTCTTGGAATCCATAGAATCCGGTTAGTGCAGAAGGTGGCCATTTGGCTCATCAAGCCTCTACTGACAACAATTCCACCCACGCCCTTTCCGTTAAACCCCACGTATTACTCTTGTAAACCTTCTGACACCAAGGGACAATTTAGCATGGAAAATCAACCTAATTGGCACATCAGGGTGACACCAGGGCAGCATGGTGGCACAGTGATGAGCATTGCTGCCTCAGTGCCAGGGACCTGGGCTTGATTCCTGGCTTGGTTCACTGTCTATGTAGAGTCTGCACTTTCTCCAGTGTCTGCATGGATTTCCTCTGGATGCCCCAGCTTCTTCCCACAGTCCAAAGGTGTGCAGGTTAGGTTGACTGGCTATGCTAATTTGACCCTAATATCAGGGGGATTAGCAGTATAAATGTGTGGGGTTACAGGAACAGGACCGGGGTGGGGTTGTGTTTGGCACTGACTTGATGGCTGAATGGTCTCCTTTAGCACAGTAGGCATTCTATGATATTTGGAGTGTGGGGGGAAACAGGAGAACCCAGAGGAAACCCATGCAGACACAGGGAGAATGTGCAAACTCAGTGACCTGAGACCAGAATTGAACCTGGGTCCCTGGTGCTATGAGGCAGCAGTGCTAATCACTGTGCCATTTTTTTCCCAAGCCCCATCTCCATCTCTGCATACCCAACCTAGGAGCAAAACTCTGGATTTTAGACTTTGCCAATATTAAGAGGGGTCCAAAAACCTTCCTTGATTGCAAAAAGTTGTATTTTGTTCGAGGGGTGATCCTCTTTGCTGTGTAAATTAAACATCTAAAGGGTAAAAGACTAACTGTTATGATATAATAACTCCACCGTAAGATTTCTGACTATATTGAAAAGAATGCCAGGATCAATTCATCATAACAGGTTTCCTCATGAGGAAATGCCTAATGGCTATTAGTGTTTACAAAATATGTCAATTATATCTGGATCTGTCTCAAGCATGATACAAGTCATCTGGCAATTACGCAGACTAAGTGTTATGTTGCTCCTTGTGAAAATGATATAGCGTAACACATCACAACATTACTGTCCCTGAAGGCATCGGAATTCTGTCAGTACCAACATAATTCAGCATTTAGAAGAGGTAAATTACTCAAGCTCATTCAATAACCATAGTTTACCTCGGATATCAAGGGAATTAATCAGGAATAATCACTGTTGTTCTCTTTTGTACTTTTGTCTGGGAGGCCATACCTATATTTGCTGATTGTGCAGATGACACAAGTAGTTTAAACAATCAGCATATTCTAACAGAGCCTGGCCCTCGGGAATTGTGAAATTGCTCTATTCTGATTACAGCATCATTGATTAGTGTGCCAATCTAGTACTTTCACTATCTTACACTGTGATCTTCTGATATAGCAAACTCTACAACAATGAAGGTTACCTAGAAGATGATGAGATTCTGATTGCTCCGTGCATCAGTCTAAATAGATCACTCCCAATTGTGTCTTTTCAATCTTACATCTTTGCCATATTTGACTATAAATACCACCTGGAACTGCTCACAACATAGATCATACTTATGAACAATTGGACAGACTTTCCTCTTTTTGCATCTGGATTACCTCAGCTTGATTTTTCTAAAAGTGCCACACTGACTATTGGCATGATCAGTGACTGGAAATCAGTCTTATGACATTAGAAATAATATTTAACTCCTGGATAGGGCATCAGTTTCAAACTTACACACTCTAGGCATTCATAAAGTCTGTGTAAAGGGGCAGTAAGTTTTCACATTATTACAAAAAGAGGGCAGGAATTTGGCAGCCCCTGCCCCACCCGCTGCAAAGCCACTTGGGGACAGCTGAATCATGTTAAGGTTCAGTGAGATGAGAGTGCCATGTAGAAGCTGCAATGCATCTCAATATTCTTGGAGGCTGCAAAGTTGGCCAGTTGGCATGTCAAGCCTTGAGTTCTGGCGAAGGGTCATCTTGACTCAAAGCATTGTTTCTATTCTCTCTCAGATGCTGTCAGACCTGCTGAGATTTTCCAGCATTTTCTGTTTTTGTTGAAGTCAAGCCTTTTGGTGAATGGTCTTGAGTGGAATAGGAGCACCTTTGAGTTGTGGTTCTCATCGAAATTCCCATCTGGTACAACCGGGTCAAGTGTGTAGTGTGTGCCCTCCTCTCGTCATCATAACAGCAATAGGGCTCCTACAACCAGCATAGCACCTACGTTTTACATATTTACTCAGCCTGTTTTGGGGTGAGAATAACGCTAGGTGTTCATTTCAAATCCTGCTTGAATATTGAATCGGAGCATCAAAGGTAAAAGCAAAACACTGCAGATGCTGGAATTTAAAACAAAACAGAAAATGCTGGAAAATCTCAGCAGGAGCTCAATCTTTTCTCCTTAGAGAGACGAAGGATAAGAGGTGACCTGATAGAGGTGTATAAGATGATGAGAGGTATTGATCAGCTGGATTCCCAGAGGCTTTTTCCCAGGGCTGAAATGGCTGCCACAAGAGGACACAGGTTTAAGGTGCTGGGGAGTAGGTACAGAGGAGATGCCAGGATAAGTATTTCACTCAGAGGATGGTGAGTGAGTGGAATCGGCTGCCGTCGGTGGTGGTGGAGGCAAATTTGATAGGGTCTTTTAAGAGACTTCCGGATGAGTACATGGGACTTAATAGGATTGAGGGTTATAGGTAAGCCTAGTAGGTAGAGATAAGATTGGCACAACTTGTGGGCTGAAGGGCCTGGTTGTGCTGTAGTTTTTCTATGTTCTATGATTCTAGGCCTGACAGCATCTGTGGAGAGAGAATAGAGCCAACGTTGCGGGTCTAGATGACTGGTCCCCAAAGGTTGTCCGAGGTGTCTGCTTGATTTTTTTCTGTCAGTCTCCCATTTTCAGGATGGGGGAATGCAGTTGAAAATCAACCCCCCTCCGACACACACACACACACACACACACACACACACACACACACACACACACACACACACACACACACACACACACACACACACACACACACACACACACACACACACACACACAACCCCGCAACCCCCCCCCCCCCCCCCCCCCCCCGCCATGATATCCCTTATTCACAGCTTACTCAGAATCTTCTATTAATGACTGTTCTGTCTCGGCTGTTTAGTACAATCCAGCAATGTACTTCACTGATAAGTGATTGACGTCTTGTACTCCAGAACCTACAAACAATTGGAACTGTTCATCCATTCTCATCTGTATTCAGTCAATAAATCTTTGCTAATGATTGCTTTTTTTATTAGTTTTGTAGACTAAAGAATGTAAAGAAGTGATAAATATGAGCCTTGAATTCTACTCGGAGATATCACACCGCAATAATCCTCATTATCATTGTATAATTGTTAAAATGAATGCTGAGCCAATATTGAGTTAGCGTGCACCACTGCCACTCATCTCACCCACGTGAAATAGGCACATCGCTGTATAATGGACCTGGTCATATTTAAAGCTGTTATTGCTGAGGTGTACCTTTTTGAACTGAAGCATCTTTCTGCTATTGCATTCCGATATACTTATACTGTTCAACCATTTTTACTGAAGACTGCAGTTTGTCAGGCCATTCTTAATGCTGCTACAGTCTGGAAAACAAAACTGGGAGAATGGCAATATCTTTGACTGTTTCCATAACGCTGCTTCTCTCCCTGTTTCCAGGTGAACTGGTCCCATTCTTTCTTCATATCCCTGTAACTTTTTTCTCCTTCTAACTGCTTACCCAACGCCATTTCAAAAACTTTTACTGAATCTGTTTCCACCAACTGGTCAGGGAAAGCTTTCCAACCATTCATTGCAAATAAAGAAATGTCTCCTCATCTTGCCTCTGTTCTTTAAAATTTGTGTCCTCTGGTTCTCATGGGCAACAGGGTGGCATGGTGGTTAGCACTGCTGCCTCACAGTGCCAGGGACACTGGGTTCAAGTCTGGCCTCAGGTCACTGTCTGTGTGGAGTTTGCACATTCTCCTCGTGCCTGTGTGGGTTTCTTCCGGGTGCTCCGGTTTCCTCCCACAGTCCAAAGAATTGGGGGTTTGGTTGTTGGGCCATGCTAAACTGACCCTAGCATCAGGGGAATTAGTCGGGTAAATATATGAAGTTGCGGGAATAGGACCTGGTTGGGATTGAGGTCAATAAAGACTTGATGAGCCAAATGGCCTCCTCCTGCACTGTAGGGATTCTATGATTCTATGAACCCTTCAGCTGTTGGGAACAGTTTATCTTTATTTTCTCTATCTAGACATTTAAGTCTTTAATATATATTTCAAATCTCCTCAAAGCCTTTACTTCTCAAAAGGAGAACAACCCTTGCATCTGTAGCTATGATGCCTCATTCCTGGAACCACTCGAGTAAAGCTCTGTGTAGCCTCTCCAAATTCTTAACGTCCTTTCTGAAGTGGGATGCCCAGAATTGGACGCAATGCTATGGGTGAAGCAAACTGGTGTTTTGTATCGCTTTGGAATAACTGTCTGAATTTTGCACTCGGTTTACCCCACTCTCACTAAACTGCCAACCTCCTTTAACTGATCCCCATGCTAGCTGAAATAGTTTAAAATTTCACTGTCTTCAAGTACTGCCCCTTCCACATTCTAATCTCCTCTCCTAAACAAAACCACTCTCACTCCCGCTGTCCCTGCAAATTATCACTCTATCACCAATGTCCTCTGAACATGTTGCTGGCTCCAGTGCCCATCCTTCGTGCAAATCCATTTTCAAATCTCTCCGGTTAGGATTCCACCACATCCATCTCACTGAAACACATTCTAGGCACGTCACAATGACATCCTTCGTGACTGTGACTAAAATGTATGTCTGGCCTGTATTTTCTTGTAACTTCTGACATGGCCCCACCAATACATTCTTTCTCTAAATCATTTTTGCTACCACCCAGCTCAATGAGATTTCCCTCCCTTGATCCCAGTTTTATCAATTTGATCATGGCCACAATCTTTCGAGCAATGGCTTCTCTTCCCACTTCTATACATGCCTACCTCCATATGTATGTCAATTAAGCTAACCCAAATCTCACCATACCCCCACCTTATAGAATGATAGAATCCCTACGGCTATTGAGCCCATTGAGTCTGCACTGACTCTCTGACAGAATACCTTACCCAGGCCCTCTCCCCCACCCTATTCTTGTAACCGCACACATTGCCCTTGGCTAATCCGATGACACATCTTGGGACACTAAGGGGCAATTAGCATGGTCAATCAACCTTCACCTCCTGCTGTGCTGCCAACCTCCTCATTTGAGATCCAGTCTTAAAGAAGCTATAACGTCCTCCAGTTGAGTATGTTGAAAAACCAGCGTTTCAGCTCACTTGTTGTCTACACAGAATCAAACTGCAATCTCTATTCAACCTCGAGCTGAGCTTTCCATCACAAAGAGCCAAACTGATAAGACATTGGATAAATTAGACATGGTATCAATTTTCTGACCAACTATGACACAGCTTCTGAAAGGAATGCAATGTATTTCCATCCATAAAACAATGGTCTGGGTTCCACTGCTTAGGTTCAATAAATGTTCCAATAGCACAAACCATCCACATGTATGATAAAACAGCAGCAATCACCTAAGGATTGCTTCCTTTTAAACACAGAGCTATATTTACTTAGTGCTGGGAACTGTTCCAGAGAGGGCTCTCAAGTTGCAGGTTTTGAATTGAAGTCCATTCAAACACAATCAACAGTTACCTCCAAGAGCTGGGTGTCCAGATCAGTCAAAGGGCACTGTACAGTGCTATCAAATTAATATATTTAAAAGAAAATCATCCATAATTTCAAAATATAATTTAAATTGCTTGGAATATACTGGATGCTATTTGAATGTAACAGCAAGTTTCATTTTGTAGGCCTAAATAGGTAAGGGATGTGAAAGGCCAATACTGAATCAAATTTGATCCCTTTGTAAATTACAGAAACTGCTTGAGTTCTTGGCATACACGACAATTAATTAAAACCTAAAAGAATTAATCAGAGGTGTAGACTCATGGTTACATTTTGTTTTCCCAGTGCCTCATGTTGTATCCATTGCTTTAACACCTCCACTTGCTGCATGTGTGTTCGTACACATTCACACCAACCCAACCAATCCTATGCAAGTGTTCAATTGTTGGACAGCACTCCAGACCAATGTAAAGCTGAAGCATTGTACTAATCAAGCCAGATCTCCCACCCTCTCTGTGGTGCTTTGGTTCTTGTACCCATTTGCTCATCACTGGCCGAGGACATAAGCTGGAGGTAACAGGAAATTAGAGCTTATGGTAATGCAGGATATCAAGATCTTATATAAACATAGAGGACCTGGGTCCCTCTAGGGCACACTGTTAAATACAATTTGCACCCCTTATTCTTGGGCCCTGTTTAATTGTACATATGGGGCTCATTGCTGATTATTAGTCTAGTGTTTGCTGGTTCCTGGGCTGATGGTGCCTCTCTGGGAAGTGTTGTTGCTATGATAATTGTTGCTGCTGATTCTTGCATGTGTGTGGAGCAATTGATTTCTGGGATGGATGGTCATTCTGTTCCTTGCTCTGTTGGAAAAATTAACTCTTCCTCGTGAGCCGTCTGCTGTGGAGGGGCAGCTGTTCATCTGTGTCTGCAATTGGAGTGATACAAGGGGCTGGGATTCTCAGAGCAACAGGACCCCATCGGGACAATAGAATAATTGACCTACTCAGGGGTCTGCTTTGCACAGGGCTCGGTATACAAGCTCCACCTAAATGGTTAATTACCAATCCCCAACGAGTCCTACAGGGAAGTCAATCAGTGATTCCTGATGCAAGTCATAGGGATTATCCCACTCTGTATACCCAACACTCTTTTATAGTGACAGGAATGACCTTGATGGTTTAAATTCACCCTTTAATCATGATTTTTTGGAGGGTTGCACCTTGTTGTTCAAATCCAGCAAACTAAGCAAAATGCTCTCTCATTGGATTTAATGCCTTTGATGGGTTGGGAAATGCCAAAGAATGCATGCTGTTGCTTCTTGTTGATTCAGAATCATAGAATCCCTACAGTGCAGAAGGAGGCCATTCAGTCTGTGCCAAACACAATCCCATCCATGCCCTATACCCATAACCCCACATACTTACCCTGTTAATCCCCCTGACACCAAGGTCAATTTACTATAGCCAATCTAATCTGCACATCTTTGGAGTGTGAGAGGAAACCAGAGCACATGGGGGAAACCCATGAAGACATGGGGAGAATGTGCAGTCTCCACGCAGGCAGTGATCCGAGGCCAGAATTGAACCTGCGTCCCTGGTGCTGGGAGGCAGCAGTGCTAACCACTGTGCCACCCAGGGTGTGCAGCTCTCAATAGCATATTGGTGATGTGATGCACATTTGCTTCCCTTGCAAATGATATCTTTGCAAATTAAGTAATTTGCAGAAATTTAAGAGCAGAGACAAGCATAGACTTGTTTTTCTTCTTTCCATCCGTACATTCGCATGTAAAGGTGGGTCTGATTTTTGCAGTTAGAGTGCTGTTTTCCCCATGCTGGACATGCTTCCTTTTCCTTTGTGTACGATTGATATGGATTATCACCTTAACCCCCAGTTAGAGCAATCCCAGGTCAGGAGCACTTTCTGGACAATCAACTTTCCTTGAGTTTCAGATAGACATTTCTGCAGACACTTGTTTTAAGTCCAGGCAACTGAACCATCACCTATAAGGCACATAACCATCACAAAATATTACCTTCTTCCTAACAATTTTAATAATTCTCAACTAGGTAATAATTACTGAGATATTATAAGGATTTGTGGGGTGACTCTTCAGAAAACCGTACCTCTCCACGATGGAGTGTACAAGAGAGGAGGTTCTTAAAGTTGCACATAGTATACTATGTGAGACAATATACTTCAATTATTTGCAAGTTTATTAAAGAATCAGAACCTGCAATACCCTTCAACTAGATAAATGCATCAAAACAATAATTATTGAAAGATGGAAAACATAATTTTAGTTCTAATATAGAATCCAGTATTAAAAATGACACTTACTTTGCTACAGATTAAGATGTCTTAGAATATCCATCAGTGTTTAAGTTTTAGAGCCACAAGTAGGCTTACATTAACATTGCAATGAAATTACTGTGAAAATCCCCTTGTTGCCATGCTCCGGTGCCTATTTGAGTGCGCTGAGGGAGAATTCAGCATTGCCAATGCACCTAACCAGCACATGAGAGGAAATTGACATAGACATGGGGAAAATTTGCAAACTCCACACAGACAGTGACCCAAGACAGGAACTGAACCCAGGTCCCTGACACTCTGAGGCAGCAGTGCTAATCACTGTCACTGTGCTGCTCTGTAAAGTGAAGTGTTAACTTTAAACCTGTGTTTTACCTATCTAACGAGTTGGAAATCCCGGATCTTCAACTCAGTTTAGACATCCAGTTCTTCGGCAGCCTCTGTTTTAAATAATCTTTTAGTCTATGGAAATAAATTACATAATATTTCACAGTAATGGGTGTTGCCTGTGTGTAAACTCCTTCTCTTTTGATAAGGCTATACCATACATATTATTGATAATTATTTAATTTTTGAGGATTGCCTTATGTAAACATTCATCTGGCCAATAATTGTTTGTAATACTTTTCAGTAGCAATGCCTCCAATTACTTGTACTTGTTTCTTATTTTCATAATGTGTTCTTTAAAAAGGGATTTAAACTTTAAACTTGAATGCATTGCCAACTTAACATTTCTTCATCCATGATGAGGTCATCAAACGGTCACTGTCTTTCTTTGTTTTAAGATCAGCAAAAGTTGGAAGAGTGATGTGCAATATCTGATTAAGTTGATTAATGATTTTAAATTAATTTATAATGATTTAAGGAGATGTTCCATACCATCTGAAGCCAATGTGTGATGAAGCCTTCTTTTAAAATAAAAATACATCAGTGTGCTCTTTTGCAGACAAAGTTGTGACATGTTATGATACTCTTTTAACATTTTTTAAAAAATAAGTCATTTAGATATTTGTCCAATCTACATTCTATGTTTTTTCTGGAATATTCTTGTGCTGTGGTATATGTCTTTTGCGATCTCTACCAGTATCAAAGGATTTTGAAAAGTTCCATCTGATATATCAGATTCAGAGATGTCTCTATGTTTGAGCAAAGGCTACTGGTTAATGCATTTACCAGATAGTTTCATAACAATTTATTTAATTCTAAGGCATTATGTCCTACTTAGGTATGAATTCAATCTATATTCCACCTTACTAATCTGTGTGTTCGTGATATAGTGTTGTCCGCAATATTTATATCCAATAATGTGGCGTTGATCTCTCTGCTGGCTCTCCTTTTGGTACTTCCTTTTCTCTATTGTTTGGTGCTTCGAAGGCCTGAACCACATCTCAGCATATTTCAAGGCTCATCAGTTCTCCACCAATATTGTTCAACTAATAATTAACCACCCAAGAGCTTTACAGATATCAATAGCTTTCTTCAGAGCAGATGTGTTTTCAAGGCAGGATGTCTTGTTCAAGGTGATCCTCTATCTGATCAGATCATCCTTCAGTTGCTCAAATTCATTAGATTAAGCTAGATGTTGTAGTGCAATTAGATACTAATAATATCTTCCTCTCTTCCTGAGCTCTGATATTGAACATGTAGCGTTCATAAATAATATTAGAGGGTTTAAGTTGGGACTTCAAGGCTTCTAAAATCTCCCAAGACTTATTCTGCTCTCAATGAGGTCCACAGTGCAATATATCTTGCTCTTTCCCCATTACAGATAATAGAGTTGATACACATATTTGGTCAAGTTTCTTGTTTAATTCCAAAGCAGTTTCGTAATTCTGCCCTTGAGACTGGAAGAATTTCCAATTGATTCCCAAATCTACCTTCAACTCCATGGAAGCCAATCCTGAAATATTCAGAGCCAGATTGACTGCTGGATAAGTCAATGTCTGTACAAAGCTGCAGACTGAAGTCTTAATTATTCTCTGCTGTTTGCTGCAGCTGCTGGCTCTCTTGCAAGTTTCAAAATTCACTTAATTTTAGTTGCAAATTCTTGACAGAATGTTCCATCTGGTATGTAAGCCTTTGTCTTAGGCAAGATGACCTCTGTAGTCACATGAATATAGAATCATAGAACCCTATAGTGCAGGAGGAGACCATTTGGCCCATTGAATCTGCACCAAGCAAAATCCCACCCAGGCCTTATCCCCACAACCCTGTGTATTTACTCTAGCCAATTCCCCTGACACTGAGGGGCAATTTAGCATGGCCAATCCACCTAACCCGTACATCTTTGGACTGTGGGAGGAAACCAGAACACCTGCAGGAAACCCATGCAGACATGAGGAGAGCATGCAAACTCCACACAGACAGTGACCCAAGCTGGGAATCGAACCCAGGTCCCTGGTGCTGAGAGGCAGCAGTGCTAACTACTGTGCCATCCATAATATGGCAAGCCACAGTACACAAGAGGAAGCAGTCTCCAAACTTGGATGCAAAAGACACTTGTTTCTTACCAGCTTGCCTTTCAGACCATTATGCTTCAGTTATGTAACGATTATTGCCGACTGAAAGGTTCATTTAAGAAAATTTACAAAATGATGCGACAGAAATATGTTCACATCATGATTTCCTATATTGATATGTAGTTGTAAAGCATGCAGAATTCTTTGAATAAACAGAAAGGTCTTGGGGTGAGAACTTCTCAGGTGGGGGTGGCACAAAACAGGCGGTATTAGACTAGCTGACTGCTTTCATGTAGCAACTGATATTCAGTTCCATTGCAGTCAACAGAATTAATTACCAGGCACTGCCCGTAACCGACAATTGATTCCTTACAACCCATTTTGCACTACCGCCTGAGACAAAATTGAACCCCTTTATGTATTGGTTGTTGGTGGAAAGAGAATCAGATAGGGGTGGTGGGAGGTTCAGGATGGCATGACAAGGGTGGGAAGGAGGGAAATTCTTCCAATGCCCTCTGAGGGTTAAAACTAACTACTCCTGAAAAATAGCTCATAGTTGGCATATGGGTTTTCAAGCCAGGTTCAATTGAGAATGTCCACTTGTAGGAGTATTTCACTGCAGCGTATTCTCCACCTGCTGCAACATTTTACAAATGAGTTTTCATAATGGGTTTAACAAGAAAAACAGAGGATCAGTACTACCAACCATAATAAGAAGATGGAAATGTCAATGTGCTGTGTTGTGGCTTGTTCCATTTTTAAAACTGACAGAGTGCCTTTTAATACATGTTTCCATAATAACATTGCTCTTTTATGTGACTACCAACTATTATAATTTATTTTTATGATTACAAGCTGCAGAATGCTATTGCTTGGAGTAAACTTCAAGATGCATAATGCATTCTACTTTTCCAATCATGAACATATGGCACATAACGATTCATGTTTATTTTATCAGCATTTTTGTTTCTTCAGTTGTTTGGAAGTAGTTTCTTTATCTGTTGCAGATATTATGAGCAGTGCTTAATAACTTCTAAAGGCTAATGTTTCTTAACAATCCTGTAACTGATAAAGGGATCTTATAATTTCCTAAACCTTTGATTTTCATTCAAAAACCAGTTGAAAGCCAGCAGCAAACAATCTCTGCATTCAATTCACTCTAAAAGAAAATGTTTTAATGGAATAATAAGCAGCATTAGGTCGCAACAAAATACTTTCAGATATAATTGGAATATAATCTTTTGGGCGGGTTTCTCCAATTTTGTCTGTTCCTGCCCCTGTCTACATCAAAAGGAATGAAGTGGAACTCGTCGAGAGTTTAGAGTTCCTAGGTGTTCAGATCACCAACAACCTGTCCTGGCCCCTTCATGCTGATGCTATCGTTTAAAGTTTATTTATTAGTGTCACAAGTAGGCTTAGAGTAACACTGCAATGAAGTTACTGTGAAAATCTCCTGGTCTCCACTTTTTGGCACCTATTTGGGTACACTGAGGAAGAATTTAGCATGGCCAATGCAGCTAACCAGCATGTCTTTCATACCGTGGGAGGAAACCGGAAGACCCAGAGGAAACCCATGCAGACACGGGGAGAACGTGCAGTCTCTGCACAGACAGGGACCCAAGCAGAAATCAAACACAGCTCCATGGTGCTTTGAGGCTGCAGTGCCATCCATTGTGTCACCCCCTATTTAAATTAACTCAACGCTGAAAACCTACAATCTTGGCAAAGGCTGGGAATCTCCAATGCCACTGCAGTGAATGGGGTTTTGGCTGAGCGCTAAATTCATTGATTTGATTTAGTTTACATGATAGACAATGTAAACTATTGTCTGTATGGTGCACAAGAAACAAAGCATACCGTTCATAGAGAAGGCAAGGAGACCATGCAAAGTATTGTGTTACAGACACAGCTTGAGTGTAGAGTAATTAATATAAAGTTGGTCCATTCAGAAGTCTGTTGGCAGCAGGGAAGAAGCTGTTCTCGAGTCAGTTGGTATGTGACCATAGACTTTTGCATCTTTTTCTCAATGGAGAAACGTGGAAGAGAGAATGCCCAGGGTGCATGGAGTCCTTGATTATGTTAGCTGCTTTTCTGAGGCAGCAGGAAGTGTAGACTGGGTCAGTGGATGGGAAGCTGGTTTGTGTGAAGAGCTGGGCTACATTCACAACCCTTTGTAATCTTTTGTAGTCTTGGTCAGAGCAGGAACCACACCAAGCTGTAATACATCCAGAAAGAATGTTTTCTATGGTGCATCTGTAAAAATGGTGACAGTCAAAGAGGACATGCCAAATTTCCTTAGCTTCCAAAGTAGAGGCGTTAACGGGCTTTCTTAACTATAGCCTCCCATCCACTGACCCTGTCTACATTTCCCGCTGCCTCAGAAAAGCAGCCAACATGATCAAGGACTCCATGCACCCTGGGCATTCTCTCTTCCACGTTTCTCCATTGAGAAAAAGATGCAATAGTCTATGGTCACATACCAACTGACTCGAACAGCTTCTTCCCTGCTGCCATCAGACTTCTGACTGGACCAACTTTATATTAATTACTCTGCACTCAAGCTGTGTCTGTAACATGATACTCTGCATCGTCTCCTTGCCTTCTCCTCTATATACTCCATGAACGGTATGCTTTGTTTCTTGCGCACCATACAGACAACAGTTTACATTGTCTATCATGTATACGAAATCAAATCAATGAATTTGGCGCTCAGCCAAAACCCCATTCACTGAGATTTCCAGCCTTTGCCAAGGTTGGAGGTTTTCGGCCTTGAGTTAATTTAAATTACATTATGCAGCATTTAAAACTCCAAGGCTCTGATATCAAGTATTGTAACAGCGCAGCCCAAAAAAAAATTTCAGGTTGCTTGTCCCAGATGATTGCATATATTATTGTAATACTTCCAACATTGCATTTGCTGTATCCCTGGGCTTTGGATCAGCCTGCAACCAATGATCTGAAAGGAAATTATTTTTAAATCCCTAACATTGCTTGCTTGAATAGAACGCACCTTAATCGGATTTGTGTCTCAAACATTTAAATGGCGGCTAGTAATCTCACCATAATTGCTCATTTAATTCAGAATAAAATGTTCCAATCACGCTGAGTTTCTATGGTGCTTGTGGGTCCTTTGCTGTTGATTAACTTGCGGTGCAGGCAGAAAGCATGGTGCTGCTAGTGACAGTAGAAGTGTGTGCAAAGCTTCTGATAGTGGCAGTTTCAGGCTACTATTGTTGCTTTGATCTCCCAGCCAATGGATTGACACAGCAGGAGTTAAGTCACATGCCTAGGATAAGAAACCCTTTGCTATTCATTCTCATTTATCACTTTCCAGTGCTGAAACTAGAGGAATTATAAAAAGTTACCACTGTTGTTAGAGGCACTTAGAACTTGATTTTCTTCCCCCCTTCTCTCACGTTTTGGCACAATTACAATGACATTACTGGATTGCCATTATTTTAAGTAGTTGTCTTCACATTTTTAACATATATTAAACTGCAGTGCTTTGTGCAGATTGTAGAAATGAAATACGTGTCCTAAAAGAACATTAATTAGACCGATGAGAGTTAAACCTGAAACACAGCTCTCTCTCTCTCTCCTTGCTGAAGGGAGAAAGAGAAAGTGGTACGAGAGAGAAAATCCACACAAGGCTCGTAGCCTGCGGAAAGAATATTTCAAAGGTCGTGAGGTGTACGGTTACAGGAGAACACACTAAAGCAGGATTGGTGATTTGCATCTCCAAAAAGGACAAATAATGTCTGCGAATTAGCACAAGGAAGTAAAGTAATGATCCCTCACTTTATTAAGGTGGAGAATCGCATTTCAAAACATTGTCTCCATGTCGGTGAAATGAAATTGTTACCTCAGTGAGAGGATCACTTGAGGATTTCTGGCACTTTATAGTAACTCATTCATCAACAGAGATGGCTGACCAGCTGCTGATCATGAGACCAATTAAAAGCAGCGAGGCATCTGTTCATCAGCATAACAGGAGAAAACCAAGAACATTGCTCGCTCTGCTCATTGTTCGCAACCTTGGTGTTATATTTGACTCTTTGAGATAAGTTTCAGACACATATGTGTCATTACTAGGCCTACCTACTTTCTATAAAAATGGAAAGTGTTGGAAATGCTCAACAAGTATTGTAACATCAGCACCATAATATCACTCGACTCTGTCGTAGCTCAGCTGTTAGAGAAGGTCTCTTCCTCGCCTTTAGATTTCATCGTTGTAATACTCCAACCTCTTAATTTCTGAGCCTCCATAAACCTGACATCATCCAAATACTCAACAGCCTATATTCTTTCTTGTGTTAAATTGCATTCACCCATCTGCTCATTGACTTACACTGCCTCCTTGTTAAGTAAAACATTTTTAAATTCTCATCCCAGCTTTTAAATCTCTCCATGGCCTTGTCCCTTCCTGTCTCTGACATCTTCTCTAGCCATGTGATACTATGAGATATCAATGCCTCACTAATTCTGGCCGTGTGTGATAATCTCCAGTCTTAATTGCTTCACCATTGGCAGCAATGACTTCAACTGCTGGGCTCTGAGTGCTGGAATTCTTCCCCTAAACCTCTCTTCACTTCCTTTTTTTTGCCTTCTTTAACATCATCCTCCTTAAAATTAACTTCTTTGACCAAGCTTTTGGTCACCTCACTTAGCGTCTCCTTATGTGTTTCAGTGTCAGGTTTTGTTTGATAATACACCTGTGAAGCAATTTTGTTACTGGCACTAGATAAATACAAGTTGCTGTTAAGGGGGACAGTTATGTTGTGGGAGGGTGGGACAATGTCTATGAGGGCCATCGCTCCCGGATCGCTTTATCCTGCCTGGGAGCAATATGGCAGGGGAGCATTGTCTATTTTACTGCGCATGCTATTTTTTTCAGGCACAGTGCATATGGGGGTGCCTGAGAACAGGTTTACAAGTCAGATCTGGATCACTCCAGATTCAGCACTTTAAATCAAAATAGTAAAATTGGGATGTAATAAATAAACTTTATCTCTGGCATGATGTTCCACCACGAAGGGACCGGAAAATCTGGGCTTACATGAAACAATGGGCAGAATTCCCTGGCTGTGCTCAGATAAAAACCAGAGATTCCCGTCTGAGCTCTATGGATCTTTACATGGTCTGCCCCCACCCCACCGCCCACTAGAATTCCAGTGGCAGGTGGGACCAGAGAATCCCAGCCTATATATTTTCTAAATTATGTAAGAGTTTGTTAAAGAACCAAGTTTCTATTCATATTTCTTGATAATTTAGTTGCAACATTGACAGAATCATAGAACCTAGAAAAGTTATAGCACAGAAAGAGGCAATTCACCCATCATGTCCGTACTGGCTGGAAATAGTCGGGTCACTGTATGTGTGGACTTTGCACATTCTCCTAGTGTCTGCATGTGTTTCCTCCAGGTGTTCCAGTTTCCTCCCACAGTCCAAAGATGTGCAGGTTAGGTTGATTGTCCATGCTGAATTGATCCTAATATCAGGGGGATTAGCAGGGCAAATGTGTGGGGTTACAGGAACAGGACCTGGGTGGGATTGTGCTTGGTGCAGACTCGATGGGCCAAATGGACCTCTTATGTACTGTAGTGATCCTACGATTCTATGAATAGTAAATACAATCTTGTTTCTACAAGTGAATCCATGCCTTATTAATGTTACCGAGAGATATTTGAGATATCCATCAATATTTAAATTAGTATTTACCTTGAATCACCAAGTTGAAAAGTTAACAGTCTAGCAGGGATAACTCTAGCTACATTGAGTAGAGAACTATCATTACAACATTACAACAATGCAACTTTACCTGAGAGACACTGGAATAAATCCAACAAATCTAAAAACCCTACTTGTGTTGTTTTCCAATAGTTATACTCTAAAAGGAATAAACACAGGAACCATGTTGAGCTCTCATGCTGGGCAACATCATTTGTTTTTCATCAATATCATTTGTTTTTAGTCAAAATCCTTCAATTAAGTAATGTACGGAGGAGCAGACAGTTGTCACTCAGTTTCCAGGATTCAGTTTATTAGGGTCCTCCTATAGGTTATCCATGATCATAAAAATCATAGAATCCCAACAGTCCAGAAGGAGGCCATTCAACCCACTGAGTCTGCACTGACCACAATCCCACCCTATCTCCATAACCCCACATATTTACCCTGCTAGTCCCTGACACTAAGGGGCAATTTAGCATGGCCAATCAATCTAACCTGCACATCTTTGGAGTGTTGGGGGAAAATTGGAGCATGATGTGGATGTGCCAGCGTTGGACTGGAGTATACACAGTAAAAAGTCTGACAACACCAGGTTTTAGTCCAACCGATTTATTTGATAGTAAACTCTCAAGCTACCCAGGCATGACGTAGGGAAAACATGCAAACTCCCCACAGACAGTGACCCAAGGCCGGAATTGAACCCAGGTCCCTGGCGCTGTGAGGCAGTGGTGCTAACTGCTGTGCTGCACTGTTGTCGCTGTGCTGGCATTGTTAGATTGTAATATCTAACAATTTGCCAATACCTTGCTGTTGTGATGTAAAAGGCCAGTTTCTGCTTGTTCTTCAGAACTGCCTTGAGTTGTAAGATGTGCCACAGGATATTGTCATACAATTATATACAAGTGCCTTTGTCCGGCAGATGAACTTTGCTTTTAATTTTTAATCCCTACTTCACTGGAGAAGCACTTTTTAAATCTAAAAGTACTTATTTATAGCAGATTCCCTTAACTTTGGAGCAATAGCCACATTTCTTCACAAGCTCAATTTCCCAGCTTCAGTCAGAAGGGATGGCATTAAAATTGCAGGTGGGTGGAAGTAGATGTACTCATTTTCCACTATTCAGGAAGAGTTTAAATTGTCCTGTAAATGTCTGGAGCAAATGTCAGCTAAACAACCTGCAGTCATGTGGAATAAATATTGTTTACAATCGGTGTGCCAACATTCCCATGTGAATACACAGGTACAATTCCCCCCTCACTCCCCTCCCCGAGTTAATTTTAGTGAATGAGAGTGTCCGTGGGCTAGAACATGCAGAGATGAAAAACCCAAACACGGGTTTCTTGCTCAATGTTTTTACATTGTCAGACAAACTTCCTATTGCTTGTGTTAAATTCTGAAGGACTGAGCTGTGGACAGGTGGATTGTGACTCTTTTGCCGGTGTTGGAGAGGGAGAAGTTTGGGTCATTAAAAAAAACCCACAGCATGGCCATGCACCTCTGATATCGCTGGCCCTCGGGTAAGACTCAATATGTTTGCTCAAAGACGTGTTTAAGAATTGTACAGGAAAGTGCGAGGAGGAAACATGCTGACAACCAAAACAATAGCTATAAATACTAGCACATTATTTGAAGAAAAATAATTTGTTGTAGATATTAAGTTGCACATATTTGTGAAATTATGCCAGGTTCTCTGAGGTATGTCTGTTCTATATTTAAATCTTATGTTTTCTTTGCAAAGTTTGGAAATCAATGTGTAACGGAGTCATGGGACAGCACAGTGGTTAGCACTGCTGCCTCACTGGGCCCTATTTTACTATTTTGATTCTAAGTGCTAGGCGGACTTGAAACTGGGAGTGTTTCAGACCTGACTTTTAGGCCCGTTCTGAGGCGTCCCCATACTCTGCCTGCAAAAATATCAGTGATTGAGAATGGTGCTGCACAAATCTGTGGGTGGGGCTTAATGCACCCAAAACTCTGAAGCTCCGATTGGTGTTTCCAATTGCGCATGTGCAGAGAAAAAAATGATAGAATGTTACTCCCTGCCACATCCCTCCCAAGCTGAGTAATGTCTGCCCTGACCCCACAGGTGTTGCACCACCCTGACAATTTTACTGACCCCCTTAACCCCCCCATCCCCTCCACCACCCAGACTGATCGCAGGCCCCTCTCCCCCCACACCGATCGCAGACAGAATGACAGCAGATCCCCATTCACCCCCACTGACCTCAAGCAGAGTGGCAGCGGACCCCCCGACCCCACCACAATCTCAAGCAGAGAGCTGTCAGACGCTTGGCACTTACCTCCTCACTAACCCTGATTGATGGAGCGCCCAAATTGGACTTACATGGAGCATGTCTGTTTTGCACCAATTGGGCGAATGTGGTGGTAAAGGGGGAAGTGCTGGTAAAGCTGGGCATGCAGTCCATTGAGTCAATTTAAATGCATGCAAATACATTTCAAGTGCAGTCCCGATCGTGGCCAATTTCGGGCTTTGGTAAAGGGGGAACCGACGTGGAGGTGGGCATGGATCCTCATGCTCGACTTTACCAATTTTCGTGCCCAAAAATGTGTGCAAAGTGATGGTAAAATTGGACCAGTATCAGGAACCCGGGTTCAATTCTGCCTTGGGTGACTGTCTGTGTGGAGACTGCACATCCTCCCCGTGTCTTCGTGGGTTTCCCAAGGGTGCTCTGGTTTCCTCACACAGTTCAAAGATGTGCAAGTTAGGTGGATTGGACATGCTAAGCTGCCCGTTAGTGTCCCAAGATGTGTAGGTTAGATGGATTAGCCATGTGTAGGGTTACAGGGATAGGACGAGGGAAAGGGCCTGGGTAAAATACTCTGTCAGAGAGTCAATGCAGACTCAATGGGCTAAATAGCCTCTTTTGCACTCCAGCAATTCTATGATTTTGCACTGTAGGGATTCTAAAGCCTCTACTTTCTCAGGAGGCTAAGGAAATTCAGCATGTCGGTTATTACTTTCACCAACTTTTACAGATGCACAGAGAAAGAATCCTTTCTGGACGTATAACAGCTTGTTTTAGCTCCTGCTCTGTCCAAGACTGCAAAAAAACTACAAAGGGTCATGTAAGAAGCCTAGCCCATCATGCAAATCAGACTCCCCTCCTTTGACTCCATCTACACTTCTTCCAATGCCTTGGAAAAGCAGCCAGCATAATCAAGGACCCCATGTCCCCCGGACATTCTCTCTTTCAACTTCTTCCCTTGAGAAAAAGATACAAAAATCTTAGGCCATGTATCAAACGATTCAAGAACAGTTTCTTCCCTGCTGTCATCCGACTTTTGAATGGACTGACCTCGTATTAAGTTGATCTTTCTCTTTACCTTAGCTATGACTGTAACACTACATTCTACGCTCTCTCCTTTCCTTTTCTATGAATGGTATGCTTTGTCTATATAGCGTGCAAGAAACAATGCTTTTTACTGCATACTAATACATATGACAATAATAAATCAAATCGAATTAAAAGATTTTATAAATTTATGGTTCCTACTAGGCCTCTTTACTGAATTGTCATTTGCATAATCACACCTCATCCATGACTTTGTCAAGTGATCGCTTGACACTGGTGTAAGGGTACCTCCTAAATGATTGTCCGTTGCAACCTTATTCTGCATTTTGTCTCTCTCATTTCTTTTTCATACTTCTGCTGCTCCACCCCAGTTTAAAGAATATAACTGGAATTACCCTTTGGCAGGCTCATGCTGAGGGCTCAACACAGGAAGGAGGCAGAAGAAAGATTTCCCCTGCCAGACACTGCTGCAAGGCAGCTTTTTGAAACCCTTTCTTCGAAGACGGGGAATGTTCAATTGGCTCCAGTCCAAGCTGAGCTATCAGATTGAGTGTGTGATGTCCATAGATGTATGAACAAGTGACTGATGCAGTGCTCACAAGGTCAACGCTTTCATCTGCTTTCAAACCCAATACAAATAGCAGCATGCCATGACTGCCTAAAATCAGTGCAATGCTGCCTCTCTCAAAGTGAAGAGGATCATTGATGGCGTCTGTGTGGCCATCCTGCAACCCATTCTGTTCAATTCACGAACAAGCATTTTGCAGCTAATCTGTGTTGGCAGGAATTTGCTGTCTGAATCGCAGTTAAGATTTCAGTGTGATAACACTTGCAGACTCGCATCTTACATTCATGCCATACTGTGAGCTGGCCAACTATAAAGGCATGCCTGCTTTGAAGTGGTGAACATGACAAGTATAGGAAGTTCAAAGGACGCTGTTGGTGGCATTAATATGTGGGACAGATATAACTGCTGGGCAACAGGTTACTCTGGGGGCCAATTGCTGTCATTTATGCCTGCCACCATTTTAACTGCTAGGTTTCCCACAACATCCAGGCTGGTTACTGTAGGCAGGCAGGCAAGTACCTCATCAATACTTGAATGTCAGGGTTCAAAGACCCTAACACAATTATATCAATTACTTTGCTACTTTTCTAATGGATTCTACCACTGTTACCATGATATATTCTGTTGCTACACATAAGGGATACTACTTAGAGATCACAAAGCAGTCTTGTACAAGTTACAGGGCAGTCTTTATTGACAACACTGAATTATGTACATATTTACAGTAGGTATGGAGAGGACTTCATACTCAGTCCTTACACATTGCATGTGGCACAGTGGTTAGCGCTGCAGCCTCACAGCACCAGGGACTGAGGTTCAATTCCAGCCTCAGGTGACTATCTGTGAGGAGTTTTCACATTCTCCCCGTGTCTGTGTGGGCTTCCTTCAGGTGCCCCAATTCCCTCCCTCAGATGTAGGGGTTAGGTGGATTGGTCATGCTAAGTTACCCCTTAGCGACCAAAGATGTGTAAATTAGATGGATTAGCCATGGTAAATGTGTGGGCTTACAGGGATAAGGCCTGGGTAAGATGTTCTGCTGGAGAGTCAGTGCAAGCTCGATGGGCTCAATGGCCTCCTGCACTGTAGGGATTCTATGATGCCATGATTGCCACTTATCCCTCGACTGTCCCCAACTCTAGGTCATATGCCTTCTAACATCACTGCGTGGGCGACACTGTACTCAGTCTCGTGTTACCCTTTTAGGTAACAGATTCTTCAACAATACTTCTCTCAGGCTTAATGTCTTTGCTTACGCTTTGTCACCAGCTCCAAGTTGCTGAGATCAATCCCCTGGTCAGCTATCTCATGCTGCATTGTTTGGCTGTGTCATCTCTGAAATGGATGCCCAACAGTCTCAGTTACAATCGGGATGTGTGTTTTCAGGAGCCATTGGCTGGTTACAGATAAACGTGAGAAATTTTAGTCATTCCAACCTCCTGATTGTATTGGGGATTAGGTCTCCGGAAATGTATGAGCTTGCTGCTGGTTTAACTAGGGGAATTCTGGCTGCATCAGCTCTGCCCAGAGTGATCATAAAACCATAAGATAAAGGAGCACAATAAGCCATTCGGCCCATTTGAGTCTGCTTTGCTATTCAATCATGGTTGATATGTTTCTCAACCCCATTCTGATGCCTTTTTCCTATAACCTTTGATCCCTTTACCAATCAAGAATCTATCTATCTCTGTCTTAAATACACTCAGCGACCCAGCTCTCTGTGGCAATGAATTCCACAGACCCACCACCCTCTGGCTAAAGAAATTCCTCCTCATCTCTGTTCTAAAGGGTCATCCTTTTACTCTGAGGCTGTGATGTACGTGAAGGCCTCAATAATATTTAAATGTCATAGTCCAATCATTTTAGTCAGACTCTGATACAATAGCACCCACATAGTAATGGCCAATGCTAGGCCCAACAATGAAACCTGGCAGGAGACAGGACTGTGGCCAGAAGAATGCTTTCATTTGTTTGAAGGTTTCCTTGTGTGCCTGGCACACCAAGAGTCCTCCAACACCATATTAATGCCATACAGGCAAGTGTAGTGCAGAGAAGTAGACCTGGTTGGATCACAGGTATAACTGTGATGTGGAGCTTGCAACAGAAGAGCGAAAGCACCACCACTTGTAGGAGGGTAGATTTACAATTTGATAACTTAGAGCATTGGTGGGGCAACATGCGGCCCAGGGGTCACCTGCAGCCCAACTGATCCTGAGTGTGGTTCACGTGATGTTTTGTTGACCATTGCCATGTGCAGAGTTTCTAGATTCTGCTTATTTCTGCCCACACTGTTTTAGTCCTACCGGTGTGACTAAAGTGATACACACAAAGCAAGGGTAAGTGAAGATTCCACACAACATTGACTACGACAGTCATGTGCTCCATTGTGTCCAATCTAAACATAAAAATTATTTTGGATTTTACCATTTGAAGCTGATGACAGTTCTATTAAAATATGAATGATTAAGCATTTTCTGTAACCCATTATGAAATATTCAGCATGTATTAAATGCATTCAATCTTCTTTTGTGGGGTCACGGTTAGTGAACATGTTCAACTTCAATCTTGCGGCCCATTGAGGTGAAGGAGGGACACTCAGGCGGCCCACTCACCAGTCTAGGTTGCCCATCACTGACGTACTGGATCGCGAACAAAGCCCAGTCCATCACGCAAACCAGTCTCCCATCCATTGACCCTGTCTGCACTTCCTGCTGCCATGGAAAATGAGCCAACATAATCATGCACCCTGACATACACTCTTCCACCTTCTCCTGTCAGGAGAAAGATACAGACCTGAACTTTACCACCCCTCCCACTCTGGAATTGGCGCAGGTGAGGGTCTCAGGCGGGATCTTACGGTCTCACTCAAGCGAGGCCATAAAATCGTCCCACAAAAGTCTGACTCAAAAACAGCTTCTTCCCTGCTGCCATCAAACTCTTGAATGGACCTGCCTTGTATTAAGTTGATCTTTTTCTACACCCTAGATCTGACTGTAACACTACATTCTGCTTTCCTTCTCAATGAACAGTATGCTTTGTCTGTTTAGCATGCAAGAAGCAATACTTTTTATTGCATACTAATACATCTGACAATAAATCAAATCAAAGTACAGTGAGATAGATCCATGGGCTTCTCCGATACTCTTGTCATAACTATGAAGGGTGATTGTTGGAAAAATACAGGGGGCAAGGCACAACATAAAAGGTTATGTTCAGATGGGCTGTGACTTAGGAATCTCATATTCCCAGCTGGAACACAGGTCAAAGGCAGTGCTACATTACGATGACCCTATATCTTTAACTGCTTGCTGTGAGTTTGGTTCAATGTTGAGTTCAAGAATGCTAATTTATTCCGATAGAATGTATCATCTATATTTTATTACACTTTTTATATATATCAGTATAGGGTTTTCACTAATATTAAGGGATCTATGATGGCCCCTGAGGCACCTTGCATGAAAACTCTGAAAGTTTTCACTTGTGGCTACGCTCTGGCTTTTGTTCTTTGTTTTCAATCTAATTTCCTATCCAGAATAACAATTTACCTCCAGATATCTAGCTATCAATCATCGGTATGAACCCTTGTAAAAGGCTTTTTCAAATTCCAAGTATATAACATCCATTTGTCAGCAATTTGTTTCCCACTGCTGAAACAATATTCAATCTAATTTGCTATTTTCATTGGAAACCTGCAGTGCCTAGATTTATTTCCAGTTCTTCTGTGATCCCTTGTTTTCAAATATCTTTTGAAAATTGGGACAGAGAAAGGGTAGTGTTTCTACGTGGTGCTGTCCCCCTTCCCCCTCCCCTGCCTTAACCTCAGAAGAGCTATGGGGAATCGTGGCAAATGGGGCAGACACAACTTGCATTGCTTCTCCCAATCACTCTGTGACTCACGCCTGAAGCTACGACAGACAAATGGGAGAATTTCTTTGGCAATTCATTCCCTCAGTCAAAGATTCCCCTCTGGTTTGATGCTCATTTTGTGGTCAGCTTTGGTGAAAATGGGGAAGGCGGGAGTGGGGAGGCTCTGCTCAGATCTCCTACTCTGATTTTCTTTCTGCCTATATCGGGAGAGTATACTGGATAATCTTGCCTCATTCAAGTCAACATGCAGCAAGACTGTAATGAGCTTAACAAGAATATGAGCTCCTTGTTTAAGGCAGTAATGAATGGGCCTGTCAGGGAGCCCTGCCTGTCTATATAATGTGGAATGTCAGGGTTATTGACACCCCAGGTTTATTCTTTTTATCAGGAAGTACCTTTTCGCAGTGTTGCTGAGTATGTAAATAAATGTAAGTTCGGTGAAGGGACACCAGCCTTTAAGGAGTTATTTCAAATATCTGCATAATATTCAGGCTTGGGCTGATAAGTGGCAAGTCATGTTCCCACTGGGTAAGTGCAAGACCATCTCCAATGAATGGGAATCTAACCATTTTTCCTCGCCTTTTAGTGAGATTACTATTGCTGATTCCACAGCTATCGACATCCTGCGGGGAGTTACCATTGTCTATTATGGGGCCGGTCATATAAATAGTCTAGCTGGGACAGAAACTGGGAATTCTGTAGTGACAGAGTCACCTCCTGAATACTCAAAGCCTGTCAATCACCTAAAAGGCACAAGTCAGGCACATCATGGAATACTCTCCACCACCTGGATGAGTGCAGATCCAACAGGATAAAGTAACCTGCTCGATCAGACCCCTCAATGACCTTAAAAATCCATTCACTCCATCACTGGCACACAGGGGCAGCAACTTGTATTGTTTAGAAGATGCACCATAACAACTAGCCAAAGTTCCCATCTTCCAAATCTGCAACCTCTAAATCAGCATGGGTACCACAATATATAAATTCACCCCCCAGGTTACACACAATCCTGGCTAGGAAAGATATCACCATTCCTTTACTGTGCCACCTTCCCAGCTGATGTTACTATTGGACAACCAAACTTGATAGAAATTGTTTTTTTTTCAGAAACCGTGGAGGTTTCTGCCATGGAGGGTGGCACGGTGACACAGTGGGGGGAAGGCTGCACGGTGGCACAATGGTTAGCACTGCTGCCTCACAGCATTTGGAACCTGGGTTCGATTCCAGCCTTGGGTCACTGTCTGTGTGGATTCTGCACATTCTCCCCGTGTCTGTGTGGGTTTCCTCTAGGTGCTCTGGTTTCCTTCCACAGTCCAAAAGACATGCTAGTTAAGTGCATTGACCCAAACGGGCACCAGAGAGTAGTAACTAGGAGAATTTCACAGTAACTTCATTGCAGTGTTAATAGAAGCCTTACTTGTGACACTAGTAAATAAACGTTGAAGGTTATTCACAGTGGTCTGCTGACAAACTTTTAACAAAAGAATAAACATTGCTTAACCAAGAAAAATGAACTATAGACAAAAGGGTTGGAAAGATTTCAATACAAATACCAGTAAGTGAGTCAGATCAAACTATTCCAGTGACAGATGCCACTAAAGTTTTAAAGTTTATTTATACATCCCTAGTAGGCTTACATTCACATGGTAATGAAGTTGCTGTGAAAATCCCCTAGCATCTGTTCGGGTACACTGAGGGAGAATTTAGCATGGCCAATCCACCTTACCTGCACATCTTTGGACTGTGGGAGGAAACCGGAGCACCTGGAGGAAACCCATGCAGACATGGGAAGAATGTGCAAACTCCACACGCACGGTGGCCCAAAACGGGAATCAAACCAGGGTTCCTGGCACAGTGAGGCAGCTAACCACTGTGCCACTGTTCTGTGGAATTCTCGTCAACATTCCCCCCCCCCACCCCCTCAAGCCCACTGACCTCAGCATTATCCCCCCCTACACAATCCCCATCCGCTTGAACCGCCCCACACCCCTCCAGAACATTACTGTACCATGAGCCAATCGGTCTCACTGAATCCATCTTTCTTACAAGGGGTTCCAGGCTACATGCTTGAAGAATTTGTTTTGAAATTCTCTTCTGGATGTTCCTCCCACTCGAACAAATTCAACAAAACTCCACTTCCAAGTTTCAATCTTTCCTTCTGATGTTTCTGGATCTCTGTGTGCACACAAGTTTCAAGTTCTAAGCACACCTTTAAATAGATGGTCATGCCAAACAGAACACCACTGCTTTCAAAGAACTTTGTCCTTACAGTCTGCAGCACCGATTCACCAACCTTCGGCTGCCTCTTTCGACTTCTTAAGCCCTCTTTGCATTAAGTCTGTTTCCTGCAGCTCTGTCTTTAATTTGGAGTCTATTTTTCTGCCCCATAGTTTTAGCTTTACTTAACAGAACCTGTTTTAGATTCCTGTCCATGCTCTTGTTTATTCTTACTGTCACTGCTTGACTTTAAGGCTGTGATTTTCCAGTCTCATCGTGCCCGGCACAGATCTCGTTAGAGTGGAATTGGATCAGAGCATCGTGGGTGAGGAGTTTAGCGCGTTCAGCACCGGCACAAATCCTCGTTTCAATCCTCCCAGCCACTTCTCCTGGACATAATCTGGTTCCTGCTGTTACTGGGCGGCTGTCGGATTAGCATATTTAAATCTCTATTTAAATATTCTGATAGTGTATGAGGTTAGATTCTCCCTGCTCCAGGATTTTCCAATCCCAGAGTGCAGCAAGAATTATTACTGTTCTCCACAAACGGAGACCAAGTGTGATGACCATGCCAGGGGGCTATTGAAGCCTCTCAGTGACATGGTTGGGCAGTGCCCATCTGGCACCTAGACACTGTCAGGTGAGCACTATCAGGGTGCTGGGGGCAGAGGCAAGGGAATGGGGTCTGAGTGGGGATGGCGCCTGAGGGGGGTGGGGCATGAAGGAGGTCATGAAGAGAGGATCATGAGAGGAGCATGAAGAAGGTCAGGAAGGGGAAGATATCATGAGGGGGGCATGAAAAGGGGTTCATGAGGTGGTGGGGCTTGAAGGGGGGGTCATGAAGGAGGACCCATTGAGAGGATACCAAAACTCCGATGTCAGAGCTTCACTGGGGAGGAAGGTGAGGATACATCCCTTCATGGAGGACGGGGAGGGGTTCCCTGATGTCCTTGGGATTAGGGAGGGAGTTCTTCAATTTCACTTTAGAATGGTCCTTAAACCTCAGCCTCAACGTTCTTTGGATCTGGTTGATACTAATGACTCCACACACAGTTGGTCCTCCCAGCACGAGCTGTAGATCGTGAAGCAGGCTGACCATTGCTGATTCTCTTCAGTGATTGCAAAGCAAAGATCAACCTCTTACCATTCAGTTTGCCTTTGTGTGTGAGGTTTGGCTCGTTTGTTTGCAGTGTTTACGTCCATGAATTTTTTGGGGTTTTATATTTAGTAATAGTCCAGCTCAAAGGGACTCCAATCATGCATTGCCTAATAACTTGGACTTTCCTCTGGGGCCTCTTTCTGTCCCACTCCCTGGTTTGTGACCTTCTTGGTTTGGGACCTTTCCCATGTCCTTCTCCTTGGGACACCTTTTCTGCAATGGTGCTCCTCTTCAGGGCCCCTGACCTCCAGTTTCAGCCATTTCATTGTCCTCCCTCCTTTCCTTCTCCACAAGCACCCAGGGTGAGTTTCAGGCTGAAGAAATAACAGAGTCGAACTATTCATGTGCACAAGACTGTTTTCCAGCCTAACAAAAAGAAAGTCCACCAGCTGGGTATGTGTGGACCATTCTTTGGCCAGTGGTGGCACTGCGGCATAGCCCCAGGGATCCAGGTTCGATTCTGGTCTTGATGCTCTGTGTGGAGTTTGCACTTTCTCCCTGTGTCTGTGTGAAAGACATGCTGGTTAGGTGCATTGACCATGCTAAATTCTCCCTCAGTGTACTGAACAGGTGCCAGAGTGTGGTGACTAGGGGATTTTCACAGTAACTTCATTGCAGTGTTAAAGCAAGTCTACTTGTGACAATAATAAATAAATAATCCAAGATTGAGATTGATTTTTGTTGGGTAGTGGTTAGGAAGTGCAGAACAAAAGTGGGTAAATAGAGCTAAGGTACTAATTAGCCATGATCAAACTGAATGACAGTACAGGCTTGAGGGGATGGTTGGCCTCCTCTTGTTTTTATCTTCCTAAATATAGCTACAAAAGGGCAACTAAATATTCCCTACATCTAATCTTTGTGTTGCTCCTCAAAAGATACAATTATCAACTGATACATAAAGCTAGGAGTTAACTGTTAAATAGTAGCTCTGCAGCTGAAATTTGGTTCAGTCTGACTCAAATCTACTCAAGGAAGTCTTTTTCTCCTCTCAAAGACCATCAACATACTAAAAATAACGATGAGTTCACTGAGAAATAAGCATGGATCAGTCCAAGTGCACACTTCCAAGTTTATGTTTTAACATAATGCTTTGTGTTAATGTGAGTGGTTTCCTCCAGAGATGTGCAGGTTAGATTGATTGGCAATGATAAATTGCCCCTTAGTATCCCAAGATATATAAATTAGGGGGGGGTTAGTGGGAAAAATGCGTGGAGTTACCCATAAACCTGGCTAAGAATTGGTTCAGACTCGATGGGCTGAAATGGCTTCCTTCTGCGCTGTAGGGATTCTATGAAATACTCATGCATGGCCGTTTTCCAGCCAGAACATGCAGAGAAGACCTAAAAATACAAACTAAAACCACAAAATGCACATAAGCTGAATTTTTGATCAGGGGAATAAATTTAAACTTAAGGTAACTTTTCTTCTGGTTGGGTGTTTGTTCCCAGTGTCACTGGGTCAACATCCTGGAACTCCCACCCTAACAACACAGTGGGTGAACCTACAGCGCATGGACTGCACATATGTAAGAAAGGCAGTTCCTCGTGGCCAATTAGGAATGAACAATAAATAGCTGAGTCAGCAATGCCCACATTCCATGAATAAATTCTTCAAATCATGCATATTAGATTTGACATATGTATTGATATTGTTTGATCTCCCTCCCGTCTCATTGGTGTCTGTCACAAGCATTCAATGTAAGGCAGGCTGCAAAAGATGAGAGAAAATAAAGACCAACCTCGGAGGACAGTTCACTCAGTTCATCTTTACCACTGAAGGCTTCTTTCCCATTTCTAATTTACTTTTCTAGTTCCAGCTTGCTAAAATCTTCAGTATCACTGCGGCTACTAGAAAGATCACCTCACTCATAAAGTGCAAGGCACAACGAGGTTGAAATTTATTTTAAACATTAGACCGTAAGAACATACATAAGAATATAAAAACCAGGAGCTGGAGTAGGCAATTTAGCCCCTCGAGCCTGCTCCACCATTTAATATGATCACGGATGATCTCATCTCCACTTTCCTGCCCAGCCTCCTAACTTTTCATCCCGTTACTAATTAAAAACCTATTTACCACCTCCTTAAATTTGTTCAGTGTTCCGGTGTCCACTGCGCTCTGGGATAGGGGATTGCAAAGATTCCACAGTAATTGAAGTAATTCCTCCTCATTTCTGTTTTAAATTTGCCTCCACTTAGCCTAAAACTATGGCCTCTCAGTCCAGAATGCCCAACAAGGGGAAACATCCACTCTACCTCTACCTTAACAACACCTTTATATATCTTACATACCTCAATTAGATCGTTTCAGATTCTAGCATCTGCAGTAATTTACTTTCATCCACATTTAACCCTATTCTCTGCTTTCTGTTCATTAGCTAGTCCATAATCCAAGTTAATATGTTATCTCCAACCCAATGGGATCTTACCTTCTGTATTAAACTTTTGTGTGGCACCTGGCCACATCTACAGGACACCCATTATTCACTTTACTTGTTATATCTTCAAAGAACTCTAGCAAATTAGTCAAACATGATTTTACTTTCATAAAACCATGCTGATTCTGATGGATTGCATTTTGGCTTTCCAAAAATGCCATTATAACTTCCTTCATAATGGATTCCATCAATTTCCCAACTACAGACATTAAACTAACTGGTCTATAGTTTCCTACATTTTGCCTTTCTCCCATTTTGAATAGGGGCATCACATTAGCATTTTCCAATCCACTGGAACCTTTCTGAATCCAGAGAATTTTGTAACATTATAACCGATACCTCCACTATCTCTGCCACTTCTTTAATACCCTAGGATATAGCCATAAAACCCTAAGGGTTGGACTGCCTTTAATCTCAATAGTGATTGTTTTAAATTCCTCCTTTTCAACAATCTCTGCATTACCTGATACTATTGGAATGGTTCTAGTGTCCTCTACAATGAAAACTAAAGCAAAATATTAATTTAATGTCTCTGTCATATCTGTGTCCCCTATTATTAACTCTCTTGTCCTGTCCTCAATGGGACTAACGTTGATTCTAGCTACTCTCTTCCTTTTTATCTACTTATAGAATCTTTTGGTCTCCATTTTTACATTTTGCACCAGATTTCTTTCACAGCTTGCTTTTATTCTTTTTATTGTCTTTTTTAGAAACCCTTTGTTGGTCTTTAAAGTTTCCCAATCCTCCAGCTTGCCACTTACCTTTGCAATATGGTATGCCTTAGTATGGAATTCAAGTTTATTGCCTTTAATCTGAATTTTGAAATTCAGACATGCAATGATCACTCTTCCCCAGAGGATCATTTATTACAAGATTATTAATTAATCCCATCTCATTACACAATAGTAAATCCAAAATAGCATGTCCCCTGCTTGATTCGACATAATGTTGTTCCAAGAGATGATCTCTAATACACTCTATGAACTCTCTCTCTCTCGAGAGAGACTGCTCTTGCCCACATGATTAATGCAGTCGAAATGCATATCAAAATCATCCATGATTATTGTCATACCTTTCTTACAAGCCCCCAGAATGTCCTGGTTTATACTGTGTCCTACTGTAGAGCCACTATTAGGGGATCTATAGATTACTCCTATCAGAGACTTATTTCCCTTGCCATTTCTTATTTCTGCCTAGACTGATTCAATGTCTTGATCTCCAGTGCCAATACAATTTCTGATTCCTTCCCTTAGTAGCAAAGTTGCACCACCACCTTTTTCTTTCTGTCTATCCTTCCGAAACACTGAGTACCTTAGGTGGATTGGCTGGGCTAAATTGCCTCTTGGTGTCATGGGGATTAGCAGGATAAATACGTGAGGTTAAGGTATAGAGCTTGGGTGGGAATGTTGTTCAATGGGCCGAATGGCCTCCTTCTATACTGTAGGGATTCTATGCTTCTGACCAGAAATCTAACACCACGGAATCAGCACACGAGGGTCTGACAACAGAAGTCTCTACTAACCTCGGGTGGGAATTTCCGGATTAGCCCTCTATGAATTAGCTGCAAAATAATTTCTAAGAGACATTGATTACTTGCTCAGAGCCTAGATGTTAACACCCTTTCAGATCACGATGCTCCTCAGAAAAGCTGGCATTGACCATGATGGCTGTGTGTCCTCATTGCCTTTGCAGTGTCTGTCTGGGGAACCTCCTGGCTCCAGATGGACATGGGGCCTCTATCATGCTGTGCACCTTTTGCACCAAGGCCTCCAGTGCTGTGTCGGAGGAACTTTCTGCGCTGTTACACCGTTTTTCAGTCCTTTTTTCAGCTTGGATTCTTCCAGAACCAATTCTAATACCTGTTGCAGTCAAAAGCACCTCCCATGTAAAGTGGTAAATGGTAGCTTGAACTTACACTAGCCTCTCACAACTTTGTCCCTCCCTTGCTCAAAAGTACAGCTCAATACCATCATTGTAATCAGTGGGCAATGCAAAACTTGCATGCTATTTGCATGGGATGGTGCAGGCCCAGGTTAATCGTACACTATGATTCCCAAGCCTTGTCAAACTCATTGCCACTTTTTTCTCATTCCCTCGCAATACAGGTTTTCATACCATTTGTTTTTCTAATAATTGGCTGATAACCACCAGCCCTCACGGTGAGTTTAAAATTACTTTGCAAGTGTAGCAATTTCTTGATCCTGGAGAGTTTGAGAGAGAACTAAGGCTAACTAGCAAGAGTTGTCCAGTAATTTGTGGTGGCTCCTTATCAGAAGCTGCCTGTATATCAATAACAGTGAGCACCACTGAACTCACTGTCATGTTGACAGCAAAGTCTGGGCCAGTGTAATGTGTAATTAGACTATTGAAGTAATGTTTCTGCTAATCAGGCAGCCCTGGATCTAGAGGGGGTGAAATCTCTTTGTAGAATTGTAGTTGGCTTCCTCCATGCTGCACACTACAAGGCAGACAGGATTGGGAGAGAGAAGGAGTGGCTGCAACAGGTTGGAGAATGAGGATGAAAGTGCGCCCACTGCAGAGGGACAGGCCCGAATGGAAACCTGCTGGTGAGGTAGAAAAATCATCAACAATTTTTCCACCGTCAGGTTTTCCTATCTTGTTTTGCAAAGGGAGACAATCTAAACACTTACCTTTCCTGTGCTCCGATTCGCTTTGCGGTCAAAAAAAAGGGTAATCTTGAAATCCTTGAACACGTTCATGCAAATCTGTCATCTACCTATCTTGAAGTAATGTGGATCCAGACTGCCTTGCCCGTGAGTCAGAAACAGCCAGCCTAGGCCAGCTGTGGGAACCTATTTACTTGCTTCTGCCTCTCCTGTCACTTTGATAGAGATAGGTGTTGGCACTGGGATTAACAGTGACTCGAGATCAATTGACCCGTCACTCTTTTGTCATGTATGCCCCAGGTGAAGAGGAATTCTTCCTTTTGCCACTGCCCTAGCCAAATGCAGGCTGATATGCTTCAGTGAAGATTGTGAATCCCTTGTCTCCAAATGCTGAAGCAGTTATCATCTCTTAGAGATTGGCCATCAATGTCTAACATCCATCGGTGAGAAGATGTCAAAAAGGTATGATTAAGCGTTGTCTATCCTGCCTTTCTGAGGTGACTGATGGTGCAGCTTTTTTTTAATGACTATTCGCAAAGCAAACAAGTTCTTTACACGATAGTACCAAACTAATTGTTAGAATCTTTCCTTGTAATTCCTTCCTTGCATCTTCTCATGAACCGAAACAAGGGACTTGTTTAATTGTTCCTGCTAATTTGAGAATATAGATGGCTCATTGAGAATCGAACCATAAAGCAGCTTGGCACATCCTGCTTTTGCCAAGTTTCCGCTCCTTCTAAAAACACAACATATATGGGGTAAATTTCCATATATAATGTATTTAATATATTTGTATTTAAGGTGATGTACTTGAGAGGAAATGAGATAAAGACATGAGAGAGAAAGGCACCCGGAAGGAAAAAGCAGTTCAGCCTAGTATTCTTATCTCTCCATTTTACTGCTGTTCCATTTTAAAGTATACGAGACTAGTTCAAACCAGTATTCTTCATTTCCCGTTTTACTGCTTTTTCCCTCTGGGAGAAAGTTGTGTTGTTGAGTTACCTGAAGCAGGGGCGAAAGGGGGCCTGTGTGGCTTATAAACACCAGCAGGAACCAGTTGGACCAGGAGGCTTGTTTCTGTGCTCCATGTTCTATATATTTCTGAGTAATAATATCAACTTGTCTCAATCATATAGACCAACCTATAAAACTGACAAAAGCTGACAAGCAACATCAAAAAGCTGACAAATCAAGAACGTCCCTGAGATGGGAAAACAAAGGCTCTATATTTTAAACTGTAGAATATTTCTTCGCACGTACTGGAAGGGGGAATAATTCAAAAAAAATCAGATGAAAAGATTCACATAACTTTTTTTATTATTCATTCATGGGACATGGGTATCACTGGCTGGCCAGCACTTATTGCCCATCCCAAGTTGTCCTTGAGAAGGTGGTGGTGAGCTGTCTTCTTGAATCGCTGCAGTCCATGTTCTGTGGATTGACCCACAATGCCGTTAAGGAGAGAATGCCAGGATTTTGACCCAATGACTGTGAAGGAACGGTGATATATTTCCAAATCAGGATGGTGAGTGGCTTGGAGGGGAACTTGCAGATAGTGGTGTTCCATACATCTGCTGCCGTTGTGCTTCCAGATTGAAGTGTTGCGGGTTTGGAAGGTGCTGTCTAAAGATCTTTGGAGAATTGCTGCAGTGCATCCTGAAGATAGTACACACTGCTGCTACTGAGCATTGGTGGTGGAGGGAATGGATGTTAGCAGATGTGGTGCCAATCAAGCAGGCTGCTTTGTCCTGGATGGTGTCAACTTCTTGAGTTGCTGGAGCTGCACCCATCCAGGCAAGTGAGGAGTATGAAGACATAGCATTGGGCATTTCTAAAGGAGTCCGAGTCCAGACAAACCTGAATTTATTTTGTTATCACCCACCCCAAGTGAGATTCCCTAGTGTGTTGATCCGAGCAAGATCCTTCAATTTGTCACCATCGAGGTGGAATACCCCACATTGCTACAATCCTAGATGAAGAGGAATAAACTGCTTCCTTATCTTTACTCAACCCCCTCTGCTGGTACCAACCACATTTAATCTAGAAAAAAATCTCTTTTCATGGATGTCTTTTCCCAGACCCAATAGCTGGGGGTGATCCTCTCAGGCCATTGTGCAGTTCTGGGAGGCCCCTTCACTTTCCAATATCTGGACACAAATTGTAAGGCTTATATCTATCATTGAAAAATGCCTATAATAACAGGATTCGAACTGAGGTAGGTAAGTGTCTCAGAACATCCATCCTCTACCCACAATGATGAGGAAACACGTGATCCTGGAAAAGGAAGAACAAATATGGAGTCAGATACAGCAAACTTGGATGAATGTATTTAGTTGCACAGGGTAAAGGTATTGCTGTCATGTGAACTATATGTTGAGACGTGAAATCAGTTTCTGTAGGTGGTGGGACTGATGAAGGGACCACAAAGTTCACTTGTGCACTCTTCAGATGCTTTGGAGGATTACTGCCACACTGAAGGTTGTATTCTACATGGAAAATAGGAGCAGGAGTAGACCATTTGGCTCTTCGAGCATGCTCTGCCTTTTATTAGAATCATAGTTGATCATCCAACTCAATAGCCTGATCCCACCTTCCTCCTATATCCTTCGATCCCCTTCACCCAAGAACTATACTAACTCCTTCTTGGAAACATGCAATGTTTAGGCCTAACTGACTCAGTCTCTCCTCATACATCGGTTCCCACCATCCCAGGAATCAGTCTGGTAAACCTTTGTTGCACCCTTTCTACAGCAAAAACATCCTTCCTTAGGTAAGGAGACCAAAACTGCACACAATATTCCAGGTGTGGCCTTATCAAGGCCATGTGTGATTGCAGCAAGACATCTCTGCTCCTGTACTCGAATCCTCTCACCATGAAGGTCAACATACCACTTGCCTTCTTTATCAACTGCTGCACCTACACGCTTATCTTCAGCAACTGGTATATGCCCATGTCTCATTACAGATTCTCCTCTCTCAATTTATAGCCATTCTGATAATAATCCACTTCCTGTTTTTGCTATCAAAGTGGATAACCTCACATTTATCCACATTTGCCCACTCGTTCAACCTGCCCAAATCACACTGAAGCATCTCTGCATCCTCCAAACCAGCTAACCCTCTTACCCAGCTTTGTGTCTTCTGCAGTTGTCCACAGGAAAGCATTGAATGTCTGGATACAATGGACAAAACATCTGTGTCTTGTGTCCACCTTTGCAGAAAGTGGTCCGATAGCATAGCATTTGAGGTGACTGTGGGGGAATTGGAAGGTAACTCAGATTGAAGGATTTGGTTTCCTTTGTGAATGTAGCCTCCACAAACAAAGGGTTGAAGGTATACTGCAAAACAGGAGATAATGAACTGGCAACCTGCTTGACAGTACACCGAAACCTGATTTCTTTTCCACCCTCTTCACTGTGCCCTTTATAGTCTGCTAAGCTCTTTGATATCCTTAAAATTAGAATGGGATTCTTTTAATAAGAATGCTTAACTATTCTCAACCAGTCATGAATTCTAGGGCAAACTGAAGTGGTTCGGTGCATTGTAATTAGGTTTGTATTAGAGCTGTGCAAAGAAAAGGTAAATGATCAGAATGTGACCATAATTTGACCTTTAAACTATCAGATTCATTGATATAATCATTGAGCATTCAAGGAGCAAATCGTCTTATTAGCGATACATCTTTGTGTAATTTAGTTGACCTTTCTTATTTTTTATTTGTTCAGCACTGCTCCACTACGGTTGCTTTCCTGCTATGACGGATTCTATCTGTATGGCAAACTCATAGCTATAACAAAGTCGCGTTTATCTTGTGCTCATTAAAGTGTGAGTTGACAGCGCCAGTGCAAGATGAACCATTTTTCTGCTTTGCATGCAGCCTCAGTAGTAGGCCACTTGGGTCAAGTGGAGAGCTCACTGACATTCCATTCCATAGATCCTTAACATTAAGCTTTCTCAAACTGCTAGAATGAAGTGTCAAATTAGGGCTGTTTAATGCTATGGACACGCACTCTGATATATATCCCTTTCCTTGCTGCATCGTAGTAATATCTTACTGAATACATTTTGAATAGAACCATGGATGCTTTGTCATCATTTTATCTGTCTAAAGTGTACCCATGTGGTATTCTTTAACTTTAGATTTGACTGCTTAAACTATTTGTAAGGATGCACATTCACAGACTTTATTAGTCAACACCAAAGGTATTTTTCATAAGAATTGTATAGCAGGCGATGGCCTAGTGGTATTAATACTGGACTATCAATACAGAAACTCAGTGAATGTTCTGGGGACCCGGGTTCGAATCCCACCATGGCAGATGGTGGAATTTGAATTCAATTTAAAAAATTTGGAATTAAGAATCTACTGATGACCATGAAACCATTGTTGGTTGTCAGAAAAACCCATCTAATTCACTAATGCCCTTTCGGGAAGGAAATCTGCCACCCTTACCTGGTCTGGCCCACATGTGACTTTAGAGCCACAGCTATGTTTGTTGACTCTCAGCTGTCCTTGGGCAACCACTGATGGGCAATAAATGCTGGCCAGCCAGCGATGCCCAATTCCGTGAATGAATATAAAAAAAGCTAGCTCCCAAAATGTATCTGCCTATGAGTTTTTCTCACTGTGTGATGCCTCCACATGCTGAGGCCCAATTGGCCACACAGACCATGTGACCTTTACACTGCTATGTTACCCTTAAAGGGACAATCACCACATTTTTTCCCCTTTAATTCCTTTATACAAATTTCAATAACTAATTCACTCAGTCCTAATTTATAACTAAACATTGTGCACATGAGTTGGACAATTATAAATTGAGTGTTTGCGGGGTTTTCTGTTCCTTGAAGAGTGGTGTTATTCTGTAGTCTGAGATGCTTCAACAGGATCACCATTAACAGAGGCTGCAATAATGGGTACTTCCTCTGGCACAGGCGAGTCATTAATACTTGCTTCCATGGACTCATCAGTTACATTAATAATAGGCACAGGTCGATCTGGTACTTTGGTGCTTATGGGTTTGAAAACATTTCTTGATGGCTGGAGTGCCTCTTTACTCCTCAAATGGTCCACTTGGTGCGACAGTGCTTCGGTTCAGAAATAAAAATTACAGAGATCCAATTTGATCCACCATTGAAATTTCTCACATACATGGCTTCATTTACCATAAATGCGCATGTTGTACTGTATGAATCATGGCTTACATTTCTGAATATTTTGGCTACTTTCTACCTTCCTTGGCAAATTTGGGAATACTAGGCTCAGTCTCGTTCTGAGATGACAAGGAGCAGAAAACCTCTCAAAGATTAAATTTATAATTGTCCAAGTCATGTACATAATGTTTAGTTAATAAGGCCCAGTTCTAATCTGTTTAATACTATTGAGAACAGTGAAGTTTTGAAACTCAGCACCTGTGAATATGTTTATATTGTCTGACACCATGACTTCAGATAATCTTATGAGTTGAAAAGCATAGGTGTAATCTTTCAATGGTAGTGTGTGAGATTGGTGACTTCACCACAAAAATGTCCATCCATTTAGAGTGTGCATCAATCACCAGCAAAAACACTGTGCCCAGGAAAGGGACAAAATAATTGATGTGGATTCGTACCCATGGCCAGCCAGGTCATTCCCAAGGATTCAGCGAGGGTGTAGCAGGCAATCTTTGTTGCTCCATTGACAATGCCTGACTCGTTTCTCGATAGCAGCATCAATACCAGGCTACCATGCATAACTCCTGGCAAGCATCTTCATCTTAGAGATGCCAGGATGAGTACTGCATAATTCAGTCAGGTGCAGCTCTCTACCTGGTACAGGAATGACTACTCTTGTTCTCCAAAATGTGATGCCATCCTGACAACTCAATTCATTCTTGTGGGTAAAGAATGGTTTCATTTGCTCAAATCCATTTACCCATTCTATAAGCATTTTGTTCTCACTTTTTGATAGAAGTAGATCTCTACTGGTTCAGTTTCTCAGCTGGTTTGCCGAGATTGGCAATGTGGCTAAAAGGTTTAATGCCATGACAACTTCTTGTGGTACTGGAGTACATATGATACTCTCTTGCAAGAGTAGATGGCTAAGAGCATCCGCATTCGCTATGTATTTTCCAGGTCAGTGCTTGAAACATATTGATAGGCGGAGAGAATTAACACCTATCGCTGAGTTGTTGCTGAGGAGATTGGTGGGATAGCCTTGTCCTCTTTGAAGAGAATCAAGAGCAGTTTGTGGTCAAAAACAATGATAAAGTGTCTACCATGTAAGTACAAGTAGAATTTCTTGATGCCAAAGATAGTCCTTCCATCTCAATTTGTGAGTAGCTTTTTTTGGCCTCTGACAGGGTTCTTGACATATACCCTATTGGCCTTTCAGAGGCATCATCCACCTTATGGGATAACACCGCACCATGTGGAATGATCTCGCAGGTCACCATCAGTTCTCTAGCTGGGCCAATAAAGGTAATAAAGGAGGTGTCTGCCCCCATTAACACAACTGAACTCATATCATTTTTGGGGATGCTAAACTCCTATGGATTTTTTTTTTAACCAAACTTATCAACAATATTGGCCCCCTTCTGCTAAAGAAACACCATCCTTAGTCTTGGAAGACTTCCTATGAGGAAGCTTTCATCAGAGTAAAGCAATTGTTGCATTCTTCAAACCTGTACACTTCAATCCAGCTGATATTATTCTATGGGATTTGCCAATGACCACACTGTTGTAGATTATAAACTTATCCATGCTTTAGTACCTTTAGCGTTTATGGTTTACAAATTGGTTTTGGCTGGTTAAATTCATGTGGCTGGAGATTTGACAATGTTTGTTTTTCTTGCTGCTTTTTAAGTGATGGATAACTCAAATCGGAACAAATCTGTCCAAATCAATTGATCACAAAATTTAAAACTCTATATCTGGAAACACCCAAACATTAAGAGGTAATAATATAAATGATAGAACCTGAGGAAGGAACATTCGGCACAGAACCATAGGGATAGAAGAGCGAATAAGAGCAGTACAACCTGGAGAGTGGGTACTGCACACTGGAAAGAACAGCAGCCACATGTTTGGGTGCATTGAATCAAGAATAAGTGAGGGTGAAGGGACAGCACATTCTGAAGAGTCAAGAAGTACATCAGAGTGTGGGCCCAGAACATGAGCAGTGCATTGGGCAGTAAGGAACATTTAAATGACCAGAATGGTGAGACCAAAACAGAAAATCAGAGGCCACACATTGTAGAGAATGGGGCAGCAGATCAAGGATGAGAAAAGATAGCATATTAGAAGGAGCAGGGACTGACCACATCAGATAAATTGAGGACAAAGCACCCTTTGAAAAACGAAGATAGCAAAGAAACACACTAAAAATTCCAAAGAGTTGAATCCCAAAGACCTTTCCACAAGTTTGTGTTAAGTAGAGTTTCGGAGTAGCTGAGGAGGCCCCATTTCCTCATGAATGCATCTCTGTGTAACCCTGTATGCCTACAAAAGTGGTCTACGTCAAAATCAAAAGATTCAAATGCCAGTGAAAACACAGTAAAGCAACAGGTATGTGGATAAGCCTTTATTCTACTTGTTCACATCTTAATGGCCTATCCTTGTTAAAAGCCAGGGTTTTTGCATTGGAAAACATCAAGCAATAGCTCTGGAAAAGCTCTAACTTTTTTCTTCATGGTGCATATTGTCTTCAGACTTGTGTGATACAGCCCACCATGTCGCCAATGCAATGTTTTTACTAATTTTGTACATAATCCAAGAGTACCTCTACAGCCTTTTACGGCATTGGCTAGGGAGAATACTAGACTAGTGGGCCACAACTCATCAGACTCTTCAGGGTCTTTGGCCACACTCACAGGCGTTACATGGTGTCTCACAGGGAGATTTCAATGTCAAATCATTTCTTGCCCAATTCTCCATAATTTCATGTGCTTAGTGGTATAACATTGTTCCGGTTGATCAACATGGTCATGTGGCAAATTTAGACAAGTTTGGCCAAGCCAGAGTTACCAGTGTGAGATGTATGTTTACCACTGGTATCATTCTATGGTTTGATTTGATTTATTATTTTCAAATGTGAAAGTATACAGTGAAAAGTATTGTTTCTTGCACACTATACAAAGTATACCGTTCATAGAGAAGGAAAGGAGAGGGTGCAGAATGGAATGTTACAATCATAGCTAAGGTGCAGAGAAAAATCTAATTAACGTGAGGTAGGTCCATTCAAAAGCCTGATGGTAACAGGGAAGAAATTGTTGAGTCAGTTGGTATGTGACCTCAGACTTTTGTATCTTTTTCCCAATGGAAGAAGGTGTAAGAGAAAATATTCAGGGTGAGTGGGACCCTTGATTATGCTCACTGCTTTTCCAAGGCAGCAGGAAGTATAGACAGGGACAATGAGTGGGAGGCTGGTTTGCATGATGGACTAGGCTTCATTCACGACCTTATGTAGTTTCTGTAGGGATCCTATGGTCTATAGATCTCTGATTATCGGTTCCATGGTCGGTTCTATTATTGTCCAGGCACTAGTTTCTGTATCTCTTTTCTATACTCCATCTCATAATTATTTGAGATCCAATTGACTACAGTAATGTCATCAACAAACTTGAAAATCAAGTTGGCGGGGATTTGGCCACACAGTCATAAGTGTATAAGAAATATAGTGAGCAGCTGAGGGCACAACCTTGTGGGGCACCAGTGTTAAGGATAATCGTGGAGGAGATGTTATTGCCTAGCCTTACTGATTCCAGTCTGTGGGTTACGAAGTCTAGGATCCAGTCACAGAGGGAGAAGCTGAGCCCTTGGCCAAGGAGTTTGGAGATGAGTTTTGTAGGAATATGGGATTCTGCTGGCAGAAATGGATGACGTAACCAGGATTAAATGCATCCGTGTTGGACTCATCGCAGTTTCATTGTATTTTTGAGATCTGAAAATCTTAGAAACAATCTTGAAAAAGCAAGGGATTGTCTGAGATACAAAATTGATATTGAGTTGGAATTTGAGGGAAGGTCAAACATAATTTTGAACAAAGTAAATGGATCTGACCAAAACCACATGTTAGCATGCAACACAAATATTTTAACATAACAATAGATTTTGTACACATCTTTACAAAGGCCCAGACTCATTGGTGGCTGTCCCTTCACTGCAACCAGTTTAGGAACACCATTTTCTTCTAAATGAGCACCAAAATTAATAGTCTCATGCACTAAAATATTTTATTTGTTCACTGCTTTTAATGCCAAAGTGTATTTAAATGTTGACATGTACACAATACAATATTTAACAATGTGATTGAACGAATATAGTTAGTCAGCTATCAATTTGGAAAGAACGTATTAAAGAAATACTTATTGCCAATATATAAACTAAATGTGTCACATGCTCTATTGAAAAGTCCAATGTCAGCATATCCTGAGAGTAATGGAACATTACAACTGTATAACCTTTGGCTGTGAATGTACTACAGATACCGTGATAGGAGTTTCAAATATTAAGTGTAGTCTTGGCATTTTGCCTGTTACATTACATTCAATGCTCGACAGGATGTTAGTATTTGTCCATTCCCTATAAATCACTCAAAATATTTCTGGTAGAAAATTATTTGTTATTTTGCCTCGGTAATTGCAATGTTCAATGTCAGAAATCAGTTTTTAAACCAATTTTTTTAAAACAATGTCTTGACAATGGCATGGCAAATTGTATCTATTGAATTAGTTTATGGCCAGAATTTTACTGTCCCACTCGCCATGGGAATCGGAGCGGTCAAGGGCGAACAATGGAAAGATCCATTGACCTTGGGCAGGATTTAATAGTTTCAAAGACCAAAAAACAAAGACCTGTGCAGCACAGGAACTGGCCCTTTGGCCCTCCAAGCCTGCACCGATCATATTTACCTATCCAGGCCAAACGCCTACATCCCTCTCTTCCCCGTATGTTCATATGTCTATCAAGACAAGTCTTAAATGTAGCCAATGTAACTGCCTCAACCACCATACTTGGCAGTGCATTCCAGGCCCCCACCACCCTCTGTGTAAAAACAAAACTTCGCCTGTACATTTCCACTGAACCTTTCCCTCCTTACCTTGAACTTGTTCCCCCCTTGGGGCATGAGCGAGGCTGTAAAATCCAGGCCATTGTGTCTTATAAAGTGACACGGGAACAGGAGGAGGTCATTTTGTCCCTTGAGCTTGCTTTGTAATTCAATAAAATCAAGGCTAATTTACAAGTTAATTCCACCCACCATTGACCCAGATTGCTTTACCTTTAATTAACAAAAATGATCAAACTCGGTTTTAAAATTAACAACTGATGCAGCATCAATTACCATTTACAGAAGAGAGTTCCAAACTATAATGAACATTTGCATGAAGGATTGTTTCCTAATTTCACTTCTAAAATGTCTGCTACTAATTTTTTGACCAAGGCCCCCTAGTCCTGAAATTGCTCAGGTAGTTTCTCTCAATCTGTTTCCCTTAATATTTTGAACACTTAAATCAAATTGCTCCTTTGTATTCAAAATTCCAGGAAATACAATCCAATCTGTGTCATATCACCTCATAATTTATTCCTTGCAGTCATTATTATTCAGATAAATCCACTTTGCACTCATAGATTTCACAGAATCCTACAGTGCAGAAGGAGGCCAAAGGAGGCCATTCAGCCCATCAAGTCTGCATTGACCACAATCCCACCCAGGCCCTATCCCCATAACCCCATGCATTTATCACAGCTAGCTTTGACACTAAGGGTCAATTTAGCACAGCCAATCAACCTAAATCGCATATCTTTGGACTGCAGAAGGAAACTGAAGCACCCGGAGGAAACCCACACAGATATGGGGAGAATATGCAAACTCCACAAAGACAGTGACCCAAGCCAGGAATCGAACCCGGGTCCCTGGCACTATGAGGCAGCAGTGCTAACCACTGTGCCGCCCACAAAGGCCCACTTCTTCTGAGGAATTACATCCTTCCTAAGGTGCAGTATCCAGAACTGGATGCAGTGATACAGGTGAGGATCTAACCAGGGCTTTAATGGGGTTTCTACATCCTTGTATTTTCTGACCTTTCAGAAAATGATCAACATAACTTTGACAAATGCCTGGCTGAAGCTTGACTTATAAATTTAAACTGGGATCATTTCCACTGAAATTCCAGGCTTGTGCTCTCTGGACATATAGAGTGGAATTTTATGATAAGACCCTGACTCCCTCAGGAGCAGGCTGTGAGGCAAGGGGCAGGCCATATAAGGGGAGGGAAGATTGGAATGGAGAGTCTTCTGCCTTCCTGATTCCCCCCAATTAAGCCCGGGACACAAAGGATTGAAGACAGTCCACCCACCAAGAGGCTGCCACTAGTATTATGCTCAGAGCAAGTGTAGTAGCAAACCCCTTTAATGGTTGGGGTTTTGGAAGGTCATGTGACCCATTTGGCCAATCAGGCTGAAGCGTGCAAATCCTGGGGTCAGGCACGGCCCTCCCAGACAATCAACAACTTGGAGTTGAAACATTTGGTAGCAACATTGTCACTCTTTGTAAATAGCCATTGTAGTTAATAAATAGTTTTGCTGTTAGCACTACTTGGGTGGTCACCAGTCCTTCGACAGAGGGACAGCCATGATATGTGGTCATATTGGCAAGTTACCCTGATGGGCATGCCTTTGGCCTGGTTAGGGTTTCTCCCTGTACCCAATAGAGTAAACTGGGCATGGGTAAGGGCTGTTTTTGTTCTTTCACAGGATGTGGGTGTTTTTGGCTAGTCCAGCATTTTTATTGGCCTTGCCTAACTGCCCTTGAGAAGGTAGTGGTGAGCTGCTTTCTTAAACTGCTGCAGCCACGTGGTGTAGGTCCACTCACGGTGCTGCTCCAGCATTTTGACCCAGCGACAGTGAAAGAACAGTGATATAATTCCAAGTCAGGATGGTGCGTGACTTGGAGGGGAATTTGCAGGTAGTGGTGTTCCTTTTTATCTACTGCACGGCCACTCCAGGAGGAGGGATGCGTTCCTCCGGAGGGGAGGAGGGATTGCCTGTAGAGTGGCAGTGGACACCCCTGCCCTCCCCCTCCTTCCCCACCGATTGCCCGCAGAGTGGCAGCGGACCCCCCCCTGCCCCTCCCCCATCAGAGCTCCATCTGCCCCCCCCATCAGTGAGCAATAGGGTCTCCCCCCACTACCAGGCAACGATCAGCCCTCTCACACCCCCCCACCCTGAGATACATTTGACCTGCTTCCTCCTCCTCCCCCCCCCTCCCCCCCCCCCCTCAAGAGGATGCTCTAACCCACCTCCCTCCTCCCCTCCTCCCTTCCAAAGGATGATGGGTGCCAGAGAGCCATTGCAGGCTCTGAAGTCAATTCGGATGTTCCCCTGCAAAATAAAAATCGGCTTTGGATTTTTATTTTGCAGGTCGCTTACAACATGGATCCAGAACGGGCCAGAAGAAAAAGTGGGATTTGGTGGGAGAGTTGGGCGCGCGGTTCATTAAATCGATTTAAATGCATGCTAATACATTTAAATCGTCAGGCCGCCCCATTCGGGCGTGGACCTGATCTGCACCCGAATCTGGTGTCAGCAATTTAATTAGATTCGGGTGCAGAGCGCGTTAAAGGCCCGATGCCCAAATTTACCACGATTTCATGCCCAAAAACAGGCACAAATTGTTGGTAAAATCAGGCCCCTAAACTCAGACATTGGATAAAAGCAAATTACTGCGGATGCTGGAATCTGAAACCAAAATAGAAAATGCTGGAAAATCTCAGCAGGTCTGGCAGCATCTGTAAGGAGGGGAAAGAGTTGACGTTTTGAGTCCAGACGATCCTTTGTCAAAGTTTTTTGCCGAAGAGCCATCTGGTCTCAAAACGTCAGCTCTCTTCTCTCCTTACAGATGTTGCTAGACTCAGACATTGCTTTATTCAACGCACATCCTTCACCCACCCACCAACAATCTTTCCCAACTATGAATCATACTTCACACTCATAACATTACCTCACCCACACACACTTCACATTTGCAAGCCTCGCCACATCTCACATTTTGCACCTGTTATTCAACCATGATAGGCGCATCACCCAAACAGATTGCACCACACTTATAGACACACTTCATTCCCTCTTATAGGACAGTTCATCAGCACCTAACAGCAATTAGCCAGCAGAGAACAGGCATGGATGCAAGTCTTCACACCAATTGACTGAGGCTGTGACCAGCAAAGGAACTGAAACTACTGACAATGCTGGCATTTTCCTACATGATCCACCTTTTCACGTCCCATTTCCCCCTCATCCCATAATCTCTTCTGATTTACGAACAGCCATGGTGCAAGAATGCATCTCTTGCTTCACTCACCCCCGCCTTTCCCTTACTGTGACCTCACATTTTTCCAGCCCTATACCTAAGAACTGATAACTGGAATTGGATTTTCGCGGAGTCACATTTTGATTGACAGTTTTAAGAGGTTATGAAAGGATTAGCTGCCTTTTACATGGTTGGTGAAATAGAAGTTTGTTTTTACAACAGATCGATCATTTCAGAAGATTTAAATGTTTAAATGGGATTCATGAAACAGTGTTATTTTCAAGTATGAATGAGTGACAACTCTTTTAGATTGTTTTAAGTTTAATGTTTTTCCATCTTAAGAAGGCTCGGAATGTCTGAAGGGTGAGGGCTAGAGGCCCCAAATCCTTTTTATACAACTGGGCTGAAACCTCAGAGAACCGAGGCTGGCTCTCTAACTAGCCTAGCTTGAAACTTGCTGCCTCCATGGCCATTTTCAAATTGCTTCCAGAGGCGGTAGGCCTGACTCCAGCCCAGCCCTGCTTCCCAGGAAGAAAAATATGCAGGCTGCATGTGTTCCTCTCAAGGGAGATGTGTCTGTTGAATCGGGAAATTTCCAGAATGAGCTTCCCACCTCACTGTCAAAAATCTGGCCCCTGGTCAGACATTGATGCAGGAGATGAATATGAAAATCGATCACCATCACTCAATCCCACAGCTCAAGTGCCAGTGCTGCCCATACTTTGGGGACAGATCAGAGACAGAGACCCTGCTGCGCACACAGCTTTCTTCAATAATATAATTGAAGAACAATATAGGAGCAGCATTATGCAAATTAACTTCTCACCTCTCCGTGGATATCGACTGCACTTCAGAATTTAAGCACATTGCGATTTTCTTTGTGAATGCTCTTGCTATCAGTGGGAGACCTACATAAATTGAAATAAGGACAAAAGTCAATAGAGACTTTTGGTTTGCACCATAGGTGGCACAGTGATTAGCACTGCTCAACCATCAATTTTGGTTGTAATCTTCCAAAATTCCCTCAGTCCTGAAAAATTTCCAGCCAACTGGAAACGTAACTCATAACTCATCTATTGAAGGAAAAGAGAAATGAGGAAACTACAGACCAATTAATCCAATGCCTGTAAAATCCGTTATGAAGGATGTAGTAACAGAATATTTTGAAAATAATAATACAATCCAGCAGAGTCCCGGATTAGCATTGTTGTGTCACAGCACCAGGGACCCGGGTTCGATTCACAGCTTGGGTCACTGTCTGGGCAGAGTTTGTACATTTTCCCCGTGTCTGTGTGGGTTTCCTCCAGGTGCTCTGGTTTCCTCCCACAGTCTGAAAAATGTGCTGGTTTGGTGTATTAGCCATGCTAAATTCTCCCTCAGTGTACCCGAACAGGCGCCGGAGAGTGGTGATTGGGGGATTTTCACAGTAACTTCTTTGCAGTGTTAAAGTAAGCCTACTTGTGACAATAATAACTAAACTTCATATATTCAGGATGGCTTATGAAGCACTCGCTTAGCTGGTCACTTAATGTGCTAGCCAGAATGGCAGCAGTCTGTATTTCAGTTGTAAATTTTCATGCAGTGTTTTAACAAAAAGAATAATAAGTTTCATAGAATTGCAAAATAATTGTGTCTGAAGACAGTTGCTTTCAATTTTGTGCACAGTAACTCTAATCTTCCCTGATTTAAATATAGCTGATTCAACAATGTCTGATCAAAATATATAGAGAGTCAAAATACTAAAAGTAACAGAGATCAAAGTACCATGAAGTTTGAATGCAGGAAACTCATTAAAACTGCTCCTTTCTCTCATTGCAATAATCTTCGATATTTTCTGTTTGAAACACGTCTGGGTTCATCAAAAACAGCCGACAAATCTCACTGAACAATGTCACATACCGGGGCTGATATTTTTTCTTCTTAATGCCCATCTTTCTGGTGTGAACGGGTAAGTAGTGGGGGAAAATAAACACAATGGAAATAAGTGACTTACTACCCGAGGCCAATTCATTGTGATGTTTTGAGCAGGCCGTGATTTAGTTGGCCAACTTTGCTGCCTCAAATCAGCAGGAGCCTAATTATTATATTAAAATGAATGTCTTTTGGACAAAAACATCATTTTCACGTCAATCATTGCTGCTGCTTCCTCAACCTGTTTACTAACCGTGGATGATATGCAGAGGGAGCCATTTGCAGCACTAATCGAAGGGTTCATAAGTTGTAGACAGGTTATGCACCAATAGGTTTGGCAATGACTTATTTATAATTTTTGTTGTGGAACTTTTGAACTTAAAGACGTCCTTAAGTTCACTTTGCGCCCACTCATCACTTCAGCTTGCTGCTTTTTGGCCTAACGGATTTTACAAACCCTCCTTGCAGTGCTGCTGTAGCAGACCCACTTCAGTTTCTGGCCTGTCAGATGTTCCACCTTCCCAACTGGTGATCTGCATTCATACTAAAGAGATGTTGTAGAATAGATGCAGGTAAACTATTTCCTCAGTGGGGGAGGAAAATCATTTCAAAATTATAATGAGACTGTTTAGAAATATGATCAGGATGCATTTTTTCACACTAAAATGTGGTGGAGATTTAGACTTTTTGTCCAAAAGGCTGTTGATACTGGATGAATTAACATTTTTAGAAGCCTGAGATTGATATGTTTTTGTTAGAATTGTTGAATTGAAAGACTAGGAGCATAGGTGGATAAAGAGTGTTTAAAATCATTGAGTCTCTACAGTGCAAAAGGAGGCCATTCGGCCCATATCAACCACAATCCCACCCAGGCACTATTCCCATAACAACACGCATTTACCCTGCTAATACCTACACAGTAGGGTTGATTTAAGATAACAAATCCACCTAACCCGCACATCTTTGGACTGTGGGAAGAAACCCACACAGATATAAGGAGAATGTGCAGACTCCACACAGACCCAAGCCGGGAATTGAACCCGATCCCTGGTGCTGTGAGGCAGCAGTGCTAATCACTGTGCTGCCCATTTAGGTAGACATCAGCTATGTTGTAAGTCATTGCTGGACAATCCAGGTTGGTGAGTGCAGCATGAGTGGCCCTCCTTCATCTCAGTGGGCTGCAAGATTCAAATTAGGCTTGTTCACTCGCCTTAACCCCATGAATGAGATTAAATACATTTAATACACGCCCAAATACTTCAGAATGAGTTCTAGAAAATGCTTAATCATTTATAATTAATAGAACTATCATCAACTTCCAATAGTAAAAAAAAACAAAGAAACATTTACACTCCTGATGCAGAAGGAGCTCATGGCTCTCACAGCCAATGTTGTGAGCAATCAGCATGCACCTCACTTCATTTGCCCTTGCTTTACGTGCGTACAGTTCATAGAATCCCTACGGTGCAGAAGGGGGCCGTTCAGCCCATTGAGTCTGCACCGACCACAATCCCACCCAGGCCCTACCCCGATATCCTTACATATTTATCCTCTAATCCCTCTAACCTACGCATCTCAGCACTCTAAGGAGCAATTTTTAGCATGACCAATCAACCTAACCTGCACATCTGTGGACTGTGGGAAGAAACCGGAGCACCTGGAGGAAACCCATGCAGACACGAGGAGAATGTGCAAACTCCACACAGACAGCGACCCAAGCCGGGAATCGAATCAGGGTCCCTGGAGCTGTGAAGCAGTAGTGCTAACCACTGTGCTACCATGCTGCCTGGTCACAGCAATAGGAATAAAACCATGTGGGTGTAAATCAGCAGAATGTGACAACCCTGTGCATGGGCAACGGTCAACAAAACGCCTCATGGGCCACATTTCGAACCCAGATCAGCCACATGTGACCCTCTGATCACAGGTTGCCTCATCACTGATCGAAGTGAATGGCAGAACTGGCTTCTATTTGCGTGGTTTACTCCTGTTCCTATAAACAACGCAATTAATACTGGGAACTCTTCCATTGAGTTAAAGTGAAGCCGAATCATGTAGATCAATCCAGCCTGATGTGTGCCAGAAATAAACACTGACCCCATTATGGAGATGTTGTATACCATTTCGCAGAATAATATTAACATATTATTGTGTATCAGTGCTAAAGATTTACAGTTTTTTTTAATGACTTTAGCATAGCATGCCTTATCTCATTTGAATTACCTGCATTAATGGGCTTCCTGACAAAGAATGCAAACAAACTGTTGTCGGTTAATTTCCAGGTGGCCGGGGCTGGTGTGTGAATGACTGACAGGCTCATTGCTTCAGCTTCTCCAGAAATATAATGTTAATCTAACAGCCTGTCATTTCCAGTTACCTCGAGTCCCCCACTGCAAAATAAAGGGGAAGCAAAAAAAGGATTGTTGAACACCAGCGCTTGTTTATTTTGTGTCTTCTGACAGACTTAGGACTTGCAGGCGAACGTGTCGTAAGCAAATAATGTGCTTAAAATAGAAAATGACTCAAAACTGAAGTGGTGAGCGGGTTTAATAATCTGTCGGGCGGAATGTAAAATCCTACAACTTTCATCGTTGCGGGAAAGCCATGGGAATAACTCTGAAGAAGAAACGATCCAAATTTATTCTGGCTGTAATATTTATATATTATCCCTGTCCCCCCACTCCCCCACCCCAACCTCCGGCTGATCCCAGCGGCCCGGTTATTCTTCCTGTTTCAGAATACAGCAGTCTATCCTTTTCACAATGCTGGTCACCAGCTTCAATGGTTGAACCTACAGGAGCTTGATTTAGATAACCCCAACCAAAACAAAACATGCAGCATGTTGTGAGTTGTAATTGGCTTGTGCACTTTAATTTCAGTGTTGCCATGGTGGCAATGCCAGCACATTTTCACCATCTGCAGCAGTATTGTGTGCAGTTTTGGTGTCGGATATTCTTGCTCTCCAGAGAGTGCAGCAAAGGTTTACCAGGTTGATCCCGGGGATGGCGGGATTGATGTACGAGGTAAGACAGATGTACGAGGCAAGTTCAGCAGGGATCTGTGCTAGGACCCCAATGTTCACATTACATATAAATGATTTGGAAGAGGAACCTGAATGTATTATCTCCAAATTTGCAGATGATACAAAGTTGGGTGAGAGGGAGAGCTGTGAGGAGGATGCAGAGATGCTTCAGTGGGATTTGGACGGGCTGAGTGTGTGGACATATGCATGGCAGATGCAGTGTAACGTGGATAAATGTGAGGTTATCCACTTCGGCAGCAAAAATATGAAGACACATTATTACTTGAATGGGAGTAAATTGAGAGAGGTGAATACTCAGCGAGACCTTGGTGCCCAGTCATTGAAAGTAAGCTTGCAGGTATAGCAGGCAGCAAAGAAGGCAAATGATATATTGGTCTTCATAGCAAGAGGGTTTGAGTATAAGGAAAGGGGCGTTTTGCCACAATTGTATAGGGCATTGATGAGGCCACACCAGAAATATTGTGTGCAGTTTTGGTGTCCTTATCTGAGGAAGGGTGTCTTTGTTATAGAGGGAGTTCAGCAAAGGTTTACCAGACTGATTCCTGGAATGGCAGGTCTGTCATATGAGGAGAGACTAAGTTGGTTAGGATTATATTCACTGGTGTTTAGAAGAATGAGAGGGGATCTCATGTAAACGTATAAAATTCTGACGGGGTTAGACAGGGTAGATTCAGAAAAAATATTTCCAATGGTGGTGGAGTCCAGAACTAGGGGTCATAGGTTGAGAATAAGGGGTAAACCTTTTTTGAACTGAGGTGAGGAGAAATTTCTTCATCCAGAGGGTGGTGAATGTGTGGGATTCACTACCACAGAATGTAGATGAGACCAAAACGTTGTCTAACTTCATGAAGAAATTGGAGCTGTAGGGGCTAAAAGGATCAAGGGATATTGGGGGAAGGGGGATTGGGATATTGAATTCAATGATCAGCCACAATCAAAATGAATGGCGGAACAGGCCCAAAGGGCCAAATGGCCTACTCCTGCTTCTAATTTCTATGTTTCTATCTCCATATTGCTTCTGAAGTCTTCCCATGGTGGATACTGGATGATTGGCTATGGAATAGCATAGAGGTTATGGAGTGGCATTTAGACTAGGAAGGGCATGGAGATTCTAATGGGGGCCGAGGGGTGAAGGCTAAAAGGCCTAACAGACATTTATAAAACTGGGCTGAAGTCTCAGAGAACTGAGACAGGCCTTCTAACTAGTCCACCCAGCCACTTGTCCACCTCTGTCACTGCCTCTGAACTTCCTTCAGAAGTAACAGGCTTTCTTTGACCATTCCCCACCTCCCTGGAGTAAAAGCCCTGTGTGTGGGACTCATTGCCCTGGAGATGGATATTCTGCATCAAGACAATTCCCCACTGGAGCTTCCTGCTGCCGTGATCAAAATCTAGCCTGTTGTGTTTGGCTTCATGTTGATATGGGAAAAGTGACCATTTCACAGCATTGAAATTCACATCCCACTTCCCAGCCCTTACACCTCTGACTTTGACAAGCAAAGATTTCCACAAATAGGTGACAGAAATATAGTGGATGTTTGAGGCATGAGAGATGTTGCTGTTTAAAATATATTCATACCTGATCTTCTTGTGCCTAGTTATATCTTTCTGTTTGCAAATATACATAAAACTTGCAATGCAAGACTTAGTACTTTCTGATAAGTGATGTTCCAAATAAAATTTAAACGGAAGTACATTTAAGGCCTGGAATTTCGAGCCCCACCATGGCAGGTTCCACGGGGAATGTGGCGAGCCACTCAAATGTCCATTGATTTTAGTGGGACCAGGAGACAGCAGGAGGGGTTGGAAATTTCCCACCTGAGTGTTAAGGCAGCAGAAACTTGTTGCTTGACTTTTCATAGTAAACCGCATTGTATAACCAAGAAGGCCTATCTCTGATATTGGTATGTTCCCCCTATGGCTCCTGTACGTGGCAACAGGGGGAAGCTATTCAGCCCCTTGAGCCTGTCCCACCATTTGAATGGATCACGACTGTTCTGATTGTATATATCTTCATTCTATAGCACTTTGCAGTATCACGTGTAGGATTTAAGTCTTGTGGACCCTTGAACATCTTCTATTCTTGGAGGCTCCACTAAAACCGAAGATGGCACGGTGGCACAGTGGTTAGCTCTACTGCCTCACAGCACCAGGGACCCGGGTTCGATTCCCGGCTTGGCTCATTGTCTATGTGGAGTCTCCATGTTTTCCCCGTATCTGCATGGGTTTCCTCAGGCTGCTCTGGTTTCCTCGCACAGTCCGAAAGACATACTGGTTAGTTGCATTGGCCATGCTAAATTCTCCCTCAGTGTACCCAAACAGGCGCCGGAGTGTGGCAACTAGGGGATTTTCACAGTAGTTTCATTACAGAGTTTATTTAAGCCTACTTGTGACACTAATGAATGAATTTTAAAACTTCAAAAAAACTTTTAAAAATATGTTAAAATTTATTCAAGCCCCTTCTGCTGCTGAGCTGATTGGTGGGGGTCCAGTGGTTGTGTTCCCATTAAATTCCAAGTTAAGCCTGGCTGAGAGACTGAACACCAAATTGCTGAGAATTTGTAAGGAATCCAGCGACATTACTGATTTTGCTTTGAAGGTGAAGGAGGGCTGAGTCACAGTAAGAGCCAGCTCTCATTGCTGTTCTTTTTGGGGAGAGAGTTTTATGAGTGCTTTTTTTTCTTGTCTCTGTGTTTTATAATGGAAAAACTAAGTGGAAAGTAGTCTGGCAGTTGTGCACAAAAGCCATTAATGCAATACTATACATTACAACTGGTGGTTCCACTAATCAATGGCTTTAGTGTCATTATAGTCTAATGGCCTACTTCACTTAAACCAGTGCATAGACTGGAACCGGTTTCCAAGAAACAGTAGGACGGGATTTTCCAGCTCTACCCATCAGCAGGATTTTCCAGCCCTGCTAAAGCCAATACCCCACGACAAGTTCCCCGGCAGCGGGACAGAGAAGCCACACAAAATGTGGTAGACGTCGGCGGGACTGGAAAATTCTGATGGTGACCAATGGCAAGCTGCTTCCACCTCCAGAAAACATGCCGAGGGGCGGGGTGGGGGTGAGGGAAAGACAGAAAATTCTGTCCAAAATGTTGGGATTTGGATTCTATATTAAACGCCAGAGTAAGAAAAATCTGGTTATGGAATAACCATATTGGCTAAAAGGGCTAGCTGAACTCAACTGCAATGGGAAAAGATTTCCCTAGACAAAGATAGGTAAGATGAAACAGAATTTCATTGTTACCTTTATGATTATCTTTATTTTGGGGGACTTGATTGGGGTGGAATCTGATGAGATACAATTCTTCTGTTGTTGGAGCGGAGCAAAATAAAGGTGGGCAATCCCAAAGCAGCTTTTTATAATCCCAGATTGCGAGCTCAAGGCTGCCCATAATTCTGTACGAATGTGTGATGAAATGGGAAACCTTACTCAGAAAGCCCGTAAAGATTGTCTTGGTAAATGGAAAATCCTCTTACTGCAATAGGGGCCGTTCCTTGTTCACATGATTTGGGACAGCATGAAGCTGACTTTGGTGGAGTAAAGTTCCACATCTCTGCTGCCCACAGGGCTATTTGTCCAGGTCCATTAATGAGCCAGCTAGCTGTGCTGCCCGGTGGCACAGTGGTTAGCACTGCTGCCTCCCAGGGACCTGGTTTGATTCTGGTCTTGGGTGACTGTCTGTGTAGAGTCTGCATGTTCTCCCCATATCTGTTTCTTCCAGGTGCTCCGGTTCCCTTCCACTGTCCAAAGATATGCAGGTTAGGTGGATTGGCCTTGCTAAATTGCTGCTTAATGTCCCAAGATGTGTAGGTTTGGGGATTAATAGGGTAAATGCATAGGGCGTGTGTGGTCCTGGGTAAGATGAAAATCTGTTGGGCCGAATGGCCTCCACCTGCACTGCCGGGATTCCATCAATACATAAAAATAGACAAATAGACAAATAAAGAGGCCACTTGGTTCATTACATTTCAGAAATCCTGAAAATATATTTGAACTTTCCTCCCATTGCATCAACTGCCTTTTAAATGCATCTCAGTTCATCACCTCCATTGTTCTAATTAGAAGAACATTGCAAGTGCTGATCATCGTCTAACAAAGTTCTCTTTGACATTAGTCTTAATCTTGCTGACACAGGACATACAGTCTGGTCCAGTGACTACATCAGCAAAGTCTAGTATTCATTAAGTATATTAATTATTCTCAGCTTATCCTGCGGGTTATTTTCACTGGACTCCTTTAATATTCTCACTTTGTTTCGAAGTCAGCTGCTGCTTTGTTACTGCAACAGTTTAGAGAACATGGTAATACTGTGAGTGCCTGTGATACTGGGCTAATGATCCAGAGACATGAACTAAACCTCAGCATGGCAGCTAGGGAATTTAATCTCAACTGGTTCAATTAAAACTGGAATAAAAAGCTACTATCAGTGATGGCAATGATGAAATGTTACAGAAATAGCATCTCAAAACTGGCAGCCTTGGGACCAAGGCCACACTCGATTTCAGATCTTGCCGGTTGACTGGGTCAGAACTAAGCCAGGTCAGGTGGGGTCAAGGGACACTAATAGCACAAGAATAGGAACATAGGAACTGGGGTAAGCCATTCAGCCCCTCAAGCCCGCTCCGCTATTTAATAAGATCATGTGGCCTAATCTGAATAGACCTGAATGAATTTGGATGGACTTACGATATATTAAACTGATCTTTCATTACACCCTAGCTGTGACTGCAACACTATATTCTGGACTTTCTCCTTTCCTCCCCCTCACCTCGCCCCAATGCCGCCACCCCCCCCCCCCCCCCCCCCCCCACCCCGTGTACTTTATGAAAGGTATGTTTTGTCTGCACAAGAAACGATACTTTTCACTGTATCCCAATGCATGTGACAATAATAAATCAAATCAAATCTAACTCCATATACCTGCCCTCGGCCCATATCTCTTGATATACCTGCTTAATAAGAGCATGTCTATCTCAGACTTTAACCTAATAATTGAACCAGCGTCTGTCGTCATTTGAGAAAGGGAGTTCCAAATCTCCACCACTGTCTGCACGTGGAAGTGTTTTCTAACAACCCTCCTGAACAGTTTGACCCTAACCTTTAGGTTATGGCCCCTGGTTCTAGAACTAGTGCAAACAGTTTATCCTTACCCACCCTGTAAATATTTTGTAGACCAGCATGCAGTGCCTAGCTGAATTCTCCAGATGAATTTGATTTTTCATTTGCTCAATTAAAATTCTTGCATGACATAATCTAAAAATGTTCAGTTTTCAGAGAACTCCAGTTTTAGAGCAGTCAGATTTGAGACAATTTGAGACATATTTGTACAGTATCTTAACTATAAAAAGCCATCTGGTTCATTAACGTCCTTTATGGAAGGTCAACCTTACCCTGTTTGACCACAATGTGACTCCAGACCCATAGCTATGTGATTGGAACTTAGCCTAGTAAGCATAGTCAGTTGTATTCAAGAACTGTTCAGAAGCAGTTTATCACCATCTTCTCAAGGGCAATCAGCAAAGGACAATAAATATTGGCAGTGATGCCTCCATTATATTAATAAATAAATTCTTACTGTTGCACTTATCTTCTGCCATTCTATTTCTTTCTAGTTTCCTCTTTGTCCTTTTGATTAGGCTTTGGACAAGTTTTTGTAATCTTCCCAGCTCATCACTTCTCAATTCTCTCTGTGGGCTTCGTTAAGCTCATTTTTCTTTATGAATTTACTTCTAATTGTCTTTCTGACCTATTTAATGTCGAGTGTTTGGAGCTGACATTTGCTAATCTCAGGGATGTCTATTTTCTACATGTCCCTTTTTATGCCTCTACAGGTATATCCTTTGCATCCTAGACTGGGATTTCAATAAATCATTTCTCCCAGTCAATCTGTTTTGGTTTTTGCCTCAGGTTCTTGTACTTGCTGGTTACACATTCTAAGTCTACTTCAGATATCTTTTAGCTTCAGCAGTGCTTTTCATTCCTGGGAGTGTAAGGTTTCCATTCTATGATGAAAGTGTGCAAATGATATGCATACATGTTTCAGGAGAAAGTTTTGAAGTTCAACCTTTTCTACAGATAGTCAGTGCATCTGGAAGGAATACAGCACAGAAGCTGGGAGAGCAGAATATAGAAATTGTTAGGTAAGTTATGAAACCAGGCTGGACTTCAACACATTTTCTCTATTGGCATACTCATTTGAGGAAAGGATGCTTTACTGCAAGAGTAATTTGACTGCCAAATCAGGGATCTTTTATTTAAACAAGTTTTATTCGTAACAAAGTTCAAGTATAACTCTAACTAAATGAAACAGTTTAACTCTTAACAGTCAAACAATCTCTGAACATGAAAAGAAACAAATCTGATTTCTAACTTATCACTGTTTCAGTTCCAAAAAAAGCAACATTTTCCTTACAGGCTTAAAACCCCACTTTAAATAAAGTTAGCAATCACAAATATACTTGCTATAATGAATGTAGCCAGCTTTGAAGTTTTCAGAGAGACAGTGATAAGAAATAGTGCGAGTTAGAAATTAGAATTGTTTATTTTCATGTTTAGCGATTGTTCAACTGTTCAGAGTTAAATTGCTTCATTTTGTTCAAGTTATAGTTGAACTATGTTACGAATAATGCTTGTTTTGATGAAAGATCCCTAAGTTGACATTGGAATTATTCTTGGACTGAAGCATCCTTTCCTCATATTATCCCAAAATAGAAAAATTGTTGAGGTCTAGCTGGTTCACAAAATACTTTGGGTTCTGGTCCTGAACCCTAACAATTCTTATATTCAGAAGTGTTTAATATTGAATGTTATAATACCATTCTCAATGACAACACAATAGGACATTGTTGTGATCTGAAATGGATATTGTGGAGGTAAAATTAGAATTGGGCCCTAGGTCAAAAAGAATAACAAATTGACTGTAGAAACCAATCCTCAGCCAGGTCCAGCCTGTCCTTGCTTCTGTCTTCCACGTCACTGAGCCAGTCAGTCTATGAGCGAACACACCCAATCATAGCAATGACTTCACAAAGTCTATCACAGTCTCCCATCTCACATGGTTAAGCACATTCGCCAATCTGATAAGTGAGAAAATTACAATGCAGACCAGTGTTTGTATCGAAGTTATCACAGTGGTCTTATCTTCTGCTGCAAGAGACTATAAAGTCCCTCAAGCTTTTATGTACTCCAAGCGTGAATGCATTCTCTCTGCTCTTTATTCAAGTATCTTGTGTAAGATTGCTGAACCCTATCCGTACTTGCCAATTCCTGGAAATACACAGACAAATTTCCCCATGACTTCCATAGCCTGTTGTGTACCAAAGTATTTATATTTTAAAGCTTCGAATTTCCAACTTCAGAATTTGAAGATGTTTATTTTGTTTATTTATTAGTGTCTCAATTAGGTTTATCTTAACACTGCATTGAAGTTACTGTGAAAATCCCCTAGTCGCCATACTCCGGCACCTATTCAGGTACACTGAGGGAGAATTTAGCATGGCCAATGCATCTAACCAGCGTGTCTTCTGGGCTGTGGGAGAAAACCGGAGCACCTGGAGGAAACCCATGCAGACATGGTGGGGGGAACACAGGGAGACTGCAAGATGGGAACCGAACCCGGATCCCTGGTGCTATGACGTAGCAGTGCTAGACAATTATGAGAGGAAGGTAACCAGACCTGATAGATAGATGATGGTACCATCTCTCCTAACTCATGCTCACCACTAATCTGTGGGTCACTAAAGGACATAAGAAATCGGAGCAGGAGTGGCCACTAAGCTCTTCAAATCTGCCCCATCATTCAATACAGTCATGGCTGATCTATGCCAGCCTCAACTTCTTTTCTGTGCCATTTCCTCATAGCCCTCTACTCCTTGATCTATCAAATATTTATCCACTTCCATTTTAAATATTTCTAATGATCCAGCCTTCACTACCCTCACTACTCAGAATGTTCCCTGCCAAATGATGGTCTAGAGCCTCGGAGTGTGGATGGGTATTTGTTGATGTTTGCTTGATTCTGATGCAGTGACACAGTGCTAGGTGGTGGGCTGATTCATTTCCAGTTTTGGACGTCCAGCTTCCTTTACCACAGCCAGAAAGCCAGAAGCAGGAAACCTGAAGCCAGGTAAAGAAAAAGGTACTCTCTAAGCTGTATGGCATGATGGTAAGACCATTGACTGTCAAGGGGAGATGGTTAGAATCCGTCTTGTTGGGGATGATCATTGCCTGGCACTTGTGGCATCACAAACATCACTTAGCAACCCAAGTCTGAATGATATCCAGGTCTGGCTGTATGTGGGAATGGACAGTGGCAGGATCTGAAGTGTTGCGAATGGCATTGAGCAATGTGTAATCATCAGTGAACATCCCGACGTCTGCCCTTGTGTTGGAGGGAAGAAACTGCTGAAAGTGGCTGGTCCTTGGATAGTGTCATAGAGTCATAGAACAATACAACATGGAAACAGACCCTTCAGCCCAACTAGTGTCTTCCCAGCTAGTCCCAGTTGTCTGTGTTTGGTCCATATTCCTCTAATCCTTTCCCTACCATGTACTTACCCAAGTACTTTTTTGCTGTTGCTATTGTATCTATCTCAATCACCTTTTCTGGCAGTTCATTCCATATACGCACCACCCATTCATGAAGAAGTCCCTTTTAAATCTGGTCCTGAGGAACATCTAAGCAATGCCCTGGGTTTGGGTTGATCAATCTCCAACAACAACAACCATCTTCCTGTGTATTATAAGTGTGCCTCCAGCTAATGGAAAGGTTTTACATCAATTCCCATTGAACTCAATTTTGCTATGGCTCCTTGATACTACAGTAGGTCAGATGCTACCTTTATGTTAAAGACATTTGCTCTCACCTTACGTCTTGAGTTCAACTCATTTGCTTATGGTTGGCCCAAGGCTGGAATGGACCTTAGTGGTCCTGGGTGAAACCTAACCTGAGTATCAGTGAACAGATTATTGGTCTGTAATGCTGCCAGATAGCTTTATCAGTGACACCTTCCATCAAGTTGCTGATGATTGACAATGGATTGAAGGGTCAATAATTGGCTTGATTAGTTTTGCTCTGCATTTGATGGACAGAGCACACCTGGGTGATTTTCATTGGGTGGCTGTACTGGAACAGCATAGCTAGTTCTGGAACACAAGGCTTCAATATTGCTGCTGGAATGTTGATAGAGCCCATAGTCTTTATTGTATCCAGTCATTTATTGGTGTTATGTGGTGTGAATCAAACTGGTTGAAGATTGATATCTGTGACATCAAGAGGAGAATGCAATGGATCATCCACTTGGCACTTCTGATTGATGATTGAAACAGATGTGTACTTCTTACGTGGAGCATTGACATGAACATAGACTGATTGAGTTTGTTTCCATGTTGAAATTCTGTATTGCTGAGCACCCCCTGGGTGAGCTAGCTACACAAAGTGCACCTTCTCAATTCTGACTCCAGTGAAGACATGGACCACAGTACTTAGATGGTGTTGTGTGAAAGTGTCATCAACTATAGAGGATGTAGGGGGTAACCTTGATTTCCTGGCAGCCACCCATTTGTGTAACTAAGGGGAGTGGCATGGTGAACTACCTTAAAATGAACATTCTACCAGGAAAATGAGCAATCACTTGTATGATAGTGTGCTGTTAGTAGCAAACAAGTTGACCATTGAAGGATTGAACTGGTTCTCTGTTGATGGAGGTGATGGGATTTCCCAAGGGTATATATGAATCTCTAAGGAAGCAATCTATCATCTCTTGGATTACAGATAGTCCTGTTACATTATGAAATTGCAAGTGTCCTGTTATACTGGTGCTCATTGTCAGTGATGTATAGGAAGAATGGTCTTGTCTGAGCAAACAATGTGCCTACAACATTAGAATTTGTCTGTAACTCATTGGCTAGTATTACTGACTGCCTGAGTTAGCTTATTTTTCAATATTTCCAGCTCCTGATTAATATTGGGGATGTTTGCCTCGGGACTCCCCCTACCAAAACTCTCTCCCATTGCCCCCATGCCCTACCCACCACCACATTATCCACACCATGGGCCTATCAAACACACACTCTTCGAATAAAGGGCAGATGCAATATTTTCCTTTGAAAATTAAATTTCTGGCTCCAGAGTCTGAATGGATTCCTTGGTCTATGCACTTTTTACCTCCCCACCCTCACTCCACCTTCTATCACCACCATAGATGCAGAGCAGGGGGAATTAAGAACAAGAGGAAAAGACAGTAAAGAGAATAAGGAAAGTGATAGACAGAGAAATCAAGGGCCAGAGTCAGATAAGGACCAAGTAAAAAATAGCACAAAAGGGAGAAGAAACATTAGAGATGCCCACTTTAAGGAATGCTCAGAGCATTCGAAACAAAATGAATGAATTAGCTACATAGATAGATGTAAAGGGGTATGATGTAGTTGGCATTACGGAGACGTGGCTCCAGGGTGAGCAAGGATGGGAGCTAAACGTTGAGGGCTATTCAGTGTTTAGGATATCTGAGGAAGGATGTCTTTACAATAGAGAGACTACAGCAAAGGTTTACCAGGCTGATTCCTGGGACGCTAGGTCAGTCATGTGAGGAGGATTGTCTTGATTAGGGGTTTGGAAGAGTGAGAGGGGACCTCATAGAAACTTATAAAATTCTAGCAGGGTAAGGCAAGGTAGATTCAGAAAGAATGTTCCCAATGGTGGAGGAGTCCAGAATGAGGGGTTATAGTTTGAAGATAAGGAGTGAACCTTTCAGAACGGAGGCGAGGAGAAACTTCTTCACCCAGAGGATGCTGAATTCATTACAACAGAATGTAGTTGAGGACAAAATGTTGTCTGTTTTCAAGAAGAAATTAGATACAGCTCTTGGGGCTAAAGGGATCAAGGGATATGGGAGGAAGAGGAAATCAGATATTGAATTCGATGATCAGCCACGATCAACATGAATGGCGGAGCAGGCTTGAAGGGCGGATTGGCCAACTCCTTCATCTAGTTTCTATGTTTCTATCCTCCTCCAAATGCACATCACCTGCAGCTATATGCTGGGTACAAATACAAGTCAGCTTTTAGCGTATTGGGTCCAGGTATGACAGGGAAACGGGATCTCCCTATATAGGGTGTTCCCCCATCCCCTACCACCGTCCCCACAAATGCAACCTGTAAAAGCAACAAGAAAATCCCAGAAACTGTGGGGACTTTGACACATGTATCCATTGTAAGAATATCTCATTCAATTTTCGAATGAATCTGATGATGATCTGTTCTGCTATTAGCCTGAGACAAGTTTGTGAAAATCACGATTGGCTTCTTCTGATAGTGACACACAATGATGCCAAGCAGATTTGTCATTGCCAATGTGTATTCTGGATACTGACTGCTGAGCACTCTGACCAGCCAACATTGCCTGTGGTGTAAGGTGGACTTCAGTGACACTGACAACTCCAAACATGCCCTCTAGCAGAAAGACACTTGCAGAAGCAGGCAGTTTGCTTCTGTGTTAATGTATTTGCCTGAACTTCCTTGATGTGTTATTTTTAAGGTGGGTGTTAATGCTTTTCAAATAAGTAGGTTAAAATAGTGGACAAAGAAATTTCACTTTAATGCACTTATGCACTAATAACATCCGGCGTAACATTTGTGGAATTGAATTAAATAATTCCAATTGTCTCCTCACCCAAGCTTTCTGTTGCGATGGATGTTTTTGTTGCAGCACACTGCTATTGAGATTAAAGCATATATCCTAATTGGCTGTACCGCTGGATCAATCCAATCACTTACTGTTAATCTTGCACAAAAGTAGCCGTTGAAGGCAGCAAGCTTCTTAGTAATGAAATCAGTCATTAATATGTCTGCAATTTAGCTAAGATCCTTCAGTGACTGCTCTCAATGCTGATGGACAATGTGCCTCCAGGACTTTGCTGATCTCCTGTGAGAACATGTTATTATTCCTGTGAATGTATTCCGTGTAACCAATTATTTTTCCATCCACAACACTGAATGCATGGAAAATGTAATTAAAAAGGCATTTGGCACTGATGAAGCCAGAATCCCAGGCGGATTGTGCCTTATCTAAAAAGTATAGGTAGATTATGAATTTTATCGACTTCTGAAATACTATGGCAAACTAAAGATCACCAGATCTCCTTTCAAATCATGGTTTTTTTTCTCTCAGAAGCTGCAGCGATTGAAAATACCAGCTATCCCCATGTGATTTTTGAATAGGTCATTTAAAGGTGATGTGTTGTCGTGTTCGATTTGTCCTGTTTAAAAATAAGGTGCATGCAACAGCATCCCCAGGTGCAGAATAGTATTGATAATACATTGAGTTTCATCATTGCACTTATCACAGCTCTGCGCTATTGTAATTTCTAATTGTGGCAGAAAATACAACTGTACCACCTTATAACCCTCGATATTGGAAATGCGGGGATCCGATGATGTTTGTTTTGAATGCCATCGACTAGTGAATCTGGTTGAGGAGTCAGTTCGTGTTGGCGGGCACTGCAATAAGATAGCCTGGGGTTGGACTGACTGTCACTGTGTTATGATATTCTTACTTAAGTAGGACAATAGTAGGCAACTCATAATGTTGAAATAAACTTCTTCACGTTAGGAGTACGACAGTAATTTATTTAGTGTCTTTGTACATAAAAAGTAAAGATAAATTGCAATGTTTTCCCAAGGTTCAGATGACACTTATAAACAGATGCAGATCAGTGAAATAATTAAAGCACGTGATTGTATTTTTTTTCTGGAACACACCTTCAGGTGATATGTATATTTTGTCATTGTGTTACCATGGTAATATTAGCTTACGGCTAGAGCCCATATTATGTAACACTGATTAACAATTAATATATTTTGATCTATTGACCATAATCTGCCTGTAGCATAAAAATAATCCATTCTTCTAATATTAAATCGAACATGTTTTTCTAACATTGTATTGGCAACAAAGCAATTCATTTCATATGATCAATGACCCAGGTTATTTTGTATGCACTTCGGCATTGTGACTAACACTAGGCAAGGCATTTCTTACAATGAAAGCAGGAGCTGGAGGATAAAGGAACGCGTTCTGTGACAGACCATTCTACGAGATTGCACAAAACTGCAAGAGTTGCCTGCAGGAGCTCAGGGAGGGCCAGGCTTTCTATTCCTGCGTAAACGATCGTAGAATAGAATTCGTACAGTGCAGAAGGAGGCCGTTTGGCCCATCCAGTCTGCATTAACTCCCTGATAGAGCACCCTACCCAGGGCAATCCTTGCTCTATCCCCTTAATCCTACATATTTAATTCCCCAACCTACATATTTTGGGATGCTAAGGGGTGGCCAATCCACCTAAGCTGCACATCTTTGGCCTGTGAGAGGAAATGGAGCATCCCGAGGGAATCCACAGAGACACGGGGAGAACGTACAAACTCCACATAGTCACTTAAGGCTGGAATTGAACCCGGGCCCTGGCCCATGAGGTATCAATGCTAATCACTGTGCCGCCGCTGTGCCGCCAATGTTAAAAGACACCTGACATGAAGGAGGTAAAGGCAGCAATGGGCCAATGCATGATTAAGATAAATTATTCAAAATCCACTCTGTGAGGCAAGTAAATCATTTTTAATTTCAAATACTCAGAAGAGAGTAATGGTCAATGGAATATTTTTAGGTTAGAGAAATGTTTGTAATGGTGTTCCTGGTGGTTGGAATTGGGATCCTTGCCTTTCCTGATATGCATTAATGATCTAGATTTTGGTGTGCCCGGGTCAATTTCAAAGTTTGTGGATGCTACAAAACTTGGAAGTGTTGTAAACTGTGAAGAGGACAGTGTACAGCTACAAAAAGCCATAGACAAGTTGGTGGAGCAGGCAGACATGTGGAAATGAAGTTTAATGCAGGCAAATGTGAGGTGATGCATCTTGGTAGGGAGAACATGGAGAGACAAGACAACATATGGAGCAAAATTTTTAACAGGGTGCAGGAGCAGAGGGACCTGAGTGTTTATGCTATCAGTCTTTAAAGGTAGCAGGATGGATGGAGATAACAGTTAATAAAGCATATAGTATTCTGGATTTAATTAATAAGTGCATAGAATATCAGAGCAAGGAGGTTATGCTGAATTTATACAAGACACTAGTTAGACCACAGCTGGAATATTGTATACAGTTCTGGGTGCCACACCATAGGAAGGATGTGGAAACATTGGAGAGATTCCAGAAGAGGTTTACAAAAATGGTTCCCAGGGATGAAAGCCTTCAGCTATGATGATAGATTGTTTTTCTTGGCGAGAAGAAAGCTGAGCAGAGATTTGATAAAGATGTTCAAAATCATGATGGGATTGGACAGAGTATACAGGGAGAAACTGTTCCGGCTCATAGAAGGATAATGAACAAGGGGGCAAAGGTTTAAAATAATTTGCGAAATATCTTTTTCAAACAGTGAGTTGTTCGGGTCTGGAATGCACTGCTGGGAAGGTTCAATTGGGGCATCTAAGAAGGCATTAGGTAATTATTTGAATAGAAACAATGTGCAGGGGTATGGGGAATACACAGTAAGAAGTCTTACTGGTGAAAGACGGGGAAACCTGACAAAGAGGGGAACCTCAAAAGCATGTGAGTTTACAATCAAATAAGTTGGTTGGACTTAAACCTGGTGTTGTCAGACTTCTTACTGTGTTTACTCCAGTCCAACGCCAGCATCTCCACATCATGACTAGTATGGGGAATAGGCAGAGGTATGGCACTAAATCATGATGCTTATTTGGAGAACCAGTGTAGACACAATGGGCTAAATAGCCTCCTTCTCCACTGTAACAATTCTGTGTTTCCGTGATTGTGTTTAAAACATTTATAAATATCCATAAACCTGACTGCATTAGCTTTGAAATTAAATCTTAAAAGATTAAAAAGTAAAACAGACATTTGTAGAGGATGAAAGTCTCTTTATTCTTTGAAAGGAACTGTTGCAAAGATGCAGTCACGAACTAATCATCCACAGATGAAGTGCCACATCAGCAGCAGAAGAACCTTTTGTCATTTGGGCAACACCCTCACCCTGCCCTTGAAAGAGTCAACTGAGGCTCCAAGTGGCCACATGGCAGAACTGCAGGAAACATTTCATACTGACCAAAATGTTTGAACAGATTTATTACTGAGCCAAACCGTGATTCTGATTTTTCACTGTGCACTTTGCTGGAACCATGCCAGCGAAGAACTAAAGCATATCTACAGCCTGAAGCTTGAGCTCAATTGGTCCCAAAGTTTATTCATTATTGTCACAAGTAGGCTTGCATTAACACTGCAATGAAGTTACTGTGAAAATCCCCTTGTCGCCACACTCTGATGCCTGTTCGGGTACACTGAGGGAGAATTTAGCATGGCTAATGTAACCTAACCAGCACATCTTTCGGACTGTGGGAGGAAACCAGAGCACCCAGAGGAAACCCACATGGGGAGAGGCTGGGAATCGAACCCGGGTCACCACTGCTAACCACTGTGCCCCCCCATGTGGATGTGTAGTTCAGCCAGTGATTAAGCAACACCTGCCCAATGTTATATCACTGCGTTCAACTTCCAGCTCCTCTACCAGACAGAAATGAATCAGTAAGCTTCTAAAACTTTCAGCACTGTACTTACCATCCCATTCTTCCCAAATTCTGGGACAGCATGCTACAGTTTTGATGGGCAGGGCTCAGGCAATGGCATTGCAGCCTTAAAGGTGCTACACGGTTCCATTTCACTTGATTTTGATCATATTTTCCCACGACTCATTTCATTGCCACCTAAGCTGAAACCAGATCCATTATTTATTTTTAGTACTATGAGTCTGAAAACAAAGCCCAATATTGGTAGGTAACATACCAAATGTATCCTGAATGATCAAACAAAGAGAAAACCTACATTTGTTTAATATATATTCATACGAAAATAAAATATTTCTCATTTAACCTCAGGATGTCCCCAAAGACCTCAAAAACAATAAAGTTCTTTCTAATATAATATTGATTTTTGCATTTTATTCTGAAATAAATATTCAATAAAAATCACTTCTTTACAGTTGCTGAACTCGAAGGAATTAATTATTCAAAAGGTTTAAATTCACATTGCTTTGATGTGACCAAGAGAGCAACTAAGTCAAAGTCCCAGATATGCTTGATTTATGCACAGTACAAAATTGATATTGTATTTATGTTGTGAAGTGTAAATACCATTTCCTTAGGTATTTTTAGTCTTTCCTATTCCCTGTTCTCTCTAGTACAGGTTTCATGCAGCATCCATGCCTAGGAGAACAGGTGGCAGACTGCTCTCAGATTGTCAGCAATGCCAGTCTGAAGCCAGGATTTCATTAAGCATTGGTTCCAGCCAGCCATTACCTAATTTAAACCCCATGGCACTGATTAGAATTCTCCCAGCCTGGTGCATTCTGCATATACAAGGGAGTATTCTCATCTACAGACTGGTACGATGGAGTGAGGAGAGGTGTACTGGCTCCTCTGTATTCAGCTCCCTAGGTTGGTTGTTTTATTAAAATTTATTTTCCCTGTAAATGCTTTCTTTCCAATTCAAATGTAATTACTTATCAAGAGATGGGTGAGATCCTAAATGAATGTTTCTCGTCAGTAGTCGCTCTTGAGGAAAGCGTGGATGTTAGGGAACGTTGGGAAATAAATTGTGATGTCTTGATGAGTGTACACATTACAGAGAAAGAGGTGCTGGAAATCTTAAAGTGCATCAAGGTAGATAAATTCCCAGGACCTGATGAAGTGTATCCTAGGACACTGCAGGGAGATTAGGAAAGAAGTTGCGGATCCCCCAGCAGAGGTATTTGAATCATCAATAGTCACAGGTGAGGTGCCTGAAGATTGGAGGGTGACAAATGTTGTGCCTTTGTTTAAGAAGGGCTGCAGCGAAAAACCTGCGAATTGCAGGCTGGTGAGCCTTGCATCTGTGGCGGTTAAGTTGTTAGAAGATATTTTGAGAGGCAGGATCTCCAGACATTTAGAGATGCAAGAACTGATTAAGGACAGTCAGTATGGCTTTGTGAGTGGAAAATCATGACTCACAAAATTGATTGAGTTTTTTGAAGGGGTAACCAAGAAGGTAGATGAGGGCAAGGCAGTTGATGTTTTTACATGGACTTTAGCAAGGCTTTTGACAAGGTACAAATGTAGGTTGTTGCAAAAGCTAAATCTCACAGGATCCGGAGTGAGGTAGCCAAATAGATACAAAATTGGCTTGATGACAGAGGACAGAGGGGAGCTGTAGAGGATTGTTTTTCAAACTGGATGCCTGTGACCAATAGTGTGCCTCAGGGATTGTTGCTGGGTCCACTGTTATTTGTCATTTATATTAGTGATTTGGATGAGAATTTAGTAGGCATAGTTAGTAAGTTTGCAGATGAGACCAAGATTGGTGGCATAGTGGACAATGAAGAAGGTTACAATGGGATCTTGATCAATTGAGCCAGTGGGTTGACAAATGACAGACGGAGTTTAATTTAGATAAATGCGAGGTGATGCATATTGGTTGATCAAACCAGGTCAGGACTTACTCAGTTAATGGTAGGGCATTGGAGAAAGTTACAGATCAAAGTGATCTAGGGGTACAGGTTCATTAGCTCCTTGAAAGTGGAGTCACAGGTGGACAGAGTGGTGGAGAAGGCATCCAGCATGCTTGGTTTCATTGGTAGAACATTGAATACAGGAGTTGGGACATCTTGTTGAAGTTGTACAAGACATTGGTAGGGCCATACTTGGAATACTGTGTAAAGTTCTGGTCACCCTATTATAGAAAGGATATTATTAAACTAGAAAGAGTGCAGAAAAGATTTACTAGGATGCTACTAGGACTTGATGGTTTGAGTTATAAGGAGAGGCTGGATAGACTGGAACTTTTTTCTCTGGAGCGGATGAGGCTTAGGGGTGATCTTAAAGAGGTCTGTAAAATACTGAGGGGCATAGATCAGCTAGATAGTCAATATCTTTTCCCAAAGATAGGGGAGTCTAAAACTAGAGGGCATAGATTTAAGGTAGGAGGGGAGAGATACAAAAGTGTCCAGAGGGTGATGAGTGTCTGGGACAAGCTGCCAGAGTTAATAGTCGAGGCGGGTACAATTTTGTTTTTTAAAAAGACAGGAGTATGGAAGGATATGGGGCAAATGTGGGAAATTGGGAGCAGCTTAGGGGTTAAAAAGGGTGGTATGGACAAGTTGGGCTGAAGGGCCTGTTTCCATGCTGTAAACCTCTATGACTACTTTTCAATAAAGAGCTACATTTTCTTGAGTCAAAGAGAAGCTACAGTTGTTAGTAACAAAAACCAAGAAAAAAAACAATGAAAGATGCGATGACACATACACACACACGGACACCCACACACACATGAACGCACACGTAGATCACAGAAATAAGAAAGTTAGAGTCCAAATAAAAGTTTAAAGAATGTGTGGTTAAGTCCGTTGCTAGTCCTTGAAGTGTAGATTGTTGAATGCAGTGGCTGTTTGAAGTTAGCTGGTTTCCTTTAAAATCCTGGAGTTGAATTGAAGTTTAGATAACTGCATCTTTCTGGAGTCAACCTTAGTTTCAGAAAGAGAGAGAGAAAGAGATTCCATATTATAGTAGTGTTTGGAGATTACTATTTTTTTCTCTCAGTTTCTGGCTTGGCTAAACAAATTCTTAAACCGCCTGGCTGTATATTTTAAGAAGGAATTTGATAAACACATCTTGTTGTCATTGTTGTAGAATCAGTAATCGCATTTTTCATCTTTCATCTCAGAAACTTTTGACACATTTTAGGATAGCAGAAACCAACAGAAGATGGGTTATTTTGTCCTCTATGGCAGGATTGAATGTCTGTTGGGTATATTTGGCTGGTTATCAGTTCCCAATACCTTCACAGAATTACAATTAATTAAAGTCCAGCACTTAGCGTTTATAATACCTCCCTTTCAAGAGTTCCCTTCTGAAGTGGATCTTGACACTACCCAGTGCGAAATGCTATGCAACATATGAAGGATTATCATTTTTTAACTCAAGTTTTTGCCAGGGAATATCCCAGCTTTGGGGGAAGGCGTCCTGTTTAAAACACAGGCTGTTGGTCCCAAGAGCAGAAAGGACAAGATTTTCCAAATGCTAAACCAAAATCAACCCCACCCGAAAGAGGCTTTGATCAACTAATCACCAACTCCAAATTGGCTGGGGGGATAATGACATCCACCAGTCCGGTGTGATCAAGGAGACGATAGTACCCACCGGGAGGCAGTTCACGCAACATATAATATTCAAGATCAGGAGCTCTCATTGTTCTACAATAGCAGCTAGACGAGGGGCAGGAGAACAACACATATTCAAAGGAAGTTTTCAGTCCAGGGGATCAATCGCTACAATTTTTGGTTTGTTTTCACTGTCCAGGTAGAACAGGCAGAAAATGGGGCAGCTTCTAAAAGGAGGGGGTTGAACCGTGGCGTTGAATGAAAGGAAGAAACATGAGGCATCTCGCTGGACAAGATCAGTATAGCAGAACATCAGCTGGTTCTCTCTCTTTCTCCCTCTACAGCCAGGTCTGAAGGAAGACGCATACACTAAGAAATGAGTATGGCCCTGAGGACTTTGACCAGAGAGGACAGGATGGGGTGAACATTTCATCTGTTTCTAGTGGGGTACTCAGCCTAACACTGTGCAGAGAGTTGCCTTGAATCTTCTGACCAAGCCTTAGGTATTTTGGGGGTTTAGTTTGGTGACATCCAAGGGGTACGAATCTGTTTTGTTATTAGCTCCATAATATTTAGCATTGGTCATGCCATATTTCTCTCTCTCTCTCTGAAACTCAGATTGACTCCAGAAAGGTGCAGTTATCCAATAATGAATAATAAGAGCATACTTATTATGTATAATGAATTTAAACTTGAAACCCGTGTCGACTGCATTATTCATCATCCTTCAGTATTGTTCATTCATGTAAACCAAGACCTTTAACGTTAAATGAATGAGTTTGGTCATAACCAGTAAAGGCTGAATGACCTTCACACAATCACAAACACCCGAGAATGGCAGGACAGGTCTGTAGTGCATTCTGTAAAGGAACGTTCAAGAAAAATGGTCAACTTACAATACCAGACATCGGTGACTGATGGCAGCCATCTTTGGTCAGGGTCTTTTCCTGTATTAAAGGTCCTCTATAAACAACTTCAATATGTTTTTTTGGTTCACAGATGAAGTTATAGGCAGATCTCACTCATTGTGACAAAACAGTTAAATCATTTCAAATTAGCTTAAAAAGTGCTATGTAGTTTAACATTCAAAGGAAGATTTTCCTAGTTAAGTGCCCACACTTCTAGGATTTATCTTCAAAATCCTGGCCTGATTCTGTGAAAATTGCAGAGGACACGGCACGAATATCCCCACAACAGAGTGAGTCATGTCGGGAGTGCCGGGTACGGGCTTTTGACAGGAACCAGCCCATATCCCTTTAAAGGCATTCCTGAAAATTAGACAACCCCGAAATGGAATCAGGAATTCCCGAATCGGGGCCTGCCGCTATTTTTAAAGGGTTTTAGAGATAATGTGACTCGGTGAAAATGCAGGCCAGTACCTCTGACATTGCAGCACTCCCGCAGTACTCATCTGAAATGTCAGCGTGGAACATGTGTCTCGATTCTGAAATGGAGCTTTTACTCACGACCAGGACTCAGAAACAAGTGAAGTGAGAAAAGAAGTTGAAAACAGAGCAAGGTGATTTGTCTTATTTGTGGCTCTTGCCGGGATTAGAATTTAGCAGCTTGGTGGGTTTGTGTGGGTTTGATAGCTCCTTCTACTTCCCGAATGATTAACAGACCCTCATTACTACAGCCGACGTAACAGGCACTGTGGACCTTATATTTACTGGGTGGCAGAGTGTGTGGGAGGGACAGGGCGCCCTCAATGTTCCAGAACAGATTTTCCTCAGTTTCTGCTGAATTTAATAGCAGAACAAGATTTTATTTTGTCTCCATTACCTGGCTGCAGCCAGCTAGACTTAGAGGCTAGCTGTCTCTTTGGGTAGTAGGTCTCTTTTTTAACTCACTCATGGGAAATGGCCATCGCTGGCTGGCCAGCATTTATTGCCCAGCCCTAGTTGCCCGGGGGCAGTTGAGAGTCAACCACATTGCTGTGGCTCTGGAGTCACATGGAAGCCAGACCAGGTAAGGATACAGGGTTTCTTCCCTAAAGGATATTAGTGAACCAGATGGATTTTTCCAACAATCAGCAATGGTTTCATGGTCAGTTGAGTGTCACGTAGCCCTCGGAATGCTGATTGATTGTCATTCAATAGGCTGCTGTGTCCGAGGAGGTGCAATACTCAAGGCTCCCGATCAAGAGAAGGAATGATCGTAAGCTGGGGTTGTGCATGTCAGCACAATACAGACTCTCTGCAGGGCAGCAGTGAGGACAGTATGTTCAAGGGATGGAGGGATTAGGTACCTGCATTTTCCAGATCCATGGAGGCATGGAATGAGCAAGCAGCCTTCTGTGTGTGGGGGGGGGGGAAGGAGATGGTGGGGGTGGAGGGAACAGCGATGTCTGTATAAGGGAAGGGGCCAGCGATATCTTTTGGGGGGGTAGGATTGTGGGGACCAGCGATGTCTGTATGGGGGAGGGGGGCCGGCGATGTCTGTATGGGGGAGGGGGACCGGCGATGTCTGTATGGGGGAGGGGGACCGGCGATGTCTGTATGGGGGAGGGGGGCCGGCGACGTCTGTATGGGGGAGGGGGGCCGGCGACGTCTGTATGGGGGAGGGGGGCCGGCGACGTCTGTATGGGGGAGGGGGGCCGGCGACGTCTGTATGGGGGAGGGGGACCGGCGATGTCTGTATGGGGGAGGAGGGCCGGCGATGTCTGTATGGGGGAGGGGGGCCGGCGATGTCTGTATGGGGGAGGGGGGCCGGCGACGTCTGTATGGGGGGTGTTGTGGGCGTCAGTGTTGTCTGTGGGGGTGTTGTGGGGGTCAGTGATGCCTGTATGGGGGTGGAGGGCCAGTGACGTTTGTGGAGGGGGGGGATTTGTTGGGGCCAGTGCTGCCTGTGAGAGGGTTGTGGGGGACAGCGATGGGGCCAGTGATGCCTGTGGGGGTTTATGGGGCCAGCGATGTGTGTGGGGGGTTTGTGGGGGCCAGCAATGTCTGTGGGGTGTTGGATGGCAGCAATCTGGATGCTGGGAGGTCTTTTCAGTGATCTCCCAGTGACGTGCACGTGCACAGGTTCCCGCTCATCCCATTGATTTCAGGCTCTTTGGCATGAATAGGCCCTGGGTTTTTAATGATATTCACGATTGTGACCTCTGCAGTGCACAGAGTGGAGAGATTTAGGTCTGAAGTTGAACTGAAGAAACAGTTGTGATCTAGATCAGTTTTTCCACCAATTCAGCACTTTTGGGAGAATTGCCCCGTAGTTTTGAATTTTGAAGCTGTAAACAGCTTAGCATCAGAAGTCCCAAGTGAATGATTACAAGCTTTAATACTTTACATCTGACCATTGCGATCAAATTTGAAAACTATTGATGTTGGTAGTTTAGGCAATCAGGTTCAAGGTGGACTAGGCTCCTATTGAGATCTTTAATATTTAAACATGGGATTTGGGATTGTAACTCCCCCTTTATATGTTGAATATTTTGAAGTCCGATGCTTTGGACAGGATTTTGTGTTCTGTGTTGGATCTCTGATGTTGGGATGAGGTGACTCCATAAGATTATCAGAAGGGGAAGCAGTGGCGTAGTGATGTTGTTACTAGTAATCCCAAGACCCCAGGGTAATGCTCTGGAGACCTGGGTTCGAATCCCATCTTGGCAGATAGTGAAATTTGAATTCAATAAAAAATCTGGAATTAAATGTCTAATGATGACCACAAAACCATTGTTGATTGTCCAGAAAACCCATCTGGTTCACGACTGTCCTTTAGGGAAGGAAATCTGCCACCCTTACCTGGTCTGATCTACATGTGCCTCCAGAGCAATAGGGATGGACAATAAATTCTGGCCCAGCCAGTGATGCCCAATCCTATGAATGAATAAAAAAAGTCACCTGACAGCCATTTTCCTTTAACTGGCCAATCAGTGACCAGAGGGCATGTTTACCATCCAAATAAAGATACTGGGCATGCTCTTGAAATTGGGGGTCCAATAGAAGGCCCTCCAGAAGGGAAGGGGCTTCCAGTCGGCCTATGCAGGTAGGGGAAAGAGATGATGTCTCCACCTTAAGATTTCCTCTCAGCAATATTAACAGATCCGAATTAAAAAATAGCCACATTTGTTGGTCCACTACCGTGACGAGGAAGACCACACCACGGGGCGGCCTGTGGCCATGGCTATAGTCAGGTAAGTGGGCAAGGCCTCAAAGACATCCTGGAGCAATGACACATGGCCTATTGGTTGTCTCCAGGCAGTTGATCCTGATATTGGTGAAGAGAATTGTTGGCCTCCAATAACTTTAACGGACCTCAGTTGACTATTTGTGGTCTGCAAGCAGGTAGACAGTCTGCCCCTGATTCAACCTCTGAGAAAGTGCCTTAGGAATGGTATGGTGTGTGCAAACCACAACATTGGCACAAAATTACACACCAGCCACCACCCTTCCTCCTCCACAGAAAACTCCTACCCATACACTGCTTGAAAATTTGCCACATGCACCATTTCTAATAACATATCTTGCGCCTTAGTCTAGTGAGAGGGTTTTATTATAAAGCAAGGTGGTTCATACAAAGTTCAAAGTGAACTAATGCCATTTCATGTCATTTCTCCGCAGATGCTCCTGTCATATTCACATATCACCAGCATCTCAGATGAGGCTGGTGAGAGCTCAGAGGATTTCACATGTGTGACAAAGCATTCTAAAAGGCTAACATTAAACAGCACTGCAGAAGCCAGAGGGACTAACAAGAGTGTAAGAGGCAAAGAGCTGCACCATTGAGATTAAAGTGTTCAGTCCAACAGCGATGTGGTTGGATAAAGTACCAATATTATTCTTGTTTTTAAATTTCGATTACAATTCATATCATAAAATCCTTACAGTGCAGAAAAGGCCATTTGACTCAACAAATCTGCACCAACACTCTGACAAATATCTTACCCAGGCCCTCTTCCCCCAGCCTATCTTTGTAATCCCACACATTTACCATGGCTAATCCCATCTAACCTACACATCTTGGGACACAAATGGACAATTTAGCAGAGGCAATCCACCTAACCTCCATATGTTTGGGCTGTGGGAGTAAACTGGAGCGCCTGGCGAAACCCACAAAGATATGGGGAGAATGTGGAAACTCCACACAGACAGTGACCTGAGGCCGGAATTGAACCCGGGTCCCTGGCGCTGTGAGGTAACAGTGCTAATAACTGTGCCATTGTGCCACTCCAATTATCAGACACAAAAAGCAGGATTTACTTTCATGATCCAAATGGGGTGACAACAGAGAGGCGGGTGGTTGAGAATGTAATATTGTGCTGTTGGGGGGTGTGTCAGTTTGCTGGAGACATTCCATCCCTGGGCCACCTCCTCAGAGGCAGAATAGGGACTGAAGGACTAATAGTGGATAATCAATTGAAGTAAGTGAAAGACCTTTAAGACCTATGGCCAGAAGCCGACTGGAATTTTCCAGTCAGACTGTTGGCTCTCAGTGATACAGGTCAGCTGCCCGGAGGTAGCCTCTGCCGGTAGACTTGGGTTTCAATGCTCCATGATGCCTCTCTGGTTTTCCTCACCTCTGATCAAAGTTGTAGCCAAAGTTTCCTATCCTGAAGGGGAATACCCTCCACAAGTGTGGCCTGGTAGCTGAGGTCATTTTTAGTTGCTGAAGTGGCATCTCACAATGGAGGCACCATTGCTCTCCCTCATCTGCAATGGTGGTGCAATTCTGGAGCCCCGCCTACTGGCCCACCATCTTGCTATCCTTAATTGGATGAAAAATGCCTTCTGACTATTAATTGGCCAATTGAAGAAAAATCGCTTGCAAACTTTTCAAAAGGTATACTGAGATAAACTAAAATTCTCTGAAGTAAGGTCATCAACTGAATTTCAAACTCTGGTTGGAATTCTCCGATCTCGCATGTCCTGCTCCCAATGCCAACAGGACCAGAGAATTTGACGCTCAGCCAAATCTCTGTTCACAGCAGAGGATAATCCCAGCTGTAGGCGAGGCCAGAGAATTCCCGCTTCTCTTTCTTTCCCCACCATGTCTGTTGGGCATTAGCAGCACTTTCTGTTTTTTCTATTTCAAGTTTCCAATATCCATATATTTTGCATGTGTTTATACACCAAGATAACATTGTATTAACACACTACTTTTGTTTTCTGAAGCAGATAAAAGTGTTTCAATGCTGTGTGATCTGAAGTACTGTGTGCAGCATTGGTCTCCAAATCTAAAGTGGAAGATATTTACCTTGAAGATGGTCAGGGCCCTTGAAACACTGAGAGGTTGTTTCCCAGGGCTGGGGAATCAGAATCCTTACATTGTAGGAGGAGACTGTTTGGCCCATTGAGCCTGCACTGACTGCAATCCCATTCCCCCTATCCCTGTAACCCCATGCATTTACCCTGCCAAACCCCCTGATGCTCAGGGGTAATTTAGCGTGACCAATCCACCTAACCCCCACATTTTTGGCATGGAAGAGGAAATCAGAGTACCCAGAGCAAACCCATGCAGACATGGGGAGAACATGCAAACTCCACACAGACAGTCACCCAAGGTTGTAATTGAACCCAGGTCCCTGGGTGAGGCAGCTGTGCTAGCCACTGTGCCACCATGCCATCCATGTCATACCATCCCCAATGTAGAACATGAGGGCACAGCCTTAGGATAAGGGGCCTTTCATTTCGGACTGGAATGAAGAAGAGATCCTTCAATCAAAGGATTGTGGATGTTTGAAATTTTGCTTCCCATTGGGCTGGAGATGTTTTATCATTGAACATATTCATGGCTGAGAGAAATAGATTTTAGGTTTCTCAGGGAGCTAAGGGATATGGGGAGCAAACGAAAAAATTGATTTGAGATCAGTCACAATTGTATAGAAGGGCAGAGCAGCTCAAGGGGCCATACATCCTTAATTAGATTTTTATAATTCAATCCAAAATGTTTAATTCTACTGAACCTCATTCAGATTGAACACAGATAATATCATTCATTTAACAATCTCTCATTTGCTTTGAATTTTTAATTGGATATAAATGTGCACGAGTGTAATTTAACAGGAGAAGCAGAATGAACAAAACTGATTATATATTGTGGTATAGAAACAAAATGTTTTTACAGTTGCCAACCTTTATTAATTCAATGGTGCAAACAGCTGCCACAATCAAAGTAAGTTAAGAAAGCCCCGAGCCACAGCCTGGGAATAACGCGACCAAATGAGGGGGAGAACTGAGAAACAACAATTTATATTCTAATTGCACACAACACACCAAGTTAAGAGAGCAGTCTCTACAATAGCTACAATGCAGTGTTGGTATAAGGACAATATTAAATTAGAGATTTATGCTAATGACTTGCAGGGAAATCAGGAACAACTTCCATTTTTATGGTCACCCTCTGCCTTAGGCCACATTGCGAGCAATTCATAATTAATTAGGCCCCGGCCTGAAGTGCAGCGAGGGATCAGGAAAAGAGTTGGAGAGGGAGTAGTGATGGTTCAGTGTGGAGTTCTCGACTTCCTCTCCAGAGGACGGCGTAATGAGATTTTGAACTGAGGCTGCAGGATGTGAGATTCAGCAGCCGACACCTTCAGTGGCACACCCAGTCTACAACCAAAGTAATTAAATGATGTGCTTCAGTGAGGTGCTGCATTTTTACCTTTTGAGGAATATCGGTGCTGACAGAAGGAGTTCATGCGTCCCTTAATGATTAACGAATCATATATCCGGCTCTTGGAACGGTTAGGAATTTGATAGTCCTTTTCTTCCTCATTTTATAATGAGCCTGTAAAATGGACTGTAATTTTCATCTTCCATACCTCTTATAACCAAGCCATACCAAAATAATCACACACTGAAGAAATAAAAACAGAAAATGTCGTACATACTCATAACCGCAGGCAGTTTTTGTAGAGAGAAACAAAATTAACGGGCAGGATTCTCCAAGGATTTGACACGCAACTAAAGCGCCATTCCCTGCAGCGGGACCGGAGGATCCCAGCCAAGGGCGGGGCCAGAAGGTTTCAGTGAACATTTTGGGTCAATGATAATTCTTTACCAGACAGGCTGAAGAATATAGGGGTGATTCATTCTGGAAATCACGCTAAAAGAAAGACAGGATTTACTCCCATTTTCCCATTACATTAGGAACTTAGAATATTCTGGGAGATTCCAAGCCAGTACTTGTGTAACAAACAAAAAGAACATGTTTGAGAAGGTTACATTAAAGCAGGGAGAAACTTTGGCATTATATTGAGAAATAATCAGCATTACAGCAATGCAAATTCCTTTGGCTTTAATGACGAATGGATATGTAAGACATAACCACTGTTAAGTAGGTGATAAAAGCTATCTGAATAAGGGTGATCCTTACCTGATGGATGCTGCTACTCAGTGAGGGGATAAGGAGAAGATAGTGGGGAGGGGATAAGGAGATTCCACCTGAGCTATGCAATGCTGGATGTACCAGGGATGAACTGAACCTTACAGCTTTTGTTTTAAATTTTGAGTCGGGGTTATTTCTGGGTCCCATCTTGAGAGCTTTCAGAGGGCCACCCACCCTCTTAGTTTGCCAGAGACAGTCTTATTATTTGACAGCCTGTGGATGAATGGCAGGCTGACTGCACAGAATGGCAGGCTGACTGCACAGGCAAGAGGGCCAGTGGGAGCAATAGAACCCTAACGCAGAAAGACGTCATTTGCCCCATCAATCCTGCACTGACAACAACCCCCACCCAGGCCCTATCCCTGTAACCCCACGTATTTACCCTGCTAGTCCCTCTGACACTGAGGAGCAATTTAACATGGCCAATCAACGTAATCCGTACACATTTGGACTGTGGAAAGAAACTGCAGTACCCAGAGGAAACTCACACAAACCTGAAGCTGGAACTGAACCTGCTTTCCTGCCAGTGAGAGGCAGCAGTGCTTGTCACCATGCCACCCTGAGAATCTGGACAGTTGGCATCTTTAACCAAGAGAGAGGCCATTGTAGGTGGGTGACCAAAGGTGGAGATGCCCTCTGAAGACTTTTGCTTTCTTAATAATGAACTTCCAGTTGCTAAGCCATCATTGTGGGTGGGGAAATCCACCCTGGGATGGTCTATGGCTACAGCTGTGTCTTCTGAACCCTGAGACTCGGAAGGATAAATTAAAGGAGGTCTCACTGACAACCGTCCAGCCTGTTGCTGGGGGGGCTGGGGGGGGGGGCACCTGCAGCCCTATGCCAAAGTTCAGCCTCAGCAGGGGGTCCATCTATCATTGGAAAGAATCAGCTGGGGGGGGTTTGGTGGGGTTACCGATGTTCCTCTTAGTGGGCACTTGATTGATCAATAATAGCTGCCCGCTCTTGCCCTGCAGATTGCTGGTGCCAGTCTTACTTTGACTCTGGCAAGATCACTCAGAAGCAGGGTGGCTTCAGAGAGATAACATTATGCCGGTGTCTCTAAAATTTCCAACTCCAGAGCTGGCTCAGGAGGCTAATAACACTGAGAAAAGCTTCAGCTACGAAATCCGAACTGAGGTCATTCTCAGCCCATTCTTCAGTGGAGATGTGAAAAGATGTTCATTGTTGGTAATTTTATCTCCCAATTATAACGACATAGTAAAGTGCAGTTAAAGCATTAAGGATGTTTTAGTACTGTTCACAGCACTCAGCACATTCTATTATGAGCTTAACACTGCATTAAACAATTGCTGCCAGTGAACTGGAATTACCAATTCACCCAATTGGAGGGCTAATTAATTTGAATAGCGCTGTATATTCCAATATTATGAAATTTTATATCACCGGGGTTTGAACAAGGCTTTGTTGCAGCCAATCGAGCTAAGGCTATGACTTATTTGTACTCTGGACAGAATTTCCAATTTAGAATGAGTATTTAAATCTCGCTGCCGCATTAGGATAGATCATAAAGCAATACAATCTCTTTTTCATTACTGCTGCTTAGTCGCATATGAATTATGCATTTGAGTAAATTACTTCCTCCAGCGAGCACTTTCTAAACGGTGGCAGCATTGAAGAACCAGCACCTGTCATCCTCAGCTGATGTGTCCCTTGGTTTTTTTGAAGGTAGTTTCTGCAGGCTGCAGATTGAATGACAGAATCCAGAGATGGCTCTGTGTAGGAGATTGCCTCGGGTAGGCAATACTGCTGCTACTTGATAGCACACTGTAAAACCCGAACAATGACTGGAATTTTTCCCTCCTGCCAGTGATTTGACTTGACTTATTATTGTCACATGTATTAGCATACAATGAAAAGCATTGTTTCTCACGCGCAATATAGACAAAGCACACCATTCATTGAGAGTGCAGAATGTAGTGGTACAGTCATAGCTAGGAGGTAGAGAAAGATCAGCTTAATGCAAGGCAGGTCCGTTCAAAAGTCTAATAGCAGCAGGGAGGAAGCAGTTCTTGAGTCAGTTGTGTCAGACTTCCATATCTTTTTCCCGATGGAGGAAGGTGGAAGAGAGTATGTCCGGGTTGTGTGGAGTCCTTAATGATGCTGGCTGCTTTTCTGAGGTAGCAGGAAGTGTAGACAGAGTCATTGGGAATTGCCTCTGAGATGGGAATCATGGCGGTCGGGGCACAAAATTTGGAGCCATGGGAAAGTCAGTCCTCCAATACTGAGAAATTAGTCTGGGATTTTGTTCTCCTGAATTTGATAGCAGTTTTGAAAGCCTACCAGCTGATAATTGGAATGGCATGTTTCCTGATGATATATAAGTGGTGTGTTTCCATTCAACAATGACTTTAAGCTATGTAGGCCAAGCTGAGCCAAGTCAGGGCATCAGAGCCTAGTCCAGTGGGAAGGGGAAAGATCTCTGGAGGTAAGACTGGGTGAGGGGGGGGAGGGGGGGGGGGGGGGGGGGGAGGTGGGGGGGGGGGAGGTGGGGGGTGGGGGGGGGTGGGGGGGGTTGGAACAAGGAAACAGCGGAAGGCTGAGGGAATGGGTTGTGGAACAAGGAAGGAATGGGGGAGATGGAAGTCCAACTAGCAGGGAGAGGAGGATTTGTGGAACACAGAAGGGAAGGAGAAAGGTAGAAGCAAGATTAGTGGGTGGTCAGTGCGTAGAATGGATTAGTGAAGATCTGCGCTGAGGCAAGAATTGTAAGAGTGATTGTTCAAAAGGTAGCAACTTCCTGGGGCAGAGGCCACATTGTCAGAGGCAAGGGGTGGATTAAAGGGTCTATCCTGGGGCTGAAGCCACACTGTCAGGGCCATATTGAACAGACTGTCCTGGAGCTGAGTCTATGTTGTCAGGGGGGGGATTGAAAGGTCTGTCCTGGGGCTGAGGCCACACAGTTGGGAAGTGGGGAGCGGGGGATGGATTGAAGAGTCTGCCCTGGTGTTGAGGCCATGCCGTCAAGGGCCACATGGTGGAACAGTGGTCAGTCACCACAGGCTGGTGAATTCAGAGATCATTCCTGTGTGGAAGGCAAAACTGGCCTCCCACAGTTCCACTGATTTGTCCTCAAGGGCAGTGTGTCCTCAACACAATGGTCCTCACTTCAGCCTTCGCTCTCTCCCATCGATTAGGAATGATTTTGTCCTGCATAAAGACAGTTTTGAAGCATACATACCTATTCTGTGTGCTGAGCCCTCTCCACTTAGGGCTAGAGACTGAATTTGTGCCGGATCTTACGTAAAACAATGAGTTGAAAGTAGTGCTGGTGTCCCATCTTCTAATCATGTGTGACATCCCTGTGAACTCTAACCCATAGACTGCCTGATGCCCTGATGAGAGTGAGAGTTTGGAGTGAATAGAAGTTTCGCTCACCTTGGCAGAGCGGATTATATCATTCATTCATTTCCTGCTGGGCTGTACATTTTTGGGTGCCACCCAATTTTATTTTCTCTTGCATGTCTCTGGCTCCTGCTTTCCAATGTCTGAATTGTTCCTGCTGTCTACATCAGTCTCATTAACACACTCAGCGATAATGATGGGTTTCAGTTCTGACCCTGAATCATTGTACACAAAGATGGGTGGGTGTGGGGATGCAAATTTTACAAGTCTGAACCATGATGTCAACCTGCCAGCAACCTGCTCACTCTCGGGTTCTACAGAGGCAGAGAGAAAAGGCAGAAAACTAACTGAGTTACAAGAAGTGGGTTGGGAAAATTAAATGTTTGAATGAGGCTGGTTGCCTCTGATTTAACTTGCTTTGCAGTTGGCGGTTGGGTGTCCCAGGCCTTAGGAAACGCTACAAATGAACTGAAGTGAGGTGGGGACACCTTCAAGGAGAAATTAGATATAGCTGTTGGGGCTAAAGGGATATGGGGGGGAAGGCAGGTCAGGAACTTGATGCTCAATCATAATCAAAACGAATGGCAGAGCAGGCTTGAAGGGCCAAATGATCTATTCCATTTTCTATATTTCTATATCTGTTCCTTGACAGCACTGCTTGTGGGCCAGGAGGAGCAGGAGTGCTTCATCCCACCTTCAACACCCTCCCCCAAGCCTCTCAACCTCTCCTCTGCCTGACCCACTTGATGACGCAGCAGCAAGTGCTCCAAAAGCTAGTGGCTTTTGCTACCAAATAAACCTGTTGGACTTTAACCTGGTGTTGTGAGACTTCTTACTGACCTCACACAATGCAGAGGCCTTTGAGGTCAGGATTAGGGACATCTCCCGAGGATTGGGGACTGGGCTTCCTTTTAGCACACCTGGGTGGTGGGGGGATGGGGGATGAGTGGAGGGTATGGGAAGGGTACTCATGGCATGAATAGGACAGACCTGGTCCTCTGATCTGCCCAGGTTGCTCCCGGTCCAAATGGAATCCAAGACTGCCTATCAAGCTGGCCTCTAAGAGTGAAAACACCATGGCAGCAGGAACGCAATACCTTTACCTTGTCTCATCATTTTACAGGCCATCTCCCTCCTAGCCCATCGCAGGTGGGTTGGTAAAATCCAACCCCATGTCATTAATGCAATCAAAGAATCTCCAGATGATTGTTACTATTCATGATATGTCACACAGTTCTTAACCAACTCTCTTCTCAAATCCTACAGCAGAGTGGTTAGCACTGCTGCCTCACAGTGCCAAGGACCCAGTTTGATTCCCGGCTTGGGTCACTGTCCGTGCGGAGTCTTCATATTTCCCCATATCTGCATGGGTTTCCTCCCGTGCCCCTGTTTCCCCCCACAGACCGAAAGACGTGCTGATTGGATGCATTGGCCATGCAAAATTTTCCCTCAGTGTAACCAAACAGGTGCCAAAGTGTGGCGACTTGGGGATTCTCACAGTAACTTCATTGCAGTGTTAATGTAAGCCTACTTATGACACTAATAAATAAACATTAAACCAATATGTTCAATGTCTTTCAGACTATAGAGCTGTCCAGTGTCGTGAAAGGTCGCATCACATCATACCAGCTCAAAGCCCACAGAGTACCTGCTGCCTCTCTCAAATGCTTCAATAGACAATTCTTTCGACAAGTTAGCCATCTTGAAATTTATAGCAGCCACTGTTGGCACTGCCTCCCAGGATAACCTAATCTGCATATTCATTACCTTCTGCATGGGAAATCTATGGAGTAAATGTTATGATTTAATACTGCTGTACACAGATTCACATGATGGGAGGTTATACCAGGAATTCACTCATTGTAAATCTGACAGGAGGATTTACATGCCCTAATAGATTTTCCTTCCATTGAAATTAAGGGCTGCAAACTTCAAAAAGATGAAGCATTTGGTTTTCGATGTCACATCTTCGAAAAGTATACACTGGCCTTGGAGAAAATACAATGACATTTCAGCAGGGTGATACCTGCAATGCAGGAGTTTTAAACTGGGGGTCACATGCCGATGAGAGATTCACAGGGTGTCCTTATTGAATATAGATATAGGAACAGAATTAGGCCATTCGGCCCATTGAGTCCGCTCTGCCATTCGATCATGGCTGATATGCTCCTCACCCCCATTTTCCTGCCTTGTCCCCATACCCCTTCAATTCATCACCAAATAAAAATCTGTCCAGTTCCTCCTCACTGTCCCAGCACTGACTGCTTTTTGGAGTAGGGAATTCCACAGATTCACAACCCTTTGGGAGAAGTAGCTTCTCCTCAACTCTGTTTTAAATTTGCTACCCTTTATCCTAAGACTATGACCTCTCATCCTAGAATATCCCACAGAGGAAACATCTGCTCCACGTCTACCTTATCCATACCTTTTTATCATATTATGCACCTCAATTTAATATCCCCTCATTCATTAATTAAAATAACAAAGGGAATAATAGGGACTCTGAGGTCTAGCCAGATGATAAAATTGAATTCAAGCTCTTCTTGGCTTCAGAGTTTGTGGAAATCTGAACACACTGCCCCAGAAGGATATCAATACAAAGTCAAGTAAAATCTCTAAAATAGAAGTAGGATACTAATGAATCATGAAAAAAGGCAGGGGACCTGGATTAAAAAACAAAGTGACTGCAGCTAACAGAATGTTGAAACAGGTTCTGTCAGCCTAATTCTGTTCCTATTTTATCCTTGAAGTGAAATGATCTACATTGTGAAACAATTATTTTATGATTGAATTATAATTATAATCCACTCCAGGTTCCCAACCTCATAGCGATTTTATATTAGGGTGGGACGGGAAGTCCACCCGTACGTACCTCAATTAAAGCCCTTACGTGGTCATCTCCTGCCCAGCCTCAATTGTTTGGCTGGTGGGTAATAGACAGCTCAGCAGGGGAAGCCCAGAAATGAAGGGAGTTAGATTGCAGGCAGGAAGGGGTGGTGGGGGCACCTCTATCAGAAGCCCCTTCTCACTTGGGACACCCACCCCTTAAGGCTTCGTGACCGCCAGACCTCCTTACCCCCCTGATCCCAGCCTGCATTCTCAGACCACAATCGCTCCACCCTTGCAACGCCTCCCCCCTCAGGCTTCCCTACCCTTCCATCTGGACCTGCTTTGGGTGATGTCTGTGTGGAGTTTGCACATCCTTTCTGTGTCTGCATGGGTTTCCTCCAGGTGCTCTGGTTTCCTCCCACACTCCAAAGGTGTGCAGGTTAGGTGGATTGGCCATGCTAAATTGACCCTTAGCGTCCCTAGATGTGTAGGTTAGGTGGATTGGCCATGCTAAATTACTCCTGAAGTCCCAAGATGTGTAGGTTAGTGGGTTACAGGGATAGAGTAAAGGGGAGGACTTGGGTAAGCATCAGAGAGTCGGTACACCTCAATGGGCTGAATGGCCTCCTTCTGCACTGTAGGGATTCAATGATTCTATGATAAAAGCTTCCAGACCTTTTAGTGTGACATCAAGCAACTTATATCAGTGAAATAGAGATATTTTTCAGATGCATGGAAAGGTACTTGTACATCCAATGGGATGGCATACGAGCCGCTAGCTTCATAGATGCCCAAAGATTAGGAACTCAGCAACAAATGGCTGGGCTTAATGCAAATTCAGATAAATCCATTTGTTTATATGAAGGAAACAAACCAAATGATTTGAGGCTATGATGATAATAAATGGAGAATATCCAGCCTTCATATAATGACTTACTTAGAACATAGAACATAGAACATTACAGTGCAGTACAGGCCCTTCGGCCCTCGATGTTACGCCGACCAGTGGAACCAACCTAATGACCCTCTAACCTAAACTATTCCAACATTATCCATATGCCTATCCACTGACCATTTGAATGCCCTTAAAGTTGGCGAGTCCACAACTGCTGCAGGCAGGGCATTCCACGCCCTTACTACCCTCTGAGTAAAGAACCTACTACTGACATCCTTCCTGTAATTACCGCCCCTCAATTTAAAGCTATGTCCCCTTATGTTAGCCATCACCATCCGAGGAAAAAGGCTCTCTTGGACAGTATTCCAATGATCTGCTAAAATGTAAACTGCAGAACTTTAGGAAAAACTGAAAACCAGTAGCTTTTTACATCTCCATGGTGAATTTTGTACAATGGCATGTATGGAAGGAGATTAAAATTATTTTTATTTGATTAACTTTTCACATATTACTTTCTTGCATGCAGTTATTTGTGACGAAGCAGGCTCCATTCCCTTGTAGTTCTCTGATCGTTAATGTTGCTCTGTAACAGAGCTGCTAAGATGTGTCTCTGTGGGGTAAGATCTATGTAGAGGCTGCTCTATCCTGGTAACACATCTCAGTATTACAGTGTGCCAGTAATCTAATGAGCCACATCACAATTACTTAAGGAATGACTTCATCAGATACAACAGTCAAAAGGAAACGAAAGGATTAGAAAGACACTTGCTAATAGCACATTTTCCTTTTATAGATTTTGAGCAGTGTTTGTGGTTCCACAACCAGTAAAATGGACTATTGGGGTCTCCCACCACAAAACTGCCCAAAAAGGTTGGGGCCAAGTTATCCTTGGTAAAATCCGTAGCACATTCTACCCAGACTCCACTCTGCAGCAGGTGGGGTAGCCATGTGATTGCCCTTAGTTCCTGACACCAATCTCTAAGAACACATGGATATTCTTGGTGGAATTATGAGCAGTACATGAGTTAGATACCCAATGAAGGAGGCTACCTGGGCTGATTTATTTGAAACTATGCAAAACCTTGCCTGGAAAACAATTTTTGTTCTCCGTTATTCCGAGATCTGCCTGAAGGCCCTTCCTGATATTTACAGTGAATATCAAAGAAATTTACATTTTGTACTGGAATCTTCCACTTTTATGAAGAGGAGATGGAAAAGGTTAGATTGGAGGTTGTTAGAGTGAAACATCACAGAAGATGCTGGTGTTCAAAACAATGATACCTACTTATTTACATATATAGAAGGGTTGATCCATTGGTGCCTCAGAAAGCAAATTATATATGGCATTTGTTTTTAATTCTTTCATGGGCTTTGTGTATTGTTGGCTAGGCCAGCATTTTATGTTACCATTGAGAAGATGGCAGTGAGCTAACTCCTCAGACTGCTGTAGTTCATACAGTGTAGGTACAACCACAGTGCTGTTAGAGAGGGATTCCAAGATTTTTACCCAGCAACAATGAAGGAACCAGCAATATAATTCCAAGTCAGGATGTTGAGTGGCTTGGAAAAGAACTTGCAAGTGGTGGTGTTGCCGTGCACCTGCTGCCCTGGTCCTTTCAGGTTGAACATAGGTAGAGGTCGCAGGTTTGGAAGATGCTGTTGAAGAAACCTTGGTAAGTTCAACACCAATGAGTCCTGCAATGCAAAGTGTTGATGGCACAAACTGCTGCCACTGTGCATTGATAGTAGAGGGAGTGGATGTTGAAGGTAGTGGATGGGGGCGCCATTCAAGAAGGCTGCTTTGTCCTAGATGGTGTTGAGCTTCTTGAGTGTTGATGGAGCTGCAATCATCCAGGCAGATGTAGAGTATTCCATCACACTCCTGACTTGTGGATAGTGGACAGGATCTGGGGAGTCAGAAGATGAGTTAGTTCCTGCAGAATCTCCAGCTGCTGACAAGCTCTTGCTTTATATGTATTTATATGGCTAGTCCAGTTCAGTTTCTGGTCAATGGTAGTGCCCAGGAGGTTGACAGTGATGGTAATTCCACTGAATGTTACGGGGAGATGGTTCGATTCTCTCTTGGTGGCGATGACCATTGCCTGGCACATCTACGATGAAAATTCTTTTCTGTCATTTATCTGACAAAGTCTAAATGATGTCCAGATCTTGCTGCATATGTACATGGACTGTTTCAGCATCTGAGGAATCACGAATGGTGCTGAAAATTCTACAATCATCGGCAAACATCCCCACTTTTGGCCATATGATGGATAGAATGTCATTGATGAAGCAGCTGAAGCTATTTAGCCTGCGACACTATCCTAAAGAGCTCCTTTAGCAATGTCCTGGTAGGGAGATGATTGATCTCCAACATCAACAATTATCTTCCTTTGTACTAGACTTGACTCCAGCCAGTGGAGAGTTCCACCCTCCCCTTCCACCTCCCTGATTCCCATTGACTCCAGTTTTGCTAGGTCTCCTTCATACCACACTCGGTCTAATGCTGCCTTGATATCAAGGTAGCCACTCTAACCTCACCTCTTGTGTTCAACTCTTTTGTCCGTGTTTGGAGTAAGGCTGTAATGGCATCAGGAGCTGAGTAGCCCTGGGAGACCTAAACTGAGAGTCAATGAGCAGGTTGCTGCTGAGTAAGTGCCACTTGATAATACTGTCGACAAAACCTTTCATCACTTTGCTGATGAATAGTCATGTGTCTTGGCTTCACCAGATTGTCACCTCATTTTTAGATATGCCTGGTGCTGCTCCTGGCATAATCTCTGGCACTCTTCATTGAACAAAGGCTGATGTCTTGGCATGATGGTAGTGTGGAGGATATACTGGACCATGAGGTTACAGATTGTGGTTGTTTACAATTCTATGCCTCATGATGCCCAGTTTTGTATTGCTATATCTACACAAAATCGATCTAAGTTAGCATTGTGGTAGTGCCACACAACACGATGGAGGGTACTCTGAATGTAAAGATGGGACATTATCTCCACAGAGACTATGTGGTGGTCACTCCCACTCACTATAAGTTTTTCCCTCTTGTTGGTTCCTCACCACCCGCCACAGACCCAACACACAGTGATCTCCTTCAGACTTGGCCACCTCGATCAGTAATGGTGCTACCAAGCCATTGTTTGTGAAGGACATTGAAGTTTCTCTCCCAGAGTACATTCTGTTCCCTTGCCACCCTCAGTGCTTCCTCCAAGTGCTGTCCAACGTGGAAGCATTCTGACTCATCAGCTGAGGGGTGAGGCCAGAGGCATGATGTTGGTAATCAGCAACTGGTCTCCTTATCTGCGTTGACCTGATTCCATGAGACTTCATTGGGTTCAGAGCAGATGTTGAGGACTCCCAGGGCAACTCTCTCCTGACCTTTTCTGTGTCTATCTTGGCAATGGGACAGGACATACTGGGGGATAGTGATAGTGGTGTCTGAGCCTTTGTCTGTAAGTATGATTCCATGAGTATGAGTATATCAGGCTGTTGTTTGACCATTCTGTGAGACAGCTCCCCCAGTTTAAGCACATGCCCCCAGGTGTTATCAAGGAGGTTTTTGAAGGGTCCACAGAGCTGGTAATGGCATTGCCAGTTCAGTGCATAGGTCAATGCAGGGTGATCCATTCAGTTCCATTTCTTTTTGTAGATTTTGTACTAGTTTGACACAATTGAGTGATTTGTTAGGTCATTTCACAATAGTCAGCCACATAGGCCAGACCAGGTAAGGGTGGCATATTTCCTTCCCTAAAGGACATTAGTGAATCACATGGGTTTTTACAAGAATCAGCAATGGATTCATGTTCACTATTACCAAGTCTAGTCTTTTAGTTGCAGATTTATCAACAGAATTTAAATGCTACCAGATTCTGCAGTGGGATTCAAACCCATGGCCCCTCAGCGTTAAGTTCAGAGCAAATTACTGCGGATGCTGGAATTCACAACAAAAACAGAAAATGCTGGAAAGTCTCAGCTGTTTTGCAGCATCTGCAGAGAGAGAATAGAGCTAATATTTCAGCCGAGATTTTCCGGCCACGTTTGTCCCAGGACCGGAAAGTTCTGCTCAAGGTTAACGGACTTTTGCACGATCGTGACCCGCGTTCCCGGGAAAATTGCACTGTTCGAGTCAGGGTGACCTTTTGTCAGAGCATCTGGATTACTAGTCCGGTGAAATTACCACCACGACACTGCCTCCCCCAAGGCAATTTTCCAGTGAAGACTACAATCTATTTCATTGAGTATTGATGCTATCTGTAGCATTGTCATTCCATTCTTACAACTTAATATGGTAGCCAAAAAAAGAGTATATAAAAGCCATATCTGAATTCCCTTACCAAAGTACAACTGAGTTTTACACACACACTCTTAAGTTTCTTTGCCGGTAACCATGTTTTAACTGCTGACACTAACCACTGCAGCAGTCACTTATTTGTCACTCTGTTTTGACTCTGACACTGCATCAAAGCACAATTATAAACAGAATTTCAATTCATTTTGCTATTTCAAAACACATCTTCCTATTGGCGTTTTACAAAATTGGCATAAACATATTCCACTGAATTCAGTTAATAGCTTTGGCCACCAGCTAATTTGTCTGGGAAACTTGAGAATGGGATGAGATGCGAGTTGACTCGACACGACTCTTAGGAGATTAACATCAGTTGGAACTCCTGACCATTTTGCCAGTCTTGGAAATGTCATTACTGCGGATAACTGAACCACACAATTGAACAAACTGCTGCTGTCTTTAATGATTTACGATCAGTGTTTGAAGAGAAAGAGATAGGTCTCCCTTCACATTGTACACTTACAATACGTTGAAACAATAATTGCATGTCCGTCTGAAGCATGAAGTATGAGCATTAAGGAAGAGAGAATTATTTCTACCTTTCAAGTGTATACACACACACACACACACACACACACACACACACACACACACACACACACACACACACACACACATATATAAGGGTTGGTTCACTCCATTGCTTCATATACCAATGGAATACCAATGGCTGGATAACTGGTATATAAAGCAGTGCAATGCCAACAGCGCAGGTTCAATTCCTATACTGGAAATTATTCATGAAGGCCCTGCCTTCTCAAACCTTCTCCTCGCCTGAGGTATGGCGGTCCTCAGGTTAAATCACTACCAGTTACCTCTCCCCCTCAAAGAGGACAGCAGCCTAAAGTCATCTGCGACTATAGCAACTTGTTACCATAGATAGCAGTGGCACAGTGGTTAGCACTGCTGCCTCACAGTGCCAGGGACCCAGGTTCGATTCCCGGCTTGGGTCATTGTCTGTGTGGAGTTTGTACATTCTCCCCGTGTCTGTGTAGGTTTCCTCCAGGTGCCCCAGTTTCCTCCCATAGTCCAAAGATGTGCGGGTTATGTGGATTGGCCACGCTAAATTGTCCCTAAGTGTCAGAGGGGCTAGCAAGCGTAAATGCATGTGATTATGGGGATAGGGCCTGAGTGAGATTGTGGTCGGTGCATACTCGGTGGGCCAAATGGCCTCCTTCTGCACTGTAGGATTCTATGATATACATACATATGCTTTTGGTGGATGCTTGATACTGTGTGGAGTAAAGAAATCATATACTAAACAATAAGGTCTTTGCGAAAAGCCATCACTAATCCCAAGAACAGTTAATAAAGCACAAGAGATTGAAATAACTTCGGACAGTACCCATTAGAATTCCCCAAAGAGTCTTTTTCTGGCTATCTTTCCAGAAAAAGTGAAAAGTAATGTATATAAGATGTAGAGCTTTGCTGGCATGTGGCATCTCAGCAATTGAATTCAGAGTTTAAGAGCTGGAAAACATTGCTTTCAAAATAACACAATAAAAGAGAGGAGAAATCTCATTATTTTGAGTGGGAGTGTCATGACATTACAATAAATGGGTTCATTGTAAAATGAAAATGCTAATGATATTTTTTTCATATTGTAAACTTGTAGGAAGTGTAATAGGATATTCAAACAATAATGATAATTCTGCAGAAAAGCGTCCTTGTGGGATTGTGAAAGGAAGTATTGGTTGCTTGGCTTTTACCAGTTCACAAACATTATCACAGTAGGACAAAAATATTATTTCAGCTGAACAGAGACACCGCACAAAGTGCAAGATTTTGCAAAGTGCAGTTTGGATGGGTTATTTTGTCATGAAATTCACACCTTATTCTGCTAATGCAGAGCAACACCATGGGTGGGATTCTCCGATCTTATCTGTGTCCTGCCTGCTGCAAGTGAGAACGGTGTTCCAACGAAAACTCTGTGCGTTTCCATTGGCAGTGAGGAATCCCAGCCACGAGTGAGGACAAAGGTTTTTGGGCAGAATAAATGGTGCGAAATAAAGTGGGTGGAATTCTCCTAACTGGCTCGCGGCGGGTTTGGTGGTGGGCGGGTATGGAGAATCTAACAGGCGTTATAAATAATAAGTCTCACAACACCAGGTTAAAGTCCAACAAGTTTATTTGATAGTAAAACCACTAGCTTTCGGGCTTTGCCTATGTGTGCCTTTATACGCTCTGTGTGTGACCAAAATTCTCCACTCACCTGACGAAGGGGCAAACCCCAAAAGCTAGTGGTTTTATTATCAAATAAACTTGTTGGACTTTAACCTGGTGTTGTGAGACTTCTCACTGTGTTTACCCCAGTCCAACGCCAGCATCTCCACATCAGGAGTCCCGGCATAAAATTATATTGCAGTTCTCCCGGTGACAGAATAATGGCGGGTCGCTCTTCCTGCTGGTTGCTGGCATGAATGCTATTTGTATTAATTTGCATCTCATGAATGTTCATTAAAACAACTGTCTACCTCATCCCATCAGGCCTTTCAATCTTCTGGCAAATCATATCGGTTTCAAACCTGATTGCTGAAGTTGACATGCGCAAATCCCTCAGTTAGTAAGAGACCCCCGGGTTAGTGCATTAACTAGGCTTTGTGACCATAGTGCTGTGCTGCTTCCTGATGCACTGTACATCACCCTGCCAGGACAGACCGGTTCTTACCCTCCATCTCCGTGCTGAGCTGGTCATCATGGGGTTGGGGAGGTTTCCTTCCCCCGGTAACACAGGTCAGTGTCTATCTGAACAGCACCATGCTGCATGCAGCCACTGCAACAAAGATCCAAAGTTTGATTGGGGGTGGAATGCAAGGTGAAGAGTGGGGGCAGTGAGGGAGGGTAGGGTAGCTGGGGGGGGGGGGGGGGGGGTGTGGAGGTGGTGCAAGGGGGGATGGTAGTGACCTGACAAGGCGGGGGGGGGAGGCAATGTGGAAGGACAGTTGTGCGAGGTGGGGAGGATAGGGCGAGGGTTCATAATGGGCAGCTAGAAGGGAAATGTAGAAGACAAACAATGAAAGGCAGATGGAAGATCCAAGGAAGGGAAGCCAGGCCCTGTCAAGTCTGCATGAAAAGCTCACAAAGACGGGGTCAAAGGGCTAGCACATGTTCTACTGGAAGCAGATGTATGAAGATTCCTGAAGCGTTGGGGTAAATGTCCAAATGGGACACGGGCATCTCGCTGGCAATTGGCTCACTGGGAAGGTAGTCAAACCAAGAAACAGACTTCTTCTTGAGACTGCTGCCCATTTCCCTCTGAGTTGCTGACATCCTGCACAGTCCGGTGGGCTGGAGAGGGTGATACGACTGAGCTCGGCTGATGTTTAAATACGTCGCCAGCAGCTTTGGACATATCAGTTGAGGCCAGGCAGATGAATCAGCTTCTGGCCCTCAGGAGAGTCAGAGCAAACCTAACTGTGCATAATTAACGAGGTTCCAAGCACAGAATGTGGCCTGAGATCCCACCATTCTGGTCAGCACTACAGGCCAGAGCCACCCACCACCACACTTAATCTCAAAGTGGGAGCATTCTGCCCTATTACACAGAAATGATTTATTTTGAATTGTTGGAACACCATCAATGCTGACATTTTAGTCCTATTCTGAGGGAGGAGCACCTTTTGGATGGGATGTTAACCAAGGATTCATTTTCCTGCTCATCTCCTTGTCTATTTGCAGTTTTCTCTGAAAGCAGTTATCAACCTTTATCTCTCAAATAATACGACTAGAACAGACTACCTGATCATTTATCCTATTGCTACTTGTGTGATTTTACTGAATATGAAATTGACAGCTTCATTTGCCTCAGGGTGTGAATGGTGTTATAAACGAGAGGTTATTCTTTCAGCAATAATGGGATTAATATTCACCTTTACCAGTAACCTAGATATCAAATGTCTCTGGTCAGAAGGTAAAGAGAAAAATGGCTGAAGATTACTCCCATCAAATTGAATGAAAGGAAAGTTGGGTGGTTTCATGACAAATAAGCTGTTTACCAAATGAAAAATGTAAGTTCTGTCTTTTTCTCCGTGTTCCTGAAACACACTAACTCGGAAATAACCTGCTCACTGATTCTCATAATGTTTTCTGCCTGGGCCACTCAGCTCCTGAGCTCCTTACAGTTTTGGTCCAAACATTGACAACAGACCTCAAGAGGTGAGATGAGGGTGACTGCCCTTGACATCAAGGCAGCATTTGACCAAGTGTGGCATCAATGAGCCCTAGCAAAACTGGAGTCACTGGAGGAAATCTCTCCACTGGTTGGAGTCATACCTGGCACAAAGGAGGATGGCTGTGATTGTTGGAGGACAACCACCTCAGTCCCAAAGCACTGCTGCAGGAGTTCTTCAGGGTAGTGTCCTAGGCCCAACCACCTTCACAGAATCACAGATTTGCAGAAGGAGGCCATTTGGCTCATCACGTCTGTACCAGTTCTCCAAATGGGCATCATGACTTAGTGCCATTCCCCTGCCTTTTCCCACCCCCCTGCATATTGTTTCTATTCAAATAATTATCTAACGCCCTCTTGAATTCCTCAGTTGAACTTCCCTCCATCAGACTTCCTGGCAGAACATTACAGACCCAAAAAATTCATTGTGTAAAAAAAACTTCCTCACATTATAGTTGCTTCTTTTGCAAATTACTTTAAATCTGCGCTCTCTTGTTCTTGATCCTTTTATGAGCGGGAATAGTTGCTCCCAATCTGTCTCATCTTGATTTTGAACATCACTATAAAATTTCCTCTTAGCCTTCTTCTCTCCAAGGAGAACAGCCCCACCCTCTCCAATCTAATCTCATAACTGAATTTTCGCATCCCTGCGACCATTCTTGGATACGTGGCACCCAGAACTGTACACAATATTCCAACTGAATTCCAACTAGTGGCTTGTATAAGTTCAGCATAACCTCCTTGCTCTTGTATTTTATGCTCCTATTAATAAAGCCAATGATACCAATGGTATGGTACCAAATGATACCAAAGCCAATGGTATGTTTTATTAACAGCTCTTTCCACCTGTCCTGCCACTTTTAGTGACTTATGCACATATACACCCATGTCCCTCTGCTCCTTCACCCCTTTAAGAATTTTACCCCTTTTATATTGCCGCTCCATGTTCTTCCTACAAAAACGCATCATCTTACATTTTTCCACGTTGAACTTCATCTGCCACCTATCAGCCCACTCCACCATACTTTTGTAGCTCTACACTATCCTCACAGTTTGCAATACTTTGAAATTTTGTGTCATCCACAGACTTTGAAATTTTCCCCCGTATACCAAGATCTAGATCACTGCGATATATCAGAAAAAGCATGGAGAGACAATACTGACCCCTGGGGAACTCCACTACAGACATTCCTCCAGCCTGTAAAGTATCCATTGACCATTACTCTCTGCTTCCTATAATTCAGCCTATTTTGTAGCCATGTTGCTACTGCCCCTTTTAAAGCTGTAACTTTACTCCCAAGTCTATTATGTGCTGCTTCCGCTGCTGTAACTTTCTTCCATTATAAGATGAGATATGGGCATGCTTGCTGATGACTGCACAATGTTCAGCAACATTTGCAGCTCCTCAGATATTGAAGCACTCCATACACAGATGCAGCAAGATCCAGACAATTTCTCAGCTTGAGCTAACAAATGGCAAAGACCATTCAACACATTTACACAAATGCCAAGGAATGACCACCTCCAACAAGAGAGAATTTACTAATGCCCCTCGACATTCAATGGCATTACCATTGCTGAATATTAACTTCCAGGGGTTACTATCAATCAGGAACTGAACAGGACGTATAAATACTGTGACTACAAGAGTAGGTTAGAGGCTGGGAATTCGGAAAAATGTAACTCATCTCCTGACTCCCCAAAGGCTGTCTGTTATCTGTAAGGCACAAGTCAACGGTATGGTGGAATATTTAGCACTTGCCTGACAAGTGCAGCCATAGCAAAACACAAGAAGCTCCACACCATCCAGGGCAAAGCAGATTGCTTGACTGGAGTACCATCCATCAGCTTCCACAGCCGTTGCTCCCCACCACTGACACACAATGGCAGCAGTGGGTTCCACCTGCAGGAAGTCAGCAGGACTCCTTCTTTCAAACCTGTGATGTTTACCATCTAGAAAGACGAGTGCAGCAGATGCAAGGGAATACCTTCACTTGCAAGTTCCCCTTCAAGCCTCAAATTATTCTGATTTGAAAATATATCGTGTTCCTTCACTATCGCAGGTCAAAATCCTGGAACTCCCTCCCTAATGGCACTGTGGGTGTACCTACACCACATGAGCTGCAGTGGTTAAGGAAGGCAGCTCACCACCACCTTCTGAGGCTGTATAAGACTTTGGTCGGACCCCATTTGGAGTATTGCGAGCAGTTTTGGGCCCTGTATCTAAGGAAGGATGTGTTGGTCCTGGGAAGGGTCCAAAGGAGGTTCACAAGACTGATCCCTGGGATGAAGACCTTGTTGTATGAGGAACGGTTGAGGACTCTGTGTCTCTACTCGTTGGAGTTTAGAAGGATGAGGCGGAATCTTATTGAAACTTACAGGATACAGCGATGCCTGGATAGAGTGGACATGGAGAGGATGTTTCCACTAGTAGGAAAAACTAGAACCAGAGGGCACAAAGTCAAACTAAAGGGGCAATCCTTTAAAACAGAGATGAGGAGGAATTTCTTCAGCCAGAGAGTGGTGAATGTGTGGAACTCTTTGTTGCAGAAAGCCATTGCGTGTCTTTACGACAGAGATAGATAGGTTATTGATCAATGAGGGGATCAGGGGTTATGGGGGAAAGGCAGGAGAATGAGGATGAGAAAAATATCAGCCATGATTGAATGGCAGAGCAGGCTCATTGGGCCGAGTGGCCTAATTCTGCTCTTATGTCTTTTGGTCTAATTAGGAATGGGCAAAAAGTACTGGCCTGGTCAGCAAAGCCCTCATCTTGTGAAATAATTTTTCTTAAATACCATGGCAGCAACAAAACCTACTCCAACATTCCTTTGTTTCCTAGCTGTAATATTTTTGTTTCTCTATCTTATTGACTACCATTCTTGAAGGAATTAAAAAAGAGAAGAAATGCAGAGGAAACAAAAAGACCTAGATATGGCTTTCCAGGCGGGCTTGCCTCGAAATTGGAAAATCCTGCCCGAGGTCAAGGACATTTCCATTGTCCGCCCTTCACCTGCTACGATTCCCGTGGCGGGCGGAACGGGAAAATTCACCCCCGTGTCACCCATTGAAGCTGCAGCAAATCTCGTGTTCCTGACATAGCCCTGACAGCGACGCGACTCCGATATTAACCTTGTACAACCGCTGGTCACTTCAGCAGCAGATCGACACGCTCAGGCGAGGAAGTCGGCTTCCTATGGAACGTGGCGTCATCACCAAAAAAGAAAGGAACACTTTTGATTGTAAGATGCCACTGAGAGAGATAAGGAAAAGAGAGGCCAAAATGTAACTGTCTGTGTTGGAGCTGTAATGGGATTAATGTTCATTTATCATCACCTGACATTTCGAAAGTCTCCAGAGAGCCGCTGTTCTGATTTTTGAAAGAATTGTTCCATTTCTACACCATGTGATTGAATGCATTGCAGATTAAGCAGTTTATCTAAAGCCAAGTTGACGATCATGTGACAAGTTGCTGCGATGATGTGATTCACTGGGCCTCATTATAATTTAATGTGCTGTAGCATTTTTTTTATATCAGCTTCCATCATAACGTATTTCTGAGCTTTGATTCCAAGCACAGAAACAGCCAAATTGCTAAAGGAATTGGCAGAAACTTTACAGCTGCATGTGGATAGACTAAACTGCTAAACAATTCAAATGGTTTTATAATGGCTATTGATAAAATATGACGGTTTTGTCAATAGACATTGTATAACCATCCTAAACATTACTTCATCTATTATGTTACATTCCAAACAAATGCTGATAAATCTTATGAGGCAAAACAAGGTCACATTTCTCTCCGCTTGAAATGTTTTTCCCAAAAAAAAAATCAATAGTTCACCTGTTTATGTTGCTTCAAGTATTACATTTACTTAAAACTAAAATATGAGAGATAATGCTGATCTTTAATTGTTAAATATCAACCTTGACGAACTCATGTCATGGAGAATAGTTGAAAATGATATTTCTTTTTACTTCAGGTCAGATCTGGAGTGTGAGCTTAACAAAGAACAACATTTATATTATCACCCATTACACAGAGAGAGGCGTGCTCTGTGCCGATGCATCAGCATAGCAATCATTGCTAGCACTGCAGCCACTGTTGGACAAGGCTGAACATAAACAGGCAAGAGTGTAGGAGATGAATGACCCCAAGCAGATAGTAAAAAGCGGCGCTGTGGCACAGTGGCTAACACTGCTGCCTCACAGTGTCAGGGACCTGGGTTCGATTCCCAGGTTGGGTGGCTGTCTGTGCCGAATCTGCACATCCTCCCCGTGTTTGTGTGGGTTTCCCCTGGGTGCTCCGGTTTCCTCCCACAGACTGAAAGACATGCTGGTTAGGTGCATTGGCCATGCTAAATTCTCCCTCGGTGTACCCGAACAGGGTCCAGAGTGTGGCGACAAGGGGATTTTCACAGTAATTTCATTGCAGTGTTAATGTAAGTCTATTTGTCGCGCTAATAAATACACTTAAAACCTATCCCAGACAACAGAGGCCAGAATTCTCCAATTTCATTTGCCCTCCCACTGTTGCTAACAAGAATTTGGCGCTCAGCCAAGGCTCCATTCACTCTGGCGGACTGGAGAATCCCAGTCGTGGGCAAGGTCAGAAAATAACAGCTAGAGTCAACTACAATGGCCAGAACTCTTTGACCTAACCCGCAGCTGGAATTCTCCAGTCTTGCTGCGGTGAATGGAGATTTGACTGAGCGCTGAATTCACCGTTCTCACTTGCAGCCGAGAACCGAGAATTCCAGCCCACATGTCGGAACTCTCCAGTGCATGTTTAAGCTCAGGAATATGATTGAGGTGAACCATCTGATCGAGGAATACCTGCAAAACAGCAGTTAACCATCCATACTGCATTAGCAGTGATTAAAATAAGGTCAATACTGCCTTCAGTGTTAATGCTATACAGGTACTCATGGGACATTTCAAGAACGTAGCTTGCAGGTCATTAGTGTGATAACTGACACCCAACAGTAACTACAGCATCAACAGGAACAAACAAATCACTATAGAAAAGAAAGCAGAGGAGTGAGAACTCATTGGTAAATTCAGCTCTGAAGTTGGGTACTATTACATTCCACTGGCACACTCACAATTATAGATTAACATTTGCTTTGTTTGTGTATTTGTTGAGTCATGTACAGAAATTTAACTGTTTTCTTTTATTGCCCATGGTCAATATGTCAGATGGTGTTTTCCTGTCCTCAGCAGCATGCGTTTTATGCGTTTTAAAATAATGTAATTTCTTACCCCACACCTACCCCAAATTTAACACAACATTTCATTCACGTGCCTCTCTCACACATACTTCCACACACAGAAAGATTAGATATGGGTGAAATTAACACACTGTCACTGCTTATAGTTATCACAGTCTCTTTTGTGGAAATTATGTTACTTCTTCAATGCAGATGACACTCTGAAGTTGAAGGGAAGATCTAATAGATCAAGGGATTCTCAGCAGGCTGTGAGGTTTCTTGCAGTTAAATTTCTTGGAGGTTGGTTCTCGGGTGACCTTTAACTGGAACAGGTTGGGGAGTCCTTCTCTTGGGTAGAGTCTATCTGACTTTCAAGGCACTGCTTTTAATTACCTTGGCTACTTGCTGACTTGTAGTTATTTCGATGGCTTCGAGGAACTCTGTCTGCAAGAAGCTACTTGCTGATTCAAAGGCAGACTCCAGAATTGGTTCTCTCATCACGTGACTTCTAGAAGTTCAGTCCTTTTTCCAAACAAGACGATGGTGTCTATGTTGATCCCAATCATCCTGTGCTGTTTTATGACACTGTAAGATTCGCCGAGTCTAGCTCAGTTCAGAAAACTAACACATTACAATGGAAGGTTCATTGGATCCATTCACATCTGTCCTACATATTCCAGGATGAAATAGAGAATAAGATCAGCTGTGTTTCCACAGTCCTTTTCTGTGGATTTATCCTTAAACAAAAGGATGTGTGAATTTCCCAGATGGCTGTGAATGTCTATTATGGACATAAGAAAATGAGTTATTGGTAGATATTCACTTGAGACATAGGACTGGCTGAATGCCAGTCAAATGCCAAGGGTCACATAATTTTAAGAAGTAATTAAAATAACCTGTTTCCTGTCTAGTTTTTTAGAAATAGTGATTGAAAGTTTAAAATATACTGTGATTTGACAGTTGCTACGTTGTCTCTGAAGGCTAGTTTGCACTGTTTCACAGGGAGAGATCAGGACACCTCTCCAGTATATATGATGACTGTACACCCACAGTGCCGTTGTTTTGACAGTTTGAAGATTTAGATCCATTGAAGGTATTTTAGCAAGGAGTCCATTGAGGTACACAAATAGGTCACTATTCGGACTTCCTCCCACAATCACTGCGTCCTCTATGTGATGGGGCGTTGTCGGGGTGCCAGTGGTGCAGGAACGGGAGGAGAGGATTGTTAGACTATTAGAATTCTGGATGAGTCTGTGAGCCTGATTTCTATGCTACTTGGATATTCCCCTGGGATAACCTGCTTCAGTGTGAAGGAGAGTTGCTTATTGATTAGATTAGTGGCTCCTCTGAATTTGAAAGAGAAGGAGGTTTGATGCACCCAGTCTTAAGGGAGCTTTGTACATTCTGTGGGTGTAAGTTTCACTCAAGTCCAATTCCAGGACATGAGCAAGCAATCAAAGCTTGCACCACTAGAATACTGAATGAATGATGCTATCTCTGACAGTAAGGTGTCTGTGTTTTGTTCATTTGTTCATGGGATATGGGCATCTCTGTCTGGGCCAGTATTTATTGTCCATTCATGAGGGCAGTTAAGAGTCAACCACATTGATGTGGATCTGGAGTCACATGTAGGGCAGACCAGGGAAGGAAGACAGATTTCCTTTCCTAAAGGACATTAGTGAACCAGATGGGTCTTTATGACAATCGACTTTTAGTTCCAGATTTTTATTTAATTCAAATTTCATCATCTGCCAAGGTGGGATTTGAACCCAGATCTCCAAAGCATTACATTAAGTCTCCAGATTACTGATCCAATGACAATAACGCTGCACTACTGCCTCTCCTAGGGCTGTCAAAGATTTCATGATGTAGTTCAATAAAGAAAGGGGTGACTGAAGTGTTTCGATCAACACCACTACAGAGAAACAGAACATCATATCTTCTGTTTGTGGGACTAATTAAGCTGTTTTCTTCCTTGATGTGGAGATGTCAAGACATAAATGTCATTAGGTCCCCTCGTTTGTTGAGATCATTTTTTTGCTAGCTGGAGTCACTCCCAAAGAAGATAAAAGGCAACAATAGAGTTTAGATGCCAAAGCGGCCATGGTAAGATTGAGATATTCATAGAAGATTTTGACATTATGTTGCAACAGTAGATGCCACTATTGTTGTCATGTCCTCAATGGTGGATTACACTGGAGACAACCATTAATTCAACCATTTTCTTCTGCATGTGTATGGAGGTAAGGAACATTTAACATGGCTCAATGTCTTATCACTCTCTATGGGAAACGGGGAACACTAAGATATGCATGTTCAGATAAATCAGGAGTCAAATCCTCACCTTTAATTTTAGCCCTGTACAGGATGGCCAGTCAACCAGCCCCACCACTGGAACACCATCCTTATTAGTGTGCTATGCCTCTTGTTGTACCCTTTCATAATGTGCATCTATCCTAATGCTCCTGTTTAATGTAGGTTGTGGGTTTGACATGCTGGTTATGGTTTGCAAACCAAGGGACTCACCATGCTCAATGAACAGAAAAAAAAGCGCAACATTATATTTATCTTCATTGTACTGTCACAACCTCCATTCATCCCTGCTGCCTTTTTACTGCCCTTCAACATGTAAATACGTGCAAGGCCTGACTGTTTCCCTCCCTTTCATCACTGATCCTGACCCCAAGAACCAACAGGATTGAATTGAATAGTCTCTGGAGCAGTAGTAGAAGGCTCCCCTTTTTGTGACAAGGGGGGCCACACAAAAGATATTCTTCCATTGAACCCCAAAACGTTAGGTGCAATCTTCCAGATCTTTGGGATCTTCTGGTCTTGCCGATGGCGCACCCCCGTCATGTTTCCTGCTTGTCTGTAATGAATGGAAAATCCCATTGACAGAATTAAAAATCCCATTGATGGTACCAGAAGATCCTACTGCTGGTCACAGGGCGCAGCCTCCAGCCACGGAGAAAAACATCGCAGGAAGGCCAGAGAATCCCGCTGCTTGTCTTTGTTAGGTCAGTTTGAGCCCTAAGGGAGGCACAGTGGCAAGAACTGCTGCTTCACAGTGCCCAGGTTCAATTCTGGCCGTGGGTGACTACCTGTGTGAAGTTTGTACATTCTCTCCATGTCCGCGTGGGTTTCTTCCAGGTGATCCAGTTTCCCCAAAGATGTGCAGATTAGGTGGATTGGCCATGGTAAATTGCTCCTTTGTGTCAGGGGATTAGCAGGATAAATACATGGAGTTACAGGAATAGGGCTTTGGTGGGATTGTTGGTGATGCAGGCTAGATGGGCCAAATGGCCTCCTTTTGCATTAAAGAGATTCTATGAATGTTAAAGTTGCTTGCTCATCTTTGTCTGCTTGAAAGTCTATTGCTGGTGCTGGAGCAACGGTCCTACCATACAAACTCTTTCTCCCAAAAATGGATCCCTTTGAGTTGAGTTCTGGTGTCGAGACTATAAGTCATCCCACTCCCCTGCTCTTTCCTCATTTCTCTGCAAATTTTCTTCCCTTCAAGTATTTATTCAGTTCTTTTGCAAAGGCTACTGACGAATTATCTTCCATTAATCTTCAGAGTTGTGCATTTCAAATCATAATAACTCAGTCAAAAAAGTTCCCCTCATCCCACCTCTGGCTCCTTTGCCAATTACTTTCAACCTGTTTGTTCACTAGCTATGACTGTAACATTGCATTCTGCATCCTCTCCTTTCCTTCTCCCCTATGTACTCTATGAACAGTATGTTTTGTCAGTATAGTGTGCAAGGAACAGTACTTTTCACTGCATCCCAATATATGTGACAATAATAAATTAAATCAAATGAAATCAATGGAAACAGTTTTATCCTAGTCACACCTTTCATGATTTTGACTGTCTATATTAAAAGTCTTCATAACTGCCTCTGCTCTTGGAAGAATAATGCCTACATCTCTGGCCTCTCCATAGATCTGAAGTCCTGCATCGCTAGTACTATTTTAGTAACTCAGCTCTTCTCCCTCTCATGGGCCCTGACATCCTTCCTAAAGTGTGTTAGTTGCCTGGAAGTGAACACTATCCAGCCAACACCTAATCAGTGATTTATAAAGATTTAGCATGACTTCCTTGGTTTTGTACACGATGCCTCAGTTTGTAAAGCCAATAATTCCACTGGTCTTTATAATAACCTTATCAACTTGTCCTGCCACCTTCAAAGATTTCTGTGCACAAATTCTCAGGTCTGACTGATCCTGCACCCAATTTAAATTTGTACCATATAGCTTACATTACTTTTTCTCATTCTCCCTTCCAAATTCCAGAGTTTCACACTTCTATCCATTCAGTGTCATTTTTCATGACACTATTCTGTCCTCCTGAAGTATTTTATTGTTCCTATTGTTCATTATTTCTCTGAATTTCCTGCCAATTGCAAGCTTTGAAATGATGCCTGCCATATGTCCAAGCCTGGTTGACATGTAATAGAAATAACAGTGGCCCTAATACTGAGCCTTGGGGAAACATCACTGTAAACTTAACTCCGAACTGAAAAACTTTCACCACTACTCTCAGCTTTCTGACCCCTTGTAAATGAAGTTGAAGGGAGGAAATTGGAGCAGGGTCATTGCTAGGTCAACAGATGAAAGTGCCACCCTGAATCTCCTGGGGAAAATTCAGCTAACTCCACCCCATAAGGATAATCATCAATTTGGACATTATTACCATAATTGGATCATGTCATTGCCATGGTTTGTTCTTTTCAAGTCCTGCTTACAAACCACAGAAAACATTTTTACACATTTCAATTTCACAGATTTTGTTAACATGGGTAATAATAACTGAAGATAATTTATTCCATCTTTCAAGAAAGAAGGAAAATGAGGTCAGATCTGCCTTACAAAAACAATCACTGCCGTTAGATTATTGCTTCCCAGATGGTCTCTAAGTAGATTTCACTTATAAATGTCAAACTGACAACTGATAATTCCTAGGATCGTGCATCTATTTTTCATTAAAGATTGGAACTATATTTATCTTTCATTCTGCTAATATCAATATCAGTCCAATGAGTTCAGTGAATTATCCACTAATAAATATCTAATTTCTTCTTGTTTTTAATTATCTCGTGCACATTCAATTTGGAGATATTTATTTTTCTCCACAAACCTTTAGATACCACTGCTTCGGAATGATCATTTTACTGATGATGTTCATTTTTTTCCCCCATAATTGAGGCACATTCTTCCACAGTCCCCATGAATCCTGTGAAGGGGTCAATAACAGAACCATTTTGACCTTCACCCCACCCTAGCTAATCGATATGAACGCTCTGTTCTTTCATTTGCACCCTTTAATAAAGTTTATGTTCTCTTCATATTAAGATAGCCTCCATTCCCGCTCAGATGTGTTCAAATTAATCTTGTTCTCGGCTATTTGTTTCTTCTGCCTTGCTTTATTAGAGTCAAAGTACTTATATTCAGAAACATTATCTTTTACATTAGAGCAATTTAAAACGCATAAAACACAATGAGCTCTGCTGAAATCCAAATTTGATTGGTCCCTTATCCTCACAGTGACTCACTAGCGCAGTTAAAAGAGCAAAGTGTATTAATTCATAATTCATGATTGACTCAATTTGCTATTAAATTTTCTTTCTGAGATTGTTTAGCAAGTTTAAAAGCATTAGCTCAAGTTTCCTCAGTAGGAGATTTGATCCAATCTGTTTCTGAACAGCCTGTAAAAAATTTTTGATTTGGGGGTTTAGACAGATAGCAATTACTCTAACACACAGGAAGCCAAACAGAGCAACTGCAGAACTTATAATCTGCTTCCTTTATCACTGTCATGGTTCTCTGAGGTCAATTTTAATGAGTCCTTATAAGCACCTGAAAAATCAGGTGTCTTCATTAAATAGCAATTAGGTGTTGGAAGAAACTGAAAATTAATTAACTGCAACTAAATTTAACTCAACTAATCAGTAAAGGTGTGCTCACATGTTTAATGCATTATAATTATTATTGTACTCAGGGAACATTATTATCAATTTGAATCTTTTGCTTATGAATACAGATAGTTGCAAAAAGCTTTGCTCACTTGAACTGCATATTTTGCTGCATTATTGAGTCTTCAATAACAGCAGCTGAGCTGAGCCTAACTAATAATAGCTGACCCACTCTAATCAACAGCTGCAAGCCACGGACTCTTTAGAAGCCAGCTCTCATCAGGTTATGTTTCTGGTTTCCTTTCGTTTCTTTTTAGCTGCTGTAAGTTCATTGGTGAACCAACTGAAGTCAGCCTATGTTGTATACTCATCTAACAAGATTATATTTATAACTTATTAGCTCTCTCTGGCATTTGCAAAATTTCCATTTCATATTGCATATATTATTCATTAGAGACTGTGCAGGTTATAAAAAAGCCTTGATTTCAAGGCTTTGAAGTAGTTTGGTACCTCCACTCTTCCACCAAAAAAAATGAATGAGATAAAGTTTAAAAAAAAGAAACAAAACTATTCATTAAAAATCCTTCAACTGGAAATGCTAAACTCTGGCAATGGAATTTAATGGTCTATAAAGCACTCATCCTTCATTAGCATTCCCCCACCATAGGTACTGGTTGCTGTGTGGAACAGAAGCCTGAGGCCTACTGTGCCCCTGTGACTTCTGAGTGGAATAATGCCCTTCTGCCTTAACTAGTCAATTCAAGCCCTATTAAGGTACTTGCCTTGCTGCCTGTATTTCTCGCAAAAATGTTATAAAGGAGTAGGTATCATTATAATGAAGTATTTAAGCTTACTATCCAAGCACCCATTTGGAATGAGACTAAAAGAAACTCCATGTGAGCTTGTTAAAGTGGAAAAAGCTTTATGGTCTTCTATTAAGTCAACATTTGCAGAGCATTTTGATGAAATCTCACTGCTGTTTTACAGTTAAGTTTGTTCCTAAGGTAATTGAGGTGCTGCATTTTTCAAGGTTAAGGTGGTGAAAGATGAAAGAATTATATCAAACAGATTAGCAAACCTCAGCCCTTATGGTACATCTACATGCCAATGATTGAGAACAGCTTGAAGCCTGCTATTCACAAAGCCTTGTCGTCTGCAGCCAAGCTACAACATGGAGATGGCACGGCAATCAGCTATTATGTTTAGCAAGCTCATTGTGCATTATCACCTACTATGCTGTTTGCAGAACATATAGATGCATCAATTAGTATTTCCATCTGCTACTTAATAGCATAATAAGGCTACCCAATTGCCCAATGTCTGCTCCTTGCTGCACCTTCCAAATTACAAGATGGTAGTTATCTACCTAACTTGAGTCTGATCATGGGTTTTGGTAATAATGTTTGAAGCTTTTTCAAGCAACTGTAACGTGTCCTATAGCAGTACTATCTACTCATGCATGAAGTGCAAAGAGGGAACTAAAATGCTGTGTGAGATGTGGGTGGAAAGGGATCATTTAGTCATATGTAATCTTGCACTGTCTACTTTATATCTGGAGGCAATTTAATGAGTCCGCAATGCCAGGAGGTGGAATATCATTGGATGCACATGCCCAAATCTCTAATTGGTGCTATTGGTAAGTGAGGTTCCCTCGCAGTTTTGTCAAAGGTACTCAGATGGCACAGTTGCTTAGTTTTAACTGGCCAATTTTATGTGTTAATGTGGCCCTCTCCCACATCTATTACTAATATTCCACAATTGTATGCCAGTTATATTAAGCTGCCATCTTGTGTGGACCGTGTCACTCTTCACTCATGCAGCAGCCAAACATCGCTAAAATAGCGGAGAGGAAATGTTCAAAGCAATGTGTTGGTATGTATTATCCCGTGGCATCAACTCGAGGCCTGTGCTCTTGATATTTTCAGAAAGAAATATCTTCACAGCCTCTTTATCTCCCCTCATCCCTCTTGCAGTAATGGCATCCATTCTTACCACTGACATTTAACACAGACAAAACCACTCTGTATGAAAAGATCAAGTGGTTTCGCCAAGGCAGGGAACACGTATCATTACTATGTGCAAGCTGCAGACTCCTTTGTGAAGGTGAAACTTGCCATTATTCAGCTGGTTCACCGATTATTAAGGAAAGTGGCGCAGTAGCCTCAGTCTACCGTATTTAAAGATTTGAAAAATCACCGAGTAGGCAAGCACATCAATAAACATTTGAATCAGGGAGCAAAATGTCTGATGGAATTCAGTGAATTCTCTCAATTAACATTTTGGGTATCTTTATACTTTTGGCAGACTGCAGAATGAAACATTGTTACTAGTGTGTCAATAATATCCTGTCTTGACTTATGCAAATAACATTTGTTTAGCATGGATGCAATCACTCTACATCAAGATTGAAACACTGAATACATTGGATTATCAACTCAGAATCATAATTATAACAATGTTAAGTGCCTGTAATGCTGCAAAACGTAAGGTGCGATAACTCAGGTACAGGGGTATTCACTGGGGCAGCAATTATGCACAAACTGTACAGAAGGCTCACTGAGGCCCAGGATTTTACTAAGGATAGAGGTCCTTCCATAATACATCTGGAACATCTGAGCAGTATTCCAGATAAGAACATAAGAAATAGGAGCAGGAGTAGGCCATCTAGCCCTTCGAGCCTGCCCCGCCATTCAATAAGATCATGGCTGATCTGAAGTGGCTCAGTTCCACTTTCCCGCTTTCTCCCCATAACTCTTAATCCCCTTGCCTATCAAAAACCTATCTACCCGCATCTTAAATATATTTAGTGAGGCAGCCTCCACCACTTCAACGGGCAGAGAATTCCAGAGATTCATCACCTTTTGAGTGAAGAAATTCCTCCTCAACTCTGTTCTAAACTGCCCCCCCCGCTTATCTTGAGGCTGTGCCCTCTAGTCCTACTGTCCTTTCTGAGCGGGAAGAGTCTCTCCACCTCTATCCTATCCATCCCATTCATCATCTTATATGTCTCAATGACATCTCCCTCATTCTTCTAAACTCTAACGAGTACAAGCCTAGTTTATTCAGCCTCTCCTCATAGCTCAACCCCCTCAACTCCAGCATCAGCCTAGTAAACCTCCTCTGCACTCCCTCCAAGGCCAAAATATCCTTGTGTCAGTGCGGCGACCAAAACTGCACACAGTACTCCAGCTGTGGCCTCACCAGTGCCCTGTACAGTTGCAGCAAGACCTCCCTACTTTTATATTCAAGATGCTGAGTATCTGCTTGGAACAGGTATTTTAGTTAGGTCCACCTGTTGCCTCTGGGTAGCTGTCTCCTGAACTTTATCAAGGCTTTTTCTTTCAGAAAATAGAAACCCCAGCCACTTCATTCTCAATAACTATTAGTACATCCCTTATGTTTACCCATTCCTATAGGTTGTTAAACATATTACCACCTTTCAATTCAGGACCCATTTCTGCCACTAGCCTTACCTGTCAAATCTATATCATTAAAAGTCTCTGACAATACGTGTGGCTTTATCCACATTTTGCTATCCCTTCCTGCCCTTTCCAAGGCTTTCATGACAATCAATCACTCTATCAATCTCTACCACATTTTCCCTGTAATGTAAAGGTATCTATTTTTCTTGTAATGGTCCATCTCTATCTATTCTAATTTGGTCAGTGATATCTCTTCCACTGGTTCCTCCTTCCATGTTCAGAGAATCATAAAATCCTGACAGTTCAGAAAGAGACCATTCAGCCCATTGAGTCTGCACTAACTTTTACACAGGCCCAATCCCCATAACCCTAACACCATAACCACAAGTATTTTACCCACTAATCCCCCTAACCTAATATATATATATATGTATACCCTGGGATACTAAGGGGCAATAATCATGGCCAATCCACCTAACCTGTACATCTTTGGACTGTGGGAGGAAACCAGAGCACCTGGGGAAACCAATGGTGACACAGGGAGAATGTGCAAACACCATACAGACAGTGATGTGAGGCTAGAATTGAACCCAGGTCCCTGCTGCGGTGAGGCAGCAGTGCTAATCATTGTGCCATCGTGCTGCCCTTGACCAAGTTCAATGTGGCACAATGGTGAGCTTTTGATTATCCTTTGCCCTCCATTCTGTTGTCCTTCAGTACAGTTCCCATATGTACAATGGCGTCAACCATTTATCTCTTTGCTTCTACTTTGAACTCCATGCCTGTCACTGTCTGACAATCTCAGTACTTGATTAACATCATGCCATTAATGAACAAAAATCTTTCTCAGTTCTGCACAATGTGGAAAAACTGAACCCAGAGCTTTTGTGGTTGAACTTTCTGGCTGCTCACTGGGCCTGAACTCATAATGACTACCCGCAGCACCTTGTTTAGCTCCGGCCTGAGTTTAAAGCCTCATTTATAGCCCATCCCCCTCTGAAACATCAGCTGAGCCAGAACTCAATCTCTCTCCCTGCTGTCAAAATCCTCCCGCAATCCTTTAGCATCTCAGTGTTTGATTTGTGGTTACCTCACCAATCTATTAACTCCAGTATACAGACATCATTCATTTCCATCGGGATTCTCACAATAACTCACCGTAAATAAACCAAACAGGCACTTCAGCTTTTCTGTGGATTTTCCACCGTGATTATGAGACAAGGTCAGGAAATCCCATCCGATAGAAATTCTACCCACAATTTCCAACCAAAGCAGAATTCTACTGTGTTTGTCACATTTCAAGCTAATTGCCTTTTACCTGTCACTACTTACCTTCCTTAATACATCACTTCAGGATCTTTATCCTTGTTTTCAAGTCCTTCCAGTGTTACTCCATTAGCTTTACTAAATCTTCTTTAGCCCAATTTTATTAGAAATCCCATTCTTCTGACTATTGAGGAGATATTTAACAGAGGGAATGGATTCTCGCCTGTTGGCTGGAGAGCTGGTGAGAGCAACCCCCCTCCCCCCAACCATCACATCTTTTAACAAGGCCTGCCGAATTTATTGCCTCTCAGTCAGTTGATTGGACAGCATTGCAACTTCCCCAAGATTGCATGCCTCGGGGATGGAAGTGTCACTTACCTAGAGCTGCAAGCTAATCTGAAACTGGCAGCTTTACTGATTGGCAGTGCCACCAGAGAGATGGTGGCTGTTGCAGGTACAACCACCCAGCCAAGGTCTAGTCTCATCACTGGGTCATGGGCCAGGAGTGACTGATGGTGGACTGGTGGGTGTGCGGGGCAGGGGTGAGGAGAGTTGGCAGCAAGGGACATTAATTGCTTACTTAGAGACCTCAACTGACAGTGGGGCGTAAAGTCCATCCATGGGCCTTCCTGCCACAGATTTAATCAAGGTGGAGATGTGAAGATAGCAGGTGGGAACTTTGCCACCCTCCCTGCCTGATTAAAGACCCCTACCCCTACCCCCACCATCAAAGAGTGGAATTCAGAGCCCTCTCCTAGTATCCCTCACCCCAACTTTCTTCCTTCCCTTCAGCATTGGTGAATTTGTATGGAACACAGGAACAAGGGTAAGCCATTTGATCCTTTCCACATTTTCCACCATTCAATCAGACATTGGTGAATCTATACCTTGACTCTATCACTTGCCTTTGCTATGCTTACACTACACTACACGAGTGTAATATATCACTACACTACACAATAGTATCACTACACTATAGTGTAGCGTAGTGACACTCTTACACTACAATATTCTATTGATTTCAGTTTTTGGACATTATAATGATCACAGCGCGACATTCTAGAATTTTCTTCCTAAATCTCTTCTTCAAAAGCATGCTCAAACCTACCTCTTCCATTGCAGCTGGAACCAAAGAATCATACAGTGCAAAAGAGGCCAGTTGAGTCTGCACCGACATGCGAGACCTGACCTCCCTCCTAATTCCATTTACCAACACTTGGCCCACTTGAATGTTATGATGTGCCAAGTGCTCATCCAGATACTTTCTAAAGGATGTGAGACATCCCGCCTCCATCACCCTCTCAGGCAGCGCATTCTTCTATTTCCAGCTCCGGTCCCAAATTCACACGTAAACCACTTTGGGGTATCTCATTGAGTGAAAGATGGTGTATGAATGCACATTGTTGTATATGATTGGTCAAAATACCAGTACTCGCTCTACTTAAGATACTACATTGACTTGCTGGAATAAACCCGACATGAATCTAAGTGTACAGCTTTAAGCTTTTGCAGATATTAATTAAATGGAGCAATTACATTGTTTAAAATGAATCTTGATATGCTCATTCTCATTATATTATGACTTAAGTATATTTTTCATCTTTAAATATTGCGTTTATGTGCAAAAGCAATTAAATTTACTTGTCTGGCTATATGCAAATAATCATCTGCAGTCAGAGGCACTTCAGCTTTGAGTACTCCAACCTAATAATCTGCTGGATTTACTGATGAAATTTATGTACACTTGTGGAAGAAACAGTTGTACCTTTCCCAGTGAGTGCTAACAAATGCTGAAGCTTGCAAAACTATCTGTTAGCTTTATCAATGTTTTCAGAACCATTCTAAGTTATATGTAGCACCTGTTATGACCCCATGTCACCCCAAAGTGCTTTACAGCCCAGGAGAGATGACTTTGAAGGATTGTCACTGTCATCATGTAGGAATTGCAGCCAATGGTTTGCGCTCATCAAGTTCCCTCAAATAGTGAAAGCCAATTTCTGTACAGCAAGGTAATTTGAATAACAATGGGCTGAGTATCAGGGTTGAGGGGTATGTGTTGGCCAAGGCACCAAATTGATGCTCCCTCGTCATCTTAAAATAGTGCCCTTTGATCTTTTTGATTTCAGGTGAGAAGGAATTGGGGTCTTGGTTTAACATCTCATTCAAAGGACAGTGGGTGGGATCTCCTTCTCAGTGGGAATCGTGGTGGGAGGGGGAACAAGGTTTGCTGGGAGAATAAGAATCAATGGTGGGAAATTAGTTTGGAATCTTGTGTTCTTCAGATGTTCACAGTGGCTTAATCGAACTTCCTGTGGAATTACATCGGGAGCTATATTTGCATCACATGAATGCTCATTTAAAGGCCAACTCACAGAAATTGTGCTCCCACCACCCCCACCACCTTCTGAAATAAGCAGCTCAGACTGAGGATTTGGAATGTTCACTCCTACTGTATGTGAAGTGTGTCTGGCTCGGTAAACCTCTGCTTGGCCCTTTGAATTTGAGTTCTTCTTGGGGACTGCACAGAACCTTCACTCATCTCACTGTGTCGAGGGTAGAAATGGGTGGCAGGCAAAGGTTGCAAGGTGGGTGGGTATGGAGAATGACTGGGCACAGGAGATAAGCAAAGGCCAGAAAAGGGGGTAGAAGGATAGAGATTGGAAACATGGGGTAGGTTACAAGGGGGGGGGGGGGGTGGTGAAGGAGAGCGATTGCTATACGCTGTTGCTTGAGAAGACCTCAGTGGGCATCTTCTGGAGGCCTGAGGCCCTGAAGGACCCGATCTGCTAAGGGTCTTCGACTTTGCGACAGGTGCGCTCCACTCAATCTTACCTGCTGGCGGCAGTGGGGTTACTGGCAGAGGGGATTTGAATGGCATCCTGGCTGACCCTGGGGTGTGTGACTTCCTGCCCACTCTGCCACAAGATTCAATCTGCTCCCTGTGGATACATAAGTACTGAGCTGAACAGTACAAGATCTGACATGAACAGTCGCTCCTCTCTCCAATTGGAGTCACTCTGACTTCTGCTTCCCAACCGACTCCGAACCCAGGGCAGAAGATTCTGCCCAATGCCTCCAACAATGCAGCACTCCCTCACTACTGGCATTGGAGTCAGCCTAGACTTTGTGCTGGATTGAAACTCAGTTCCACACTCTTCCGACACGGAGGTGGGAATGCCACCAACTCGGTCACAGCTAACACTGGTGCAGGTAAATAAAATGAAAGGATCTGTGAGATATTTCTAACAAGGAGACTGGAGTGGTTAGTCGGGTAAGTAGATATTGAAGATATAGAGAGTTCATTTATAGATGGTTGGGAAATTCTTATCTCTTTGAACAGATGTGAAGCTCTAATGTGCATCTCACTTTGCCAGTTTTCAGAACTGTGACCCTTTCTACCTCTCATCTTTGAATGTTTTAATATACATGATAGAGCCTCTCATAAATAAACAGCAGCTATTGAGGCACTGTCTGTTAGATAATGACGTACTCTATTTGCTTAAAGTTACTGTGAATAGAAAGCTGCACTTTCTGCAACCCTTTCATTTCATCTTATTGCAACCTCTGGATTTATGTATGATCTGTACACATTTAGACAATATTTCCACTTGACAGGGCTGGCATTTATACATATGGACTCCTGGGATTTATGTGAGTGAGAAAAATCAATAAAATGTTAATCCGCAAAGAAATCAGTGGTAAATAGAACTGCTATCTGATTCCACCTTCATCGTTCTGATGTGAGAGAGGAAGAAATCTAACCCACAACTGCCCACATTGTACCCATAGCATGGGCATCAGGTCTGCATTTTTCAAAGGGTGATCTGTCCAGCACGGTGCCGTATTGGGATAATTGAGATTTAGTCATCTTGGTCTTCCGCCTGTAAACTGCTGGCACTGAATTAAACATTTCTAAACGGTGGGTGTTGGCGGAATTTAACTTTCTGGGTTAAACCTGCACAGGACTGGCTCGGGAGGGATGTTGTGCCAATGTTGGTTAATAGGATCCATGGCTGATACCATAACTGATTAGTCATTTTAGGTGGCCGGTTGCATTTTAAGATGGTTTCTGGCTAGTTTAGCTTTCGCAGCACCAACTGCAGCCAATAGCAGCTCACACACTTCATTACTCAATGATGGCTGTTATTTTCTATGCCTCAGGGTAGTCACAAACTGCAACAAATTTTGTAGGCAATGTGATCAATTTGTCGTGCGCTCCTGAACCTAGCAGGTCACAGCTCCACTCCATGCTGAACCATACGTGTATCCCCTAGATATCTTTTGATTTGATTTGATTTATTATTGCTTTTTTTTATTCATACATGGGCGTCGCTGGCTGGCCAGCATTTACTGCCCATCCCGAGTTGCCCTTGAAGGGGTTGGTGAACTGCCTTCTTGAATCACATGCAGTTCATCTTCTGTGTGTTGACCAACAATGTTGTTAGGGAGGGAATTCCAGGATTTTGACCCAGTGACTGCGAAGTAATGACAAAATATTTCATAATCAGGATGGGACATATCGTGGGATACAGTAAAAAGTATTTTTTCTTGCGTGCTAAACTGACAAAACATACCATTCATAGAGTACACAGGGGAGAAGGAAAGGATAGAGTATAGAATACTGTGTTTCAGTTACAGATATGACATAGAGAAAGATCAGTTTAACGTGTGATAGGATCATTCGAAAGTCTGACATCAGCAGGAATATAGTTGTTCTTGAGTCAACTGGTATGTGTTTTCAGGCTTTTGTATCTTTTTTCCAATGCAAGAAGGTGGAAGAGAGAATGTCCAAGGTGCGTGGTTTCCTTAGTTATGCTGGCTGCTTTGCTGAGGCAGCAGGAAGTATAGACGGAGTCAATTGATGGGAGGCTCATTTGCGTGATGGACTGGGCTTTGCTCACAACCCTTTGTAGTTTAAGAACATAAGAACATAAGAAATAGGAGCAGGAGTAGGCCATCTAGCCCTTCGAGCCTGCCCCGCCATTCAATAAGATCATGGCTGATCTGTCGTGGCTCAGTTCCACTTTCCCGCCCTCTCCCCATAACCCTTAATCCCCTCTCTTATCAAGAACCCATCAACCCGCTTCTTAAAAATATTTAGCGAGGCAGCCTCCACCACTTCAACGGGCAGAGAATTCTAGAGATTCACCACCCTTTGAGTGAAGAAGTTCCTCCTCAACTCCGTTCTAAACCGCCTCCCCTTTATCTTGAGGCTGTGCCCCCCAGTCCTACTGTCTTTTTTGAGCGGGAAGAGTCTCTCCACCTCTATCCTATCCATCCCATTCATCATCTTATACGTCTCAATGAGATCTCCCCTCATTCTTCTAAACTCTAACGAGTACAAGCCTAGTTTATTCAGCCTCTCCTCATAGCTCAATCCCCTCAACTCAGGTATCAGCCGAGTAAACCTCCTCTGCACTCCCTCCAGGGCCAAAATATCCTTGCGCAGGTGCGGCGCCCAAAACTGCACACAGTACTCCAGCTGCGGCCTCACCAATGCCCTATACAGCTGCAGCAAGACCTCCCTACTTTTATATTCAATCCTCCTCGCTATGAAGGCCAGCATCCCATTCGCCTTCCTGACCACCTGCTGCACCTGCAAGCTGGGTTTTTGCGACTCATGCACAAGGACCCCGAGGTCCCTCTGCACCGTCGCCTGCTGCAGTTTTTCGCTTGAAGTCTTGGTCAGACCAGGGCCAAGCTTAGACAAGGATGCTTTCTATGGTAGATCTGTAAAAACTGGTGACAGCCATAGTGGACATGCAGAATTTCCTTCGTCCTTTGAGAAAATAGAGGCATTGACAAGCTTTCTTAACTATAGTGTCGGCATGGAGGGACCAGGACAGGTTGTTGGTGAATCTTGACTTGGTAAATTTGAAAGAGAAAGCTCTGTTTGCTTCATGTAACTGTTACATATGTTATCACCAGCTCACAAAGTGCCTGCTCAAAGTAATTCCATGTTCTGTACTCATCCTCTGTTAAACAAGGCTGTTGCATTGAAGTCCAGCTAATGTTCCAAGCACTAACTTACATGGACAAGCTGGCCCCTTGTCAGATCAGTCAGCCTCCTGCCTCTACAGAGGCAGATCTTCTCCGACGTGGCCAAGCAGGTTTGGGATGTGTTTCCTGGACCTAATTTGAGTGTGAACCAATATCAGAGTATAAATAAGTCTGATTGTTTTACTCCAATAAAAACAGAAAATGCTTAAATCTCAGCAGGTCTGACAACATCTGTGGAGAGAAAATAGAGCCAATGTTTCACATCAGGATAAGCCTTCGTCAGAGCTGGTTTTTGCTCTTTTTCTAAACTCCTTGTCCTACTCAATTTGTATGGTAGGCATTGGCAAACCAGAAACCTGAACAGGGAGGTTCGATCCAAGGTGCACAAGGAGAATCCTCTTAGCCAATGAACAGCAATTATTGTGACGAACAACATTTCTGTTAGAGTTTGCCTGTCCCATGAGTTCAGACAATGTTGTCTCAGTAAAAAATTCAATCGAAACAGTTGCCAAAAAAAAACACACGAGTTCAATCACAGTTTTTTTCAAAGAGTAAAAATGCACTAAATTCTTTGGGGAAAATTACATTTCAACACTACAAATTGAATTGAAAGTAAACCATTATGGATTCAATTTCCTCTTACTATGTAGAGGCACCAATCTATGGGGAAATGGATTGCTACTTCTCAATGCATTTGTGGGCAAATTGCATAGGGACTGTGTTGTAAACAACAGTCCGAAAAGACTCCAAATCATAGCATAACATTATTAATAATATTCTAATGGGATGTGTATGTCTTGCAAAAGAAATGTATCACTGGTATAGGAAAATAAAAATGAAAACGATGGATCCATGTTGTAAATGAAAGGACGGGTAGAGGAAGAATTACTTCACTGACAATGAAATATGATATCCTGGTAATTTCATCAATCAAAGAAAGACCACCTGAAAAGTTTGTCACGATTGCCGTTATGGGGCAGCACAATGGTTAACACTGCTGCCTCACAGCGCCAGGGACCCGGTTCAATTCCGGCCTTGGGCGACTGTCTGTGTGGAGTTTTGCACGTTCTCCCTGTGTCTGTGTGGATTTCCTTTGGGTGCTCTGGCTTCCTCATACGGCCCGAAAGATGTGCGGGTTAGGCTAATTGGCCATGGTGAATTGCCCCTTCCAATAGAGGGGCATGCAGGGTAAATACATGGGGTTATGGGGATAGGGCCTGAATGGGACGGTGGTCGGTGTAGATTTGATGGGCCACATGGTCTCCTCCTGCACTGGTGGGATTCTATGGTGATATTAAAGAGCCTCCATCAATCTCCTTAAATAAACTGATTTCCTAAAAATGACAGGGTGTCTTGGTTGTAAGTTAAGGGGTCCCTTTCCAAGAATTGTCCTTGCTACCAGCCCAGATCACAGCTTCACAATATTGCCTGTAAATGTTTTTTGCGCGTGGTCAGGTTTTTCTATTTTAATAGCCCTGCAGGGACCATGTTTGACATGGAGCAAAGCCTGGGCAGTATTTTCCAAGTTACTGCCTAGCCCCGCTGATCTGTCGCTTAGCAGGACTCGGAAAGTGTATCCCCCCCTGAGGTGAAACTCACCCAGTGTGCTGCTTGCTTAAGTGTGCTCCCAATGGATCCCCACCTATTCCTGCTGAAAATTCACTTTATCCACCGTGTTCAACTCATCTGCATTTGCTGAAGGTGGCTGCGAGTATGGTCAGGGAGATATCATGGCAATGATTCTCAAACAGCCTGTCTGCTTCTCCACAGGTTCTTCTTGGCAAGCTGGTTTGTCAACCTGCCAACATGCCTAGCCCCAAGCCCTTCCCAGCCCATCTGTTGCCTACTTTTCTGCCACAAGTGCAGAAGCATGGTTAGCAAAGCATATGGAGCCTTGGACTTCAGAAATAGATTGTGTAGAAAAACTGAGAAGTTACACTGAATTTCCATGAATCTCAGTCTAGGCCACAAAAAGAGTAATGTGCCTTGTTCTGGTTACTACACACGATGAGGGACCTGAGGGTCCCTGAGAGGGTGCAAAGATTTAGGAACATAGGAACAGCAGGAAGCCATTCAGCCCCTCAACCTGCTTCGCCATTCAACTAGATCATGACTGATCATCAAACTTGACAGTATTTTCCTGCACAATCCCCATATTCTTTGATATGATTAGTTTCTAGAAATTGGTTGACCTCTGTCTTGAACATGCTCAATGACTGAACATCCACAGCCCTCCAGGTCAGAGAATTCCAAAGATTCACTCTTCATCTCATTCTTAAATGGCTTGTCCCTTCTTCTTAGGCAGTGACCTAGAACCCCAATCCAAGGGAAACATCCTCTCTACATCTGCCCTGTCCAGCCCTGTAAGTATTCTTCTAAACTAGGGTTTTTCAAAATTGGGGTTGTGTGCGTCACTAAGATGTTGAAAATGGTTCGCCGGATATCCTGGTTTGAAGAAAACACAGGATGTTCTGTGATCTATTCAAAAGAAAAGCAGGATGTTCTGTTTATAGAGCACATTTTGTTGTAGAAGGTGGTATGACAATAGGGATCTCTCAACTCAGATAATCACATAGCCAGCAAGAGGAGGGAAAACTTACTATTGCCTGATACAATTTATGAACTTTATGAAAGGAAGAAATAAGAATTAGGAGAGTGGTGTCTTTTAAATGTACAGCAAATCCCATTTAGCGACTTTAGCAGCAGTATAGCTGCTTGCCTGGGCAGTGGATCGCAAAGGGCAGCCATTTTGTAAACAGGGTCACCAGAAAAAAAAGTTTGAAAGCCCACTGGTCTAAACCATAGAGAATACAGGCCAATCTCCTCGATCTCTTTTCATAAGGAGAGTTCCATTATCCCAAGAATGAGTCTGGTGAACCTCTGCAGCAGTCCCTCTGTGGCAAGTATGTCCTTCTTTAGGTATGAGGACAAAAATGAATCACAAAAAGTTGGTTTGCAGGTGCAGCAGGTAATGAAGAAAGCAAATGGAATTTTGTCCTTCATTGCTAAGGGGACGGAGTTTAAAAACAGGGAGGCTATGGTGCCGCTGTACAGTGTACAGTTTTGGTCTCCTTCAGAAAGGATATACTGGCACTGGAAGGGGTACAAGGGAGATTCACTGAGTTGATTCCAAAGTGGAGAGGGTTGGCTTATGAGGAGGCACTGAGTAGACTGGGACTATGCTCATGGAAACCTATCCTCATAACCCCAAGTATTTACTCTGCTAATCCCCTGATACTAATGGACAATTTAGCATGGCCAATCCACCTAACCCACACACCTTTTGGACTGTGGGAGAAAACTGGAGCACCCAGAGGAAATCCACACTGACACGGGGAGAATGTACAAACTCTGCACGGACAGTGACCTGAGACAGGAATTGAACCTGGGTCTTTGGCACTGGGAGGCAGCAGTGCTAACCACTGTACCATGGTGCCGCCCCAAAATCACAAGGCTGATGGAACAGAGCATTGAGACAGCATAACAGAACCAAGAGATGCAACATTATTTAGAAGCATTTCAACCCAACATTTTAGACCATATTCTAGTCAACAACACTACAACATTTAGTATAATATTATCACCTTTTTTAAAAAAAAGCACAAAATAGTAGATTATAAACCAAGTTTATAAAAATCTCCCATTATAGTGCTGCATATAGCTGACTATCAGAGGTTTGCTCGCAATATAGTTCGCTGTTATTCCTCCTTAATTGGGAAAGGTTATGAAGCACATATGACAAACCACCAGGAGCTTCGGCCTTTTCAGTTTCAATTTACTGAGTTCATAGAAGTTCATCTGACATCCTGGCAGCTGAGTTCAATCCCTAATTTGCAGAAAGATTATGCAGTTAATTGTATTGATATAGACAGGTCATTGTTTAATGAAATGTTACTAATTCTGTGTAACTATTAATGACTCATAGAGTCACTGCGGCACAGAAGGACACTATTCAGCCCAATGAGTCCCTGCCACCGCTCTACAGAACAATCCAATCAATCCCATTCCCCCACTCTATCCCTGTAGCCTTTATTTCCCTCAAGCTCCCCCACCAATTACATAAGGCAGTAAACACAAATTGAGATGGTGGTGATATTAAATTTCCTCTCTCTTTTCAAGTTGCGTAAGCAGCCCAATAGGCTTTACATAAGTGTGGATTATTAGTTGTTTTTATATCTGGTTGGCTGGCCAAATACAAATTTCAAATGTTCCACTTCAGTGATCCAAGAAAAGAGAATGATCTTTCATAAATAGCAGTGCTAAATGTTTCTTTTGTTGCAATCCTGTGTTATTAGACTTGGGGCACAAATGAGGCCTTTGTGGAGCGTGATCACAGGCTATAGAAAAAAGGATTGCATTTTCACAGGTTCCAGCATCATGGGCATAATAACGCAGCAAAAAGAGCATCTAGAAATAGCCATTTTGAAAGTTTTTTTATTGCACTGACTCACTCAACTCTCTGAATCATATCACTTCTAACCACTTGCTCCATTTTCCCTTGTGTCTTGGTGCAATAACTTTCCCTACTTCTCCTAACTTTCTCAACATCCCTTTATAAAGTTATTGGCTAAATCTTCCAGTCTCCATGTTGTACAATCCAAGATATGCGTTGGGACCCCACGGAAGTCCTGTCACAATGGGCGGAGTTTTCCCATCCCGCCCACTACGCTTACCATACGGACCATGCAGGGGTCCATGGGCCTCAGGTGGACTTTTTGGTCTTGGGGCGAGCGCAGCCAGACAGTCCCACCCAGTAACTCCATGGGAATTGCTAACTTCTAATGGACAATTCCTCTGCTCCTCAGAATGCTCCAAAAAAGCCGCCAATGCTGCACTAGAATCAGAAACTTCAGACAGTTCTTACCTGAATAGTTACCTATAAACAGAAAAATTCTACTCTAGCTATACAAGTGATGGCAAAAGGCTTATTTCAGATTTATCATGTGATTTTTAAATCCTGACCTGTTACCATGGTGGGATTTGAACTTGTGTTGCTAGAGAACATAAGAACATAAGAAATAGGAGCAGGAGTAGGCCATCCAGCCCTTCGAGCCTGCCCCGCCATTCAATAAGATCATGGCTGATCTGTCGTGGCTTAGTTCCACATTCCCGCCCTCTCCCCATAACCCTTAATCCCCTCTCTTATCAAAAACCCATCAACCCGCGTCTTAAAAATATTTAGCGAGGCAGCCTCCACCACTTCAACGGGCAGAGAATTCCAGAGATTCACCACCCTTTGAGTGAAGAAGTTCCTCCTCAACTCCGTTCTAAACCGCCCCCCCTTTATCTTGAGGCTGTGCCCCCTAGTCCTGCTGCCTTTTTTGAGCGGGAAGAGTCTCTCCACCTCTATCCTATCCATCCCATTCATCATCTTATACGTCTCAATGAGATCTCCCCTCATTCTTCTAAACTCTAACGAGTACAAGCCTAGTTTATTCAGCCTCTCCTCATAGCTCAACCCCCTCAACTCCGGTATCAGCCTAGTAAACCTCCTCTGCACTCCAAGGCCTCTGGGTTACTGTACCAGTGACATTACCAATGTGCCCCCATCTCCCCCAGGGTGCTAACCACTGTGCTACCGTGGGCAGCACAGTTGTTAGCACTGTTGCTTCACGCTCCAGGGACCCAGGTTCAAATCCCGGCTCGGGTCACTGTCTGTGTGGAGTTTGCACTTTCTCCCTGTGTCTGTGTGAGTTTCCTCCGGGTGCTCCTGTTTCCTCCCAATCTCCAAAAATGTGCAGATTAGATTGATTGGCCATTCTAAAGTGCCCCTTAGTGTCCCGGGATAGAGGGATCAGTGGGTAAATATGTAGGGATAAGGGGATAGGGCAGGAATGGGATTGTGTTTGGTGCAGATTTGAAGAGCCAAATAGCCTCTTTCTGCACTGTAGGATTCTGTGATTTAATGGTCTTCAGCACTTCCCAAAATATGGCAGCTAGTGCCATAAGAAGGGGCTGTTCCTGCTGCACAGATTCTCTTCAGTGTTTTTTCCATGGATTTTTGAGCTGAGGGAGTTTTGCAGGACCTTCAATTGCAAGTCTGGACCATAAGATTGTATGCAGGTAAGTGGGCAGTTTTCTGCCTGAGAAGTGTAGGACTCTGACGCTGACTGAAAGATTTGAGCCGTTAGGAAATAGTCTTGTTCTGAAATGAGCGACATCATCTTTTGATAAGTTAGCAGTGATTGCGTTATATACTGCCTAAGTACAAACACTCGCGCATCAATTAGATGGAACCCACAGGCTGTCAGCATCTACAGGGACAGCTCTGCTGGTGAAAAATAAAAGGCTTGTATTACAAATGTTACCCACATGGATGTTGCAATACCTCATATCTATCAATTCATCCACATATAAGAGGAATCTTGTGCCTGGTGCACTTTCATAACAAGCAGGCAAATTGTTTGTGGCACAATAACACAGTGGTAGGGCAGCAATGTGGCACTGCTGCCTCACATCTCCAGGGATCTGGGTTCGAATCCCTGTTTGGATCACTGCCTATGTGGAGTCTGCACGTTCTCCCTGTGTCTGCATGGGTTTCCTCTGAGTGCTCTGGTTTCCTCCCACAGTCCAAAGATGAGTGGGTTAGGTGCATTGGCCATGCTAAGTTTTCGCTTAGTGTCCCGGAATGTGTAGGTTAGAGGTATTAACAGGGTAAATATGTAGGGTTACAGGGATAGGGCCTGGGTGGGATTGTTGTAGGTGCAGACACGATGGACTGAATGGCCTCTTTCTGCACTGTAGGGATTTTATGATCCTATTATTTGATATGTCCATGGATTGAGTAAAACATTGCTGATTAGCTGACATCTTCCATTCATTAAAATAAATCTTCCCTGCCACCCCACTGTAATTTGCAGAGTATGTTGCTATACGGAACACAATTACTTTTATATCTCAGCAACTCCAGACAGCTCTGAATCTACATGCTGTGTGTGTATCTACTATGTGTATGTGTAGAAGCTGGAAATGGAAGCAGTGGCTGAAGGGAGGTAGGGTATGATTAGGAAATGGAGTAATGGGTCTCTGTTTTAATCTCCTTTGCCAAACAGTCTAGAAAACGGAGGTGGATTTTCCAAAAAAAATGACTAAGTGTCATAATGGTGTGAATAATAGAGCGATCCATGCCAATCTCTCAGGTGTGCTGTACACCGCAATCCTCTCACCCTCGGGCACTTTTTTGTAGAGTGGTGAGTTGAACATCCGTGGTGGTGGTGGTGGTGGGGGGGGGGGGGGGGGGGTGGGGTGCAGGGCAAGGCCTAAGCACACATCCGTGAACCTGGTTTCAGAGCACTGTTTTGTAAAGGCGCCCTAATATCAAAGTGCACAAGGAGACTCCCTACCCTCCCCGCCCCACAATAGATATCGGGTCTCCCACCCGTTCTGCATTCCTCCTCTCTCCCCCCCCTCCCCACCACCAGCAGCGATTTTCCCCCAACTTCCTCCTGATACAGGTTGTTGGCATTGGGACATCGGGGCCCTCCTGATGGGTCCCCCATTATGACCCTTGCATGCCCCTGACGTGATTTACACCTCCATAGCCTACCCACTGTCATTGCACTCCTACCTAACCCTCTGTCAATGCCCCCACTCAGGGCCCGTTGCCCGTTGCCCTGGCACACTGGTGGAGCCCAACTGACACTGCCAGTGTACCTGGTGGCCACTACTGGGGTTTCTGGTGAGCACTTGTCAGTGTGCCAGTTGGGCACTGCCCGACGAGTATCGCCCGACCATCCAGGGGCTTCGATGGCCTCTGAGGGCCCTGGCTTGGCCATCCACTATTGGAGACCACTAGTGATTTGCGCCAGTATGACCTCCTGCTGGAGAGGTGGGAATCAATATATTTTAAAAACCCCAACAAGCCTGACTCCCAATTTTAAATCCAATTTTAATCTTATCAATACACATTTCTGCAGTACCACCTTAGAAGAAGCAATTCGTCATGACTAGGTCTGGAAAATTTCCTTTATGATACCAATAAAACATCATGAGACCTGTTTCTCGTTGAACACAACTCATTTCACCTGAACAGAAACCTCAACCAGGATCTAACATTCAGGTCATGGGTATACATGTTTAGTTTCATGGTTGACATTTTGCACTCTGCTGCCTCTTTGGGCAGCTTCAGAGACACTTCTCTTTGAAAAGTTGCCCTGTGAAGCGGTGGTGTTTATGTCCACTGACCTATATCCTAAGAACATGTGGCCAAACATATAAGATAAATTTTATGATTACTTTTCAATCTGTGGGAGAATATTCTATAGTTGCCCTGCCTAATTACTCTTCAAAACTCAAAGGAAATAGTTTTGTTTTACCCTTACCAATCCCATCTGCAAGGACTTTCTGTGTGCCAAATTCTGTGGTCCCCTAGCTGGCTTCTCAGAATAAACTCCAAATTCTCTCCAGCTGCCTAATTCCCTTTGTCTTTCCTCAGCCACAAATACTTCATGGTCACAAGAACTTCTCCGGATTCAAGACTGTTCTGGGGCCTTTGTCATTCTCCAGTCTATTAAGCTGCAGCCGCTACCTGAACTTCTGTGTCAGTCAGGTCTACTGTCGTGAAACCTCCCTTTTGCATGACACATAGGACAATTATCTAGACTGAGTATTCAGGTAATAGAGACATCTAGTGAATGGAGGAATGCAAGGGGGATGCACAGGAAAGGTGACTGGCAAGTTTAAATATCAGGTCTTTCGCTGGTATCTGATTGTTTTCTAATACAAGAATCAACTCAAACCCATTATCAATACTTGCATTGCGCCTTCTCATTTTCCACTCTATTCTGCCAGTGCATGGACTTCAATTCTTGGGTGGCATCCCAAACATTTAACCAATATTTAAACTTCCCAGTCGCTTGTCCTGTGCATTCCTCTACTCACTAGACATCTCTATTACCCGAGTACTCACTCTATACAATTGGCCTGTGTGTCAGGATCACTCATATCAGACCTTTGATTGCCAAATTCCGTACCTTCATCACAAAACATATGAACATTTGAGGATTAAGGTGCCTTGTTTACTTTAATCAGCTGTACAGAGTCCGATACTTTGTAGTTAATGTTTGTTACGTATAGATTGCCGTCGTGGTCTTGTCACGGACAGGTGGGGGGGTCAATTTAAACTGTCCTGATCTCCCCACTGTCCATCAGTCCAGGAACAAAAAGGTGCTTTTTTTATTCTAATTTCCTCTTGTATAAATAGTGGTGTATTTTCCCCAACCCTTATATTCAGAAATGTTCCAATCTTTTATTAATGATGACAGCAAACTCGAGGTAAGATGAAAATAAAAGGGTTAGTTTTCTTGCACCCATCACATGTGGGAAGGTTCTCATAAGGTCTTTGACAAGGTACCGCATGATAGGTTGTTGCATAAGGTTAAATCTCAGAGGATCCAGGGTGAGACAGCTAAATGGATACAAAATTGGCTTCTTGACAGAAGCCAGAGGGGTGTGGTAGAGGGTTGTTTTTCAAACTAGAGACCCGTGATCAGTGGTGTGCCTCAGGGATCAGTGCTGAGCCCACCGTTATTTGTCATTTATATTAATGATTTGGATGCGAATATAGGAGGTTAGTAAGTTTGCAGATGACACCAAGACTGGTAGCAAAGCGGACAGTGAAAAAGGTTATCTCAGATTGCAACAGGATCTTGATCAGTTGGGCCAGTGGGCTGACGAATGGCAGATGGAGTTTAATTTGGACAAATGCAAGGTAACGCATTTTGGTAGATTGAACCAGGGCAGGACTTAGTAAAGGGCATTGGGGAGAGTTATAGAACAAAGAGATCTAGGGGTACAGGTTCATAGCTCCTTGAAAGTGGAGTCACAGGTGGACACAGTGGTGAAGAAGGCATTCAGCATGCTTGGTTTCTTTGGTCAGAACATTGAATACAGGAGTTGGGACGTCTTGTTGAAGTTGTATAAGATATTGGTGAGGCCACACTTGGAATACTGTGTACAGCTCTGGGTCACCCTATTATAGAAGGGATATTATTAAACTAGAAAGAGTGCAGAAAATATTTACTAGGATGCTACCAGGACTTGATGGTTTGAGTTATAAGGAGAGGCTGGATAGACTGGAACTTTTCTCTCTGGAGTGTAGAAGGCTGAGGAGTGATCTTATAGAGGTCTATAAAATAATGAGGGGCACAGATCAGCTGGATAGTCAATATCCCTTCCCAAAGATAGGGGAGTCTAAAACTAGAGGGCATAGGTTTAAGGTGAGAAGGGAGAGATACAAATGGGTCCAGAGGGGCAACTTTTTCACACAGAGAGTGATGAGTATCTGGAACAAACTGCCAGAGGTAGTAATAGAGGCGGATACAATTTTGTCTTTTAAAAAGCGTTTAGACAGTTACAGAGGTAAGATGGGTATAGATGGATATGTGCCAAATGCAGGCAATTGGGATTAGCTTAGTGGCTTTAAAAAAAAAGGGTGGGCACGGACAAGTTCGGCCGAAGGGCCTGTTTCTACGCTGTAAACCTCTATGACTCTAGGTAAGCTTAGAGATCCTGTTTATAGTCATTATCTTAATTAAGGGTACTTTTAGTTCATTTTACTGTTGCTTATTTTATTGTTTAATAAATATTTTATTTAAAATAATCACAAAATTGGGGGAACATCATTCTCTTGATTTCAAATCTTCATTTTATATCAAATGGCAAAATGCAGTTAAGGGCAGTTGTTTCAAGTTTCCCTTCTAGGATTTAGAATAACCCAATGTTTACCACTGACCATGTTTTTAACACTCACTTATCTCTTCTATTAGGCTCTTATAATCTTCTTCATCTTTTAGCAGGATTTCTAACCTTTGACAAGGTGAGAACATTGTCTATTAAACTTTAAGACAAATTGTTCATGTTATCTCTAATTCCTATGACCTGAAATCATTAATACTTGTCTAACACACTGATGAGAAACATTCTTTTATCTTCACTCGTGGGGCTTGCTGGCCAGTATTTATTGCCCATTCCTAGTTGCCCTTGAGAAGGTGGTGGTGAGCTACCTTCTTGAAACGCTGCAGTCCATGTGCTGTGGGTTGACCCACAATGCTGTTGAGGAGGGAATTCCAAGATTTTGATCCAGTGACTGCTAAGGAATGGCAATATATGTCCAAATCAGGATGGTGAGTGGCTTGGAGGGGAATTTGCAGTTGGTGGTGTTCCCATGTATCTGCTGCCCTTTTCCTTCTAGATGGAAGTGGTCATGGGTTTGGAAGGTGCTGTCTAAGCATCTTTGGTGAATTGCTGCAGTCCATCCTGTAGATAGTACACACTGCTGCCACTGAGTGTCGGTGGTGGAGGGATTGAATGTTTGTAGACATGATGCCAGTCAAGCAGGCTGCTTTGTCCTGGATGATGTCAAGCTTTTTGGGTGTTGTTGGAGTTGCACCCATCCAGACAAGTGGGGAGTATTGTGCCTTGTAGATGGTGGATAGGCTTTGGGAGTCAGGAGATGAGTTACTCGCTGCTGTATTCTTTCCTCTGACCTGCTGTTTTGGCTATTGTGTTTGTGGTGAAATCGGTTGAGGTTTCTGGTCAATGGTAACTCCGAGGATGTTGACAGTGGGGGATTCAATGATGGTAACACCATTAAATGTCAAGGGATGGTGGTTAGAATGTCTTTTATTGGAGATGGTCGTTGCCTTGCATTCGTGTGGCGCAAGTGTTACTTGCCACTTGTCAGCCCAAGCCTGGATATTGTCCGGATCTTGTTGCATTTGAACATGGATTGCTCCAGTATCTGAGGAGTTACAAATGGTGCTGAACATTGTGCAATCATCGGCGAACATCCCCACTTCTGATCTTATGACGGAGGGAAGGTCATTGATGAAGATTGTTGGACCTAGGACACTACCCCGTGGGTCTCCTGCAAAGATGTCCTGGAGCTGAGGTGACTGACCCTCTCCAACCATCTTCCTATGTACCAGGTATGACTCCAATCAGTGGAGAGTTTGCCTCTTGATACCCATTGATTTCAGTTTTACTAGGGCTTCTTGATGCCATATCCGGTCGAATGTGGCCTTGACGTCAAGAGTTGTTACTCTCACCTCACTTCTAGAATTCAGCCCTTTCATCCATGTTTGCACCAAGGCTGTAATGGGGTCAGGAGCTGAGTGACCCTGACAAAACCCAAACTGGGCATCACTGAGCAGTTGCTACTTGGTAGTACTAATATCTTAAGTAAGTAGATAGTTAACTTGCTGACTTTTCTAAAATAATTGCTTTATCATGCTCTTTGTTAAGTTTTGTTTTTGTCTGCTTCATAGGTTTACTTAACAGCATGGGTATGTTGGTAGAGAATATAATGGGTACTTGTAAAATAGCTTATTCCAGCTATGTTACATGGAATTACAACTGACTTCAGTAACTGCAATATGCTATAATTGCCAAACCTAAAGCAACCAATACTTTTACATTCCTTAACTAATGCTGATCTTCAGTACTTGTTGGGATTACGATAGCATTTTAACCAACCACAATAGTCTAGTATTGAGCAGTTAGAGTAATCTTGGCTAACACATTCATCACAGGATTAAATCTCCTGTGACCAGGGTAATTTGTTCTGGTTTATTATCTTCTTCAACTTCTTCCTCATAGTTCTGTTTATGTCTCATTTTGAGGAGCATGCTTCTTTACTTTGGGAAGTTTACTGTATAATAGTGCTTTGAATCACAGCTGGAGCACCTATAAACTGTCCCTGGAGCATTACAGGGTCACGTTTGCCCATTCTTTTTTTCCAATTTGTCTTCTGTTGTGATAACCAGGTTTACAAAAGGTTTCTCATTCTACTTCTCTTTAACCTTTTTTGCTACATTGGCACTGTGTTCCAATCTAGACTATTTTAAAATCTACCGATCATTGAGCTTTCAATTTTTTGTAGCGCATGGAGTGCTTCATTTGTTCCATGAAGATTGAAGGAAATGACTGTTGCCTTCAATGTTTCTGGGGAAAACAGACATTTGATCCAATGGAGTCTCATTCTTAGAGGATCAAACAGCAGTTAGAAGCAGGGGTCTGTCCATATGAGACACATTAATTCAATCCAGTAATTTAAACATTATTACCAATCCAGTCCCCAAATTGACAATCTGTAAAAGTCCATGATATATTCTTGCACAAAATGGTCAAAGGTTTTCTGAAATCTAACAAATCCTGATCTTGTCCTATATACAATTGAGAAGTCATCTTGCAAATTTAATCGAAGAACACTGATCAAAGGTTTAAGCCTTAATCACTATCGAACTGACAGGCATCCACCTCACAAAATACTTCTGATCATACTTCTTGGAGAGAAATCTATGCAAGGCCATGTCTTGTTTTCTGTTTGGTAGGGACATAACCTGCATCCACATATCCAGGTCATTCTTTCACAAGCTCTTTGATTCAGACTCTAAGAATATCAGACAGTAATCACACCTCTACATTTTGCACTTGCTTTTTGCCATTTTCCAGAATGAGGATTTTAGATTTCTATCTGCATCTTATTTTCCCAACCTTCACATTCGGGCAACAATTCTCTGCTGCAATCTTTATTCCAACCAACAAAGAATAGGACTGGCACCAATCTTTACACTCTTTATGTGCTTTTATTTGCAGAGATACACATTGCAATTAAGCATCTTCTGACTTCAGTCTGTCCTTACTTACAGAGCAGAAATAAATCACTGGTAAACACCCATCATGTATGTATAATTAACCACAATTCATATACAATTAACACTCTGCTGGGAATTCTCACTGGTTAGGTTTAAAACCTAATCAGTTAGGTTGATTAGGTTGATAACCTAATCAGTTAGGTTATGGTACCTGCCATAATGAGGTAAGTTTTGACAGAGGCATAGCTGGGCTTCTCCAGTGGAGATCAGGCATTATTGCTAAAGACTTTTGTTTAGGTATTTGATAGGACAATTGCTTTCAACACCTTTATGATTATGGAGGTTTCTTGCCGTGCAGATGTATAAATGTAATTTCAAAAATAATAGATGCTAAAACAAACAATTCTGAGAGAAAATAATAAGGAAATTCACCCATAAGCAAGTCCACTATGTATTAGAAATTCCTCCAAAAATGTTCCACCAGAGTCCTGTTCCCCTCTCTGGAATTTCCTTCTAGTCTTTGGTCTTATAAAAGCTGAGATGTTGACAGCACTGTAAAGGGGCCATTCAATCCAATTTCTCCCTTTGCTGGAGATTAGCTCAATACTAATCCTCATTCTGTTTTGACTGCTGCTTCCCAACTCTATATGTTCCTCTGTTTCAGATATTTATACAAACTTCAATTAAAACAAATCATTTCACTTTTACAATATTGTATAATTACTTAAATAAGATTATTGCCATGTAATCACTCTCGAGTACCTGTTTCCCTCTAATTAAACTTGGAAATCACCTTGCCACTTTAATTGCTGGACTCTGGATTTCTTTTTCCCCTTTTTCTATACAAATTATTTTTCAGTTTCACTTCATTTGCATTTTTGTGATATCGTTAATAGGGCCTCCCACAGCCAGCACCATAGCTTCCTCTATTTAAATGCATTCTACTAAAATCAACAACGTTGAACAAGACGATATCCTCTGTTTGGTAGTGATTAATTCCTTATTGCTATCACACACAATGTTCACAGTTCCTACGCAGAGTAATGATTTGAAAGGCAATTAAAAAGAGAATAAACTCAGTTTTTAAAAAAAAGACTCATTCTGGTTTGAACATTGCTACACTGGTGATAGTGTAAAGCTATTCTATTCAATGAGTCTCTACCTCTGACCAGTGTTGAACTCAAGTGGTTGGAACAGAGCAACAAATGTCACGTGGATTTGATTATCCAATTTAATTAGATGTTTACGATCATCCAGTAGATAGAAATCTTTCGTTACTCATTGCATTCATCAAACTCTTTTTTGGAACGACGCATCTGAAGAGATTTATGACAATTGCATCGACTGCGTGCATCTGTTTGTGTGGCTCAGAAAAAGTGTGTTGTATTTAGATCGGAGCATCTCATGCTTAGAAATCACAGGGTTTACAACCCTCCTACGGTACGGCTGTTTCATTGTGCGACATTCATACTACAGCAGTTAGTTTTATTACCCATTAATAAGATACTGGCGACCATGAATGAACAGTAGTTGACTGCAGGGTTATTGCACTGATGTGCCCCTCTACTCCACTAATTGCTTAGCAACTCTGCTACGTATGCTGGGAATTTTGGTCGGAACGCAGCAGTTCCAGGCTCAGACATTTAATTAGACTCCAGTTCTCAACCAGTATAGCAGATTCCAAATGAAATATAAAAATTCTTATATTGTTTCTCCCCTGAAATCATTGGCTTTTGTTTTGCAGGGATGTTGAAGTACGCATTTACATTACACATGTATGATTTATACCTGGGTTAGAAAGCTTTGCATCACATGACCTGCAGGCTTCCTCGACATAATTGGACTTTCAAAAAAAAGCAAGATAGTGTTGATGAATCTATATAAAATGCTAGTTCAGCCACAGTTCGAGTACTGATAGCAGTTGTGGACACATCATTCACAGAATCCTACAGTGCATAAGAGGCCCTTCGGCCCATCAAGTCTGCACCCGACTCCACTAATCCCACTTGCCAGCACTTGGGCCATAGCCTTGAATGTTATGGCATGCCAAGTACTCATTCAGGTACTTTCTAAAGGATGTGGGGCATCCCACCTCCACCATCCTCCCAGGTAGTGCAATCCAGATCGTCATCACCCTTGAAGTAAAACAAAATTTTTCCTCAAATCTCCTCTAAACCTCCCACCCCTCACTTTTAACTCATGTCCTCTCTTAACTGACCCTTCAACTAAGAGAAACAGCTGCTACCCTCTCCATGCCCCCTCATAATCTTGAACACATCAATCATTCCAGAGCCGATATCAAAAAATGGAAACATTGCAAGATATTTTCATTCTATATTTGAGATTTTAAAACAGGCTGATTTTTTTTTCCAACCAGTGTGATTGCTGAGGCATAATCTGAGTATATTGGTAATGGGGAGTGACATGAATTTCAATATTGCTGGCCCCTGACTGGACTTATTGAAAGCATTATTTGGCAACAAACTTTTAGAACAATGTAAGGTATTCTCACACTGAATGCTCCACTTCCATAATCAATTTACAATCAGAGAATCCCTAAAGTGCAGAAGAGGCCATTCGGCCCATTCAGTCTGTGCTGACTCCCTGACAAGAGTATCTTACCCAGGCTCTCTCCCTCATCCTAATCCCATAACACCCCTGCATTTCCAATGGCTAATCCATTTAACCTACACATCTTGGGACACTAAGTGGCAATTGAGTACGGCCAACCCACCTAACCTGTACATCTTTGGAGTGTGGGAGGAAACTGGAGGTCCCAGAGGAAATCCACGCAGACATGGGGAGACTCCACACAGAGAGTTACCCAAGGTGTGAGTTGAAGGCAGCAATGTTAAGCACTGCGCCACCGTGCCACATGGCGGTGGCAACGAGTTGTTTAACTTTCCCATTTTCATCCATGGATTTCATCCATGCTGTGTCCCTCGTTGGTCATTTAAATAAAGATCAGGAAGTCACCTCTGAAACTGAGCTATTGAAATACTACTTGAACCAAAATTGTGAAAATGGCCTCACATTTGAGAGCCTGGTCACCTGTTTATTTCTTCAGAGTTAGAAGAACAGGGAAAATGGAGGTATGGATCCAGGACAGGGGGTGAATTCAGAAATGGATTGTCTGTACCCGTCATTACTCAGCCAGACATGTTTACAGCTTCATGTGAATCTATTGGGGAATATCTAAATTGAAGGGTAATACAGACTGAGGTTCATGATGCTGCTGCTTATTTACCCATTCAGTTACACCACAGGGACAGCACTGCCCATCGTGGTCAAAATCACCACCGCAGGAATTCATGTGGTTCTGGCTCTTTTCTGGTACTGCTGGGCACCAAACACAAACTATCGTGTGCCAGTCACATCCATTCACATCGCATGGAAAGACCACCCAATCATTCCAAACACTACCCAGTCATCATGGATGGCACAGTGGTTAGCTGTCTGTGTGGAGTTTGCACGTTCTCCCCGTGTCTGCATGGGTTTCCTTCGGGTGCTTGGGTTTCCTCCAACATTCCAAAGATATGCAGGTTAGGTGGATTGGCCATGTCAAATTGCCCCTTAGTGTTGGGGGACTGGCAATGTTACTTTATAGGCCCTGGATGGTATTGTTGTTGGTGCAAGCTCAATGGGCCAAGTGGCCTCCTTTTGAATTGTTGGGATTTTATGAGGTTAAATGGTTTTCAACGTAAAGGCAGTATTAGCTATGGTTGAACCAATAAGATTATTCTAAATTATTTTTAAATAAATGAAGTGAATTTGTTTTAGTGTATCTACACACCCACACACACACACACACACAGACACACACACACACACACACACACACACACACACACAGTTTTTCCCTTTGGGGGATAGTAGGGGAAGTGGTGGAAAGTTTCCCGAGCTGATCACCAGCATGTTGAACCATTATGGATGTTCCCTCCATGGCCAACAAGTTCTGGCATTGAAATTGAAGCTTCTGGTCCAGTGTTACCACTGTGCCACAAGCCCTCCTAAAATCAATGAATGAAAGTAAAAGGAACAAAACATAATTACATCACCGCTAATTTCAGTGTTCACTGCCCACACATGTTTTACTAGGACCTTTCCTCTAGATGGCAATCTATGCGGGAACCCTGTTTCTGAACTGCAAGGTTTATAGAATGAATGATAGCCTTTGGTGAATGTGATGCTGCTTTGACAATTAGCAAAATGCTACATGTTATCTCTACTCATACAGAGGTGATTGGGATCAATGCAAAAAAATGGACATAACCTAATCTGCATGTAGTTACAAAAATGTATGCTATAAAAATCAAGGGCATCATGATCAGCACAGGCTTGGAGGGCCAAAGGGCTTGTTCCTGACCTGTACTTTGTTCTTTTGAATACACCGTATGGATCAATCAAGCCTGCTCCACCAGTCATGGATGAATTTCTACATCAAGTGTGGGATTGGTTTAGCTCAGTTGACTGGATGGCTGATTCATGATGCAGAGTGCTGGCAACAACTCGGGTTTGATTCCCGTACAGGCTGAAGTTATTCATGAGGGCCCTGTCTTCTCAACCTTGCCTCTCTCCTGAGGTGTGGTGATCCTCAGGTTAAAATCACCACCAGTCAGCTCTCTCCCTCAAAATGGGGAGCAGCCTATGGTCATCTGGGCCTTTTTTACCTCTATGTCAACTTCATTTTCCTGCTCATATCCCTTGATTCTCTTTGCCATGGAAAGGACATTTGCTAACAAATCACATTTGTTTCTAGCATCTTTGTTTAAGTTCCCTGTATCATTATGAGATCAACAGTTGGGGCATACCTCAATACCCCACAGGTTTCCAACAGGCAATACTCTGCACCTGCTACATCAACGATGCAACTCATCTCATGTCATGTATATTAGAATAGAATACAATAGAATAGGACTTTATTGTCCACACACAAGTGCAAATTTGTCTTTGGCACAGTGATTAACATTTCTGCCTCGCAGCACCAGAGACCTAGGCTCCATTCCAGCCTCAGGTGACTTGTGGAGTTTGCACATCCTCCCCATGTTTGCATGGGTTTTCCTCCAAGTTTCCACCCATAGTCCAAAGATACGCAGGTTAGGTTGATTGGCCATGGTAAATTGCCCCTTAGAATCGGGGGAATAGCAGGGTAAAAACATGGGGTTACGGGGATCCTTCCTGGGTGGGATTGTTGTCGGTCATTGGGCTAAATGGTCTCCTTACGCACTCTAGGGATTCCATGATTCTAGGATAACATATAATCATACAGTCATTCGGTCCAATTTCAGCTACAGAATGTTTGTCTCTGCTTAACTCATGCCATATTCCACTTTCATTTCAAGGCACATGATGCAATTATAATCTCATTTTATGCATTAACATAAGTTGTTTCAATTCCCAAGGCATTCCAAGATTTTAAAATTTGTTTTCTTAACACAAACTCAAGCAACCAGCATAAATATGCAGACGTGCTTAAGGTTTTATGAATGATTTTATAGTATCATGGATCATTTCAAATGAAGTCAGAGGAATATGAAATCATAATGCACCCCCATCAAAATCATCTGCATACAAATGCCCCAGAGAAACAGCTATCATGTGTTACAATAGCACCTTCCATTATTTTGTCTTCGCCTTTCCATAGATATCTTGGGAAAGAAATTGGATTTAGTCGCTCCTTTATTTCTGCCCACAAGCCAGATGAGTTTGTGGCATGAGGGGGATGTTGGATGTGAGGAGGAGGATTAACTATGAGAGAACAGTTATCTTTAAAGAACAAAGAAAATTACAACACAGGAACAGGCCTCCAAGCCTCCGCCGACCAAATGGATTCTTCAATGGATTCAACCCTGCCTCTAACCAGCACCTCGGCAATGGACGTTCAAATCATCATAAGAAGTCCCACAACACCAAGTTAAAGTCCAACAGTGGGGAGCACCCCGCTCACCTGACGAAGGAGCAGTGCTCCAAAAGCTAGTGGCGTTTACTACCAAATAAACCTGTTGGACTTTAACCCGGTGTTGTGAGACTTCTTACTATGTTTACCCCAGTCCAGCACCGGCATATCTACGTCATTCAAATCATCACCAGACCTGCCTCTTCTGTGTGTTTAACTTGTTCAGGCGCACTGCTCCTCCTTACAGTCAGTTGTCCACTGCTTTCCCTGCAATAAAGGGGGATGGGTGTCAGTGAGCGATGTGCAATGTTTGACCATTTTGGTTGTCATGGTTGAATGATTGTCACCATGCGGTTGTGGGGTGTGCAGTAATGCTAAGTGTGTGAGTGTGCGGGGGAAGCTTAGGAATGTCATATACAATTCTTGGTTGATGGAAATTGTTGATAACTGAATGAAAAAACTGCAGTGAATTGAGCCAGGGTATAAGTCTGATGGTCCATTTGTAAGGTGTGGTATTTAAAGATACATTGACTGATCTTGGTCATTTGTGTGAAGACATTAAACTTCAGAGAATCATAGAATCCCTACATTTCAGAAGAAGGACATTTGGCCCATCGAGTCTGCACTGACTTTCTGACTCCATGACAGATTATCTTGTTCTTGTTATGTCCTATCCACATAACCCACATATTTACCCAACTAATTTCCCTAACCTATTCATCTTGGCACACTAAATTAGCATGGTCAAGCCACCTAACCTGCACATCTTTGGACTGTGGCAGGAAACCAGAGCACCCGGAGGAAACCCATGCAGACACAGGGAGAACGTGCAAACTCCATATAGACCCGAGGCTGGAATTAAACCCAGGTTCATAGAAACATAGAACATTACAGCACAGCACAGTACAGGCCCTTCGGCCCTCAATGTTGTGCCGAGCTATGTCCCAATCCCAAAATCAAGCTATCCCCTCCCCATAATTCTGGAGCGAATTATTCCTGGTGCTATGAGGCAGCAGTGCTAACCACTGTGCCATTCTTTGTGCGACACTGCATCCAAGTCCTTGGGATTGGCTCCTGGCATTACATTTTGCAGCTATTTGGGTCCCACCGCAAGCCTAAGGTATCCCTGCATTGTCTCCCTACTCCCTGAAGGTACAGGACATCACTCCTCATTTGAATCCCTTCCCTCTCCTGTCCAGCATTAAAAATCTTTGCCAACACTCCCTTAAGTTCAGCCATCCTAGTCTGTTTGCCAAATCAGGTACAGCTCACAAAGGACTCCCAGCACTTGTTCCAGCCACAATGCACCTCTCCTTTCAAATGTGCTGGCTAGCATTTACAAGCAGCCTATCATCAATATAGTTGGTACAGGCTGCACACAGAAGAAATGATAATGAGCAAGCTGCAGAAGTTATCACAGTATCCACCTTACATGGGGTAATCGTGCATTGTGAACCCCATGTTTGTTTCTTTTTTTACAGGCTATCCAGTTCAGCTCTCAGAAAATTCTGGATAAAATGTTCTCATGGTAACCAATTTTATATGTAGAGGAGAGTTGTTAAAATGCACAAATTCTATGAGCCATTAATTATTAATATGAGTACAACATGCTCCTATAATTGTAATCTAAAGGCAGCATTTCATCTTCATTACATCACCAAGAATTCAGTGAAGGGAGCATCCTTATTCACCGGAATCTGCTGGAGAACACATTTATCATCTAATCGGATGTATAATTGTATCTCAATTTAATAATGAGGACACCAGAGTTTGGGGGACCCCATCTTTTACAGAAGTATCATAATGAAAGCTTGGGCTTGAACAAACCTCCTCAATTTCCTAGTCTGCAAATAGTTGAATGAACAACAGAATCACAGAATTGTTAAGGCACAGAAGGAGGTCATTCAGTCTGTCATGTCTGCACCAGCTCTCCAAATGAGCATCATGACTTAGTGCCGTTCCCCTGCCTTTTCCCCCATACTCCCCCACATTGATTACTTGAATAGCAACATCTAACATCCTCTTGGATGTCTCGATTGAACCTGCTTCCACCGCACTCCCAGGCACTGCATTCCAGACACGAGCTACTTGTGGTCTGAAAAGATTTTTCTCAAATCGCATTTGCTCATTTTGCAAATTGATTTAAATCTGTGCCCTCTTGTCATTGATCCTTTCATGAGCAGGAGTATTTTCTCCCTATCTACTCTGTCCAGCCCATCTTAATTTTGAACACCTCTATCTAATCTCCTCTTAGCTTTCTTCTCTCCAAAGAGAACAGTCCAAACCTTTTGAATTTATCTTCATAATTGAAGTAATCCTTGGAACCATCCTTGTAAGCCTCTTCATCACCCTCTCCAATGTTTTCACATTTTCTATAGTGTGGCACATAGAATTGTACACAATATTCCAACTGAGGTCTAACTAGTTTCCACCAAGTTCAGCATAACCTCTTTGCTCTTGTATTCTATGCCCTTATTAACTAATTCCAGAAATCCTGGGCCCGATTTTACCAAAAATTTGCGGATTAGAATGTATTTAAATCGATTTAATGAACTGCGCGCCCAACTCTACCGTCAAATCCCACTTTACTATCTTCGGATCTGTTCTGGGTCCACGCTGTTATCAACCTGCAGAATAAAAATCCGAAGCGGATTCCTATTCTGCAGGGGAACCTCTGAAGCCCATCCTCCTCGAACACTTTTTGCAGACCCCCCCCACCCCGTTAGCCATCCTGGCAGACCCCCCCGCCTCAGCAGAGCACACCCCCAACCTACCTCGATTGCTGCTCTCCCTCCACCATTGTTCTGACCTGCACCCATTGATATGGAGATGCTGGCGTGGGACTGGGGTGAACAACAACAGGACTTTAACCTGGTGTTGAGAGACTTCTTACTGCGCTCGTTGGACAGCCTGTAGCACCTTCCTGGCCTTCCGCTGGCGTCTGCCAGAGGAGGGGACGGGCTCAGATGGATCTCTGGTTGGGGGGGTGGGGGGGGAGGTTGGTGGTGGACTTGGGGGAATCTCCACCAACCCCCCCACCCCCCCCACAACAACCAGGAGACCCCTGCTCTAGGGTACTATGTAATGAATCCCCAAGACCAATTTAGCACAGTTTTTATGCTTCCCATTACAGACGCCTGCTGATTTATGGCATAAGATATTTATCCCCCACATTTCTAAAGTTGCAGATGACTCAAACATGGGATACTTGATTAAGGCCGAAAGGGCTGAAAAGGACTCCAGAAAGACACAGGTAAATAGCGCACCCTCTGTTTTAATCAGTAGCTCTATAGTGCATTCCACAACTGCACGATTCCCTGCATGAGAAAAGTTTCTTCTCTTGTTTGCCCAGCATTTCTCATATTTGGCCTTATATCTCTGCTCCCTCAGAGTAGACTTCTGGAAATGGCTGCATCAGTGAATCACAGACACAGGAGACCATTCGGCCCATTGCCCTTGTTTCAGTAGGGCTTCAACCAGTTGTGTCCAATGCATTCATAAACAAATGCACATCTCCATTTCTACCAGATTGGTTTTTGATGTTGGCCCATTGGGTGGGGGGTGGGCCAGGAGTGGGTAATAGGGTGAAATGAAGTGCAGATTCTGCTTCATGTACTGGCACCAGCAGAGCACGGTTCCAGGCCACAAGTTAAATTCTTGAATACCTCTTAGCTTTTCTTTTTAGAAAGAGGCTGTTTGCCGTACTCCTGTTCAGTCAGAAGTGGACAGCTATCACGCGCATTGTCTTAAATACTTGCCCTACCAATCTAAAAGAAAACTGGTCATCATTGGCTAACTTGGTTGTCTGTGGACAGAGTAAATTACATCAGCAGCCAAGTGTAACTCAATTTATAACCAATCAATCTCGCTGCTTGCTGTATCTTGTAGAGAATGTGCTAACAGCGTTGTGACCCTTTGTTCAGAATCGTGTTGCAGAGGCTAATGTGCCACCTCTCAGAAAGTTTAATTTACTCTTAGATTTTTACAACTTGTTACCAACGTGAAGTCAAATTTTGAACTAGGCTGTCACTCCAGATTTTAATTTTGCTTTCCAAATTCAAACATTGCTTTTGCAACACACAAGGCTAAATCAATAGGAAAAGCAATCAGCTTCTTTCTCCAGAAGGGTTTGATCTGCAGCTCAAATTCTTTCCTTTCTATATTGTTAATATTAAAGTATTGACAAGTAACATTATCCAAATACTTACAAACCCCCGGGTTCTGCAAAAGCAATTTTTTTTGCCTCCAGGTTTGAAGTGACCTCTCACAAGCCAAGATGAGCTCCATCCAGACCGGAGTCTGGTCTCAAATATTAATTACATTCATCAGTATGGCCAGTCATACAAAGAGTTCAAGGCTAAATTAAAATCACATTGAGATTTGTGCGTTGAGCCTGTCTGGATCTCAGGCAATGTAAGTGACATATATCTGCCTCTATCTGGCTGTTATGGCCATATACCCATAACATTTATAATCTTTCTCTTTTTGTTCCTGTTGGGAATATACTTTCTGATTTTACAGGGACCCCCTTCTGCATGTACGAGACACTGAACTCCTGCATCTTCTGCTGCACAGATTAAAACTGGAACCAAACTGTGGACAAAATGAGTTACGCTAAACCTTTGTAAAACAGTTCCAAGGCCTCAGCTGGAGTAATGTGCTCGATTCTGGGCACTGCACTTCATGCAAAAAAAATGTCAAGGCCTTAGAGACGGTGCAGGAAAGATGGGCCAGAATTGTAACAGGGATTTCAGTTATTTGGAGAAGCTGTAGTGAGAGTACAGAAGGTTCGGACCAGATTTGATATAGCTATTCAAACTCATGAATGATTTTGATTGATTGCAAGCAAGGAATAATTACTTCCTGTGGCAGAAGAATCGGTAACTTAAGGGCACTGGTTTAAGCTGATTGGCAATTGAATCATGTGGAAACATCCTATTCACGTGTCATGTTGTTGTGATTTGGATTGTGTGATTTGGAAGTGGCAGATTCAATTGTCGCATTCAAAATGGATTATATAAATATTTGGGAAAAAATTACAGGGCTATGAGTAAAGATCAGGTTTCATTGGAAAACTCCAATCAAAGCTATAGGCATGATGGTTCTGTTCTGTGCTGGATCATTCGAGATAGGAAATGGAGCTCTGGACAAAAACAGTACCTCATAAATCCTTAGTTTCCAAAGAAATATCCTCGATTTTATTGACCAATCTGAATGACACATATCTTCAGAACATTTAGCAATAATCATCACTTTGACCTCTAGACCGGGATGTCCTGGCTGTTCAGGCCTCACCACCACTGTTGGCAAGGATGGAGGATTTGGTGTTCAGCCAAATCTTCAGTCACTGCAGCGGAACCGGAGAATCCAGCTGGCATGAATGACCAGTGAATTCCACCCCTAGCTTCTTGGGTCCTTGCTAATACAGATGACACAGACACACACACGCGCACACTCTACACATGCACAGTGCAGGCTGTTGACTCCCCACCTTCAGCATCGCCATGTCTTCCAGACCACATCCTCAACAATCTACCTTCAGTATGTCTCTGCTTTGAAGAGTTACTTGTCAGGTTCTGCTCAGTGAGCCCCCTCTGACATCTGAACTCTACATTCCAAATGAGGTCCATTGTTCACCTTGGCTCAGGACTCGGGCCAACACAAGGGTCAGTTACCAGTTCATCAAGGTGTTGAATTTCTTCCTTACTTGTGTAGATGCCATAATTATTGCACAAACTCATCCTACCAAATAAATAGACTACTTACAATGCCTACCCCAGTCCAATGCTGACAACTCCACATCATAATGATTGCAGGCACTTTATTCACCTGCACAGCCACACTGGCTGCTCTGTTACAAATTACAGTCTTCTTGGTCATGAACTCTCCTTAGCATGACTTCCAAGGTTGCCTCAGAGAAAGGAACTGTTGCCTCTCAGTGCTGGGAACTGATAGAAGCCAAGCTCCTCTATACACCACAGGCAGCGATAAAAACAGCTTTCAGATAATAGCAACAGGAGGTACAGAGGCCATTGTAAGGAGCAACAGTAGCAAATTTGTACTCTTCACCAGGAACCTATTTCTCCCTTGTTCCCCACTCTCCCCTCTTTTCCCGTTCTTGGGTCTACAAGCTCACAGTGGGTCCTGGGAGCACATTGGCACTGTGCCAAAAAGAGGCAACCCTTGGAAATCCTTGGTGATTTCAGTCTCTGTCAGGATTTAGTGTCAATCAGGGGAACTGTGATCTAATGGAATTAGCACAAACTGAATGCGGACATCACTTAACCAAAACTAAACCAGTTCCTGGCTCTAAACAACTGGAATGAAATATAATTGTTCCCCATTGGTAGTCTCTGGGCGGCTTCATCTCATCTCCTGCAGAAGTGGGCCCCAATTTTCGCCACAATCGAGTGGCTCTCTGTCATACTGAAAGTTCTGGCAATGGCCAAAATATCTAAATTTTCACCCCCCACCGAACCCAGTTTTTCTCACCTTCACAGTGAGAGATTGGAGACTGTCGGGAGTTTGCACATGCAAAGCGGTTATGACAGCAGATTTATAGGAAGGAAGGACTACACTTGCAGAGAGATGTAAGGGCCTAGCTCATAAGGACATTCGGGAAGGGTATTGTGCAAGGATGGGAAGAGCTGATCCATTGGCAATGTCCACAGAGTCAACACTGGGAAGGGTGAGTTTGACAAGGAGGACAATGTAAAATTAACCCCCTGTTGACATGTTGGGTGGGATGTTTGAGAAGAGATTAGGCTAGGGCAGTTTGAGGGTGTTGTTTGTGAGGGGGCAGTGCCTTGATGGGCCCTCTGAACCATGTCAAAAGAGGCACAACAGTAAGTTTTAGGCTTATCTAAGAGTGCCAAGCCTGGCATTACAGCGTGAGAGCAAGAAAGGGAAGGGGTACTGAAGTTGGGGCAGGGAATTTGGAGGACAGAGCGAGAAGCGAAAGGAGGCATAAGAAAAAGGAATAGGAAAAGATGATACAGCCTGCTCCACCATTCAATGTGATCATGGCTAATTTTGGACTTCAATCCATTTTTCTGCCAGCTCCCCATTTCCCTTCATTATCTGAGAGACCAAAAACCTGTCAATCTGAACCTTAAATATAATCAATGATGGAGTGTTCACAAACGTCTGTGGTAGAGAATTCCAAAGATTCACAATTCTTTGGCTGAGTGTTTCTTCAACACTGGGGAAGGCCAGTATTGGGTGGGAAAAGCAGTGTTGGGGCCAGCTGGCAACAGAGGCTTTTTCCACACTTAGATGATAAAGAAGGCAGGTCAAGTGTTCAATGATGTATTATTGATGGGTGAATTCTGAGTTGCTCACCCTACCATCAATTTAACGATATGGGCATCATTTTTAAAGGCCGCCCCAGTGCACCGCAAGCACACCAAGGAACATTTTTCACCCTGGCACCACATCAAACTGACATTACCCTTGTATTACCATGGATCAGCACTGCATTCAGCGCTGAGCTCCCCTGCGAAGACTACTCACCAGGTATGTGATCGATCATACATTGTGGCACTCTAACATCACACTGCAGTAGGTGATTTTCTTTTTCATTTGCGGTATATGGGTTGATATTGATATGCTGATATATTCCAATGAGGTTCCTGAAGTTGAAGAGAAAGAATAGCAGAGAGAGAAGTCCCAGCTGTCAAGCACTGCTGGAGAATCAGAGACCAGTATTGCTTTAGCTCAGCAGCACCACCAGGGTGATTGCTGCCGGAGTGGCACCTACCACTGATCGAGGAACGTGAAGTGAGCCAGACATTGGCAGTGCTACGAGGCCCTTACTCGAGCACTAATTGCCCCTTAAGGGTTTCAACTGGTGATGGAGTGGGAAAGCTGTCCATAAGCTTTCCCACCATAGACTTAATTGGAATAGAAGCAGTAACATGATGGGATCCCCACCCGCCACCTTCCTGCCTGATTAAATTCCTTCCGCACCCTTTGTGTAGAAGACACAAGCTACGTACCAGACACTGAGGATAACCTAGGGGCTAACAAGAGTGAGGAAATTCAGGTAATTCATTTCAGCTGAAGAAAAGTATTGGAGAAACTCAACGAAGTAAAATCCACATCTCCCTGGGACTTGAAGGTTTATATCTTGGGTTCTAAACGAGATATCTGCAGAGATAGTAGATGCTTTCAGAATGATTTTCCAAACAGATTCTGGAATGGTTCCAGCAGATTTGAAGTTTAAAAATGTAACAGTGTCCTTAGGAAAGAAGGGAGAGAGTAAACAGGAAGCTACAGTGCCATTAGCCTGATTTCAGTCATCTGTAAAGTGGTGCATAAAGGAAAGCATAGGAATGTGCTTAGAAAAGCAGAGTGTGATCAGAACGAGTCAACATGGATTTACAAAAGGGAAATCCTGTTTGACAAACAGAGTTTTTTGAGGATGTAACGAGTAGGGTGGGATGTAACGATTCGATTTTCAAAAGGCATTCAGTGATGTGCCACCCAAAAAAGGTTAATACATCAGCAACATTGATTAATCTGCAATTCATAGAGTTGTCAAGCAGATGACTGATGTATCATTAATAATGGCGAACATTTTCGCCAATTTCTATATTGACTATCAGTAGGAGTATAAATAGGAGCTGCATTTTTTATCAGATGTCAGGGAGCCACCATGTTCATTCTAAATGTTCTGGCCTGAAAAGAAAATGATTTTCTTAAAATTAATTTGTGGGACATGGGCGTCGCTGACTGGCCAGCATTTATTGCCCATCCCTAGTTGTCTTGGAGGACAATAAAGAGTCAATCACATTGCTGTGGCTCTGGAGGTTCAATATTCTATGGCGTGATTAAAGAGCATGTTGATCAAATCGGTGAGACAAACTTCCTTGTTTTTTTTCTAAAGCATCTTACAGACAGTCATCTCGCCTTCAAAGTCACCTCATATTTTCTGGTAGAATGCCACTCCATTCATGAATCATAATGGGCCATTTTACTGAAAACATAATGGGATTGGAATAATACATGCATTTATTAACGCATAAGTTGACCAGAAGGTTGTCGTGAGGGAGAGATCATGCTGCTTCTTAGCTGATTTATGTAGCTCCTCTTTTAGCTTCATGAAAACAATATCTCACCCTTAACCTCCTTGGGATTTTCATGAGGTTGCTGTATTTGGATTTTAATTGCTCATGAAACTCATAGAAACACAGAAAATAGGAGCAGAAGTAGGTCATTTGGCCCTTTGAGTCTGCTCTGCCATTCAACATGATCACGGCTGATCCTCTATCTCAGCACTATAAGGCCACGCATTCCCCATACCCCTTGTCATATTTTGAGTCTGGAAATCTATTTCCTTCTTAAATATATTCAGTGACATAGCCTCCGCAGCCTTCTGTGGTTGAGAATTCCACAGGTTTCCCCACCTTCTGAGTGAAGAAGTTCCTTTTAATTTCAGCCCTAACTGGCCCACCCCCATCCTGAGACTGTCCCCACCCAGCCAAAGGAAACATCATCCCTGCAATCCAATTTGTCCGGCCTGTTAGAATTTCATACACTTCAATTAGATCCCCTCTTATTCTTCTAAATTCCAGTGAATACAGGCCCGGTTGACCCAATCTTTCTTCGTATGACAATCCTGTCATCCCAGGAATCAGTCTGGTGAACTTTCGCTGACACTCTCCATGGCAAGTACATCCTTTCTTGGAGAATAAGACCATAACTGCACATTATACTCCAGTTAAACTCACTGCGAATAGTTAACTCTAGTAATTAATAGTGCATGTTCAATTTTAATGACATAATCATTGTTAATGACTGCTAGTCGCCTCCCATGCCCATAAAATGAGCATTTGTAAATGCACAATTTAATTCCTTCAGGTTGTGAATTGTTTTAGGAAATTTAAAGAAGGGTCAATTTTTTTTCCCATCTCATTCTTAGTTTTACTTTGTCTCATTTTTCTCTCCATCTTAATCCATTCTTTCTTTCCCTCTCTCTATTTCCCTTTCCATACCTGAATTCATCCACTCTAATTCACCATTCTTTCCAATCCTTCTGCCAATGGTTCAATCCAGTAACCTGATTGATTGATTAAGAAAAATACACTGGCTGGAATCTTACCACCATTCATGCCGCTGGGATTTTCCCATCCTGCTGCAGTTAACGGGGGTTAGGCTGAGCGCGAAATTCTCCCACATCGCTACAGCGATGGCCGGTAAGATCACACCCACTGTTTCAGGTGTTTACTAAGATCTTGGGAAGGATTTTGCATTTTAGTCTGGCATCCCTGTACTGGAGCCGATTGCAGGTCCTGACTGTGCTCTATGTTGGGAATAGTTACTCAGCAGTGACTTTGTCTTGATTGACCAATTTACGGGCAGAGCATGTTTGCTGACCAATTACGGATGGAGGACACACTCTCAAAGCTGGAGGGCCAATAAGAGGTTCTCCGGCACAGAAGGGCTCGCAGTCTGCTATTGCTTCTGAGAGAAAAGACAGGCTGCCTCCAGCTTGAGGTACCCTCGTAGTGACTTTAAAAGAACCTCCAAATGAAAAATGCTACATGGCTATTTATCATCATGGATAGGAAGCCCCTCCACCATTGCTGGCTACAGCTACAGCTAATCGGGTAGATGGGAGAGGACAAAGCTCCGCGCTTGCCTAGAAAGCTTATCCCTTGGTCTGCTACTGGGAGGTGACCTTCAGGTAGCCAGTCCGTTCTCGACACTGTGGGCGGCTCACAGGCCAACAGAAAAATTCCAGACAGCCGCTGATGATTGACCTTTAGTAAATTTAAACTGTCTACCCGTTGCTGGTGAGCAAATAGATATTCCATCTCTGGGATGGTGCCAGCAAACAAGCGTGTCAGCCAGCCCACAGCACTAAATGATCGGCTCCTTCATTAAAGAACAAAGAAAGTTACAGCACAGGAACAGGCCCTTTGGCCCTCCAAGCCTGCACCGACCATGCTGCTTGACTGTACTAAAGTCCGTTACCCTTCCAGGGAATATATCCCACTATTCCCATCCTATTCACGTATTTGCCAAGATGCTCCTTAAAAGTCACTATCGTATCTGTTTCCACTACCTCCCCCGGCAACGAGTTCCAGGCACCCACCACCCTCTGTATATAAAAAAAACTTGCCTTGTACATCTCCTTTAAACCTTGCCCTTCGCACCTTAAATCTATGCCCACTAATAATTGACTCTTCCACCCTGGGAAAAAGTTTCTGACTGTCCACCCTGTCAATGCTCTCACAATCCTGTAGACTTCTACCAGGTTGCCTCTCAACCTCCATCATTCCAGTGAGAACAAACCAAATTGCTCCAACCTCTCCTCATAGCTAATGCCCTCCATACCAGGCAACATCCTGGTAAACCTTTTCTGTACCCTCTCCAAAGCCTCCACATTCTTCTAGTAGTGTGGTGACCAGAATTGAATACTATATTCCAAGTGCAGCCTAACTAAGGTCCTATAAAGCTGCAACATGACTTGCCAATTTTTAAACTCCATGTCCTGGCCGATGAAGGCAAGCATGCCGTATGCCTTTTTGACTACCTTCTCCTTCTGTGTTGCCACTTTCAGTGACCTGTGTACCTGTATGCCCAGATCCCTCTGCCTATCAATACTCTTAAGGGTTCCGCCATTTATTGTACATTTCCTCTCTGTATTAGATCTTCCAAAATGCATTATCTCACCCCATATTATGTGAAAATCATCTCCACTCACTGCACCATTATCGAACTCGACTTCTAGCACTTTTGTGGACTAAATTTTGAAAAGCTAAACTTTGATTTTGATTTGATTTATTATTGTCACGAATTAGTTTACAGTGAAAAGTATTCTTGCGCGCTATACAGACAAAGCAAACTGTTCATGGAGAAAGAAAGGAGAGAGTGCAGAATGTAGTGTTACAGTTATAGCCGGGGTGGAAAGATCAACTTAGCGCAAGGTAGGTCCATTCAAAAGTCTTTTGGCAGCAGGGAAGAAGTTGTTCTTGAGTTGGTTGGTACATGTTCTCAGAATTTTGTATCTTTTTCCTGATGGAAGAAGGTGGAAGAGAGAATGTCCGGGGTGTGTGGGGGCCTTAATAATGCTGGCTGTTTTGCTGAGGCAATGGGAAGTGTAGACAGAGTCAATGAGTGGGAGGCTGGTTTGCTTGATGGATTGGGCTACATTCCCAACCTTTCGTAGTTTCTTGCAGTCTTGGGCAGAGCAGGAACCATACCAAGCTGTGATATAACCAGAAAGAATGCTTTCTATGGAGCATCGGTAAAAGTTGGTAAGCGTTGTAGTGGACATGCCAAATTTTCTTAGTCTTCTGAGAAAGTAGAGACATTGTTGGGCTTTTTTAACTGTAGTATCAGCATGGGCGGGGACCAGGACAGGTTGTTGATGATCTGGACACCTAAAAACTTGAAGCTTTCAACTCTTTCTACTTTGTCCCCATTGATGTAAACTTGCTCTAACAGATCTAACTCGTGATGCTTTTCATTTTTGGTGCCTCCCTCCAGTAAAATCTGACCCGTTACACTCCACTCTCGACCTCTTCATTACCTCTGGTGTTTGATGTTTGACTGGAGTTTAGAAAAGTGAGAGCGGACCTCATGGAAACTTGTAAAATTCTAACAGCGTTAGACAGGGTAGATTCAGAAAGAAACATTCCGAAGGAATATGCCTGATGTTGGGAGAGTCCAGAACTAGGGGTCATAGTTTGAGGATTAAGGGGTAAACCTTTTAGAACTGAGGTAAGGAGAAATTTCTTCACCCAGAGAGTGGGGAATCTGTGGAATTCACTATCACAGGAAGTAGTTGAGGCTAAAGCTTTGTGTAATTTCAAGAAGAAATCAGGTATAGCTCTTGGGGCTAAAGAGATCGAGGAAAATGGGGGAAAGGGGGATCAGAAAATTGACTTTGATGATCAGCTGTGATTAAAATGAATGGTGGAGCAGGCTTGGAGGCCCAAATGGCCTACTCCTGCTCCTATTTTCTATGCTTCAATGACTACTGGTTTTCCAATCCAGCCAGCTTTTCTACCACACTGTTCAGATCATTGTTTGTCGAGTCCAAAATTACGTCAGCATTTCCTTTGCTGCTATCACTAACCTTTCTGAATAAATAATGAAAGGCCAATACAGAACATCACCTATTCTCCTGTAGGATGGCAGAACCAGGAATGGAGACCTTTGTTGATTTAAATCAAAGAGGCTGTAGGAGAATATTTCAAGTAGGAAAGCTCTGGTTTTTAAAAAAAAGCACTTAAAAGTATAATCGTATGAAGTGTAAAATGGTTTTAAAAGCAAAATACTTTGGGTGCTAGAAAACTGGAATAAATGCTGGAAATACACTTCAATCTGGCAACATCTGTGGAGATTAAAGCAAAGTTCTCGTTTTGACCTGAAACGTTAACTCTGTTTCTCTCTCCATGAATTCTGCCAGACCTGCTGAGAATTTCCAACATTTTCTGTTTTTATTGAAGTGTGAAACGGTGATGAGCGCAGAGCTAACTTCACTAAAGCTCTCATCCCCAGCCATCTGTTCATCTATTTGAACCTTTGCGTCAACATTCACTTGGCAAGTTTGGCCAGGATCTTGGTGTCCCTGTGCTGCGTTCTGTCACTTCTCAAGGCTTGTTAATAACTATCTCAAGGGAGCCATGAGACAGGGGAAAAGAGATTATCCACGGGTCCTCAAAGATTTGTCTGTTCAGTCTTCCTTCACATTTAGATAGTGGCGCCACAGTGTGATCAAGCCGGCAGATATTGATATTTTTTATTTTGTGCATATGGTCGCAGACAAGCTGCACATTAATGGAGTGAGGACTCCATTCATGAATGTTCATCAAACCAGAGGGCTGGTGATCTGAATCTGTGTGATCTCAGGCTTTCTCTCAATACTACCCAGTGTTTTGGGGAAACCTATCTCTCAGAGAAAAAAAAAATGCAGCTCTCTCTCACATTGCTGCTGCTTTACGTGGGAAAAATAACAAAGGAGTTCACGTTAACGAGCAAGGTCTCGTGTTTAGCAGGGTGTGAGCGCAAGTCAAAGCAGCCCATGGTGCTGCTGTGAGTCAGTCAGAGTTTACCCCCTCCACCTGCCTCCACTCTAAGGTAAGGCAGCAACTAATCTGTTTTTGCCAGTTTCAGAAACAATTCCTTAAATAGGCATCATGCCCTTTATTAGCAAATAAGAGCCTAACATGAGCTGTTTGTGAGGGCCATTAAGGTTTATTTGTCATAAATAAGGCTTACATTAACACTGCAATGAAGTTACTGTGAAATTCCCCGAGTTGTCACAGTCTGGCACCTATTCGGGTCAATGCACCTAAGCAGCATGTCTTTCAGACTGCGGGAGGAAACTGGAGCATCCGGAGGAAACCCACGCAGACATGGTGAGAACATGCAAACTCCACACAGACCGTGACCCAAACCAGCAATCAAATCCGGGTCCCTGGCGCTGTGAGGCAGCAGTGCTAACCACTGTGCCATCGTGCTGCCCCGTATCATCTTTGAGCGAGGTGGTGGTGTAGTGGTATTGTTACTGGACTAGTAATCCAGACATGCAGGGTAATGCTCTGAGAATCAGGGTTCGAATCCCACTTTAGCAGATGGTGAAATCTGAATTCAGTAAAAAATTATGATGACCACGAAGCTGTTGTTGATTGTCATAAAGACCCATCTGGTTCACTACTGTACTTTAGGAAAGGCAATCTGCAGTCCTCACGTGGTCTAGCCTATATATGACTCCAGTCACTCAATTCAAGGGCAATTAGGGATGAGCAATAAATGCTAGCCTATCCAGTGAAGACCACATGTCCTGAATGAATAAAAATAACCTGAGCCAATATGGTATAACATGAACAAAAATGGTGTGTTTCAAGTGCCCTGTAGCATAGTCTTATGAAATTGAACCATCTTGCCCACATTCAGTGCCAGTGAAGCAATTTTGCCACCATGGACCTTAGAACTTACCGAGTCAATCAAGTTAGATGGATTTTGGTTCTGTCTTTGTTGAAGCTTCCTGCTTGCTGTTGGATGCACAAAAACCAACAGAAAATTCAACAGGGACAACCATCAAGCAAAAACTGAACTTCCAGCTGCTTAATTGCCACTCAGGTGGATAGAGCCGTGAAGAAGGCTTTAGTGTGTTAGCGTTTATTAACAGGGGGTTTGAGTTTAAGAGCCGTGGGTTACGCTGCAACTGTACAGGACCTTGGTGAGACCACATTTGGAATATTGTGTTCAGTTCTGGTCGCCTCATTATAAGAAGAATGTGGAAGCATTGGAGAGAGTGCAGAGGAGATTTACCAGGATGCTGCCTGCTTTGGAGGGTAGGTCTTATGAGGAAAGGTTGAGGGAGCTGGGGCTTTTCTCTTTGGGGTAGAGGAGGATGAGAGGCGACTTAATAGAGGTTTATAAGGTGATGAGAGGGAATAATAGAGTGGATGTGCAGAGATTATTTCCTCAGGTGGATGTAGGTATTACTAGGGGGCATAGCTATAAGGTTCACGGTGGGAGATATAGGAGGGATATACAAAGTAGATTCTTTACTCAGAGTAGACTGCCTGCTGTGATAGTGGAGTCGGACACTTTAGGAACTTTCAAGCGGTTATTGGATAGGCACATGGAACACACCAGAATTATAGAGAGGGGATAGCTTGATCTTGGGATTGGACATAGCTTGGCACAACATCGAGGGCCGAAGGGCCTGTACTGTGCTGTAATGTTCTATGTTTTAATGCGCAAAATTAAGAAAATAAGAAGAGGCAGAGTACAAAAGCAGGGAGGTTCTGCTGGAGAACTGCATCCAGTTCTAGCCACTGCATTCCAGGAAGCACATGAGGGGCTATGAAAGAGTGCAGAGGAGATTTACCAGAATGATTCCAGAGATGAGAAATTTTGGCTACAAAATTAGGTTGGAGAATAAGGGGTGGATTATCCTGAAGCAAACAAGTTTGAGGAAAGATTTGATAGAGGTCTGCATAAAGTTATAAGAGGTTGAGATAAAGAAGGGAAGAGGCAGATATTCACATTAGCCAATGATACAAGAGCTAGAGGGCACAGAATTAAGACTTCAGTCAACAGTTATAGGGGGAATGTTAAGGCGATGGTTTTATTTTACATGGTGAGTAGCAATGACCTGGAACTCTGTCGAGGGACAGGCAGGAAGCAGGAGATGAATCAATCATTTCAAAAGTAAATTAGTTGACAAGTGAAGGAAACGAACATGCAGAGTTGCGGGGAAGAATGGGGAGAAAAGATATTGACTGGTTCTTTCTATGGACCCAATGGTCCCAACAGCTTCCTCTGGGCCATAATGGTTCCATCAAACAGACATGCACCCCACCAGCATCTTTCATCATGTCAGCACCTCCTAAAGAAGTTTAGAGCCAGTGAAGGAGCTCTGAAATGAATGCATCCTAGCAACGTAAGAATGTGGCTATCTATTTTGAACTTGGCACAAGAGTTTTATCAATGCTCCTTTCTGAAGGCTGGACAAAGAGAAACAAATCAAACACTATTGCCTTCATACAACAATGGGATATAAATTCCAGTACTAATGGGGGCTATCATTCCAATCTGTCTGCCAGTATATTAATTAGATTGCTAGACAGAAGTGTTCCATGATGAGAGAAAAGCTTACAATCCATCTGCTCCACCTCATGGAATTGCATTGCTTGCCAGCTACACTTGCAGCTATATGGCCTAGCTAGATACCAGAACAATTCAAATAGAACTTACCAAATAAATGTAACAAGAGATGCAGATTCAAGAACTACTATTAGCAACATTTGTCCATGAGAAGTGCAATAAAAAATGTTAATTGTGCTAAAAATAGAGGAGCTCATGAAACATAATCCAAACCTGGGCAATCAGTTAAAGCTCCTTCATATTGTTACCATATTATGTGCTACTTATACAAATGATTAATTTTATTTCCACCAATACTTTCTTATGCAAATGGATCCATCATTACAATGTTTTAGAAGCTAAAAGAAGTTTGTTAAACATTGAACAGTTACTTATTGATGACTTTGAACAACTGCAATAGTTTCCTGGAATTAGAAATTACCCATCAATCCTTTTGATGTAAATAATTGTTCCAGTTCAACCACCAAAAGGAATCAATTTTTAGTGTGACAATACTGTTGCAAATGATATCTGTACTGAATTAATAGAAAATAATTGAAGTAAAGATTTAATTATGTCCATTAACAAGCACTGGAATTGCCATGAGTGGTTACCCCACATCTGGCTGAGGTGAAGCAGGCAGCCAGCAAACTCCATTCTGCTTGGTCAATGATTGTAGTGTGCAGTCCAGATGGGAACCGCACTGCTAACTGGCTACATGGTCATCAGGTGGCTAAGTGTATGTGGGTGGCACAACTTACAGCTACCCTGCACTTCTTAAAGGCAGCCTGTCTCTTTAAAAGAGGAAGTGCTCGCTGTAGCAGCTGGTGGAACTGTGCATCAATATACAGGGTGGGATTTTCCAACTGCGCTGGCCCCAAAACCAGAAAATTTCCATAATCTGCTCTTCATCCGCTATGATTCCTGAGGCGGGCGGAATGGGAACATTCACCCCAAAGTCTTTATGGAAAGAAACAGAACAATGATAGACAAAAAAAGGGCTACTTCTTCACTTTCACAAAAAAAGCTATTCCTTCATTTCCTGCCACTTGGTTATGTTATATCTAACAACGCACCAGAAAAATGCATGAAACCTGTTCCCTGGGGAACCCGACGGCCTATTCAGTAACTGAAAGCATTTCAGTGTGCCGAGGGACTCTTGCCTGGCAACCTTTACAGGGCAGTTTCTGAATGTCACACGGCATTACTGTTGATCACCTTTCCTTCTAAAGATTTGCACTTCAATCCTTGGTGTAGCTCTGATTCAACACCATTCACAGATTCTTCATCTTTGCTTTCACAACAAGAATAAAGACAAGATTAACAACAAATTACAATATCTGACTTGCGAGTACAGTGAGTAAGCTTGCTGCTTAGTTGATCTATTTTGTGAGGAATTCATCTGTGTTGCAATCTGCTCCGTATAAGCAGGTTTACAATTTCATTATATGTAGCGCACAAAAAATCTACCCCCATGTGAGTTTAATGCCGCGATAGAGCATCGCACCATTAGGTATTGTATTACAGAAAAAGAAGTACATTGTGGCGGTGTATTGATGCAATTCAACCACAGCCTGGTTTATAGAAGGAAACAAACCCCTACATACCCTGTTTGTTTGTGAAGTTGACTGTGTAACATGATGATAAAATGTCACTACAAAATGCAGCGTGGCTATTAGTAATAGTTCTCGAGCTGAATATCTAATTGGTATTGCTGTTTATCCCCATGCAGGGTTGAGTCATCAAGAGCTACAGTTGTGCCAATGACTAACAGCAATGGGAGTAGCCAGGTGAAGGCTATTGTACAGGGAATAAGCAAGGTTATAATACACAAATGTGCACAAGAATCAGCTTGAGGCGCACGGTAAGTAATGACGACACTCATTTTGGCCAGATAGTAGAACTTTCAGCATCATTGTGCAATTGCAACTTTTTTTCATCCCACAGGACAGTAAGACATCAGCCAAAAATAGCAGGAGCAATTAAAATGAGGTAGCAACAATAATTTGAGCATTCATGCAATGAACTATAGTGATAGTGCCTTCACTTCATATAGTACAACAATACTGATTGACCTGTGAGGTAACATAATACATAGCAGAAATTATAAATAACATGGAAATCTCTTTTCAATAATAAGTTCTTTCCACTTTTGGCACCAAGGAGCTATGGGTCATATTTTTATATGCATGCTAAATTTAATGAGAAAATAAACATGGGAGAACACCAGTCAGCAATGTGTTTATCCCACTGGAAGATAGTGCATTTATTTCTCTCAGAAATTCACAATGTGCTTCAATGACAGTCAATGACATCAAAGATGTGTGATTATCCTTACAGCAGTAAACATGATAGCCAATTTATGCACAGCAAGATCCCACACAAAGCATGGTGGCACAGTGGTTAGCACTGCTGCCTCACAGCGCCCGAGACCCGGGTTCGATTCCTGGATTGGGTCATTGTCTGAGCCGGGTCTGCACGTTCTCCCAGTGTCTGCGTGGGTTTCCCCTGGGTGCTCCGGCTTCCTCCCAAAGTCTGAAAGATGTGCTGGTTAGGTGTATCGACTATGCAAAATTCTCCCTCGGTGTACCCAAAGAGGCGCTGGGGTGTGGTGACTAGGGGATTTTCACAGTAACTTCATTGCAGCATTAACGAAAGCCTACTCGTGATTAAAAGATAAACTTTTAAAAAATGAATTAATCGTACTTTTTCTGCTTTTAGCTGAGGAAGGAAGGTGGGAGAGGGTTCTGTGAGAACTTACTGTTGTTCCTTCAAGGTTATCATTGGGTCTTTGTCCATCTGAAGCATGCCCACAGTGATAAGCAGCAGGATTTGAGTGTAGTGCCACGTTGGGAGCAGGTGGGGATGTGTATGTTGGGGAGGTGTGGTGCCCACTAGCAGGTGGGAAACCAGGAGGGTAATTTTTTTAAAACTTGCTCATTGCATTATCATATCATTCCCTCTTTTCCCAATCAGGAGCATCAACAGGCAGGAAGACACCTCGCATGAGACAATTTAGACTATAGTATTAAAAGGAACACTCCAAACATACAATTTGATAGAACTGGAGTTGGGAAAGCAACAGTAGAAACTACCAGACGTTCAAACACTGCGCTTCCTTTTGATGATGTCTCCATGGAGACGAGTTGTTAAAGGCTATAAGGACTGGCAGGGAGATCTTCTTTCTTGTTTTCAGGAGAGAAAGGCTGGCTGGAGAAACAAAGTTGGCATGGCTGTAAGTTGCCCATGAGGTGAGCAGCAGGTGTGTGGTGCCACCTTAGTGCCTAAAATGGTTTAATGACCTCAGCAGGTCAGGAAGAGTGAGTCTAGTGTCAGCTTATAGACATCCTGATTTACATATTACCTCACTCTGCCTTCTCAAGCCTGCTCCAGCACTTTATTCCTCACGTTGAGGAATATGGTGCAGATACCACCATCCTTCCCTGTCAATGCAATTCCTCACATCCCCATGTTGTTCACCCACACTGACACTCAGCCTCATCCTTACAGAATGTCCTGCCCCTTCCTCATAGGCACTCAAACCAAACAGTCTCCATCCATCCAATCCCACATGCCATTACTTTCCATCATTGGTCTATTCTTTCTCTCCCCAAAGGAGAAGAAGAGAGCACAATAAACAAGGAAGAGGCAGAGAACCAGAGGAGGTCTTCATCAATCTCAAGTGAACAAATGAAGGGGAGGAGATAGAGCTAGAAATCAGCAGATTTCCATCTTGCCTGCCCATTGGAGATGAAGAGTTGGGAGCCCCTCAGTACCTGGTAACAGGATTGATTATCAGACAGCCATGTGACGGACAGCACTCATTCATGTTGAGTTGATGTCAACAGTGAATGAAATATGATCAAGTGCATAATGTTCACTCAAACCCTTCCTATTTTGCCAGTTCCAATTCAAGTCTTTCAACTCGCACAGAGTCTTCAATTGTCTCACAGGAGATGGTCCAGAACATTAAGAACATAAGAAGTAGGAGCAGGAGTAGGCCATCTAGACCTTCGAGCCTGCTCCACCATTCAATAAGATCATGGCTGATCTGAAGTGGATCAGTTCCACTTTCCTGCTTTCTCCCCTTAACCCTTAATTCCCCTGTCTCTCAAAAACCTATCTACCCGTGACTTAAATATATTTAGCGAGGTCGCTTCCACCACTGCAACGGCAGAGAATTCCAAAGATTCACCACCCTTTGAGTGAAGAAGTTCCTCCTCAACTCCGATCTAAACTGCACCCCCCCCCCCTTATCTTGAGGCTGTGCCCTCTAGTCCTGCTATCCTTTCTAAGTGGGAAAAATCTCCTTGCCTGGTCTTGAGGCTTTGAGGTGACATTGAATAAACTAGGATTGTTTTCACTGGAAAGGTGGAGGGGAGACCTGATTGAGGTCTGCAAAATTATAAGAGACATAAACAGGGTGGATAGTCAAAGCTATTTCCCAGGGTGGCTTTGTCAGTTGCAAGAGGGCACAGGTTTAAGGGAGGTGTGTGGGGAAGGTTTTTCATTCAGAGACTAGTGGATGCCTGGAACATGCTGCCAGACACATTAGCAACATTTAAAAGGCATCTGGATGGATACTTGAATAGAGAGAGGAAGAGATGGAATGGACTGAGTACAAAGAACAACACAGCACGAGAAGCAGGCCCTTTGGCCCAAGGAGCCCGCACCGCCCTTTTAACATTGTGCTGTTCTTCTTTCACCCTTGACCCATGTCTATGCTTATGGCACCCACTTTGGAAACCAGATTGAGGGGAGAATAATTTGAGTGGAGTAAGTGCAGAAGGTTTTTTTTTAGCTTTGTTAGGGAATCATGATCAGCATAAGCTTGGTGGACTGGGGGGCCTTTTCCTGTCCTGTACTTTTCTTTGTTCTTTGTCAATAATCTTAAGGTACTGTGGGACAGAAGTCATAGAATCATAGAAACCCTACAGTGCAGAAAGAGGCTATCCGACCCATCAATCTATACCGATCACAATCCCACCCAGGCCCTACCCCCACATCCCAATACATCCACCCGCTAATCCCGCTAACCTATGCATCTCAGGACACTAAAGGGGCAATGTTAGCACAGCCAATCAATCTAACCCACACATCATTGGACTGTGGGAGGAAACCAGAGCATCTGGAGGAAATCCATGCAGACATGTGGAGAATTTGCAAGCTCCACACAGACAGTGACATAAGCTGGGAATTGAACCCAGGTCCCTGGCGCTGTGAAGTAGCAGTGCTAACCACTGTTATAATACCATCAACCGAACAAACTGGTCAGTTTTTCTGTCCACAGGGACAGGACTTCATTGACTGCATATTTGATAATTCAGGCATCCACTGATCATTCAGGAATGTTCATGAGCAGCAAGGGCTCCCCCTGTTTTACAGCTGGTGTACAGCCACAAGAAGATATTTATTCAGTGTGCATATGATTCCTGGACAGTTGCCATAATGCTTTTGACCTGCTCTGATCCCTTTGAAACTCAAGGCAGACTTACTGGATCCACACTGGGAAGAAGGGATACTCATAGGTGGGTGATGACACCAATGAGGATGCGAACAAATGCGGCCCAGAAGTGGTACAACAAAAACCATACGAAAGCCTGATGTATCATTGTGCATATTGAAGATGTGGTTCTGGTGGCTGGACAGATTTGGAGACACTGCAATAACAACCAGCCAGAGTCTCCAGAGAGATCATATGAGCCTGTTATCAGATCACACAGCAACAAATTTTCAGCAAGGTTCAGAGCCTCAGAACACAGAACCATCTTCAGATTATTGGGATTTGAACCCTGAGTCCCCAGAGCATTGTCCTGGATCCCTGGATTACTAGTCCAGTGACAGTACCACTATCCCACCACCTCCCTCAAAGGCGATATTCAGATTATTATAATTGGCTGGTGGTTAATTCCTTCCTGCCTGTGGAGTCCTAGCTTGTGATGTGCCTGCCTGTCTATATGTGCTACCCTTGATTCCTTGATACTTACAACCTTGCGGAAGCTCCACAGTGTCGCCAACCACTGCTCCAGCTGCAAAATCCAGGCTTCCAAAAAACTGCAGCTTGAGATATCTCCTGTACACATGCTGGCCCTGGGCAATGGAAATGTTTCCAGCTTCCCACATAGAGCAGGAGGAGCACACCATGGCTTTGAACTCTCTTGCCATACTTGCCCCTTTAAATTAAAGCTTTTGGAAAATACTTAAATCAAATAATATTAATTACTCTTGAGCTCTTCAGCAATGTTCCTTATTGCTATAGAATGTCACCCTTACAAACTATAAACTACAAATGAAGACCTTACAAACTATAAGTGATAAAAGTAGTAAATACTTACCCAAACATTATCACCCAAGCATCTGCTTTCACTTGTTTTGCATCCACTTTTGAATCCTCAGGAGCCCCAAATTCCAAACTAGCACTCAAATTTCTCCCTGCACTCTCAAGCTGCTTTCAAGCTCCTCTCACACTGTCCCTTAGGTGCTGCTGACTGTCCCAGTGTCCTCCTCTTGTACTCTCCTAGAGGTGTTGCTCACAAAGGCCGATAACTTGATGCCACTCGATACTTGAAATGGATTCTCCCAGCCTCTTTGCAAGTGTGTACTGTGTTGCTGGAATTCCTGCCAGTACATTGCACATTCTTTGCTATGAGAGCAAAAACCGCAAATGCTGTCAATTAGAAAGAGAAACAGAAAATGCTGGAAATAGTCAGGAGGGTGAAGGGTCATTAAGCTGAAATATTAACTCTATTTCTCTCCGCAGATGCTGTCCAACCTGTCCATTGTCTGTTGCTGCTCCAGGAACTAGCTATTCATTGGCAGCCTCTGAGGTTATGCATTCATGTCAAGCTGAGCTGAGTTTGGAGAGTCCTGCTGCCTATGACGTGGGCTCTCCTCTGCTGTCCCTTTCTCCACCATCTGTGCTTGCTCACTGTGTTAATCACCAGGTGAAAAAAGAAACTGTCTGTGTTTACTGATCCGCTGAAGTGTGAGTATTTGAGCTGGTGCAGTCTGCACGGGTCCTATGACTGCATCATCAGTGAGCGTCAGGGAGATTTAGCGGGTGGCATTTGCCTGGGTGGGATTGTGGTCGGTGCAGACTTGATGGACCGAATGACCCCCTTCTGCAATGTAGGGATTCTATGACTTCCTCCAGCAGCATGTTCCAGGCATCCCCCACTTGCTGTGTGAAAAACTTCCCCTGCCTCTTTCCTTGAACGTGTGCCCCCTTATAATTGGCACTCGCACCCTGGGAAATAGCCTCTAACTATCCACTCTGTCTATGCCTCTCATAATTTTGTAGACCTCTCATCAGGTCTCCCCCTCAGCCTCCGGCTTTCCAGTGAAAACAATCCTAGTTTATTCAACCTTCTCATAGCCAACACCCTTGAGACTAGGCAACAATCCGGAGAGCCTTCTTTGCACTCTCCCCAGTGCTTCCATGTCCTTCTGGTAGTGTGGTTTCTAGAACTGCACACAATACTCCAAATGTGGCCTGAACAAGGTTTTATATAGCTGCAACATGATTTCCCAACTCTTGTGCTCAATATGCTCATTTAACATTTGTTGAGAGCAATAAGTAGCAGGTTAGGACAAATAATTTTTGGCAGTTACTAAACGTGGAAGTGCTGAAGGACATTCAGTGCTCAGAAGGGTTAACCCACGCCACTTAATTTCTGTGATGGGTGCCTGTGGGGAAACATTTGCTTTGTGTGTGCGTGTTTTTTATATTGCAGTAAACAGCTGTTGCCACCAGTTTACCTTGAACAATGGGAAAGAATCGAGGACGATTTTTTTAAGAAGCTTTCAACACTGAGATTGATGCATTTTTGTTAGGTAATGTTATCAAGGGGGTTCTGAGCAAAGGTGAGAAAATGGGGCTGAGGTACAAATCAGCCATCATCCAACTGAATGGTGGAGCAGACCCAGGGGGCTGAATGACCTCCTCGTGTACTGTTCCTAGACTGGGACACATTACCACAACACTACTCAACCTTAAGGTTATTGTCCTCTTACCATTAGTTAAGAACGGTGAACAACAGGCAGTGCAGCTGTGGCCACTTTAAATAATTAATAACTAAATCTAGTTTCCATTAAAAATGTGCAGCATGCATCTGCGTTTATATTTAAATAAAAGCAGAGTTTTCCCAGCTTAAAACATTTGTGTGAGGGGGAAGACATTTCATGGGTTGGTGATTATTGAAAAAGCCAGTTCAGTGGTAATCTGAGAGTTTTGAGGCTTCCAGAGTTTTAGAGGAATTAACACGTCAAAAGCTAAATTCTATCAATTAATTAATTACTTCCATTTTCGTGTCCACAGTCACTAATTTCACATGAAACGCACAGTTGAATTTTTATCCATTTTCCATATTTGAATATGTAATTGTGTTTGGTGCTGATTTAATATCAATACATCCAGCAAAATCTATTAAAGGACACACAGTGATGGTGCGATGTGATATTTTGCAATATTAATTGCTATTAACTATTTCATTTCCTTTCAGATAAAAGCATGACACTTGTATTATATTACTGCATTACTGTTTCTCTGCTCACTTTCACCTTCCTAATAGAAATGCATTAAAACCATCAACACCAAATGAATAAGTGAATTCTGGTATTCATTTTTAGACAGTTGCCTTTTTTTTGTGGTGAGTCCTGGCACTATTAAAGGGGCAGACTGAGCTGGATTCACAAATGCTGGCGGGGCAAGAACTCACGTGTGCTTGTGTAGAAAACTGTACCCTGGAGAGTGTCACTGGAATAAGACATGTCCAGGATTCAATGTGATCTTTAATGGGAGGATTACATGTGGGTGTGTTTTTCAGTGCTTCGTGCAGTTTAACTTGGAGCTGGTGTACTTGGTCACTGCCTTTGTCCCCTCTGACATGGCATTCTCCGGGCAGCAGTAGGCACACAGCGGTCTGGATCTCCTAGGAGCTGATGGTATTGTGCCTGCTGCAATGGGCCAGACAGGAACTCTCACCTACAATGCGCTCGAAGATGTCACTGAAGACTGAGTTCAGGATGCTCATGGCCTTGGAGGAGATGCCGTTGTCGGGGTGAACCTGTTTCATCACTTTGTAAATGTAGATGGAATAACTCTCTTTCCTGGACTTCTTCTGGGCTTTCTCAGCATCCTTCTTGGAAGCTTGTACTTTCTTTTCTTCAGGCATGGTGAATGTAGACTGCAGATGGGGAGCTGGGAATCTGTCTCTAATTAACTGCTTGTTGAGCTCATTAAGAGGCCTCAGAACAATCGTTTGGAATGTTCATTTGGGAGACATGGGGAACGTACAGTGTCAGGGAGATGTCAGGGTGCAGCTGTCTTGCACAAATGCAGAGCCATGAAGGCTAATGGATTCAATGCTCAACACAGTTAGGAAACGGGGAATAATGCACAGCTGCTCAAGTAGTGATGTAGACTTGTCGCTGCTGGAACAGAGAGCCTTGTATTTGTGAACTGAGAGGTTGGACTCTTGAGAGGGACTCAAGGTTCCTGAGGTCACTTGGACAGCAGACATTGGCAGAGGAACAAATGAGCAGCGGTTGAGGGGGTTGAAGTGAGAGAAGGCTACATTGACATTGGACAGAGTGGCGAGGAGGAGCTTCAGAAGATAAAACTTGCTGGTCAGGAGGAGGCTACAGGAGCACAGTGAGGGGCTGTGAGGAGAAGAAGGCATTATGCAAGACATAGCTTGTACTGTCCAGGAGCCAGCTATCTTCATATGACAGTGAGTTAGTGCCACAGCAGAGTGTTTCTAACTTGGCAGGTGGCCAGGATATTTGCACTCTTCTCCACAAGGGTTTGATACCTCATGGTTTCTATGGCAATCTCTTCCCTATAACCGTGAAGGTTTTTATGCTTCTGGCTCTTTCCATGGATGAGCCATGGAATGGATTGGATCTCACAGCTGGAAGCTCTGAGAACTATAGAATCCCTACAGTGCAGAAGGTGGCCACTCTCCGATAGAGTACCTTATCCAGGCCCTGTCCTCCACCCTATCCCCATAACCCTGTGCATTTAACCGTGGGTAATCCACCTAACCGACACATATTTGGACAGCAAGGGTCAATTTTGCATGGCCAATCCACCAACTTGCGCATCTTTGGACTATGAGAGGAAACTGGAGCACCCTGAGGAAACTCGTGCAGACACGGGGAGAATGTAAAAACTCCACACAGACAGTGACCCAAGGCCAGAATTGAACCCAGGCCTCTGGTGCTGTGAAGCAGCAGTGCTAACCACTGCGCCACCGTGCTGCGCATCATCCAGCAGGTCAGGAATTCCTTATTCCAGAGGACAGGAGAATACATTATTTTCAGATAGATTACTCAGTGCAGACACTGAGGGCATTGGGCTTTGTGGCCCATGATGGATTCATTAAAGGCCAAGCCATTGTTTGCACCCACATAACAATGATGTCATCAACACACCGGCTAACCAGATTCCTGAGCAGAAAAGGCTTCTACTCCTTGAATGTCCAACTGGTCTGGGACTGCTGGCGATGCAGTATGTCATCTCAGATAATTGTCAGGATCTCTTCAGGCTGTGAGAATTCCAGGTGCCTGTTCAGGGCAATGTGCAGACTCTGGTGGTGATTGCTGAGAGATGGGGGCTATCACCTAAAGAGGTGGATGCTGATGCCTGTCTGGTATCCAGACATAAAGGCAGAGAGATGGTACAACCTGCATTGAACAAACAATTGGCAGCTTGAAGATGCGCATCCTTTACTTTGACTGGTTGGGTAGTGCCCGGCAAACCAAAATGTCTGACATTGTTGCACAGTGCAGAGCAAATGGCCACATAGAGAAGTACCTGCAACATCTTTGTTCCCTAGAAGAAGATATGAGGGGAAAGAGGAAGAAAACAAAGGGGGCACTTTAGAGGAAGCCATTAGCCAGCCTTTGAAGGAGAGAACATCAGAGCCATCCCAGACCTCTTGGCCATCAGCAGCAGGAGTCATGTTAATTCAACAAGGTTTGACTTGAGCAGCTCTTAGCACTGTCATTCTGAAATACAACTTCTATCAGAGAATTAAGTGATCCAGCGAGCACAAATTTCAGATTAATCCCATTGGTTATATTCTAACAGCAATGATTGCTGATTGCTGATTGCAAGATTGGTGGAATGGCAAATTGTGCGGAGGGTGTGGAGAGTCTACAGAAGGATCTAGATAGGCTGGGCGAATGGGCCAGGAAATGGCAAATGGAATTTAATGTTGGCAAGTGCGAGGTGGTCCACTTTGGTAGGAAGAATGGTAGGAAGGATTATTACTTACGTGGCGAAAAACTGCAGCAGGCGACGGTGCAGAGGGACCTTGGGGTCCTTGTGCATGAGTCGCAAAAACCCAGCTTGCAGGTGCAGCAGGTGGTCAGGAAGGCGAATGGGATGCTGGCCTTCATAGCGAGGGGGATTGAATATAAAAGGAGGGAGGTCTTGCTGCAGCTGTATAGGGCATTGGTGAGGCCGCAGCTGGAGTACTGTGTGCAGTTTTGGGCGCCGTACTTACGCAAGGATATTTTGGCCTTGGAGGGAGTGCAGAGGAGGTTTACTAGGCTGATGCCGGAGTTGAGGGGGTTGAGCTATGAGGAGAGGCTGAATAAACTAGGCTTGTACTCGTTAGAGTTTAGAAGAATGAGAGGAGATCTCATTGAGACGTATAAGATGATGAATGGGATGGATAGGATACAGGTGGAGAGACTCTTCCTGCTCAGAAAGGATAGTAGGACTAGGGGGCACAGCCTCAAGATAAAGGGGGGGCGGTTTAGAACGGAGTTGAGGAGGAACTTCTTCACTCAAAGGGTGATGAATCTCTGGAATTCTCTGCCCGTTGAAGTGGTGGAGGCTACCTCGCTAAATATTTTTAAGACGCGGGTTGATGGGTTTTTGATAAGAGAGGGGATTAAGGGTTATGGGGAGAGGGCGGGAATGTGGAACTGAGCCACGACAGATCAGCCATGATCTTATTGAATGGCGGGGCAGGCTCGAGGGGCTAGATGGCCTACTCCTGCTCCTATTTCTTATGTTCTTATAACATTGGACCAGTTGTAGTGTGACCAATGGTAACAAGCTGTAAGGGTCAGCTGATCAGTAAACCATGTAACCAAAATGATGTGGTGGTCAGTATAAATAAGAATCTGTTGGGAATAGAGCGGGGCGGGGGGGGGTGGGGTAGCTTGGAATGGCCCAGGGTGAGGCCTCAACTGTTGGAGTAATGATGTTTCTTTAATCAACCTTTTTCTTTGATTTATGAGTTGGAATAAGTTTTGTTTAATTTTATTACCTACAACTGAAGAGTTACTTCTGGGGGATCAACAATCACCACCCAAATCCATTGAGAATGAGGTCTCCACCACCAACATTCTCCCACCTCACAGGACATTGAGCCGCAGCAAGCTCAGCACCTCCCCACTCCCCATCCCACCCAATACTCCTGACATCATTAACACAGGAGAAAAGAATGATCAAGATAGAGATCTTTACCCAGATGATCCTCACCCAGCAGGGTGCTCCCCATGTGGAGAGGTGGAGGCAGTCTGCTCCGTTACACCCACACTGTGATGTATGTGTTTGCTGTCACATTGTGGAGGTGCCTGTCTGGCATCTTGCACAGGCTTCTGCGCCTGCATCATTGCAGGAGCAGCCTCTGCCACAGGGCCTGGTGGCATGGACAGATCCAGAGCTGGGGGGGTTGAGGGGGTAAGTGACAACATCAGTATTCCTCTACAACTGCCTAAGCCTCTTTATAGCATCGTGGATGAGACTGCCGGCTGGGATCCACTCTGAATATCTCCGCACTGTTGTGTTTTATGTCTCAGAGATACGCAGAAATAACACATCAGTTTCTATGTCTTCGGGGCTTTATTGGCAGTGCCTTTAAAATAGCTGCTCTCAAGCTTGGACCATTCTGCTTCAGTTTAGTTTCTGTTTCTCTGTAACCATACCTAGGCCTGACTAATAGCACACCATCTACAGTCAGCAAGCACACTTAATCAAACTGCGAATAATTGAACAGTTGGCTCTTTTTCTGTAATAATCATACAATCATAATCCTACAGTGCAGAAAGAGGCCATTCAGCCCATCAAGCCTGCACTGACAATAATCCCACGCACACCCTTTCCCCGTAATCCCAGGTGTTTACCTCACTAATCCCCCTGACACTAAGGGAAAATTTAGCATAGCCAATCCACCTAACCCGCACATCTTTGGACTGAGGGAGGAAACCCATGCTGATACGTGGGAGAATGTGCAAACTCCACATAGACAGTGACCCAAGGCCAGAATTGAACCTGGATCCCTGGCATTGTAAGGCAGCAATGTTAATAACTGTGCCATCATGTCGCCCTAAGTAAATAAAATAAACAACTTTAATTTCAACCATTCTAAACAACAAACTGCACAATATCTGGGTGCAGCAATGTGTATGCCAGTTCTCTTGAGTTCCCCAATAGTCTCACAGCAGATGGCCCAGTCGCATCATGTCAGCCATCCTCACATATTGGGCACAATTGAAATGCTGGCATCACTGAGGAGTACAACTGCTTTACTCAACATCATGCTGGAATAAGTGAGGGAGGCCAGACTAAGGTCATCCTCTCCTCATCCAGCAGGAGAAGAGAGCTCACAACAGTTGTGAGATGTCTCATGTGAGTGGTGAACCAGCACAACTTGACGCCAATGGAAGGGCTGGAGCTGGATATTGCTAGAGTGTCATCCCAGCAGGCGAGGGTGAGATGGAGTCGATACAGAGCAGGGTTGATTCGATCTTCAGGTGTTCAGGCTTGGAGGAGACTCCCACTCAATCCACTCTGTAGCTCTTGCACCGCTGTTACGTTTGGGGTTGACTGTGCTGATGCACCTGCTGAGTGGTCTGAGTTCTCATCACCATCTTCTTGTGCTGTCTACAGGGTCTGCAACAGAGGCTGAGCAGAGACCCACCACACGCATCAACAGCTTCTGCAGTTGGGGTGGGGAGACTGCTCAGAGCCTGCACCATCACATCACCATCCACTAACACTGACACACTCACCCCAGTTGGGTTGAAATCTAGGTTAAAATTGGGAGCACTTGGTGATCAACAGCAAGAGGAGCAGTGTGAAACAACGATTTGGTAGTTATGGATTTTGTTCGAGTGATTTCTGGCCTTTTGCGATGTAAATCATGATCAATAAATAGAAACCATCGATTGGAGGGGGTTACTTGCATTTCTCCAAAAATATCTGCTTTGGAGTTGTTGCAAGATTTTTATGGCCATGGAGTTGGTTGGCCGTGTATTTAAAAAGATAAAGTTTATTTTGATAAAACTTCCTACTGGGTCAATAGAATCACACCTCGTATCGTCACTTTAGTGACAAAATCAAGAAAATGTTGGGGTCTAGTCTAACTTAATTACTAATCCCGTTAATATTAGATACAGGTGAAGCAGGTGTATGCAACCTATTGGACAATGCATCATGATGAAGTTTGAAATCCTTGCAAACCCTTGACCTCACTCCAAGTGCTTGCCTCTGGCAAGAGGGAATGGCATGAGGTTGTCTTTCAGTGTACAGAGAGAGCCTCAGTAATCTCTCTTATCCAGCACTGTACTGCAGATTGTGAGGTGCTGCTTCCATCTCCAGCACCAGCATGGAAGACAATAGATGCATAAAGGTTCAGAACCACAATTACCTTCATAGCCAAAGGCAATGTGGTCCTTGCTCTGCTCTGAGATTAGGGTTGTGATTGCAGCTAGAGGCAGATTTCAAGTAGGGTCACCTTAGTGAAATTTAGGTGTCGCAGATATTGATAATGTTCAGGAATGGGAATTGTTCCCTGAACACCCTTGGACATATCTGGCCTCCGTCTGAGAGCCCTTCTCTCCTCCTCGCCTTCATCAGCCCCCTGCTCCCTTTTCTAGCAGCTTGTCCTGCTCTGCATGGCCTCTGTTCATTCTCCCAGTCATCCACAATTCCAATGGGGAGAAAGCAGGAAAGTGGAACTGTTCCACTTCAGATCAGCCATGATCTTACTGAATGGCGGGGCAGGCTCGAAGGGCTAGATGGCCTACTCCTGCTCCCATTTCTTATGTTCTTAGGTACTTGGAATTTTGCTCCTTATTAATTTTGCCTACTTTTGTTTATGGGGCGGCACAGTGGTTAGCACCGCTGCTTCACAGCACCAGAAACCTGGGTTCAATTCCTGGCTTGGGTCACTGTCTGTGTGGAGTTTGCACGTTCTCCCCGTGTTGCCATGGGTTTCCTCCGGGTGCTCTGGTTTCCTCCCACAGTCTGAAAGATGTGCTGGTTAGGTGCACTGACCTGAGCAGGTGCTGGCGACTAAGGGAATTTCATAGGAACTTCATTGCAGTGTTAAGTAAGCCTCATTTGTGCTTACCACTCATGTCTGCAAGCCACTTGTTTCAGCACCCGATTTTAAATGAACAAGGAGAACTTTCAAAACCGGCTGGTCTACTCTTTGTAGAATTTTCAAACGATAGATAAATGTAAGAAAGTTCCAAAAAGATACAGAACTGTACAACAGCCAGGAGAAATATTCCAGCAACTAACCATTTTTAGCAGTTAACAAATGTGTAAATTTCAAAAGACATTCAGTACTCAGAAAGGTTAATCTGCAAAGTGTGTCCTTTGTGTTATTTAATGCTGCTTTTAGCTGTGTGAGATTAAGAGAAGGCATAAACTGGAGTTTGGGGCTCCACAATGGCAACACTGATGTCAAGTCAGCATTGCTGACTCACGTTATAATGACGTTAGTGAAATTGTTATTTGCCTACTCTGCATGATACCAGCTGTGATTAGGTGCTTGCGGGCACGGAATGCGAATACAGCACCCAGCACACTAACTGTCGAAAGTATGCATGCTATTTTGGTAATTTAAGAGACCCAGTAATATTTCACAAAAACAGGTGATTCGGAGCCCAAAGTCCAAGATGGCGTGGGACCGAGGCTACAACTTGCGAGCTATCCCCAGCATATCCTCTAATTCTATCTTTTACTGTTGTTCTATGCTTTTACAACTGTATTCTAACTCTTACAAACTGTCTAACAAGCTATGACTGTAACACTACATTCTGCAACCTCTCCCTTGTATGTACGCATTGTCTGTATAGTGTGCAAGAAACAATACTTTTCACTGTATACCAATGCGACCATAAGACATAGGAGCAGAATTAGGCCACTTGGCCCATCAAGTCTGCTTCGCCATTCAATGATGGCTAATATTTTTCTCATCCCCGTTCTCCTGCCTTTTCCCCATAACCACTGATCCCCTTATTAATCAAGAACCTATCTATCTCTGTCTTAAAGCCACTCAATGGCCTGGCCTTCACAGCTTTCTGTGGCACAGATTCACCACTCTCTGGCTGAAGAAATTCTTCCTTGTCTCTGTTTTAAAGGAATGTTCTTTTAGTCTGAGGTTGTGCCCTCTGGTTCTAGCTTTTCCTACTAGGGAAATATCCTCTCCACATCCACTCTATCTAGGCCTCGCAGTATCCTGTAAGTTTCAATAAGATCCCCCCCATCATCCTTCTAAACTCCAACAAGTACAGACCCAGAGTCCTCAACTGTTCCTTATTTGATAAGCTCTTCATTCCAGGGATCACTCTTGTGAATCTCCTCTGGACCATTTCGAAGGTCAGCACATCCTTCCTTAAATATGGGGCCCAAAACTGCTCACAGTACTCTAAATGGGGTTCTGATCAGAGCCTTACACAGCCTCAAAAGTACTTCCCTGCTCTTGTATTCTAGCCCTCTCAATGTGAATGCTAACAATGCATTTGCCTTCCTAGCTGTCAACTGAACCTGCTTGTTAACATTAAGAGAACCTTGAACCCAAGTCCCTTTGTGTTTCTGATTTGCTAAGTATTTCCCCATTTAGAAAATATGCTATGCCTCCATTCCTCCTTCCAAAGTGCATAGCCTCTCACTTTTCCACATGTACTCCATCTGCCACTTCTTTGCCCACTCTCCTAGCCTGCCCAAGTACTTCTGCACTCCCCCTGCTTCCTCAATACTACTGTCCCTTTAATAATAAATCAAATCAAATCAATTGCACCTAGCTGAACCTTCCACTATATTCCATTATATCTGAATTGCCCTCCTGAACGTACTTTCTATAACACAAATTAAAAAGACTATTAAGGAATATTCCAGAGCAAAATTTTTGCAACTCACCAGCTTTTAAATATTGGCATTAATCATGAGATTACATATTTTAATAGTTTCCTTATAAGCAAATCATTTTCTCAGTAAGTTTCTAACCCTGGTCCGCATGAATCAGAGCTTACCAAAAGCACATTTGAACTACCAGAGAAGCTGTATGTGTAATTTGAGACATGACATGTGGTAAGTGTAGTATGCTTGGGAGGAAAGCGGTGACTTTAGACCTATGGTTCCCATAGTTTTGTACCACTGGGGCTTACCCTGCCTCATGTCTAGATCTGTTGTAGACTAATTGATAGAGATTGATTGCTATGATTAGTCAGCTCCTTATTACACTCCCACGTGATGCCAGATAGTAGAAGGACCTTGGACTTTATTCATGCAGCAATTTCTTTGTTACTACCAGTGAAGAGGAAATAAGATGCCCTTACCATTTATGAATGCACATTTATGCAAAGCTACTTTCCCCGATTACAGGTTTTATCATTTCTTTGCTTTAATTAAAAAAAGGGTAGCTATCAGATGGCTTAAATGAAAGTTATTAGAAACAGAAATTCTTTCAAATTTATCAGCATTTAAGGAGATGTAATGTTACTGGAGAAATCATTGCTTAAAACACCATCTATTCCCCGCATTCCTACAAGATGGTTTCCTTTTAATCTTGGAAAATGTGAGCAATCAGAATTCAGTTAACGTACCTTTATAGCTTTGATATCTAAGGTGGCAATGCAAATTCAAGGCATTGGGGGGGAGGGGAGAGTTTTCTACCTGTGTTCGCTGTGGGCAAGAATGGCAACAGCAGCAGAAAATCTCTTAAGACCCCGGGAATGAGAATCCCGACAGTGAGATCTCCTTCCATTAATTTTTTTCCCCACCCCTCACTGATTCCAGTGGACAAGATGTGGAGATTGGAACTGCTTGCGATCAGAACTCTCCACTCACCTGACGAAGGAACAGCGTTCCGAAAGCTAGTGGCGTTTATTACCAAATAAACCTGTTGGGCTTTAACCTGGCGTTGTGAGACTTCTTACTGTGGACAGTGCCAGGGGCAAGATTTCTGGGGAGCTCCACTGGGGGAGGGAGGGGGCGGGGAGAGGCTGTTGTCTTTAAGTGTAGGGGGGCTTCTCCTTCATGTTTTCCTCCTTCCCCTTTATGCCTTCCTTTATTGCCCTCCCACTCCATATAACCCTCCCCCCATTTGTTTCCTCTGGAAACCCTCACCCTCCATGTCTTCCACTTACTTCCGCCTCATGTCCTGCATCCACCCCACCCCCTGTGACTTACACCAGACTCCAGCCTCATCTCCTCTGATTTCCCCCCTCCCCTCCCCCCACACCCCCTGCCCCCCCATGTCTTTGCACAGAGTGGCCTATGGTCTGCTTCAGTCATGCAGGCAGCATCGACTGTAAGGTAAGTTCTTTAAAATTCTTCTTTACTGGACACAGGTAATGGAACTGCATAAATATAAGTTTCCACTGGAGGGATGGAAGATTTGACCGGTGCACAATTTTAATTTGTTAGGATTTTAATGAACATGCATGAGATACAAAATGGGTTCCCACCGAGCATCAGTGGGACAGTCAGCTCATCAACTATTCGCCATGAACATTGGGAAAGGAAGAGTGTCACCTCATTTCACAATATCAGGAAACCAGTTGTGGGTATCTTGCACCATCAGCCACCACAAATCCTGTTGAGAGCGGGAGGGGATGATGCCACCATAGTTCATATTTGTAACTGGGACAATGTCCCAGAGCACTGAGGTGGACCTTTTAAACAGCCCAGTTCCACAGCTGACAGTCCCACTGGCTAACTTTGCAAAGGGGGCATGTGCCCGATTCATCTATCCTCTTAGAACAAAAATCCCTCCTTTACAGGCAGTGTCTCCTGGGTCAAGTGCACTGTCTTTGACCCAGCTGACCCAGTGCTTGACCTAGTGCACTTGACCCAACTTTCCTGACTCACACTACCTGCCTTGAGAATGAAAACCCAGGGAGGTGTGAAAATGTCAGGTTATAAATATCGACAGGTTTAAATGTCGACATTTTTCAAGATAGAATGAAATTTGGTCTAAAAGTTAGATATCAGCATTTCTACTTGAATACAAAGTCCGTGTCATTCCCTAGTCATGGAAATGTGCTTTAATGGGGTAAGGAAGCTATTGCAGGTAGGATTACTAGGATCTCCTTCAAGATATCCATGAATATCGCAGACAGGTCAGTCTGCAGGCATTTAAGGGACTGGAGCTGGAGCTGGAAATGGAGGGAGCAGCTAGAGGCAGCCAATCTTAATGGTTCATAACTAGAAGAATGCTGGTGACAGCTTATGTTTGGATTGAAAAAGCTAATTTCATGCAGATGAAATGGAGATGCAAAATTAGCCTAGCTTGAGCTGAAGGGAGAATCTCCAGCAAAACAGGAAAGCACTCACAATGATAGACCATTCTCTGGTTAAAATGTGCCAGGTTGGGAAAGGAAAAGAACAGAAGTAAACTTTCCAAGGCTAAGTAGTACTTTGGACTGCTTCCAGGTGAACTGAACGTCTACTCAAGGAACAGAGCACCATGGAATGGGGTTTTCGGTTGTGATGAAAGTTAAAGGATAAAGTTCTCTTCTGCAGTTTAAAGATTAAGTTACCTAAAAAACAGAAACACTACAGTGCAATAGGAGGCCATTCACCCCATCAAGCCTGCACCAGCAATAATGTTTGGTCAATGTTGCTTCTAGTTTATCTGTTAAGTAAAAGTCTTAAAACCTGAAATGTTGTTGTGCAATTGCTTTTTTTATTGACTGTGGAAAATTTGGATTTATTTTTAAAAAGTTAATTGTTTCTACAGAGATCATAACACAATAACAGAATTGAATATCAGGGTCCATGGATAACTCACCCCAATCCAATGTCATTTTTCACAGCCACCTGAATTTCCAGTCCTTGCTTTAATGACATGCAAGTGAGATTGGTGAAAAATTCAATTTGAAACATGACAGCAATTCTGAGCACTCCTTGCATCCAGTTTGCCAGTTATGCCCAAGATATGCCAGGGCACTTAATCCCCTTTCTTCATAGAATCCCTGTCGTGCAGAAGGAGGCTATTCAGCCCATCAAGTCTGCACCAACAACATTACCACCCAGGTTCTATCCCCAAAACCCCACGTATTTACACTGTTAATCCTCCTGACCCGAAGGTGCAATTTAGCATAGCCAATCAACCTAACCCATGCATCTTTGAACTGTGGGAGGAAACCAGGGCACCCAGAGAAAACCCACGTAGACATGGGGAGAATGTGCAAACTCCACACTGTCATCCGAGTTTGGAATTGAATCTGGCACTGTGAGAATCATAGAATTCCTACTGTGCAGAAGGATGTCATTGGACCCACCAAGTCTGCACTGACCAGGATCAAACCCAGACCCTGTTCCCATAACCTCTCATATTAACCCTGCTAATTCTCCTGACACTGGGGTTAATATAGCATAGCCAATCAACCTAACTCACACATCTTTAGGCTATGGGAGGAAACTGGAGCACCCAAAGGAAACCCGAACAGACATGGGGAGAATGTGCAAACTCCACACAGTGACCCAAGCTGGGAATTGAACCCAGGTCCCTGACACTATGAAGCATCAGTGCTAACCACTGTGCTGCTATGCTGTCCATTTTAAACATTTAAAAAAATATTTTCCATTTTAAGCTAATTCCTAATGCAATTCGTCCATCAAGCTGTAAACATGTACAGATGTTCAAGTGTGGTTTAAGAAACAAAAATACATTGGGTTTCTGTGATGCGTGTTCTTGATCTAGCAAGCCTTGGAACAAATTAATTGTTAACAGCAAGGCGGAATAATATTGTGTCACTGTGAGGTACCAGGATATCAATGAGTAACCAACACCACAAAAATAACTACATCTCTCAGCAGGTCCTCACACAGACACGAGTGTTTGAATCGCTGTTGTCACCTGACAAAACTCCTCCCAGTGCATAATGTGAAGCTGAGCCTGTGCTCGTGGTTCCTGTGCCAGGGTTTTATTAGCTTGCCGTTCATGAAGTGACAAGCATTCCAGACCGGGAGGGAGAACGGAATGCCAGCCGCGTTTATAAGCTCAGAAATCTCTTGCCGCTTAACCGAATCCCACTTTAATATGCGTCTCCGGCTGGATCACTTGTACAGTCACTGGAAATGATTAATTGATAATGAAGTGGTTGATGTTGAGGCTGTTATTGGGAACAGACCGTGCCGTACGCTGCTGCTCGCAGTGAAAGTGAATGGCATTCAAGCTGAGGAATGCATTACACCTGAATCCTATCGGCATTTGGGCGACGCTGAAGGACCAATCGCCTGACACCTAATTGCTCACTTCAAGGTAAAAGCACACACAAAACTATTTTATATCTTCTAACTTCGAATGCAGAGCATTGAAATGGAGTTGAGAATACAGTTCAATAGGACAGAATAAACTAATGTTTTAATGTAATGTCTAGATATACTCTGCCTACACCCCTTTGGTGTTGTAGCATTGTACCAGAATATCACATCGGGGGTAATTTCTTTAAGATTCAAATTCTATGTATGCACTGCATAAATAGGTTAAATGTAAACTGAAATGTGAAGTTTTTTGTATTGTATCAGGATATCATCCTTATTCTCTTTTAAGATTTCAAGTTTTAATAGTGTGTCTCTATATACACGCACCGTATAAAATGGATTAAATTTAAACTGAGATGTGAACAGTACTTGGTATGAAAAAGGTGGAATTTAACATTGAACAATCCGTGATCTGAGGGGATCAGAGATTTCAACGTGGGTTTTTTTTTTGTGTTTCCAAGTTTTTTTGATGAAGTCATACAGTATTCTTAAAACCAGACTATATTTCGGCACTAGTGTATTAATAAAACACACACACCGGTGGAGGAAAAATCATCTCAGACGCTGACATCAAACTGGTGGGATGGGATCGGTCGCCTGCTTTTTGCACAGCGTCTGATATTTTATTTTGTTTTCAGTCAATGAACTGAGTATTAGTTGCTGCGTATAACAGACCACCTGTTCTGTATTACCCTCCAACATTACTAGCTGGTTCATAGTTTCGATAAGCTTTCTCATCTTTGACCCAGTTATTTTTATGAACAAGATACTGAGAGCATAAATGCTACCTGGAGGAAATGGTTCATCAATAGCTTACAAACGTGTACCTTGCACGTCACTCTTTTTTTTAAGGAAGTTTACACATCAGAATACCATTCTGCTATTGGCAGGAGAATTAATTGCTTACACTGAAGGGGGTCTATTTGTTTCCCCTCCCGCAGAGAAATAGAAAGTTTGTTTTATTGTTTAGTTGTCTGAAATGTATAGGACACCAAGACTTAATCATGCACTATCTGCTACTTTATGATCAGAGTTCTGCTTTTGGGTTCATGTAAAATGGATCATCAGGCCCTCTGCTTGGAAATGTACCTTCTCTTGACTGAGTGAAGTAGAAAGAGTCAAAATTTGACATGTGCAATGGAGAATGACTCGAGTGAGAAAAAAGGCCATTATTTTCATACTCTGCTGCTCTGCCTGAACTGCTCCGACTCCCTCTCTGTGATGAATGATGTAAAATTAAAGTTAAATGTCTTGATTAAATCTAATAAGCCATTTTAAGCAGGTGCGGAAAACAGAGACTGTGACCTGATTAAATGCCCTGTGAGATAATTTATTCAGTCAATCACCTCATGGAAGTTACAGTGAACATTTTTGGATCCCAGCCGTCATTTCATTCATGCTGTGCTGATATCTGGTAAGATGTGAGAGTAGCCCTGGAAAAGCTTTTTTTGGTTATATTCTTTAAGGAATGTGATATTTCATTAATGAGGCTGATGTACTGAAGCAAATAGGCAACAGCTCCTGGAGCAGGAAGAGGAAACAAGTTTCAATTTTACTCCTGTGGGAGCTGTCAGCAATAGTTCCTGCTAGCAATTATTTCAGTACAGAAACCTGGGTTTAGTGCTGAACTGTTTAGTAATTGATGTAACCTTTGATCCAATTTACCAAGAGTTGATTTTTATTTTAGATTGGTCATTCTATTGAGTTGGCAATTATGTTTGACAAATGAATTCAGAATTCTCCAAGTTGGCTTGCTGTCCATAATACATATTTTATTACATATCTGTTAAATTACAGGTTACTGGGCTGGAGGCCCAGTATTTACATTTGCAAAGATATTTAAAGCCCTGTTGGAGTGGTGGACATTGTCACAAGGGATGGAAAAATTGGAGAACAGTCAAAATTGACTTGCACTAAATTGACTTATACTCAAATTTTCCCCTCTCACCTGCTTTGGGCATTTGTCAATGAAGGTGATTTTAAGGCTCTATTTCAGGGAGATGGTGCTATAATGCTACTGAAATACTAATCTAAGTGCTCAGATTGGCTAATGCTCTGGGTGCAGAAACAAAAAATGTCAGCAGGTCCGACAGCATCTGTGAAGAGAGAATAGAGACAATGTTTCTGACCCTTCATCAGAGCTGAAGACGAGGAAATTCACATCAGGTATGAATCTCTGAAATGGCCGAGCAAGACAATTAGGGATGGGCAATAAATATTGGCCATCCCATGGAAGAATACATTTAAAAAAAATAATGTGTCAGTAAGGCACTTGAGTTTTATTCATCCCAGGGTTATGGTCTTTAAAACCTTCTTGAAGTCATGTCACATGTCAAGGTTATAGATAGCATCCAATTAAAAAGAGAAGTCAAGTTAGATGAAGCGGTTATGTCATACTTAAGAATTAGGTCAAACTGTGCAATTTAATGAGTGAAAATTACTTGCACATTGGAAGAAAACATTAATATGCCTACTACCTGAATGAGTTAGTACTAACTCAATGAGTTTTTAGTAAGCGCTCTGTCTCTCAGCACCAAGGGCTCTGGTTCAATTCCAGCCTTGGGTCACTGTCTGGGTAGTGTTTGCACATTCTCCCTGTGTCTGCGTGGGTTTCCTCCCACAGTGCAAAGATGTGCAGGTTAGGTGGATTGACCAAGCTAGGTTGCCCCTTAGTGTCCAAAAAACGTGTTGGTGGATCAACCATAGTAAATGCACGGGTTTAAGAAGATCAGGAGGAAAGGTGAGGATGGGATTTCTTTCAGAGAATTGATGCAGATTCAATGGGCCAGATGGCTTCTTTCTACTTTTCATACTTGCATCTTACGAAGGTTGGAAGCATTCTTGGGATGTTAGTTAATTTAGTTTTTACAGTGTCAAGCTATGTTGGAGGAGTACTTAATAAAACGGATTGAATAATGAGCTATATATTGCTAAAACAGGAAAGGATATATTATAGCCTGTGACATTAAAGCTGTGCAATGTGTTACTCAGTGCAGTGCCTTTTATTGGTCACCTAATTGCAAGATAGAAGTGTTAATAAAATGATTTTGGTGAACCGCATCAACTGGCATTTTTGCCTTGAAACATGGAGATTGAGAAAAATTCCACTGAGGTATGCAATACATGCCAAACAGTACAGGAAAGTTCATCCAGGATACTACGTGAAGGTAGGGTACAATTATAGAGCACAGGTTCAGAGTTTGAGATTGATTGATTTGTTTAAAAGAATTTCTTCCTCGACTGAATAATCAACAACTGAAATGATTTCCAGAGAGTATATTGGAGTTGTTGAAATGTGTTCTGTGGTTTTAATGCTGTAAATGAGAGCCAGCAAAGATGAAATAGTCTCTCATCTGTATTAATCTTATAGCATTCATAAAATTGACTGAACTTAAAACATCGCCTCCTCCACAAACACTTCTAGTGACAACTGTCCCAACTCAATTTATGGTTTAGAATTAAATGACCCAACTGACACACGAGAGCTGACTTTTCAATTTGTACTAGTGGATTTTGGTAATGTTTCTGAAGACTACATAACTCAACTCTGTCCAATGCAGCTGATAACTGACGCTTAGTATACTGTCATAAAGAGATACAGGCTGCTGAAATTATATTTAATGCTGTCAGTGCAACATTACATGATATAGTTTGTTCTCTTGGCATTACCAATGAAAGAGAAATAAAAGATTATTTGTGTGGAACGGATTTGAACTTTTTCTGCCTGGCAGGAAGGGGGGTTTTAGCTGACTTAGAATGGAGGTGGTGGACTTGCTGATTCTTCACCACAAACATTTTTCCAGGGCTATCTGCTGGGGTGAACGAGACACTAATCTGAATCCAGTAGAAGGCTCATTGATGTCTGGGGTCCTGCAATAAAGAATAAATTACAGCACTGGAAAAGGCCCTTCAGCCCTCCAAGCCAATGCTAATTATGATGTCCCAATTAAATGAGAAAGAACCTTCTGCCCTTATTTGGTCTATATCCCTCTCTTCTCTCCATATTCATGAATCCATCCAGATGCCTCTTAAATGTTAATTTACCTGCTTCCACCACCTCTGGCAGTGCGTTCCAGGCACCTACCACTGTGTGAAAATCTTTCCCCCTCTCTCCATGAACCTGTGTTCCCTTGCAATGTACATAGGATCCTGTGCCATTTTACTTGTCAACCGGATAGAGTGACTGCCAAGAGTGCTTCACTCAATAAAGTGCAGAGGAGATCTAGAAATTACTTGAGTGAGGAGTAGCTGCCCTCAGCTTCCCCATTTCGCCCCCACCAATGCACACTATCAAAACCTCCACCTTGTTATCCAAACCCAGCCTAATTCTACTTTGTAGCTCTTTGTTCATGTTCTTTTAGATTATGGCACTTCAAGTGCATATCCAAGTACTTTAAACTATTTATATAATTGTCCCTGCCTTTGCACTCTCTAATTCTAGATGTTTCCCCCTCCCTGTTTTTGATTTATCTTAGTGTCCTTCCTGCTTTGATCCTTTTGGGGGTGGAATTTCCCCCCAAAAAACATGACTTGTGGACCAGATTCTCTGATCTCACCTGTAGCTGGGATTCTCCTCTTCCGTTGCAGTAAACAGAGATTTAGCAGAGAGCTGAGACAGCCTAATGGATGAGAAAACTAAAGTGATCCGAAGCATATTGCAATTTTCTCACTAGTCTTTTTTGAGAGAGGGGTGAGTTTTTTATACCAATTCTGAGGAGTAGGGCCTAAACATGCCAGCAAGCCTGGCTTCACAGATATTGGGCTTCTTTAATCTCAAAGCAAAATTGCAGATTCCCCCTGCAGACGTCAGGATACTCCCTCTTCACTAAGGCATGTTTCCTCAATCGCCACACCCACAACATAGATCATTGGCACTGGGACCTTCCCTATGGGTATCCCTTCATGATCCTCCTTCATGCTCCTCTTTTATGTTTCACCCTCCATCATGACATTTTTTTTCTCCTCCTCCTCCCACTCCGTTGGCACTGTACTAGCATCCTGGTAGTGCCCAGCCATGTCCCCAACTACTATAGGCTTGCATGGCCATCATGCCTGGTGTCTGTTTGTTGAAACCAGTTGTGATTCTCATCAGGCTCCTGCTGTGACCAAGGGGGTCAAAGATTTGTGGGAGCAGGAAGAATCCTGTGTCTGACAGATCTCGGCATATTTAAATGATCATCTGGGTGAAGGGGCTGGGAGAATTTGTGCTAGGTCCTTCTCCCACATTTCCCCCATCCTGCGTGTCCCCCAAGTAATCTGTGCTGGGCGCAACAGGGCCAGAAAGTCACCATGTCTGTCTCTCAAATACACTCTTGTTGGTTTTACTTTTTCATTTGCTTCTTTTTGACACATCTGATAATTTCCCATCTCTCTTTGCTGCCACTTCAACCAATGATTGCTTTGGTTTTGTGTCTGATTCTTTTTGTCTGCTCATTATCTCTTGACCTCTTTCTTTCCCATTACGTTCGACTCACTGCCTCTGTATTCTGCTTGCTTCTATCTAACTCCTTGCCCTTCCCTGATTAAGGGCTGACTTTCAGTTCTGAGGTCCGGTCCTTGCCTGAGGGCATCCTGTTGATGTCCAAATGAAATTTTAAGATGGACATGTAAATGGGTGAGCTGTAGGCAGGAGGCTTCTTCAGTGTTGAAATCTGAGTTGTACACTGGGTCGTAGAACTCTGACTGCACTTGACAGAGGCTTTTGTGGTACATATTTTGCCAATTCGTACCAGCAATTGAGCAGCTTAATTTTTTTTTATATACAGGCACTGTTGCTGCTCAGAGAACAAGCAAAGCCATTACTCTACCATTGCATACATCTCCCACCGATTTTGATCCTTATTTGAGCATTGGGATAACTTGCCTGACTCAAGCAAATGTTGAAGATCTTGCTGTCTGGCACCCATTCATGCCCAGTATGTCAGGAGGAGTATAGAAGGAAATGGCAGAGCTCCATCCTGAGCATGTTATATTCTGGACCTGGTAAGAAGTCTCAACACCAGGTTAAAGTCCAACAAGTTTATCTGGAAGCTATTCGGGACCTGGAAGAAAACAGTAGCGTCTGGGCCCACGTGGAAACAGGGATGCCTGCAGCCATAGAGCATCCTTAATAAATGTAGAAATATTGGTAAAGAAGTGACATTTTGGGAGAAGAGCTGGAAATTCTACTGCAGCTGCATTGCTATTACTAAATGACATTTGCATGTTGTCTGCTGGAGAAAGTTTTAGGAGTTGCTTGGGGATATTTTGAGTGGCTATAATAAACCAAAATGGGAGATGGTGAATGCCTGTTTTCTACATCTCCTGATTGGTTACTTTCATTAAAGTGAATGGGCTTTCTATAGAATCATAGAAACCCTACAGTACAGGAAGAGGCCATCTGGCCTATCGAGTCTGCGCTGACCACAATCCCATCCAGGCCTGACCCCCATATCCCTACATATTTATCTGCTAAAGCCTCTAACCTATGCATCTCAGGGCCCTAAGCACAACCAATCAACCTAACTCCCACATCTTTGGACTGTGGGAGGAAACTGGAGCACCCAGAGGAAACCCACACAGACACGAGGAGAATGTGCAAACTCCACACACAGTGACCCAAGCCGGGAATCAAACCCAGGTCCCTCGAGCTGTGAAGCAGCAGTGCTAACCACTGTGCTGCCCTCAGATATATTACATCAAGTATGCTGTGGCAGAGTAATTAGCACTGCTGCCTCTCAGCACCAGAGAGTCAGGTTTGATTCCAGTCTTGGTTCACTGCCTAATATGGAGTTTGCACACTTTCCCCGTGTCTCTGTGGGTTTCCTCACAGAAGATGTGCAGGTTAGGTGGGTCGGCTATGCTAAATTGTCCCGAGTCCTTGGATGGATTAAACATGCTAAATGTATGGGGATAGGGTGGGGTAAGGTGCTCTGTCAGAATCAGTGCAGACTCAAACCAGTTGCTGAGTAGTTATTTTCCATTTTTGTTATATTGCATAAAATTTGAAATGATCCCCATTGTGAGAAGATATTTATGATTGTTTCAGTGTGCGATGCAGTGAAATGACCTCAGGAAACACAGACAGCAGCTAATATAATATCAGGGATGATCAGTCCGTCCCTTACAAATGGGATTTGTTTTTTCACACAGCATTGAAATGTTTACTTTATCGCGATTAGCTTAAATGCCACACTCTCCCAAAACACCGGTGTGTGCCAGATGGAAAACTTTCATTTGCACGGAAAAAAGATGCAAGTTTCTGAACCAAAATTCAGTGCCCGGTGAATTTGCTTTGCAGGTACAGAATGCACGAGGTCATGCAACGTAGCAGCAAGAGATATCTCATCGTCATTAAAAAGGGAGCAGACAAAAGGTTTTGAATCACCGTTGTATGTCATTGTGACACATTGAAAGTGTGCAGGCATCCAACTGAAGGCCTCAGTAATTTTTGCAGGATTTGGGTCAGTGTGTCGGGCACCCAAAGGCAAAGGGGCATTCAATCGATTTTTAGTCTTACGCTCACGTTGAAAAGAAGTTTGAATTTCTCTCTGAATTCCGCACCTGTTCTATTCATTATCAATTCTCTGCAACACAATCTGAGCATAAACATTCATTAGCTTGCTTTTAACGTGTGTGTTGTTCAAGGAAGACTGCTATAAATGTACAAGTTGGTGTGGTCAGGGGCAACAATCTGAATGTCGATGCAGCAGATTTTAGACAACTTGAAATGCCAGTGAAGGTCTGGTTTGTGCAAAATGGTGTTTAATCTTCCTTTTAAATAGAGCCAAATCCACTTTGGATTATGATAGTGATGGTTGAATATGACACAATATGGAGAAAAGCTGGAAAATGGGCTGAGGTTTCCCATTTGGTTTTCAACCAGAGTCTGAGATGGGGGGAAAAAAAGTGTAGCTCTTCACCTGCAGAGCCAAGCTTTTAGTCCAGATCTTCAGGCACTCTGAAGAAAAATAATAAGGGCTCAGAGCCTGATGGGGGTGCTGGATAATTATATTGAAATGTATTCAAAAATCTCAACTTCACCAGTGAGGGGCTTGGAAAAATCAGGAAATGCGACTTTGGGAGCGGGAATTGCATTCCCTAATTCTCGCCATATCTTTCTCTCATGTTCTCCTTCTCTTTGGCAAACGCGGGCTGTAAAATCATCCCGAATAATAGCTCCCGTTGAAGCACGGACAACAGCTGTAATTATAACTTGCAGCGATGGAGGAAAGTGGGAGACGTCAGATTACATGTCAGTTATACATATTGTCCAATTTTTCTTAAATTTTATAATTTGGAGTTGCTTAGCTGGCTAGTTTTGTGAAAGAGTGATGTCAACAACACAAGTTCAAATCCCGTATTGACTGTGGCAATTCATGAAGGCTGCACCTTCTCAATCTTGCCCCTTGCCTGAGGTGATCCTCAGGTTAAGTCACCCACCAGTCAGCTCTCCACCTCCAAAGGGGGTCATCTGGAACTGACTTTAGCTTGATGACAGGAATTATAAAGCTAAAGTTTGGTGGGTCCACCCTTAATACAAGCTAGTGCCACTGTAAATACCCACATTCTTTCTCTGGAGAGTCTACAGAAGGATCTAGATAGGCTGGGCGAATGGGCCAGGAAATGGCAAATGGAATTTAATGTTGGCAAGTGCAAGGTGGTCCACTTTGGTAGGAATAATGGTAGGAAGGATTATTACTTACGTGGCGAAAAACTGCAGCAGGCGACGGTGCAGAGGGACCTTGGGGTCCTTGTGCATGAGTCGCAAAAACCCAGCTTGCAGGTGCAGCAGGTGGTTAGGAAGGCGAATGGGATGCTGGCCTTCATAGCGAGGGGGATTGAATATAAAAGTAGGGAGGTCTTGCTGCAGCTGTATAGGGCATTGGTGAGGCCGCAGCTGGAGTACTGTGTGCAGTTTTGGGCGCCGTACTTATGCAAGGATATTTTGGCCTTGGAGGGAGTGCAGAGGAGGTTTACTAGGCTGATGCTGGAGTTGAGGGGGTTGAGCTATGAGGAGAGGCTGAATAAACTAGGCTTGTACTCGTTAGAGTTTAGAAGAATGAGGGGAGATCTCATTGAGACGTATAAGATGATGAATGGGATGGATAGGATAGAGGTGGAGAGATTCTTCCCGCTCAGAAAGGATAGTAGGACTAGGGGGCACAGCCTCAAGATAAAGGGGGGGGGCGGTTTAGAACGGAGTTGAGAAGGAACTTCTTCACTCAAAGGGTGGTGAATCTCTGGAATTCTCTGCCTGTTGAAGTGGTGGAGGCTACCTCGCTAAATATTTTTAAGACGCAGGTTGATGGGTTTTTGATAAGAGAGGGGATTAAGGGTTATGGGGAGAGGGCGGGAATGTGGAACTGAGCCACGACAGATCAGCCATGATCTTATTGAATGGCGGGGCAGGCTCGAAGGGCTAGATAGCCTACTCCTGCTTCTATTTCTTATGTTCTTATGTTCAACAATAATAATGACATTAAGTGCAATTCTTTTTACAAACCATGTGAGATATGGGCATAGTTGAATCCTCATTAGGCAATTTGGCACATTTACTACAGAACCACATTATCCTGACTTAACTCGCATACACAAATGGGGACAAAAACTAGCAAATCCTTCCCAAATGACCCTTGAAATGTAATGAGACAATCCTTTAAGATCCTAAAATCCTTAGGGATCATCTTTGATATCTCCACCTCCAGTTGCACCCTTAGCATCACCATCAAATATTCCTATTGCCAACTAATGGACTGTTCACAGATTGTGTATGACTGTTGTACCAATAAGCATCAAAGTGTCCATGTTCTCCTTAAGACAAAATTAAACATCAACATCGTTAGAATATATCAATGTATTCTTAGAAGCATTAAAAGCACAAAACAAATGAAAATAGCTTATATACTAACTGGAATAAAACTTACATAATATAAATTTGCAAGCTACTTCAAGCTTGTATTTAATGGTCATTTGTCATCTGAAACACAGTTAAGAATGTGACCATTAAGATTATTAGTTTTAAATTCTATCTATTTTTCCAATCCAAACCTGTGCTTTCTTTAAAAATAAAGCAGTGAGCACAGAGATTGTCACAGGACCACATTGGGTGAACTTATTGTGATTGTACATCGTTTAAAAACAGGGTGATTCAGCAATTTTGTTATTTCAGCTATCTGTGCTAATGAACTCCTTCCTGTTATCTGAGTCACTAACATTAACTAGCCAGTTCCCTTGATGATCTATTAAAAATAGATCAAGAGCAATTAACTGAAAAAATGCAATGACGCTAAGTCAATAACCATTCTTTTGAAGCTTTTTGTTAACTGGTAATAGTAGTCCTTGCTCTTTGAAGAGTATTTGAGGGGGGGAAAAAAATTGAGTATGAATCATTCGTCACGCTTTGACAATCGTTTAATGATAGTTCATACTGAGCCATTATTTTTAGACCTTTTTTGTTTTTTGATTTGATCCACAGTTTCTCGCTCCTCCTAGCCAAGCACTGACTTGCCAGACCAAAGAGATTTTCTTTCTCCTAAGCACCTGTTAACTCCATCTGCATTAATCTTGCCTCAGAGTGGCACCTCTTTCAATGATGTCTTCCTCCTTTTTTTGTTCTGGTTTGCTGCCCCTTGCAATAACACCACTCAGATCAGCTACTCTGACTGCAACACGCCATGGTGGCACACTTTAGAATGGGCCCTTCGGCCTGCCAAGCTAGCACTGACACATGATGCCTTTCTAAACTAAAGGTCTCATCTCCACACAGCCCTTATCCCTTTATTCCCTGTCTAATTCGTGTATGTCAAGGTGCCTCTTAAGCATTGCTACTATAACTGCTTCTACTACCACCTACGGTAGTGCATTCCAGGCACTTACTTTAGGATTACAATACGCCATATAACCGTTCAGCTATCTTTTAATTGGGATTTGCCTACAGTGAGGTCAGATACCTGCATGTTTATGTGCAGACATCGCTATGTAAGGTTTTACTGTGCAAAACTAAAGCCTCTATATAATCACATTTCTCTCAATTCTGAATTCAATGTACATGAGAAAATTATTTTAGTGCTTTGTAATATTGACACACTAAATTGCTTTCGCAGCTCTAATTATAATCAAACCGTCTACATGTAACTGATTCCTCTTCACCTTTTTTATGAAGAGTATGAAGCATTGTATTTTACCTGCTCCTGAAGTTTGTCCAATGATATGGCACCAATCTCTGCCATGGGTTTCCTGGATTAAGTCAAGTGTGCCATCCACACAGACTCAAAATGGTTTGAGCAGAGCCCATTGTCTACCTCTGAAGTTGTAATTCCTTGCCTTTTCCCCATAGCCCTGCAAATTGTTTCTGTTCAGATAATGAACAGATTCCCTTTGGGAGGTTGAATAAATTGGGCTTATTTTCTGTGGAATTTAGAAGAATGAAAGGTGATCTTGTTAAACCATAATCCAAAACAAGGGGTGGATGATTTAGGACTAAATTAGGAGGAATTACTTCACTCAAAGGGTTATGAACCTTTGGAATTCTCTACCACAGAGTTGTGGATGCTTCATCGTTAAAGACATTTAAGGCCGGGATCGACAGGTTTTTGGTCTCTGAGAATTAAGGGAAATGGGGAGTAGGTGGGGAAGTGAAGTTGAAACTCAACATCTATCATGATCATATTGAATGATGGAGCACGCTTGATGGGCCACATGACCTATTCCTGCTCCTATTTCTTGTGTTCATTCTCAGGAAATGGACTTTTCTTCATTACTTCTTTTGCCAATTATCGTAAACCTGTGCTCTCTGGTTCTTGATCCTTACATTAGTGGGAATGGTTTTTCCCCATCTACCCTGCCCAGAGCCTTTTGTAATTTTAATTACCTCTATCAAATTTCTCTTCAACTTTCTTTGAAAAATAATCGCAACTTCTCCATTTTATATATTAAATGAACTTTCTCAGCCCTGGAACCATTCTTGTGAATCCTTTCTACACCTTCTCTGCCTTTGTACCCTTTCTAAAGTGTGGTGTCAAGAACTGGATGCAATACTTCAGTTGAGGTCAAACCAGTGCTTTATATAGGTTTAACATTTCCTTGCTTTTGTATTCTGTGTCCCTAGTGATAAAGCCCAAGATGCTGGATGTTTTATGAATAGCTCTCAAGCTTTCCTGCCATCATCAATGATTTATGTACATATACACCCAGGTCCCCTGTTCATGTATCCTCTTTAGAATGGTACCATTTGTTTTATATTCTTCCCACCAGTGAGTCACCTGACACTTCCCTGCATTGAATTACATCTCCCACTTGTCCACCCATTCCACCAACCTGCCTTAAGTTCCACACATTCCTTCTCATGGTTCACTATAGTTCCAAGTTTTACATCATATGCAAGTTTTGTACAGTGCTCTGTACACCAAGGAACTCCCATTGTAAACCTTCCTTCAGTCTAGAAAAGAACTGATCACCACCATTACTTGTTTTCTATCGCTCAATTTTGTATCCATGTTGTGACTGCTACTTTATTGCACTCAATTCTTTGTGGCATTTTATCAAAAGTCTTTGAGGTCCGTGTACACCGCGTTAGCCCCATCAACTCTCTACACCTCATCAAAATACTTAAGAAAATTAATAAACTTGCCCTTCAATTCATTCAGACTTTCCTAAATTAATCTACATTTGTTATTATGACTAATTGCTTCTAAAGCTTTCCCCATCTCAAAGTTAAACTGGCCTGAAACTGCAATTTCTTATTCCACTCTCTTTGAACACGGATGTAATATTTGCAATTCTCCAGTTCTCTGGCTCCATCTCTTGAATCTAAGAAAGAATGGAAAATTATGGCCAGTGTCTCTGCAACTTCTAAACTCACTTCCTTCAGTATTCTTGGTTGCATATCATCTGATCCTGGTTTTTTATCAACCTTAACAGCAGACAGTCCATTCAAATACCTCCTCCTTATCTACTTCAAATCATTCAATTGTCTGAGCTATTTTCTTTTTCATCAGAATAAGGAATCTTGTTTTTCAAGGATATTGGAACTCTGATAAAGAAGAAGAGAGGGATCTATGACATGTATAGGCAACAGGGAGCAAATAAGATGCTTGAGGAGTATAAAAAGTGCAAGAAACTACTTAAGAAATCAGGAGGGCTAAAAGAAGACGTGAGGTTGCTTTGGCAGTCAAGGTGAAGGATAATCCTAAGAGCTTCTACAGATATATTAAGAGCAAAAGGATAGTAAGGGATAAAATTGGTCCTCTTGAAGATCAGAGTGGTTAGCTATGTATGGAACCAAAAGAAATGGGGGAGATATTAAGTGTTTTTTTTTTGCATCCGTATTTACTAAGTAAACTGGCATGGAGTCTACAGAAATAAGGCAAACAAGTAGGGAGGTCTTGGAACCTATACAGATTAAAGGGGAGGAGGTGCTTGCTGTCTTGAGGCAAATCAGGGTAGATAAATCCCCAGAACCAGACAATGTATTCCCTTGGATCTTGAAGGAGACGAGTGTTGAAATTGCAGGGGCCCTGGCCTATTACCAGGTGAGGTGCCGGATGATTGAAGGATAGCTCATGTTTTTCCGTTGTTTAAAAAAGGCTGAAAAAGTAATTGGGAAATTATAGGCTGGTAAGCTTCACATCAGTAATAGGTAAATTATTGCAAGGAGTACTAAGAGATAGGATCTACAAATGTTTGGGTGGACAGGGACTTATTAGGGAGAGTCAACATGGCTTTGTGTGTGGTAGGTCATGTTTAACCAATTTTTCAAGGAGGTTACCAGGAAAGTGAGTGAAGGGAAGTCAGTTGTCTATATGGACTTCAGTAAGGCTTTTGACAAGGTCTTGCATGGGAGGTTAGTTAGGAAGGTTCAGTTGCTAGGTATACATGGAGAGGTAGCGAATTGGATTAGACATTGGCTTCTTCCATTGAGCCAGAGAGTGGTAATGGAGAATTGCTTCTGAGCGGAGGCCTGTGACTAGTGGTGTGCCGCAGGGATCAGTGCTGGGTCCATTGTTGTTTGCCATCTATATCAGTGATCTGGATGATAATGTGGTAAATTGGATCAGCAAATTTGCTGATGATACAAAGATTGGAGATGTAATGGACAGTGAGGAAGCTTTTCAAAGCTTGCAGAGGGATTTGGACAAGCTAGAAAAATGGCAGATGGAGTTTAATGCGGACAAATGTGAAGTATTGAACTTTGGAAGGACAAACCAAGTTAAATGGTAAGACACTGAAGAGTGCAGTAGAACAGAGGGATCTGGGAATACAGATACATAATTCCCTAAAAGTGGCATCACAGGTAGATAGGGTCATAGAGTGCTTTTGGTACATTGGCCTTTATAAATCAAAGTATTGAGTATAAGAGTTGGAATGTTATGGTGAGGTTGTATAAGACACTAGTGAAGCTGAATTTACAGTATTGTGTGCAGTTTTGGACACCTAATTACAGGAATGATATTAGTAAGTTTGAAAAAGTGCAGAGAAGGTTTACAAGGATGTTGCTGGGACTTGAGAAACTGAGTTACAAAGAAAGGTTGAATAGTTTAGAACTTTATTCCCTGGAGCATAGAAGAATGAGGGGAGAGTTGATAGAAGTGTATAAATTATTTTGGGTATGGATAGAGTGAATGCAAGCAGGCTTTTTCCACTGAAGCTAGGGGAGGAAAAAAAACTAGAGGACGTGGGTTAAGGGTGAAGGGGGAAAAGTTTTTTTTAAAGGGAATATTATGGGGGGCTTCTTCACACAGAGTGGTGGGAGTGTGGAATGAGCTGCCAGATGAAGTGGTAAATGCAGGCCCACATTTAAGAAAAACTTGGACAGGTACATGGATGAGAAGGGTGTGGAGAGATATGGTCTGGGTGCAGGTCAGTGGGACTAGGCAGAACAATGAATTGAACCTGGGTCCCTGCTCTGAGGCAGCAGTACTGACCGGTGTGCCACCATGTCATCCATAATCAGCTCCACTCCTCCTTCTACTCCTTTACTATTTATAGCCACTTACAGGGTTTTGGATTCATTTTGGTGTTTATTGCCAGTCTCTCTCTCTCTCTCTCTCTCTCTCTCTCTCTCTCTCTCTCTCTGCAACCCTCTTCTTTGCTTCTTCAGTTCCCCTCTGAACTTTCTATATTCAGCCTTGTTCTCAATTGTATTATACAGCTGACATCTGTGATAAGCACACTTTTTCTGCTTCATTGTAATCTGTTTTTCACCTTCCAGGGAGCTCTGGATTTGTTTGCCCTATCTTTCTCCTTTCATGGAGGGAACTTTGCTAAGTTAATTATTCCTGTTCTGGATTGCTTTTTGTCCTTTTCCATAGCCAACTTAAACCTTCTATAATGATCACTATCCCCTAAATGTTCCCCCACTGACTTTCGATCAGATCACTCCCACCTCATTCTGGAAAACCTGCTCCAACAATAATTCCATTCTTATTGAATTAGAAACACTGATGTAGAAAGTTCTCCTGAACACACTCTTGGAACTCTTGCTCCCCTGTGCCTTTTGCGTCATTGCTATCCCAGTCTATATTTGGATAATTGAAGTCCCCCATTATAACTATAATTCTTGTACTTCTTCTCTGTAATTTTCCTTGCAGATTTACCTTATCTCTTTCCCACTAATTGGTGGCCTATAGACTGAGTAATGAAATGTCGCCTTTTTTTTTGTTCATTATCTTGAGCTGAATGGGTTCTATTCTTGACCCCTCTGGAACATCCTCTCTAAGTACTGCAGTGGGTCTCTTAATGCTACCATCTTTTTTCCTTCCCTATCATGGGCAGGATTCTCTGGCCCCAGGCTTGCATGCGCGCACACACACACTGCCTGCTTTACAATAGTCTTAAAATATATTTTTAAATAACATCCATTTTTACAGCTACAGGAAACATTGAAGACTCATCCCACATCTCATGTCCCTTGTTCCCATGTCACTTAGACATTAATTGAAATGCTTTACTTAACCTTATTTTTTTTAAAATGGCATTGTGCATGGCTGGCCTGCACTGTTGAAAGACAGTAGTACTTTTTCAGATTCAGAGGCTGATGTTGAACTTCCCTTCCAGTGAAACAATTTACTGTAGAGTTAATGCTGAAAGTGCTATAATTGTACTTCAAAGTGTGTAGAGATTTATTAATGGTATATTCACGTAACACTGTGTGCTTCAGAAGAAGGATCAGAGTTTGAAATTGGGCACAAAATGGAAATGCTTAGGAAAGCAACATCACTTTGCAAGCTTCTTATTCCAATTCTCATTTTTCCTGGTCATCTTTGTATTGACATAGTAAACTGACATAAGAGTTTTGATTCTCTTCCAGTTCAGTTGGTCTCTGTAAGCTCAAGCAGGGTTGAGCATGCAAAAAAAAAGTTCAATTTATTCATTTCGACAACAGAGAAATTCCCAGCAATTGAAACTAGGAACAGGAAAAGGCCATTTGGCCCCTCAAGCTTCCTCTGCCCTTCAATGTGATCATGGCTGATTCTCTATCTCAGACCATACTTCCACACATGCTCTCCACTATAACTGTGACTACCCTTTACTGATGGTAAAGAACTTTTGGAACTTCCGAGGTCATGTGAGATGCTGTATAAATTCAAAATATTCAGTATAGATAACTTACCTGATTCAATTCAGAATATTATTCTGCCAAGATGAGTTTTGGTTATCAGACACTTTATAATTTGTATTATCACAAGCCAGAGGAACACCAATGAAGTCAAAATGTTTCAATTCTGATTGTGAAATATAATAATCTTAGATATTTGCTGCTCTCTTATTCTGATTTCATCTAACAGCAGCTATCAAATATAAAATGGGACTAACAATTTGGTGGAAAAGGAAATGTTTATGGATACATACTCACTGTTTGAGAAATTAAGGATTGCCAACATGGAAAATAGGATCTAACTGAAATATTTCAGTATGACCTTTACATTAACCATAGCTGCAAATGGGGAGGTGGTTGGGTGGGGGGGGGGGGGGTGTTATTTGTTTCACTCCCTTGGTACAAACATAAGCGATCAGTGACTAGATTTCTGTGAGAGCAAATTTTTAGCACCCCTACTTTCATCTGCTTTGGTATAAAGGGTGTTGGGATGAATTTGCTGATATCAATGAAAACATATGGTGCAAATCATATGAGATATTCAGAATCTACAGTTAATTATTAATGCCATAATATTCTTTGCACAGGAGGAAATTTTAAAACACAGCAGAATCTTCACCCGTGGGTTTATACTTGTAGTAGGGCCTGTTTTCATTTAAGACTCATATACTGTTTTCAATATTTTTGAGCCCTAGTTACTGACCCCCTCCTTTCCCATTGCTAGAATATCTGGAAGGATCGATTTTTTTTTGAAGTTTCTGTCTGATTTGGTCAAGGTGCAAGAACACTCCCAGCTGGGATGGGGTCATTTCAGGGTTCCTCCCAGAGTGCTTTGGATTTTATGAGAGACTGTTTGTACTGGAGCTGGATGCCGTGAGAGTTCAACTTATTATAGATTGGCAAAGTAATCAGACGTGCTGCTGGATTGAACCAAAACCTTGTTAATTTGCCATTTGAACGCTTCTATCATTGCTAATTCATAGCAAACTGCAAATCTGTGAAAATGGACATAGTGACAACAGAAAATGCCTTTAGATTATAGTGGTCACTGCTGTTGAGGATTTTCAGCTCTTTAAAATAAGGCTAGGCAGAAAAATCCCCATTTTGTTTTACTTTATAGTGATTAACCCATATTGCTAATATTTATATTTCCGGAGGATAGTGAGGCCAGAACTTGGTCATAGTTTGAGGATAACTGAAGTGAGGAGAAAATTCCTTCACCCAGAGGGTGGTGAATATGATGAACTCTCTACCACCAAAAATAGTTGAGGCCAAAGTACTGTCTGATTTTTCTTTTCCCCCAAAAAGAAATGGGATATAGCCTCAAGTAATCAAAGGATATGGGGGGTGAAGGGGAAGGATCAGAATATTGAATTTGATCAGCCATGACCAAAATGAATGGGGGAGCAGGCTTGATGGGCTGAATGGCCTACTCCCGCTTCTAGTGTTTGTGTTTCTATGTTTAATGGGGGGGAAAAAGAAACAAATACTCATTTTATGAACATATGGATTGGATAGGAAAGGATCTCTGCCACTTATTTGGCTCCATTTATGTCTGAGAAATATCTCAAAGTGCTTCACATGAGTTTATGTATTTGAAGTGCAGTTACATTGGCAAATGCGACAGCCAGTTTACACACAGCCAGATGACACACAAGATGAATGACCGTTTCATCCATTTTGGTGGTTGAAGGAAGAAATGTTGGCCAGGGAACCGACCAGAGCTCTCAGCTCTTCTTTGAAAAATGTCATGGCATTTTTATAAGCAGGCCTTGATTAAATGCTTTATCCAAAGGACAGCACCTCCAACCATGTAGCAGCCTCAGTGCTGCATTGAAATGTCAGCCACATTGGAAGCTCAAGTCACTAGAGTAAGAGCTCAAAGAACCTTCCAAAGAGAGCTCTCTCAACAGAGCCATGGTTATATTGAGAATATTATTACTATTGCAGCAACAATGAATGAAGTGAATAAGGCAGACCTTTCTGCATCAGAGTATAAAGTACACTGCCTTCCTCATTCGTATTTCCAAGATATCTTAAATGCAACAGAGAGGCTGAGATTATGATGTGCTATTCAGTAGACTTGCAGAGACAGTGAGCCATCAACATTGCTTTACCATTTGGCCACGAAGAATAATTTTTTTTAATCCACCAGTCTCTCACTCTTGTATGAGACACCTCAAAAGTGAGAAATGTTGGCTTCTAACGTCTGACTAATTTAAAGACTATGGGCAGAATTTTTGATTCTTATTTTTTTTTTCCAAGTGTTGTTGAGAAAGGAGTGGTCCCACAATATCATTTAAATGGCACCCTAAACCCTGCCCTTAGGGGACCACTTCCAAGCTCCCCCTGGGGGCTTGACCCGCTCCCTCCTGTGCTTCCCCCAGTGAGTTCTGTTCATCAGCTGCCCATTTGTCAAAACCTGTTGACAAACCATGCCAGAGTGACATGACATCAGCTTGTCTGCACAGATGAAACATTGAGGAAGCCCGCTTGTTAACATATTTATAATTGGGTTTCCAACCTTGCATGGTGGAACCCCATGGCACCAGGGGCAGGCACAATGGTGTAAATCTCAATGGGATATCCTGCCAGCATAAAAGTCATTTTGAAACTTCAGTTGGATTCTACCCCCTCTAGCTTTTCCACACGCTGAAAATGGGGACAGAAAACATTCCTCCCCATACCCCCCACCCCAAACATATTTAAAGTGAATTATGTGATTTAATTGTTGTATGATTTGTGCCCTTTTCTTCCTTCATTCATGGGGCATGGTCTTCACTAGCTGGCCAACATTTATTGCCCATCCCTAGTTACCTTTTAAAACTGAGCCATTTCAGAGGACAGTTGAGAGTCAACCACATTGTAATCCTTTCTCTGCCATTATCGGTTTTCTGTGTCCTCCACAAATAAATGCTTCCTTAGTTGATGGACAAGCATTAATAGGTGGCTGGGCAGCCAACTAACAAGAGATTTCAGAGACAGAAATCCTGGTGCCTTCATCTGTGAATAACCCTGGTGCACTTGCATCAATTTATAGGCACTCCTTTTGTGACAATTGCTGTGGGCTCCTTGTTTGCTGAGACATAGGCCCTCCAATAAATCTGGGAGGGAGTAGTGAAGGGCATCCAAAGAGTTACTGACTGCAGCCAGCAGCTTTCTGGCTGCATCTTTAAAATGTATTTGTTGTTTGAGTGGGCTTGGGGCAGACCTAACACCAGCTGTACTCAGGAGGATCCAATTTGGAAGAGACAAGCTGAACGGGCCTCGGGCCTATAACTTGGAGGAGCTACATCAACACAGAAGAAAATGAGGGTTTCTGTGCCTTGTGTGGTCAAATTCAGCTACTGCAAAGTTGACCTGTCAATGTTGGGCAATGAAACCATCATTTATTTGAAACTTATTTTGTTGATCATTCAATGGACAAAATGTGAGTATAAATCTGGAAAGTTCCCATGCGGCTCCAGCCCTGATGTGCTCGCTAACACGAGAACAGGAGTGTTTCTGGGCGAAAGGGGAAAAAGTCAACCTGCTTTTAATTACTGATCAATTTTGTGACGACAGAATCTAACTTTGAAGGATGACGCTCGCTCACAAGGTTTGAAGATGAAGGTTAGCCATTAGATGGGGTGCTTGCATCTCATAGGAAATAGGAACAGAAGTAGGCCATTTGGCCCTTCAAGCCTGCTGCACCAATCAACGTGATCATGACTGATCTTCTATCTCAATTCCATACTCTTGCCATGCTCTTTTTTGATATTATTGGAGTCTAGAAATCCAGCTATTTCCTTCTTAAATATATTCAGTGACTTGGCCTCCACAGCTTCTGTGGTACAGGATTCCACGGATTCACCACCTTGAGTGAAGATGTTTCTCCTCATCTCAGTCCTAAAATGGTCTGCTCTATATCCTAAAACTGTGACCCACTTGTTCCACACCCTGTAGGCAGAGGAATGAACATCTCTGCATCCATTCTGTCCAGCCCTGTCAGAATTTCATGTTTCAATTTGATCCTCTCTCATTCGTTGAAATCTCAAATGGCTGCAGATCCAGTCGACCCAATCTCTCCTCATACAACAATCCCGCCGTCCCAGGAATCAGTTTGCTGAACCTTCGCTGCACTCCCTCTGTGGCAAGTATGCTCTTTCTTAGGACATGTTCAATAATTAATTATCATCTTCAGGCGAAGTAAACAAAATGAAACATTTGCGTGATTGTGTGGTGTTCCGTGCATGCACGATGATTTCAGTATTTTCAGAAATCTACAGTGAAGGGTACTAAAACCATTACAGGCTTTATCATTGAGTTATGATGAGAGGTCATAAAAGCTAAATGAATCTCATTGTGAAACAGATCAAGGGATGGATATGATCCAAGCTTTTAATTTAATGAAAGAAATTGATAATGTGGATTATGGAAATTGTGACAAAAACACAAGGCAGAAGGACACAACAGTGCAAAAAAAGAGTGAAATATGTAGAGGTAATACTTTTGGATCATAAGACATGAGAGCAGAAGTAGGCCATTCAGCCCATAGAGCCTGCTCTGCCATTAGATGTGATCCTCAACTCTACTTTTCTGCCTTATCCCTATAACCTCCAATTCCCTTACAGGTTAAAAATCTATCTATCATCACCTTGAACGTATTTAATGACCCAGACTCTAGAGTCTTTTGCAGTAAAGAATGCCACAGATTCACTCTCCTCTGAGAGAAGAAATTCCTCCTCCTCGTGGGTGACTCCTTACACTCAGGTTATGCCCTCTGGTCCTAGACTCTCCCACAAGAGGAAACATCCTTTCAGCATTTACCCTATCAAACATGCTGAGAATCCTGTGTCTTCTTAAGATTGCCTCTTATTCCTCTAAATGCCAATGATTATAGTTCGAATTAGTTCCCACTACTTCCCAAAAGATGATATCTCATGAAAACGACTTTCTAACCAGATGGCACAGTAGTTAGCATTGCTGCCTTGTAGCTGCAGGGACCTGGGTTTGATTCCAGCCTTGGATGTCTGTCTGTATGATGTTTGCATGTTCTCGCCGTGTCTGCATGGGTTTTCTCCGCGTGCTCTGATTTCCTCCCATAGTCCAGAGACGTGAAGGTTAAGAGGGCTGGCCGTGCTAAATTGTCCCACGATGTGGGTGTCCTGCGATGCACTGGTATTGCGTCACTCTGCCTAATGCCCAGTGTCTGTCAGAGTTGGCTCCAATTTGTCGCAAGCCAGAATTGAAGTAAACTTTCTAACCATTATGTTCAAGTCAGGACACCTCCCTGCTGCCTTTTTTTTGACTGCCCCCAGTGTCAGATGGGATGGGGGAAGAACACTAACACTTTGGAAATGAAGGCTATTGATTAAAACCTGTCTGAACTGGACTTGTAAACCTTAAAATGGAACTCCAGTATTACTGAATTTTACTGGGATTTGAGAACTTTAATTTTTTTTTAAACATCAAGCCAACCTGAGGGCCTCTGGAAGAAAGACTGGGAGTGCAGGATTCCCAGTCAGAACCATTGTTTCCCCAGAACACAGTGGCTTCAGGGAATATCTGAGACCAATTTGAATTTAATTTACCAGAAGAACCACTCTTGTGATATTCCTCATCATTGGAATCTCCTGACATGCAAGAAAAAATTTGAGGTGGTTTGAATAAAAGCATCAAAATTCCCCCTAGCTGATATTTCCTCTTATTAAGTGTAGTTTGAATAAAAATATTCCCAAGACTTTGAGCAATAACTTCTTCACACTTAAAATTGCTGAATTGTGAAAGGCACTGCCAATTAGAATAGTAAATTTTGATCTCCAAGGCAGAATGGGGAAGTAAAGATATAGGCTGCAGTATTAACTCAAAAGCAGGGAAGCTGTTTTTGGCATCTGGAAGCCAGGGTTCCCTTCATTCCCTCCTTTTTATTTAAGAATCGATCCTGACTAACATTTTTGGCACATTCTCCATTCTCCAGCCAGATTGAGCCTGGGGTTGTAGGGCTGAAAGGCCTTCTGTATCCAGCCGAAAGATGAGGGGAGACAGTGACTTGAGGTCTTGGAGAATCGGAGGAATCAGTAGTGGGGGAGTTCGGAAGCTTTGGACAAGATTAGAAGGCCTTAAGGTTTGGGGGGGAGGAGAAGGGCAAGATTGGAAGCTGGAAATACACCTACTTGCTGGATTGTGCAGTCCCCACCTATATAGCTGGCATCTTAAATTTAAAAGACTCAGACTAAGGATCAGCATAGTGGTTAGCCCTGCTGCCTCACATATCCAAGGACTCGTGTTCAATTCTAGCCTCAGGTGACTGTATCGAGTTTGTACGTTCTCCCTTGTCTGTATGGGTTTCTTCCGAATGCTCCGGTTTCCTCCCACAGTCTGAAAGATGTGTGGGTTAGGTGCTTTGGATATGTGAGGCAGCAGCATAGCCAGAGACCCAGGTTCAATCCTGGCCTCAGTTGGTTGTCTGTCTGTGTGAAGTTTGCATGTTCTCCCTGTGTCTGCATGGGTTTCTTCCAAGTGCTCTGGTTTCCTCCTAGAGTCTGAAAGATGTGCAGGTTAAGTGGATTGGCTGTGCTCAGTTGCCCCTAGGTTAGGGGGAATAATGGGATAAATGCATGAGGTTACGGGAATAAGGTGGGTCTGGGTAAGAGAGCCTTTGCAGAGTCAGTGCCAACTCAATAGGCTGAATGGCCTCTCTCAGCACTGTAGGGATTCTCTGAAGTGGGCCAAAAGAAAAGTCGCAGCTTCTTTGTAGTAGGGAATGGAATAGATATCATTCCATTCTATTGTGAGTAAATTGGTTTCCCTCTTTGCCCACTCCCCTTCCAGCTTGTTAAAATCTGAAGTGGGTGCTCCAGCAGTGGGTTGAGGTTAGCTTTCATCTATTTGGACATAGCACCTGATATAAAAGTGCTCACTTGACTGGGTTAATAAAATCTCTTGTATAAGGATGAAAGGTAGCCTGATTAGATGCTAAAACAACCCTTCGATAAGGGAGTACACTGTGATACTTAACAACCTTTTCTCACTCCTACACTGATCTTTTACATTTATGTCCATATCCTTCTTTTCCTGCTAACGTTGTGAAACATGTCAGCAGGTATCCACTCAGTATTCTTTTGAAAATGTTGGGAGTCTTTTAGTTTTATACAGCCTAGATATGTGGAAACTAACTGAACTTGAGTTTTTTTTTTAATACTAAAAACTGCTGAACAACACTAAAAACCAGAGACAAATATTGCAGGCAAGTATTATCACAGTCCTCCCTCAATCCCACACATTTTTAATTAACCTTGGTCTCACCATCAAAGTATGAAATTAATAGTTTTTAATGTTATTAATTATCACGGGACATGCAGTTGGATAAGATCACATGCTGTGAAACTGGTGGGTGGAATTTTATGCCCTTCCTGATGGCGTGTTTGGAGTTGGGGAGGACATTTCTTTAGAAGCCATTTGAACACCCAGCTGCTTCCCGCCTCTAGGGTGGGAAGGCTGGTATGGGGTTCCTGTTGTGCGCTGTTGAGAACACAGTGCTTGGCGATGTGCTCCAGGTGGAATTGGCTGTCCAGGCTGGAATTACATCAAAACAGATCCTGCCGCGGTGTTGTCATATAGTTTGGCAGCTTCCCGTCAGGGGGATTGAACCCCAGTCGCCTGCTTGACAGGAGGGGATACTAACCTCTGCACCAATGAGGAAGCTGCAAGGCCTGTGGTTAGACTTGCTGCACAGATACCAGTTGAGGCCTGTAAGTGGGCAACTAATGATGTCATTCAGAGGCACTTATCTGCTCAAGAGAACTGCATCAGAAAGGGGGGGGTGCCCACTTAGTCACCAACCCCTGCTCCTGTCGTGACTTGCCTCTGGCTTGTAGTTAGCAATCCTGTCTCATAATGCCAGGGACCCAGGTTCAATTACCAGCTCGTGTCACTGTCTGCGTCCTCCCCGTGTCTGTGTTCCGGTTTCCTCCCACAGCCTGAAATAGGTGCTGGTTAGGTGCTTTGGCCGTGCTAAATCCTCTGCGTATCTGAACATGTGCCGGAGTTGGCGACTAGGGAATTTTCACAGCCACTTCGCTGCAGTGTTAATATAAGCCTACTTGTGACACTAATAAATAAACTTAATCATGATCCCGGAGTTCCAGCGGATGCCATTCTGGCAGCAGCCATTGGTTTCTCCTGAGCAAAAAGAACTTTTGGCCTTTCCATGGATGGCAGTTCTTAGTGTGCAGTATTTCCAACACCAGGGTTCTTGATCCCAGAGAAGACCCACACTGTCGTTAGTCACTTTAAGCGCCTGAGATGTACTTCACACCAGCAGGCATTTCCAGAGGCAGCTAAAAGGGAGCCTCACAGTAGGCAAGACTCCCCACCCCGCTATTAAAATCTCTTCTGTTGAAAATAAAAGCACTGCCTCACTCCCCATTTGATTACCATTATCTATGTCTTAACAGGGAAATGTGAAACTACTGAGATGTATTAAGAACATGTATATTTTGCATTTATCTAAATGTTAGCAATATGAGGTTTCAAAAAAAAGTCATGCAACATTTTTGTTTTATACATTTTTGCACAACCATTTATTAAAGAATAAACTCAAGCTCACATTGTCATCATGAACCCACTGTGCCCCCCCCCGACCCCGCATTGCTCCTTGACACTCCAGCGCCTCAGCAAATTAAATTCAAGGTCTTCCTCATTGTTTGACACCTGTCCCAGCCTTCATCCCACCCTCTTTGTCTATTCTCCCCCAATGCTTCCCAAGCTTCACCTATTTCTTTTGAATTCATAGAATCCCTATGGTGCAGAATGAGGCCATTTAGCTCATCCAGTCTGCACTTTCCCATCCAGGCCCCATTCCCACAACCCCACATTTGGCTTGCTAATCCCCCGACACTAGAGCCCAGTTAGCATGGCCAATCAAACTAACCTGCACATCTTTTAGATTGTGGGAGGAAACCGAAGGATGTGCAAACTTCACACAGTGACCCAAGCTGGAATTGAATCTGGGTTCTTGGCACTCATGATGTGGAGATGCTGGCGTTGGACTGGGGTAAACACAGTAAGAAGTCTCTCAACATCAGGTTAACAACAGTTTGTTTGATAGTAAACCCACAAGCTTTCAGAAATGCTGTTTCTTCAAGTGTGTGGAAAGAACTTTCCACACACCTGACGAAGAAACAGCATTTCTGGTGTGTGGAAAGTTCTTTCCACGCACTTGACGAAGAAACAGCATTCCTGAAAGCTTGTGGGTTTACTATCAAATAAACTGTTGGACTTTAACCTGGTCTTGAGAGACTTCTTACCCTGGCACTGAGGCAGCATTGCTAACCACTGTGCCAGGATACTGCCCTATTATTTATTGTTTTTTTTTTTCTCCATTCCCCTATTCCATCATTTGAAGGCTAATTTTTCAGGCATTAATCTCAGTTAGAATTTCTGCCCAATCTACATGATGTTCTCAAGCCTCTTTTTTTTTTGAAACATCTTACCTCTCCACGCTGTCTTTGGTCTTCCTCTAATGCTTTATAGTCCCACAAGGAGCACAAAATAAATGTAAATTATTGTTTTAGGATGCATTGATTAAACTTGCTTTTAAAAGCAACAGTATCGCATGTTTGGATCTAATTGATGATGCAGCCTCAGTGATTCACACTATTACATAACATTTGGAGCGATTTTATCTAATGCATAATTCTGCTTGAAAATTGGAAGTTCATATTACAAACACATTTCTGCAACCCCCCCCCAAACAAGCCCAATCTGCAATGAAGAAAATGGCTGAATTCCTATTCGTGTTCTACTGTGTTAGTGAGTTTTTTTTCCTTCCCATCTTAACAGTTTCGTTAGGAATTAATTCCAGCCAGCTGCTATTTTGTGCAGATATAATGTGACTTTTTTTTCTCAACACAAATCTCAAATCTTAATAAGTTTAGTCTCCCAACACCTCCCCATCATCAAAATTTCTTCTGCCAAGCTTTTCGCTTGAAAGGAAAAGTGGCTTATCCTGCAGACATCTCCTCCATTAACACCAGCCAGAGCTTGACCTGTGATCTGCTCACCTCAACTTGATTAATACAGGAAGGGAGAGCATTTCCTAAAGAGCCTTTGCACACAGGCTGAATTTTATCCCTCCTGACCAGGAACTCAGAGGTAAGAGGAGAAAATTGCTGGGGAATCAAACTCCGTTTATATACCACTCGTACGTGTTCTGCATTTAATCCTGAAGACCACTCTGTGCAGGGATTCAGGGTGACATTGATGAGGCTAAGGGCATGGCACTAAGGAATCATCACCATGATTTACAAAGATCCTGCATTCGGTGTTTGATTGTGCCAGGTTTCCAGTAAAGAAGAAAAGCAATTTAATGATGAATTAAAACTTAACAAACAAACATAACTGTTTGCATGATTTCCTCCAGGTGCTCCAGTTTCCTCCCATACTCCAAAGACCTGCAGGTTAGCTGGATTGGCCATTCTCTAAATTGCCCCATCGTGTCCAAATATGTGTACGTTACAGGAATTATTGGGGTTAATGTGGACTTGATAGAGCAGAAGGAGGCCATTTGGCCAATAAGGATTCTATACTGGTAGCTTTTTGAGCTTCTATTCAGTGGTGCCTAAACCTTCATGAGAAGGTTAATTGACACATTAGTGGTTTGATTGGTGCAACGGATTAGATGTCAGTCCTTCCATATCTATCTACAGCCTGTCTTTTTGGTGGAAAGTTTTTCTATCTGCTGGGTCTTTGTACCTAAAGGTATGAGCTGTTATCAGCCTAATCCATAATTGGTGCCAGCCCATGATTCAAAACTGGTGCCAAACGAAACAAAATTTTCACCCACTTGGGGAGGTCAAAGGGATGGCTCGTTGTGGCAAATGCAAAAAATCCACAGTGCCGTAATTTCAGGACAATGATTTATGCATACAGATTAGGAGCAGGAGTAGGCCACTCAGCCTCTTGAGCTTATCTGATTTTAACCACAGCCCCACATTCCTGCCAATCCTCTTTAATTCTTGGTAAACAGCCTTATTCAGAGTCTGCTTCCACTGCTTCTCTTGAGTAATGGGAGCTTTGCAGTATAACTGGCTGTGCATCATGTTGACACTGGGTGGCAAAAGTGTTCCACCCCCCAGGCACTAACAAACATCCTTCATCAAGAAGAGAATAAATACACCCTAAAAAAAAATCCAGAAGTATGATGTCAAACACTTAAATGCACCCCCTTGTTTCTTCGCCAGTGGGATTTTACAGCCCTGTCATAGTCAAAGGATATTTGAATGGCTTGTCACATTTTACAGCTGCCTAGCAGCAGAAGCAGAGTGGGAAAATTTCAGCCCCATCTGTTTTGTAATCCTCCACCTTTTTAAACAAAGTTCCTGGAAGTTAATTTGTGGAATGTTTTGTTGGGAAAGATGCAAGGGTTTCAATTCATTCAGAACTGAGAGCTTAACTTGGTCCCTTAGTATTGGTGTGGGTCACCTTAAGGTGTTCAGAAGCCCACTGAGTCTGCACAACTAGCCAAAATATTGAAAGGCAAGTGAAAAAGAAACCTTTTTAATAATTCAGAGTTCCTGATTTAACCATTGATTGTTGGGTTGTTATTGAACAGACAACTGGGGCTCATTAAAGGCAAGAATTTGAATGACTTTTTTAAAAATTTATCCTAGGGATCTGGGCATTTATTGCCTATCTCTAATCGTACTTGGAAAGTGGTGATGAGCCTTCAAAATGAACTGGAGCATTTGTATGGAGGAGCTACTGCAGTAGTGTGGTTAGGGAGAGATTCACAGGATTTCTGATCCAGTGACAACAAGGGAACTGCAATATGTCAGGCTAGTGTCTGACTTGAAGTGGAGGTCACAGTATTTATATCCACCTGTTGCCCTCATCCTTCTAGATGGTGAGGTGTCAAGTTTGGGAAGTGTTGAGGAAGATGTAAACTGTGTGAATGTTTGAGTAGTAGAGCACGTGTGCCAGCTTTATTGTTTTTTTTATGGTCATACATCATTGTACTCTGTAAAGAAGGTGCTGTCTTTGAAGCTGGGGAGAGGGTGATACAGTATACAAACTCACCAGCTACATGCTGCACACTAAAAAATCTAATTGATTTGCTGCCTAGCCCTGCTGTTCCTTTCAGACAGCCTGTGAAAGCATCATTAGCAACCTAAAATGCATGTCTAATGAAGCACCGATAAAATTCCTGAATGAATGCAGTTCAACTGCAATGCACTTACTAATCACTTCAAATGATTAAGCTAAAGGGTCATCAGGTGGTTACTTTTTGGGCAGGGTTCATTAAACTGGTCTGTTCCTTTCTTTCTGTTGCTATAGCAATTGTTTGTTTTTTTTCAGTGTGGCCCTTGTACAGGATGCCTTTGAATTTGATGGGTTACCACAAACGAGAATTGTTAGGGAAATCAAAAACCAAGAATGTTCTGGCTCCCACCTGAAAGCAGTTGGGAAGTGCTTTCCTTTGCTCCCATAATGAGGGAAAGTCTGTCCCCCAGTGCAAAACTTGAGGCACACAAGGAGAAAGTAGCTCCCACATCGAAGTGGGGAGAATGTGCAGAATCTACACATACAGTGACCCAAGCTGGGAATTGAATCTGGGTCCCTGGCGCGGTGAGGCAGCAGTGCTAACCATTGTGCTGCCCCAAAAGAAAATGGCATTGAGATAGAGGATCAGCCACGATCATATTGAACAGTGGTATAGGCTGAATGACCTACTCTTTGCTATGTTTCTACACTGTTGTAATAACGTGCAGTGATGCAATCCAGAAATTTGGAAAATAAAAAAAGCTGGTAACGACGAGGAGAGCATAAAGCTGTTGGACTGAACGTAACAGTTTCACTCTTATCCTCCCGGAGGGGCAGCAGCCTCTTGTCCTTAATGGTCTGGCCTTTGTTTGACTCCAATCCAACTCGTGCAGTAATGTGCCTGATTTCTAAATTGTGCTCTGAAGTGGCCTGTCTAGCTGCTCGGTGGGAACATCAAATCACTGCAGCAGTTCATCAAACAGGCCCACTATTACCCTCTCAGGCCAGCTAAGGATGGACAATGAACAAGTCCCAGATTCCAAAAATGGGTTTAACAAAAAAATCAAAGAGTTATTTTTCCCAGCCTTTCACTTCCACATCTACGAAAAACACAATCTGGAAAATTTGTTGTTTCCCTCTGACCTTGGAGTATGTCCAGAGTATATATTTTACTCAGCTTGTGAGGTTTTAGCCAGGTTTAATTACATTAGAGGAGGTATAACACAGGAAATGGGAGTTTGAGTTTACATGTGTCCTTTCCCATCAAATGAATGCTTAATATACTAATTACTTTGCTGATCCTCTGGAACATTGGAGACCGCTTAGGCTGCATTAGAAGCTAATGCTAAATAAATTAGCTAAGACAAAAGTTTAATTAAATTACACCAGACTGCATTAGCTGTTCAATGGGGTGTTCACCCTTTGGGTGTTGTTTGCTGTAAACACCTCCCAGTTTTCTTTACTTAATTATATAAGAAAAATGCAGAGCTTTACTTTGCCTCTGCAAAATATATCTGTAGCCATGATTTTTACCCTCATGTGGCATGCTATCTCACATGATAGCATGCCTTGTGACCGTCAAGGATAGGAAGGTCCTTGATGATGCTGGACTGAGGACCAAGTCTTTGATGACTTAGTCGCCATTTCGTTTCTGATAATAGTTCCTCTGCCAATTCTACTCCCTTCCCCCCCCCGCCTCAATCACTGCACCACTGGTCTGGGGAGCTGGACAGTCACATGACAGCAAACACCCAAGGAAACAGTCCCTGCCAAAATGATTGACGTGGGCCTATGGGAGTTGGTAACCATGGTCACAGCAATTGGGAAGAGAAATCCTGGACTCCCACAAATTCCTTGTGGGACTTGGAGACGCTCCTGCTCTCTTTCCTGATCAAAATGAAACCTTGGTGGGGGGGGAAATAAAAATTAAAAGAACTTAGCCAGCCAGTCATGTCCCATGATCCTTTCTGTCATTAGCTTTCCCTGGCAGCTCTGGGACTCAATCTCAGAGCTGTGAGATTTGAAATTATGATTGCTTCGGGTTATAATTCACTTTGGACTCTGAAGTCTCCGTATCATTGTATTCCCCTCCTATCTCTGGTGAATACCTTTTTTATGGGACTGGTGCACGGACACCATTTTGGCCCACGCACACATCCATTCTCACTGGACAGGTGGGATGTAGTGAGGTTCAAATCAAGATGCAAGGACTTTTAGTTCAGGCCTGCAGCATTTCTGTAATTTACACATGGAACAAAGGTGTAATTTGAATAAATTACTATGTTTACCCTAATAATTGGGGCTGGTGATTTTGTGACCCATGATACCCTGTTGACAGTTCTGCCTACTTCTGCACTTCGTGTTAAGCATGATTTAGTTACCCTGGTAATACTACTCGCTTAATAATAGGTGACTTGCTGCGGCAAACATTTATACATTCTTTAAAACATTTTCCAGGCTTTTCTTCTAATAAAGTTTCTGTGCAACCCAGTGACATTTTATAACCACAAACTGTCTCAACGGCTTCACCTCACTGAGTAACTTGATTTTATTTTTAATTAGACCAATTGTCACTTGGGTCTAATTAGAATCCTACAGTGCAGAAGGAGGTCATTCAGCCCATCAAGTCTGTACCAGCCACAATCCCACCCCTGGGCAACTATCCCAGCTAGTCCCCCTCATACCAAGACAATTTACCATGGCCAATCCACCAAACCCGCACATCTTTTGACTGTGGGAGAAAACTGGAGCACACGAAGGAAACCCATGCAGACATGGGGAGAATGTGCAAGCTCAACACTGTCATGCAAGGATGGGGATAAATCATAACTGACTTCCCTGATAAACAAATGGGACCCCATTGTTCAGGTGCCCATGCACCACACTGCCCACATTTAGTCTCCACTGAAGTCAACAGAACTTAATATTGGACATGGTGTGAATTAATTCCCACCAGATAACTGCACTTGCAATTGCTCTTAATCCGTTAAATGTAGTATGGTGCTGTTGTAATTTTTAGGAGAGTGTAGTAACAAGCAAACTTGCTTTCCTCAATAAATTCAGCATATTTATTATCAACCATGTCCATTTATCCTTCAAGTCCATCAAGATAGGGCTTAGTGTTATGGAATAGTTAATGCTGTGGCCTGAGCTAATTGGAAATTGGCCCCTGAGGAACACAGAGCTGTTTTACCTTGATTGCTGTTATCAACAGATATGGTGTGGAGTTTTTTCTCCTCGGTCGGTGCAGGAATGTTGGGCTCATTTCCAAGTCAGGAACCCAACTCACTATAAATCCCTACAGAGCAGAAGGAGGCCTTTCAGCCCATGTAGTCTGCACTGATTCTTAAAGTTTGTTTATTAGTCACAAGTAGACTTACATTCACACTAAGGAAGATTCTCTGAAAGAGCATCTTACCCAGGCCGCACTCCATAGCCTTATGCCTTATAACCTATTTACCATGGCCAATTCACCTAACCTGCACATCTTTGGACTAATTTGAATCCTCGTCCTCTCACAGAGCAAATTAATTATCATCTGCCTTCTGGGCTCCCTGATCATCAGCGATGGGATGGTGCGTCCCTTCTGTAATAAATGACAACGAACGCCCAAGGAAACAATCCCTGTCAAACTGATTGACATGAGCCTGTGGGATTTGGTAACCATGGTCACAGCAATTGGGAAGAGAAATCCTGGACTCCCACAAATAAAGGATTTTATAAAAGATTTATCTTTAAAAGGAACCAGGGCTGAAATCAGAAAAGCTCATGGCCCTTTAGATTGTTCAGCCTGCAGCACCCACAGGAATGGAGAGGAGATCTGAGATGACTGTTCCATAAGTGTCTCAGTCTTACCTCCAGGTCCATCTGGGGGATTGCAGACAGGTGAGCTCTCCTAAAGGCAACTTATCCAAACAAGGCGGGCCTCATTGGGAGCAGTTGAGGAAATCAGCAGGGCAGTTTATCTTCTCCCACCTGAAATCTGAATATTAAGAGGATTCAGGACATCAAGACTGTATAACTGGGAGGGGACATTTTATCGTCTCTCTGAATTTAAAGAATCAAATGCTTTGAAATCATCCCTTCAAAGGGTTAGTGACTTTGTGCTAAAGAAAAGCTTTTTTTTCTCTAAGACATCCCTCAGATGAGCATAACTCGCAATGTTGATTAATTAAATCTGGAACCTAACCAGTTTTGAGAAGTGTTTTTTTTTAAACTAGCACAAAAGATAGTGGAAAATCAATTTGCATTGGAAATTCATTATTTTGTTCCAACTTGGCTGATCTCTGGTAAATTGTGCTGAAAAAAAGCCAACAGGAATTCCTGTCCATGTTGTGCTCACTCATTAAATGAGCACCCTTTAGGGCCCTTGTTCAGCTGGTTTTTGACCATGGCATTCTGGTAGGATATTCCCCTGCCTTGTCGCGCTGCAAGTGATTTAAAACTTTCAAAGCGGCACATGTATTACTCAAGGTGCCACACAAGATCCAGATGAACCAGTGAATCAATCATGGAATGGTCTGAATATTTATAAAGACATGAGAGCACCCAGTGGGTATGAATTTGGAATTTAAAATAACCGCATTTTAGATTCAAACAGGGAGCAATAAAAAAAAACGGATTCTGGAAGTGATGGGAAACCATGGCCGATTTGGTCTACATAAAGCCAATTTAAATGTTAGATACTGCGTGCTAAGGTTGCCCAGCTATGTTTTTGGCACTAGGTGAGGTTCTTTTCTTTTACAGTGTCATCTACAAACCAATTTTCTCCTCCATTTTGCATTTTTAAAAAAAAGCACCGACTGTGATACTTAGTGTATTGAACATTTGCTGTTATTGATTTTAAGTGTGAATGTGCACGGTGTGCTAAATGGGCCATGCTGCTGTCCACTTGTGCTTCATGGATAGTATATCAGGTTCCTTTTTTCACCATGTCCTGTTGGAAGTAACAGTGAACTCCCAAATACTGCAAAAAGACTTGCTGTAGAAATGTGGCTACCCTGTGCCTGTACACTTTTTTTGGGGCAGCTCTTTTTTTAAAGAAGAAATTATCTGCCCAGAAGCAGCTGCCAGCCAGGGACCTCTCTCAATCCTAGAGAGACGCCTGCCTGTTCCTGAGCTTGTGCAAGAATGCTGCTAATGAAGGCTCGCTCCTGATTGTGGATATGAACACTTTTTTTTGTGCCGAGCCTGCGTGAATTGTTTCTGAATCCCTGTCTGATGGATATCACTGATACATTCTCAAACATGCCCAAAGCAATCTTTTGTCACTTGTTAATCACAAGATCTTGGCAGCTTCACATTGTTGTATGCACACACACTTGTATTTGCAATAGGGTACAAACTCTGCTTTGAACTGGGTACTGCCGGATCTATTTGATTCCCATTTGGCAAATGAATCCATTTGTGTTTTCCGCAAATTTCAATGTTTCCCTAGGCCTTTGGAGCATCCCAAATAATGATGTCTATAATGAGCTCTCAATGCTGATCGGAGTTGTATTTCCTGTGTGCTGCTACCCACTCCTGTCACTGTGCCACCTTTTGAACAGTAATCGTTGCTTCAGAGGAATACTTACAAGCAGGAGCTGAGGTTTAATTACAATGCATCTATCACTAGGTCAACCAAAATGAAATGCCAAACATTTTGCCAGCTGAAAATGTAATCAAACAAGGTGACCAGTTTCAGATAGCCAGGTATGTTGGTGAGTAAACCATACGGGGGTGGGGGAGATGAATGCAATCTTCAGGGAGTTAAGTCATTAAAAGTGAAAACTGTTTGTTCAGAAATAAACACTTCTCCCCAAACATATACCACCCATCATGTACTGTGCAGAAGGGCTTCTACTATACAGCCCAGGCATTGGTTAATGAACACCAAAACAACAACATTACTGATGTTGAGTTGCACTGTTCTGTGAGCTCATACTACCTCTCTTCAGTGATGCATTTATTTATCAGTAAGTTTTATGAGCTGGATTTTTTTCAGAGTCATGGATATTCCAGAGATCTGGATGCTGAAGCCCCACTTCCATTTCCAACAGATCCCATTTTTTCACCCATGCCTTCCGCTTGTGGGAAGCCCAACTGAGCCATTTGAATTCTATAGAGTCCTAACAGATACTTTTAGCTGCAACAAGAGCCTTAAACCTGAGATGGTGGGGGACAGGTTGGGGCAGGCAGAGGGGTTATTAAATGACTGACCATTTACCAATGTAAGTGAAAAAATATCCATTCCAATAGTTTTAACAGCTATTTGCCCTCACTTGAGGGGATTTAAATGTGATGAATGGATTTTAATGAAGGAGAGTATTTTTTAAATATCGCTAACTCTATTATAGGACCTTTTAAAGGATTTTTATATTTCATCTCAGCATGGCCTCTGAAGTCTGCTTATGCCAAATACTAAGTGAGTTGGCAAGGGGTGTAGAAAAGTGCATGGGCAGCAGGGGTTTGTACTAAGTTGGCAGAGACTATAAGGAGCCATAGAGATGGTTAGGGGGTCATGAGTTGACACTAGTTTGGCATGGGAATTATAAAGGGCTATGGAGATGAATGTGGAGTCATGAATTTGCATAGATTTTGGAAGAGCTGTTGGAACAGATGGAGGGGGCTAGGGATTGCCATAGGATATGAAGGACCATGTGGGTTGGCATGGAGGGTATGAGGAGCTATAGGGTTGGCATGCATAGGGGGTGTGAGGGGTGAGGGCTATAAGGTCTAATGTTTACCTGCAATTTTGTCCCAGTCGTTCTGTTAATGAAAATCCAGCCCAATATCATAACAAGTAAAATTTTCCATTGGCCACTATAAAGTACATGAGTAACAATGGGAGAGCAGTGTTTAAACAGTGCTGCAAATTTTACCAGTATGGTATAAAAACAGAAGGTGCTGGGCCTGGCAGCATCCGTAGAGAGAGAGAGAAAGGGAGTTAACGTTTCAAGTCCAAAATGACTTCTTTTTGGAGGCATAGTGGCACGGTATGAGTCAGGGACCTGGGTTCAATTCTTGGGTGACTATCTGTGTGGAGTTTGCAGGTTCTCCCTGTGCCTGTGTGGGCTTTCTCTGGGTGCTCTTATTACCCCTTAATTTGGGTTAGATGGATAGGCCATGGTAAATGCTGAGGGTTACAGTGATAGGGCAGGGCAGTGGATCTAGGTAGCGTACTCCTTTCAGAGGGTCAGTGTAGACTTGATGAGCCAAATGGCCTCATTCTGCACTTCAGGGATTCTGTGGAGACACAACTGATTTTTAAATATCTGTTTCTGATTATGGTTATAGAGCACAAACACCCCATTAAAGAAGTTTTCACTCACATTGATTTTGTTTTTGTTGTTTAAAGGATTCTCCCATATTTATCACCTTGGCGTTTCTTTCTCCATTTTATTCTAGTGTGAGTAGAGACGTTCTTTGTGCATTGATTTAGATGCTAAGTGTTTGTACTGTGCCCAAATACAAACATTTTCAAAAACATATTTTTAAAACATTTTCTTCTGAAGGTAGTGAAAGCTTCTTGATAATAGTGGAGATCCTAATTCAAACATATTATTTGGGAATGGGGCTAGCTGGATGCTATATTACTATTCCTAAAATGCAGGTTAATGCCTGTGTGGTATGCTGGCGATGCTTAATATATTAAACAGGAAGTGTTTGCTTTTTGCCTTCTGTTAAATCTTTTGCTTGTTGTATTATTAGCTGTCTGGCTTCCTGGCCCCACAATCTAAGGCGAGTTTTCCAGTGTTGGAGGTGGCTTGTCATTGACTCCTTGACAAGATCTTCCAGTCCTGCTGAAGTCAATGACCATTTGCGTTGATTGTCAGCTGCACTGCTGGGGAACCCATTTGTGGAGGGGATTTGCCTTTTAATGGGACTGTTTTGATCCCACTGGCAGGAAGAAGCGGAACATCCTACCCCTGGTGTATGATGAGCTGCTGATCTATTTTGGACTAGACTCCAATCAATTTCAGCCACATGTCCTTGCTCCCCATGGACTCAGTAGTTGCCATCGTAGCAGCTGATGTTTCATTCAGATATTTATGTACACAAGATTTATGAGCAGCCTATCTCTAACCCCATCGTTTAATGTTGAGCTCCAATTATTGACGACGTGCCAGTTTTTTTTTTAAAAAGCACCTCGTTCGGTTTTCCTTTTTTTTTATATTAATCTGTGCATGTCAACAATTTCCCTCCACTAGAGAACTGCAAAAATACTTACTTTGCTGATCAGGCTTTGTTTGTTTTGTAAATACATTGCTTTTTTTCCACCCCTTTACAAAAGATGAGCATTTGTGAAAAGGTCTTGATGCAGGTACGTTTGTTTCGCTCCATCATGGGCCCTCATTTTAATGCTACGAGGGAAAGTGTATAAAATAAACATGTAAAGTGCAGTTATCATCTGATCAGAACTAAGCGTTTTGTGAAATAGGATTTGTGGATTTTTCACAAATCCCTAGGCTGCGTTGTCTCCTCTGGTTGAAGCAATTGACTGATTCAGCATGTAGACATAAAGAAGATTATGTTATTCCTCCTTGAAAACTCTCGAAGGGTCAGGAATTCCCTTGATTATGCATATCCTGCCATAACTGTATGGAGTGTCACCTTCAATGAAAAAACTAACAATTTACCATACTTCACAGAGTAATACACCCATTCTATCTAATTTATTTTGATAAGTCTTTTTCTTTTCCATGGCCACAGATATTTTTGAGGAAATTGCACAACTTTAAAGCATTCTTGAAACAGGATTTCCCATCATGCCTAGGAGTTACAAAATTGGGCTGAATGAGATGTACACATGATAACATCCATGTAAGTGGCTGGGAGTAATTTAGCAAATCGTAGATTCCCAGCTGTACAGAAACCCATTCAACCCATCGAACCTGCTCCAACAACAGTCCCACCCAAACCCTATCACTGTAACCTCATATTATTTGCCCTACTAATCCCCCAAACACTAAGGGGCAATTTAGCATAGCCAATCCATGTAACTTGCACATCGTTGGAATGAAGGAGGAAGCAGGAGCACCCAGAGGAAACCTGTGCAGACACAGGGAGAACGTGCAAATTCCACACAGACAGTCACCCGAGGCTGGAATTGAGCCTGGGCCCTTGGCGCTGTGAGTCAGCAGTGCTAGTCAGTGTGCCACATGTTTATTAATAATGACGCAGGAAAGGACACAGCAATTGTGCAGGGTAGCAATGTGGGTAATGATAACCAGAGTGTGACTGGAAGGGAAATAATGTACACCAGAAAACATGGTCAAAGTAGGGAGAATCATTTTTAAAAATGAACTGTAGTGGTTCTTTTGGCAAAAAGAAAAGAGTGCCGAGGACAAAATGGGAGGTATCTGTATCACTAGCAATGGATGGATCATGTGAATAATCCACAGAACCAAAAACCTACAGCACTTTTCTCAAAAAAAAACGGAGCAGAAGAGATAATTGATACAGCAGTAATTTGAAATTGCTCTTCGGAGAGGTTCCAGAAGTCTCAGTGGCCTTGGTTTTTCTCTCGCACTTAATAGAAAAATGCTGTGATTTTTGTCAAACTTAATGGATCGGAGTATAAAAAGAGCTGCTGCTTTAACACCACCTTCATACAGAGGGTGATCGTGTATTCCCTGGAATGAACAAAAATGACAGGAATCCTACAATTATCCGTCATTCAGACTTGCTGCCCACGTTAAATAACTGGAGAGACGGGGGGTAGTTTGGGAGAGAGATTCCCATAGGACAGATTTAACAGGAAAGAACAAGGCAATAGTGCAGGGTAGCAATGTGGGTAACAATACCCAGAGTGTTACAGGAGGGGACAGTGTGCAAACATAAGAGTGCACCAGTAAATAAGGTCAGAGTAGGGGGAAAATGTAAAAGAAAAACATAGATATGAAGGCAGCATTTGTAGCAAGGTGAATGAATTGAAAGCACAAATAGAAATATATGACATGGTAACCATTATAGAGACATGCACTGGGGTTTTCCAAACCTGCATGTGGTGGGCGAATATCCTGGAGGTGAAAAAGTCAGTTTTCCATCAACGTGAAGAGGTTGTGATTGCCTGCTGCCACCCTCAATGGTGGTCTGCTTATCCTGCTGCACCATATCAGGAGCACCTTTTTAATATATTAGAATATCATGAATGCTCATTATCCAGGCAGTTCACATGGGAATCACACCCCCACTCTGGATCAAGAGACAAATGTGGGTGTCTAATTAGACTGGCATGATTCACAACTGCAAATAAGCAATGTGCACCTGGTGGCCTTTACTTCACTCATGCCTTCAAAGTTTGTTTGCCTACTGTGACACCACCTACTCTGCACCTGACAGCACCATCTCACCTTTGAGGCAAAAATCTACATATCAAACCAGTGGTAGGCAGGGTGGTTTGTAATGTGCTGCAGGACAAGGGCTAAAATGGTGGGGAAAGGGAGATGAGATGGAGACAAGGGCTCTAATAAGGGGAGGGGGAAGACTGGGTAAGGTTGCATTCAGACACATGACTGCGAAGGAGGTGGGAACGTGTCATCGGGGCCAGAATTGGGAGGGAGTTTCTTACAGAACGATGTAAATGAGTTGAGGTCGGAGTGGAAGGATTGCAGAGTAAAGAAGTGGTTCAGAATGTGTTGCTGAACTTCTAAATACAGTCCTTGCCCCAGCCCACACAGGAGGAATGGCACATCAATCTATTGTCAGTCATGCCAGCATTGTGTGCACAGGGCATGGTCATCACTTCCCACATAGTCAGGGAGATTCCTGCCATAGTACTTGGCCACAGATGGTACAGTCACAGTCAGGAAAGGCATCTGCAACCTATGGATTGGGAACAGGTGGTAGTTTCGGCCAATCTTGGACAATACCCAGGCTTGGGCTGGTAAATGGCTGGTAACGTTCTTGGCACACAAGTATTAAGCAATGACCACTCCAACAAGACCCCTCACATTTAATGGCATTACTGTCACTGAATCCTCCACTTCCAACACCCTGAGAGTTACCATTGATCAGAAACTGAACTGACTAACCATATAAATACTGTGGTTACAAAGAGCAGGTCAGAGGCTGGGGATCCTACAGCAAGTGACTCCCTGAAGCCTATCTACCATAAACAATGCACACATCAGGAATATGACTTGGCTTTATGAGCTCAACATCATAAAGCAACCCACTTGATCGGAACCTCTTCCACAAACATTGACTCTCTCCACCATTGTTGTACAGACAGCCGAGTTTACCACCTTCAAGATGTACTGCAGCAATTCACCAAGGTTCCTTCAACACCTTCCAATCTCGCAACAACTACCATCCAGAAAGACGGGGCAGCAGATACATGGGAAGAGCATCATCTGGATGTTCCCTTCCAAGTCACTCACCATCCTGGCTTGGAAATGTATCACCGTTCCTTTGTAGTCGCTGGGTCAAAATCCTGGAATTCCCTCTCTAACAGCACTATGGGTGTACCTACACCTCAGGAACTGCAGCTCACCACCACCTTCTCAATGCCAAGCAAGGATGGGCAATAAATGCTGACCTAGTCAGTGATGTCCACGTTCCATAAATAATTGTTTAAAAAAATGTGGTGCACACCCAGGCCAACATAATATATCTTGATCTTCCCACTATGCCTCCCTGACATCCACAGTGGAGGAAGCAGAATGCTGGCTCTACTCTTGTTGTGGGAGATGACTTTGGCATCCTCTGAGACCCCTAGCCTGCTTTGTGTGCCTGGTGTTGGGCAGGTGATGGGATCACAGAAAGAGGGAAATTGGATCAGTCGGACACTCTGAGCCACCTAGGTGGTTGACCTCAGGGTTTCCGACTGCTGACTCTCATTTCTGTGGATGCCCAAATGTCCTTGGCTGACTCCTTGTGGAGAAGGGACACCTGAAGTGAGATTTAGGTGCCCTGGCCCCCTCTTACTGCTAGATGCTACCTGTAATGGTGAAATGCAACTCCTGCATTTGGCAATCAAGTTACAGAATCAGTTGGATGAAGATGAACAGCTATGGAAAAAAATTGCTGGTGGGAGCTAATTATGAACACCTTGACACAATTACATTGTAGGAGAGAGTATAAATATTGTGCTTACAAGATAAATATTGTGAGTGATTGAGATTTTTACTTAGATCAGATTAATCAAATTGGCAAAGATAGCCTGAAGGATGAGTTTGTAGAGCATATTCAGGGCAGTTTCTCAATAGAATACATTCTGGAACAAATCAGACCTAGCCATTTTAGATCTAGTATTTATGATGAGACAGAACTAATTAATGACCACTAACCAAAGGATTCTCCTATGTAAGAGTGATCATAATGTGGAAGTTTCGCAATCCATTTGAGGCAAGAAATGTGAGTCTGAAAATGAAGTCTTTGAGTGTGATCTTACTGGCCATTCCTGCCCCACTCCCGCTGCAGGGAGGATGGAGAATTTGGTGTCCAGTCTGCAGCAGGACCAGAAAATCCCACCGGCATTGCAATGGCTATAAAGATTCTGGCCTATGATTTATCAAAGGCAATTATAAGACAGTTGGTTAAAATGGAGTGGGCAAATAAGTTAAGAGGGAAGACAGTGGAGAAGCAGTAACACTTGTTAAAGGAGGTATATAATTTTTCAATAAAGATACATTTCATTGAAAAAGATTCTGTGGCTAGTTAAAGAGGCCTTAAATTGAAAAAGATGTTCTATGCTTCAAAGATTAGTGGTAGACTAGAAGATTAGGAAAACTTTGGAAATCAACAAACATTGACTTTAAAAAAAGGGAGAAATAGGAATATGAGGGAGAACTAGCTAGAAATCTAAAAACAAAAATCAAGGAAAAGAGGAGCTAAACTGACCTTTGGTTCCTTCTGAGCGTGAGACTGGGGAATTAATGGGAAATGAGACACTGAACAAGTATTTTGTGTCATTACTCATAGCAGAAGACACCCAAATGAACCCAAGAACAGTAGAAAATCAAGATGCAAAAGGGAAGAAGAAACATAAAATGGTCATGAGAAAATCTGCTAGGAAATCTTAATCGGACTAAAGGCTACAAGTCCCATAGACCTGATGGCCTGCATCCTATTGGCTTAAAAGAAGTGACAGCAGAGATATTGGTTGTAATTTTCTAAAATTCCCTCGGTCCTGAAAAGGTTCCAGCCAATTGGAAATGTAACTCATCTATTGAAGGAAAAGAGAAAGTAGGAAACTTTAGACCAATTAGTCCAATGCCTGTAACTGGGAAAATGCTAAAATCCATAATGAAGGAAGTAGTAACAGAACATTCCGAAAATAGTAATACAGTCCAGCCACCCGGCACAGTTGTTAGCACTGCTATCTTAGCGCCAGGGACAGGGTTCGATTCCCGGCTTGGGCCACTGTTTGTGTGGAGTTTGCGCGTTCTCCCTGTGTCTGCGTGGATTTCCTCCTGAGTGCTCTCGTTTCCTCCCACAGTCTGAAAGATGTGCTGGTTGGGTGCATTGGCCATGCTAAATTCTCCCTCAGTGTACCCAAACAGGCCCCGGAGTGTGGCGACTCAAGGATTTTCACAGTAAATTCATTGCAGTGTTAATGTAAGCCTACTTGTGACAGTAATAAACTAAATATAGTTTTGTGAAAGGGAAATTATTGAATGAGGAGTTCCAAAGCTTTTGTAATATGTTTTTCAAATTACTTCTTTACATGATGCACCCCTGCGCTTTGAATCAAATTTAATGGCCTCAGCAGTGTTAGAGCCATGAACAGGTGCTGCAAAATAAAATCAGGAAATATATATATTTTTTCCTTTAGTGTATCTTCTTGCACAGTGAAAAAACACTCCCAATTTCTGTGGAAATTGGAGCACACCTAATGAATGAGCAAAATATCTCCTATTACCTCTGTTTAAATCCAAGATGGCAGCAGGCACCAGCCTGTTTAGATTAACACCAAGCTGGCTCTTTAAAACGTGAGAGAATCAGTTCTGGATACATTTATGCATTGAAACTGCAGACGGTGACTCCAGATTTTTTTAGACATAACTGGTGATCATTGCATATGAATGACAGAATTTGGCTGGGATAGGTGTTATAGGTTGCAGCTGAACATTTAATTGGGTATTTTTACTGAATGTGGATTTCTTGGGATCGAAATAGAGTAGAAATTACCATTGATGACAGGGACACACTAAAGGCTAATTCGGTTGTATGATATTTTAACAAAAATGTTGACCGGCTCAAGATAAATGGAATTCTGCACATCAGTAAATGCCACACCATGGGAAATTTGATCTTGGGGCTGGGCACTGACCATAGACTTATGATTCTGAAAAGCTCTTGCTCGTAAAGCACTGTGAAAAGAACACAGAAACTTGGTACGTCTGTATTTAAAATTTGAGGAAATTCCTCAAACTGCAGAAGCAGTTATTTTGAAGCAGTGAGCTCAATCTCTAAGACCAATTAATTAATCTTAACTATTTCTACGTTTGACTAATGCTGTAAATTTTACAATCTGACTACTTGTTCTGAAAATTAATACTCCTCGTCTCTATTACCATCTCGGAGATCTCCTCTGCACCCTCAATTGCCCTGAAGTCCTCCTTAAAGGCCCAAACTAGGATGCAATAACCTAACTACACTTTTCTCAATGACTTCTATAGGTTTGCCATTTCTTCTTTGCCCTGATTTATAAACTGAGCATCTATGGTTATTATTTAAAACCATAGCAACTCATCCTCCCAATGTAAAAAAAAAAGGAAGTGCAGTCTGTGCCTTCTGCATCCATTACATTTAGCTTCTTTTTTTACTTCCATCCAAAAAGAATAAATTCAAATTGAATCCAATTCATGGCCCCCACGTGAGGTACAAACAAGATCCAAGCTGACAGGATAAGACATTGCACCCCATCGTGGATTTGATCTAATGCTTCATCTTAGCCAAAAGGCCGAGACGGCTTTAGAAACTTCATGTCACACTATCTGTAACCCCCGTGACTTGCCTGGACTTGCAAAATCTCACCTAACTGTCCTGTCTGGAGACAATACACATCTTTAACCTGTGCTTACCAGTAAAGACTCGCATTCCAATCATTATCTGTAAATTGAGTTAGTGGCTTTATATGCCCTGTTTGTGAATAGAACTCTCACTCACCTGATGAAGGGGTAGCGCTCTGAAAGCTAGTGGCTTTTGCGAACAAATAAATCTGTTGGACTTTGGACTTTAACCTGGTGTTGTGAGACTTCTTACTGTGTTTGCAACATTGCATCAGGTAAAGCCTCGATTTAACTTCATTGGCTACCCTGATCCTTTACTCTGGCCTGGGCAAACCGTCATCATAGGTATCAATCAGCACGCCCCAAGAGCAATGGGTTAGCCTTGTCACTGGCTTCATCATGGTTTCACCTTGCCACTTTATTGTGCATTGGTACTCCCAAAAACGTGATGTGGAGATGTCGGCGTTGGACTAGGGTAAGCACATCAGGTTAAAGTCCAACAGGTTTATTTGGTGGCACGAGCTTTCAGAACACTGCCCCTTCAGCAGGTGAGTGGGAGTTGTGTTCACAAACAGGGCACATATAAACACAAAATTCAGTTTACAAGATAATGGTTGGAATCCGAGTCTTTACAGGTAATCAAGTCTTCAAGGTGCTGACAATGTGACCTGGAGAAAGGGTTAAGCGCAGGTTAAAGAGATGTGTATTGTTTCCAGACAGGACAGTTAGTGAGATTTTGCAAGCCCAGGCAAGTCGTGGGGGTTACAGATTGCGTGACGTGAACCCAAGATCCCGGTTGAGGCTGTCCTCATGTGTGCGGAACTTGGCTATCAGTTTCTGCTCAGCGATTTTTTTTTGCATTGTTGTGAAGGCTGCCTTGGCAAACACTTACTCGAAGATCAAAGACTGAATGCCCATGACTGCTGAAGCAACTGGAAGGGAACAGGTCCTGCCTGGTAATTGTCGAGCGGTGTTCATTCATCTGTTGTAGCATCTGCGTGGTCTCACCAATGTACCATGCCTTGGGACATCCTTTCCTGCAGCGTTGGCCGAGTTGCAACATGTAACTGGTGGATGGTGGATGTGAGATCCAGCATGTCTTGCAGAGGTTGCTGTGGCAGGGTTGTATGGTGTCATGGTCACTGTTCTTTTGAAGACTGAGTAGTTTGCTGTATACAGTTGTCTGTTTTGAGGTTGTGTGGCAAGGCAGCCTTCACAATACATGACGACGCAGAATCGCTGAGCAGAAACTGATAGAACATAATAACATAAGAAATAGGAGCAGGAGTAGGCCATCTGGCCCTTCGAGCCTGCCCCGCCATTCAATAAGATCATGGCTGATCTGTCGTGGCTCAGTTCCACATTCCCGCCCTCTCCCCATAACCCTTAATCCCCTCTCTTATCAAAAACGTGAGGATAGCCAAGTTCCGCACACGTGAGGACAGCCTCAACTGGGACCTTGGGTTCATGTCACACTATCTGTAACCCCCACAATTTGCCTGGGCTTACAAAATCTCACTAACTGTCCTGGCTGGAGACAATACACATCTCTTTAACCTGTGCTTAACCCTCTCTCCACTCGCATTGTCTGTACCTTTTTTAAGACTTGATTACCCGTAAAAGACTTGCATTCCAAACATTATCTTGTAAATTGAATTTGTGTCTATATATGCCCTGTTTGTGAACACAACTCCTCACTCGCCTGATGAAGGGGCAATGCTCCGAAAGCTTGTGCTGCCAAATAAACCTGTTGGACTTTAACCTGGTGTTGTGAGACTTCTTACTGTGCTTTCTCCCAAAAACACACATAATGCAGCTTAGAACTGGATGACTTAGCCCTTCATCTTATCTCCTCCCTGCTCAAAGCGCTTGCACCTCTTCATGGCCAGCATGTTCTTTGACCGGCAGTTTGGCTCTGCACTCTCCAGTCTCAACACAGCACAATCTTTGTGGTCTTGGACTTTTTCCAAAAAGATAGGCTTTGTCTGTCTACCATAACCACTCTGCTCTGTGTCATAACGTCCCTTAGTCTGTGTGTATAAGGAATGCTTCCCCCTCCTTGGACGGTGTAACGTTATGGGGCTGGTGCTTATGACATTTATTTGCAGTAGGTCCTCCTAGCCTTTGGTTGACCATCTTCACTGCCCAGGCAGTGAGAGGAGAGAAGGGCAAGTGCTGAGATGAACTTTTCACACCTCATTGAAATGCAATTAATTTAGTTGCTCACCTGAGAAGCAGAATGCCTTCGGTGCCATTGTAGTGCAAAATGGTTGAGCAAAAAGGAGTCCACGTGCAACAGATTTTGTACATTTGAGTGCGCTGTCTATCACTTTTACCATTCCTGCACCAGGAACAGATTGGAGCTGCTTGTATTCTCCACTCAGACTTCCATTTGGGATTATCAACGCTGCGAATAGCTGATAGAAACTCTGAAGTTTCTAACAGCTCGTCATTGGCATTCAGTGGAGAATCCACACGTTTTATCAATCAGAGGCTGGAATCTTTATTTAAGCATCAGGGATCCAGTCTGCTGGCTGGAGAGCCGACAACAGACACGTTGCATCTATTAAGAAGGCTCAATGAACCTCATGTCAAGCAACAGCGGGGAGGCTTCCCCTTGGAATCAATACCCCAGAGGTGGCCAACTTAATTGGCTGCATGGTAGGAAGGTTGACCATGGGCCTTCACACCCAGAACACAATTCTGGCAGAGGCAGTGGAATTCCTGTATGCACCATCCCATCAAATCACATGCCCTCCCCACCAGCGACAGCACAAGATTCCGGCCAGCATGCAGTTCTGTTCTTGATTATGTGTAGTGTCAGGTATATTGATAACCAGCAGGATTCCACTTTCACAAATGCAGAGTCTCCATTACCTGGGGTTAATACATTTGTCTGTTAACTGGAAGCTGAAGTGAGCCTCTGGCCTTATGCTGTTGCAGATTGTGTAGGAATCCTTTGACGTTGATAACTTGATGATCACAAGGCATAAACTGCAATTACAGACTATAAAACTATAACAGATTGTGCTTAAAGTCATATGTCAAAATAAAACCTAAGTTATGATGCAAAGTTAAATTACCGGAGTATTAAATGTGTTCTGTTATTGTCTTTCATTTTGCTCATAGCATCAATAACCATGCAGCTTTTGTTACTAACAGAGAACCCAACAGGCAAGACTGTATAACCAGTGTTGTTTAGCACTAGGAGTTTGATGGATTTACCATCCTTTGCTTATGGTGGGTAACTTGTGTTGACATGAACATGTCAGTTATATGTGCTGAGGACTGTATCTGAACTCTACAAGATTGCTCTTCTACATAAAAGTTGTATAAATTTACTGCATATGTTCTTCCAAATGTTACGCACTTGTTGCTCTGCATTGAATTTGATTTTCCAACTATCTGTCCACTCGCACGGCAGAATTTAATCCGTGACATGCTGTTCCCAAAAACAGGACAAGAAGTGGGTGCAATTTCCACTTTTGTATTGGAAACCAACACCCATGCTATTCACAGGGAATTTAAAGAGCTGGTGGGCACATGACACATTCGCTGTAGTGGCAGGTTTCCACTGGAGCTACTCGCCATCAATCTGGGCAGGGGTCTCAAAGCTCAGGAAGCTTCAAGTTTCTCGAAATATATGGGAAGCAAGCACAAATGTGTATATTGAGAGGTATGAATAGGAAGCAGCTGTTCCCCCTGGTTGAGAGGTCAATCAGGAAGGGGCATAGTTTTAGGATGAAGGGCAGCTGATTCAGAGGGGATTTGAGAAAAGGCTTTTTCACCGAGGGTGGTGCGAATCTGGAATGTACTGCCTGGGACGTAGTGGAGGCCAGAAACCTTAGAACCTTGAAACAATATTTGGATGAGTATTGGAAATATTGTCGTATTCAAGGATCTGAGTCAAGTGCAGGTAAATGAGATTAGCGCATCTTTAGTAGTGCATGTTGTCAGTATAGACTCGATGGGCCGAAGGACCTTTTCCTGCATTGTATGACTCTATGACCTATGTGGTCCTTGTTGGATTGTTAGAGAGTGGGATCCCTTTACAGTTCACCTATGTCACTGACTGTTGCCAGTGAGCTCTAATGGCAACATGAGTGTAGTCAATTACTCCTTGTGCTCTAAGGAATTGAATGGCCACTATCCCTATTACCCTGGCCATCTGGCTGTCATCAACTGTGGTGAACTTGAATCCATTGGCATGATGAGAAGAGGGTGTTGGTCACTGTTTGATGCAGCAGTGTGCCTGGTAGCCTGCAAAATACCAGACTTGTCACCTGTGAAGCCCTGGAAGCAGCTAGTGGTGATGATGCCACAGTGATTGAGGCTTGTGGTTGGTGCCACAGCAGATGGCTACTGGCTGACTTCAGTGACAGTGTCCAGTGTCCCTGGCGTTGCCTCTCAGATTTCTGGAGGTAGTTTTTCCTTGTCTGAGGGATGCGCTGCCCTGCCACTCGCCTTCCTTTTCTGATGCCTTCACTAGATAGCTTCCAAATAAGCACTTTTGTACTCTGGTGCTGGCCTCTACAGTCTCAGTTGACTGGAGCAAGGATTCTTTTGTCACATTCTCCTGCTTCCAGGATTGTAGGAAGATTGTCTGTGTGAGGCCCCTACTCTACCAAGCAAACTGTGTGAAAAAGACAGACAATGCTATGCAAACTGTGTGTGTCTGTGACTTGTGTCCATACGCCTGCTGAGCAGTGTGGTTTATCCACTCTTCCCATTGTAATTCCGACTCCCACATAATTAACTCAGCTCGCTCATCACATCTCCCACTCCCACAGCCTCCACCAAATTCCTCCCACGTTCTTCTTATTATCCTATTAAAACTCTTACTTTCTCAGCGAGGCTTGTGTTGAAGAGAAAATTCCTTTCATAACAATGATTTACAAAGCTCTCAATGAATGTTACTGCTGCAACACCCCTGGGAATGTGCTTGTTGTGTACAGTATCAGGTGAAATATCTGTAAACTCAGTTCAGCAGCTCCTAAACATCTAACTTTTTTATGTGCAGCCATCTATGAATGTTGAACAAAGCCACACTTCAGATTCCAGGAGCATAATAAAATTGGGTATTGAGTGCACTACAGTCACCGGTTATTGAGCAATGTAAAATGTATGATGACTAATTTATTTTAAACACAGCATTAGAATTTACCAAAACAATAAGCAAACTCCTTGATAAAGAGGGCTATTAAACTTGCCTCATTAAACTACAGCCCACCAGTTACACCATCCCTGTTTATCCCAGACAGCTGTTTATATCATAACAGCCTCAAGGGGCTGAATGGCTAACTTCTGTACTCGTTTCTGTATAACGCTGACTATTTCCCATTAATACAGGCATCAATTACAATGAAGCTGATTAGAATGCATTAAGTGTGCTGGTTATTGCTGAGATGTTTCACTGTCCAAGAATCTGTTAGTAGCCAGTCCTTGAAAGACAATTTCAGATGAAATGGGAAGCTCTGGGGCATATGTCAACTTGTCACACTGTTTGGCTTCAGATTTGGAGTCAGCTTCCATTGAATGGCCTCTTAAACAGTTCCAGGGCTCTAATTTCAGCAAAACTGTCAGATTCATCAGTGCACTACCTGCTGGCACAAGAATTCTCGTCACTATTGGAATAAATTTTTTCGGCAGAAAAACTAGGATAAGCAAATGCTTGTCAATAATAATTTTTCTTGTGCTGTGGGGTCATCAGCAGGTTTGAAGGATTTGCTGGCCCTTGTCAAAGGAAACAAATCATGTTTGCACAAGGACGCCCACAAGTTGGAACCTTACCCACTTTTTGAAAAAAACCACTTGCATCTTGATGCCATGCTTGTTGGGAATGTGCTCACTGTGGTCTTATGGTAGGCAGTCTTCTAACTGCTTGTCCAATTAGGGTAGATTCGGACAGGCTCCAGAAGCTAATCAGAATTCCTGAAGCCTCAGAAAGATAGGCTGAAGTGTGTGCGGTCGCTGTGGAAGGGAGACCATCAGGGCACCTCCATCCTGAGGCTCCCTCTGAATGTAGATCCCTGCAGCTCCAGCAACTGGGGGATGAGATAGGGAGAAGGGAAGCTGGAGTCGGCCTCATTGACTCCTTGGTCAGGTGTCTACAGGCTGCCTCCAGGTTTCAACCTCAGTTGGGGGGGCCATCCTGTCCATGTGCTACTTCATAGTGCTTCCTGTTGCAGCTTGGCATTTGCTTAACCTTTTTTATTTTAATTTGGGTCTACACACAGAGTATAGGATCAGCCTAATCACTGGTGCAGTAACCTGCAGGAGTGGATTCCACCATCACCACACAACCACCCTACTACACATCCTCTGCAGATGAATCAGTGTTCCTCTGTATTCAACATTATTTGGAAGCAGCACTAAGGGCAGCAAGGGCATAAAATGAGCTCTAGCTGGGGGACTTTATGGTCCACAGCCAAGAGTGCCTTAGTGACACACTGTTGAAACAGGTGGCTGAGTTCTAAAGGCCAAATGTGCCAGACTGTACCTGCAGCAAATGATGAGAGAACATGGAAGAGGGCAAAACATACTTCACTTCTTCCTCACCAATCTGTCAAGTGCAGAAGCATCTGTTCACAGCACTATCAATAGGAATGACCATCTCACCATCCTTGTGGAGATAAAGCCCTGTCTTCAGGCATCAATCTAAATGAGATTTAGCAGCTCAAAACTGGGCACCCATGAGATGTTGTGGGCCTTCAGCTATAGCAGAATTGTATTCGATTTGTAGTCCATAACTTCATGGCCCACTCGATCACATTCATCAAGCCAGGGGACCGACTTTGGTTCAACATGCCAGGAGCAGCACCAGGCATACCTAAAAATGAGATGCCAACCTGGAGAACTTAGGGCTATCTGCATGGTGAATAGTGGAAGCAACAAGTGATAGAAATCATAGAAACGCTACAGTACAGAAAGAGGCCATTTGGCCCATTGAGTCTGCACCAACCATAACCCCACCCAGGCCCCATCCCCACACACACTCCACCCACCAATCCCTCTAACCTATGTATCTCAGGACCATTTTTTTTAGCGTGGCCAATCAACCTAACCTGCACATCTTTGGGAGGAAACTGGAGCACCTGGAGGAAACCCACGCAGGCACGAGGAGAATGTGCAAACTCCACACAGAATCGAACCCAGGTCCCTGGAGCTGTGAAGCAGCAGTGCTAACCATTGTGCTACCGTGCTGCCCGTACTCTGAACAAAATGAGCCCGCAACCAATAGATCAGCTGAAAGCTCCACAACCATTTGTGAATGGTTGAGGACAGTTAAACAGCTAACCAGAGAAGACGGTTTCACAAAGATCCCACTCTTGGGCATCTAACACATTAGTACTAAAGACAAGCTGAAACCTTTGCAACCGTTTCCAGCCAGAATTGTTAATTTGGATGATCCATCCCTGCCTGAGGTTCCCAACATCATAAATGCCAGTCTTCAGATAATATGATTCACTTCCCATGATATCAGGAAATGATTGGATACTGCAAACTTTGAGCTCTGACAACATGCCAGCTGTAATACCAGAGAGTTGTGCTCCAGAACTAGCCATGCCCCAACCAAGCGGTTTCAGCAGAGCTACAACGCTGGCATCTGCCCAACAATGTGGACAATAACAAACAAAAACAGAAAATGCTGGAAAATCTCCGCAGGTCTGACAGCATTGGTGAAGCGAGAATGGAACCGATGTTTTGAATCAAGATGACCCTTCGCCTGACTTGAAACATTGGCTCTATTCTCTCTCCACGGATGCTATCAGACCTGCAGAGATTTTCCAGCATTTTCTTTTTTTTTGTTTCAGATTCAAATCCACAGTATTTTGCTTTTATCTTCATGTGGAACAGGACATACCTGGGCAATTGTCCACATGTTCAGTCCAGTCAATACTGCTCATCAGTCTCATCTCAATCATCAGCAAAACGATGGAAGATTTTGTTGACAGTACAATTGAGTGGCACTTACTCACCAGTTGGTGAAGTAATGGTAATGTCACTGAGCTAGTCATTCAGAAGCCCAGGCTAATTCTCTCAGGACGCGGGTTCAAATCCCACTACAGCAGCTGGTGCAATTTAAATACAATTGGAATTTAAAACTAGTCTCAGTAATGGTGACCATGACAATTATCCTCGGTTGTTTAAAACCCATCCAGTTCACTAATGCCCTTTTTTTTTTTAAAAGCAAGGAAATCTGCCATCCATGTCTGGTTTGCCTATACGTGACTCCAAACCCACTACAATGTGGCGACTCTTAACTGTCCTCTGAAATGGATGAAAGTCACTCAGCTCGAGGGGAATCAGGGATGGGTGATAAGTGCTAGCCTTGTCAGCAATGCCCACATCATGAAAGAATAATTTAAAATGTGCTGACCTGTGCTCAGTTTGAATTCTGCCCGGGCCACTCGATTTCAGACCTCATTGCGGCCTTGGTTCCAACACGGATGAAGAACTGAATTTGAGAGGGGGGTGATTGCCTGTGACAACATGACCATATTCCACCAAGTGTGGCATCGAAGAGCCCAAGCAAAACTAGTTCCCACTGATTTCATGAGGAAAACACTCCAGTGTTTGGACTCAGACCTTTAGAAAATGGTGGTTGGTGATCACCAATCTCAGCCCTCTGATATCACTGCAGGGGTTCCTCAAGGCTATGGCCATCTACTGCTGCTTTGTCAATGCACTTCCCTCCAACATAACAGTCAAAAGTAGCAATGGTCCCTAATAATTGTTGTTCAGTACCACCCGTAACACTCGGGTACTGGAGTGGTCCATGTCTTCCTGCAGCAATACCTGTACAACATATAGATGTTGACTGATAATTGGCAGGTAATATTTTGTACCACACAAGTGCCAGGCAGTGACCACAATCAACATGCTGGGAGTCACCACTGACACCTAACCTGAACTGGCTACAAGAGCAAGTCAGATGCTTGGAATTCTGTCTTGAATAACTCGCCTTCTGATTCCTCAAAGCTCATCCGTTGTCTACCAAGCATAACAAGTCAGGAGTGTCACTAAATACTCTCCACGTGCTTCCACGAGTGCAGTTCCAACAACATTCGAAGCTTGGCACCGTGCAGGACAAAGCAACACAGTTGGATGGCACCCTATCCACCACCTTTAAATATTCACTCCCTCCACCATTGGCTCAGTGTGTGCCATCTATATGACTCACTTCCCTTCAACAGGATCTTCCAAACCTTGACTGCTTGGAAGGACAACACCAACAGATGCCTGGGAACAGCACCACCTGCAAGTTCCCCTCCATACCAGAGACCACCCTGACTTGGAGCAATATCACTACTCCCTCACTGGCACTGGGTGAACATCCTGGAACTCCCTTCCTCCACTACATGGACTATAGTGATTCTAGAAGGTAGTTCACCATCACTTTTTCTCAAGGGCAATTTGAGATGAGCAATAAATACTAGCCTTGCCAATGATGCTCACGTTACCGAAACCAGTTTTATAAAAAAACCCCACAAGTCTGATTTTCGTCCGTCTGTTGACTTCACTGCCCAGCTGGCTAAGTTGAAACTTACCCCCTAATGTCCTGTTGGCTGCAATTCATTGATTTCTTTTTGACTTGGGATGTTTTCTGTTGAATAATACAAACTGCAATCTCTAGTAATAATGAGATTTGCTATTCTCCTGATCTGTTTAAGTGTGAATTCATAAAATATTGATGCGTTTTATTTCAGTGCCCTCCACGCTGCAGCATAAATGGGGAAAGTTGAATGTTATTTTGGTTGCTATCTCAAGCAGTGAGAGTTGACGTCGCTGCAGTTACTTGATATAAATTGAGCTAAGTACTTTTATCTTTTTAGTTACAAAGGTTTATTCCGTCTGTTGCTTGTCGTCTTTGGGGTGATTAAAGCTGAGGCTGTGAATCCTCACTGCTGCCTACATTTGGTTATCTGTGTGATCCATAACAACGCTCCTGTCACTGCTTATTTGCCTTGCAAAGCAAGGGAGAGGTGTCAAAGATGCACACTAGACTGCTGAGAGGCTTTAGCTGCAGAGATTATCTTTTACTGACTTAGGGATAATTTAACAGTATCTGCCCCTCTGGGGACCAATGCAAATTTCAGTTGGAGTCACGGCCCTTAATTATGCTTCTGAGCGTCACAGTTTTGCAGCAAAGTGATTTTAAAGCCACAAAAGGGTTTCTGTCAAAAATGCCTGTCCGAGAATCATTCTAATAATACCCTTTTCTGTGGCATCGTGATAATAATCAGTAAAATGCATGTGCGTCAAACATTTTTGACATGTTCGATTGTTTGAAAATGAATCATTTAAAAAGTTGACCAAGAGCACTGAGGTCGCTTCCCACCCTCCCCATCTGGCGTTTAGACGTGTGGCTGGAGCAATTATTTCAGCCACCTTCAATCACGTGGCAGGAGGACTTGGCTGATTTTAGATGTCGAGATCTGATTTACTTGCCATTGGATGTCATGGTGGCACTGCTATCTCTCAGCATCAGGGACCTGGGTTCAATTCTGGCCTTGGGTCATTGTCTGTGCGGAGTTTGCACACTCTCTGTGTCTGCGTGAATTTCCTCTGGGTGCTCTGGTTTCCTTCCGCAGTCCAAAGACTTACGGATTAGGTGGATTGGCCATGCTAAATTGCCTCTGTGTCTGGGGAATTAGGGCAGTAAATGTGTGGGGTTAAGGAGGTGGGGCCTGGTTGGGATTGTCGGCGCAGTTGCTGCTGGGCCAAATGACCCCCTTTTTATGCACTGTAAGGATTCTATGATTGGGAATCGCTGATGAGCAACTTGCTCATTCTGGAAACAGAATCCCTTACTGAGGCCGGCACTTTCCAAAGGAAAATGCACCTTTTTTGTTTTCTCCTATTATCTCCATTCAGGCATTCCCTGATCCAACGTTCGGTATTGTCTGTCGGAGGTGATTACCCTCACTAAAGCCAATCGTATCTTTGTCCTCCAATTTTGAACTGAAGTGATTTCTGTGAGGTTGGGTTGGTTCACTGCCCTTGCTCAGATTGTTGGTGTCGCTCTGCAGTACAAACCACGTGAGTCAATTCCTGTACTGGCTGAGCTTATTCATGAAGGTCCCACCTTCTCCACCTTGTCCCTAGCCTGAGGTGTGGTGATCCTCAGGTCAGATCACCAGAGGTCACCGCCTATGGTCATCTGGGGCTATGGCGACTTTATGTTGACTGGCCCGGAGAAGAATTCATTCTGCTGTTCCTCCCATTTTGTATGTAGCATTGGCTGAATATTTGGGGTCAAACTCCAAGGTTCGATGGAGTAATTGTATCAAAGTCAGACAAGCTCAACGTTTGTGTTGACTTTTGACGTAAGCATTGATATAAATCACCAGATATGGGAAAGGCTGATCAAAAACAATGGGTTTGGCAGTTATAACTTCAATGCTGTCCAGTTTTGATATGAAATGTGCACCGAACACGAGATCTTCTTCAACACAATTTCTTTGTCTCTCTAATTGCTGTACAGGGCATTGGTAAGACCACAACTATAGTATTGCGTACAGTTTTGGTCTCCTTATTCAAGAGAAGATATAAATGCATCCAGAACAATTCAGAGAAGGTTCATTCAATTGATCCCTGGGTTGGTTTACCCTGTTCTTAGGGACCAGCTCAGAAACTCCAAGGTATCTTATGAAGTTAGCTTAGACCTCAGATGTTTTTGATTTTGGCATTTGTCTGAGCATGGGGTGTTTTGCTTCAGGTGTGATTTTATTGACCCACTAGGAAGCTTTTACTGAAACAAACTTTATTTAGCGATACAGTTTAAGTGTAACAAAAAAAAAGTTTTGCTAGTTGGTATGCTTAAACGTGATGAGCTATAATTCTTAACTGCTAGCTATGAGGATGTGTCTAGGGCGGTGGATAGAGGAGAGCCGGTGGATGTGGTCTTTCTGGATTTTCAGAAGGCGTTTGACAAAGTACCTCACAAGAGGTTATTGCAGAAGGTTGAGGGACATGGAGTTGGGGGTAGGGTGTTAGCGTGGACAGAGGATTGGTTGTCAAATAGGAGGCAGAGAGTGGGGGTCAACGGGTGCTATTCGGATTGGCGGATGGTGTCTAGTGGAGTGCCCCAGGGGTCGGTGCTGGGGCCTCAGCTTTTTACCATTTATATAGATGATCTGGAGGAGGGAACCGAGTGTAGGGTGTCGAAATTTGCTGATGACACCAAGATTGGTGGAACGGCAAATTGTGCGGAGGGTGTGGAGAGTCTGCAGAAGGATCTAGATAGGCTGGGCGAATGGGCCAGGAACTGGCAAATGGAATTTAATGTTGGCAAGTGTGAGGTGGTCCACTTTGGTAGGAATAATGGTAGGAAGGACTATTACTTACGTGGAGAAAAACTGCAGCAGGCAACGGTGCAGAGGGACCTCGGGGTCCTTGTGCATGAGTTGCAAAAACCCAACTTGCAGGTGCAGCAGGTGGTCAGGAAGGCGAATGGGATGCTGGCCTTCATAGCGAGGGGGATTGAATATAAAAGTAGGGAGGTCTTGCTGCAGCTGTATAGGGCATTGGTGAGGCCGCAGCTGGAGTACTGTGTGCAGTTTTTGGCGCCGCACCTGCGCAAAGATATTTTGGCCTTGGAGGGAGTGCAGAGGAGGTTTACTAGGCTGATACCGGAGTTGAGGGGGTTGAGCTATGAGGAGAGGCTGAATAAACTAGGCTTGTACTCGTTGGAGTTTAGAAGAATGAGGGGAGATCTCATTGAGACGTATAAGATGATGAATGGGATGGATAGGATAGAGGTGGAGAGACTCTTCCTGCTCAAAAAAGACAGTAGGACTAGGGGGCACAGCCTCAAGATAAAGGGGAGGCGGTTTAGAACGGAGTTGAGGAGGAACTTCTTCACTCAAAGGGTGGTGAATCTCTGGAATTCTCTGCCCGTTGAAGTGGTGGAGGCTGCCTCGCTAAATATTTTTAAGACGCAGGTTGATGGGTTTTTGATAAGCGAGGGGATTAAGGGTTATGGGGAGAGGGCGGGAAGGTGGAACTGAGCCACGACAGGTCAGCCATGATCTTATTGAATGGCGGGGCAGGCTCGAAGGGCTAGATGGCCTACTCCTGCTCCTATTTCTTATGTTCTTATGTTCTTATTTCTATTAGTTCCAATTTAAGCAATATCCTCATAGTTAGAGAGACACCTGTCTTCTGACTCTCAGGCAGCAGCCTCAGAAAAAGACTTGTCTTCAGAGAGACAGAAAACACCTGTTGCCTTTTGCAGACCTCTTGGGGGGGGGGGGGGGGTGGAGAGAGAGAGAGAGATCTTTTTTCCAAACAACAACTGCCTGCTTGTCTCCATAAGGCTAGCTCCTTCCATTAACATATGATATGTGCATGTCAATCAATCTAATTAAACTCTACTCTGACAACACAAAAAAAAACTGCATTAACTCAGATTAAAACAATCACCCCAATAATTATGAGCAAATACTCTTCTGCACTGTCAATGTGTGGGCTGCAGTTGTAGACAAATCGGCACTGGTTAAACAGAGTTGAAATATAATAGTCCCTTCACAAGAAACATGGCACAAATACATTTCTTAAAGGCACTGTATCATCCCACTAAAGATTTTGGACTAGCTGAGTCTGGTATCCATTGGAAGTTTAGAAGATTGAGAGGTGATCCTGAGTGGACTTGACAAGAGTGGATGCTGAAAGGATATTTCCCCTTGTGGGAGAGACTAGATCTAACAGGCACAGCTTAAAAATAAGGGGTCCCCTACTTAAGATGGGAGAGGAGGGGAGAAAAAAAATTGAGGGCCATAAGTCTTTGAAGTTTTCCTCCCCGGAGAACAATGGAGACGGCATAGGTAAATAGATTCTTGAAGGAATCAAAAGTTATTAGGGTTAAATGGAGTGTGAAATTAAGGCACAATTAGATCAGCCATGATCTTTTTGAATGGCAGAGCAGGCTTGAAAGGCTGAATGGCCTACTTCTGCTCCTAATCTGTACATTTGTATGTATTTATCAATCAATTTGGCAAACAGTAACAGGTCCACATAAAATGATAACGCCCATTGTCAGCTCCTGGTTACAAATATCACCCAATATCTATGCAGCATGGGCAAGCAGCAACAATTATAATGCAGTGTTTCTTTGTGTGCACACCATGACTATAAAACATACGAGAGAACAAATTTAATTTTAACAGTATGATTAATTTGATGTGAAAATGTCCCATTAGTTATTTATAAAACCGCACAAACAAAAAGAAATTGATTTTGGTGACTGCCTTATATGTACGCAGTGATAGTAAATTTGTATTTGGAGAAAAAATTCAATACTTGCAACCCAGATTAGAAGAGAACTTTTCAGGATTTGGTTTATCTGTTTTGACGACCTGTTTTATGTGAAAATAGACCATTTCCATGCTGCAATGCAGGGGAACGGTAAAAGGGGAGAAGAAGGGTTGGTCCCATTCACTTGCTGCTGCCTAGGCTCCCTCCCTGGACACATTGACACACCGTGTACTCACCTTGCTCAGTATCACAGGAAGCCAAGTTCCCGTTCCCTGGGAGTGGCAAATGAACAAAGAACATTTGTTCTTTGTTCTTTGTAACATCCCAGCATGGGAAACAGGCCCTTTGGCCCAACGAGCCTGCGCCGCTGCATCTTCCTACACCTACCCTGCCCTGTGTGTATGTGAGTGGAACCCCTAATGTAGCCAGATTCAGGGGAGAATAGTGTCAATTTGGTACACCAATCAGCCTAAGAGCACATCTTTGGGGTGTGGGAGGAAACCGGAGCGCCCGGAGGAAACCCACGCAACCACAGGGAGAATGAGCAAACTCCCACAGACACAGGTCCAAATCCACGTATCTGCACAGCTAGCAGTGATAGTCACTGAGCTGTTGCGGCGCCCGTCTGCTGGTCCAGGATTAAGCACACACAACAACACGAAATACTAGGCCACTCCCGGAACCTCCAAGAGCAGCCCACGCACGACCCACCGTGTGCATGCCCCTCGTTTGACAACAAGGTGGACCGACCCTGTGGAATAAAAAGACAATACGTTAACATGTATAAAACTACATTTCCGGTGTCGTCCCGAGGCTCTGACCCTATTTAATACCCTCTACTATAACCCTCCATCCTTCCTTCACTCATGTGTCTGTCTAAGTAAACCTTAAACAAGTCCAACGTGCCTGCCTCCACCACCCTACTCGGTAGCGCGTTCCATACCCCCACGACCCTCTGCGTGAAAAACCTTCCTCTCATATTCAAATTATACTTCTCCCCCCTCACCCTTAGATCGTGACCTCTCGTAATTGTCCCCAATCTAGGGAAAAGCCTACCACTGTTGACTCTATCTATTCCTTTCAGTATTTTATATACCTCTATCATATCACCCCTTAATCTACATCTTTCTAAGGAGAAGAGCCCCAGTTTCTCCAACCTTTCCTCGTAACTCAGTCCTTCCATGCCAGGCAACATCCTGGTAAACCTCCTCTGCACCCTCTCCAGGGTCTCCACGTCCTTCCGGTAGTAAGGTGACCAGAACTGGACGCAGTACTCCAAATGCGGCCTAACCAACGTTCTGTACAACTGAAGCATTAGACGGCAGATCTTATACTCTATACCCCTTCCTATAAAGGCTAGCATTCCATAAGCTTTCCTCACAACCTTCTCTACCTGTGTCGACACCTTCAGAGAGTTGTGCACCTGCACTCCCAGGTCCCTCTGTATCTCCATACTCTTAATCGGTCTACCTTTTATCACATAACTCCTCCCTGCATTATTCCTTCCAAAATGCATCACCTTGCATTTGTCAGGATTAAATTCTATCTGCCCAATATACCAACCTATCTATATCCTGCTGTGTCACCTGACAGTCCTCAGTATCTGCCAATCCTACCATCTTGGTGTCATCCGCAAATTTGCTGTTCACACCACGTACACCCTCTTCCAAGTCATTTATATATAGTACAAAGAGGAGAGGTCCCAGTACTGAGCCCTGCGGCACACCACTGGTGACTGGCCTCCAGCCAGAAAAGGTCCCCTCGACAACTACTCTGTCTCCTATTTCCCAGCCAGTTTTTGATCCACGTAGCTACCTGTCCTTGTATCCCATGTGCCTTAACGTTTTCTACCAGCCTACCGTGAGGGACTTTGTCAAACGCCTTACTGAAATCCATATAGATGACATCAACGGCTCGCCTCAAACAGCCTGGAACTGAGTAACGGCTGGCCGTGTAACTGAATGCCTGATGCTCACTTTCTGAAGCAAATCTTTTATGGAGATCTTAAGCCTTGAGGGTCAAAGGAAGTGCTACAAGGACATTCTGAGGAGTTTTGATATCGACTGTGAGTTCTGGGAGAAGCTCATCCAGGATTACTGCACCAAATAAGAACCAGTGCAGCCTCATTTAAAAGTGAGTATGTGTCAGAGACAGAACAAAAACGCACAGAGGAAATCCCAAGCCAACAACTCATCCAAAATCCAGCCTTCAGGATCTTGTCCCATCCGTAGCAGAACCTTTTTTAGGTGGAGTCTGGTCTTGGCAGTCACCTACGTAACCACCAGAACCCTACCATAAACCTCCGGTGATGAGTAGAGTCATCTTCACCTCGGATGAACTAGGTGGAGGTCCTGATGGAACAAAGGCAGGTCCTCTTTTGGAGGTAGCGCCAGGGTCCCAATACACACTGCAGCAATCTGCAAAGCAAGTGGTTAGCATCTGTAAAAAAATTATTCCAAGAATATGGGTTCAGTTTCGGAAGAGGTTTAATGATCTTGACCAGGACAGTAAAAGTGAGATGTAGGTCGTCTTGTCTCCATTTTATGAATGTCACCATTTTATTGCATTTAATGGCAGTGCTTCCTTTTTTTTTATGAGGAGAGGTTGGATAAACTCAGTTTGGTCTCACTGGAACGATAGATGTTTACAAGATTGAGTGGCATGGATAGAGTGGATAGTCAGATGCTCTTCCTGATGATAGAAAAGTCAAGTACCGGGGAATAGGTTTAAGATGGATGGGCAAAAGTTTAGAGGAGATGTGCGAGGCAAGTTATTTATACAGGTGGTGAAGGTCTGGAATGTGCTACCCAGGGAGGTGGTGGGAGTAGGTATTATAGCAGCGTTTCAGGGTCAGTTAGACAAATACATGAATAGGATGGGAATAAAAAGATACGTACTCAGTACGTGCATACAATTTTAGTTTAGGCAGACATCATGATTGGCACAGGCTTGGTGGGGGGGGGGGGGGGTGTGGGAGAGCGTAAGGGCCTGTTCCTGCTCTGTACTATTCTTATGTACACCCCATTCTTCCTCCGTACCACATGCTTTTCTCCAGTGGCAATGTGTCACTGCAGCAGCTTCCCTTATTATACACATGCACTTAAATGCTTCTGATGTTCTCAGAACAGATTCAACAGCTCACATCTGGTAATCCTTTCATTCTTCTGCCTTCTCGCATCCCCTCATAGTTCCTCTAAACTTGTCATTACTTCCATATGGCATGCTGTCTAGACAAATGTTTCATACAGCTGAACAACACTTTATAGCATAGAAATAATGTCTTTCTGGAGGAAACAGTGGCTCTCACTAACAAAGGCCCGTGGGTGGGTGAGGCAGGAATTTGGCCACCCTTCATTTGGTGCTTCAGTTGAATGAAGGAAGAAAACATCAAGAGATTGGGGCAAGGGCCCAGGTAGAAAGAGTGCTGAAGGTGAGACTGACACAAGCCCATAACTGGGAGGCTCTTTATTACAATAGCTCTCTCCTTCTCATGGTCTACCCTGCATGTAGACCTAGTGGCATTGTTTTGTTGTCTAGCATTGACCATTCAGCTACCGCTTTGTTAACTGTCACCTCCATAATGAAACTTGTCCTTTCTCCACTTCTTTGGATTTTGCTCACCCTTTTGAAAAAATCAAGAAGAACCTTTCAAAGGAGGAGTAATCTCCTAAAGAAGCGTCACCGTTTGTTCCAGCGAATCATTCATGAATGAAAGGATGGAAGAGTTTCATTCCACCGAGTGTGTTAGTCTGACTCGCACCCATCACGTGTGTGCATCAGCTGCATAAATAACATTGCAAAATTCTTCAGCACAAAGGGATAATAGACATTGCCACTCCTTGAAGCGACTTCCCTTTTGCCAACTATAAGCAGTGTCGGAATCCTAATTGGATCCCGTTTAATCTATAATAAGTAGGTTATTGTTAGGTTTGTGTGGGGACTGGGGCCACTTAATTAAAAGACTGTGTGAAATTAGGCACTGGCAGCCAGTCAATGGAAATGAGCCAGTGAACCTTTTCCCTAGTGATCTTCGGGACTGAGACGTCTCATTTCCACTCGACATAACCTGAAAATTCAGCCCACCGATTTTTGAGTTCATCAGGACCTCTAAGTGGCATGTTGACCAGTATCTTTGAATCATTAAGTAATCAAAGTGAATCCGTTTTATTAAAAAAATCTTGATAAAAACTCTAACATCCATGATTGCACTATTAGACATTTTTCACCATTCAGCAATTTGCAAAATGAAATTAAAAGTTTTTTTAGTACGTTATTTTTACTTGAAGAGTGAATTCACTGGCTGGGTGCAACGCTGTTTTGTGAGCCCTTCTAACCATGGTTTCATTAGTGAACATTTCTGCCCTCCAAAAGGCGTGTGTCGCAGTTAATTAGGAAGTACATCGTCAGGACGAATGTACATTCGCCCACCGCCGCCCAGCAAGTATCGGCAAGAATGAAATTGTGTCAGCTTTACAAGGCGAATTGGTGTGTTTTCGTCCCCCGCCCTTCAGAATCCCAATAATTCCCCGTGGCTGCATTAAGCAGCAGGTTTTGAGATTTGTAAAAAATAATTGCACAGCTTGTACAACACCAGTGATAAGGCTGGAGCTGCCTCATGCGATTCACGTCAATATTCGTTTATTGTTGATTATAGGCCTCCACTCAGAACAGCTGTTTAGGTGTAAGAGACTGAATTTGACTAAATGTCCACTTAAACACTTGTGTTGGATAAGTGCACTGCATCATGTAGAGTTCAGAGGTAACAAGCCAACACCAGTTTTGAACCCTTTTTTTAACTTTTTTGTTCAGTAGCAACAAATAGCAGTAGATTTCTACAGTAATGTGCTTTTCTTATTATGTCATTTTGGAAGGCTGTTTTTCCCAAAATAAATATACAAAGTCAGATTCTACGAAGAGTCTGGAAAATATTCAGCATGAGAGACCGTGGCTGGGATTCTCTGCTCTCTCTCGCCCCGTCACCAACAAGAATGGAGAATTTAGAGCTCAGCTAAATCTCCATTCACTGCAGCAGGACTGGAGAATTCCAGGCGAGGTTGAGGCTTCCAACCAGCATCTACAAAGAGAAAATCAGGTTAACCTTTCCGATCGATTACCTTTTTATCAGATGCTGCTCCAACTTCTGAGGATTTACAACATATTCAACTTTTATTCACATTTCCAGTATCCATGGTATTTTTGTTTTTCTCCTTTTTTTAGTACTGCTGCTTCACAGCGCCAGGGTCCCGCCTTCAATTCCAGGTCACTGTCTGTGTGGTGTTTGCACATCCTCCCCATGTCTGCATGGGTTTCCTCCGGGTGCTTCGGTTTCCTCCCAAGGTCCAAAGATGTGCGAGTTAAATTGATTATGGTCAGAGAGGTTTACAGCATGGAAACAGGCCCTTCGGCCCAACTTGTCCATGCCGCTTTTTTTTTAAAACCCCCAAGCTAATCCAACTGCCTGCATTTGGTCCATATCCCTCAATACCTGTCTTACTCATGTAACTGTCTAAATGCTTTTTAAAAGACAAAATTGTACCCACTTCTACTACTACCTCTGGCAGCTTGTTCCAGATGCTCACCACCCTCTGTGTGCAAAAATTGTCCCTCTGGACACTTTTGTATCTCTCCCCTCCTCACCTCAAACCTATGCCCTCTAGTTTCAAACTCCCCTACCTTTGGGAAAAGATATTGACTATCTAGCTGATCTGTGCCCCTCATGATTTTATAGATCTCTATAAGATTACCCCTCAGCTTCCTACGCTCCAGAGAAACAAGTCCTAGTCTATCCAGCCTCTCCTTTATAACCCAAACCATCAAGACTGGCCATGCTAAATTGACTCTTAGTGTCAGGGGGATTAGAAGGGGAAATATGTGGGGTTACAGGAATAGTGGCTGGGTGGGATTGTGGTTCGTGCAGACTTGATGGACTGAATGGCCTCCTCCTACACTGTGTAATGATTCTCCGAAACAACATTTGTCTGGAAAATATGTCAGTGTTTTTCATTTGTGACTATATTTGGTCGCGTGACACGTGACTGGAAGCCTAATTTCCTGGTTCTTCGATGGTGTTGGCAGCCCTTCCTTGCTCGTCGCCCTGCAGTTTAATTCTGAAAACTGGCCAAGGGTTTTTGCCTTGGAAGCAATCACCAGTCTGGATGCAAATTGCACCTGATTTGAAACTCATTTGCATATTGCTGAGCACTCAGCCTGTCATGAACCATCACAATCGGGCAGCATCGGTCAAACTTAAATGGTTTGCATCAAAAGTATTTCTCGATTGTATTTAAGAGTGGTAACTCAGTGCCGTCTGATTAATACAGCAGCAAATGGATTATTATCACTTAAAATGAGTGTTTTTAATCACATTGTCAAAGCACCAGCTGTGTGTAAGCCAATTTTTTTTTTAAGTTACTGAAAATTACTCTGTTTAAAAAAAAAAATGCAGAATTGCTAGTTATGTTGAGGCATAGCAGTTTCAGTAAATTAAATTCAAAAGCTTTACAGACTGGTGTCCTTGCACCCAAAAAAAATGCTTAATTTTTAGATTTCACCCCGAAGCCTTGCAAATGACTGCAATTAGTGGAAACTCCCAACGGTGATACTTCATCCTGGAGGCACGGCCATTTCTGTGGACAAAGCCAACCGCTAGCACTAATGGTTTTTTTTAAAACTGGTGCAAGACTGCAGAAACTCAGTTCACGGAGGATATGACCTGCGCTTAACAATTCTGCAATTGTTAGTGCCTTTTAACAGGAGTTTGAGGCAAATTAATCCAAAAACCCTGGCACATCCAACATGAAACTCCACCCTCCATCTGTACTCCAGAACTGAATGAGTCGTTCAACCTTCCACACATTTCCTTCTTGCAATTACTACCTGCAGCAGTTGCTCACAATGTGTTCTCTTAGAGTATTTGGCATACGAAGGAATTTCTAGCTCATAAGCGTCTGAAAACAGGGCTCATTATATTATTTTGCGGTCTTTCCACAACATTTCTTTGTGTTGTATTACAAAATATCGTTCTATTGTGCTGCACAAGATGCACAAAAACCGATAAATCTTGCAAAAGATTTGTAAAGATGTGCTAGTTTACTCCCCAAAAAAAACTCTCCTGAACATAATAACTCAAAGCAAGATCAATTTCATTTTGTACACAATGCTGTACTTGGGGCAGACCCTGCAGCATGCAGTTAAAAGGAAAATTCCATACTTTATTCATGTAAATCACTCCAGTATTTCTAAGTGCATTTGCTATATTTGGTTTTTGTCCTGCGTGTATAGCTAACTTGACTCAAATGAATCTTTAGCCATTTTGCAGGCCTCCGATAATCCCTCTGAGCAAACGTCTCGCGTTGACTCGCACAGTACTTCAATCATCTGTCAGGTTTCAGTATACTTCTGATGACAAACTGAGGACAATACTTGTGGTGACTGGGCCATCAGATACGTCTTAATAGCCTCCATATCAAAACACTGTCATCACCCAAAGGAGCACATTGTGAAATATCGTTCCATAGTGCTGTCAGACACTAGGAAACCCACAGGCAGATTTTCCTTTTGCAGACTGAGGTTTTGATTCCACTGTGCGGGATTTATTGGGAAATTGATGGAGGGGAGGTGGGGAGTGCATATCGTTTGTTCAGTACATGTGCCAGATTGAATGATGGCATTTCTAATTTTTGAATAAAAAATATTGCTATAGGGATGTGGCCAACACTGGCAAGGCCACATTTATTATCATCCCTAGCTATCCTGAGAAAGTGGAGGTAGTTGGCCTTTTTAGCAATTGTGTACACTATTGAGTGGCATTAAGAATCAACCACAATCATGGGACAGAAATTCTGTACAGAATTGAGAGGCTCACTTCACTGAAGGAAGCAGTGGGGATTTTTTTACAACAGATCTCATTATTTTCCAGTGCCCTAACTTGCAGATTATTCGAAGCGCTTTGTACCTATGTTTAACCACATTTTATACTTGCCCTCTCCTCTGTTGTGAATTCATACCCCACCGAGAACAGGCTTCACCAGCGTCCACCCTCCTTCACATATCCTTCCTGGGATGAACCTAAAAGAAAATTCAGAAGTGAAATGATAATCTGAATATTAACATTCTGTGCACATGTCAGGAGAACTGAACATTAGCTGAATAACTCATAATCATTTAGTTAATTCCATTATTATGTAAATGACAGTTATTATCTCTAACCAGAATATGGATTAAATTCAGTGTCATACACTGTAATTAAAAATGTATCATTAGCATATATGTTTAACAAATGCATTTTTATATATCTTTAATGTATCATGTATATATTGAACAACACTGTAGAAATATATTGACATGTATGGACATCCCATTGATGAATTAATAGTTTTTTTGTATCATGTGCTTTGCTTCAGTATTAGTGAGACTTGTGTTTTCCTGACACACTTAAAATTCAATTCCAGCTAAAACAAGAACTGGACTAATTATTGCTTTGAAAAAAACAAAATCTGCATTTATGTAATGACTCTTACGTCACCAGGATGTCCAAAGCCAATGAACTACTTTTCAAGTGTAGCTACAGTGATTAGCACTGCTGCTTCACAGCTCCAACAACCTGGGTTCAATTCCAGCCTAGGGTGACTGCCTGTCTGTGTGGTGTTTTACATATTTTCGTTTCCACATAGATTTCCTCCGAGTGTTCTGGTTTCCTCCCACAGTCTGAAGGTGTGTGGGTTAGGTGGATGGACCATGTTAAATTGTCCTTTAGCGTCACAAGATATATAGGTCATAGAGTCGTAGAGGTTTGCAGCACAGAAACAGGCCCTTCAGCCCAACTTATCCATGCCACCCTTTTTTTTTAAACCTCTAAACTAATCCCAATTGCCCGCATTTGGCCCATATCCCTTTATACCCATCGTACCCATGTAATTATCTGAATGCTTTTTAAAAGCAAATTGTACCCGTCTCTATTACTACCTCTGGCAGCTTGTTCCAGACACTCACCACCTTCTGTGTGGAAAAGAATTGCCCCTCTGGACACTTTCGTATCTCTCCCCTCTCAGCTTAAACCTATGCCCTTTTAGTTTTGGACTGCCCTACCTTTAGGAAAAAATATTGACTGGCTACCTTCAATATGCCCCTCATTATAAGATCATCCCTCAGCCTCCTATGCTCCAGAGGAAAAAGTCCCAGTCTATTCAGCCTCTCCTTATAACTCAATCCATCAATTCCCGGTAGCATCCTAGTAAATCTTATCTGCACTCTTTCTAGTTTAATAATATCCTTCCTATAATAAGGTGACCAGAATTGTATACAGTATTCCAAATGTGGCCTTAGCAATGTGTTATACAATTTCAACAAGACGTCCCAACTCCTGTATTCAGTGTTCTGACCGATTAAAACCAAGCATGCTGAATGCCATCTTCACCACTCTGTCCACCTGTGACTCCACTTTCAAGGAGCTAATAACATGGACTCCTAGATCTCTTTGTTCTGTAACTCCCCTCAACCCCTACCATTAACTGAGTAAGTCCTGCCCTGGCTCAATCTACCAAAATGCATTACCTCACATTTGTCTAAATTAAACTCCATCTGCCATTTGCAGCTCACTGGCCCAAAGATCAAGATCCTGCTGCAATTGGAGATAACCTTCCTCACTGTGTACCATGCCACCAATCTTGGTGTCATCTGCAAACTTACTAACCATGCCCCCTATATTCTCATCCAAATCATTAACATAAATGACAAATAACAGTGGACCCAGCACTGATTTCCTGAGGCACACTGCTGGTCACAGGCCTCCAGTTTGAAAAACAACTCTCTACAACCACTTTCTGGCTTCTGTCAAGAAGCCAATTTTGTATCCATTTAGATACCTCACCTTTGGTCCCATGAGATTTAACTTTATGCAACAACTTACCATGCAGTATCTTGTCAAAGACTTACGGGGATTTGTGGGGTTATGATGAGAGCACTGTGTGGAATGCTCTGTCAGGGAAATAGTGCAGACTCGATGGGCTGAATGACCTTCTAAGTTAAATACTGCTTCTACATTTGGAAATGAAGAAATCAGTTTGCACACAGGCCTGACAAATAATAAGTGAGATAAATGATCAAATAATGTGCTTTTATGGTGTTGTGGACAATGAATGTTGCTCAAATTACCAGGAGACTTTTTTTTAAAAAAAGTCGTGGAGTCTTTTATACTGAGCTGAACAGTCATGAAAGAGTCTCTGTTTAACATCTCATTGATAAACTGTTTGGAGTGGGACTGGAATTGGTATAGGGATAGTTGTAGACTGAGGTAATGAAATACTCCATTGGCCAGAATAGGTTTGATTTTAAATGTGTGACATGTTGGAAGCAGGAAGGATTTGGTAAGACAGGAGAAACCCTGGAATCTGTGGTTTTTAACCCAGTTACTGTGTTAAGATATGATGCTTTCTTCATGATTATTATCATCATTGGACATGATAACAGCCCGCATGACTTAAATGGAAAGTACAAATGCAATGGAGGTGAAACTCCCAGCCTGTAGCATTGCTTTAGCAGTGCAGCGGCCAGGAGCCGTCAGCTCTGCACCAGAAATCAACACAAAGTTGGATGATTTATAGAAATGAACATTATCATGTATTTAGCTGGCCTGGGACTGAAGTCTTCTTCCCCCTCCACCTTCTTGCCAACTTGGCAGTGCCAATTTGGCTCCCTTGCACTGCCCAAGGGACAAAGTGGTAATGCCCAAGAGGTTACCTTGGCACTGGCCACCAGGCATGTGACGGGCTTAATGAGGGTGGGCTGTATTGGGAACAAGGCTTCTTGGGAGGGATTGGTGGGGCTGGGGAGGGATTGGTGGGCATGGGGTTCCCACTGCCACGCTGCACTCAGTGGTGATAGAGGTTGGGAAGTAAGCAATTGGGGTGGGGGGGGGAGATCAGGACAGGTGGGGGGTGGTGTTGGGGCTGGTCCCAATGTGTCCAGGGGGTTAGCAATTGGGCTGTGGCAGTGTTGGAGGGGCAGCGATGCAGGGGTCACGGGGCTGGCCAGTGATTGGGAGACCAGCAGTGTGGGGCTACTGCGTATGTGCTGATCTGAAAGATCAGCCCATGCGCAATGGCCCACTCAGCGCTACGCTGCCGGCCTCTCCAGCAGGAATAGGCCCTGCTCCCAGATTTTTAATATTCACGCTAGTGCACTCTGCAGTGCACAGTGAGACTCATTTTGAAAATCCCACTGAAAAAACCAGCAGGATTTACTCCAATTTTTACGTGAATTTGACACACAGAATTTTTATGGGAGAATCTCACTTGAAGTTTGGAGCCAAAGAGAACAAAATGGGAGAATACAGTCCAAATGGTCAAAGGCTACGTATTAGTTCAGTGATACCTCTCTGGATATCCTGCTAGAGGCTGTGAGGAGCTTTGTTCCCATGTGTTAGCAGGAGGAAGCTGTTTGGAGACCTCAAGAAAGCATGGCAGTGGGGAAGGTTAACAGTAGGAATACAAAGCCAGCCCAATGGACACAATGCAGGAAACATTTTAGTGATGTTAGCAGGGCAGGGAAGGTGTGTGATAGATTCACTTGCTTCCAGATGTGCATACGATCCCAACCCTCTCTCTTTCCCTCCTCAAGCCTGCTGCACATCACAAACTTACCTTGCAGTCTCTCAGTCTATGCACCTCCTCACGTCTCCAACCATCCATCCATCCACCACTGATGCTCAGCATTCTCCTTGTGCAACGCCATTGCTTTTCCCTCAAAAACTCCTTCAACAAATGTTCACAATCCATCCATTTAACGCATTCCATTATTCTCACTAAGTTTCCTCTTCCACTCTGAAGAAGGAGTGGACAGAGAAAGTGGGAGAGGCAAAGAACTGGATGTCAGCTATTAATCACCTCGCAGCCAGCAAGAAAGGAGGAGAAGGTGCTGAAAGGCAGTAGATTCCTGTCTTGCTTGTCCAATGGAGATGAGATGTTCCTTAGTTACCTAGTAACAGAATTAAACATCAGACAGTTAGATGACGTATGCATTCATTCATGCTGAGTGAATTCATTCATACTCAGTGAGTGAAATATCATGTGAATAACGTTCACGCAACATTCAGACCTTGATAGTTCCAATTCATATCTTTAATCACCAATCAATCCTTCAACAGTCCCACAGCATGTGGACCAGGAGGACGATGCCAACCGCTCAGAAGAGCTCACTCACTAAGGCTGCACCATTCTGGGGTTCATGCAGACTTAGCCTGAGCTTAGATACACACTTTTCAGTGGAATCAGGAAGGCAGACAGTTAAGTTTTCACAAGTAAGCACCAGCAGATGATGGAGAAAGAGATAATAGGGAGATGAGAGTTCCCCTTCCCGGGCAGCAGGACACTTGGTTCTGTTGAAAGTGGATGCTGAACTTCAGGAACAACTACTACTGGAGAATGTTCCAAGTGCACAATGCAGGGAGACTGAAGAAAATCCATCTCCAAGTTTATGTGGAATCATGATGTGCACTTTTACAATGATGTCTTCATCCATGGGAAAAGTGGCCAGCAGCATGGAGAATCAAACACGCAATCAAAGTGCATGCGAGCCTCACCCAGTGAATGCCAATTGCAACAGGATGAATGAAACCCTAGCCTTGGCCATTCATCACCTCACTGCTCTGCAGCAAAGCCCCATCTGGCTCATTATGAGCAGGGAATTGTGGCTGGGCCATTGTAAGGGGTGATGTGAAAGGGTGCAAGTGGAGACTCAGCTGGGTCTGCCTCCGCTTTTCGAATATTGCCCCCGACCCAGTTAGTGCCCAACATATTGCCTTCATGCTCCATTAGCTGCGTCTGCCCCTTGTGCAGGTGACATAGTCCTTGATGGAGCCCTCACAGGCTCCAGAAAGTTGTCGGCCAAGAGTATCTGACCGGTGTCCTCAATCACTGCTGATGCCACAAGGATTTCACGAGGTAACAATTCTAGGAAGAGTCATGTTTTTTGTTGCACAGGGAAATGCACGCGGTTGAGTTATGAAATAGAATGTTTAGTGTGTGTTTTATCTGTGAACTATATAAATGTTATTCTTTATCACCACTTCCCCACCTTACCCATCCTTGGTTGCTAATTTGCAAATGACTCTTTCAACTGTGTAATAATGAATGGGAAGATGTGGTTGATGACAAATGGAGGCCTGGTTGTTCGTACAGTCACTTGTTTCAGTGGCTGTGGAGGGGAGAGAGATGCAAATGTCCTTTTCCAAGTGGTTGTCAGATGGGTGCATTCGTGGAACCTGACTAAACATCATGATGACAGTAAGGGAATCCAGGCTGCATTGTGCACTATTGGCAGTGCCCAGGGAATAATCAGCCTCCCTGCTCTTCCTCACCCACATCATCTATCTATCTCCTCCTTGGAGTCACTGAGACATCTCAGCACCTTGTTTTCCCCCCCTACAGGCCCAAATCTCATTGCTATGTAATGATATTCAAACCCCAGCACACTATGACTATCTTGGAGACTCTGGCTGGTGTGCACTGAAGAGGCACCTTCAGATCTGGCCTGGTGCCTGAAGCCCACCTTCAGCATGCCAATGGCTCTAGTATCACCCCTGAGCCTTATTTATCAGGTTTCCAAGAGATGTCACCAGCTGCGTTTTAAGTGGATATCCCTCCTGTCCAAGCAGTCAGCCAGTAACATTGCTTTGAAGAGTGACGAGATCAGGGATGGTGGACTGTTGCAAAATGAAAACACTGTGACAACTGTTTGGGAATCTTTGTACATCTGTATAAAGATTTTTGAGGTTGCACACCAGTTACACTTTGGAGTGGCAGCTCTAGTTACTGAGCCATCCTGGGAAATTGATGGATGCCTGAATGGCCACGTGTGCAGTCAGTGCCACCCTTTACCAGTGAGAGGCCAATCAGAGCCTCAAACCTGAGCATCCATTCATTCCGACTAACATCATTGGCCCTGGAGTAGAAGGTATTAGCCCCTCATCTTGTATGTTTTGTATTCTGTTGACTGGGAGTCCTACACACAACTCTGGCAAAGCCCTAGAGAGATCCTGAGGCTAAAAGGTTAGTGTGATGATGTATTTGACAGCCACTGGTTAAGCATGGCCACAGGGTGCAGCTGCCAGTAGCTCTTGTTTCAGGAGGTCCTGTTGCTAATGCTGAGGAACAAAGTAACACAGTGTACGCAGTCACCCATTCTGCTCTGATAGATCCAACCTCCAAATTACAGATCACATCTCCAGAAAAGTGTAGATAACAGCTTCAAAGTGTATAAGGTCACAGCTCAGCAGAAATACCGTGAACCAGCTCTTTCACATAAGCAAGTAAGAAAACTCCTGTGAATAAGAACATAAGAACATAAGAAATAGGAGCAGGAGTAGGCCATCTAGCCCTTCGAGCCTGCCCTGCCATTCAATAAGATTATGGCTGATCTGTCGTGGCTCAGTTCCACTTTCCCGCCCTCTCCCCATAACCCTTAATCCCCTCTCTTATCAAAAACCCATCAACCCGCTTCTTAAAAATATTTAGCGAGGCAGCCTCCACCACTTCAACGGGCAGAGAATTCCAGAGATTCACCACCCTTTGAGTGAAGAAGTTCCTCCTCAACTCCGTTCTAAACCGCCTCCCCTTTATCTTGAGGCTGTGCCCCCTAGTCCTACTGTCTTTTTTGAGCGGGAAGAGTCTCTCCACCTCTATCCTATCCATCCCATTCATCATCTTATACGTATACTCTGCTCATTTGCACATTTCCTTGCCATGGCTTCAGATCCCTCCAATTGCCAGTGTCATCTTGCCTTGCTTTCACTGGCAAGTTCCAGGAAACCTGGGGAACCAGGAAACTGCAAAACCAATGCTAATATTGCTCTAATTGAGCAATTAACATACCGAAATTGGCAATCCTTGGGGAAATGCACTGCAGTGAAATGCGGAAGTTGGCAAGCTGGAGTCTGTGCTCACAATTCTTCCAGAGTTTCACCATTTACCTGCACTCAAACCCTCATACACATCCGTTAAAATTCCTACTGCACTTCTGTTGCTTAATTGAGTAGACAGTGAAAAATGATCTGTGAATGGCAATAACCTTGGCTTAATACTGTATCTCTAAGGATGAATAAATCTTAAAATTTTAATTGTTCTCAGGATATCCCTTGCATTGCCCTGACAAGGGGTGAAAACTTGAGCCTGCGTTTGCTGTCTGCGAGGCTGCTAGCCAAAGAGAGGGGTCGATAATTGCTGGGGGGGGGAGGGAGTGTGGGGAGACAGGGAGCCAATGATTGCAGGGGGGAAAAGAGAGGGAGCTGATGTTCAGAGGGGGTGCAGGGGAGAAGGGGCTGAAGATCGCTGGGGTGGGGTGGGTACATTGGCCCCTTCCCTCCAGCCCCCCTCATGATCATTGGCCCAATGTTTAAGGGGGAATGGTCCGAGTGAATGCTGGCTCCAGTCAGGAATGAGGAAGCCTCAGTGGTGGGGTGGAGGGCCGTTTATTGCAGTTCAGATGCCCTTTAAATATAGTACCCCGATCTCTCAGCACCCAGGTTTTGCCAGTGTGTTTAAGTTCCGCTCCCCTCAATGACAGCGTGAATCATGCCCCATGATTATTTTAGGCAGTGTGTGGTAGAATCTGGAGAGAAAACTGACCAGTTTTCCAACCAAAGACAATGGATTTTTTTTAATGAGAAATCATCCAAAGTCTTCTCCTTGTAGCACAGTTGTCTATATGGTAATAATATTCACGCAATTGTGTTGGGCAGGCCATTCCAAGGTATCAGCCTCGTTGCAATGAAGGCAGTTTTTGTCCATTGTACGTGACGTGGAGAGGAACAATAGAACGATGATTACTGTGTGCTAGGTAAATCTAAATTGCAAAATCCTTAATGAAAAAAGACATTTATACTTTTGCTGCACCTTGGAGTAAATCAGCTTGGATTTCTGTTTGATTATCTTTGGGAACCAGGGAATATTTTTACAGACCTCTGCCTCAGGAAGATTGAATGCATGGCGTATAGTTCATGATAGGATGGCTTGTACATGGCCTGTGGAAGAAATTGGGTATTTTCCCATTCCGTGATTGTAATGGCTCCAACAGTCCTAACATTGATAAAAAGCCATTTAAATTCCTGATCAGCAATTGCTTGCAAAATAATTCAAATCCACACTGAATGATAAGGGACTAATTTATTCTCTTTCATTTGGTAGCATTATCGTGGTATTAACATGAAGTGATCGTTGGTAACTCAAAACCAGGGTGTTGCGCTAAATTTGTAATCATATAGCAACAAAACTTTCTACACCAGCATTTACACACATTATTTAATTATCCTCCATCAAATAAGCCGATTTCACAGAATTATTAAAATTTTTCTCTATTTTGTACCTTTATCTCTGCCTGTTAAAATAAGCTAATAGCACACAGCTATGAACAAATGATCACCACTGGTAATGGCAGGAGGTAATACACATGCATAATGACAGATCCTGCTCAAAATTTCAATTACATTTTATGAGAGGCTTAAAGTATATCACTGAGAGTGTGAATAATGTGCTTCCCGAAATGATTAAAGGAGTACATTATGACACTTAAAAGTTTTATAAGCGTATGATTTTTTTTTGCTGAAATGATTTGCCTGAATTATACAATTTACTGCTTCATGAGAGAAATTGCACCCTGTAAAATACAAATGCTGTATTATTCACAGGTAGAAAGGCAGAACTCTGCCATTTTTAAGCCATCATGTTCTCTCCAACAATAAATGTGTGTCTTTTAACAAATCAGAATAAAGATGTCCCATTGCTCAAGCTATTATTTACTTTTATAGGTGAAGATTTTCTGTATCATGATTAATTTAAATTCACTGAGTATTAATACATTATCCAAGCAATTGAAGGTAGAAAGCACATTGTGTTGATCGCAGAATGTAATGTCTTTAACATTATAAAACATCTCGAGGCACTTTTTACAGAGACTTTGTAAAGCAAACCATGACATCGAGCCTCATAAGGTGCCGTTAGGGCAGATGACAAGTTTGGTCAAAGAGATAGGTTTTAGTGAGTGCCTTTAAAGGAGAGTACAAAAGGAAGGCGTTTCTTACCTAAGCATGGCCACCAATGATGCAGCAATTTAAAATTTGTAGATGCTCAAGAAGCTGGAATGATAGGAGACTTTGGCTGGAATCTTGCCAGCTTTAACACTGGCAGGATTTTTCCATCTCGCCACAGACAACAGGGATTTCGTTGGCCACCAAATTTTCTGACCTCGTTGCAGTGGAAGCGTGGTGTGAACAGCAGGTAAGATTGTGCCACTTTTATCTTGGAGGGCTGTGCAGGGAGGAGATGACAGGGAGGGTCAGAGCCATAGAGGGGTGGCATTACCTAACTGGGAGCCAATGTAGGTCAGTTAGCACACAGTCAGGATGCAAGTCGCAGAGTTTTGGATGGCTTCAAGTTTACAGAAGGTAGAATGTTGGAGAACAGCCAGAAAAGCATTTGGAAAGTCAAGTCCAGAAGCAACAAAGGCCTGGGGGAATGTTTTTTATTCAATATTTATGCTGTATTGGAAATAAATATTTAATTAGTTGAATTAATAAAAATGAAGGTGGAAAATTGAGTGTTGGTGAAGACACAGTCATAACCATACAAGTCGAGAACAATTAGTTTGATTCCTGGTTGTAATTGTGAACTGCCCAAATCAAAATAAGGAAGTCCTTCACAATGCCAATAAAATGACACTGAACCAATTCAGCATTTAGTTCTCTCATTGAAACAGCGCTCCCGTTTTTGTGATTAGATTTACTTTTTGTTTCATTAAGACTCTGAAAATACGCAGAGAGAAATTTCAGGCCAATAGATTAAGCATTTGTGTACTAACATCCTGCGGCAGGATTTTAGAATCAATTCATTATTTATCCAATGTGCCAATACAAAATGTGCTGTTATATTTTTTGCACTTGGAGCAGACTAAAACCAATGCATAAATCAATATAGCTTGCAAGTAAAATCTGTCGCATGTTAGTCCCAAAAGTACCGGTCAGAGAGGGCATTTACTGATTGAGTTTCCCCCTTTTTACATAAATTTGTACTTCCTACATCATAACCCTAGAAATCTTTTAAAGGGTATTTAGATGCTATGTTTCCATTATCTACTTTGGTCAGTGTTTGCAAAGAGAAGTGATTCCTGACAGTCAGGAATATTCCTTTTCAAGTTTGTACCTATCTCCCAGGCAGATCTTTCAACTGAGAAGAAATTTGGAATTAATTGATGTAAAGATAGCATCAAGCATGGCTCAGTTACTTTTTCTCTCGCCTCTCATTCAGTAGGTTATGTGTTTAAATACCACTGCAAAGACTTGAGCAATGAATCAAAAATATGCTAAGCTGAGGCCCTATTTGTCCCCATAGTTGTGTGTCGAAGATTCCATCGTGCTATTTTGAAGAGCAAGGGAGTTCTCCCCAAGGTCTTGACCAATACTTACCCTTCAACCACCATCACTGCAAGAGATGATATACTCATTATTGTACTGTTGCTTGTGAGAGCTTTCTGTGCAAGAATTGGCTGCCATGTTTTCTACATTATGCAGTCACTGCAATTCAAAAGCATTTCATTGGCTATCAGGTACTTTGTGAATATATGTAAACCCCCTGTTACCTTCAGAAGTTAGCCTGACTCCATCAGAATTGCAGGGGATTTGAGGGGTGGCAGAGGCAGTGGGGAGAGGTGGTGTTCTAGCCACGCAATGGAGTCAGCAAGCCTGCATGCAGGCTCGTGACCAAGAAACTTCCCCTGTCCATTAAAGATGCTGCCAGGAATGGGGGTGAAACTTCAGCGTATTGGACCCACCTGACTCTTTCAGCTCCTCCTCCTGCTTAGATCTACCCTGCTTCAGAATGGGAAAAATCATCAGTGTTGAGGCCTAAGTAGGCCTGAGAGAATTGCTGCTGCAGTTCCCTAATCTTTCATTTGACAATTAGATTAAATTGTACACTAGAAGTCGTCATTTCTATCCTATTTAGTACCTTCAATATTTTATAACTTTCCGTTTTGTTCATTTCCTCTAGTATTGGAAAGGTTTCTACCTTCTCATGATCCTTCCCTCTGAGGATATGTCAAATAGCTGGTCTATGTATTGCCTCCAGCGCACAAGTCTTGCTGACCTCAATGGTAAGCTAAGGGCACAGGGCCATGTTCTGAAAATAAGCACTAAATGCATAAAGGACAACATTGGGGAAGACCTGACATATCAAGATTTATTACAATGTGGAATTGTTTTTACAAGTGACTATCAGTGCTACTACGGAACATGCCAGATGATTACTTGAGGACTAAAGAATATTTTTGTGGAAAGCAGAAAAACGTGATTGTATAAATCCAGTCCCTGAGTGGATCCTTAGTTCAATGATGGCAAGAAAAGTGATCAACTCCTGGGCAGATACTTCCAAATTCCTATCAAACAGTACATGATGCTCTGGGGTGATATTATCATAATGACAAGCCACTTCTCACTGCCATCTAAGAACACCCACTATCAATAAACAAGAAACATTGGTATAATAATTGGGAGTTCAGAATACCCCTGAAATCTCCTTTTTCTACTCTTGTAGCACACACTAATAGTTCTCCAATACATAATCCAAGTTTTTTTTTGAGGTAAATGTCATACTTACTTTACCCTTTGAAAAGACCTTTCTTGCACTCATTGGCAGCCATAACAAACATTGTAACTGCAATGAATTAACAATAACATACTTGAAAGCAGGAAAAAGGTGGACCCTGGTGCAGTCAGCACCATCCAGTTAAGCAGGAGAAATTGTTTGGAAGTTAGAAATTGAAGTTGTTTCCTTTTTGATTCTTTTTTTAAATGCTGTCAAATTTTTAATAGCTAAGCTTTGTCATTATGAGTTAAACTGTGTTATTAAATAAAGATTGACTTTTTTTTACTATAAATGTTTCCTAATTTGTTAACAAGGTTCACTCCTTGAGTGAAGAATTCTACCCTTACAATTATGCCAAAATAGAAAATTTGTTAGGTCTAGTTTGGCTTTATAATGTACCTTCTGGTTCAGTTCAAGTGCCCTAACAAATGGTAAATTAGGGCAAAATCTAAAAAGGAGACCAAAAGCTTTTATAAGTATGCGAAGAGGAAGAGAGTAGCTAAAGTGAATGTTGGTCCCTTAGAAAACAAGGCTGGGGAGTTAATAGTGGGGATCACAGGACATTAAATCAATATTTTGCCTCGGTTTTCATAGCAAAGGACACAAATACCATCCCCAATAGTAACAGGTAATGCAACCATTATAGAAGGGGAGGAGCCTAGAATTATCATCATCATCATCATCAATTGGGAAAAGGTACTGAGCAAACTATTGGGATTGAAGGCAAATAAGTCCCCAGGGCCTGATGGCAGACATCCTAAGGTCTTGGAGGAAGTGGTGTTGGAGATAATGGATCCATTGGTTACAATATTCCAAAATTCCTTGGATGTGAGAATGGTTCCGACAGATTAGAAAAATGATAATGTTCTTATTCAAAAAGGAAGAGAAGCAAAATGTAGGAAACTATAGGCCAATTAGTTTAACATTGGTCATTGAGAAATTGTTAGAATCCATTATAAAGAAAGTAATAAACTAAAAAGACTCAAAGTCAAAAATGCAATCCATCAGATTCAGCATGGTTTTATGAAGAGTAAATCATGTTTGACTAATTTGCTAGAGTTCTTCAAAGGTGTAACAAGCAAAGTGGGTAATGGTAATCCTGTAGATATAGGGCGGAATTTTACTGGCACGTCCGCCCAAGTTTTGCACGATCCCGCTCGAAACCAATGGAGAAAGCCATTCTCCGAGCCCGCCCCTGGAATTGGGGCTGGCATGCCAATAAAATTCCGGCGTAGCATATCTGGACTTCCAGAAGACATTTGACAAGGTGTCACACAAGATTAGTTCATAATGGATTAGTTATTTAGCTTGGATAGAGGATTGGCTAAACAACAGAGAATTGGGATAAATAGTCTTTTTTGGGTTGGCAAGATTTAACTAGTGGAGTGCCACAGGTTTGAGTTCTCAGACTCCAACTATTTACAATTTATATTAATGACCTGGATGCAAGGATAGTAGGTACCATGGCCAAAAATGTAGATGACATTAAAAGAGGTGACATACTAAGTTGTGATAATGAAATAAGAAATAAGAAAAGGAGATGTTAAGTGAATGGGACAAAATTTGGCAGATGCAGTTTAGTGTGGATATGTGTGAGGTTATCCATTCTAGCAGGAAAAATACAAAAACATTTTCTCTAAACGGAGAGAAACTTTGGAGTGCTCCAGCACAAAAGGCATTTGGGCGTCTTTCTGAATGTATTGCTGAAAGGTAGAATGCAGGTAATAAGGAAGACAAATGAACCTTGGCATTTGTATTCTATTCCTTTAGCAGTGAAAATAGTGAAGTGTTGCTGCTACTGTACAAAGCATTAATGAGACTGCACTTAAAACATTGAGTACAGTTTTGATTTCCCTTGAGGAGGGATGTAGTCGCATTGGAAGCGGTTCAGAGGAGATTCATTAGATTGACTCCAGAGATGAGGGGTTTGTCTTATGATGAGAGATTAGAAGTTTAGGTCAACACTCCCTGGAGTTTAGAAGGATGAGGAGATCAAATTGAAGAATTTAAGATGATAAAGGGATTGACAAAACAACTGTGGAGTGTATGTTTCATCTTGAACGGCAATCTAGAACAAGAGGTCATTGATTTAGGATAATGGGAGACAGATTTAAAACCGAGATGAGGAGAAATTATTGCTTTCAAAGGATTGTGAGTCTGTGGAATTCACTATCCCAGAGTGTGGTGGATGCTGGGACATTGAGTAAATTTAAGGAAGAGATGGACAGATTTTTAATTACTAATGGGTCTGAAGGACTATGGTGAAAAGGCAGGAAAGTGGTGTTGAGGCCAAGATGAGATTAGCCATGATCACATGAGATAATGAAGCTGGCTCGAGGGGCTAAATTGCCTACTCGTGCTCCTAGTTCTTATGATTTTTAAATATAAAATCAGTGTGAGTTTCTACAGATATTTAAAAGGAAAATGTTAAGTAAAATGAACATTGGTTCACATCAGTGAGAATGGGGAATTACTAATGGAAAACAAGGAAATGGCAGATGAATTGAACAGATTTGGGTCTGTCTTCACTTATAGGGGATGCAAGTAATATCCCAGAAATAATTGTGAATCAGAAGGAATTTTAAAAAAATACAATCACCTGGGAAAGGGTACTGAGAAAATTATTAGGACTAAAAAGCTGACCAGTCCGCAGGTCCTGATGGACTCTATCCTCGTGTCCCAAAAGAAGTGGCTGCTGGTTAGTAAGTGCATTGATCTTAATTTTCCAAATCCCCCTAGACTTGGGCAAACATGACTTCGCTATTCAAGAAAGGCAGGAAACAAAGTAAGAAACTGCAAGCCAATTAGTTTAACATCTGTGACAGGGAAAGTGCTGCAATCTATTATTAATAGGGTTATAGTACAGCAGTTCAAAAAACTTGAAGATTGGCTAGCCGACAGAAAGTAAGGACAAATGGGTCTTTTTTGGGTTGGCAAAATGTGAAGAGTGGAGTGCCACAGGACTCAGTGCTGGGGCCTCAACTATTTACAATTTGTATCAATGAATTGAATGGGGAGACATTCTTGCCAAGTTTGCCAATGACACATAGATAAGTAGGAAAGGTGGTTGTGAAGAGGACATAATGGCAAAATTCTCCACTTTCGTTCACCCCGCCACCACTGCCAGGAAGAACCGGTGAGGGTGTGTGTTAATATTAAAATATATATAAATCCACTTAATTCCATTATGGACATGGACCTGATGATATCACTGAGGAGTGGAGAATGTCCAAAATCATGATCGCGCTGGCAAAATCTGCGACTTCCAGGTCTTAAACCCATCACGGCATTTCCACAGACAACGGGAGTGGGCTAAAGATCGCCCCCATAGATTCAAACAAACGTACAATAGGTTTTATTAAAGAGCTGCTCTCTGCACAGAATGTAAAACAGCAACCGGAGCACGCAGCTGAATGACATCACCATCAAATCATGTGATCAGCTCTTAAAGCAACCTGCACCCTTTTTAAATATGTAACAGGGAGGTGATCTTATTGAAACATAAACATGCTGAGGGAACTTGACAGGGTGGATGCTGAAAGGACGCTTCAATTTGTTGGAGAGGCTAGAACTAGGAGACATAGTTTAAAAATAAGACAAATTTAAGTCAGGTGAGAATTTTTTTTCTCTTGACGGGATGTAAATAATTGGAACTCTCTTCTCCAGAGAGCAGCGGAAACAGGGTCAATAGTTCTACGGCTTGGTAGGTATGGATGCGATCGGCGCAACTTGTGGGCCGAAGGGCCTGTTTGTGCTGTAGTGTTCTATGCTCTAATGAGTATTTTTAATATAGATGAGATTTGCCAGAGAACCATAGGCTCCTCTCCCCTTTGATTTAACTTGAGGATCACCGCACCTTAGGCATGGGATAAGTTTGTGGATAACCACAGCTGGTATGGGAATGGAACCCACACTATTGGCATCACTTCACATCACAATCCAGCCAACTGAGCTAACCAATCCACTCTCTAATATGGTTATATGGATTCACAAATATCTGACTGAGTCAAAAGCTATTGTACAGAATGTGGAGTTGAGGCCACAATCAGGTCAACCAGGATCTATTGAATGGTACAGCAGGCTGGAAGGGCCAAATGGCTTCCTCCTGATTTGCATGTCCATATGCATTTACAATGATGCATAATATTTGTAGCTCACTTAATAATCTAAAAATCCTCTGTGCATTATTACCTCACTTCCCACACTGCAGAATTGAGCATTAGCTATAATTAGCCTGTGATGTGGTAAATCATTTTTAACAAAGGAATACTTTTCATGTCTTTTCCAGACACGAGAAACTGGAAATCTGACTCTTAGAACCACAGGGGGACACTTTCTGCAATACTAAGATTCCAGTTATAAATAAATTAGTTCTATGGTCAGAAGCACAGATATAAGTGAAGAGTCTCATGAAAACAAAAAAAACAACTCGGCTAACCATTCCCCACAGTTGATATTAATAATTTTGGTGATGATGATGATCAAGATAACAATGTAACTCAAAGGGAAGAAAGCTGACTAACGCAGTGTCCATTCATGTTCCCTCTGAATGAAAATATATTTCCATTATATAGCCAGTTTAAAAATGCTAAAGGTGAAATGTATGTGCACTGTCTTTCAAACTGTTGTAATTTAATGCTTTAATCAGATAATAACAAAATGATATTCTTCCTCACTCTTCCTTGAGCAGTGTTAAGAATTGGAACAGTAACTTAACCAACTGTGAATTTAATGATGAAGATCATTAATTCCATCAGAATTTTTATGGGATAACTTGGACGAAAGAATAGGGAGTTGCAGGTTAGGTAAAGTTAAGAGAAACAGTAAGATGTGTAGATGAAAGCAAAAAGAAGTCATAGCGGACCAAAGACAAACTAAGTGAGTGAGTAAAATTGAGATAGATGGAGTTCATTATGAGGTCATCCTCTTCGGATCTAAACAAAAGATGAACTGGAACATTTTCTTAATGTTGACATAGTAGTAAGTGTGGAAGAGGAAAGGGATTTGAGCATTCAAAGGCAGGTATCACTAAAAGCTAGTGCACAAGTACAAAACAAAATCAGAAGGGTTAATGGAACGTTGACCTTTCTTGCAAGAGGATTGGAAAACAAAGGGGAGCAAGTTGTGTTTCACTTGAAAAGAGCTTTGATCTGATCACATCTGAAGTGTTTCAATCAGCTCTGGGCACCACACCTCAAAAAGGATGTATTAGTCTTGGAGGCGATGCACAGCAGCGTCGCCAGAATTGTAGCAGTCCCAAAAGGTTATGAGGGCAGGTTGCATAAACTGGGTTTGTGTTCCCTTGAGCTTAAAAAGTTGTGGAGTGATATAATTGAGTTGTTTAGCAGGATAATTGCCTCCTAATGTGTTCCCTTTCCTCCTAGCCTCGCAAAAGCATTAGCATTTAACCTTCTGTTGTACCGTTGCGTTTACTAGCATCTGCAGGTACTTCACCAATTAGGCAAATGGCAAAGTGGCACCAGGCTGCTTTGAACATCACAGGACTCCAATTTGCATAGATTAATGAAATTCCCACCTGATTCAGAAAGGCATCTGGGCGCCCTGGCTGACAGCTTCAGGGGAAATGGCAGTGGAGTGAGAACGGAGCGATGTGTGTAACACTTACATTTTAACTCCACTACCTCCCCATAGCCATGGAACAAAAGGTGTCACATTTCCTCTTGTTCCCAGTTATAGAAAAAAGGCAAAGCTAAACTATCGGTGCTCTATAAATAATCTGATTTTATTACTCTGAATAAACAACTGTCGGGTTATACAACCACATCCAGTATCTAAAATAATCTTTCTCTGACAAGCCCACTTAAAAGTTGTCATTTTTTTTGCAAGCTAAACGTGCTTGCAAAAATCAAAAACACTCTCAAACACTGAAAAGGTAACATAACATGCATTGGGTGAACCCTTCAGAAATTAAAGCATTCGACATTTCAACAGTTATTTATATTACCAAAGAATTGTCAATTAAAATTCATCAAATGGCTTGGGAATAATTAAAGAAATTGTTGGGATAATTACTGCATTTCTTCCCGACCAGTTTTAATGAAATGCTGTCATTAAATCACAGGCCCGGAAGCTGTATTTAATAGTTTCTGCTATGAATTTAACTATTTTTTTAAAATTGTGCTGGCCCTTACAAAAGGGAAATTTTAAACTTTGAAGTGCACACAGATGCCTGTGTGGACATTAAAGACACAAGCCTGCAGTTCCTACTGGGAAGGGCTGATCATCCAGGAAATGAAAGGTAGCGGCACAACGTGGGAGCCTAAATGTTAATGTTCTCAATACTGAGAGTCGAGTGTGTAACACATCAGGATGACATGCCTTCGTCTGTTAGTCCATCACAGGCATTAACCCATTCTTTTTCAATGAAAAGTCTCACAACACCAGATTAAAGTCCAACAGATTTATTTGGAATCACGAACTCCGATTGCTGTGCCCACCCCCAGTTCGACTCCGGCATCTCCACATCATAGTTTTTCAATGAAACCCACTTACCTTAACGTTGCTGTTTAAACAGCAGACAAATGAGAATTTGCACCTAGTGATATGGCCACCAGACTCATGTATTTTAATTCTGGTACGCTTCATCGGAACTTTATCAGTGCAGATGTTTTTTAAAGCACTTTCCCTTCTGGCAGAAAATCTTGCTGATGTTCATTACCCATCTGTTAAAGCAACACAGCTACCTATTTTGGTCTGTTGGGAACACCAATTAGACCTACCTCTCCACTCCCACACATGGAGGAGTTTTGCACTCGAATCCAATTTATTCCAAGATCATCTATCCCAGGAGTTGAAATTGGATGATTTCCAGATGAGGCTTATTGCGTTTCTTGTCTCTTCACTCTTTCCCCTGTTTCTCCAGTCGATCAGTTTTGTGCTGGTGGCTTGTTTGCAGTCTAATATCACTCCTCTTCCTCCTCCTCCCCACCAGTTTTGCAAGCATTCAGTTTTCTTCCTATCGTGACAGCAATTACGAGTGCCATTAGTTTATGAACATGAGTTAGTTTATGCATAAGCCTATTCATTCTCAGCTACCCCATCATTTTTACTAGCCTACTCCAATATTTTGGTAACTTTTCAATCTTCCTTTGCAATTGTTAATCACAGATCCATCATTTGCACTTTGGTTCCTGTCTAACAAAACAGTTATCTGTCCCTCCCATGTAATTGTGTTTCAGGCCTTTTGCAGTCTTTCTCCAGATCACAACAGTTTATTGGCTCTGAGGTGCTTTGGAATGACCTGGCATTAAAAGCGATGGTTGCAAATGATTTCTTTCTTTCAAAATGTACTTTCTATATAATGGGATGCTGGCTTTGGACTGGGGTGGGCACAATAAGAAGTCTCACAATGAAAGGTTGAAGTCCAACGGGTTTATTTGAATTGTGAGCTTTCAGAGCACTGTTCCTTCATCAGGTGAATCTGTGTAATGTTCAAATTCTAGAGTTTTAACCAGTTCAGTTGAATCCGTTTCCATCTTAAGTTGTTACATCAAATGTGGTGAATTGCTGCCACTCCTGCTGCAAAGGCTGAAAGACTTTCCGACTGAAAATATATCATGATTGACGTTCAATATGAAATGAAGCATAAATTGAAGGGAGTTCTTTTCTCAAATGCCATAATTTTGATCATCATATTCTGTGTATTTTAAGTTAATTATACAGGAACAGTAAAACCTTTCAGTAAGGAGCTGCACGCGAATGTCAGCTCGGAAAGCTAATAACAGCCCTCATTTAGGTGATGAGGTTGTCATTTTCCGATAGCAATAAATATCATCCAATTCCATGGGGAGCTTGATTCTAAATAAAGAAAAGGGGAACAGAGTCTACACGTTGCTTCAGGGAAGGCTCCAGAGAGCTTCTCAAGACAGCATTCTGGATGAAAAGTATGGAACAAATTCAGAGTTTCTGTGAAAGTAACTTGTATACTCTGCTGCATAACTGCTAGCATTGTGAGATCTGTCCTTTCCTGCCTAGATAGTCCCAAAATAGGGAAAGGAGCATAGATTTGCTGACTTGTCAGCGATTACCTAGAAGCAGAGGGGAGATATGAGAGAAATGATACAATGCAGAAGAAAGCTATTTGGCCCATCAAGTCTGAACTGATCACAATCCCACAATCCCTATTCCTGTAACCCCATATACTTATCCTGTTAACCCCCTTGACACTAAGGTCAATTTAGCATGGCCAATCAACCTAACTCGCATATCTTTGGACTATGGAAGGAAACTGGAGCATCCAGAGGCAACCCATGCAGACACAAGAACGTGCAGACTCCGTGCAGATAGTGACCTGAGGCTGGAATTGAACCCAGGTCCCTGGCGCTGTGAGACAGCAGTGCTAGCCACTGTGCCACCCAGTGAGGGGGAGGTGGGGTAACCAAAATGTGAATTGCTCACCAGTCTGATCTGCTCATTGAGCTCCTTCAAAAACCCAAGTTAGCTTTTTTCCTATTAACAATTACATTAACATTTCATTGAAATGCAGAGGCCACCAATTCTTTAAAAAAAATCTCTCTCAGTAAATTTGGACCAACCTTCAGACTAGCGTTTTTTTTCTACCAACCAGGAAGCAATCTTTAATTAATATACTGAGCTAAGGAAGTTAAGAGCAATAACTTCAGAGAGCAGGTAACATGAAAGATTGCAGAGGCTGTGGCAGTGTGTGGGATTTTCACCCTTGAGACAGACTGCCAGAGTTGGGAAATTTCTCAGCTTGGTATGCCAGCCCAAGGAGAAATTGCCTGTAAGGGTTGGAATTTCATTGCGAGTGTTCATGTGCAAACTAAAGTCAGGCCTGCCATCCCTAGAAAGAGTTTTGAGGTAGCTACGGAGACTGCAGGGTGCCAAGTCAGGCTGGTTAAGAGGTTCACCTTGGTGCTCTGGGGCTGCATCGGCATCCCAATTGTAATAATAGTAAAATTAAAATGGCCCTTACCATTCATGCCTCTTCATCTTCATTCTCCATCTGTGCCAACTCACTCACTTCAACCAACCCCACACGGTCCCTCATGTTCTCCCTGCCAATCTAGCTCCATTATCCACTCTAGTCTGACAGCTCAGTCAACCATTAGTCTCTTGAAACAGCTGGGCCCCAGGGAAAATGCCGTTTGATTAACAGCTCTTTATCCTCTATTTCTCAATTGCACAATATTTGTTTACACCAGATAGAGTGTCAAATACTTGCAGTTTCTACAATTGATACATTAAAGGATTTGGATGGCTGCACTTTTATAAGGCTGAAGTAAAAGCATCTTTTTAAGAAAGTTGAAACAATGAATGGCATTTTTAAAAAGAAAAGTCTTTTCACAGATTATTGTTTCTATAGGGTTCATTGGTTCTGCATGCTGGATGAATGTTCATGGAAGGCATGAGGAGCTATTGGGCTGGGTAGAGTGCTATAGCCTGCCATGGGGAGGAGAGCATGGGTACAAACATAATGAGCTTACGTCACCCAAACTTTGGTTCACAACACCTCGGGGTGGTGGGGTGTGTGTGTGTGTGTGAGCCACAACTCTTTGAAAAGTTGACCCAATTCCACACACATTTCTATAATGGAGTCTGCCAGGTCAGTGGTGCATGATGTGGGCATGTGGCCCGTACCAACCCACACCCTGGACCAACTTTGGTGAAAAGTGGGGGGTGCCATGAATGGGAATTCAGAATGGGAATTTGGGCTGCCATTTTAAAAAGATACCCAGTGTTTCCCCATTGCAGCAAAAACCCACTGAGTGGGACAGACCAAATCAGGCCAGGAAGAGGGGAGAACCAGCCAGCCTGTTTCCAAATATGGGGGTATTGTGCTCATTGAGTGGGGGTTTTTGGGCTTAAATTGGCAGAGTTTTTAATTAATGTATTGGGACGGGAGATTGATGTTTGTTGAATGCATTCTGGTTTGATGAGGCAAGTGGAATTATGTTTAGCAATTGCTGTCAGTTATTAAGAAGAAACCAGTAAATCACCAGAAGCTTTAATTCAGCATGCCAACCTAAATGGTAAAAAATGGCCAACACTCTGCCTCATTAAAGATCTTGATTAGTTTTCAATGGGGAAGTGCCTTACAAGCTAAACTTTCTGAACATCTTTACTATTCCATTTTTGACCTGCTGTTGGGGCTTTGTAAGGAATGATTTCTTGAGTCATTTACAACCACAAAAGATTGGCTTTCAAAAATTGATCTGAGGAGAAGAAAAACTACATGTATTTGTATGGTTGAATTTCTTGATTGGTGAAGGGGATCAAAGTTTGCAGGGAAAAGGTGAGAGAATGGAATTGAGAAACTTATCAGCCGTGATTGAATGGTGGAGCAGACCTGATGGGTCGAACGGCCTAATTCTGCCCTGTTGTCTTTTGGTCCTACGCATTTCTCCCAGTTTGAGACTAAGTGCAGTGGTGGGGCTGAGAGAAAGCATAACAATTTTTTTGGTCCTGACCTCAATAATTATGCATGTAGGCATTTTACATTGTATTCAGTGGTGTAACAGACCTGGCTGGCACTGAGTCTGCCAATGTTTCCAGCGGGGGGATTACACACCCAATGTCACCCTACTATTGAAAGAAGATGAAGCTCCTGAAAATGAAGATAGATCTCCAGGGGCACTCTGAAGATGGACCCCCTCTAGAACACCAAATATGGGAAGTATACCTGCAGGTGTGCACCCCACCCGCTACTTGGTGCTCCATGGTTGTTGGTAGCCTCCTCCTGAACTTCGCAGGCAGCCCCAGGCATTGTTCAGATAGTTCCCAATAGCTGAATGCCACATTGCGTGAAACATGTTTCAGGCTAGCATGTTTAACCACTGACATTTACAGTGAATCTGGCATGGCTGGAGTCTGACCTTCATCTGCATCTCATTAATGGAATGCAAATGTTCATGCTGGTCTCTGGTGAACTTTTCAACCCACCATAGCTGGGCACCAAAGAAGGACCCACTGTAAACTCGCCGCATGGAACCAACTTTGGGCTGTATATTCTCCCTCCAAGCCTGCCATCAAACCCACCAGAGGGGCTTAGGAGAATTTCACCTGTATTCTTTCCCTTTGGTTGTAACACTGGGACATGTTTATCACATTAAACACAAGTTGTTGTGTCCCAGTATCTAATTGTACCTTTTTTGATTCTATCATTGAAACGTGATCAATTGGTTTTAAACTGTATGGGTGTGCTGAGGGTGGCCAGTAAGATGTGGCGAGCCATACAGACATCCAATGACTTTGATGGGATCAGAAAATTCTGCCAGCAGGAGTGGTTATCAAATTGCCCTTTGTAACAATTCTGCCAGGCTAACCATTTACTTCTGAGCTGATGGGAAAATGTGATGTACAAATTTTTAAAATGCATTTGAGATGCGAGCTTCTCTGGCTTCACAAGCATTTATTGCTCATTGCCCTTGAGAAGATAGTGGTGAGCTGCTTTCTTGAACCACTGCAGCCCATGTGGTGAAAGTACACCCACAGTGCTAGTAGGGAGAGAGTTCCAGGATTTTACCCCAATGACAGTGAAGGGACAGCGATCTATTTCCCAGCCAGGGTGGTGAGTGACTTGAAGGGGAATGTGCTGCTCTCGTCCATCTAGATAGCAGCGGTCATGGGTTTGGAATGCATTGCCAAACTGGCTTTGGTGAGTTCCTGCAGAGCATTTTGTAGGTGACAGCCATTGCTAATGTTCGTCAGAGGTGGACAGAGGGAATATTTGTGGATGGGGCGTCAATCAAACAGGCTGCTTTGTCCTGGAAAGAGTCAAGTTTCTTGAGTGCTATTGGAGACACACACACACACACACACACACACACACACACAGACACACACACACACACACACACACACACACACTATTCTCCCATTTAAAAAAATGGAGATTAATTATTGAAATCTGGCCAAATTCAGGACAAAAAACAAACAGGTTTTGTTTCCGAAGGCCTGCTTGACTGTCATCAAGCTGTGAACGTGAGGGAAAAGAGAAACAGGGTGACTGTAAAGAGTTACAAAACTCGAGTTCTTTCTCAAAGTGTCAGCTAGAGTTCATAATCTATTGGGACCCTTGTCCCCTTGCTCTAGAACATTTGCCTTTTTGTCTAAATGCTTTTTAACCATTCCTGAATTAGATGAGGGTGAACCTCTGATTCCTTTGTGATTAGGTTTTAGAAGCATAGAATCCCTAACTGCAGAAGAAGGCAATTCAGCCCATCTAGTCTGCATCAGCTTTCAAAAAGAGCATCCTGCCCCTCTCTCCTTGTAACCCCACACATTTATCATGTCTAATCCAGCTAATCTGCTCATCTTTGGACACTATGGGGCAATTTAGCATGGCCAATCCACGTAGCCTGCACATCTTTGTTCCCCATTTACTCCAGTTTCAGGCTAATGAAAATTGGAATTATTTCTAAGCCTATCAGAGCATCAGTGAAATTGAACTTAGCTGAAGAAATTGCTGCTGATACTTCCTTTTTATTCTTAATCCACATGATGTGGATTTGCTGGTGAGGCCAGCATTTATTTTCAATCCCACATAACCCTTGACAAGATGGTAATAAGCTGTCTTCTTTGAACCACTGCAGTTCCGTATGCTATAAGTACCCCCGCAGAACTGCTAGGTAGGAGCTTCCAGCAATTCAGCCCAGTGGCAATGAAAGAATCATACAATGGTCGCAGCACAGAAGGAGGCCATTCAGCCCACCAAATCTCTGCTGGCTCTCTGGAAGAACAACTCATCCAGCCTCACTCTCCTGCCTTTCCATGCAAATTATTTTGCTTTGGATAATTATCCTTGACCTCTCTGCCAGTGGGAACGCTATCTTTCTCCCACTCTGTCCAGACCCCTCATGATTTTGAACACCTCCATCAAATCTCCTCCTAATCTTCTCTTCTCCAAAGTGAACCTCCCCAACTTCAAAAGTTCCTTATCCCTGGAGCCATTCATCTGAATTTTTTCAGCACTTATGTCTGCATCTCCTTCCAAAAGCCTTACCCTAAATTGGAAACAATACACCAGCTGATCCTGAACCCGGATTTCATACAGGTTCACCATAGCTTCCTTGCTTATGTACCCTGTCCCCCTAATTATAATGTTGAGAATGCAGTGTGTTTTATTAATTGTTTTGTCAATCTGCAGTACCATCTTCAATGATTTGTAAGCGTGCACCCCCAGTTCCTGCAACTGCTTTACAATTGTACTTTTTTGTTTATATCTCATCTACTCATTCTTGCGTTCGAGGAATGAGCTTACGGGTGGGACTTTCTGCATGGCCCTGTGCTGGTGGATGTGGCCCAACATCCACTGTCAAAGGGGCTTCCCATTCTACGCACCGCCAAGCCCACAGCTGAGAAAACAAAGGCGAGGGTTCACCATCAGCAGGACTGAAAGAGCCCACTGGCGAGAACACCCGGAAAATTCCGGCCTTTATTTCCAGATTGGGATGCTGTGTGATTGGAGGTGAACTTGCAAGTAGTGGAGTTTCCAGACCGCTGCTGCCCTTGTCCATTTAGATGGGAGACGTCATGGATTGGAAGCTCTGCAGCCTCTGACCAGCCCTTGTATCCATGGTATTTATGTGGCTGGTCCAGTTAAGTTTCTGGTCAATGGTAACCCAGAGGCTATTGATGGCAAGGGATCGGGCAATTGCCATTCCGTTAAGTATTTATGGGGAGACGTTTAGACACTCTTATTGGTGGTGATCACTATTGGCACTTGTGTAACGCAGATGTTATGTGCCTGAATTGGAGTTATTCGCTGATTCAAATTGGAACCAATATTATTTGTTTTTATATAGCACAGCAACAGACTCGATATTTAATTAAGTCCCACATAATGCTGAGTTGTTTCCACCTACACTATTCACTAAAGTTGATGCTTAGGAAATTGAAGGCAAACGATTGATCTAGCTCAGAAATTGGCTGAACAGCAAGAGGCAGAGATGAGGGCTAATGAACAGGTATTCTCATTGGCAGGATGTGATCGGTTATGCTGAGATTTATGTTGAGGCCTCTGTTATTCATTGTATTAACAACTTGGATGCTGGGATAGAAAGACACATATCCAGATTTTGCGATGACACAAAGATAAGAGGCATTGTAAATGGAGCAGATGGGAAGCATAGAATTAAAAAGTAAAGATAATAAATTTAACTGGGCAAAACAATGGCTAATCTATTTCAATGTTGCTGAACATGATGATGTACAATTAGAACAGAGTAGCTTCTCAATGGTGAAAAGCTAGAAACAGTAGAGATCTAAGGAGACTAAATGATCCCAGTAAGTAGGTCATTAAAATGTCATGAATAGTACAGAAAATGATCAAAGAGGCTAATGGAATGCTGGCCTTTACATCTAGAAGACGAGAATATGAGAGAGAAGAAATCTCATTAGATCACACCTGGGGTACTATGAGCATTCTGGGCATCACACCTTAAAGGGTGTGCAATGTAGATTTACCAGCATGAATCCTGGACTCAGGATTAAGTGATAACTACTATTGCAGTCCCTGGAATGTAAAGGGTTAAGAGGTGATTTGATCATACGTTTTCAAGACATTAAGGGGAACTGATAGGCTGGATAGAGGGAAACTATGGGGTGAAACTATGGCTCCCTGCTGGGGTATTTGAAGATGGGAGAAAGTAACATAAAGAGAGTGGCCAGCCCACCACCCTTCCTGACCCCCATCTTCTGCGGGTTGGTTAAGGCATCAGGCAGGCTATCCACCCTTTGGTTTATAGAGGCCTTTAAGTAGCCAATTAATGGCCATTTAAAGACCTCATTCCATGTGGTTTTTGGAAGGTGAGGGGGAGCCAGGTAGGTTACAGATACATGGGAACACCACCACCTGCAAGTTCCCCTCTAAGCCACTTACCATCCTGACTTGGAAATATATCGCCATTCCTTCACAGTCGCTGGGTCAAAATCTTGGAATTTCCTCCCTAACAGCACTGTGGGTCAACCCACAGCACATGGACTTCAGCAAGAAGGTGCCTCACCATCACTTTCTCAAGTGCAACTAGGGATGGGCAATAAATGCTGGCCAGCCAGCAATGCCCGTGTCTCCCAAAGGAATTTAAAAAAAGGTTCCTGCTCACCATCAGCCCATACAGTGAAATGGGATGATGCCTCCTTTTGGAGGGACAGCCAATTCCAACGCCCCTCCCCCCTCCTTCAAGATCATATCCCATCTTTGTTCTTCCTCCTGACCACTAACATCCTTTCCCTGCCTCCTTTTGCCAGGGTCACAAAAGTCTCCCTGATCAAAATATCCGTACTTATCCAAAGTCTTTAGTTCTTCTCGGGACTCCTTGTAGCCCCAGCAGTGGCCACTATTGTGTTCTGAGGCTGTAGAGAATACAGAGTTCCTGGCCAGCCTGATGGGCAGAAGCCCAACTCCTAACATCAGAAGTTATTGCAGAGCATAAAAGCTGAGGGTGTGGAGGATAATGTGGATAGAAGATTGTCGGGCTGGCTGCAGAAATCAGAATGCATGAATGAGTCTTTTTTTGATTGTAAAATGTTGAGACACATCACATCCTGCCAATTTATATCAATGATTTTGATGACTGGAACAATGGCATGGTAGCTAAACTTGCAGATCTTTCATTGTATGTTGTGAAGAGGATATGAGGAGGTTGCAAATAGATATAGATAAGTTGAGAGAGTAGTCAAAAATCTGGCAGGTATAGTATAATGTGTGAAAATATGAAGTTCTTTGGCAGGAAGAATAAAAAATCAGTATTGGCTTAAATAAAGAATGGCTTCAGAATTCTGAAGTGCAGATGGATCTGGGTGTTCTTGTGCATGAGTCACAAAATTTAGTATGCAGAAATGAAATGTGATTTCTCACATCTTTGGACTGGAACAGTGCAAAAACCAGGGCACCCAGAGGAAATACATGCAGATACAGGGAGAAGTTTGGACATTCTCCAAACTTCACGCAGACAATAACCCAAGCTGGGAATTGAACCCGGGTCCCTGATGCTGTGAGGCAGCAGTGCTGACCACTGTGCCACCAAGGAATTTCTTACCAATATCAAGCTCCCCACGTAAGTGAGGAACAACTATGCAAAACAGAAATGCATTGATCACAAGTTCATCATTATGAGAGAAATCGAATATAAAAGTAAGGATGTCAAATTTCAGTTATACAGGGCATTGCTGAGATCACATCTCAAATAGTGTGCACAGTTTTTGTCTCCTATTTAAGGAAGGATGAAAATGCTTTGGAGGTGGTTCAGAGTAGGTTTGCTAGATAACCTAGAATGAGTAATGAATGAATTTTAAATCTGAGACAGATTTTTGTTAACCACAAGTATTAAGGTCAATGGGGCAAAGGCAGGTGTACAGAGTTAGACCGAATCTCATTGTATGGTGGAACAAGCTCAAGGAGCTAAATACCCTCTTTCCTGGTCTTCCTCTTATCAGTACTAAAATCCTCCCACCTTTGGTTAGCTCTAGTTCAATTCATGACAATGTTGCTGCTGATGTTGTCTCAATGTGTTTCACATACACGTCAACAAGACAAAATTTAATACCTTCATTGTACTGTTTGCAGAGTTCATTGCATTCTTGATATGTTTCTACTTCCTTGCTGGAAGTAATGGTCTCCATTTTAAAAAAAAAAATTCATAGAACCCTAACAGATGAATAAGTCTTTAATGCCTCAATAACAGCTATGTGACTAACAATGGAAGAGTGTTGTATGTTGATTGTGACTGGCTAAGATGACAGCTGAGACAGTTATGTCTGAACTATGACTGTTTTACGAGGTAAACATAACTGTCGATACGCCTGATTAGGTGCTACTCAGTTTAAGCCTTGGAGCATTCTTCCTATCAACTCTTGATCATGTGTCTCTTACGTGGGTGATTTCTCCAGTCCCGTACATTAAACTTTTCACCCCTTATTGCCCAAATACAGGTTGCAATAAATACCTACAATTACCTAGGGTGATATGTGCCATCCTATGGGATGGAGGAACAATGATGAACTTGTGATCAATGCATTTCTGTTTTGCATGGTTGTTCCTCATTTAGGTGGAGAGCTTGATATTGGTAAGAAATTCCTTGGTGGCACAATGGTCAGCACTGCTGCCTCACAGCATCAGGGACCTGGGTTCAATTCCCAGCTTGGGTTATTGTCTGCGTGAAGTTTGGACATTCTCCCTGTATCTGCATGTGTTTCCTTTGGGTGCTCTGGTTTTTGGATTGCTCCAGTCCAAAGATGTGTGAGTTAGGTGGATCGGCCATGCTAAATTGCCCCTTATTGTCAGGGGGACTAGCTAGAGTAAATGCATGGGATTATGGTGATAGGGCCTGGGTTGGATTGTAGCTGGCGCAGACTCGATGGGCTGAATAGCCGCCTTTTGTGCTGTAGAGAAAAAAGAAACCAGAAAAAAAAAAGAAATATTACATCCAGAACATCATCTGAGGCCCAGTGAAGGCACTTACTAAGGCCGTGGATGCTGGAAATCTGCAAAAACAACAGAAAATGTTGGAAATACTCAGCAGATTTCTGGGGAGAGAAATAGGGTTAAAGTTTCAGACTGATGACCTTTTGCCAGAACTGAAAAACATGAGGGATGTACCAGGTTTTAACCAGTACAACAGTAGGGAAAGAGCAGAAAAGAACAAAAGGGAAGGTCTGTGATAGGCTTGATAACAGGAAAGATTCAATGGCGAATAGAATGATGCTGTGAGGAGATGATTAAAGGAGAAGGTTAAATAAGAAAACAGAAGTTTGGTCTAAGGGAAGTGTATGTGGGAAAATTGTTACCAACAGTTGTTATTAGAGGAAATGGGACTAGTGGTTATAACTTGAATTTGATGAACTCAGCATCAAGTCCAGTGTCTAATCAGCAGATGAGGTGTTGTTCCTCGAGATTAAGTTGAGTATTATTGGAACAGTGGAGCACACCAAGGGCAAGAAAGTCAGAGTGGGGCAGAAAATTGACAATGCATTTGGAAGCTGAGGGTCACTCTGGCACACTGGGGGTGTCTTGTAAAGGAGTTGCCCAATTTACATTTGATTTCCCCAGAGTAGGGTAGACTGCACAGTGAGTAGCAAGTATTGTATGCTGAATCGGAAGAAGGCCTAGGAAATTGTTGTTTCATTTGGAGAGAATGTCTGGGGCCCTGGACGATTGGATGGGAGGAGATAGAAATGCAGGGCTGGCATCTCTGGGAAGGAAGGAGGCGATGGTGACATGAACCAGGCTGTCGCAGAGGGATTGGTCCTGATGGAATGCTGAGAGCAAAGAGCAAGATTTGATTGTTGCAATGTACTGGAGGTGCTGGAAATGGCACAGAATGATCCACACGATGAATGTGGAGGTGAGGAAGACATCAACAGTGTATATTTATGTTATCACCTTTAATATAATGAAATGTCCCAATGCGTTTCACAGGAGTGAGATACAGCATTATTAGATACTGAGCCACGTGGCAGATGGCCAAAAGCTAGGTCAATCATAAGCTGTGTGGAACATCAGAAAGGAAGAAACTAATCTCCAGATTCAGAGAGGTTCAGGCCTAGACAGCTGAAAGCGCAACCACCAATGCAGGAGCAATTAAAATCAGGCTTGCTCAAGAGGCTAGAATTTGATGAGCACAGATATTTTGCGGGGCTGGTGGAAATAGAGATGGATGAGCTGGGCGGGAGGGGTGAGGTGGAGTTTAGAGTGAGATAAGAAACAATGGCTTCAGTCTTCCCAATAATTAATTGCAGAAAAATTCTACTCATCCAGCACTGAAAGGCAGGTAAGGCGTCTGATTAATTAGCAACAGTGGCGGATGGGGTGAGCCTTCAAGAGAGTTGCTGCTGAGGTGGAGCCGGGTGTTGTCAGCGTATGTGTTAATACTAACAGTATTGTTTCAGATGACTGAAGGTCAGCGTGTAGATAAAAAGTAGGGAGGAGCCAAGGACAAATCCTCAAGGGATATCAGAGATAACTGTACAGGAACAGAGAGAGAAGCAATATAAGGAGATGCTGTAGCCAAGATTAGATAATCAAGGTGAGTGCCGTCCCGTCTCTGTTGGAAACAGTGGAGGGGTATTGGAGAAGGATGAAATTGTCAGCCATAGGAAAGGTTGTAGGCTGGTTAAGAATGACAAGGAGGCATGGTTTACCCTTGTCGCAGTTGCATAGGATGTTGAAGTTGTTTGGTAGTATTAAGCAAGAGATTGCATGAGTAGATGGAGAAATCCAGAGTCTAACTCTGAGGGGGTTCTCTCTTTTTCTCTCTCTCTCCAATCCTCAAAGCAGTTCCTTTCCAGGAGGTACTATAATAGTGGCAGGAACCTGATAAGTTTGCTCCAATTCACACTGGCACAGGTATAATTGGCCTCCTCCTTAACTGTAAAGTGTACAATGCATGTCATGACAGAAACACTCCATCAACTCAATTAACAAGCAATAAACTTTTAGTCATGAATACCAGCTGTCAATCTATGGATGCCTGTAGCATTTCTAAATTAGATTTCTGTTTTCACGAGCAGGATCTCGCCTGGCAAGATGCAGTCACTGCCCAGGTCAACTTCAGTTCAATGATTATAAGGAGCAAGGGAAGGTTCAAACTTCTTCTTAAACAACATAATAAGGATGAGGAAAGAAAATAAGTCTGTTGCTGTAGGAAAGAGTGGCGTATGCGGCAAATTAAGTTTTTTGGTTTTACTTTTCAAACCTATAGTATGTAAAATACAGTCTTGACATAAATAGTAATAATTTTTTAATTTGCACAGCTCTTGGGTTTAAAGGTAAAATATTGCAGAAAACAAGGTGATTAAGAAAGGTGCGAATGCTGGATTGTACCAAGGAAAATATTTGGCAATATAAGAGCTGCGTGTACTGAGGGAAAATGTGGAAAGCCTGGGTCCTCGGGAGGCTGAGAAGTCATGTGGACTATCTTGTGTGTACCATACTATTTCCGTGTTCTCTGTTATGCACCATATGTCACATGAAGCATTTGTTTATTGACATGTTAATAATTAATGTCAAAAAAAAGCTGCCCTCACATAATAATTATACAGACCAGCTTCAGGCTTTGTGAAAGGCAGACAAAGTACCAAATAAGTAAGTAGACTTGGCCACTAATACAACCCCTTCAGCTTCCTTCGGATTAGTGGGAAACCAGTGGTTTTCAGAGAGCAGGCAAACAGGAACGTTCACTACCTCGGCAGCCTCTCGCTTCCTAAAAACAGCAGCCCAATTGACATAACGCATCTATTATTTAGAGCCAAAGATGAAACAGCTCTGGATGAATCGCAGATCAGTGGTACTGAAGGTTTAGAGATGGTGGCTGCTGAGGGGCCAGCAGTTATAAGGGAAATAAATTGGCATACCCAAGCCCTCATTATGCATTGTTATTAGCTTGCAGAGATTACTAGGGCAGCTTTCCAAATGAGGCTGTAATGCATGAATTGTAATGAGTAGGCCCTCGATTCCATACCTGTGATAGTGCAAAGTTTGAACAAAATGTCATCCACGCTGTAGCTTGACAGTGTGCAGGCAGCATCGCCAGTTCCACTGAAATAGTGATTGTAGTAACAATCGTCTCCCACTGCTCCCTTCAGATATTTGATCTAAGAGGCAATCACGGTGGCTATGAATAAAGACAATCATAAGAACATGACTCAGACCTCATGAAAAGCAGAAAGCAATTACTCCTCGGTGACCTTTGTACAGGGAGGCCTTGGCCCCGTGATCTAGATGCAGTGTTTGAGGCAAATTTAGTTGAAGGGGTTTCTAATTTGTCAGCATGTCTGCAGTTATTTTGAATTTGAACATTACTTTCTCCTAAGGCAGCATTTAGAAATGCATTGCGTGCACAATTACCATATAAAGGTGCACCATCTGAGTGTGATCATATGCAGGCCTCAGCCTGTGGACAGGGAAGACCCTTGACGGTTCTGAGGGAGCATCGTCAGCCTGAGATTAAGCACAGCGGCAAGAAAGGATATTATTAAACTAGAAAGAATGCAGAAAAGATTTACTAGGATGCTACCAGGACTTGATGGATTGAGTTAAAAGGAGAGACTGGATAGACTGGAACTTTTTCCTCTGGAGCCTAGGAGGCTGAGGGGTGACCTTATTGAAGTCTATAAAATAATAAGGGGCACAGATTAGCTAGTCAATATATTTTCCCAAAGGTAGGGGAGTGTAAAACTAGAGGACGTAAGTTTAAGGTGAGAGGGGAAAGATACAGAAGTGTCCAGAGGGGCAACATTTTCACACAGAAGGTTGTGAGTGTCAGGAACAAGCTGTTAGAGGTAGTAGTAGAGACGGGTACAATTTTGTCTTTTAAAAAGCATTTAGATAGTTACGTGGGTAAGATGGGTATAGAGGGATATGGGCCAAATGCGGGCAATTAGGATTAGCTTCGGGGTTTTAAAAAAGTGCAGCATGGACAAGTTAGGCCGAAGGGCCTGTTTCCATGCTGTAAACCTCTGTGACTCTCTGACAAATTTCCTCAAAGTTTCTTTTTTCCAAGCATTTTGGCGGTTCCATTTTTCCTTTTGTTATTTTGGGGCCTATCACATTAAATCCACACGGTCAGCTTGATGTGACTGCACTTTGGGGCTAGTCACTGCCTCACCTCCAATACATAAGCAACTCTGAGGCCGAGAAAGTTGGCTCGGGAACTGAATCTATCAAGACGGGAACTCCTGCCCTGACGCAGCCATCCAATTGGAAATGTTAAGCCGTGAACTCTGTATCTGAAATCAGGGCAGAAAAATGCTGGAAATGCTCAGCAATCTATGAAGAGTGAAACTATTTACAGTTTCAAGTTGATGGTGGAATTTTAACAGTTAGTGATGTAGTCGGATTTCAAAACTACAGAGGTAGGGAAGGGCCGTACTGGGGGAGAAAGCAGGATAGATTTGATGAGAAAATGTATGACTGTACAAAGCATGTGGGAGATGGTAGTGGGATGAACATAGAAACAAAAGACGGGTGTAAAGGAGTAGTAAATGTGACAGAATCATCAACAACTGTTGTCTGAAAAAAAATGGGAGCAGAGGTTATGATTTGAATCTTGTTGAACTGAATGTTGAGTTCGAAAGGCAGCAAGATGTCTAATCAAAATATGATGTGCTGTTCCTCAAGCTCATGTTCTTCCAATGAGATTCAGTGTAGCAGGTCCAGGATAGAGAGAGTAGAGTGGGTATGGAGAAGGGAATTAAAATCAGAGACAACTAGGAGCTCAAGGGTTGTGCTTCTGAACTGAATGGAGGTATACAAGGTGATCTCCAGTCTGCATTTGGTCTCCCCAGTGTAGAGGAGACCACATTGTGAGCAGAGAATAATCTACTAAAAAAAAGGACAAGTGACTCACTGTTTCACAGGGATTCGCTGTTTCACATGTTTGGGGATCATGGATAGTGGGAAGGGAAGAAGTAAAAGGGCATGTTTCACAGTAACTTCATTGCAGTGTTAATGTAAACCTATTTGTGACACTGATAAATAGACTTTAAACTTTAGGTGCCACATCTCCCTGTGCTTACATGGGAAAATACCTATACTAATTGTGGTGTCTGTCTCTTTAAGGCAGTAACAAGTCTCACAACACCAGGTTAAAGTCCAACAGGTTTATTTGATAGCAAATGCCACTAGCTTTCGGGGCTTTGCCCCTTCAATAGGCGAGTGGGGAGTGGTCTACCAAAAAAACCTGTTGGACTTTAACCTGGTGTAGCGAGACATACTGTGTTTATCCCAGTCCAACGCTGGCATCTCCACGTCTTTAAGACAGCACAGCAGAAGAGGCTTACCTGACTTGAGGGACAATGGGAACCGGGAGAGAGTGATCACCCTAGAGGGTGGAGTCCTCTCTGGGGCAGAATACATCTAGGAGCCGTGTAGTAAGCATGTAAGGACCAGAGCAACCTAGGGCTGCAAACCTCTGTACCAAGTTTCTCTTTATCAATAAATACCCTTTGTTTCTAACAAAACCTGAAATTTCTTAATGATGCCAGAATGTCACAGGAAGCAAAGTGGGTGTTGAGGTGAAAGCAAAGTGGACCAGGCTGTCGGGGAGGGAATGGCCCCTTGGAATGCTAAAAGGGGAGGCTTAAAGATGTATTTGGTGGTGATATCACACTGGAGTTGGAAGAACTGGTGGAGGATGATTGTTGAATATAAAGGCAGATGAGGTGGAAGTTAAGGACACAATACCATTGTGAGTTTCAACCACAGCAACAAGTTGCATTTATATAGTACCTTTTTAATGTAATAAAATGTCCCAAGGTGCTTCACAGTAATGTCATAAAAACCATGACGTCGAGGAAATATTAGATCTGATGACCAAAAGCTTTGTTATTGAAGCAGATATTAAGGAGCTTCTTAAAGGAGGAAACGCAAGTGGAGAGACATCAGAGGTATTGGAACCAAATAACAAAATTAAAGACCAACCCCTAGAACAGCCACCAGGAAGCAATTGGAGAGGTGGTTAACACTGCTGCCTCATAGCACCAGGGACCTGGGTTCGATTCCCAGCTTGGATCACTGCCTGTGTGGGGTTTGCGTATTCTCCTTGTGTCTGCATGAGTTTCCTCCAGGTGCCCCAGTTTCCTCCCACAGTCCTAAGATTTGCAGGTTAGGTGGATTGGCCTTGCTAAATTGAACCTGAGTGTCAGGAGATTAGCTATGGTAAATGCATGGGATTATGGGGATTGGGCCTGGGTGGGATTGTGGTCGGAGCAGACTCAATGGGCTGAATGGCCTCCTTCTGCATTGTAGGGATTCTGTGATGGAATTAAAATTGAGGATGATCAAATGGCCAGAATTAGAGGAACACAGGTGTCTCAGAGGGTTGGAGGTTGGATATGGAGAAAGAGGCTATGGAGGAATTATGAGAATTTTAAAATAATGGCATGTATTGGGAGCTAGTGTAGGTCAGCAAGGACAGGAATGACTAGTGATTTGCTGAGAATTAAATTTCGGGCAGCAGAATTTTGGATAACTCTGTTTGTGTAGGCTCAAACGTAGGAGACCAGCCAGGAGTGTTCTGGCATTGTCAAGGCAGTAAAAAGTCTGACAACACCAGGTTTTAGTCCAACCTATTTATTTGATAATATTCTCACTAGCTTTCGAGGGGACAGCCTCTTCGTCAGGTGAATGGAGAGTTCTGGCCTCAGACAGAGCATATAAAGCACAGACTTACGCCAGTCCAACGCCGGCATACCCACATCATTGTCAAGGCAGGCAAGGATTGAGGTTTCAGGAGCAGAAGAGCTGAGGCAGAGGCAAAACCAGGCAATAAAATGGAAGTGAAATTAGGCAGTCTTCATGCTGGCACAAGTATGTGGTTGAAAACTCACCTTTGAGTCAAATGTGACATTAAAATCAAGAATAGCCTCAAGAACATTGTCAGGGAGAGGGATGGACTTGGAAACCAAGACCAGAAATTCCATCTTTCTGGTGTTTAATTGCAGGAAATTTCTGCCCAACCAGTCCTGAATGTCAGACGCATGTAGCCCAATAGCTTAGAGAGAGTGAAGTGACCAAGAGTAGCGGGTGCAGTCGAGCTGTGTATCATCAGCATACTTGTGAAAACTGATGATGTTTCCAAGGGGAATGATGTAGGTAAGGAATGGGAGGTGGCCAATGATAGGTCCTTAAAGGACAGCAGAAGTAGCTGTGTGGCAATGCGAAGAGAAGCCCTGAATAGTGATTCTCTAGCTATGATCAGATAGGTAAAAATGAAGTCAGGTGACTGCAGTGGCATCTGGCTAGACAATATTTGAGAGGTTTTGGAGGAGAATGGTGAGGTAAACTTTCTCGAAGACTATGGGCAGATTGAGGAGGGGGGAGGGGAGGTAGTTTATCTTTGTCACAGCTGCAAAGCATTTTGATCTTTGAAAAAAGCTGTTTTGGCACAACTTGATCAAGGTTAATTGCAAGACAGTCTCCTGTGATACATTAAATGAAAGGTCAAAGATTTCCTTTCTTCTTTTCCTCTATGAAAATATAGTGCAGGAGAACATTCATCTCGAATGACTGGTCTCGTAGAAGTACAGATGTGTTGCTCAAAATCTGGAACCAGATTGAAACAAGACTAAAAAGCAAAACATGGAGAGTACAACATGGTGATCCTCCTTATCAGCAGCACTTTGCTCGCTGGTTGGTTGGGCGGGTTGTTTATTGATAAGCTTTTGAATCATCATGTTCTTTATAAAATCACTGGGGTATGCGAAGGGCTGCTGAGTCTTGGAAAATGAAGCAAATAACTTATATTTAAGTGTTGCAATTAAAAATGTGGATATGATCTGTTAGTTCCTACATGATATTGTTTTACTGCAGTTAATAAACTGATCTTTGCTAGCTCGTACACCTGACTGTTCATTAATGTCCTTTGGGGAAGGAAATCTGCCGTCCTTACTTGGTCTGGTCCACATGTGACACCAGACCCACAGCTCTTAAAATATACTCTGAAGTGGCCTAGCAAGCCACTCGGAGAATTAGGGATGGACAATAAATGCTGGTCCAGCCAATGTAACCTACATCCCATGTGGGGGAAAAAAATGTAAAAAACGTACTCTGGGGTGACACTAGAATTCAATGTTTATCATGATTGTTGGAGTTGGCTGAGTCATAAAGGACAAAGCTGCTAGACTGGGTTTGCAGCAGGTGGTAAGGGATACAATGATAGGGAATACATACCCAAACTCACCAATCTACCTGCCGCAGGTACATCTGCCGATAATAGCATTGTTAGGAGTGACCACTGCACGGTCCTTGTGGAGACAAAGTCCCATTTCCATATTGAGGATTGCCTCCATCATTTTGTGTAGCACTCCACAGTGTTTAAATGAGATAAATTTTGAACAGAGCTAGCAACTCCAAACTGGGCATCCATGAAGAGCTTTGGGCCATCAGCAGCACTAGAACTGTATACAACCACACTGGGTTACCCAGCATATCCCCCAACTCCACTTCTGCCATCAAGCAGGGTGAATCCACCCTAGTTCAATGAAGGGTGCAGGAGGACAGGCCAGGAGTAGTACTAGGCATACCTAGTGGTGAGGTGTCGACTTGGTGAAGCTACAGAACAGGATTACTTGCCAAGTCACGTGAAAGGCAGAGCTGAGGGATCCCACAACCAACGAATCAGATCTGCAGTCCTGCTACATCCAGTCGTGAATGGTGGTGGACAATTAAACAACTCACTGGAGGAGGCTACACAAATATCCACATCCTCAATGATGAAGGAGTCCAGTTCATCAGTCATTCATGACTCCTCAGCAAAATGCAAGGCTGGAGCATTTGCAATAACCTTCAGCCTAAGTGTATGAGCCAACATCATAATCTTCAGCCAATTCAATGTGATATCAAGAAATAGCTGAAGGAAATGGATACTGCAAAGGCTATGGGTGCTGACAATGTTCCTGCAACACTAGTGTACCACTAGCCAAGTTGCTCCATTTCAGCTACAATGCAGAGAATGGCCCTGGTATGTCCTAAACACACAAATCAGGGCAAACCCAAATTGGCAAATTACCATCTCATATGGCTACTTTTGAATATCAAAGTGATAGAAGCTGTTGTCCACATTGCTATCAAGTGAAAATTGGGCAGAACTAAACTGCTCAAGGCCACTCAGCTCCTCATTACCCATGCTTGGATTAAGGCTGTAAAAGAACTGAATTCACGAGGTGAGTGGCTGTAGCTTTTGACCAGGTGTGGCATCAAGGAGTGCAATCAGAACAGAGTCGTTGGGAATCGGGTGAAAAGCCTCATCATTTGGAGACATACCTAACACAAAGGAAGATTGTTGTTGAAGATCAATCATCTCATTCCCAGGATATTACTGAAGGGGCTCCTCAGGATAGTGTTCTTAGAACCAACTAGCTTTAGCTGCTTCATCAATGACTTTTAATCCATCATAAGAACAGAAGTGGCGACAACATTCAACACTATTCATGACTCCTCAGATACTGAAGCAGTCCGTATTTGCATACAGCAAGACCTGGACAACAACATGCTTGGGCTGATCAGTACAAGCTACATTCAGACTGCGTAAGTATGAAGCAATGACCATCTCCAACAGGAGAGAACCCAATCACCTCCCTTGGCATTCAGCGTCATTGCCACCACTGAATTTCCCATTATCAGCTTTCTGTGGGTTGCCATCAACCATAAATTGAACTGGGCCAGCCAGGCTGATACTGTGGCCAAAAACTACAAGTAGATATGGTGGCACAGTGGTTAGCACTGCTGCCTCTCAGCTCCCTCCGTAACAGCATTGTGGGTGTCCCTATACCGTATGATCTGTAGCAGTTCAAGACGGAAGCTCACCACTGCCTTCCCAAGGGCAATTAAGGATGGGCAACAAATGCTGGTCTAGCCAGTCTCCTCCCACAGTCCAAAAAGTAGGCTGGTTAGGTGCATTGGCCAGTCTAAATTCTCCCTTAGTGTACCTGAACAGGCACTGGAGTGGCACTTGTTCGGGTACACTGTACCTTCATTGTGGTGTTAATGTAAGCCTTCTTGTGATGCTAATAAATAAACTTTTAAACTTTAAATGTTAGGTCAGAGTCTGGGAACTCTGCTGTGAGTAACCTCCTTACTCCCGGAAGCCTGGCTACCATCTACAAAGCACAAGTTAGGAGTGTGACAGATTACTCTCCATTTGCCTTAATGAGTGCAGCTCCAACAGTACTCCAGAAGCTTGATACCTTCCTGGTGAAAGCAACCTACTATCCGCCGCATTAAACATTTAGACCCTCTGTCACTGATGCTCAGTGTGTACAATCTACAAGACACTCTGCAGCAACTCACCAAGTTTCCTTCAACAACACCCTCCAAACACACGACCCCCCCCCCCCAAATCACCTAGGAGGACCGCGGCAGCAGAGGCATGGAAACGCAGCCACCTGCAAGATCTCCTACAAACCACACAGCATCCAGACTTGGAACTATATTGCAGGGTGAAAATCCTGGAACTCCCTTCCTGACAGTATTGTGATTGTACCTATGTCATTGAGACGTATAAGATGATGAATGGGATGGATAGGATAGAGGTGGAGAGACTCTTCCCGCTCAAAAAAGACAGTAGGACTAGGGGGCACAGCCTCAAGATAAAAGGGGGGCGGTTTAGAACGGAGTTGAGGAGGAACTTCTTCACTCAAAGGGTGGTGAATCTCTGGAATTCTCTGCCCGTTGAAGTGGTGGAGGCTGCCTCGCTAAATATTTTTAAGACGCGGGTTGATGGGTTTTTGATAAGAGAGGGGATTAAGGGTTATGGGGAGAAAGCGGGGAAGTGGAACTGAGCAGCGACAGATCAGCCATGATCTTATTGAATGGCGGGGCAGGCTCGAAGGGCTAGATGGCCTACTCCTGCTCCTATTTCTTATGTTCTTATATAAATACTCACAGTTCAAAAGGGCAACTCGCCACCACCTTCCCAAGGGCATTTGAGGGTGGGCAATAAATGCTGGTCTAGCCAGCAACACCCACATCCTGTGAAGAAACATAGGTGCCTGCGATGACTGTAAAAGTAGATAAAACATGCGATGCAAACAGGAGGAGAGTGTTTGGAAAATGAGAATGCAAGGAACAAAACCTGGAAAACATACTCAAGGAAGACACAAGGTGGCATGGATGGATAAAATGAGAACATGGACTGGCTGCTCAATAGGATAGGCAGTGAGCACAGTAAGAAGTCTCACAACACCAGTTTAAAGTCCAACAGGTTTATTTGGTAGCACAAGTCACTGGCTTTTGGAGCGCTGCTCCTTCATCAGGTGCCTGTGATTTCAGTTCCCAAACAGGGATATAAAGACACAAGCTCAATTTACAATATAATGTAATTTAATATAGGCAGTGAGGGCAGCAGAAAATAGAAATCAGTGGAGGAAAATTGTTCATAGTGCAGCCCACATGGAGAAATGAAAGACCAGAGTTCAGATTAAAGACAAGACACACAAAGCCCAGATGTTTCAGCTCCATTGCTACATTCTGCTCCCTTATGAATACAATTATTCTGTGTTACTGGCCAAGCCAGCCATCAAATTACACAAGACTCAATGGTGAAACCGTCTCAGTTGTTCATGTTTTCTTTCCACGTACCTGTATAATTGCACCTGCAGAGAACTCCGTTTCAATTCTACAGAAATCTTAGTTAAAAAAAAGTCAACCAGACTAACCCGATTATGAGTTAAGTGCAAAGCAACAGTTTTGCATTAAGTGATCAATAAGACGAAATTACTACTCTCTGAAACAGGAACTATATTACAGTGCTAAATTCTGCATATGGTTCATTTGCCTGCAATCCAAATGTAACAAATGAGTCCCATAAATGAAACGCTGATGCTTTAAAGTGCGTTTGCATTTAATACAAATGCAATTATTGCTTCATTCTAATTCTGTCCCTGATAACATAAAGCTATATTTCTACGAGAGCACACACACAAGTTCAAAGAGTCTCCGTGCCGTGTCAAATCAGAAAAGCACCACTATTGTTGATGTACATATGGGCTGACAGATTTAAATGCAGGATTTAATTGGTTGGTTTCTCTGTACTCTGTGCCAGTTAGATATTTATCAACTACAGACAGTTTCTCATTCGAAATGTCAGGAGGCAGATCTGCATGGATAAACCATAATGAAGTAATACATTTTCAGGGGTTTATGTTTCCTATTTCTGTTCACAAAAAACATTCATTGTGTGAAGGCAACAAGTTTTGGCAACCAAATCCATTAAGAGGGTTTTAATTAATTATCTTGCATTTGAAACAATGCTTGTTGGGCCAAACGTACAAATGGATTAATTCCTACAGCTTCACCAAAACAATAGCAAGCATGCTTCCACTTTGAAGTTCATCTGTTTTTTTCCCCCTGAATGTTCATTTTTCTTATTTTTCCATTATGGGACAAATATTGATTTTTTTTTTGCTGCTTACCTTTTTCCATTTATTTGCAAATCAACCTAATTTTCCTGCAAGACTAATGTTTGAATGCTGCTTCCGTAGACTTTGCCTTCCTGGGTTGTGTAGCTAATAATAAACTAGGACTCTGGTTATGCGGTGTGTGGCATCTGTTTAATTAAACATACATTCCTTTTCAATTATCTGTTCTTGTTTTGTGCCATCCTAAGCAACGGAGGAATTTAACCGCGGATGAGCAGGTGGGTTTGGGTGCGGTTCAAGGATGAAATCCTGGAAACAAGTCAGGTAGCAAGATCCGAGCCATCCTTTCCAAAGTCAGCCGTAGCATATCAGGTGGCATGTGAGTGACCTCCACAGGAGAGGTCAATTTCAGTATGTTAATTGCTCCATTACTGCAATATTGATCTGGGTTGGTGGTTTAATTTTAGCTCCACAGGTATCACAGGCTGACTGGAACTTGCCAGCAAAGCAAGAAGGCATCTGAGGCGCCCGAAGCCAGGAAAATATGTTAATAAGTATCGAGGATTCACAGCTGCTTTCTCACCTGCTTGTGTGAAAAGGTTTGTTCACAGCACTTCTGAGGTGACTTGACACAATTTGGAGGTGATTTTACACGCTTTGAAGATGTCATCTGCATTCTGAAAGCCCCGAGATCTGATTTGACATTTTCTGCTCTGATCTATCAGCTCTGAATGGGTGTTGATTGTTTTGTGCTATTTTGGTCCTCGGATGATGCTTAGAAAGAACAGTAAGAAGTCTCACAACACCAGGATTCCAAATAAACCTTTTGGTCTTTAACTGGTGCTGTCAGACTACTAACTGTGCCCATCTCAGTCCAAAGCCAGTATCTCCAGAGAGCAGTAGCAGCAGCAGGACTGAGCACCAGCAATAGCCAGCAGCTCAGAGCTATGACTACAGGAGAGAGGAGAGCAGCAGACCACCATACCTGGTACCCAAGGTTTACAGGCAGATGAAAGGCTTTTTGGTATTTCAGGGCAGATCAGAGCTGATGCCACAGGAAACCCATAGTGTTGATTCCGGTGGTTGCAGACACTTGCAACTTGCTGAGAAAACCAAAGTTGCTCACTTCTGGACCTGGTAATCATTCATTTACCAGTGATTGTCAATAATACTGCTACCCTGAACTTTTTAGCCCCTGGATCCCCCCAGGTCTCTGGCAGAGTCATCTGTAGGATTCGCAATATACAAATGTGTAAGATGAGGGGCTAGTAGCTTCCTTTCCAGGGCCAATGATAGGAAACTGGCCAGCGATGGTATCAGTCAGATTGACTGGATGCTCAGGTTTAAGATTCTGATTGGCTTCCCCTTGGAAAAGGGTGTCATTGACTGCACACATGTGGCCATTCAGGCACCCATCCATGTCCCAGGATGGTTCAATAATCACAAGAGTTTCCTTTCAATCAAAGTGCAACTGGTCTACAACCGCAAAAGATCATTATACAGGTGTGTGAAAGATTCCCAGGACATCTGCCATGATGTTTTCATTGTGCAGAATTCCACCCTCCCTGACCTCACCACACTTTAAAGCAATGTTACTGGCTGACTGCTCAGAGACTAGGAATATCCATTTAAAATATGGCTGTTGACATCTACAAATCAGGAATGAGGTTCAGGGGTGATGCAATGAATGCCAAATGAGTATCAGATGTTCACTGAACCATGGGCATATTGGTGGGTTTCAGGTGCCTGAACAGATTCAATACATGAGCCAGAATTTCCAAAGTGATCCTTCCATAATGCCAAGGTTTGGATCTGCAGAAAGAATAAAGCACAAAGCTCCAAGTGTCTTCTAATGGTGCAGAGAAAGAAGAGGGGGAGGATGTAATGGAAGCTATTGACAGTCACACACCACCAGTAGCTCGCTTTGATCCCTGGTATGCCAGCAGTACTGTGAGGTTCACTTAGATTCCAGCAGTGCACTGATCTATCAACCACATTCAAAAGCCTCTATTCTGCAAACCCATTAACTCAAAGTAGCAAACAACTTATTCTCCAATTCATAGACCCACATTGCTTGCACATCCGCACGTTCATCATCATAACGAAAATAGTCACTTGCCAGTTTGCACCAAAAATGATCAACACATGAAAGTGATGCAAAATAATATTCAGGAAGCTTGCAAATAAAACAAACATTTGAACATTCTGACATATCCGTGCAATGCCGTATCTTCAGTGATAGAAGCTGCTTAGATCTCTGCTTGACTACCGATGCTCTTGGAAAATACCTCCTGGATTTTGAATCCTGTGAGGATCAAAGACTGAGCTGCAAAGGCAGACTCGGCCATTGAGACATGAGGCAGCATATTGAGTGTTTTCTTGGGGTGAGGAGAAAAATAATAGGAAAGTGGAAACACTTCCAGCCAAATCCTGACTTCCATGTGCCCTTTCGCTATCATTACAGTCACTTCCCTGCGAGTAACGCACTTGCTGCAGATCAGTGGATCACTGCCAAAACCATGATCCATCCTGTTTAAGGTTGGGAGTCAGAGCGTGCAAGTCATTGGTGGACCCCTGCATACACTATTTGATTGTTGCAGGGGAAACGATAGTGGTATTATCGCTAGACTACTAATCCAGAATCTCAGCTCACGAGTTGGGAACTTGGGTTCAAATCCTGCTATGGCAGACGGTGGAATTTGAATTCAGTAAAAAAAATCTGGAGTTAAGAATCTATTAATGACCATGAAACCATTAACATTGTCAGGAAAACCCCATCTGCTTCAGAAATGTCCTTTAGGGAAGGAAATCTGCTGGCCTACATGTGACACTGGAGCCACAGAAATATGGTTGACTCTCAACCGCCCTTAGGGATGGGCCATGAATTCTGGCCAGCCAGCGACGCCCATGTCCCATGAATGAATAAAAAACGATTGATGCTGCCTTGCTGGTAGCCATTCTCTCCACAAATGCTTCGTTGCAAAAACATGCAATATGATGCCACTCACGCTTAAGATGCATCGTCCCAATCTCTCCACAAGCCTGCACAGTGCAGCTATGCTGCCTGTCAGTGAATCACACATTTTCAGCTACTGATCCAAAAGTATCCTGCGCGTCAGTGGCCTGAGGTGCAACATCTGCATCCAGCTCTGCAGAGCTTGCAATGTCCTGTGGTCTCTGACGCAGGCTCTCCCCTGCTGCCTCCCTCCACCCCCTGTCTCCACCATCTGCTCATGCTCACTTTGTGATATGAGCGTCACCAGGTGAAAACCCAAACTGTCTGCCATACTGATCCCAGCAAGGCATAAATACCAGGGCTGCTCCACAATCTGTGACGGTTTATCCTCAGTGGAAGTGGCCTGTCCTGAGGAGATGTCACTGCCGGCGAGTCAGAGCATTGTCCTGCAGGATGTGTGATGTCCTAGTGGGAATAAAAGATTGTAAGTGAGTACATTCAGGGTCAGGCAGTTTGACATTCCCATTATGCACATGGTCACGTTTCACTTGCTGTTGACCTCAAGTCAGCATGCTTGAATGTTGTTTGCCAAGTGACAGTCTGGTATTTAAATCTATCACCAGAGCCCCTCCTGTCTTCCCATCTCTACTGGCCAGGCAAACCGAGGCTGCACTCATCTTCCTCAGAGCTTGTTAGCTGAGAGCTCTGTGGATGTTTAGCTTCGACTCTGTCCCTTTATCTTCTGTGCTCTCCTCTCCTGGAAGGAGGAGGATTAGAGAGCGAGCATCCCAGCATGAGCTAAGTTAGGGACGTGGGGAAATGCACAGCCAAAAGGGGAATGGGTATACTGCAAGGACATAGAGGCTTATAACATGGAAATAGGCGCTTCGGCCTAACTTGTCCTGCCGCCCAGCTTTTACCATTAAGCTAGTCCCAATTGCTGGTGTTTGGCCCATATCCCACTATACCATCTAACACATATAACTGTCCAAATGCTTTTTAAAAGACAAAATTGTACCCGCCTCTACTACTACCCTTGGCAGCTCATTCCAGACACTCATTACCTTCTGTGTGGGGAAAACATTGCCCCTTTGGACCCTTTTGCATCTCTCACTTTAAACCTATGCCCAATAGCTTTGGACTCCCATCCCTTTGGGAAAGGATGTTGACTAGGTTGATGTTGACTAGGTAAGTTTATGGGATGAGTATTGAGTCTACCCTGGCTCAAAGAGCCACAGTGGGGTGATAGACACAGCACAGTCTTGCTGCTAACTTCCACCAGTACTTTCAACCATACCCAAGTGGCTATTTCTCCCATTGCAATGAAGAGATCTATTACTTTTGTGTTCTCAAAGCCCTGCAACACATTGAGAAATGTGTCGCCACTCAGTTCTTCACCTTCTGCACTCAATGCTCCCACTCCTTTCTGATTGGATCCCATGTGTCTCTGTATCAGAATTATTACTAATAGATTTTTTTTTTAAGTATTGCATGATATAGAGGAAGGGAGGAGGAGAGATTCCCCCCTTTATGCATCTCCCTGATACACCCCTATTAGCGGTAGATTATAGGTGCTGCATGGAGAGGGGTAGAAGGTTCCTGGATAGTTCCAGCAGTCTTACAAATTGATGGGATGTTGAGCCTCTTGATATCTATCTTTTCGAATAAGCTTTAGTTCACATCTCCTCATGTCTGCTTCTTTGGATCAGCATTCTTGTGCCTCCAGCGTATGCTTGGTTTGTTTCTCTTTGGTATTTTTCTTGTAAGAATACAAGTTGTTCTTATTAAACCTAATTATGTTCCTATCTGTTAGTTTATGCCATCTATCCACTAATTCACTTTGAAAGCATTTTGTGTCATGAAAGCAAATATCTACAACAAAGGATCCTGAGAGATCCTAAATGCCTTGCCTTTGGATCATATTTTAGGAAATAAGAACAAGTGGTTCAGGGACAGCACTACCACATCAATCCAGTGTCATTCCCAAATGCCAGCTTAATTCTAAACTGAGCATTTATGGACTTAAATGGTCCTCATTTAATATTGCATAAAGCATCCTGCTCCTCCTTCTCCTTTAGGTACCATGCCCTCAGAGATCATTGTCAACCATGAATGCCTCTGTGACTGATCAATGCCTACATATAGCAAAGCCCTGCAGTGGTTTGCTATGTAGCTGACCAGAAACTCTCCCACTCTTACCGCCTGCCACCAGGTGGAAGGATTGGAAGGATTTACAGGGTGATAAGCAATCTGTTTGGCCATGTCATGAACCTTCCATGGCCAGTAAGTCCCAAAGTGAGACTTGAACACAATGCTCTAAGTCCAGAGGTAGGGGTGTTACCAATGCATCACACGACATCCTCTGCATTTTGCATCATTGCATTTAAGAAGAAGCTAAATAATTGCAATGAGGAGGAAAAAAAATGGAATGGCCAATGGTGGAATGAATCATGTACGGAATATTAACACGACTACAGAGCAGTTGGGCTCAATTGCCTGTGTCTATACTTCACAGTCAAGATCTTGTGTAAACAGATGTTGAAATATTTTGATGAAGAGAAATGGGATAATTGAAGGTAAGTACAATACATTTCTGTTAGAGGGTCAATCCATGATTCACAAGTTTCGTGTGCTTCTTCTGCTCCCAAGGCGCAGTCTTTTTTTCTTGTCTTCAAATTCCCTGGAGTATAATTCCACTTTTTATTTTTGCTTAGCTGAGTCAGTGCTGTTCTGATCTAATACTGGCTCTTGCTGACTGGTAAATTCCCAGGAACTGTGCGGGCAGCACTGAGAAATGGGGGCAGAAGGACTCCAAAGACTTTGTGAAATGACTTCCTGTGAAGAGGTAAAGGAACAGTGAGGAGTGCAGTTCAAGAGGAAGCTAGAGTGGTGAATTAAACATATGCAGTAAAAAAAGATTGTGTGTCATGGTGAATTTTATTGACAGTAATCAAAATAATATTCGGGAGAAAGATAAGGAAGACAAATCAAAAACAATAAACTTTTTGGGGAGTGTGAGTGCAAGGCTGGCTGAAGGCTATGCCTTGTGAATGCATTGAATTTTTTTTTTGTTGCAAGCATCAATTTTCCTGCCAACATGAAGTCAAACGTATTCCCTCTTCACCGATCCTGCTTCAGTGATGTGAATTATGGGGAATTGTGAACAGCAGATCAACTGCAAACAGCAAGGGGTGTGACTTGAAGCTTGGCTGGAGCTCCCTGAATCTGGGAATGTGTGCTGCTGGCTAAGAAATTAGGAACAGTTTTATCTTGATGGAGTGCCATTGACTGATGATGTATAACTCTCGCGTCACTGGACACCAATGACCCCCATCCCCTGAGAGCCAGTGGCGGTGACTAATCTTTTTTTTTTACATACAATTCATTTTTCAGGCTCTTCAGCTTTGAAAGATGGGCCACCCCAATGAGCTCTGGCCTGATCAGCGCAGATGCTGTCAGTCAGTTGTATAAGCTGGAAGGCACAACTTTATAACAAAATGCATGCAGATCTCCTCTACAACTAAGCAATTAGACGAAAGGGACAAGGGGAGTATTTAGAAATCGGTCAGCTCTGTTCAGGTCTTTTACAATACACACATCACAAGGGCTTCCAACGTGACACACAATCCTACTTTATCACCAATATCAATGGAATACAATCACAATGAGGTTCACAGATGCCAAACATGCACTTGGTTTGTTAAAACAGGATGCAAAATGATCACCTTGGACTGCAGTAATGTGAAAATTTGATAGGAAATAGTAGGTGCTACATAGCTAACCGGAGAGACAACTAAATTGACATCAGTTGGGTGTGAACTAAAAGCTTAGCTTTTTAGAAGCCAGGGTCCTAAAGATCTTGGCAGGAAATGGCGAGTGGAATTGGCAAGAGATGTTGCGACCTTTTGCACATCTCTCCACTCAAGGAGATTTACTGGACCTATTGCTCTGGGGATACCCATTTTATCCAATGAAGAGGTGAGGGGAAAGGTTCAAGGATCCATTTCACAAGGTTTTAGCTCCATTCATATGGCACAAACCTTGTTTGGGGAATGGGGGATTACAACCTTGTTATTATTTGTTCCCTTCCTACCACGTGCATCTGTTTTCTGATTCTTTGCTTTTGGTAATTTCTGAATTCTGTGGTTCAGAGCATTTGTTCTCACTGTAACATTTTCAGACTGCTCAGTTCTGATTTGTTGATTCTTTTTTTAATGAATATGAAATTTGAGTTATGGAATTGGTTCCTCTGATGTTTGAATTGTGATAGACCAAATCATACACTATAAAAGCTTTCGGAGAGAAAATATATGGAAGGAAATGTCAAATGAATTCAAGATAAAATCACATATAAAGCTGAAACTAGGTGAACTGAGCAATTCTGCCCAAATTAATTTGGTCTTTGGTCAACAGATTTCAGGACTTAAGAGAAGTTCCAATCTTGGATTTACACCTTTGCAAATTGATTTTGTGTTTTTGACAGGTCCTGAAATATTATCAACCACTGTTTGAGTCCTCTTTGTACCTGTGAACAAGATTAGCAAAATGATTTACCAGTAACTCCACTTCTTGGTAATACTGATGTAATATATGTCACGTGATAATTTTAATGTGAATTTTGATACGTATCTTGAGGTGCCCAACTGTTCCCCAATAAGTCTTAGTCATTGAGCAAGTAAATGAACTGTTTTGGGGTGCCACAGTGATTAGCACTGCAGCCTCACAGCACCAGGGACACAGGTTCGATTCCAGCCTTGGGTCACTGTCTGTGTGGAGTTTGCACATTCTCCCCATGTCTGTGTAGATTTTCTCTGGGTGCTCTGGTTTTCTTCCACACTCCAAAGATGTGCGGGTCAGCTTGATTGGCCATGTTAAGTTGTCGCTTAGTGCTGGGGGGGTTAGCAGGGTGGTATGTGGAGTTAAGGGGATAAAGCCTGGGTAGGAGTGTTGTTGGTGCAGACTGGGTGGGCCGAACGGCCTCCTTCTGCACTGTAGGGATTCTATGATAATTGGTTGATCTCTGGTTAAGAAAACAACATCACAGGTAGACAGGATGGTGAAGAAGGTGTTTGGCACACTTGCCTTCACCGGTCAAAGAGCTAAGTACAGGAGTTGGGACATGATGTTACAAGTGAAAAAGACATTTGTGAGGCCACATTTGGAGTACTGTGTACAATTCTGGTTGCCCTGGTAGAAGAAGGATGCTATTAAACTGGGAAAGGGTGCAGAAAGGTTTATAAGGATGTTACCAGGACTGGCAGTTTGAATTATAAGGAAAGGCTGAACAGGCTGGGATTTTCTTCCCTGGAGCTTAGGAGGCTGAGGGATGACCTTATAGAGGTTTATAAAATCAAGAGGGGCATAGATAAGGTGAATAGCTAAGGTCTTTTCCCCAGGGTAGGGGTGACCAAAACTAGAGAGCGTAGATCGAAGGTGAGAATGGAAAGATTTAAACGGGACCTGAGAGGCAACCTTTTCCACACAGGGTATTGCATACATGGAATTAGCTGCCATTGGAGGTGCTGGAGACAGGTACAATTACAACATTTAAAAGACATTTGGACAAGGATGTGGATTGGAAAGGTTGAGAGGGGTATGGGTCAATCATAAGAAAATGGGACTAGTTCAGTTTAAGAAATCTGGTCAGGAGTTGGGCCGAAGGGCCTGTTTCCGTGCTGCATATCTCTATGACTCTATAATGTGTATTCATGCTGCAGCATTGTCTCTAAGATCGGGGACTTCTAAACTTGATCCAGTAAGGTTTGGGATTTGTTCCAATAGTGTAGTTTATTTCAATGTAGTGATCAATGGAGATGTAAGACATTATTCATAAAAATGAATGAAATATATTTTGAAATGTTCAGAAGTCTTCAAAGTGTGCTTCACTTCTTCCATTAACAAATGTAAGTATGTTGGAAAATTGGTATTTGAGTCCCTATGCAAGTGTCTCAAAATGTAAGGTTTAACAGCGTGTACGTTATGATTCTGAATACAAAATTGATGGTTTCTGAGTGGTCTCTCAATTAATCATCAAAGTATTCTTGCAACAGGGAAGTTTTAAAACCTCAAAGAAGCACTGTTTGCTTAAAGAGGGTTGTGTTAAACTCTGAAGGCAATTTTAATAAATAACGTGAACCGATTGTTTTAGATGAAGCAAGAAAATGATACTGTCATGGACTATTTCAACTTTAGCTCATATGAAATATCCAATCTGTAATGTTCAAAATGATGTGTAGTTAAGTGCACAAAAGAGGCAAGATACAAGATTCGAAAGAAAGTCATTTTGCATTTAAAGTGTTTTACATTTTGTGTGAATGTCACTCATTCTGTTGATTTTTGTCTTTGGCAGATGCAGATCAAGGCAACTTTCCAAATTGCACTTCATCGCGTGCTGTTACTTGCATCATTTCATCCGAGAGCGTTGACTGGCATTTGAGTGATAATAATCTGCTTCTGACCTTCTTGCTAAGTGAGCACAGCTTCTCCCCATGGCCTACTTACTGGTGGGGGCTCTCCTTTTGGTAGCCCAAGCAGACCAGGTACGCCCAGGGAGCTCTCTGCAGAGGGAAGGGACATTGCTTCCGTCATTGAAGCATCGAGGTGGATCAGAAAGCAATGAATCAGAATATCACTCGCCACAGTCACTGTCTTCTGTTGCCAACCAAATGATTCCACAGACCATCATCATTGGCGTGCGAAAGGGAGGGACCAGGGCTCTGCTGGAGATGTTGGACATTCACCCTGACATTGTGGTTGCTGCCACTGAAGTCCACTTCTTTGACTGGGATGAGAATTATGCAAAAGGCTTAGAATGGTACAGGAAGCTGATGCCTTTCTCTTATCCACATCAAACCACGATTGAGAAAACCCCAGGCTATTTCACTTCGATTAAGACGCCAGAACGGATCCATGACATGAACAGTTCTACCAAATTACTGTTAATTCTGAGAGATCCGACGGAGAGAGTGATATCGGACTACACCCAGGTATACTACAACCGATTGGAAAACCACAAACCTGTCCAACCCATTGAAGAAATGGTCATTAAAAATGGAGTGCTGAACACAAAATACAAAGCCATTCAGAGAAGTCTGTATGACATTCACATGAATAACTGGCTGAGGTACTTTCCACTGGACCAAATACACATTGTGGATGGTGGCACTCTTATAAGGAACCCTCTGGAAGAATTGCAGAAAGTGGAAAGATTTCTTAACGTTCCTGCCAGGATAATGACTTCAAATTTCTATTTTAATCAAACCAAGGGTTTCTACTGTCTTCGGAGCGACGGCAAAGAAAGATGTTTACATGAATCTAAGGGTCGCCCCCATCCAAATGTGAATAGTACTGTACTGAAGGAGCTACATGCTTACTTTAGAGAACACAATGAGAGATTTTTCAGCATGGTCAAGCAATCCTTCAACTGGCATTAAAGCTTTGTGGAACCTTTTGCGTGTTGGCTTTAATCCTAGCTGAATCAAAACTGTTTTGTGATTTTGTAGCGTCATCCTTTTTAATTCACCAGTACATTAACCCAGGATACGTGTGCACTTGTGGATTGCAATGGCAGAAGGGGAGTGGGACAGTGCATGTCCACAGAGTTATGGACACCTTTACACACAATAATATCATCAGCAATGGCTTGTTGGAGTTAGCAAACCTATTGTTGCTAATTTAAAATAAAAACAGAATTGTGTTCAGCGATGATTTAATCTTTGAGAATAGGAAAACATAATTAACAAGATATTTCAAATGTAATGACACTTCTGGTCTGTTCACATGGTATGAATTTAGATGAGAATTATTGACAACTCTTGTCAATTATTCTTTGTTTAATTGGCTAGTATCTGTTTTGTCCTGCTGATTGTTGCTTGCCTAACCAGATGACCTAAAGCCACATAACCGTCTTAAATAGAATGTATAAATGCCTATTACTAACCTTCTCAAATAAATATGTTTTGCATGCTTGAAAATGCATGTGGTTATTTCTATTTAAAAATTCAAATGTAATATTTCAGGACAGAAAGTGACAAATGGACTGTATGTTCCTATATTCTAAACACTACATATTGTAAACTGTTAGATTAAAAAATCGATGATTTGTGATCTTATTACTCATACTTGCTCTTACGGAACATAAAGCTGCAATGTTTATCTTGTTCTCTGCTGTCCATGTGCTATTTATATAGAAATTAAATATAATATTTTTTTACATATTTTGTTTCAAAATTAATGTGCATATTTGCTGCTTCCTCCTGATATTTAGGACACCACTAAGTTCAGTTTTGCAAGATGCATTTCAGATTTAGTTTTGACATGTATACAGTACTGCAGAAGAATAAAATTGTAAAGGAGCTGCATAAGCATATTACCGCACATTTAAACCAAGCTATTCATTAAAAACACTTACTGAAAATATTCAATTGACAATATATTGATGTTTTTAATCATCAAAGTGTAATCCGCACTTTCTGAAGCATTTCATTGCCCTGACCCTGAGTGTATTATACAAAATAAGTCAAAGGGTTATCCAGACTCGAAACTTGGCTCTATTGTCTCTCCACAGATGCTGTCAGGTGCCTGCTGAGATTTCTAGCATTTTGTTTATGGTACAATGTAAATGCTTCACTATTGGTGGAATTTTCCAGTGGCGCTCATTCCAAGACCGGAAAATCCCACCCGATGCCAACGGACCATTGCATGGTCGATGCCCCTCCTGCTTCGATTCCCGTGGTGTGCAGTCAGGGAAATTCCACCCTATATTTTGGAAGGGTTTCATTTTTAATAAGTTAGCAGTAGTTTCCTTATGGGTTAAACGTTTCAACTTTTTTTTTGCAGCTTTGCAAACATAATGCTTCTATCAACAAGCGTTTAGCAAAATGGGATTTACTACAAAGTTTAATACATCTATGTAGATATATAAAGTGCAATTAAAGCACACCCTTGAAATCTCACTTAATTAACACCAACCCTTGTAAAATGGAGAAATTCAATCCTTTTTAATTTTGACACAGCACTTCCATAGGTGTAAAGGGTGAACAGCACATAAATTTGCTCCATTGGTTTTATCTTCTGTCAGTTGTAATCGTGTATTGCAACTCATTCATCTTCTCAACTTTCAAGGATTTTGCAGGTTGTCTGACAGCTGAATTCATACCTTCCATTCTCCTGATGAATCACTGCAACCTTCACCAAATGTATTACAGACACAAAATACCAGTTCAAACCTGTCAATAATTCCGGAGTTTCTTTTTCACGTTACAGCACCAACACTAGTGCTGTAGAAATTCTCACTGCTTTCTGAGCTCTGTGTGTTTATTTCAATTGTTTGCTTTCAAGATTTCCCCCACTTCCACAGATTGTTGAATCTTCAGAGAGGAAAACAGCCTATGAATGTACATGTATTCCAGGCTCCTCTTTTTTTTCTCTACATTTTGCAAACATTAATCCTTGGCCTGTTAACTAAATTGATGTGCTGTTTGTGTAAAATTTTACTTAGTTTGCTATAGTCTCCATGGGTGTAATTCTCCCATTTTGAGACTAAGTGTGGTGGTGGGCAGTCTGGCGGTTCATGCCTTGCTGAGCACGATGATGCCATCCTGTGCCAGTTTCAGCACTTGGAATCTCATCAATTGCTCACAGATGAGTTCCCCTCTGATCTTTCTTATGGGCTGGAAGCCAATTCATCTACCTGCCCTCAGTTGGCAGTTCAAAAGGCCCGTCGCCATATTTAAACAGCAGTCTAGCACACTCATATCACACTCTCCAGCTCACCTGTCTTCACCATGTCAGCAACCCTGCAGAAAAAGGCTTTTGCCTTAAGAAGAAGACGGCACCAGCTTTCAGTGCCAGGGCCTTGGAGGCTCTTATTTGGGAGTATGGGCCCACCAGCAAATCCTGTACCCCAGGGATGGCTTAGGAAACTCTCTGGCCTGGAAGATTATTGCCCGGGAGGTCGGCATGGTTGCCACCCACCCACAAATTTCCACACACTGCAGGAAGGGGAATGATCTCATCCATTCTGTCAGAGTAAGTCCTCTCTCTGCTTCCTCCACAATGAAACTCTTAGCTTGGCATCATGTACTCAAACAGCTACTCTCTTCACAGATCCATTACCAGGGGACACATATCAACACACACTCTCTCAACAAGATCACCAACCTAGTGCTTGAACTCCAAACTCTGTCCCTTCTGGGTAGGATGCATCAGTAAAAGGTCTGACAACACCAGGTTTTAGTCCAACTGATTTATTTGATAGTAAACGCACAAGCTTTCGGGTTAGTCCCTTTGTCAGGTGAATGGAGAGTTCTGGCCTCAGACAGAGCATATAAAGCACAGACTTTTTACGGTGTTTACCCCAGTCCAATGCCGGCACATCCATGTTAGGATGCATCATACATAGGAGACGTGCATTTCATCCTATGATGTTGTGGCTCCAAAATGCACGTGCCTCAAGATCAGCATGGGAAGATGGGCCATCACCATGGAGACCTCAGTCCAGCAGGTCCTGCCGGATATTTGCTTGGCCATGCAGTTCATGGCCACACATTGTGCTGGATGTCATATGGGGACCAGATATTTTGACGTCACTTCAACTGCCCCATTTTCCACAGGAGTTAGGTTGAGGCCATCAGGCACCCAGTGGAGAGGATGAACATCAGCCGGAAGCCCAGGATGCCCCAACTCAGGAAACTCCAAGAGTGTGCATCCTCTGAGTCCCCTTTGCCTCTGCCCATACCAACTCCAGCAGCACAAGCCACCAAGGGTGCTTCTGCCCCTGGACAAGAGAACCTTATGAGGTAGGGACTCTCCAGGGCTCAGGCCTCCAGGGGATGCCTGCCAAGGTCATCCCAGGCATCAGGATGTAGCAGTCAGCAGGCTGCCTCTGTCCCTGCTGCAGGCCTGCTCCTAGGTGTCGTGATAGGATTAGGAAAGTTAAAATATTTTAACGTCACCTCAGGGTCACAGATGCTCCATCACTCAGGTTGTGAATGTAACCCAGTCCACCATGCAAACTGGCCTCCCATCCATTGACTCTGGATACCCTTCCCGCTGCCTCAGCAAAGCAGCCAGCATAATTAAGGACCCCAATGCACCTCGGACATTTTCTCTTCCATCGGGAAAAAGATACAAAAGCCTGAGGTCATGTACCAGCCGATCCATGCTGCCATCAGACTTTTGAATGGACCTACTTTGCACTAAGTTGATCTTTCACTACACCCTAGCTATGACTGTAACATTACATTCTGCACTCTCTCCTTTCCCTCTCTATGCTTTGTATAGCACGCAAGAATCAACACTTTTCACTGTATATTAATACAAGTGACAATAATTCAAGTCACTGAATAGATATGCATTTTGAAAATCATTCAAGATGGTTATGTAAATGGATGAAAGTGGTTTGGATCTTTGCAATCGTCTCACTCCAAGGTTCACTCTTCTTCACACTAAAGTATCCCCTTAAGGTTAATATTCATGTGATGTCAACCAGACTCTGGCATGTTTTCAGGGAGACATAACTAATTCTTTATTTGGGGCGCATGATAAATGAGTTCTCAATCTTTAGTCTTCCCGTGGCTCTAATAGCTGAGGAGGATCCGTCAGCTGTGTGACTCTCTGCACATCTGGGTTTCCGAACTGATAGGCCCATAACGTCTGCAGTAATCTGTGTGATAACAGTGTCAGATTACCACTCTTGACAGACTCACCCATGCTGGGATTCTGATGCTTCTGTCTTGCCCAAACTTCCACACTCAGGCTGGGTGAGACAGGAGCAGTGCAACAGCATGACAGCATGGCGTAACTGAGCTGCAGAGAGATAAGGAACAGCAGTTCTTCTTACAGCTTTTTAAAGGTGATGTTTAAAAGGACAAGGGAAAGGTAAGTTTCAACAGTAAACAGTTTACCAGAGGTGTGGGCGAGAGGTTGGATGTTGGGGGGTGGTGGTGGAGGTAAGTGTTGCTGTGCTGCGCTTGATGGGACGGAGGTGTTATCAGAGCAGGGGATGTGTTGGTGTGAGGTGTCCCATGTGAGGCTGGGTATGGGTATTTAGATATCTGGAGTTCACAGTGATTTTTTCTCCCCCTTCTAATTCTTTCAGAGTAACTATCAGGGTAAAACAGGCAAATCCATCCAAAATTACCACAATTGTCCAGAGGAAATTTGCGCTTCTGGGCAATTGTCGGGTAAACCCTTAAGTGCGAACTTCCTAGAGGGATCAATGGGATACACCCCCCACCCCCACTCCACAAATCAGACACTGGGGAACCAAGAAATTGTGGACCATAATGTCTCAAATGCACCTGAGGATGAGAGTTTGCATTTCCTTCATGGCAGGATTTGCTTCTTTACACGGCATACGAATTGTCTAGACTCGATTCTCATCACTGTACTTCCTTGCTGGACTTCCACAGCTAAGATCTAACCCAAGTGTGGATATAGGACCTGCTCTCTCTGTGATGGCTTGGAGGGTTCAAGTCTCCTGATGGTGGTTCTTTGTTTTATTCGGGTATCACAGGCACACCTCACACATCCCCCTACCTCCATGGCATCAGCATGCTCGTGTTGTCCTTCAGCATCCCCCTGGACTTCCTGCACCTCCTCATCTTTATCTTCTGAGGGGGTGTCCTCCTCTTCCAGTTCACCCTCTGGCAGGGCCTCCCCAGCCAGGTTGTGAAAGGAACAGCAACTGCGATCATGTAGAAACCCCTTCCGGTGCATGTTGCAGACTCACCCGAGCGGTCCAGGCATCTGAATCACATCTTCAGCAGTCCTATGATCTGCTCTGAGGGTGTGTGTGGTAGAGTGAGCAGTGTTCTATCCTTCTTCTACTGGAATCTGAGGACAACACACCGAAGTCACGATCCAGTGTTTAAGTGGGTAAACCTTACCCCTCAGCAATCATCCCTGCAGATGTTCTGGGCCCTTGAAGATCATAGGCACCTGGGAGTGACTCCCAGGGAACTATGACTACACATGCATGATTTCCTTTCCATGCATGTGAACCAATTGCACGTTGATGGAATGGAAACCCTTGTGATTGATGGACATCAATGGTTACTGCCAGGGAGCCCATATAGCCACATGAGTGCAGCCTCTTTCTCCCTGTACTCTTGGGAACCCAGCGATAGCTGCAAAGCCAGTGAATCTCTGAGCCTGGCTATCCTGGTCCAGAACAAAGTTCACATAATGTTGGGCCCTTCTGTAAACGGTATCGATCACCTCCTGAATGCATTGATGTGTTACTGACTGTGAAATGCTTCACAGGTTCCCTGTTGATCTCTGGAATGACTCAGAGGCAAAGAAATTGAGTGCTGCCATCATCTTCAATCCCACTGGGAGGTGGAAGCCTCCAAACCCATGTTACATCAGATATTCTGAGAGCATGTGGCATATGTGGTGGACCAGATCTCTGGACAATCACAACTTTGTCCTGCACTGCCTTTCATTTGTAGAAAGGAAACTTGTAGACGATAGACCATCAGGGTTGTCAGTCAGGGTCTTTGCTCCTCCACCTCCTGTCAATGCTCAGGCTCCCCTTGGCCATATCATCATTACAGTGCCTCCTGCTGGAGCTGTGCACATAAACACCTTTCCCTCTTTCACCTCCTGCATCGAATGAGGATTTGTATTAAAGCTCTCTGGCTTACTGGATCCAATCTCACTTATGTCTCCTCTCTGAAAAGATATATTGAAGACCAGAGTGGTTAAAGGGTGCTGAGTACAAAGGTGTGAATGAGAGATCTATGGGAGAAGTGGGCCGACTAAGCTTTGGCACCTTGGATTGCATCATTCCACGTGCTAATTTACCCCTGATACTCTAGCATGCACATAGCGGTCAGCAGCGTTTCATTCCACCGATGTAACATCAGGAGCCCAGTGGGAGGTGAGAATTTGTGAATTACATCATTGGACCAATGTGACTCTGAACTCCACTCATTGGCTTAGTATAAGTCTGAGCTTCCGTTTGTTCATGGCAAAAAAATGGAATCTGTTTAGCCATTGATCAGTGGCATTAATTGTTAACTTGTGTTTCCCCTTCCCTGAGGGGATGGTACAGTGTGCCCCTTCCCTACAGCCTTCACTCCCCAAGGCTACAGTCCTGTACTCTGTTTTGTAGCTTTTCCAATTTTGACACGAGGTTATTTAGTTGTGTCTATCCCTTTAAAAGTGTAAATTTAGAAATGTAGCTTTCTGCTTCTATGAATGTCTGTATCCTGTATAATTTACACGCACCCTGTCAGCTGTAGTGGCACCAACAAGTAAGTATGCATTCCAAGAAGGAAGCCCAGAGCCAGCTTAGCAGTCCTCCCACACGTCTAACACCTGCCTGTGAGGTCCACATTGCCCTGGATCAGTTGTCAGCTGTGATTGCTTTCCATTTCACAGCAGTCACTCTCTAGTTCCTGTCTGCTAGTCCCTGGACTTAGATCCCATTTCCAAAAACAGTTAACTTGACAAGCCACTGCAGCCCTGACTTGTTTAATATTGATGCAAAACTTCCCTATTGTGCCACATTACAGTCTCCCACCCCGTAAAATTCAGTCTGCATGCACCCCCTGCAATAACATGTGCCATCTATTTGATCCCCTTGTTTGTGAGGTTTTCACGCAGCCTTGTCAGGGTTCAGCTCCCCTCCCCTCAGTCTTCCCTCTGCCATCCATTGGTCATCATCTTCATCCACTTCCTTGCCTCCCTGCCTGCCGTCATGAGCTGTCACCCTCCCCCACTCCCATCTTGCATAGTCCTTCATCCACATTTCTTCCCCCATGTCTTCATCAGGTCAACTCTCCAACCTGCCTTACCTTGCACTCCAACCCACAATAAACTTCAGACCTTTGTTATGGTGGTTGCTCGAGTCCTGCAGTACAGTGAGGTCCAGATAGACACTGAGGTTTGGCATTGAGGAGGGAGGGAGGCAGTCCCTGTACTTCTGAGCCCCCAACCCAGAACTGAACCAGGACAGTCACTCAGGAGGGCCTATGCCTCCAGCAGCATGGTGCTGTCCACGAAGACCATCTTGGCATAAAGATGGAGGGCAGGCGCTGGCACAGTGGTGTTCTGCACATCAACAGCAGTATGGCAAGTAGCCCTTGTTGGATTCATCCCGAAATCTCTGGTGAGCTGAGGGTTGCCTAGTGCATGCCACTCTTTATTAATCGGATTAGATGCCAATATGATTTCCCATTGGCATGACACAGGAGTGGAAAGCCTGACGGGTTCCAATGGGCAGCTGTTTTAATGAACATTCATGAGATGCAAATGAATACAAATCACATTCATGCCATCAGACAAGAGCACGACTGACCACCATTAGGAGAATTGTAACGAGATCTTGTACTGACAGGTTTTTGATTTTTTGCCTCTCAGCACATTCTCCTCACCCATCCACCGCCAAACCCCTACCATGGGCCAGTTGGGAGAATTCCACCTTCCATCCGATCACAATTATTCTTGTTAATGTTACTTCGGGGTGCTTGGTGCACAGCCATGACAAGGTTTGACACGAGCTCAAGATTCTGAGCTTCTTTCATCCGCTACTTCATGTTCTCTTGTTAGAACAAATATTCCGTACCTTGATGCTGCAGGTACTGAGAGAAGCAGGGCAGCAATCAATGCTTTCTCATCAGTCAAAATATTTTCACACTTTTAAGGTCAGACCATGACTTTGCTCAGAGCGTTTCTGTAATGATAAATGGTGGTTTTACCTCAAGAAATCAGTGCATTTTACACATGCTCAAACTTGGAAACAATGAATAAATGTATGAATGTATTTACAGTTTACATAAGAAACTTTTCAGCATACAGTACGGACCTACAAGCATATGAATTAGGAGCAGGAGTATAGGCCATTCGACCCCTCGAGCCTGTTCCACCATCCAATAAGATCAGGGCTGTAACCTTAACTCTACATTCCTGCCTAACCCAATAACCGTTCACCCTCCTGCTAATGAAGAATTAAAGAAAATTAACACTCCTAGAGCAGTTAGTGTTAAGAGAGAACACTGCGGCATGTTACTGGAAAATGAAAGCCCAATTTTAACAGGGAGCATAAAAGCTGGGTGATTTCACCACATTTTACCAAAACAATGGAAAGGGACTTATTGTGTTCAATTCTGGCAGCCACATTACAGGGAGGAGGTGGAGGCTTTGGTGAGGGTGCAGAAGAGGTTTTACCAGGATGCTGCCTGGATTAGAGGGTATGAGCTATAAGGAGAGACTGATCAAACTAGGGTTGTTTTCTCTGGAGCAGTGGAGGGGAGACCTGATAGAAGTCTATAAAATAATGAGAGATATAGAAAGGCACAGTCAGAATCTTTTCCCCAGAGTTGAAATGTCTAAGACTAGGGGGCACTTAAAGTGAGAGGAGAAGTTCAAAGGAGATATAAGGGGCAAGTTTCTTACAGAGAGTGGTCGGTGTCTATAATGCGTTGCCAGGGTGGTGGAGCAGGCAGATACGATAGGGGTGTTTAAGTGGTTTTTAGATAAGCACATGCATATGCAAGGAATACAGGAACATGGACCAAAGACAGACAGAAGGGATTCATTTCATTTAGCGTCATGTTCAGCACAACATTGTGGGCCGAAGGGTCTGTTCCTGTGCTGTACTGTTCTATGTTGTTTTATGACTGGCCTGAGGGTGTGAGCAGAATACCTCAAAAACAGATTGTTGTCATGTGGTAACAAAGAACCAGTCAACCGCAGGAAGGTAAGTCCTGGGACTTACAGGAGGGAATGAAGGAGACTCTAGTGCAGTGGCAGTCCAAAATGTTCATACCAACACAGCAGATCAGTACAGAATGGTGGAAAGTGGGATCAGGAATTCTCAAATCTTGGCAAATAATTGGGGGAAATCCCAAAGGAACATTCAAGTGCTATCCTCCCTGGGAATTTCTTAATTGTCTTGTAAAGGATGAAACATGCATTCACCTCTTCCGAGGACAATTCCCAAAGAGAAGCAGGAAGTTCCTATGCTGATTTCCTGTTCCCAAGGCTCGCTGGAGATCTGTTTTGCAACTGGAATGCTAAGAAAAAATAAGACATGCTGCCTTCCCCATACATTTGGGCACCTGAAGACAACAAACGCATTCAAAAAATAATACCCCAGTTTAGCCCACAGTCAGGGTTGATCAACACACTGCTGGGGAAAGGGAGAGGGATCCTGGGCAATCGCTAACCCCCCCCACTGGATGAGCGGGCAACCAAATATCTGTTGGTATTGGGCAGGTAGTCGGCAAATGTAGGCCCCAAGTGCAAATGAGGTGCCATCCCTATAGTTCCATGATACTATAGGGTTGAATGTTGATCAGACGTGCATGCAGATACCAACAGTTTTATATATTACAGGCATTAAGCTGCATTCATTGTGGTGCATAGAGACCTTTCCGTGGATTTCTGTGAAAGGAAACTTGAGCAACCAGGAAGACAATACTTTGCAAGGGCCATTATCACCAAGTGAGCCTGTAGTAGACTATTCTTAATGTGGATTCTTCCAGTCAGCTTGTAGTTGGGCACAATCACTTCTATAGACACGTCTACATATTTATAGATCTTCTCACCGTTTTGGCCACAATATGAATACTATACGTTCTTTTGCATTTACTTTAGGATAATCCATGTATTATCTTGTGGATGACAAACAAGTAACTGACGGCTTGTTATTTTGGAAGTGGAATTCGGATATGTAAACATCACTTTTAGTGGTGTTACACAGGCTGAGCTGGCTTCCCCGGAGTCAGTCTATGCCATTGATCATTACCTGCCTGGCCTACATGATGTTCCCAGGGTTATGAGCGTACTGCACTCCTGCCCAGACACATTGAATTGGCACTATCCGCATGTCAGACAGCTCAATGGGCCAATATAATGCCAGGTTTCCAAATCTGGACAGGTCCATATAGCACTTGATCATTCTTGAAAACAGAAATTTGCAAGTAAGTTATATTTTTGCAAGCTTTTATATTGGTACAGGGATGGCAGTGCAGTAAATAACCTGTCCACACAAAAACTGTGCTAAATATGGGGGCAGCAGTGACAGTGCCTTTGGGTCTGCAGCAGGGAGGAGTTAGATATAGCTCTTGGGGCAAAGGGGATCAAAGGATATGGGGGAGGGGCAGGATCAGGCTATGGAGTTGGGTGATCAGCCATGATCATAATGAATGGTGGGGCAGTCTTGGAGGGTCGAATGGCCCCTCCTGCTCTATTTTCTGTATTTCTATGTTTCTCTGACAGGCTGATAGAGCATTGGCTGCAGTGAGAGCTAACTCCACGCCATTTTCTCTTCCAACTCAGAACTGGGCTCCTCCACTTGTCAGGAGGTTGTGCAGGCCCAGTGACTGGAATTATCTGGCCATTCACGCCAGATAATTCTGGCCGAGAATTCCAGCCAGCATCTCAGTCTGTCTGTTCATTCAGTGCCCTCCTGTATGTCGCTGCATCAACGTTCCCATCCGGCGCTCTGCAATTGTACTAGTCTGTCTGTCACCCCATCCTCTGGCTAATGATCATCCTTTCATCCAAGACATTTTTGCAGCTCACTTACGTCCAGTGACTCACCATGTGCTGATCCCAACTCTACACCAGCCTCTAAGAGACACTAAGTGCCAGTGTCTGAGCTGATTGCTGTGAGTTTCAGGTCAAGTGACAGGATTGTTTCCTCAGTGCAACACTGTCATTGGGTCTTTCCTCCACTTGGAGTTGCTGCAGCTCTACGACAGGGGAACCAGCAGCTCTTGGGGTATCTGAAAGCAGTAACTCAGAGGGGAAAGTTTGTTGAAAAGGATGGGGAGGGTGAGGTGGAAAGCAAGAGATCCATGGTCACACCATCAGCAGCTTACTTATCATGCCAGATAGCAAAATGAAAGTGTCTGGGAGTGCAGAAAGGACATGACATAGGAAGATGTCATTTTTGACAATGATCTCAGAGCTGAACACTGATATTCAGAGTGATCTCTTCCATTGGGCTTGATAGATTCGGGCATCTTTGTTCTCCCCATCTTTCCTGCAAGAGAGAGGGAAGAACGTGGGTGAGTGTGTTGCACTGTGATTGGGTGATGTGCCTGTCATAGCTGAACAGCAGGAGCAATGAGTGAGACCATGTGTCAGGGAGTGCCACTGAATGAATAGTGGAGCATGGTCCATTTAGAATGAGAACAAGTATTCTACTGTGTAGGAGGCATTATGTAAAGATACATCCATTGACGCTGACCACCTCTGTGAGATCTTTAGATTAGTGCACTGGTTGGTGCTATGTCTAGGCTCCAGTAGTCAATCTTTCTGGTAATCTATTCTCACTGCCTGCTGAGGGTAATCAATGGAGGGCTCCTACCTTTGCCCATGTTTATCCTCCTGTCTTCCTGCACCATAAATATCACCAATGCTGCAGTCATTGTCACAGAATTTATCTGCCCCGATTTTCAATTTCCACAAATTCATTTTGTTCTTTGTTGAACTAAGCCTGAGGGCTATCATTATAATATTATTGCTGCTTAATTACTTCCACAAGTTATCATTATCACAGAGGGGAGCCTCTAAATTCACAATTTGATTGACAATTCCAAGAGGTTATTAAGGGACTTTGATGTGGATCTATAACTACAAATGTTTGATATATATGAGATGAAGTACTTGAAGGACTTTAAATGTATTCAATAGGCGTTTATCAATTAGAGTTTTTTTATATTGTGAAGTGTGTAATAGTTGGTTATAACTTTATTTTATTTTATCTCAGCATGGCTCCTAAGGTCTACCCATGCTGCATGATGGGTAAATTGGCAAGGAGGATGTAAGGGTAAAGTGGGGGATGGTTCTTCTTGGGTTTGTCTGTTACACTAAGAGTGCCACCAAGGACTGTTATGCATAGGAATTATTCATGTTTATCTACAGATCTCTATACATCTCAATAGTCTACATGAGATTATACTTCTGCTCCTGTCATATGACATTGTGTCACTATTACATCAGCAGTTACATTAGTATCAGGTGCTCTTTATGTTAATCCTTTAGTCTAGATCTCTCCACAGGTCTTTATCCCAACTATACACATACATATACAATGGACCATCAGTTGGCTTGAATTGGTGCTAAATTGGTATAGGGGCTAAGTTGGCTAGAGAGACAGAGTTTGGCATGGAAGGAATGAGGGGCCATCTGGAGGTGGCGTGGTGGGTGAGGCCTGAGGTGGGCCTGGATGTAGCATGGAGAATGAATATGGGAGCTGGAGGGCCTAACTAACCCTATTACAACTGGTACAAAGTCCCAGCGCATCAAGGTGGGTCTTTTAATCAAATTGCCTCAGCACTTAGAAGTCCCTGTGGCTGCCTCCACACCGTTTATGACAATGGTGGGTCAAACTCCAATCCACACCTACCCACTACCAGAAAGAAACTCTGGATATTCGAGGGAGTTACACCGGAGGCCGATATGCTGAGCAGTATATTTCCTTGACTCTACCGACCTGCCAAAGAAGCCAAAATCCTGGCAATTTTTCTTCTCTTTGCCTTATCAAAACTCTTTAGAAAAAATCTCCATTAAATGTCCTCTTAGCCTTCAATGCCACAATATTAAATATCCCAGATTCTCCGTAACTATAGTTTTCCACCTCCAGCATAACACTGGTTAAACTACATTGTTTAGTCTCTACAGAATCAAGATTTAGTCAGGTAACAGTGTCTCTAGAATCGATGCCTCAGGCCGGTAAGGAAATCAATGGAGACCATGCAGATAGTGAGCCATGATTTGTCTTCACACCCACCATTCCCTTGGCACCCCATTCCCCACAACACCCCAGGTAATCGAAGTCTGCATGGGACCTCCTAGAATGAACGCCATACAAAAACGTTTCTCCCAAGATCCTAATATTACTTCTATAATGGATCATCCAAAACTGCAAACTGTGACTTAATTCTTGCCTTGTACAAATGTTCATTCATGCTGCCTTTGCCATATTTATAAAATGTAGAATGCTGCTTTTTTTCTGACCTATAGTCCTTTGAGGGAGTGAAGCCGGTTAATCTGCTGCTTAAGTGTTAATCCAGGAATGCCACTTCCAGAGGCCATCCTTTCACAATCTGTGTAAGGGAACCCCAGACATCTAATTGAGCTGAATCCCTGCTCCATGATTGACTCCAATCTTGGCTTTCCCTGAAAGTTGAAACCCAACAGAGTCATTCTTTGGAATTTGTACCTGGATTTGCAACAGTGTTTGTCAGACTTTGTTGTCGTAGCCTTTATTATTCAGATCAACATTGCAGGTATCACTTGTACGGTGTTCAGTGATGGATTCCAATGTAAACCTATCTTTCACCATCATGTGCCTGGAGACTCACCGTGGTTCACAGGACCAATTTGTGGTGCATTGTGTACATTGGGCAGGAGGTGGTGAAGCAATCAGAATGCCCACTTGATGGCACCAGAGAGCGGTTCAAACAATCTGATAGTCATGCCCCATTTGTATTGTAGCATCAGGTTGCCGACACAGCCACACATTGATTGGCAGCTTACAGATTTTGGGGGTGGGATATAAAAGTGAATCCAGAGCCTATTTAAAGTTTTCACCTCTAATGGCACAGGTATCTTTTTATTTTTCAACTACTGCTGCAAATTAGGAATTTTTGGTGAGAACAAATATAAACAGCATTCTGCTTTTCCCTGGTAACAAATGGAATACATTTCACTCTTTTGCTAACTGGTTTCACGCTTCCTTACTGGAACCATGCATTTTCTTTCACATAAATGTCTCTTCACCTTGCATGTAACTTATTGCTTCTGCCTCCTTGCCGTGCCCACTCTATGAAGTTCCCATGTAAATCTTCCCAAGAACCACACTATTCCTTGCAGGAGAAGCCGGTTCACAGCAACCTGGAGAGGGTTTCAATGAGTGAATGGGAATGCCCAGGTTCCCATCTCACGATGAGAGTATGTCTGTTCCCATGTCGTCCCTCCATCCAATGCCCAAGCCAGAGGTTGCCAACCACAAGCAGGGCAGAAGCCCTCATCTTAGCATCAGCAGCATTCCGTCCTCACATTCTGAAGGCCTGTGGTTTTTAGAAGAATAGGCAGGAAGACAAATAAGAAGGATACTGTGGGCTGACATCTATTAGATCAAGAGTAGGCAACAATGTAGTGGTATTGTCACTTGACTGGTAATCCAGAGACCCTGGGTAATTCTCTGACCTGGGTTCAATCCCACCATGGCAGATGGTGATATTTGAATTCAATAAAAATCTGGAATTAAAAGTCTAATGATGACCATGAAATCATTGCGGATTGTTGTAAAAACACATCTGGTTTATTAATGTCCTTTAGGGAAGGAAATCTGCTGTTCTTACCCAATCTGGCCCAAATGTGACTCCAGGTCCATAGCAATGAGGTTGACTCTTAAATGTCCTCAGGGATGGGCAATAAATGCTGGCCCAGCCAACGACACCTACATCCCATGAACAAATAAAAAGAAACAGATTATTTAGTCATTTATTATATTGTAGTTTGTGGAGTTTGGTTGCTATACACAAATTGGCTACTGACTTTCCTAAATTAATGCATTTAATTAGGGAAAGTAGAAACAAAACACAAAAGGAGACCATTCAGCCCATCAAGTCTACATCAACCAAAGAAGAGCTTCCAGCTTAATGCACTTTCCACAGCCCTGTTGGTTACGACATTCCAAGTGCATATCCAAATAATTGTTCAATGGAATGACCCTTTCAGTAGTGGCACCACTTTTTGTAGAAATAAAAATATCCTCAGTTCTCCTCTAATCCTCTCCCAATTACTTGACTCTGCTGCACCTATAGGGAATTCAAAGGAAAGTTCTTCACCCAAAGGGTGGTAAAAATGTGGAACTGAATGTGACAGGGAGTGATTGAAGCGAATAATAGAGAAGGGAGAGGCTAAACAAGCCAAAGAGGGAAAAGGGTATAGGTGGTTGCAATGGTAGATTTAAATAGTAAAAGGTGGGAGGAGTCTCAAAAAGAAGCATAAACACCAGCATGGACGATTTGGGCTGAATGGCCTGTTTCTGTACCATATATCCTATGGAAGACTTCACATTTCCATTGTTGCTGTGATCTGTTTTATGTAAGGATTCCCTTTCACATCAGCCCCAATCACTCACTACTGATACATACCTTGGCATCTTCACACATGAACAATCTGTCAGTATCAATTTGGAACTGTTCATTTGAACTTGTTTACCCTTGGGAGGATCAGAATTCCGGGTTTCCCCCTTACGCTTTGTGTAATAAAGTGCTCTGTGATTTCATTCCTGAATTTTAACATCACATCCCCTTGTTCCTAGACTGGCCAATCTATTTTCTTGCCTTGACATTTCCATCAAGCATTGGGTTCTCCTTACTTGCTGAAGACAGATGACACATTATAAGGAATATTTTACAAGGCTCCACTGGCAGCTCGGAAGCTTGCTGTGTGCGTGAGTAGGATGTAGAATCAGTTGCATACTATTCTGCATTTTGTGACCTGGGAATTAGATGGGGGCAAAAAGAAATGACATTTGCAGCAAACGCAAAATGTGCGTCAATAGCATTATGTTAAGTTGATCTCTCAGGGACGTTCACCAGGCTCCAGAAAAGTCTGCTCCCAATTCACCCTCAGGGAGCAGCTTTTGACAATTTCATGGGCCTCGCTTGCCTTAGACTGATCCTTAAAGCAAGATTGCTGCTACTGGAGTTGATGAAAAGCTATCTTCTACACTGACCATTTGTACAGCTTTGTAACTTTCCCACTGGGAAGAAACTAAGAGCTAGTTGTCAGGGCACAGAACTTATGCCAGTTGGGGTGGCTCCCCAAGAGTCCAAGGTGTTCCAGTTGGTACGACGAACCCACCAAGATGGCACATGTAAACTTCAATTCACAATGGACAGGAAGGGATTCCACAAAGGAAATGGCATTGAAACATCAATGCCTATTGCCCTGGCTGTTCTCATCATTCCATGGTGCACACATCACTTATGCGTTGCAAGAAAATGAATAGATGGCAACATTGGTCTAGAGGTAAACACAATATATGAAGATATTATAAATTCCTAGCAGAACACAAACACTCAATACACCTCACTCCATGTGGAAGGGCATCATTAAGCAGTGTGTGTACCACTGAAATTGCTATGTACATGAGGTTTTAGTGAACCTCACTAAAACTTTGTCCTACAGTTTTAGCAGTCAGAAGTCACCATGTTTCATAATGCTATTGCTAAGATTGTCCAAGAGCTGAATACTTAAACTTGTGCCATGCCTACCAGACCCAGTCGTAACAAAGTGTACAAAGGTCAGTACTCTTACTTTGCACTTCTCTATATGTCAGTGAAATTCTTCTGGTCTGCTCCTAGAGCCAATGAACCTGGAAGTCAGCATCAGCTCTCTGTACTACCTGCACCCATAACTGTGCTCTAAAACAAGAAGGCTTTGTCTTCTGTAAAGAACCACATTCCTTTGCTACACCTCAGCATCGAGATCTCCAATTCCTTCTTCAAACCCCTTCTCTTTCTGCACTGTAAGATTCTATGATTTCTATGAATAATGAGGGAATCATTCTCGCTGTTTCCGTTGCGCACGTGTTGGACAACCCCCCATACTAGCAAAAGGTGAAATACTACCTCTGCTGCCATGTAATTGATAAGCGGAAAACCCTTTCTATTTGGCAGGAAATATCAGCTTTATAAGAGCTACAGCCTACCTGATTTTTGTGATAGTCTTGTACTAGAATTTTGAAAGCTTGTTCTTTTGAGACAGACCCTAACTAAAAAGGGAAAGTGAGAAAGTTTGTAAAGAAAAGTATGACTGAAATGGAGATCAGAAATCAAATCTTCCCCTAAGTTGAAGGTTCAGTCATGAGGGGACATAAGGTTCAAGGTGAAGGGCAGGAGATTTAGGGGGCATATAAGGAAAAGCTTTCTTACCCAAAGGGTGGTGACAGTTTGGAATGTGCTACCTGGGAGACTGATAGAGGCAGGATGCCTCACATCCTTTAAAAGGTACCCGGATGAGCACTTGGCATGTCATAGCATTCAGACTATGGACCAAGTGCTGGCAACTGGGATTAGGTGGGAGTTCAAGTGTTTCTAATGAGTCAATGTGGGCTGAAGGGCCTCTTCTGTGCTGTATGGTTCAATGATTCTATGAACTTCTGATTCGGTATTTACCCAAGATAAAATTTAGTGTTTGCTTGTGTAGCAAAATTTCTTTTGTTTTGAACTTTGTGGCTTCATTATTTCAGGAAATGACTGGGATTTCAGATATCATTTATTTTTTAAGAAAAATGTCACTAGTCTTGACCAAGATCACAACACCATTCCCCATTCAGTCATGCATAGACAGCGGACGGAAACAAAGGAAGGAGCTTACGCCACCAAACTCAACACAACTGCCCAATGCTATTGTAGACAGAACCAAGCTATTAGGAAGCATGGGCATGACGTATCTGCCCTGAATGAAATCAGGTTTTGTAAACATGCAATCTGTTGGGGTACAGTTTTACCATGCACGACCATATACTTAGACAACCAATGTACACCAATATAACATGTGTAAATCACAGCCTGTCTAATTAATGTACCCCACCTCAGTCAGTTGACATGCCTGTCCAACCTTCTTGTTGAATAAATCAACTGTTTCCTCTTCACATTCTGTGAGAAGTTTGCTGGCTATTTCAATTCACTTCCCTCTGGTAACTGATGTGAGATTTTCCTCTAAAATGATTGTAGTGTGGATTTGCACAGCATGATTCAACTCATGGAAACTCTTTCGACATATTGTCTTTCATCATGGTATATGCCATTTAATTTGCATAAGCCTATTATTTCCACTTGTATTACTTTCCTTGCTGCGCCTTTCTTATTTATTGAAGGATGTGTATGGCATGTGTAAGACAAATTAGATGGATTGGCCATGGTAAAATTGCCCATTAGTGTCTCAAGATGGGCAGGTTGGATGGATTTGAGTTAGCTATGGTAAATGTGTGCAGTTACAGGGAGAGGGCATGGGAAGCAGGGTATGATACCCTGTCAGAGAGTCATTGCAGACTCGATGGGCTGAATGGCCTCCTTCTGCACTGTAGGGATTCTACAGTGTTATAGGCTATCCTAATGTTACTCTCTATATCATATTACTTCTTTACATTAATATTTAAATGTATATGGGGAGGTGATGGGTTAGTGATATTATCACTTGACTATTCAACTACTCAATTCAACTAATGTTCTGGGGACCTGGTTCGACTCTTGCCTCAGCAGATGATGGAATTTGAATTCAATAAAAAAAAATCTGGAATTGAGAATCTATTGATGACCATGAAACCATTGTCAATTGTTGGAAAAACCCATCTGGTTCCGTAATGCCTTTAGGGAAGGAAATCTGTCTTCCTCACCAGGTCTGTCCTACATGTGATTCCAGAGCTAGAGCAATGTGATTGACTCTCAACTGCCCTCTAATAAGTCTGCAGAGGCAAAGGTTCCTTCACCAAAATTGCTTTATTTACAATACTAACAGTAGTACACGGAGTGTCGGTAGTTAGTAGTCTACCTCCAGGGGTGGTCAGAGGAACTGATACTCCCAGTTAAGCACACGGCAAAGACTCCCTGATTGGCCCATCAATTGGATACTTAATTAGGGACATCTTTTTATGGGATTCTTAATCAGGGAGTTCATACTCCAATCAGCCATCCTCAATGGCCTGATTGAAGTCACCACACCCTCCAAGGGCAACTAGGGATGGGCAATAAATGCTGGCCAGCCAGCAATGCACATGTCCCATGAATGAATTTTTAAAAATCCACTTAAAAATGACCCCTATGGCAACAGGAACTTACTTTGCATCTTTTATTTAAATTATGTACCTACTTCCACAGTAGCTGTCTTCCTCTGAGTGAAGGAAAATGGGATTTAAATTTAGCAATTTAAGACAATGATAATTGTTGGGATGGTTTGGGCACATGAGAGACTTGTGCCTACATTCCAGCATCAGGCTCATTCAAAGCAGACATGATAGCTTTTGGAAGTGAGCGCAGGTTTCACCTCAAATTTGAAACAAGGCTCCTCTGTTGCTGCTTTCCTGACACTGGGGAAAGCCAATCAGTGCTCCCATTGGTACAGGCTCCAATTACTTCATCTGTTTCTACAGCAGTGTGATCAGCTGTCCTTGAACCTGGAGCTATATTTCATCAAAATGTATCTAGTGTGAAGCTGGGATGAGAGGAATGCTGTGGCTGCTGCTGGCCCACGTTTGGTCCCTTCCAATTGCCACCCACCCTACCGATTCATCTGTTACCGTAGTCAGTTTGCCATCTGAACTGACTAAAACTCAAGGTACTCGGATCCTGGCTGATATGGCACAAGGACACCTTTCACAGGTTTGTCAGGTTTCACCTTTTTGCCACATTTGACTTGGGTCACTTCCAGTTTTACAAACTACCATGGACAAAATTTATATATTTTCTTAGGCTCTGTTTTATAATAGGAAAAACATGGAGAGACAACACAATATAATGAGTAAAATTCTAAAATGGGTGCAGGAATAGGTGTCCTGGGTATATATTTGTATAGACCATTGAAGGTGGCGGGACAGATATGAATAAAGCATACAGTATTATGGGCTTTATTAACAGGGACATAGGATTCAAGAGCAAGGGGATGAATTTTTAAAAATCCATTTAAAAATGATACTGAACTTCTACAAAACACTGTTAGGAGGTCTTGTGATGCAATGGATAGAGTCCCTGCCTCTGAGCCAGAAGCTCCGGATTCAAGTCCCATCCCTTTACTGAAGGACATTAGTGATGGGTTTTTCCAACAATCAGCAATGGTTTCATGGTCATCATTAGATTCTTAATTCCAGATTTCTTTTATTGAATTCAAATTCCACCATCTGCTGTGGCAAACCCAGATCACCAGATCCTTAGCTGAGTTTCTGGATTAATAGCCTAGCGATAATCCCATTAGGCCATCACCCTCCTCATACTCATGCCTGTACTAGGCATGATATAACTAATACAGCCCCACAGAATTCATGTTCCGAACGCTGTTTTTTCAAGCACCTCAAGTCCTTTTTATTTTGACGGAGCAGGGCATCCTTGTGCATGAAAAATTCTTGCCTCTTCTCGGTGAACCAGTCCCCTGAAGCACACAATGTTTCTATTTTTTTCGTCATTCAGCCATTCCACAACTGTAATGGCTCTGCACAGTTGGATTAATCATCATTCTGTCATTTATACCGATTACTTGGCTCCTTAGCTGTTTAGGAAATATGAACAGCTCATTATTGCTGGTAGGTTGTGATTGTCTGAATTTTAATTGCTCCCCTCCCAATAAATATTATAAAATCAAACATTACAAAAGGGCATATATTAACAGCTCATAAGTAACAATGGTAAAAGTAGAAAAGAAGAAAATATAACCTCTAGCCACATTCTAACATGGATTATAAAAAAAAAGAACTAAGAGTAGGAGACCACTTCCTCCCTTGAGGCTGCTCCACCATTTAATAAGATCATGACTGATCTGATCGTAACCTTAATTACTAAGATTATAAGGCCCTTACTAAGGGGACACAGTAGCACAATGGTTAGCACTGCTGCTTCGGAGGTCTAGGGACCTGGGTTTGATTCCCGGCTTGAGTCATTGTCTGTGTGGAGTTTGCACATTCTCCTCATGTCTGCGTGGGTTTCCTCCAAGTTCTCCGGTTTCCTCCCACAGTCCAAAGATGTGCAGGTTAGGTTAATTGGCCATGCTAAAATTGCCCCTTAGTGTCCTGAGATGTGTAGGTTGGAGGGATTAGCAGGTGGATATGGGGGAAGGGCCTGGATGGGATTGGGCCAAATGGCCTCTTTCTGCACTGTAGGGTTTCTATGGTTCTTAACACACTCTTCTGCCTGTCCCCTGTAACCCTTGACTCCCTTGCCTCTCAAACTTCTGTCTAACACATCCTTGAATAAACTCAATGGCCCAGCCTCCACTGCTCTCTGGGGAAGAGGATTCCAAACATTAAGACCATAAGATATAAGAGTAGAATTAGGCCATTCAGCCATTCAATCGTGGCTGATATGATTCCCCATAACCCTTGATCCCCTTATTGATCAAGAACCTATCTATCTCTGCCTTAAAGGCACTCAATGACCTGGCCTCCACAGCCTTCTGTGGCAATGAGTTGCATAGATTCACCACCCTCTGGTTGAAGAAATTTCTCCTCCTCACTCTGAGGAGGTGCCCTCGAGTTCTGGTCTCTCCCACTATTGGAAACATCCTTTCTATGTCCACTCTATCTAGGCCGCTCAATATTCTGTAAGTTTCAATTAGATCCCCCCTCATCCTTCCAAACTCCATTGAGTATAGACCCAGACTTCTCAACTGCTCCATAACATCCCTCTGAGAGAAGTAATTCCTCCTCATCTCCATCGTAAATGGGAGACCCGTTAATTTGAAACTGTACTGCCTAGTTCTAGATTTCTCCATGAGCGGTAGCAGCCCCTCACCATTTATTCTGTCAAGACTCCTCAAGATCTTATACAACAGCAAATTACTGCAGATGCTGAAATCTGAAATGAAAACAGAAAATGCTGGAAAATCTCAGCAGGTCTGACATCCGTGGAGAGAAAATAGAGCTAACGTTTCAAGTCTGGATGACTCTGAAATGTAAGCTCTATTTCCTCTCCACAGGTGTTGACAGACCTGCTGAGATTTTCCAGCATTTTCAGACTCTTATATTTCAATAAAATATATTGGCACAGTCGCACTGCTGCCTTACAGTGCAATTCTTGCCCTGGGTCACTGTCTGTGTGCAGTTCTCCCCGTGTCTGCGTGGGTTTCCTCCGGGTGCACTGGTTTCTTCCCACAGTCCAAAGACGCGTGGGTTAGATTAATTGACCATGCTAAATTGACCCGAGTGTCAGGGAATTAGCAGGGTAAATATATGGGGTTACGGGAATAAGGCCTGGGTGGGATTGTGGTCAATGCTGACTCGATGGGCCAAATGGCCTCCTTCTGCACTGTCAGGATTCTGTGATTCTATGAAGCTCACTTCTCATTCTTCCAATGAATATAAGCCCGACCTACTCAACCATGTGCATTCTACATAAATTGCTGGGTTTTTTTAAAAATTTTAATATATATTTGACTGCATGATTAGTTTTGTGCAACATTTAATGAACTAACCTATGCAGCTGGTTTCAGTGAAAGTTCACCCTGATTTTTTTCAATCATTTATGGGATGTGGGTGTCACTGACTAGACCAGCATTTATTGCCCATCCCTAGTTGCCATTGAGAAGATGGTGGTGAGGTATTTTCTTGAACAGCTGTTAGTGAGATAAAATGGGTGATGTTGAAGGAATTGTTATGGTATATTTATTTCAAATGAAGGTAATTAGCAGCTGATCCATTTTGCAAAACAAATCCAGATTTAACTTCAGATATACAAAAATTACTTACATTTATATCACATTTCAATTTACTTTGCACATAATTAACTTCTTTGAATTGTAATGACAGTGGACAAACTGATATCCATCTTCCACAAACAGCAAACTAGCTCATGTGTTTCTGTTGCTATGGGTTAAGAGCAAAATGTTGGCTAAGACAGCAGAATTCCCAACTTTTTTTCCAAATGGAATTGTTAATGTGCATCTGAGTTATTGTGATAGGAGGATGGAATCTGATTTTAATATTTCATATGAAATGGCCAAGGAGTGAAAGGTGCGGGAGGAGAAAGAGGATGGCAGAGGAAGTCTTTGTTCCTCAACAAGGGCAGTGGGCAGAAAGATACATTCCCAAATCGGGAGCATTCCCTACATCCAGAGAGGGACTGTCAGGCGTGATGAAGACCAGCAACGTCATCATGCCAGTTTTGTATAAAACAGAAATCAGGCATGCTTAAAAGTCAGAACCCTACCCACATTAAACCCCACCCACGCCAATTAATAGTGTTTTTAAAGGCTGTTAATGAGGCAGAATGACTGTCATAATACAGTGTCAATAGTATAATATGCTTTTAGAGTCAGGTTAATACATTTCCTGTTTTCTTAAGGAGCAGTTTGAAAGGGTGGGTTTAAGAGCTACAGCTGAACCTCGAGTCTCACCAGCAGAGCGGTTAGTGGATCTGTTACTGCTGGGAGCTTATCTGAGCAAAAGACTATCCATTTTATATTCAAATGAGTTAGAGGCTTTTTCCTGGTTGCTGAGTGGTATTCTGAATGTTATATTTTGTTCCTGATCCTCTCCCAGGACTATAAAGATTGTGAGGGAGATGGGCACTGTGATCTTGCTTCCCCTGAAAAGGAGTATAAGAATGCACTCGTTAACATTTCCAGGTTAGTTTATGGCAAGCTACCTACCCATTCTCAGTTGAATACGTGCCAGCCAGGATGCTGTGCTCATCCGTCATATGTTCATTCTGCCAACCACCTGATAACTAGACTAAAGCTTTCAATTCGCAATGACATTGGTGAAGACAGCTGTGTCCTTGTTGAATCATGCTGCCTTTGAGGTCCAGCCAAACCGATTTTCCTCCTGCGTTCACATGTTCGTCCTCTGGCACACTGGCACAAGGTTGTACATGCTGAGGCCTTACCCATCCTGGCCACCTTCATTAGGTCATTAAGGCTTTTCTGGCATTGAGACTGTTGCTTTTTGACCAGCCTAACCTTCTGGGCCTGACTTGACTTGCCGAGCCTGGCTTCCTCCTCTTATCAGGAGTAGGAAATAGTTGTCCACATTGGTTGGGCGTAAGAGGGCACTAAGGGAGTCTTCATTGAATCTACGGGCTGGTGTGGCCCTTCCTCCTCATCTCTCCCCTTGCTGCAATTGCATAACCATTTCTGGAGGGGAACATGCAACAACTGGACAGCAATTCTATGTAAATAAGTGATTAACTTGTTCAGGTTAAAAAAGAACGCCACTCCGATCAGTGTCAGGTCAGCAATGTTTTGGAGACAGCTTAACTCAAAATAAAATGCATTTACCTCCGAAGCCTGTAAACTGCTGAATGAATCTGTGGACTCTGAAGTGATCATGCATTTGCTAGGTCCATTGGACTGTCTCTTGTCGGTTGCTCTGTAAATTATGGGCTGTGACCTCACTTCTAGGAATTTAGAAGCCAGTCCCCACAAATGGAAACATCTTCTCTGCATTTACCTCATAAATTCCTTCATAATCTTAAATGTCTCCATCAGGTCACCAGTGATCTGCCAATCCAAAAGGTTTTCACCGGAACTGCTAGCATGCCACCTAATACACACTCTACCAGTGACGGAATTCGAACCAACATCTCAGCAAAGACTTGATTCTTAGCTCAGTGCTTTATAGCACTCAACCACGCGACCATGATAACAGAAATTTCAAAAGGGTCCAAAGAAAAAAAAGATCTCAGCACAGCAATTTATCACTTTGATGAGGGTTCAAGTGATATCCAGTGACTTAACATAATAATTATGCATATTTTAATGATTCACTTGCGTTTGTTCAAATTAAATAAATTTCAAAACATTTGTTGAACTGTCAGTCATAAAGTGGTGGAAATACCGACGACATGTTTCTTTGCATATGAGTAGCAATCCTACATTCTTACCATAACGTTTGAGAAGCTTAAGTGCAAGACGTTCTACCAATGTGGATTCCAAAATAGCAGAAGACATAGAGGACATTGCAGTAGAATTTAGGGCTTCATAATCAATAAATATCTAATATTACTGTTCCATAAATACAACACAGATAGATTTACAGACTAATAAAATTTATTACCCAAACTGCGTCAGCAAATTTCTTGACACGGATTTTATTTGGCTTTCGTTGTGATTTAGTAGCAGGAATGCAAAGAATACTTTAAGCAGGCATTTTAATTTTATCCTGAGGAATGACCCTGAAATGGAAAACTCACTATGGCATTAATAAATAGTGGACAATAAATGAAGATAATGGGACGTACTTTGCCATCAAAATAATGACAAGGCTAATGGCATTTGTACCATTATTTAAAGGCAAATGCTGCACAAAATTCAGGCTATCTGTATAGTTCCAATTTAAGCAATACTCCCACAGACATAAATCCCTCTTCAGAATTAGTTAGCGCAAAAACATATGGGGTGGATTTCCCTGTCCCGCCCGCCACAGGAATTTGTGCACACAAGGGGCAGACCATGGAAAGGTCCATTGAGCTTGGGTAGGATTTTCCAGTTTTGGGATGGGGGAGGCCAGAAAATCCCACCCATAGGCTCACATGGATGTTAGGTTTCCAGCCTTTTAACCCCTCTGGACAGAGATACAGAAATACACCTTCTGACTCCCATACAGCAGCCTCCAGACAAAGATTTATCTTCAAACAGCAAATTTTCTGAGAAAGTGATCTGTCTTCTGGCAGATCCCAGGCTCCAAATCCAGAGAGAGAGAGAGAGAGACAGCGAAACACAGAGAGATGCTTCTCTCTGACAATGCCCAGCAGCATCTTTCCTGGTTTCTCTGTTTCCTGCTCAGTCACATGATTTTCCTGTCAATCAATTTAATCAAGCCCCACTCTGAAAGAACATAAGAACATAAGAAATAGGAGCAGGAGTAGGCCATCCAGCCCTTGAGCCTGCCCCGCCATTCAATAAGATCATGGCTGATCTGTCCTGTCTCAGTTCCACATTCCCGCCTTCTCCCCATAACCCTTAATCCCCTCGCTTATCAAAAACCCATCAACCCGCGTCTTAAAAATATTTAGCGAGGCAGCCTCCACCACCTCAACGGGCAGAGAATTCCAGAGATTCACCACCCTTTGAGTGAAGAAGTTCCTCCTCAACTCCGTTCTAAACCGCCCCCCCCCCCTTTATCTTGAGACTGTGCCCCCTAGTCCTACTATCCTTTCTGAGCGGGAAGAGCCTCTCCACCTCTATCCTATCCATCCCATTCAACATCTTATACGTCTCAATGAGATCTCCCCTCATTCTTCTAAACTCTAATGAGTACAAGCCTAGTTTATTCAGCCTCTCCTCATAGCTCAACCCCCTCAACTCTGGAATCAGCCTAGTAAACCTCCTCTGCACTCCCTCCAAGGCCAAAATATCCTTGCGTAAGTACGGCGACCAAAACTGCACACAGTACTCCAGCTGCGGCCTCACCAATGCCCTATACAGCTGCAGCAAGACCTCCCTACTTTTATATTCAATCCCCCTCGCGATGAAGGCCAGCATCCCATTCGCCTTCCTGACCACCTGCTGCACCTGCAGGCTGGGTTTTTGCGACTCAGGCACAAGGACCCCGAGGTCCCTCTGCACCATCGCCTGCTGCAGTTTTTCGCCCCGTAAGTAATAGTCCTTCCTACCATTCTTCCTACCAAAGTGGACCACCTCACACTTGCCAACATTAAATTCCATTTGCCTTTTCCAGGCCCATTCGCCCAGCCTATCTAGATCCTTCTGCAGACTCTCCACACCCTCCGCGCAATTTAAAAGACCCCAGGGGAAAACGCTAAAATAGCAATACTGCATTAGCCCAGATTAAAACAAACATTTCAGCAATTAGGATCAAATCTAGAGGGCGTGGCAAGTTCTGGAGCACAATTCTTCAGGAATCTTATTCCTTCATATTTCAATTGTAGTGGGGCACATTGATAATGTAAATTCACTTTTACTTTGACTTTCTTTTCCTTTCCATTTTGGTCATCTTTCATCCAATGTTTCATTCCCTTTGTTTGGACTAGGAATGAAGACAGGCAGGAGAGGTATTTGAGAACAGAAAATTTGGCCAACTTCCTTCACTTTCAGCGGAACCGAAAAATCCCAGCCATTCTATTACTTACGTGGCGAAAACTATTACTTATGTGGCGAAAAACTGCAGCAGGCAACGGTGCAGAGGGACCTCGGGGTCCTTGTGCACGAGTCGCAAAAACCCAGCTTGCAGGTGCAGCAGGTGGTCAGGAAGGCGAATGGGATGCTGGCCTTCATCGCGAGGGGGATTGAATATAAAAGTAGGGAGGTCTTGCTGCGGCTGTATAGGGCATTGGTGAGGCCGCAGCTGGAGTACTGTGTGCAGTTTTGGGCGCCGCACCTGCGCAAAGATATTTTGGCCTTGGAGGGAGTGCAGAGGAGGTTTACTAGGCTGATACCGGAGTTGAGGGGGTTGAGCTATGAGGAGAGGCTGAATAAACTAGGCTTGTACTCGTTAGAGTTTAGAAGAATGAGGGGAGATCTCATTGAGATGTATAAGATGATGAATGGGATGGATAGGATAGAGGTGGAGAGACTCATCCCGCTCAAAAAAGACAGTAGGACTAGGGGGCACAGCCTCAAGATAAAGGGGGGGGGCGGTTTAGAATGGAGTTGAGGAGGAACTTCTTCACTCAAAGGGTGGTGAATCTCTGGAATTCTCTGCCCGTTGAAGTGGTGGAGGCTGCCTCGCTAAATATTTTTAAGACGCGGGTTGATGGGTTTTTGATAAGAGAGGGGATTAAGGGTTATGGGGAGAGGGCGGGAAAGTGGAACTGAGCCACGACAGATCAGCCATGATCTTATTGAATGGCGGGGCAGGCTCGAAGGGCTAGATGGCCTACTCCTGCTCCTATTTCTTATGAACAAGGACAGAAGATTTCAGGCCATATGGTTATATTTACTTTATTCTTTCTGGCAAAGCCAACATTTATTGCCCATTCCTAATTGCCCTTCAACTATGCATGCATATTGCTCTGGTTTTAGAGTTACATGCAGGCCAGACCAGGTAAGGCTGGCAGATTCCCTTCCTTAAAGGACTTAGTGAACCAGGTAGGTCTGTGCAACAATTGGTGACAGTTTCATGGTCACCATTTAATTGAATTCAAATTCCACCAGCTTCCTTAGTGGGTTTCGAACCAATGTCCTTGGAGTATTAGCTCTGGACTGTTAATCCAATGACTGTACCATTACGCCACAATCCCACCTTGGAATAGAGATATTAGCCACAATTCTATTGGCTTGCCCACCACGGGAATCAGAGCGAGGGGCAGAACATGGGAAGGTCCATTGACCTCAGGTAGGATTTTACAGGTTCAGGATGAGTGAGGCTGTAAAATCCCATTCATAATTATTGCTTTATGCTGCACAAATACTTAATTTTCATTATTATTCACTGGACTATGCAGTTAAACATAATCACCCCAAGAGTATCACGCATATCAACACACATCATCAAGTTTCTCATTATTTTGTAAATAGAGTTTGTGTCTTTAGATATCCTGTTTGTGAACTGAAATCCCACTCACCTGATGAAGGAGCAGCACTCCGAAAGCTAGTGGCTTGTGCTACCAAATAAACCTGTTGGACGTTAACCTGGTGTTGTGAGACATCTTACTGTGTTTATCCCAGTCCAACACCGGCATTTCTACATCATGACTACCATCAACACCACAAACTGTCGGATCCGAGTGGAGAGGATCTCCAAGAAGATCGCGCATATCGACACAGACATCAAGTTTCTCATTATCTTGTAAATTGAGTTTGTGTCTTTATATGCCCTGTTTGTGAACTGAAATCCCACTCACCTGATGAAGGAGCAGCACTCCGAAAGCTAGTGGCTTGTGCTACCAAATAATCCTATTGGACTTTAACCTGGTGTTGTGAGACTTCTTACAATGCACCTAACCAGCACATCTTTCGGACTGTGGGCGGAAACCTGGAGGAAACCCACGCAGACACGGGGAGAACGTGCAGAATCTGCACAGCCAGTGACCCAAGCCGGGATTCGAACCTGGGTCACTGGTGCTGTGAGATGGCAGTGCGAACCACTGTGCCACTGTGCCATCATTAGGCCAAGATAGTGAACTGATAGCCTGCCAGTGCCCTCAGATGTTAAGGATGAAAGTCATAGCTGGTACCCTATGTGCTTCCTTACCTTTAGTACTAAATAGTGCTTTCTTTCTACTTTGAAAGATATTTTGAAAAGACTGATAACCTTGAATCATCGATAGTCATAGGTGAGGTGTCTAAAGATTGGAGGGTGACAAATGTTGTGCCTTTGTTTAAAAAGGGCTGCAGGGAAAAGCCTGGGAACTACAGGCCAGTGAGCCTCACATCTGTGGTCGGTAAATTGTTGGAAGATATTTTGAGAGACAGGGTCTACACTTAGAGATGCATATACTGATTAGGGACAGTCAGCATGGCTTTGTGAGTGGAAAATCATGTCTCACAGATTTGATTGAGTTTTTTGAAGGGGTAGCCAAGAAGGTAGATTGGAGCAGTGCAGTTGATGTTGTCTACATGGACTTCAGCAAGGTCTTTGACAAGGTACCACATGGTAGGTTGTTGCATAAAGTTAAATCTCATGGGATCCAGGGTGAGGTATCTAAATAGATACAAAATTGGCTTCTTGATAGAAGCCAGAGAGTGGTTGTAGAGAGTTGTTTTTCAAACTGGAGGCCTGTGACCAGCAGTGTGCATCAGGGATCAGTGCTGGGCCCACTATTATTTGTTATTTATATTAATGATTTGGATGAGAATATGTGAGGTAATGATTAGTAAGCTTGCAGATGACACCAAGATCGGTGGCATGGTGGACAGTGAAGAAGGTTACCTCCAATTGCAGCGGGATCTTGATCAATTGGGCCAGTGGGCTGACGAATGGCAGATAGAATTTAATTTAGACAAATGCAAGGTAATGCATTTTGGTAGATTGAACCAGGGCGGGACTTACTCAGTTAATAGTAGGGCATTGGGGAGAGTTACAAAACAAAGAGATCTCGAGGTACATGTTCATAGCTCCTTGAAAGTGGAGTCACAGGTGGACAGAGTGGTGAAGAAGACATTCAGCATGCTTGGTTTTATCAGTCAGAACATTGAATACAGGAGTTGGGACGTCTTGTCGAAGTTGTACAAGACATTGGTAAGACAACACTTGGAATATTGTGTGCAATTCTGGTCTCCCTATTATAGAAAGGATATTATTAAACTAGAAAGAGTGTGAAAAGATTTACGAGGATGTTACCTGGACTTGATGGATTGCGTTATAAGGAAAGGCTGAATAGACTGGGGCTATTTTCTCTGGAGCATAGGAAACTGAGGGGTGACCTTATAGAGGTCTATAAAATAATGAGGGGCATAGACAAGGTAGATAATCAATATCTTTTCCCAAAAGTAGGGGAGTCTAAAACTAGAGGTCATAGGTTTAAGGTGAGAGGGGAGAGATACAAAAGTGCCCAGAGGGGCAATTTTTTCACACAGAGGGTGGTGAGTGTCTGGAATAAGTTGCCAGAAGTAGTAATAGAGGTAGGTACAATTTTATCTTTTAAAAAGCATTTAGATAGCTACATGGGTATGATGGGTATAGAGGGATATGGGCCAAATGTGGGCAATTGGGATTAGCTCGGTGGTTTAAAAAAAATAAGGGCAGCAAGGACAGGTTGGGCCAACGGGCCTGTTTCCATGCTGCAAACTTCTATGACTCGAACCATATATGCTAAAAACAGAGGTAGGGCCACAAGATAACTCGGGGCTGGTAAATCAAAACAGAGTTGATCGTACTGCTGTCACCATGATAGATTACCCCATGGCCATAGAACCCCTCAGAAACTAATTGTTATTAAAACATGGACCACTGGCTGCTCATTTAATTGCACTCATGAACATTTCACACGAGTTTATTTGTGATGCTGGTGAAAAAGTTGCTCCTGCGTTTCTTTAGAGTATTCAACAGTGCAAAAAATCTCACAAGGGGAGAAGAGCTAAGAACGTTGTTTCTCCACCATGTCCATAATTCAATTTTGCATTTGATTGAAAAATCATTCATTGTCATATTTTTAGCAAACAGAAAATAAATTAACAATATCTCAGCAAGAGTGAAGATTAGATTCTGTTGCCACATTCTCATTTCATTTGATTTCCACAAACACAGTAGATTTTTGATTTAGTATGTCAATTTCGACAAGCTACTACTTCAGCTCCTTTTTTTGTTTTAGAACCTGTATTGATTACAGTTGCTTTGCATTTTTGCTATCAAAATATTCAACATGGAGCATTGGTTTAATTCGCAGATTGTTGTCGATGTAGAACTGGAGTAGGCTATTCAGCCCTTCGATCTTATTCTGTCATTCAGATAGGCCATGGCTGATCTGTGACATGGGAGGCGACTTCAAGCCCGCGCTCTCTCTCTGCAGGAATGGTGATGCACGTTCAAAATCTGGAAAGCGAGATTTGCACTGGCAAGTTTCCAACTTCTGATCTTACTGGCCCCTCATGGATGGAGCAGAATGAAACATGCCACGTGGCAGCAAAACGGCCATTTTAGTGCATTTGCATGTCATTGGTGTGTGTTCTCTCCAGGATTTCCTCCTTCGCCGAATATTCAGCAGGCACCGGCGTGCCATCACATTGATGTCATTTACGACAGGTACACCTGAATGAAACTTTTGTGAGGATGGCACTCCAAATCTGCGTGCAGCCGGGTTTTTGCCGGTATGTTGAGCTCCCCATCCACCCCCCCCAATCATGTATGACAGTGTGAAACATGCCCTTTCATTTTTGTTTTTTGACAGTGTCGTAAGATCTGGAGAGAAGACCGACCGGTTTCTCTGGAGAGAAACACAATCCATTGATATGCCCTTGACCACTGGAGCTTTAAGTTCAAACACATGAGTGTCAGCCCTGCTAAAGACTAAACATTTACCTCAGTGATTACCATTGGGTTTTTACACAATCTGATGATTGGTGTTGACTGACGTTTGATCAGGTAAGTGGGAGAGGCTCAAAGTGAGGGAGGCTAGAAATAGATAATCAGTATACTCTTTAAGAAACTTCAAAGTGCAGTTTGGCTGTATATTTTATTCTCCCTTGTGGGAATGTGAATTCTCAAGCTCTGAATGTTTAAATAAGGACTTGCAACAAATGCAGTCAGGAACTATAGCACAGAATGTCCGAGGAAAGGAAAACAAGCATGACTTCAAAATAATGTCTGGTTCATCTCTGTTGGATGAGCAGTCAGATAGCACGGTGGCAGGCATGGAATTGAGTGCACAATGGAGAGGTAGGGTCATATGGAGGTTGACCACACGCTCAGTGAGTAATTTCACTGAGGGGACAACATTTAAATGAAAAGCAGGAGGCAATAATTTGGAGTAATCCATGCAGGGTAGGGAACAGGAGTTATTAAAAAGAATTTTCTTACTATGTAGGAACAGGTGGGAATAGAAATATAAGGTATAGCAATGGGGAGCACTTTTAGAGTAGGAAGGCTTTTTGAGTTTAGTTTTAGCTGGAGCTCAGTGCAGTTGGAGATGGGTAGTGAGAGAGAAGGCGGCTCTCACAGCTCTGCTAGTAGCAGCTGGCTTAGAAGGCTAAAGTGGGAACATCTCTTTCAGCCTTGCTAGAAGGAAATGTATTCAAGAAGCGGCTAGATATAGCACTTGGGGCATATGGAATCAAAGGTTATGGGGAGAAAGCAGGATTAGGCTGTTGAGTTGGATGATCAGCCATGATCTTGATGAATGGCAGAACAGGCTGGAAGGGCCAAATGGCCTGTCCTACTCCTATCTTCGATGTTTCTAAAACCATACCATACAGTAACGGTTAAGACAAAGATGCTGGAGACTTAAAAATAGCTAGTTAAGGAAACTAGAGGAAGGAAGAGAAGTTTCCAAGGGGGCTGAAGTTAAAGAAACAAAGAAGACCTGACTTTTAGGATACTGCCTATGAAAGTTTTTACTGTGTTTACCCCAGTCCAACGCCGGCACATCCACATTATGAAAGTTAAAGTCAGACGTGGGAAGAAAAGCTAATGAGGTTTGCTACAAATAAGCCACATATCTGAAGCAATTGTAAGGTTGGGTATCCTTATTTCCAATGTTTGAAGTAATAATGTTCTGTTGGGGACTGATCATCTGAATTTGGGCAAAAGCATTTAAGACAAAGAAAACCTGAAAGACTAGGTGGAAAACCTGGAGTAGATTCCTTGTTAAAGGTAGAGCGGGAGCTTTGTTTGACAGCATAGTTTGGAAAACGTGGCATGGACTCAACAAACAGCTGCTGGAAAGCATTGTTTGAAAGAAGATTTTAAAGAATGTTTTTGTTGCGACTGGTGTTTGGAAACCTTCGTGTGACAATCATCGCGGAGGGGTGGAGTTGTGAGAGAAATCTATGGAAGGTTGGTTGTGTGGCATCAACCATTTGGTTTCAGAGTGGGGTGGTATCTTTGAAAACTGGATACATTTGTGAAGTTAATGGAGGAGCAAAGGAATATTGTATTATAATCAAACTTGTCATGCTTAATAAATGTTTTTTTTTCTCGTTAAACCTAATTTGCATTCCTATGACTCTGTTCCTCCATGTTTTCTTAAAAACAGTAAAAGTTACGCTCTTTTGAGTCAGGATTCTATCCTGCAATCTTCCTGTCCAGTAGTGCAATGTGCCACAGGCCATTACATCCCCACCCCCTGCAATCCCGTGGACTTACCATTTTGACAAAGCCGTTATTCATTCCACAAAATATTGAACATTTATACCAATACTGATATAGCTGTTTAGAAGGTGTTAAAGCAGTATTCTTACAAATGCATTATGTTTTTCCAGAGTCCTTTTAATTTTGCTATTGAGTTGCATATCCAACGTGCCACCATTATCTGGACTTGGGTTTGTTACTGTATCGAAATGAGTCTAATTAACTTACTTACAGAAGAAGGAGAGCATGACTGCATGGACTTGAAGGTTGTTGCGAAAATGAAATTGATTTAATCCCTCAAAGAAAGCTCCGAATTTCGACTTTAGCTAAGTTTCTAACTGGAAGCAAATTGTGCAGCTACATTAAGCAAAGCCAAATCCATCTCCAGAACAGCGTGTCACTGCATTGCCACCGTGATTGATGACAATTCCAACAGTGAACAAATTAAATAGCAAGTTACAAACTTACTACCTTCTGTCAGAAGCTGAGAATGCATGACAATATAAGATTACTGAACAAGGACTCAAAACAAATCCTTACAAACCTTAATTCAAGTGACATAAAAGAGGGTCAAGGGTCTCGTTGATTCATATCAGAACAGGCTACAGTAGAAAAAAATAATAATGGCAGGGATACTGTAAATAATTTTAACATCCCTATAATAAAATACTCACTGAACCAGAATAAAAGCCTCAGTTCATGATTTCCACACAGAGCTAATAATGTTTTCATTACACCATTCTTTTCCCTTTTATTAAACCAGTACTTTAAGGTGTAATCAAAAATTAATTTCTTACTTCAGTCAGACAGATGATTGAAAAATGACTGGGGAGAGGATTTCAGTGCAAGGCATCTTGTACATTAGATCCAAAGACTAATTGCTGTCATCTTTGGTCATTCCTAAGAAGAGCCACAATGGACTGAGAATCAGGGGGATTGAATAAAGGGTGGGGCAACCACCACCTGAAGAACAAAATCTGTCCTGTTCTCTTCCCTGCAGTTTTTCCACTGCAGGCCTCCCTTTACAGGCAAGTTTTATATCGCCTCACATCTTATAAAATGGTATCTACTAAAATTCCCTTGTTAATGCTTAATAACATCAACATTAGCAAAGTGACAACAACAAATTGCAATGGTGTGGTGCCTTTAACATGCTAAAACACCCCAAGGTGGTTCACATGTGGATTGGGCAGACTACAGCTGGCACTGAGGCAAAGGAGGAGACATTGGGAGCGCTTGACCAAAGCAGGAGGTTTTACTGAGGGAGCTGGAAGTTCCAGAGATAGGGAATGGCCTTACAACCATTTCAACACAAAGCTGAGAAGTTTAAAATGGGAGCATTGATGGACCAGAAGACATGAGCTCAGGTTTATGGAGATTGCAAGACGGGAAGCCAGCCAGGAATGCATAGACTGCAATCTGGTACCCTGTTAGCCATGGGCACAAATCCCGTGATGGCTGCTAAATCTCACGAGCGGCTAAAAGGGGAATTTGTGCCAGTGAGATTCCAGTTTGAGACCATTCCCACTCCCCCACTGGTCACACAATCAAGTTCATGCCCAACAAGGATGTGAACCAGCTTTCCATAAACTTAAATATATAACAGTATCATTAATGGACTTGCTGCTGTAACATCCACCCATGATGTCTCTCCTTTCTGCCCCCCACCTCCCCGCACCCTCACCCCAGTGAGAATAACTACTGGTTTTCAAAAATGAAAATCATTTGTCATGACCACACCAGGAAGCACGGAAGTGCCTAAAGGCCCATGGGTTGAGGGACATACCTGGGCATTGTCCCCTGGCACCCTGGCACTTCCAGGAGTACATGCAACAGGTGCTGCCAGGGGGCACAGCCATGGGGACACATGGAGTGCACTGCCAACGGTGCAGATGCAGGGGACACTGGCATGAGGCATGTGTGGGGTGGTTACCTTCCTCCATTGTGTTTGGAGGGGGTTCCCTTTCTCTGTGTGATGGGTTTGCCCTTTTCATGGGGGCAGATGGGTACCCTTCTGAGTGTGGGGTGTGGGGGTTGTTCTCTTGTCTGCCTGGAGGGAAGTCCCCAGTTTCTGTGGGGCGGGGGGGGGGCGATGCGGTGGGGCATGTCCATGTGAGCGCGAGTTCCAATATCTGTGAGAGTGGTGAAGGGATATGTGTGGCGTGGGGAGCAGGGTGCTCAAATTTACCTTAGGGTTTGCGATCCCTGAATCTTGGCTTTGCCAGCATGTTTAGGCCCCTGCCCTCCAGCTGGCTGTGTGATCCTCACCAGCACTCTGAAATTGTCCAGAGTGCTATTTACTCAGGTAAGGAAAGATGGCTGAATGGTTTAGGGTTAACATCGCATTTGTAGCGGTAAACGATGCAGCTACTTGGAATATAGTATTCAACTCTGGCTGCCACACCAGAAGGATGTGAGGGCTTTGGAGAGTGTACCGAAAAGATTTACCAGTATGTTGCCTGGTATGGAGGGCACTAGCTATGAGGAGAGGTTGGAGAAACTTGGTTTGTTCTCACTGGAACAACGGAGGTTGAGGGGAGACCCTGATAGAAGTCTACAATATTGTGAGAGGCATGGACAGAGTGGATAACCAGAAGCTTTTACCCCCGGTGGAAGAGTCAATTACTAGGGGGCACGCATTTAAGGTGCGAGGGGCAAGGTTTAAAGGAGATGTATGAGGCAGATTTTTTACACAGAGAGTGGTGGGTGCTTGGAACTTGTTGCCGGGAGAGGTAGTGGAAGCGGAAATGGTGGTGACTTTTAAGGGACATCTTGACAAATACATGAGTAGGATGGGAATAGAGGTATATGGTCCCCGGAAGGGTAGGGGCTTTTAGTTAAGTCGGGCAGCATGGTTGGTGCAGGCTTGGAGGGCGAAAGGGCCTTTTCCTGTGCTGTAATTTTCTTTGTTCTTTGTTCTTAGTAACCTAGCTACAGCAGGCGATGCAAGTACATTTTGAAAAAAGATTCTGATATTAGAATATGAAATGCAAGTTCAAGATTTAGCCAGCACAAACTGTCGCAGATTTAGCTAGCACATACACAGTAACAGATTTGAAAGATTGTAATTTAGTGGCAATTCTCAATAAATACGTCATATCACAATGGCAATTCCCTAAGCGTAAGTTAGGTACAAGTCACGCAAGTAATAAAATGGAGTTTATAAATTCCAGGTTTAATTTCAAGGCATAAAGGCACAATGCACTGTACTATAAACTAAAACAATACCATGGGAAATCTCCACTTATCTAATTATCCATGAAAAACTCTGAAAGGTGGAGTTTTATTTTCCATGAGTCTTCAGGCTAGAAGAGGGGAGCATTTGCATAAACATTTTACAGTAGCTCTGACTTCCTCTGGCCTCATTCTGTCAACACATCACATAATTTTGTGGTACCATGCCGAGATATGTTCTGGCAGAACACCGGAGAGTATTGCAGCATTTTCATTTCCTGCTGTCTGCTTCACTTTATTAATAACAGAAATAAATCCTACTGGCACAACCATAAGACCATTCAATATCACTTTCATTCAAAGCAAACTAACAAACAAATAAGTCACCAAGCCAGGACAGAAACGTCCACTGGGAGAGAACTGGCCTGAAAGCCAAACTACACCAAAGGAATTGAGAATCAGCCACATGTACAGCTTCTGAAGTTATTGTTTTGTAAGTCAGTGGGATGGGTTTTATATCAACAAATTGCCTTCCCATTTACAAAGCCGGAACTTTAGACGACCAACCGGGAATAAAATCACTCTCGTACGTTTGTTGAAACTGAACACCACCCCCCACCCCGCCCCACAGATCATACCAGGGATACACTGACAATGTGGTAATCCTCCTTGGCTTGAAGAATCCGTATGCCCACACTGAAAGCTACAGAAAACACCCCGACTTCAAGCTGGCATTTGAGTGCCAGTATAAAGTGCTGCCAATCAGCCTGATATCAGCCCCCAGTGTTTTCAGTAAACATCTGTCACTACTGCCAACCTTGTTGAGGTGGAAAGAATGAAGGTGGGTGGTACAATTAGCACTGGCGGTGTTCAGGTGTGCAGGGAACGGGCATCGCTGGTGGTCCCAAACGCCCCCCATTCCCCCCCCCCCCCCCAATCAAATACATGCTCCATTTTGGGCTGTTCCCTTGTGCCAATCATTCTCATGTCCTTTGAATAGAAGTCTTACTAAGTTTTCACACAGTATGCTAACAAAAGCCTTTAGCAAGTCTAATTCATTTTCTGGTACTTGGACAGAAATCTCACCAGGTGGTACTTTTGCCCACCATGATCACATGTTAAACTCAGGCTGCATGAAAGTCTGAAGAATATATTTTTGAAGTTTTATTGGATTTTTTTAAAAATCAGGTAATATTTGAAGTCCATTTTTCACAAGGTTTTACATATCTTAGCATAAAGAAAATGCTAATCAGCCGAATCATTTTTACCACAGAAAAACAGATTGTACGGGAGTTCTCGCTGAAAGTTCTGCGGAGCTGGAGGACCCTTAAGGTAATTGGAACTGGTAAAGTGTCTCCCTCCCCCCATATCAATCTCCTTACCACCTACAGGTGAACCATTGCCCCTAACTGGAAACACTCCAGCCACAGTATTTTGTGCTTTAAATTTAAGCTGATTAGAGAAGACCTGACAAGGAGCTCAGCAGTTCACCACAGCTGGATAGGCCATACTCACCATGATGCTAGCCACCATATTGACAGATCTTCACACCTCAACATGACAAAAGGCAATTGAGAAACTGTCTGAATAAGCAGAGAGTTATCTGCCTGTTGAGTGGGAGTTCCAGCTGCTGCCAGAGTATTAATCTCCACCACTGGAATATTACCATGAGTGACTTGCAAAGTTACCCACGCAGACTCGTGTTCTCAGTTTCTTCATGAAAAATGGACTTCAAATATTACTTGATTTTTTAAAAATCTAATAAAACTTCAAAATTATATTCCTTAGACTTTCAACCAGCTTGAGTTTAACATGTGACCATTGTGGGCAAACGTACCACCTGGTGACATTTCTGTCCAAGTACCAGAAAATGAATTAGACTTGCTAAAGGCTTTTGTTAGCATACTGTGTGAAAACTTAATAAGACTTCTATTCAAAGGACATGAGAGTGATTGGCACTAGGGAGCAGCTCAGAACAGAACATGTATTTGATTGGGGGGGTGTCAGGACCACCAGCGATGCCTGTTCCCTGCGCATTTGCATATTAACGGCAGATGATGAAACTAAACAAAATGGAAACTGTATTGGTATACAGTGCAAAGTATTGTTTCTTGCATGCTGTACTGACATACCGTTCATAGAATACACTGGGGAGTAGGAAAAGAGAGGGTGCAGAATGCAGTGTTACAGTCATAGCTAGGGTGTAGAGAAGGATCAACTTAATGCGAGGTAAGCCCAATCAAAAGTCTGATGGCAGCAGAGAAAAAGCTGTTTTGAGTCAGTTGGTACGTGACATCAGACTTCTGTATCGTCTCTCTGACGGAAGAAGGTGGAACCAAGTATATCGGGGTGCATAAGGTCCTTGATTAGGCTGGCTGCTTTTCTGTGATGGACGGGCTACATTCACAACCTTTTGTAGTTTCACGTGATATTGGGCAGAGGATAATTGGGTCAAGTGTCTTCTGCCCAGGGGTGTGCCTATCTTGCCCAAATAGAGGAGAGGTGTTGCCCAAGTAGGGGGAGGCAGTGTGGTAGTGATATTATCTCTGGTAATTGAGAGTAATATCCTCGGGGTGCAGGTTCGAGTCCCATGATGGCAGTTGGTAAAATTTGAATTCAATAACAATCTGGAACTGAATGTCTAATGACGACGATCAAAGTTCTGTCGTTAAAAACCCATCTGGTCCACTAATCTCCTTCAGGGGAGGAAATCTGCTGTCCTTATCTCGTCTGGTTTACATGTGCCCTCTGAAATGGTCTAACATGTCAAGGGCCTCTAGGGATGGGCAATACATGCTGTCACAGCCAGCGATGCCCACTTAAAAAAATCTAATTATGCAATAACATCACCCTAGTGTGTAACAATAGTGCCACCTTGTGATTTGAATGGAACAGGATGTCACATGCACTTTTACAATCTTTTCAATGGTGGGCTTTACTGAGACCAGGTCAGATCTGAAGTGTTGGGTGGAATTTTACCAGCACGTCTGCCCGAGGTTCGTACAATCCTGTCCGAGGCCAATGGAGAATACCGTTCTCTGAGCATCGCCAGCCCCCAGAATTGGGACGGGTGTGCCGGTAAAATTCCCGTCATTGAGTTGTTTTATTTCCCATACAGCAAGTCAATGTGTAGATTAATAATTTCAATGAAACACCAAATTGATTCAACCGACTAGACGATGAACAAGAAAAATCAATTTAAAAAATAGTCTTGCAATCGAAAAAAAGTGAATCATTATTCTTCTTGGTCAAACTTCTTATTCTAACTGGAAGTGGGTGTGAGATGGATGAGTTTCCCCATCACTAGGCCAGAACTCCTCTTCAGACTTAGCAGACAGACTGACTCTGCATTCGTGTAAATTTTCTGACTTCAGTGTGATAATGGGGCGGTACGGTGGCACAGTGGTTAGCACTGCTACCTCACAGCACTAGGGACCTGGGTTCAATTCCGGCCTCAGGTCACTGCCTGTGTGGAGTTTGCACATTCTCCCTGTGTCTGTGTGGGTTTCCTCCGGGTGCTCCGGTTTCCTCCCACAGTCCAAAAATGTGTAAGGTTAGGTGGATTGGTCATGCTTAATTGCCCCTTAGTTTTAGGGAGACTGGCAGGGTAAATATGGGGAGGATAGAGGATGGGTGGGATTGTTACTGGTGCAGACGCGATGGGCTAAATAGTCTGCTTCTACACTGTAGGAATTCTATGATTCTATGAGAAGGCTTGTCGACCAACCACCAGTCTCCTCTTCCAAGGACTAATTCTCCAGAGGCACCTTCCTTGTTCTCCTGTTTTTAGAAACATTCCCAATTTAATGGGTCTAAGCTAAGATTCCAACATTAACTTTCATTGCATAAAGAACTCTGGTTCAGACACTTCAGGACCTTTTTTTTATTCGTTAGACATGGGCGTCGCTGGCTGGCCAACATTTAATGCTCATGCCTAATTGTACAAGAGCAGTTAAGAGTCAGCCACATTGTTATGGGTCTGGAGTCACATGTAGGCCAGACCAGGTAAGGAGGCAAATCTCCTTCCCTAAAGGAAGGAAAGGAAAAAATCAGGATCAAGGACATTAGTGAATCAGATGGATTTTTCTGACCATCGACAATGGTTTCGTGGTCATCAGTAGATTCTTAATTCCAGATTTTATAAATATTGAACTCAAATTCCATCATCTGCCCTGCTGGGATTCAAACCCTGGTTCCTAGAACATTAGTTGAGTTTCTGGATTAATAGTCTAGTGATAATACCATTAGGCCATTTTACATTTCAACTGCTCTGTCATTCTGTGAGTTTAATCCCTAGATTTCTGCAATTAACTTAATAGTAACATTTCAGATATGAATTAGCCTAAGATCCTCATGATGGCACCATAGTCAGGAATTTAAAAATATGACAGCACTTATTTTGACTGATTCCTCATGACAAGCAATAAGCAGATGACATGCTGCCCAATATCATCACATTATCGTACTTCCCAATGTACAGCATTTATCAGGACAATGTAGTGCTTGTGATGTTGCCATCCTTTTTGGAAATAGAGAAGTGGTCTAGACAAGTCGATAACTGATGTGGCACATCAAATACCCTAGTTGCAACTCCTCCCAGAAATGGTGCATGGTTATTGAGTTATACGCGGGTAGATTATGCCATAGTGTTTTCATGAGATTTTTGAAGATGTGAGTGCTTCAAAGTTTTCAGTCGGAACTTACACTCATCCTATGGGCATGCATCGTTTAGCAATGAAAGAACAAAGGTTTATTTGGGACATTGACATGGGATAGAGTAAACATACAGCTGCTTTCCTGAGGCAACTAATTGTGACACAATGCTTTGAAGTGGGAAGGAAGGTTACAGGGCTGTTTCCTCAAGAATATGGACTAAGCGATGAAAATATGGCTGCTTGATGTGATTGCCTTAAAACTCACAACAATAATGTCCATCCATGGGCATGGTCAAATTCAAAACTCACTGACCAGGCGTTTGGGATGGAAGACAGTTCTTGGACTTAAGAGGTCTGTAAAATGAGAGCAGTGTGCTGCATGAACTAGGCCCCACCATGATGTGGATGAGTAGCAACAGCACAGCCATTGCTGCCAAGGATATAGGTGTGCACATATCTAATTACCCCAGTTCTTGCAGACATCAATGATCCTGCTGCAGATCTCTGCATCTGTCCATTCATTTTTCCATCTGTTGTTAGCCATACTGATCACAGAGACAGTGAGCCAAGAATGTAGCATGGATATTTAAAGACTGTGTTAGTCTAAACAGTTGTCCACCTCAAACTGGTGTTGGTAAAATACCCTTGTCCTGAAACTACTTATGGATATCAGATCAGTTTTTCACTCACTTTCAAGTTCCCTGAAGCTAGTAATTACTATTATGTCAATCTTCATAATTTCAAGATGACCAAAGCTCTATCAATTTTGCAGAACTACGTTTGGACATTATCATTAATTATCACAGAGGAAAGCCTCAGTGTTGTTGTCAACATGGTGGAGGCTTTACACTGCTGGGATTAAGTCATTTTTCAAGGACCTCAGCTGGTCATCGGAGCAAGATTGTTTACTGTTCTTGAGTGACAGATACTTTGAGTGTTTCATTCTATTAATATCCGAACCAAAGTTTCATTTTCTTCTTAACTCTAGGACATGTTTCCCTCAACGTTTGGAGAAGATTAAAATGCACTTCATATTCTGAACATTTTTGAGTAGTCACAACAGGCAGACAGCCTTTTCATGGCCCATGGTGCCAAACAAGCTATTGATTCCATGATTAGTTGCAAAGCAATGTGTGCCACTTTGTCTTCATGAGACAGGCAGATTTGATATAAATCATGTATTATGTGGAATTCAGCTGTACTCTGCCACCTTGTCAAGCAGTTCAGTTGTACTTTGATTTCCACCGAGCCAGATATATGACACTGGATCTTGTGAATAATGACCATGAAGTTGGCTACTGAATTGTGATTCTCTGGAGTATGTCAAACAAGATATATGGTCTGAGTCAAGCCAGTACATGTTTTCATCATCCTGTTCTCCCACAACTTTCGCTGTTTTGCCATCACTGTTTTCAATAGTCATCTCAGTTGTCAAATAATTGGAACAAATTCATTCATCCAAACAAAGGCGAAAAAGAAAAAAAAGGCCAACAGCTGTGTTCACCCTCTAATAGAACAACGTTTATCAGTGCTCAGGCACAATAATTATCACTGGAGCATCCAACGGGCTTTGGCAAGGAAATAACAAAGTCAGCAATCATGGGCAAGTGTGAATTTGATGTATTGCTGATGCATTTGTCAGCGGTGAACAAAATGGAAATGCCTTTAGCAGACGCATTACAAGAAGAGCTTCATTTTTATAGTTAGAGTGGTTGAAATCGGGAAGGAACAATGGCATCATGCCACAAATAATGCAATGAACTGTTGAAAAATGTACAGAATTCATGCTATTAATCAAACTACCAAATAATAGATTTAGAAATGTGATGGATAGTAACGCAAAGCTTTTATGGCACAAATTGGTGTAACCAAAAAAACAGTCATAGGTCTTGTGGCGGAGTGGGCAGTACCACTGTCGCTGAAACTGAAGCCCCAGGTTCGAGTTCCACCCCAGGACTTGATGTGAAGGAATGATGTCAAGTTATGAACTTGATGTTCACAACACAGTCAAACAAATTGAGTGTTTCAACCTGCAAATCCTTCAAAACGCACCAATGTCTGGCAGTGAGAGCAGGGGAGATGCCTGGTCAGCCACGCTTGATGTGGAGTAGCACCACTCAAGCTAGTCTGAGTGGTGATTTTTTGCCATTGTTTGGTTGAATGAAGCTCTTCCAGTTAATTGACAATTGAGATGACTATTGAAAATGATGGCCTGTTCTGGAAATTACCAGCTGTGGAAACAGATGAGAATCTGCCTTAGTGCACCACTAGATGCGGGAAAAGAATTAAAATTGGAATAGTCATAACACACACCAGGTTCTGGAACTGAGGGCCTGTGCTCAACGTGCATCAACAATCCTGGAAAAGCTTCCTCTGGTCAGTTTATGTGACCATAGTGTGAGGGCCACGGATCAGTATGACCTAGTAATACTGAGCTGTCATGGTAAAGCTCTAATTCATAGCTCAGTATTCACACTCTCTAGCCTCCTGCTTCTCTTCAATCATTACACCTCACTTCACCTCTTTCTGGTCCTACTCACGCTCTGCACCGCCAATCCTTCTGCAACTCATAAATCCTCATACTTTATTTCTTGCACATCACACGATCCTGAGAGGAAAACAGCCCAGAGACCACCCAAACACATTCTCTTAAAGGAAAAGGTAGCAAATACTTGAGGGAGATGTAACCAATGGGAGGCAATCAAAGCCTCCTGCTGACGTTAAAAGTACAGGAGCTGGAGGTGATGGCTAGGGGAAGGTCATGTCAATGGCATGCAGCATCACTGGAGGAGATGTCATGTAATGTTTCTTCACACCTTATTGTGGTTATTGTCCCTTTAAGAGCAACACAGCAGAAAAGGGTCACCTGGCTTGACGAACCAAATGGGATTGAGAGTGGGTAATCACCTCAGGATGGGTGTGCTATGTTGGGCAGAAGACAGTCTGAAGGCATTTAGACATTATGTAGAGACTGGGACAGGCCAGTATGTTGCTTTGGGGGACCAGCCAGCAGGAGTTGACTGCTACCCTCTGTGTAGTTTTTCCTAGTTAATAAATACAGAAGTCTGTGAATGTACATGATTACACTTAGCCTCTTTTCTCTTGCTTACTTCTCCCTCACTGGACACACTCTGCAGCTTTCAACTCTGTCTGCTTACCATCGACACTGGAAAGTAACAACTATCCACCTGTATCAGTTCATGTGAGGAAAATGTAGAGGTATTCTGTGGCATATTAGGAAGAGTAGAATAGCCTTCCTCAGGATGCGATACCACTTGAATTAACCTGGGCAAACATCAGTTCAAACTGGCACCACAAGTACTTGGGTAAGAAAGATGCTGGCGGAAGACCTCACATTACTTCACTAAAAGTGGCAACACAGATGGCCAAGGTGATTAAGAAGGCATGTAGCAGCTTGCCCTCATCATCCAGGCATTGAGTATTTGAGTTGCAGCTATATAAAACCTTGGTTGGGTCGCATTTGGAGTATTGCGTGTAGCTCTGGTCACCACACTACCAGAAGGACGTGGAAGCTTTGGAAAGAGTGCAAGGAAGGTTCACCAGGATGTTGTCTGGTTTCATGGGCGATGACTATCAAGAGAGGTTGAATAAACTTGGATTGTTTCCACTGGAAAGGCAGAGGCTGAGGGGAGCTGAGGATAAACAGAGTGGATGGTCGGAGGCTTTTTCCCAGTCTCGGGGATTTTCACAGTAACTTCATTGTAGTGTTAATGTAAGCCAATTTGTGACACTAATAAATAAACTTAAAACATTATTTCAATTTTCCAATGGCATTAAACATGCTATTTATTACACAAACAGCTTTGCATGAATCCAACAGGTGCTTTAGACACCTATAGGACACCCAATCTAATGTGGGGGCATTCAGTTGTGTCATACCTATTGTCCAGGCATGATGCAGAAGGCCAGAACTCCAATTCGATGTCCAGTGTGCCCAAGCAGGCAGAAGTGTACTACTTGCCAACTTGAATTTCCTGCCACCTGCTTCAGGCCTGAATAAAGGCACAGTGTGGTTAGATTTCTACACCAAAATGACTGAACTTTCACTGTACAGGAATCAGAAGAATTCCTCCCCTACATACTCCACTCTATCAATGGCATTCTTTCATATACTTTACACAAGTAATGAAAGTGTCTTGATTTTGTATCTTTAAACTCAAGATCCACAGTGACTATTAGGTTTCAGCTCATTTCTGAAGATTAGAAAACCTACTGTATCCGCTGACTCGAACAGCCTTCCCTTTGAATTGATTCGGTATTTATCGACTGCTTGGATGACAAATTATCATGGGACAATTGACATGTGTTCTCCATGTACGGCCGAACTACTTTCATATAAATATGCAATAAATCCTCTCAGAAAGCTCTGAATGCTGTCAGATGGAGCGTTTGTCTGTTTACCTTGCTATATATCAAGGTGACATATGTCTCCCATTGGAGACTTTCTGAGATCATTACTTCCAACAGTTTTGCTGAATCAATCCGTCAGCGCAGCCAGTGACACATTTGTCAATATCCAGCCGTTTTGATTAATCAATATCAAAATGATAATAAGGCTGATACTAGTGCTATTCAATGTAATCCATCCAATACTTTGATTAATCCACTGAACTGTGCTTTTCCTTTCATCGTGCGGTCAAAGAAATTCAACAAAAAAATACTTGATTCAACAAATAAGTAAACACTTGACAAATCGAATAATTAAGCAATTAATTTTTTGCTGAACTTAAAATCCCATGGAATTTAGCTCTGGGACCTTCTATTTTTAAAATTATTATTTGATGAATAGTCAAGAGTGATGCAGCACAGTTGCATAGTGGTTAGCCTCACACTGCCAGGGACCTGGGTTCAATTCCGACCTCGGGTCACTGTCTGTGTGGAGTCTGCACATTCTCCCTGTGCCTGCATGGGTTTCCTCCGCGTGCTCCAGTTTCCTCCCACAGTCTAAAGATGTGTAGTTAGGTTGATTGGCCATGTTAAATTGACCCTTGTGTCAGGTGATTAGCCGAGTAAATATGCGGAGTTACGGGACTAAGACCTGGGTGGGATTGTGCAGTCAGTGCAGTCTCGATGGGCCAAACGGCCTTCTTTTGTATTGTAGGGATTCTATGATTCTATTCTATGACTTCACAGTCAACTGGAGCAGTCTTTCTGTAACAGGATAGCTAGCAATAATTTGATTTTGAATTCTGTGATTGTTGGACTGTTAAGTCGGATACCCACTTTTTGTTCCTGAAAATACAAGATGATAGGATGAAAAATAATGCTTTTAGCTGATGACTCTGGTCTGAATAATTGTGTTTAGGAAAGTAGGAATGCAAGCTCATTGATACTGTCACTAAACATGGCCACATCATTTTTTAAATTTTTGGGAGGCCTTCAAAAACTCCAAGGGGTGGGAGGACGTGAAAACACATTCAACCCTAGAACTACCTTGGGTGGCTAAAGAAGTTCATATTATAATGAAAGAGAAAGAAGAGGCTTATGATAAATGCCAGGTCATAATTGAGCAGCACAGTGGCACAGTGGTTAGCATTGTTGTCTCATAGCAAAAGGGACCTGGGTTCAATTCGGGCCTTGGGTGACTGACTGTGTGGAGTTTGCACATTCTCCCCATGTCTGTGTAGGTTTCCTCTGGGTGCTTTGGAAAAATATATTTTCTTCTGACAGGCTGACAGTTGGCATGTACGTAGCAATTGCATGACACAAAATGTCTCATGAGCTTACTTTTTTTTGCATCTATTGCCTAGGGTATTCAATGTAAATTTTATTCCTGCTCTCTGCCTTTAGGCTTTTGCCAAGTAATGTGTGCAGGAGAAGTGATGGTTCAGTCTGCGCCACTTCATAACAGATTGTATACTATATGTCACCTTCTCCCCATGCTCGCATAGTTACCTGCACACCCTGGAGAATGCAGATAATGAATTTGATTGAGGTGCGCTGGATGATGCGCAATTCACAAATAGTAAGCTTATGGAAATGATAGGAGAGAAGGAGGAAAAGTTCAGGGAAAGGTGCTTTCCCACAACATATATCTGCAGTATGGATAAGATTGGTATCCCACAGAGCCTCCATGAAACAAGAGCTTATGCAATCATACAAGCTTTAAATCCACTACATGCCGTCTGCAATCTCAGGCAGGTTATGTGTAGGAGCTCACATGATAGTTGGAAATACAGCACACCATCATGTGAACAAAATCTTTTTGGCCACCAGCAGGGCAACCCAAGAGTACAGAGGAAGAGAGTAGACAGCAACTATTTCTGGGCAGCATAGTGGTTGGCACTGCTGCCTCATAGCTCCAGGGACCTGGCTTTGATTCCCAACTTGGTTCATTGTCTGTGTGGAGCTTGTATATTCTCCCTGTGTCTGCATGGGTTTCCTCTGTGTGTCCGGTTTCCTCCCACAGTATAAAGATGTGCAGGTTAGGTTGATTGGCATTCTAAATTGTCTCCTCGTGTCCCTGGATGTGTATGTTAGAGGGATTAGCAGGGTAAATGTGTGGGGTTGTGGTGATAGGCCCTGGGGTGGGATTATTGTCTGTGCAGAGTTGTTGGGCCGAATGGCCTCCTTCTGCACTGTAGGTTTTCTATAATTCTGTGACATGCTGTAACCTCCACCACCAACACCTTGGGCACGCACTTACCGAAGCTGTTACTGTCAGTTTTGACCCCCAGAAGTGATCACTTGGAAAGAACAATGAGAGGAACACACATTAAAAATACCATATTGAAAGCTCTCTTGTAAATTGGTATGATTCCTGCTCTGACCAAATCTGCAAAAAACTACAAAGGGACATGAACGAAGTCCATTCTATCACGCAAACCAGACTCCCATCTATTGACTCTATCTTCACTTCCACTGCCTCAGAAAAGAAGCCAGCATAATCAAGGACCCCGCACATCCTGGGCACACTCTCTTCCACCTCCTTCCATTGCGTAAAAGATACAAAAGTATATTAAGCTGATCTTTCTCTATGTATAGAAATGCAAATGGCTAAAGTCTGAGATTGCGAAGTGTATTGAGTAAGGGGCATATCATGCCATTGTCCAACTTTGGGTTTCTCCTATACAATATATATCTTATTATGCCATAGCTATGACTGTAACACTATATTCTGCATCCTCATCTTCTCTTCTCCTCTTTGTACTCTATGAACTGTATGCTTTGTCTGTACAGCATGCAAGGAACAATACTTTTCACTGTATATTAATACATGTGACAATAATAAATCAAATCAAATTATCCAGTTTGACAAAGTATAACCTGTGTTGGCACATAAAAAAAGCCAAATGTGGTACTCTGGGAAACACCTCAAAGTATTGATTAACAGTCCAGAATTGGGAGAGTGTTGCATTTTTGATGTAGTTACAGCTGTCAGGGGAACATGTCACAGACTATAGGCTCATGGTGAGCTCCATCTCTAGAGCATCAATGTCATGTACTCTTCCCACTCAGAGAGCACTTAAATACAACTCAGGTCAAGTACTGGAACCAACATAGCGAACAAAAATGGAATAAGGAAATACTTCGCATAATGAGGATTAGCATATAAACATTGAATTTCTCCTTCATGCAGATAATAGAAGGGAAATGCATGTTGTAAAGAGGCCACAACATGACAATTTGCTTTCAAGAGAGATCACCATGGCACTATATGAGTTTGGACAGAAGAAAGTTGGACAATGGCAGGACATGCCCCTCTCAATACAGTTCCCAATCACAGGCTTCAGCTATTTGCATTTCTACATGTCCGTGCTCTCCATTTCATTCTTTTTCTCTTCCTCATATCGACCACCTGTCACATGGACCTCACCACACCTACTTCATGGATGGTATAATTTATTTATTTGTCACAAGTACGCTTAGTTTAACACTGCAGTGAAGTTACTGTGAAAATCCCCTAGTTGCCACATTCCTATTCAGGTACACAGAGGGAGAATTTAGCATGGCCAATGCACCTAACGAGCATGTCTTTGGGATTGTGGGAGGAAGCTGGAGCACCCAGAGGAAACCCACGCAGACACGGGGAGAATGTGTAGACTCCGCACAGACAGTGACCCAAGCCTGGAATCAAACCCAGGACCTTGGCGCTGTGAGGCAGCAATGCAAACCACTGTGCTGCCCCTCAGAAGATGAAGCGGGTGTTAGCTGGAGTTTAGATCAGCAATCCCCCCACCCCCCAGTGCACTTAACAGTGAAATTTCAACTGCAGCATTCTTCTGGCATGTAACTTGTTGAGTCTGAATTGTGATTGATGCACAAGGTATCAAAATCTCTAATTGAACTGCACAGCTAGCAGCACAAGCACACTCTCTGTTTGTCACATTTCCAATAGGAAGGAGACACCAGCTGGTCAGGACACAGTAACTTGTGTTCTGCTGCTGTGTGGGAGTTTCTAATTTCCATCATTAGCCTTGATTACAAAGAGTTTTCCTGGTCTCCCAGCAACAACTAACTCAGTTTTTTGGAATCATTCAATAACGCAGACACTATGGGCTGATGTAGAGTAAAAGCATGTTGCGTGTTCCCTGAATATTGGCATTAAAGTGCAGGTTAACCACTGTGTAAATTACTGGCCCATAAAGTGGTGCTCCTTGGTTTTGATGTTCAAGACGCCATAAGAAGCCCTGATTGTCACAAGGGTCCTAAAGGAAATGCGCAAGACTCTTGTGGGGAGAATTCACTGACCCTGTACACTGCTGGTGGGAATTCTGATTGACCATTAAATAGGACTTTGGACCTAAAATGGGATTCGCACCAACCTTGAGTGCATTTGGGATTCACCCAGCCTGCCTCACCAGCATGCTTTGGGCAGGAACCCAATAATAATGTAAAACCTCTCACAGCAATCTCATCAGTGGGCTGGGCCATTCAGCGACTTTCCACCATGCACCCACCTCCATTCAGTCTCCTCAGACCCCCTCCCTTAAGCCCCACCCCATGGCAGTGCCAATGGTGCATTACCCCCAGCACCTGGGCACATTTAGAGGGAAATGTGATGTGGAGATGCCGGCGTCGGCCTGGGGTAGGCACAGCAAGTGATCCCGCAACACCAGGTTAAAGTCCAACAGGTAGCACAAGCTTTCGGAGCACTGCCCCACTGGGAGAGCGCTGGAAGAGGGAAATTCACAAGGCGGGCTTTGATGTTGGTCATGACCAATGTGGACCTGTTGTGTTGGACCCTGAGAGGGGGGCCAAGGAGATAGATCGAGTGCTCATGTGCCCTTCTGCCACTGCCAGGCCACAAAGGGAGGGTCCTGGGGGTTGGGTAGATTCAGGTTGGGGACAAGGGGTTGACCTCACCACTCTCCCCCAGGATGGGGGTCTCGTGGCTGGACTGCCCCCTCTGACCCTGGGAAAAGTGTTGTCAGTTTCAGGATGGTGAATTCAAACACCATCCTGGGTAAAATACTCATTTTCACCTCTGACCTCTAAAACCTTTGAAGTTCCCTGGTTACTTAAATCTCTGTACCCCCTGGACAGTTGCAAGGTTCACAATTCACCACAGCATTTCATTCAGCGGTGGGCAGGTCATGTCATCTGTATGCCGGACAAATGCATACCCAAGCAGCTCCTTTTTGGGGAATTCTCTGTTGGAAGACCCTCGCTTGGAGGGCAGAAGAACTGTAACAAAGACACACTCAAGGCCTCCCTGAAGTTGCTTGATATAGACACAACTACCTGGGAAACGCTGGCACAAAACCGCCCTACCTGCTGCTGCCTCACCCACAAGGGCTGTCAAGCTTACGAAGCAAGATGCATTGCTAAAGCACAACTTAAGCATAAGCTGCGCAAGTGCAGAGCCACCAGCACAACAACTACAGCCTCTACACACATCTGCCCAATATGTGCCAGGACATTCTGTGCCCGAATTGGCCTGATCAGTCATCTTCGGACACACCACATCCAGCCTCAAAATGACTAATGGTGTCGAGGTCCTCATTGATGACGATGGACGAACAACATCAAACTGTTTTTTTCTCAGTATGCAGTCAGCCATGTTTATTCACCTTTCCCTTCATGCTTTAATTCATCTGAAGTACCCACATGCATAACCGTGGTGCTTACACAAAAGAACAACCGAAAAGCACTTAGCTGCTTTGAAGTTGCTTGCAGCTGTGACCAGTGGCAGAGGTACACGGACTCCCTTCAGGCTTCAAGGCACCAGGCCAGAGTGTTAGTGCCCAGGTGCCATGGGGAATGCACCATTGGCATTGCCATGGGATGGGGCTTAAGGGGCCTAAGGGAGGGGGTCTGAGGGGACTGAGTGGAGGGGGTCAGGTCACTCTCATGCTTGCATTTTGTGGGGTGTGGCCTGTTATTTCAATGGTTGGGGGGAGGATGTCCCTCTTTGCTGAGGGGTTGGTGGTGCTCCCCTTGTCAGTGGTAGAGAGGGGGATAGGGTACTGTTTTGGCAGGAGGGGGGAAGTTGTTTGCGAATGCAGAGATTGTAGTGCCCTTTAAAAACCCTGATCTCTGAACAGCCAGCAGGCCATTGTGTTTCCCAAGATGCATAAATTAATATCTATCAAGTGGATGAATCCCCCCTGACAGGTGCTGTTAGCACCAGCAGCAGAAACAATACAGTTTTCCCCCGCGATGTGGGCACTTAGTGCCAATTCGGGTGAATATAATTCTTTATAAAATAATTAATTTTCGACTGTTTTTCCTGATTCAATAGTCTGGCCTCTTCCCAATATTTGCAGCAGCTAATATTGCCGCTATTATTATTATTACAGCTCAATTAATTTTCAATCTGCAAATGTGTTGTTCAGCAATTAGCCTCAGGATTGATTATTCACAAATCCCACCCCCACTGCAACCCCCCCTACCCTCCCCAGTCTGGTGGACCTCAGCAGTGTCCTTAGAGGGTTCGGGTGGCAAGTCAAAAATATTGCCATCTGATAATATGCGGCGAGGTGGCACAGTGGTTAGCACTGCTGCCTCACAGTGCCAGGAACCTGGGTTCAATTCCAGCCTTGAGTTGCCATCGCACGTTCTCCCCATGTCTGCGTGGGTTTCCTCTGGATGCTCCGGTTTCCTCCCACACTCCAAAGACATGCAGGTTAGATTGATTAGTTATAATAAGTTGCACTTTAGTGACAAGGGGATTAACAGGGTGATATGTGGGGTTCCGAGAATAGGGCCTGGGTAGGATTGTTGTCGCAGCAGACTTGATGGGCTGAAGGGCCTCTTCTACACTTTAGGAGTTCTATGATTCTGATCAACAAAGCATCTTAAATGTGCTGCAGAGCTCAGATCTCTCACAAACATCACAGGAGATAAGCTAGTAACATGAAAGATTCACATGCGTACCATTGCACTTTGCTAAAATCCTAATGACAGTACTGAACGGGCTGGTGTGATAGCTCACACATGATCCGGTGTTTTTGCATCAAAGTGAGGCTCCAATTATTAATTTCTCCACATACCTGTCAATGGAAAGAAATGGTTTGATTACAGCCATTAAGGTGCTCTGCAGTGACCTGAGATCAGTAAAGCATTTTCATTTAGCATTACTGCGATTGATTGCTCATGAATGCTAAATTAATGACAACCTTGTATTCTCTGGCCCATTCTCCTTGATGTCATGTGTAATACTAACAGCCAAAGATAACTGAAGTGAGATTCTGCTCACCACAAGCGAAACATTTACATTTACATATGTAGCATCTGTCATGCCCTCAGGACATCCCAAAGAGCTTTACAGCCAGCCCGCATATCTTTTGAAGTGTGGTCTCTGTTGGAATGTAGGAAACATGACAGCCAATTTGCACACAGCAAGCTCCCACAGAGAGCAATGTGATGTTGAATGGTTGCAGTACAGAAAGGAGACCATTCAGTCCAACGTGTGCAACTCACCAAGTCCCACTCCCCTGCCTTATGTCTATAGCTCTGCAAAAGCTTTTTCTCTTCAGGTAATTATTCAATTTTCTTTTGAAGGTCTTGATTCAATGTGTCTGCATCACATTCTTAGTCAGATTCTTACTCATTACATAAACAGGTTTATCCTCATATTACTGTTGCTTCTTTTGCCAATAGGTGTCATTTCCTTCTGCCAATGGGAACACTATCATCCGATGTACTCTGTCCTGAACCCCTCCTGATTTTCCACATCTCTATCAAATCTCCTCTTAATCTTCTCTTCTCAAAGGAGAACTGTCGCCGCTTTGTCAATCTATCCATGGATCTGAAGTTCCTCATCCCTGGAACCATTCTCATGAATTTTTTCAGTGCCCTCTCCAATGTCTTCACATCCTCCCTAAAGCATGGTGCCCAGAACTTACACAATCCTTCAGTCAAAGCCAAACCATTGGCTCAGATCTTCCAGTCTCTGGATAGATGGAGATCGGAGGTACCCCAGAAGGGGAGGCAATGGCTTCATGGTATTATCGCTGGACTATTAATCCAGAAACACAGGTAATGTTCTGGGCACGCGGATTTGAATCCCACAATGTTAGATGGTGGAATTTGAATCCAAAAGTTTAAAGTTTATTTATTTGTCAAAAGTAGGCTTACATTAACACCGCAACTAAGCTACTGTGAAAATCCCCTTGTCGCCACATGTTTGGGTACACCGAGTGAGAATATAGCATGGCCAATACACCTAACCAGCACATCTTTCAGACTGTGGAAGGAAACTAGAGCACTCAGAGGAAACCCACGCAAACATGGGGAGAACGTGCAAACTCCTCACGGACAGTGACCCAAGCCAAGAATTGAACCTGGGTCCCTGAAGCTGTGAGGCTGCAGCGCTAACCACTGCGCTACCGTGGAATTAGGATCCTACTGATCTACTGTGAAACCATTGTCGATTGTCAGAAACACCCATCTGGTTCACTAATGTCCTTTAGGGAAGGAAATCTGTCATCCTTATCCGGTCTGGCCTACATGTGACTCCAGAGGCACAGCAATGTGGTTGATCCTCAACTGCCCTCAGGCCTAGAAATCCATTCAATTGTTCAAGAAAGCAGCTCATCACTACCTTCTCAGGGGCAACTAGGGATGGGCAATAAAAGCTGTGACGTTGAGATGCTGACATTGGATTGGGGTGGGCACAGTAAAAAGTCTCACAACACCAGGTTAAAGTCCAACAGGTTTATTTGATAACCGCAAAATGCCAGCTCCAAGTATGAAAGCTTGTGGCTTGTATTACCAAATAAACCTATTGGACTTTAACTTGGCAATAAAAGCTGGCCAGCCAGTGATTCCCATAGCCCAGAAATGAATAAAAAATATTTACATAACACCCATTGGAATTCCTGACAGAAGTACATCAGTGGTACATACGTGGGAAGTTTAAACTACCAAATGCCAGTATTACCATGTCTGCATTGCTCCATGATTGGACAGAACTACCCAGGTTGGACTGTTGCCCTATACCCCTGATTTTTATTTCTTTATTTTATTTCTTATGTTCTTATACAGACTGACTTAGAGATTTTCATAGTAGCTAAAAAAAACAGTGAAATGACAAGTAAAGCAGCTGGAGTGTCAAAGCAAGGTTCACTCTCTGCCCCAGGCAATGCCCACCCACCCACCCCGCCCTCCCCCACATGGGCAGTGCTCAACGACTCCCCCTTCCACCCACCCCAGTCAGTTCTCATACTCCTCTTGCCCTCCACTCCCCCAGACAGTGCATATCCCATCCCACTCCCGCAACAGTGCTCACCTCTCCATCCCAGCCCCCCCTCACCCCCAGACAGTGCTTACACACACCCCATTCCTTGGACAATGCTCGTACCCCTCTCCCCCACACTTTTGGATAGTGTTCAGGCACCCTGCTATTCCTGGACAGTGCCAGTACTCACTTCCAATCTCCAGCCAGGGGCAGTGCTTATCCTCTCCTCCCCCCAGTCAGTGTTCACCCCTCCTCTCCTGTTAGAAAACAGTGCTCACTCCCTCCTTTACCCCCTCAAAGCCTGGAACCCCTGATTCCTGTCCAGCCGATGTCAGCATGGTTGGCGAATGAGGGGGGGAAAGGGGTTGAGTATTCTTGTGGGGTGAGAGACGATGAAGCAGCCAGAACATTCATAGCGTCATACAATCATAGAGGTTTACAGGATGAAAACTTGCCATTCAGCCCAACTTGTATCTGCCATCTGTCTTTTTTTAAGCCCTAAGCTAGTCCCAGTTGTATGTATTTGGCCCATATCCCTCTATATCCATCTTACCCAGTAACTGTCTAAATGCACAGTTGAGAGGAGGGATGGCTGAGTGGAGTTGAACGATGTGTGGAATGGTAAATACTGTCAGGGTGAGGGAGAGAGATATGCAGTGGGATGATGGAGACTTTACACTGTTAGAGGGGTGAGGCTCTGTACTCTTGGAGGTTGGAAGCTCCAGACAATCTTAAATCCAAAAGTTTTTCCCTCAGTCTCGGCCTGTTCAGTCAAAGAATTGCCAGAAATTTGATTCAGAAATGCCGACCAGGGATTGTTAATAATTGCTGATGCTGAAAATTACATTTTCTTGTTGAAACAGAGCTGGAAATTACACAATTAACACAAGCTTTGGGACATTTAAACTCTGGCTTCTCAGAATGTGGCATCTAGTGCTGCAAAAAAAGGGGGTGTAGCTTGGCTCCTCCTGAAGTGGGACTGGTTTTGTTTTCTGTGCTGGAGGCAACAGGCAGCATCCAAAATCTGCCCTTAAAAATTGCTGGCTGGCTTCTTCACTGTGATTGGCACGGCCTGATCTGTTGCAACTAGAACTAATTGGAAAATTTAGGCTATTGTTTTATATGAATTCATCATAACTTCTTTGCTTTTATATTCTATGCCTCTGTTTATAAAGCCTAGGGTCCTGTATCTTTGACTATCCCTTTTCTCAACTTGTCCTGCCACCTTCAGCCATTTGCACATATATGTCCTCAGATCTCTCTGCTCCTTTCGAATTGTATCCTTCATGTCATGCTGCCTCTCCTCACCCTTCCTACACAAGAACATAAGAAATAGGAGCAGGAATCTCTGCTCGAAATTGTATCTGCCATCTGTCTGACCATTTCCCCCCCACCCATCTATTTCTTCTTGACATCAATCACTCACGCCCTCGTGATACTTCCAAGTTTTATATCATCACAAATTTTGAAATTAGGCCCTGTATACAGAAGTCTAGGTCATTAATATGGGTTAGGTTGATTGGCCATGATAAATTGCCCCTTAGTGTTAGGAGGATGAGAAGGGTACATATGTGGGGTTATGGAGATGGGACCTGGGTGGGATTATTGTTGGTATAGGCTCGATGGACCAAATGGCCTCCTATGCATTATAGATTCTATGATTAAAAAGTAATCAAGATATGCAAAGGTCTTAACACTGACCCCTGAGGAAATCCACTGTATATCTTCCTCCAGTTGAAAACACCATCGTTTTGCACCTCCCTCCACTTTCTGTAAATGTGCTGTAACTGTCTCTCTTATTCCATTGGCACTAACTTTGCTAATAGGCCTGTATTGTGACTGCGAAAGCGCCCAGGACTTGCACAGGGAATCACCAATTGAGCTCCCTGAGGATTAATAATTAACTCTCCAGGTGGAGCACATATCCCGAACCCTGTATAAAGCAAGACCCTGAGTGGTTCCATTACTGCATTGTCCTAGTCGGGACCAGTTGTATTTACCAAAGGTTTGTGATTTTTGTCTTACTTCAGCTTGTGCAATGAAGCACTGTTCCTTTACAGTTGACTCCTGGGAGTTATTAAAGTGACACTTTAGCAAAGGCCTTTTGGAAGTCCATGTACACCACATCAACTGTATTACCCACATCAACCCTTTTTTGTGTTGTGATGCTGATTGAGGGGCACCAGCAAAAGTTGGAATTGTGTTTGTAAAAAAATGCAGCCCGGTCATTTTTATTGACAGTGTTAACCTCTAATATTGGAATTTTCAGAAATCCTCTTTAAAGAGAATGTGTTTTATTATGTGGGTCGGGCTGGGAGATGCACAATGCCGGCCTTTTTCCGAGATTTTCATATGTGCCTGGAATGCATATACATCTCCCCAGGGCCGGAGGACAGTCAAAGTCTAGGCCATGCTGGAAACCGGTGCAAAGAGAGGTAAATCATTTGAATTTTTTAAAATGTAGATTAAATATGTTTAGCATCTCATTATCGGGGATTTGTCGGCCCTGATGGAACCTCCCACCCCGCCAGGAATACTTCATTCCAGCAGGGTTCAGACAGGCTCCTTGTGTTCGGGCAACTAGCGAGAGACCCCGTTGGAATGAAGAGTGGGGTAATTGAGGCCCCCCAGGAGGTCGGGCAGCAGGGGTGATACTGCCTGGGCATGGGCAGCCTGGCACTGCCAGCCTGTGCCCCTGGTATTGCCCAAAGGACAAAGTGTCCATGCCCAGAAGGCACCGTGGCACTGCCCACCACTCCCACCAGCAGAGCCTATTGTGGGCAGGGCCTATGGGCAATTGGTGGATGGAGGTGGGAGGTCCCGCTGCAACTTTGCACTGGGATCGGTCTGGGCTGGAGGAGGGTCAGCGATCAAGGCAGGCTGGGGGGTTGGTCTGCTGGGGGTTGTGGGGGGGGGGTGGGGGGGTTGCAGGGGGTTCTGACCCTAAGGGGAGGGTAAGTGAAGGGGAGGGGGTCTGCCGGGGTGTGGGGGGTGGGAATCGCTACTACTGGGTGCAGGGGAGTGGACATCGGGGTGCTCTGGCGCGGGGAGGGGATCAGGAATTGCTGTGGGGGCTGTGACCCGACCACGGGGGAACGGGGTGGGGGGCAGGCTGGAGGGGCAGCACTGCGGGGGGGGTCTTGGGCTAGCCAGTGATCGAGCCACAGATCGGGGCCACTGCACATGGGCAGAGTTCTGGAACTGTCAGACTCCGGCGCGAATAGGCCCTGACCCCCAATGGGTTTTTAATGAGATTCACGATTGTGACCTCTCCATTGCGCAGAGTGCAGAGATTCGGGTCTGAATCTGCACTGAGAAAACAGTCGTGATCTAGAACAGTTTTCCCACCAATTCAGCACTTTTGGGAGAATTGGCCCCGTGATTTCTGGGGGGAAAGATCAGTGCTTTAAATTGGAACTCTCACTGCAATTATTGACAGGATCCAAATGAATCCCAGTCAATAACTGAGAGAGGTATTACCAGCTCTCATGTGGAAACATTAAATTAAACAGAGTCAGCGTATACTGTGCTGGGTGCCGTAATGATTGCTGGATGTTAGAAATGGTTATATTTTAAACTGTGTCCCTTGATTCAAAATAAAATGCAGCAGTATGGATGGGCTTACACAGGATCCGCCCAGAGACAAGTCCATCCGACTTGCTCATTATGGAGACAGAAATTGAAACTTATCCAAATAAGGTTCAGATTTTATTATATTGATAGAAAGGAAGAAATAGGCAAAGGGAAACACCACCCAGAAGTGAAAGTTCCCCTCCAAGTCACTCACCATCCTGACTTGGAAATATATCGCCATTGCTTCATGGTAGTGTTTCAGTCTGTCCTGCCACCTTCAGTCATTTGCACACACATGCCCACTGACCTCTCTGTTCCTTTCAAATCGTACCCTTCTGCACCACCTTCTCAAAGGCAATTAAAGATGGGCAATAAATGCTGCCCAGCCAGTCGAGGTCCACATCCCCTTGAATGAATACTATTTTAAAAAAACCGGCCATGCTATAGCCCAGACTCTGAGTCTCAGGTGCAGTCAGGCTGAGAGCATTGTTGAAGAGGGACCATAACAAGTGCTGTTCTGTCAGGATTGCTTTTGGGATGAGCTACCAGGCAGGGCACTGGTGAGGACAGTACCCATGTTTGAGGAGACAATGAGCGTTCAAGACCACACAATGACCAGGTGGTACCCAGTAATAGGAAATCCATTTCATTATGCTCTAAGTGCTGGGTGAAGGGAACTTTCATAGAATCATAGGATCCCTACAATTCAGAAGGAGGCCATATGTCCATCATGTCTGCACTGACAACAATCCAGACCCTATCCTCATATTTACATTGCTAATCCCCTTGACATTAAGGGACAATTTAGCATGACAAATCCAGCAAACCTGTACATCTTTGGACAGGTGGGAGGAAACTGGAGCACCCAGAGGAAACCCACACAGATAGAGAGAGAATGTGCAAACTTCACACAAAAAGTGACCCAAGGCCACAAATGAATCCGGGTCCCGGGCGTTGTAAGGCAGCAGTGCTAATCACCGTACCACCGTATCTCTCCTTTAAAAGAGACACTGGACGATTTATCCTAGACATACTGGGGAACGATTTCCAGGTTCATTATTGACAATAAAGCTGTGAACAAATGTAAAGAAGCTATTTATTATTTCACTACAAATATGGGGCAGAGGAAAATCATTCCGAAAATAAGGAAAAATCATTCCGGATCAGTAGCTCAGGATAAGCTGCATTTGCCTGTGTGTTGCCTGCATCTAGAAGCTGTGAGAATCTTTGATGCTGTTGGTGTTAGAAGGAAGATATTATACTGTATCCTCCAACACCAAAATTCCTCAACACAAGAAAAATCATGAACACGCTTTCCCTATAAATTTAGATAAAATGTCACAAATCCCAAAGAAAACTGATTTTCCCACAGAAGATCTTACTGAGGCCTTGAGGCTATTATTTTTCTACTCACGGTGAATGGTGGTTGCAGTGACCTTTTATTGTGTTGCACTGTAAAACATTGATTGGGATATTTAAAATGATCTCACTGATGTTTTATCTTCAGCAAGCAAATGTGAAAGTTAAGCAAGTCAGATACCTTTGATAACACAGACAGAATCTTTGCTGTGGTTAAAAATCCAATGGGGCTGGACAGCCAATTTATGCTTTTCTTATCATCCCTACAGTGTTTAAATGTTTTTTGGGTATTTGAATCAGAGTAACCCCTTTAAGATGTAACCACATTGTGTTAGATGTGTTAATCTCAGCCTTACTCAATCAAGTAAGTTGTTGAATCGAGCCTGACCACCTCCGCCTTTTTGTAAGCACTCGTGGTTCTCACTTCAGATACACTATCCATAGCTAATCCTCTTCAAAATAGCTTTGTATTCTCAACCAACTATTTTGTGTTTCAATGAAACTATGCCTGCTACAGACGTCAAGGTCAGCTTCTCTGAGAACAGACAATGCTACTGTTTGTCCTTTCCCAAGCACAGAGATAAATGGAGAAAGTCTTTGACAAGCTCAGCTTAGTGATACAGTGTTGCATGTGAAGAAGAAACAAACCCAGAGTGATTGAGCAAGGTTTTGAGAGGCTATCATTTTCAATACGTCGAGGGTGATTTTCATCTTCCTGATTTCACATTGTAAAACAAAGCATCAGGCAGCCAGATGTGTTTTTGTTTTAATAAATCCAATAGCTAGCTAAAGCCCATACAATTCAATGTTTGCATTCAATTCAATGTTTGAGTAGGCTTTGTGACAGGTGGATCAGTCTTAAACAATACTTGTAAGGAATAGAAGAATCTGATCCTTGCAATGCAGAAGGAGGCCATTTGGCCCATTAAGGCTACACCAACAACAATTCCACCCAGGCCCTATTCCCCAAATCCCATGCATTTACCCTGCTAGTGGTCTTGACACCTTGACACTAAGAGTCAATTTAGCACGGCCAATCAACCTAACCCGCACATCTTTGAACTGTGGGAGGAAACTGGAGCACATGGAGGAAACTGATGCAGACACGAGGAGAACGTGCAAATTCCACACAGTCAGTGACCTGGGGTCAGAATCGAACCTGGTTCCCTGGTGCTGTGAGGCAGCAGTGCTAACAACTGTGCTACCATGCTGCTTATTTAACATAGAACATAAAACACAGAACAGTACAGCACAGTACAAACCCTTCGGTCCTTGATGATCTGCCGAGCTTTGTCCGAAACCAAGATCAAGCTATTTTCTTCCCTATCATTCTGGTGTGCTCCGTGTGCCTATCCAATAACCACTTGAAAGTTCCTAAAGTGTCCGACTCCACTATCACAGCAGGCAGTCCATTCCACACCCCAACCACACATTTAAAGTTCCACTCATAAGTTCATTTAAATGAACTTATGTAAATAGTGCCAATGAGTACATGCTGTACATACTTGGCCCATCTGTATCAGATGTAGAACTGCCTAACCTGTAGTTTTGTAATGGAGTCGATGCAGGTTGGTCTGAACCTCTGAACTTTGTGGGGCCATCCTACCTACTGCCCTTACCCTCCCGCTCCCAGGACTGACCACCACTGGCAGAATTGGGCTCCGCAAAAGAGCCATGGAATTTTTCATCTACCTATCAAAAAGTTATTTGTCAAATTCAAGCTAAGTCTCACCACAAGAATTGTTCAGGTCTCTCTCCAAAGCCATAATTAAACATTGTAAATGAAAATTGTTCTTGTCAGAGAGCTGAACCCTCCACAATGTATTGCCAGGTTAGGCAAGCTGAAATTCAAAAAGAAGCAAAAATATAATTAGTTGAGAAGGAAAATCGTAGATAGGTTTAGATTTATCTACACAAAGCACTCTAAAACTGTTCGATGAAAGTGCACATTAATTAATAGCGCTGTAATTATGCATGGAACACTACCATTGTTAATTGATTAACAGCGACCATTGGCAATCCAGCTGGCAGTTAAAAAGTGAGGCAAATGAACAATATAGATGTGATTAGCTCAGTCCCCCAAACATTGGAACCCAGTGACCTCAGGATCAGGATTGACAATGATAACATTGTTCTAGAGGAAATAAATAGCTGCCACAGCTCACTAATGTGAAAGCTAACGTCATTAAATTCTCCTACCCAAGCATGACCTTCACCAGACCATCACCCCCATGCCTATCACGCTGCACTGCATTCCCCCACTCAGTGATACTGGAGATTTGAGACAGTAATTGCCCATAGGACTTTAGACTGAATTGAACTGCAACTCATGGATAAATGTTATGTCTGCTGCATACTTCATTCCTGTGACGGATCATCTTATCTTTTGAGAATTTTTTTCATTATGGTTTTGGCATGTACATCTACAAGATTTTAAGATTTATGTATATATGTAATACCAAAATACTGTACCATAAGTTTTATGAAATTAAAAGTTTTTTGGGAAAAACAAATAAAGCATTTCTCATTTTCTTAAAGGAGATGTAATTTGAATATTGGTACACTTTAGGAGCAAAACCTTCAAGTATTTTAGTGGTCGTCATTCTGTGATATAATAGTATTTGTTATGTATCCCCTTGAAATTTTGTGACTCCTTTTCAGCGTCCTTGCAAATTATATACTGTCTTTATTAAAAACAGACAGCATAAAATTTGCCTAACCTGGGAATAATTATTATCATGTCTAGTAAATCAAAATATATCATCAATATTTCACCTATATCAGTGGAATGTGTCATTGTTCAAAACTGTTTTCCGCTGCTTTGGATTTAAATGTAATAAGTGATTAGGTGAGCACTATTTGCTTTGCTGTGAGTTTGGAGACTAGATGGGCTTTCTTTAGGGTTTTCCTGTTACACTAAGAATGCTACCATAGGCTGCTCATTGTAAAACCCATTCTTGTTTATTTACAGATCTCAGTACTTTACATGAGATTGTACTACTGCTTCCCGCCAGATTTCAGTTACTTAATCATGTGACATTGTATCATAATATTTGCATCAGTATCAGGTACTACCGATGTCAACCCTTTATTCTTCATTGGCCTCCCAAGGCTTTATCCCAATGATATACATTCTCCTGCATCTCTCCCTAAAGACTCAGATTTCATAGGGTTAACCTTTATGGTGCATTGACCAATTTTCCTAATTAGTCTGTCATTTCCGGCCTTGGCTGACTGTGTGAAGTTTGCACATTCTCCTCATGTCTGCATGGGTTTCCTTTGGGTACTCCAGTTTTCTCCCTCAGCCCAAAAGTTTGGTGGATTTGCCATGCTAACTTGCCCTCTAATGTCCAAAGATGCGAAGGTTAGGGGGACTCACGGGGTAAATGCAAGGGGTTAAGAGAATGGAGTAGGGCGTGGGCCTGGGTGAGATGCTCTGTCAGTAGTCAGTGCAGACTCAATGGGCCAAATGAAGTCCTTCTGCACTGTAGGCATTCTATAATTCTATGATTAAAGACTCAGAAGCTGTCAATGATTGTCAGCTGTTTCCTCTGCTCAAAGTATTGGGTTGTGAGGAGTATAATCCAACCATCCATTCTGGGTATACTCTATTATTTGGATGTATTTGTCATCCTGCTGTTAAGATTGCTCAAATGCTTATAATCTCTTTCCTGTGGCTAAGAATTGTTTATTAATGAGTATATGCTTTCATTTTCTCAATGAAATTTAAGTATTCTAGTTTGACCCCTTTACTCGTATTCTTAATAATGTGTGTACTGTTGTCTGGTACTTCCCTTGCACATACTCAGTAACAGAATCTCATCTCATAATTCTAGGTAGCATTTTTGCAGTTTTCTTTATGTTAAGAAGAGTAACCAAAGGTTTGCAGTCAGCTTAAATTTTGAACCTTAGTTCCATGACATAATTAGCACGGCCGTGTGACTGCTAACCCATCTTTCTGGATGATTACATACCTTTACCATGGGAGATCTTGAGGTTAATAAACTAATCTTCCTTTTCAATCTTTTTGAACTTGAACAGAAATGTACCCAAGTCTGTAGATGATGCATCTGCAGCTAAAATTGTTGGCAACCCAGGATCATATTGTGCTCGAATTTCTGGTGAAATTAGGAGATTTCTGATTTTTTCAAAAGTATTTTGCTGGTCCACTATCCAGTACCAGTGCTGATCTTGGGTGAGATCTTCTGGATGTTACATAAGAACATAAGAACATAAGAAATAGGAGCAGGAGTAGGCCATCTAGCCCTTCAAGCCTGCCCCGCCATTCAATAAGATCATGGCTGATCTGTCGTGGCTCAGTTCTACCTTCCCGCCCTCTCCCCATAACCCTTAATCCCCTCTCTTACCAAAAACCCATCAACCCGCGTCTTAAAAATATTTAGCGAGGCAGCCTCCACCACTTCAACGGGCAGAGAATTCCAGAGATTCACCACCCTTTGAGTGAAGAAGTTCCTCCTCAACTCCGTTCTAAACCGCCCCCCCTTTATCTTGAGGCTGTGGCCCCTAGTCCTACTGTCTTTTTTGAGCTGGAAGAGTCTCTCCACCTCTATCCTATCCATCCCATTCATCATCTTATATGTCTCAATGAGATCTCCCCTCATTCTTCTAAACTCTAACGAGTACAAGCCTAGTTTATTCAGCCTCTCCTCATAGCTCAACCCCCTCAACTCCGGTATCAGCCTAGTAAACCTCCTCTGCACTCCCTCCAAGGCCAAAATATCTTTGCGCAGGTGCGGCGCCCAAAACTGCACACAGTACTCCAGCTGCGGCCTCACCAATGCCCTATACAGCTGCAGCAAGACCTCCCTACTTTTATATTCAATCCCCCTCGCTATGAAGGCCAGCATCCCATTCGCCTTTCACGCCAATGTGATCTTCCTGCCGATGGTGCCATGATTTTCCCAGTGGCAGGGGATGGATTCAATGGGAAATCCCATTGACAGCGGCAGGACTGTAAGATCCCACTGCCAGCATTGAAGGCAGGTCCCTGTTGCCAAGAAACATGTGGCAGGGAATGGGGGGGGAGGTGGGGGGGCAGAAAATCTTGACACTTGTCTCAACAGCTGTCATATGGCTCAATAATTTCCACCAAGTTCGGTAGGAACTTGCCTTTTTGTTTAATTCTCCGAGGGAATCTTTGTTATTTTATGATGGTTCTAAGCTGGGAAGTCTCCGATCACCTTGGTTTCCTGCAGCTAGGTAATAATCCCTGAAGCTTGCACAGTGTGCTTTACGAATTTTATCACAAGATTTGAAAATTCACATTTGTCATTTAATGTCAAACTTGCTTCTTGAGGACTGCCCTCATTCAATGGTCATATTTTTCCAACAATGAACCTTGTACAAGAATATCATCCATATGGCATATTATACCTTTCTTGGTTTTCGGTGTTTGAGATATCATTCTTTGGAATATGTCAGTGCATAAGGAATTCTAAATAGAAATTGTTAAAACAATAATAACCAAATGGAATGATAAAAGTAGTGATAAAGATTTGATTTGATTTATTATTGTCACATGTATTAACATACAGTGAAAAGTGTTGTTTCTTGTGCGCTGTACAAAGCATACCGTACATAGAGAAGGAAAAGAGAGGATGCAGAATGTTGTGTTAAAGTCATAGGTAGGGTGTAGAGAAAGATCAACTTAATATAAAGTAAGTCCATTCAAAAGTCTGATGGCAGCAGGGAAGAAGCTGTTCTTGAGTTGGTTGGTATGTGACATCAGACTTTCGTATCTTTTCCCCGCTGGAAGAAGATAGAGGAGAGTATGTCCAGGGTGCGTGGGGTTTTTGATTATGCAGACTGCTTTTCTGAGGCAGTGGGAAAAGTCAATGAAAGGGACGCTGGTTTGCATGATGGGTTTGGCTACATTCACTACCCTTAATGCTTCTTGAGGTCTTGGACAGAGCAGGAACTATACCAAGCTGTGATGCAATGGAGCATCTGCAAAGATTAGTGAGAGTCATAGTGGACATGCCAAATTTCTTTAGAAAGTAGGAGTATTGGTAGGCTTTCTTAACTATAGCGTCAGCATGGAGGGACCAGGATTGGTTGTTGGTGATCTGTACATCTAGAAACTTGAAACTCTGAACTATTCTACTTTGTCCCCGGTTGGTGTAGATAGAGGCATGTCTTCCACTTTGCTTCCTGAAGTTGATGACTATCTCCTTCAGTTTGTTGACAGTGGGGGTCATATTATTGTCATCACACCAGTTCACCAAATTTTCTATCTCCAAAGGGATAATGGCCTAGTGGGATTATTGAGAGCCTATTAATCTAGAAACTCAACTAATATTCTGAGGACCTGGGTTCAAATCCCACCATGACAGATGGTGGGATTTGAATTCAATAAAAAATGTCAGGAATTAGGAATTTACTGATGACCATGAAATCATTGTTGGTTGTCAGGGAAAAAAACATCTAGTTCACTAATGTTCTTTAGGGAGGGAAATTTGGTCTGACCTACACATGACTCCAAACCCATAGCAATGTTGTTGACTTCCAACTATCCTCAGGCAACTAGGTAATAAATACTGGCCAGCCAGCAACATCCGTGTCCCATGAATTAATAAAAAAAGTTAGCAATATGGATTCTTCGTCGAAGTGCAAAATTAGCCACTGTTAGCATCCTACTTTGTGCAGAAGGTGCTTTTTGCTAACTTGATGAGACTTCCATTCACTGATGCCATCCGGTGGATCTTGGGCTCTGTTGACCTATCTGATTAGGTCAAATCCATGCAGATTTGAATTGAACCTTTCAGCCTTGGTACGGTGACCATTCTAGAATGCTATTTTGTCGGTATGGAGAGGTGACCCCTTGTTGCAACGTGTTCAAACTCGCTCTTGACTTTGTCTAAGAAAGGATGAGCACCTTTCTCATTGTGACAATACATATGAGCTTACCATCTGCCCTCGGAGTCACGTGATATTCTGTTTTTATCTTTCCTAAGTCTGAAATTAGTGATGGAAATTCATTTCTGAGTACATTACTGGTCTACTCATCAGCAATTTCATTGACCTTGTAAATCAGCCTCAACTTCATGCGTTTTTTCTGCTAGTTCTGTATAACAGACCGGGATTAATAATTTATTGATCATTATTTCTTAATCTCACCGAGTATAGACTATTACTTATAGTGTAGTCCCTCCTGGACCATGCGACTGGATGGAGGGTGGCTGCAACGTGATATTTTTAAGCCATTTTACTTCATCAGATAATACTGAAAACAACTGTCCCAGTATCTAGTTTGAATTCTGTGGCCAGCTGGTTCTAATTTAATGCTACAATAATTATGCTTCATTTTGATGGCTTTTTCCTAGGAAGGTTTTTGTTTCGCTGCCTCTTCCACTTATTGAATTTTATTTGGCTTTGTTATCTTCTCTTTCTTCCTGTGAGTTACTGGTACTTTCGATTGGCAGATATCTTTACAGTGCCCTAACTTCCCATAGTTATGGCACTCAGTTCCCCTAGCTTCCTGCTCGTGTAGGGTTTTCTGCCAACTGAGGATCTCAAGGTGGTGGCAGGCAGGCTTTTTCACAATTTTATGGGCTTTTCCTTCACTGCATTTTCTCATTTTTATCCAACCTATTGAATGGCTTCACTCATTTTTTTTTCCTCAAGGGACATCACTTCCCCGTGAACAACTGCTCTGCTTTGCTTCCTAACTCCATCCGTCAAGCTACTTGTATTTTGTCAGAGTTCCCTTGTTTGCAAAAGATCTGAAGGGATTATGTCTGAGATCCCAACTACTATACGATCACATACTTATTCATCTCTGAGGATCGCATAGTCATAATTCTCCACAAATCTGTGCAGGTCATTTGGAAATGAGTTGACGCACTCACCAGTTTTTTTTCCTCTTATTAAATTTCACACACTCTTATGATTTTTTTTGTTTGAACACTGAAATACGAATCAAATGCTTTTATCGCATGTGCCGAGCTATGTCTAATCCCAAGATCAAGCTATCCCACTCCCTATCAACTCCCTGTCTCACTACTAAGCAATAGCTCCTATTGCATAAAGGACTCACCTGTTCCCTTTTTGTTTCATCTTATTCAAAACTGAAGGTATTCTGTAAGCAGAGAATCCCTTTCTCCATTTGTTCCAGTGTTGACTCTGTCTTCCGCACTTCAGAAAGGCCCTGAAAGGAGCAATATAAAATCCATGCATGTCTCAAGCTCCAGATCATTCCTTGCTTCAATAGATTGGCTTGTAGATTTGTGATCTGTGCTCACTGCTACCAGGACTCTGGGTCTGAGTATCTGCTTGCACCCACAATGCTGCATTCTCCAGGTGAGTCTTTAGCCCCTTTTCTTCTTGTTCTTTTTCCAGGGATTTGTAGGCCTTTCAGATGTGCAGTCTTCACTTGGAGTTTGTTCTAGGTCTTTATGCCCTGTCATCCTGTTACATCTTGGGGTTGGTGTTGGGATGGGATTTCTTTAGGGTTTGCCTGTTATCCTAAGAATGCTGCCTTAGACTGTTATTTGTAAACATCGTGCTTGTTTACTTACACTATGTACATCCCAGCACTCAACACAAGGCTGTACTCTGCTTCTCACCAGAACTCAGTCACTTAAGCATGTGACATTGCATCAGAGGTACATCGATAGTTACATCAGTATTAAGTGCTCCTGATGTTAATTTTTTACTCTACATGATTTATAAATGTAAAAATATTCATTTGAAAAATGCATGAAATATTCAGCACAGGTGGCAGGGTCTGCTGCTCTGGAAACTTGTCTCTAGGCTTTGCCATTTTCTTTCCCCCTGCTCTGCTCAAATCCTACCTCTTTGACCAATTAAGTCTTCGGTCACTATCCATAGAGGGTACATAGAACGTAACAGCACAGTACAGGTCCTTTGGCTCTCAATATTGTGCCGAGCTATGTCTAATCCCAAGATCAAACTATTCCACTCCCTATCATTCTGGAGTGCTCCATGTGCCTATCAAATAACCGCTTGAAAGTTCCAAAAGTGTCTGACTCCACTATCACAGCAGGCAGTCTATTCCACACCCCAACCATTTTGAGTAAAGAATCTACCTCGGACATCCCCCCATATCTCCCACCATGAACCTTATAGTTATGCCCCCTAGTAACAGCTACATCCACCTGAGGAAATAATCTCTGCACAACCACGCCATCAATCCCTCTCATCATCTTATAAACCTCTATTAAGTCGCCTCTCATCCTCCTCTGCTCCAAAGAGAAAAGCCCCAGCTCCCTCAACCTTTCCTCATAAGACCTACCCTCCAAACCAGGCAGCATCCTGGTAAATTTCCTCTGCACTCTCTCCAATGTTTCCACATCCATCTTCTCCTTTGCTGCGCCTCAACTTTATTTGTCCAGTTATGCAGATGAGATACCCACTGGGTAAATTCTGCACTGCAAAAGGATGCTTCAAATTGTCAATTCCATGTGCTTGTCGTTTACTTCTGAAAGGTTGGTTCTGGGCAGATGTGACTGACAGGAAAAGTAGAAGACTCTGACCGTTTTTGAAAGAAACTGCACAAGTGTTGAAGTAAATATAGAAAGCTCGGAACAGGCACAAAAGCCTTTCGTTTTCAGAGAAAAGCCTGGGAACTGAACAACTCAGCAGGAGAAATGAAAGTAACTGCACCAGCTAAGGTAAGGTGACCCGGCAACAGCTAAAGCAAATGGAGAGAGATGCGGCAGCTGTTGTGTGTACTGACAGTTGTGAAAGCATTAGGAGCGAGTACAGATTTGGAAAGGTAACGGTGCATAGATTTTGATTCTTCTCTTGTGCCAAAGACAGCAGATACTTCCAACTGCGCTACAGAACATGAACTCACTTTCAATAGGACTGATGACAATATCACTAAGCATTTGGGCGTCAAAGAACGTCAGGTTTGTTTATTAATATATAGCCTATAAACTGTTCCCCAGAGCTAGAATTTTCGCAGCAAGCCTGTACTTAGTGATCACCGGGCAAGATTGCTGCGTCCGTTAACAATCAGGCTGCATTCAAAACTCAAGGGAAACTCCACAGTTAACAGAAAACAAAAGGATAACATGTTTTGTTCCCTCTCTGTAACCAGTGGTCCAGTGAGGAATCGGCGTGAATATTGGCTTTGAAACATGTAATTTCAATTCTGTTAGTGGGTTAATTAAAACTTGACTTTCAATCAATTAATAACAGAAATTTCATCCCCTGAAGTGATGCAGAGTGCTGCACATTGTTAAAGTTCCAATTATCTCGCGATAAACAATTACAAAATTAGCCTTGTGTGATCGCACATCAGGAATCCCAACAAAGATCTGGCTGAGCTTAAGGTGCAGAAATATTTTTTTAAAAAAAAGAATTTGATGCCATTCACTCGTGTTAAGAAATATTTAATGAGAAGCTGCGTTGTATTAGTGCTGCATGAGGTAGTCTCTGCTCAATTTTCTCGTTATAATTCACACTATTAAAAGAATAGCAAAATGTAGGTAAGTGAGCACTTCCAGCAGGCACTGAACCTGACTGATGGGTCTGTGGGGATGTCTGGAAGGCCACTGTTGTCAAGAGAAGACAGCTTGCAATGCAAATTAGAGGAATACTCAGGACAGCATTAAAGATAAAAAGGCAAAGTAAACTAGGTTTACCAATGATTCCACCTAGACTGCCAAGAGCACAGGATGTTTATTTCCCCCTTTGTCATTTTATTTAAATTTTTTATTTAACGGTTATTTAGAATTGCAATCCAAATGCGGTATATGAATATTAGCAGAATAAGATAGGCCAGCAGCAATGTGCATTTATCTGGCACTTTCTACATTAAAGAATACCCCATGGTGCTTCACAGATAGGGATGAAGTGAATGAGAAAGTAAGAAAGAAATTATTGGAGACATTGAAGGCTTGGCCATAGTGATGGGTGGGATTTCCGGTCAATTCCGAAATGGGACCACCTTACCCCGATTGCCACCCCTTCCGTGGACTCTGTCCCTCCCATCTGCCCCAGGATCCAAAATTCCCACCTGAGGTTAATGGGCCTCTGGCTGGTCCATCAAATTTTCCATCCCACCCACGATGATTCCTGACCAGAAAATCCCAGCTGGGCAAATCTTACAAAAAATAGAATTGCAGATGCCAAATGAGCAAGAAAACGGAACAGTTTTAGACTTGTTTTTTGGACAAGGTTGACAAAAATGTCCCCCATGGACATAGGAAACACCCACCATGGACATCACCACCCTCCCCTCCCCCCACAGAGTCACCTCCCCCTCCCTCCTAGCCTGATTGCCACTCCTTCCACAGAGTTCCCTCCACCCTCTGCCATTCATACCACTGAGAGAGTTTCCCCCTTCCCTCCCACCCTGGCAGAGTTTCCTCCTTCCCTCCCACCCTGGCAGAGTTTCCTCCTTCCCTCCCACCCTGGCAGAGTTTCCTCCTTCCCTCCTACCCTGCAGAGTTTCCCCCTTCCCTTCCACTCTGGCAGAGTTTCCCCCTTCCTTCCCACTCTGGCAGAGTTTCCTGCTTCCCTCCCACCCTGGCAGAGTTTCTCCCTTCCCTCCCACTCTGGCAGAGTTTCCCCCTTCCCTCCCACCCTGGCAGAGTTTCTCCCTTCCCTCCCACTCTGGCAGAGTTTCCCCCTTCCCTCCCACCCTGGCAGAGTTTCCTCCTTCCCTCCCACCCTGGCAGAGGTGCTCCCTTACTTCCCATCTGGCAGAGTTTCCCCCTTCCCTCCCACTCTGGCAGAGTTTCCCCCTTCCCTCCCACCCTGGCAGAGTTTCCCCCTTCCCTCCCACCCTGGCAGAGTTTCCTCCTTCCCTCCCACCCTGGCAGAGGTGCTCCCTTACTTCCCATCTGGCAGAGTTTCCCCCTTCCCTTCCACTCTGGCAGAGTTTCCCACTTCCCTCCCATTCTGGCAGAGTTGCTCCCTTCCCTCCTACCCTGGCAGTGGTGCTTCCTTATCTCCCACCTCGAAGAGATTCCCCCTTCCCTCCCACTCTGGCAGAATTTCCCGCTTCCCTCCCACTCTGGCAGAGTTTCCCGCTTCCCTCCCACTCTGGCAGAGTTTTCTGCTTCCCTCCCACTCTGGCAGAATGGCCCCCTTCCCTCCTGCCCTGGCAGAGTTTGCCCCTTCCCTCCCACCCTGGCAGAGTTTCCCCCTTCCCTCCTACCTTGGCAGAGTTTTCCCCTTCCCTCCTACCCTGGCAGAGCTCCCACCCCCCCACCCCTCCCTTAGCACTGCCCCAGCACAGTTATGATGTCCAGTGGACAGAGCAAGTGTGCTCAATGGACAGTGTCAGGGTGCCAGGTGGGCAGTGACATGCTCATACTGCCCCATGAATACTGCCCAACCCTGTCCCTGACCATCCAGGTGTTCCAACTGCCTCCAGTCTCCACAACAAGGCCATTACATCTGGTCTTCGCTGATGAAGACCATACATGATATTTTCGGGGCAGAGCTCTGCCGGTGAGATGGTGAAGGTAAGTGAGCCTGAATGATAGCACCTGGTATTCCTGAAGACTTGTTAACATGTCATTAATATTTATGTTTCTATGCTGAACAGTTCTTTGTTCATTGTTGTTTGTCCTTGCAGGCAGTTAGATAAAGGCAACCCAAAGAAATTGGTGATGGGCCTTGATATGGTTATTGAACCACATTGCACAGTCTGGTTGGTGCGGGTCAGCAAGGCTGGAAGCCAAGATGCACATTTTTCTTTACATTTCCATTAATATTTTGAAGTCGAGACTTCTAGCTGCTGCCTAAACAGCAGTCAGAAAGTCAGGGATAATTTGCTCCAGCACAATGTTCCTCCAACAAAGTTTAGTCTCAAGAGGCACAGCACACATTGACTGGATCTGCACCGGTTTCCAGAGTGGGGTAAACTAATCTAATCTGGAAGCTTTACAAAAGGATAGGTCTGTCCTGAGCATAATTATTCTTTCTAAATAATTAAAGGGACCTGGATACATAAATTAAACTGATGCAGTGTTAAGACTCTGCTCTGGATAATTTTCCCAAAATGGTTCTATGATCAATCATGTGCAATGAATTTTAACTTAGGGGCCAGCACTAATATTCAGCCAATGGTGGGTGAGGCAGACACCATGTGGGAAGCCATTAAAACAAACCCTGATGGAAGTAGACTGTGGGCTTCCAGGAGGGTTCCTCACTCACAGACACTCAGAGACTGATTAAGAGACTCAGCAGTGGGAAGGTGCAGGGATGGAACAAGGTCTGGATGCTCTAGCGATCTTAGGTGGGTATATTACCCACTGTGGTCACCGGCGCCCTGTGGCAGAGCCTGCGGCGCACAGCTACCACCATCTGATTGGCCTGCAGCTCTCAGGGGAAGGACCAATGCCCCAGGCTCCCCTTGATCCTGGGAGGGCCCACGGCTGGCCACTCGAGTGCCTTTCAGCCTTTTAATTTGATGGGCCTTGCCCAAAGGAGGCAGCGCAGAGCCCTCGTGGGCTGTCCAGACAGCGGGCGAGACCCACACACCCTCTGTCGCCTACATTACATACCACCCACAGCATTCAAAATCCAGATTACATCAAATGAGTGTCAAATATTCTCCAATGGGGTGGCATTCATTTTGAAATTCATTCCATTGCATTTGCCTGGGAATTTCCATCAGTCACTCATCCTGATCATTCCGATGGTCGGAATTTGAATAAGATGCGACTGTCAAGAACTCTCAGGCCTGGGTTTCTGTTGCAACCAATTAGAGTGTGTGGCTAAAGGGAGAGAGCAAGCTGTAGGGCTGAATGAGTTACTCAGAGTAGCAGGCTTAAATCACAAGTCCACCATGAGCTGCTCATGCAACACAAAGATTTATCCTCTTATGCAGTTATATATGGATTGCTTTGATATGGAATTTATTGCCATGCTATGCAGTGATATAATGAATCATAATAATGCACCATGCTTGAGCTTTGGTGTGTGTGCCAGCCTGTTCAGTAGTGGGGGTATCATAAAATATTTTGCATCAGCCGTCTAGTAATGCAGAGAAGTTTACATATTCTAACTAGAAATTAACTTTAAATTTGTTCTAATGTAACTTGAAAATTATTTCTGGGAACATATAGTTATAACCTGCAAAGAATTAAATACTTAATCAAATTGATTTAGCTTTTTGAAATGGCCGGTATGTTTGTGGAATTGTTAAACCGAGTTTTAGGAATTCTATATGCGAAATAAATTTTGTGCATTTTTGTTTATTTCCCCCTACTTAGAGCTGATAGTGGAAAATAGAGTTCTGTGTTTTAAGATTTATTGTTACTGTTTGTTTTGCTGTTCCCTCTTCAAGATTTCTTGACCAGGTACAGCAGAACAGGTATTAGATGGAAATAAGGAGCAGAGATAGGCAATTCAGCCCTTTGATTGTGCTCCCCCATACAATCAGATCTTGGCTGATCTCTCCCTGGTCTCAAATCCACCTCCCCACCTGTTCCCCACATCCCTTTACCTGTTTTTGTTAATCAGAATGATATCCATCTCCTTCCTGAAACCATTCAATGATTCAGACTCCACTGTGCTATGTGGCAGCAAGTTCCACAAATTCACCACCCTCTGCAAGAAGTAGCTTCTTCTCCTACCTCCTCTCAGCCTACACCTGTGACCTCTCATTCGTGATTGTCCCACAAGGGGAAACATTTGATCTACATTTATTTCATCGATCCCTTTTAGCATTTTACATACTTCAATGGTTTCCACTGTTACTTCCATACAAGTCACAACGGCTTTGATTTTTATTAGAATGTAATCGATGACAACTTTGCATTGGATGTAATATGACCAATGGTAACAAGCTGTAAGGGTCAGCGGACCCACTGAACCATGGAACCAATTACACAATGATGTGATGGTCAGCTGACCAACGGACTCACTATAAATAAGAACCTGTTGGGAATTGTGGGGAGCCTAGAGTGGCTTAGGGTGAGGCCCCAAGTTTGGTGTAATGATGTTTCTTTATTAAACCCTTTCTTTGATTTATAAGTTGGAGTAAGTTTTGTTCTATTTTCATTCTTTGCATTTGAAGAGTTCCTTTTGAAGAAACAACTTTTACTCAGCTATTCAGCACAGAGTGCATCACTACTGCTAATCCTGCTGCCAGTAATACACACAATTCCAGCAGGGCACTCCGGGTAACGATTATTAACAGGAGCCACAACAGATTTTGCCTCTCCAGTCCAGAAGGACTACTGTCAATTGCATCAGTCCCACTGCAACCCCACTGTTACTGTCATTCACTAATTCAGCACAAGAGTCAGGATTACACCTGAGATACTCCTGGCTTGTTCTGGCTGCACTATTAACAAAATAAATATCAGACAGCATCAGGGGAACTTTGTCTTGGCTTTAAGTAGGTTTCATATTGGAATTGATAATCTAATTTGATTGTTTAAAAGCAAGATAATTACAAGGTGCCAAAGAGACAGCTCATGAAGGGAAGATGATAACGTAACAGGAGATGGTAGAGTAACTCAATTATCCTCCTCTGTAACCATAAATACAAAATTACAGGACAGGAACTGCCTACACTTTGTGCAGCTCGGAGCAGGATGAGTCACATTAGTTTTACGGCTTATGGAATCGATTCAGCAGCATGGAGAATTCACATTTTCTTTAATTGCAATAAATACGTCAGTCCAACTAAACTGTTCAGTTGGGACAAATTATAGATTTAATATCCATTCTTATATCTGTACACATTCAAAAACATCAGAGAGATATTTTATGAATGAGCCATCTGATGTGTAGAGTAGTGTTGTGTCTTAATTTCCTTTGACAGCAGGAGATATTCTACTATTAAGTATATTCTTCCCTTTCTAATTAGTACCTCTTGTGGTTTTGTTGATGGATTCTTTTAAAATTGTACTTCTCTTTTCGTGTGATTTTCTGCCGTTCTACCATTTTATCAAATCTTTTGTCTTCTGTGTATTTTCTGTTCTTGCTTTTAACTTCTTCAGTCTCGCCTTCATAAGAACATAAGAACTAGTAAGCCATTTGGCCCCTCGAGCCTCCTCTGCCATTCAATAAGATCATGGCTGATCTTTTCATGGACTCAGCTCCACTTACCCACCCAGTCACCATAACTCTTAATTCCTTTACTGTTTAAAAATCTATCTATCTTTGCCTTAAAAACATTCAATGAGGTAGCCTCAACTGCTTCACTAAGCAGAAAGTTCCACATATTCACAAATCTTTGGATGAAGAAGTTCCTCCTCAACTCAGTCTTAAATAGGCATATGGATAACATTGGAATAGTTTAGGTTAGAGGGTCATTAGATTGGTTCCACTGATCGGCACAACATCGAGGGCCGAAGGGCCTGTACTGCACTGTAATGTTCTATGTTCTATTGTTCCCCTTATTTTGAGGCTTTGCCCCCGAGTTCTAGTTTCAGGCACCAGTGGAAACAACTTCCCTGCTTCTAGCTCACCTATTCCCTTCACAATTTTACATGTTTCTATATTAAGCCCCCTCATTCTTCTGAATTCAAATGAGCATAGTCCCAGTCCAGTCAGTCTCTCCTCGTAAGCCAACACTCTCAACTCTGGAATCAACCGAGTGAATCTCCTCTGCATCTCCTCCAGTGCAGTACATTCTTTCTCAAGTTCTCTCTCTTTCTGAAATGTCCCTCGCACTTCCTGCAGTTGTCATTCCAAAAATAACAGCAGGAATTCTCCGGTTGTTCATGCCAGCGGGATTCTCCGGTTGCGCCAGCAGTGTGCATTAGAATTACACCATTGTCTGTAGGTTTACTACCGGTGTTGTGGGGTGACATCGATGCAAATTCCCATTGGCAGCAGGGGGACCAGAAAATCCTGCCACTAGCAAACAACACGTCACTCCCCACTGGCAGGAAGCATGTGGCTGGAAGAATCCATCTATATACATAGCGCCTTTAACATAGCGGAGCACATAACAAGAGCATTATCAACAAAAAATCTTGACATCAAGCCATAGAACCGATGATCAAAAGGTTGCTAAGTTTTAAGCAGCATCTTAAAGGAGGAGCAAGTGGTTGAAAGGTTTAGGGTAGGAATTCCATGGCTTAGGACCGAAGCAAATGCATACCTGGCCATTGATAACAAAGCAACTATAATCCAGGATGTAAAAGATGTCAGAATTGGAGGAGCATGGAGATCTCAAGGTCTTCTAGGGTGGGAAGAGGTTACAGAGATAGAGACGGGGAGAAGTCAAGTAGGAATTTGCAAACAAGATTGATGAGTTTCAAATTGAAGCATTATTGGACCAGGAGCCACTGTGAGTCAGCAAGCACTGGGGGCAGAGGGAATGAGACTTGGTGCAAGTTAAAATACAGACAGCAATTTCAGATGAGTACAAGTTTATCTAGGATGGAAATTGGGAGGTCAGCTATTGAAATAGTCAAGTCTAGAGATAATAAAGGCAGGGATGAGAACTTCATCAGCAGATGTGCTGAGGCAGGTCAGAGTTGGACAAAGTTTTGGACCAATGGTAATGGAGCAGTAGCATTGTCAACTGTGATTAATTGTATTCTGGAGGTTTCATCACATAACTTTCCACCCCCGCAACCCCACCACCACCACCGCCTCCCCGCCACCTCCCCCCCCCCGCCCCCCAAACCAGTCAGGCTCCAGCTATTCATTGGTCAATATATCCATCCTTGTGGTGTTCTGCTTCTTTGCACCAATTGATAAGCAAAAGGGCTCATTATCCAACTGAATGTGAGCCAAACAGCCTTTTTTTCTCCCATTTTCAATATTTACATATTTAGTAAAGAGGAATATTCAAAGAAAGTTTAACATTTAGGATGGGATTTCCAGCTGCGCCCGCCCCAAGACTGGTCAATGGACCTTTGCATGTCCTGTCCACTACGATTCCTGTGGTAGGTGGGATGGAAAAATTCCACCCTTAACTTCTGTGTGATTTTTCACCAGAATTGCATGCAGCTGTGTCATAATCTTCAATTCCAGAGAACCCAGGCCAATCCTGAAGGGTTGGCAATACCATGAGCCAGATATGTGGCTGGAAGTTCATATTGAGGTCAAATTCAACACCAAAAGTGCAAATTGTCTGTCTCCAATCCAAACAGTTGCCATTCTTATATTTTACTCTGTTTGTTGGATTCCACATGTCTATCTCTCTATTCCTACAATGCCTCCTCCATACTTATGTTCCTTTCTGCACCTCCTTCCTTCTGCCCCATCTCTCATGCTTTTTTTCTGTCCATCAATTTTTTTTTGCTGCTTTTGTCATATTTTCTTCTGGCTCGTTGTCTGGCACAAACACAAAGCAGAAAGTAAAAGCAGGAAATATAAATTACATTGCGATTATTGTAAAGTAAGTAAACATTTATTCACACAAATTTAATTAAGTGAAAGACATGGAAGATGAAAACATGTAAACAGATATACAAAAGAAACATTTTTAAATTTGTAACAGTAATTATTTTCTTGACAGACTGAAACTCCACACTTGTGGAGTGGCACGCTGGCACAGTGGTTAGCACTGCTGCGTCACAGCGCCAGGGACCTGGATTCAATTTCCGGCTTGGGTCACTGTCTGTGCGGAGTTTGCACCTTCTCCCGGGTTTCCTCCGGGTGCTCTGGTTTCCTCCCACAGTCCAAAGATGTGCTGGTTAGGAGCATTGGCCATGCTAAGTTCTCCCTCAGTGCACCTGAACAGGCGCCAGAGTGTGGCAACTAGGTGATTTTCACAATAATTTCATTACAGTGTTAACGTAAGCCGATTTGTGACACTAATAAATAAACATCTTAAAAAATTAACTTTTCGTTGTCAGAGAGGTCATTCAACTATAATTACCACTTACTCTGCCAATATAAATTCAGTAGCTCCTGCATATACAAGGCTTACATTTTTCACCTTCCTTTAGTGCAATTGTAATGAGTAATCAGGTTAAGTTAATGAAATGACAGTGATCGCTATGTAAATTAACAAAATTTGCCGCCTGCGAAGGAGCAGCATATCACCTATAGCTGCTTTCAGATTTTCACAATCCGATTAAGGTGGCACGGTGGCACTATGGTGAGCACTGCTAACTCACAGCACCAGGAACCCGGGTTCAATTCCAGCCTCAGGTGACTGTTTGGAGTTTACACTTCCTCCCCATATCTGCATTGGTTTCCTCTGGGCGCTCCTGTTTCTTCTCATACTCTAAAAATGTATGGGTTAGGTTGAATAGCCATGATAAATTGCCCCTTGGTGTCAGAGGAATTAGCAGGGTAAATGCTTGGGTTTTGTTTTATTCATTCGTGGGACATGGGCATCGCTGGCTGGCCAGCATTTATTGCCCATCCCTAGTTGCCCTTGAGAAGGTGGTGGTGAACTGCCTTCTTTTTGAACAGTAAAGAAATTAAGGGTTATGGTGAGCGGGTGGGTAAGTGGAGCTGAGTCCACGAAAAGATCAGCCATGGTCTTATTGAATTGCGGAGCAGCCTCAAGGGGCCAGATGGTTTACTCCTGCTCCTAGGTCTTATGTTCTTACGTTCTTGAATCGTTGCAGTCCATGTGCTGTGTGTTGACCCATAATGCCATTGGGAGAGAATTCCATGGGGAGAAGGTCTGATTGGAATTGTTGTGGGTGCAGGTTTGATGGGCCGAATGGCTTCCTTCTGTATGTAGGGATTCTGTTCTTTGATTGTGAGGAGTTGCTGTCAGTTTTACAAATGAACAATGGCAGGTACTGATGGCCTCACAGTTGTTAGGCGAGGGAATCCTAGGTTATCGATTCCATCATTCTCCACGTGAAGTTATGGTGACAGTGAGGGTATAGCTCTTAGGAGGTCCCTAGTCAGTGTTTCAACATGACTGACCCTGTTGTTGCAGCCTCTACATGCATTAGCATGCCACATTCATAAGATGGCTGGCTAAATAAACTTCACCTGACGAGGGGGTCTTACCTAAAATATAAGTTTTCTTTCCTAACAATGGCACAAAACGAAATGCCAACTGGTCCTGAAGCTCCCTCTCCTTCACAAAAACAGCACAAATTTTATTCCATGTAGACGTTTTAAATCACTATGCAGATCCATAAATCTGCAATAAAAATATGGAGCGTGTATAATGGAGATTCATCGCAGTTAGTTAGCACTCTCCACACATATTGCACCAATGTTTACATACATGATTAACTTGCCACTCAGATTAACCAACAGAAGAGAACATAAGCCATCTGCTCCCCTCCAGCCGTTATTATTGAAAATCTGGGTGGGCTGAGAAAAGATATCCTGTTGTTCTTGACCCAGTATTTCAGACAGTAACAGACACAAGAGAATCACTAACCTGGAGATATTCTGTTGTTACTTACAACATTTTCAAAACATCAGAAGAATTAAGGTTATGGTAAATTTTATTTATAAATCAAAGCCTAATGTTGTCATAGAATCATAGACTCTCTACAGTGCAGACAGTAGGAAGCCATTCGACCCATCAAGTCTGCACTGACTACAATCCCACCCAGACCCATCCTCGACACCCCACATACTTACCCCGCTAATCTCTCTAACCTAAGCATCCTGGGATACTAAGAGGCAATTTAGCATGGTCAATCAATCTAAGCCACACACCTTTGGACCATCAGAGGAAATCGGAACGCCTGGAGGAAACCCATGCAGACACGAGGAGAATGTGCAAACTCCACAGTGATCCAAGCCAGGATTTGAACCTTTGGAGTTGTGAGACAGCAGTGCTAACCACTGTGCCATGATGTGGAGATGGCAGCATTGGACTGGGGTAAACACAGTAAGAAGTCTCACAACAACCAGGTTAAAGTCCAACAGGTTTACTTGGGAGTAAACGCCACTAGCTTTCGGAGCGCTGCTCCTTTGTCAGGTGAGTGGAGAATTCTGATCACAAACAGGGCATATAAAGGCACACACACTTTACAGAATACTGATTAGAATGCAAGTTTTTACACCTAATCAAGTCTTAATGGTGCAGACAATGTGAGTGGTGATAGCATTAAGCGTAGGTTAAAAAGATGTGTATTGTCTCCAGACAGGACAGTAAGTGAGATTTTGCAAGCCCAGGTAATTCATGGGGGTTACAGATAGTGTGACATGAACCCAAGAACCATGTTGAAGCTGTCCTTATGTGAGCGGAACATGGCTATCAGTTGCTGCTCAGCAACTCTGCGCTATCGTAAGTCTTGAAGGCCGCCTTGGAGAACGTTTACCTGACGATCAGAGGCTGAATGTCCATGACTGCTGAAGTGTTCGCCAACAGGAAGGGAACAGTCTTGCCTGGTGATTGTTGAGCGATGTTCATTCATCCATTGTCGTAGCATTTGCATGGTCTCCCCAGTGTACCATGCCTCGGGACATCCTTTTCTGCAGTGTATCAGGTAGACAATGTTGGCCGAGATGCAAGAGTACGTACAGTGTACCTGGTGGATGGTGTTCTCATGTGAGATGATGGCATCGGTGTCGATGATCGGGCATATCTTGCAGTGATGATCCGGCATGTCCACTGTGCCACCATGCCACAAAGTTGCAGCTGTTGCCACTTTAATACAAGACCCTCTCAGGAGCAGAATCAGGTTCAGCAAAGGGAAAACACTCATCCAGTGTGAAAAATAATTATTTTAAAGATCCCTGAAAATTGATGTTGTGGAAATTATTTTAATTTCCTATTTAATGCAAGACCTGTGAACTAATACAGGATTAAATGCAGATGTCTGAAGTTCGAGTTGGTGTCGGACTACATCCAATCTCTGATTTACAATATAAATATAGCAAAATGTTCAATCTGGGCATGATATTCACCAGTCTTAAGAAGACATTTCATAGAATCTTGACTGTGCAGAAGGAGGCCATTTGGCCCATAGAGCCTGTATGACAACGAGGCTCTATCCCCATAACCCCATATGTTTACCCTGCTAATCCCCCTGTCACTAAGGGGCAATTTAGCATGGCCAGTCAACCTAACACACACATTTTTGGACTGTGGGAGGAAACTGTAGCGTTTGGAGGAAACCCGCGCAGACACAGGGAGAATGTGCAAACCCCACATAGACAGTGACCCAAGCCGGGAATCAAACCCAGGTCCCTGGCGCTGTGAGGCAGCAGTGCTAACCACCATGCCACCATTTTAAACCAGTTTGAAGGCAACACAATGGGAATGTTCCATTGATTATAGGATTCTGCATCACATCCACTCTATACCAATTATGTTTAGTTCCACCCATTACACTCCATTAGCCGTTTAAACTCAATGTGAGGAATAAGTTAAATGAACTTATTCAAATATGTAAAGTTCCCACAACTCAGGAGCACAGGATTTGTAATAACCAGAAAGCAACATTTCTGCGTCATGTTCTATAAACGAGATGTCAAAAAACATTAAGCGGCAAAGAGTCCTCAGAGTTCAGTATTGATAAGGCAATTCATCCTATCCCAGGAGATCAACCCAACATTGCAAACCAGACTACAGAGCAAAGGGAGTTACCAGGACCTCAATCAAAATGGTATTCAGCTACTGAATATGGGAAATGAATTACACAATCTAATAAACCTATATATTGAAATACATTGTATATACTGTATATTGAAGAGGGCGATGCAGTGGATAGCACTGCTGCCTCACAGTGTCAGGGACCCAGATTCAATTCTTGGCTTGGGTGACTGTGTGGAGTTTGCACATTCTTCCCATGTCTGCATGGGTTTCCTCTCGGTACTCCGGTTTCCTCCCACACCCCAAAGATGTGCTATTAGGCTGATTGGCAGTAATAAATTGTCCCTAAATTAGTTTCCCTCAATGTGGATGGCCATAAAACATTAGATAAGGGTCATGGGTGGAGGGGGGGACTGGTGTTAAGATGGCGGCGTGGGCTTGTTGGGCCAAAGGGCCTGTTTCCCGGGCTGTTTTTGTTCTTTGTTCTTTGTTCTTTTTAATGTAAGCATAATTGTGACACTAATAAAAATATTTAAATTTTATCAGCTTAATTCTCAGATATTCATGCAAAACAAAACATGCATAAGCTGAAAACAGCACCATGTGCTGGTTAATTCACTGTGACTGACAGTCATTCCAATGTGGCCCACATTAAAATGAGATTCGCTTTCTTTGTGGCTATTCGAGCTTTGGCTTAGTTGGCAACAAAGGATCAGGGAAATCGGGAATGTTCTCTTCACCACAAACCTGTTGAGGCTAGGTCAGATGGAACTTTCAAAGTTTAACAATAGATCCTTGCTAGGTTAGCACGTGAAGGAATCTGGAATCAGGAGCATAAATATAGGGCAGAGTTTCCTGATTTTTTTCATGTTGTCTTGTATGGGCAAAGCAGAGGGCCACCCACCAGCTGCCTAGCCGACTTTACCCATTGTATTTTTGAGAAAAAAATTGGAAGTGCAGGTCCCACACTATCTGATTAAACCTCCCTGCCAGCAACCTCAGCTTTTAAAAGACCAGAGGGATATTTTGTAAAAGTAGAAACCCCACCCACCACTCAGCACTGCCCAGATACACCCTACCCCCCGCTAACTAAGCACTGCCCATCCACTCCCCCCCAACTCAGCACTGCCCATCCACTCCCCCGCAACTCAGAACTGCCCAGACACTCCCACCCCCTACTCAGCACTGCCCAGACACCCCCACCCCCCACTCAGCACTGCCCAGACACTCCCACCCCCCACTCAGCACTGCCCAGACACTCCCCCCAACTCAGCACTGCCCAGACACTCCCACCCCCCACTCAGCACTGCCCAGACACTCCCCCCAACTCAGCACTGCCCAGACACTCCCACCCCCCACTCAGCACTGCCCAGACACTCCCATCCCCTACTCAGCACTGCCCAGACACTTCCACTCCCCACTCAGCACTGTCCAGACACCCCCCCCCCACTCAGCACTGCCCAGACACTCCCCCCCCACTAAGCACTGCTGTCATTCCCACCCACTCAGCACTGCCCAGACACTCCCCCCCAACTCAGAACTGCCCAGACACCCCCACCCCCCACTCAGCACTGCCCAGACCCTCCCTCCTCCCACTCAGCACTGCCCAGACACCCCCACCCCCCCACTCAGCACTGCCCAGACCCTCCCTCCTCCCACTCAGCACTGCCCAGACACTCCCACCCCCCACTCAGCACTGCCCAGACACTCCCTCCTCCCACTCAGCACTGCCCAGACACTCCCTCCTCCCACTCAGCACTGCCCAGACACTCCCTCCTCCCACTGAGCACTGCCCAGACACTCCCACCCCCAACTCAGCACTGCCCAGACACCCCCACCCCCACTCAGCACTGCCCAGACACCCCCACCTCCCCACTCAGCACTGCCCAGACACCCCCACCCCCCCACTCAGCACTGCCCAGACCCTCCCTCCTCCCACTCAGCACTGCCCAGACACTCCCATCCCCTACTCAGCACTGCCCAGACACTTCCACTCCCCACTCAGCACTGTCCAGACACCACCCCCCCACTCAGCACTGCCCAGACACCCCCACCCCCCAACTCAGCAATGCCCAGACACTCCCCCCCACCAACTCAGCACTGCCCAGACACTCCCTCCTCCCACTCAGCACTGCCCAGACACTCCCTCCTCCCACTCAGCACTGTCCAGACACTCCCCCCCACTCAGCACTGCCCAGACACTCCCTCCTCCCACTCAGCACTGCCCAGACACTCCCCCCCCGCCACTCAGCACTGCCCAGACACTCCCTCCTCCCACTCAGCACTGCCCAGATACTCCCCCCCCGCCACTCAGCACTGCCCAAACACTCCCACCACCTCCCCCCCCAACCCCACAGACACTCCCCCTGGCACTGCCCAGGCAGGCCCCCCCCAACCCTGCCCAGAGACTTCCCTGGCCTTGCCCAGACACTCCCCTTGGTATTGCCCAGAAACTCTCCACTGACACTACCCAGACACTCCCCCTGACATTCCCCTGGCACTCCCCCCAACACTGCCTAGGCATTTCCCTGGCACTACCCCTTGACAGGGCCAATGTGAATGGGCAATCTAACACCAGATCAGCTTGGTCAATTCGATGCAAATGACAATCTCGATGTTCAAAGCTGGATCCCTATTACATCATTGGTGGGTGGATGGGGACAATGAAGCAGAGAATTGCCACCTTTGTAACCACAATCTTGGGTCTCCCGCTGAATTCTCCACCCTGTCTGCCATACCCACCTCTGAAAACAAGGAGGGAGAAGGGATACTCCCCCTCACAGCTCAGCTCAGATCAACCACAATCTAATTGAATGGTGGAACAGGATTGGGGGGCTGAGTATTCAACATTGCTCTTTCTGTTTGCCGTACTCTCATCTCTTGAGGAACTCAGGCTCCAGCTTAAGAATTGAGCCCACAATTTACAGAGTGTATGAAGGGTACCTTTCTCATTGAAGACACAGTTCTTCAGGTAACATATATTAATGTAAGTTTCTGTTGCGAGAAGCTAAAAATGGTGTTGCATCGTTTCAAAGATTTTGGAGCGTCTGACCAACATTCCTCCCCCAGAAACAAGCACCAGAATGAACTGGTCTTTCACCTCATTGCCGTTTGTGGTAAGTTCCTTTATTAAATACAATAAGAAAAAAATCACATTGGAGTACATCTCGACACATTCTTGGAGGGCTTTTGGATGCTGAAATGGTGAAAATAGCGCATGATAAAAAATTCCACTTCAGAGCCACTGTGTTACTTGGCTGGAGAACCTTATTTAAAATTGAACCAGCAATTACAAAATGTCAAAGGTAGACAAAGATCTTAATGCACATTTCTGCTCACAAGCAGAGTAAAATAGCAAGCGAGTCAGTTTGGCAGGAGAGTGCCACTTTAACTTTGAGTCCCTGCCTAATACTTCCCTTTTCCCCATTATTCAACGCTTGTTTTGTTGCCAGCGCTGATGAAGGTTTAGACCCTGTGGAGCTAAGAATACTGTCGCCCATATCAGTTCCCTTCATGTTTTAGCAGTACCAGAGGCTCATACTATTCTTGTTCGGAACACAGCTTCTGGCAGTTGATGTGCTCTGGCAAGGGTTTCATGGGAATGAGCTTCTGAAGGCTATCACCATGCTTCCTTTTCCACTGATACTTAAATTAGATACTTTTCGTTATCTCCCAGTAACACATTTTTGAACAGAAACCCAGAGTAGACGCATACAATAATGACAGGCTAAGGAATTTGCTGGCATTGACAGTTTCAGTAGTTAGTGAATACAGAGCAGTTCATCTCAACTGTTGGTGAATAATTAAAGGACGAGGCATTTTAAAGACGAGGCTTTGGGACTGAGATATATTTTTTACTCGGGCTGCAAAAGTACACTTATGATAAACTGGATTTTACTGACAGGAGACATTCTGACATAAAAGATAATTAAATAAGATTTAAAATAGAATTCAGGGTTTTTCTCACTCTAGGAACCCATGATGCAATCCTATACCATAAAATGGATGGTGATTTGTGCTGTGAGACAGCATTTCTAACAATCAAATGAAACCAGATTTTAACTGCAGAAAACAATGTATGGCAGCATTGACCATTCCTAATGATTCAAAGATGTAGTTACAGATCTGTAACCCCCATGACTTGCCTGGGCTTGCAAAATTTCACTAACTGTCCCGGCTGGAGACAATACTCTTTAACCAGTGCTTAACCCTGTCTCCACTCATATTGCCTGTACCTTTAAGTCTTGATTACCTGTAAAGACTCGCATTCCAACCATTATTTTGTAAATTGAGTTTGTGCCTTTATATGCCCTGTTTGTGAACTGAAATCCCACTCACCTGATGAAGGAGCAGCACTTTGAATGCTAGTGGCTTTTGCTACCAAATAAATCTGTTGGACTTTAACCTGGTGTTGAGAGACTTCTTGCTGTGCTTACCCCAGTCCAATGCTGGCATCTCCACATCAAGAGTATCTTACCCATCCTCGTAACCCCAGACTTACACATCCTTGGTTATTTAAGGGACAATTCAGCATGGCCAATTCACTTAACCTGCACATCTTTGAAGTGCTGGAGGAAACCGGAGCACCCAGAGGAAACCTATGCAGACATGTGGAGAATGTGCAAACTCCACACGGACAGTGACCCGAGGCCGGAATTGAACGCCGCTCCCCGGCACTGTGAGGCAGCAGTGCTAACCATGCCGCTCAGTCATCAATATTGAAACGCCAGAATGGAATTATCTGATCTGAATTAAACTTTCTGAAGAAAGGTTTACAATCTATGCTTGATTTGTGGTGTAGCTGATGCCACAGTCTTGCTGTCCTACATTGCATCGACTGAATATTTCCACAGTGCACACACAGAGTGCGGGAGATTCATTTTGAAACTCCCAGTGGGATTTACTGCAGTTTTTACACAAATTCGACACTTAGAATTCTTCTGGGAGAATCGCCCCCATTGTGATTGGCAATAGGAGGAAGAACACAGTAAGTTTGGATCTAGAATGCACTGCCTGATATTGTATGGAAGGCAGATTCAAGTGAGCTTTTCAAGAGGGGATTGGATAAGCAGCTGAAGAAAATAAATTGTCGGTCTACAGGGAAAATGTGGGGTGCGGAGGGGGAGGTGGGTGCAGAGTGGAGCGAACTGAGTTACTCTTGCAGAGAGCCAGCATGCACACAATGGACCAAATGGCATCCTTCAGTGCTGTAACCATGCTAAAATTCTACGTAATTCCAATTATAAATGTGGTGTCAGCTGCATTCTTCAATTAAGCTTGGTCTAGCATATCCAATTATGGGGTTTAAAATACAAAACCTTCATTTTACAGTTTCTGTTTTACTTAAACGAGACATCCTGAAATTACCATTGTGAGCTTATTTTCCTCCAAGCTGCTCTCATAAGTATCAAACACAATTATAGAATCCCTACAGTGCAGAAGGAGACCATTTGACCCATCGAATCTGCACTGACTCTCTGAAAGATCATCTTACCCAGGCTCACCCCACTCCCATAACCCCACACATTTACCCCACTAATCCCCCTAACCTACAGATCTTTGGACACTAAGGGGCAATTTAGCATGGCCAATCTGCCTAACCTGCTCATCTTTGGAGTGCACCCGGAGGAAACCCAGGCAGACATGGGGAGAACATGCAAACTCCACACAAATAGTGAGTCAAGGCCAGAACTGAACCCGATCCCTAGCGCTGTGAGGCAGCAATGCTAACTACTGTGTCACTGTACCACCCACAATCGTTGATTCGTTTTGCTTTAATACTTGAGCTCTGGAGCTAGCGGGCTAAATTTTACAGCCCTCAACATCCAGGAGATGATGACGGGGGGGGAGTTGTAAAATTGGATGCCATGTTAATGGTGCCATTCCCAATGCCTATCTGCCCGTTCCCGCTGCAATATTACAAGTTCTCTGCAGACTCTGTGATTGAAAAACCTATCACTTTAAACAAGCATTTAATTTGATTTGATTTGATTGATTATTGTCAGATGTATCAGTTTACAGTGAAAAGTATTGTTTCTTTTTCACTATACAGACAAAGCATACTGTTCATTGAGAAGGAAGGGAGAGAGTGCAGGATGGAGTGTTACAGTTATAGCTCGGGTATAGAGAAAGACTTAGTGCAAGGTAGTTCCATTCAAAAGTCTAATGGCAGCAGGAAAGGAGCTGTTTTTGAATTGGAATAACCTCTCCTTTGACTTGCTGTTGATTTTTTTGTCAGACTACACTCCAATGAAGAGGTTTGAAACACTTCCCCATGTTAAAAGCACTTGATATTGTTATTTTATTGAAAAGGGTTGCCAGCTTTCTTATTTTACAACAGTGACACATTTCCAAGGTACTTAGTTACTTCAAAAGCACTTTAAGGAGGTGATTTTACCAAAACAATTCTAAGTGCCAAGCGAACGTGGAAACGGAAGAAATTCGGATTTTTTTTTGGGTGAAGTTGAATCTTACCTGAGGCTGATCTGAGGTATGGATGTGTATAGAGAGATATGGGAGAAATGCAGGCAATTGGGACTAGTTTAGGGGTTTAAAAAAAAAGAGATGGCATGGACACGTTGAGCCGAAGGGGCTGTTTCCATGCTGTAAATCTCTATGGCTTACCGTGCCAGTAAGATCACGAGAGGTGAGAAACCAGGCATGAACCTGATTTCACTGCTGTCTAGCGATCTTACTGGTTCACCCCACCCATTGGCCAGCAGGCTGCAATGGTAAGATCTCCCCTAAGGTCTGAAAGTTCAATGTAAATGCAAGCTATGGAATCCCTCCAGTGCAGAATGAGGCCATTAAGCCCATTGAGACTGCACTGGCTCTTCGAAGGAGCACCTCACCCAGAACGTTTATTTGAAGTTCCTTTTTACAGAGACTGACAGGTTCTGAACAGCGGTTTCTGCTTTAACTTCAGACTTACTGCACCAAAAGGAGTTTTTTCTTAAACTCAATTTTATTTATTGCGCTCAAAACAGATTCCCTTCAAATGGGACATTTCCTAGAAAATTAATTTTTATCAATTACACAAGAAATCATGTAAAATGTTTTTGTTGGAAGCGGCAAGGTAAGGCCTTTGATTTATTCTTCACTCATTCTTCAGCACAATTTCATTTCCTTCGCCGGAAAATTCGCGATCCCTGGGAGTGCAATCTCCAGGAAGAAAGTCAAATCAAAATTCCTTGATATACTCCCTGCATTCCATCTTCAAAATTCCTGGTCTATCAGCCACATTCCAGTGATATTAATTTTACCTTTTTATTATGTTCACCTACACCTCCCACTCCCCACGTCCTGAGTTTTTTCTCATGTCCCATTGTGCTGTTGTCAATAAATAGTGTCACTAAAAATGATGAAAAGGATGAAAAATGGAGAAAGGAAAAGCACCAAAGTTCACAAAAGGACACAAAGCTATAAGATACTGTGTCAATATTCCAAATGTTAGAGCTACTAAAGTGAATGGTCAGTCCACTGGTATTTAGTAACAAGAGGCCTTGGGTTCTTATAGCCTTTGCTTCCTCCACAGGGAAGGATGGGGTATGTATGAGAATACTGATAAGATGGGGTTTGGGTCAGAGATCTTTGACCACACAGCACAAAAAGGGACTTGAGCCTTGAAACGTGGACCTACCCCAAAACTGAGCACATTGTTTTATCAAACATCTTTATGACTAGAAAGACCTTCTGCGGGAATGACATCTTAGTCTTCTCATAGAGTCCCTACAGTGGATAATGAGGCCACCCAGCCCATCAAGTCTGCGCTGACCACAATCCCACTCAGGCCCTATCCCCATAATGCCATATATACCTTACTAATCCCCCTGACACTAAGGGGCAATTTAGCATGGCCAATCAAACTAACCCACACATCTTTGAGCTGTGGGAGGAAACCGGGGCACCTGGAGGAAACCCACGCAAACACGGGGAGAATCTGCAAACTCCAAAGAGTGATCCAAGGCCGGAATTGAACCCGGGTCTGTGGTGCTGTGAGGCAGCAGTGCTACCCATTGTGTCACTGTGCCGTTCTTTCCTAAAGAACCGACCTCCATCAGAGTGGCACAGTGGTTAGCGCTGCTACCTTACAGCGCCAGGGACCCAGGTTCAATTCCCAGCTTGGGCCAATGTCTGTGTGGAGTTTGCACATTCTCCCTGTGCCTGCGTGGGTTTCCTCCAAGTGCTCCGGTTTCCTCCCACAGTTCAAAGATGTGCAGATTAGGTGAATTGGCCATGCTAAATTCTCCCTCAGTGTGCCCGAACAGGCACCAGACTAGACAATTTTCACAGTAACTTCATTGCAGTGTGAATGTAAGCCTACTTGTGGCTAATAAATAAACTTTAACTTGACTTTTTTTCAGTGTTTCTGTAAGATAGTAAGAAATAGGATCAGGTGTCGGCAATTCAGCCCCACGAGCCTGTACCCCCATTCATTATGATCACAGCTGATTGCATCTCAGCTTCATCTCTACCTTCCTGCCCTCTCCCCATAACCCTTCATCCTGCTACTAATTAAATCCTATCTGTCTATAGGGCAGCATGGTGATACAGTGGTTAGCACTGCTGCCTCACAGCGCCAGAGACCTGTGTTCAATTCCGGCCTCTGGTGACTGTGTAGAGTTTGCACATTCTTCCTGTGTCTGTGTGGGTTTCATCCAGGTGCTCTGATTTCCTCCCATAGGTTAGATAGTTTGACCATGATAAATTACCCCTTAGCATTCCAAGATGTGTAGATTAAGGAGATTGGCGGGATAAAATTCACAGGGTTACAGGGATAGGGCAGGGAGTGGGCATGGATAAGATGCTCTATCGGAGGGTCAGTGTGACTCAATGGGCCAAATGGCCTCCTCCTACACTGCAGGGATTCAATGATTATTTGATATCTCATTCTCTAATTTGTTTGAAAATCTCTCATTTACTGCTCCAATCTTGATCTTGTAGAATACTAACAGCTCAGCTATAACCATGCAAAACATCAAATGGATGTTTACAGTCTAGGCTTCATGGCTTTGGACTGTACTGGGTACAGGAGGAAGAAGTGAGCTATCTCTGGAACCTGACAAATCAGATTATGAAGGGTATAAAATCAATATACAACATTAAAGGTGCAATCTTCCCAAAAAATGTCAAAGTGTCATGTTTGGATTGAGAACCAACATATTTCTCCCCACAGAAACGGGCAGGTTTTCTCTCCAGGTCTTCTGGCGCTTTGTCGACGATAAGCAGGCGGCATGTTCTGTGCCATCATTCCTGAGGTGTGGGCATAAAGATACCAGGGAGCCTGACTCCACAGGGATCAGGGCTCCACATAATGGGAAGACCCAATGAGGTTCCCTAAAGACCCTACTCCTGGCACCTTGGCAGTCATGATGTAGAGATGCCAGTGTTGGACTGGGCTCAGCACAGTAAGAAGTCTCACAACATCAGGTTTATTTGGTAGCACAAGCTTTTGGAGTATCGCTTCTTCTTCAGGTGAGTAAGGAGTTTGTGTTCACAAACAGGGTATATATAGACACAAGCTCAATTTACAAGATAATGATTGGAACGCAAGTCTTTACAGGTAATCAAGTCTTAAAGGTACAGACAATATGAGTGGAGAGAGGGTTAAGCACAGGTTAAAGAGATGTGTGTTGTCTCCAGCCAAAACAGTTAGTGAGAGTTTGCAAGCCCAGGCAAGTCGTGGGGGTTACAGATAGTGTGACATGAACCCAAGATCCAACACAGAATCGTTGAGCAGAGACTGATAGCCAAGTTCCACACACATGAGGACAGCCTCAACCGGGATCTTGGGTTCATGTCACACTATGTGTATCCCCCTCGACTTGCCTGGGCTTGCAACATCTCACTAACTGTCCTGGCTGGAGACAACACACATCTCTTTAACTTGTGCTTAACCCTCTCTTCACTCACCTGAAGAAGGAGCGATACTCTGAAAGCTTGTACTACCAGATAAACCTGTTGGACTTTAACTTGATGTTAAAGATTAACACCAGGTTAAAGTCCGACAGGTTTATTTGGTAGCACAAACCATTAGCTTTCGTAGCGATGCCCCTTCATCGGGTGAGTGGGATTTGAGTTCACAAACAGGGTATATAAAGACAGAAACTCAATTTACAAAATAATGTTGGAATGCAAGTCTTTATAGGTAATTAAGTCTTAAAGATACAGACAATGTGAGTGGAGAGAGGGTTAAGAACAGGTTAAAGAGATGTGTATTGTCTCCAGCCAGGACAGTTAGTGAGATTTTGCAAGCTCAGTCAAGTTGTGGGGGTTACAGATAGCGTGGATGAAGTATGCCCCCTGATGAAGGGGCAGCGCTCCGAAAGCTACTGGCTTGTGCTACCAAATAAACCTGTTGGACTTTAACCTGGTGTTGTGAGACTTCTTAACTGTGTTTACCCCAGTCTAATGCTGGCACCTCTACATCGGTGCCAGAGTGCCAGTGGGCAGTGTCAGGGCACTGACCAGCCACTTGCCTCACGACCCCAGAGGTTATACTCACCTCTGAGCCCCCAGCATGATCATAATAACTGGTTTCTGTTTTTGGAAACCAGTAGTGATTCCTGCCAGAAGGGGGAGTGGGGGGGGTGGGGGTGGATCATATTTGGAACACAGAAGTTTTGGCATAAGGCCCTTTCTGCACATTTAAATATATTAGAATTGATGGAAATCAGGTTCACATCAGCGCTGGGGATTTGTGCATTCGTGAAATGCAGTTGGGAAATCCCAGCCTGTTTGATCTAGATAGGCTGGGCGAATGGGCCAGGAAATGGCAAATGGAATTTAATGTTGGCAAGTGCGAGGTGGTCCACTTTTGTAGGAATAATGGTAGGAAGGACTATTTCTTACGTGGCAAAAAACTGCAGCAGGTGACGGTGCAGAGGGACCTCAGGGTCCTTGTGCATGAGTCGCAAAAACCCAGCCTGCAGGTGCAGCAGGTGGTCAGGAAGGTGAATGGGATGCTGGCCTTCATAGCGAGGGGGATTGAATATAAAAGTAGGGAGGTCTTGCTGCGGCTGTATAGGGCATTGGTGAGGCCGCAGCTGGAGTACTGTGTGCAGTTTTGGGCGCTGCACTTACGCAAGGATATTTTGGCCTTAGAGGGAGTGCAGAGGAGGTTTACTAGGCTGATACCGGAGTTGAGGGGGTTGAGCTATGAGGAGAGGCTGAATAAACTAGGCTTGTACTCGTTAGAGTTTAGAAGAATGAGGGGAGATCTCATTGAGATGTATAAGATGATGAATGGGATGGATAGGATAGAGGTGGAGAGACTCTTCCCGCTCAGAAAGGACAGTAGGACTAGAGGGCACAGCCTCAAGATAAAGGGGGGGCAGTTTAGAACGGAGTTGAGGAGGAACTTCTTCACTCAAAGGGTGATGAATCTCTGGAATTCTCTGCCCGTTGAAGTGGTGGAGGCTGCCTCGCTAAATATTTTTAAGACATGGGTTGACGGGTTTTTGATAGGCAAGGGGATTAAGGGTTATGGGGAGAGGGCGGGAATGTGGAACTGAGACACGACAGATCAGCCATGATCTTATTGAATGGCGGGGCAGGCTCGAAGGGCTGGATGGCCTACTCCTGCTCCTATTTCTTATGTTCTTAAAGAAGAAATGAGTTTTACACCGGTGTATTCCAGATGATTTGGGGTGGCACAGTGACACAGTGGTTAGCACTGCTGCCTCACAGCACCATGGACCCAGGTTCAGTTCCGGCCTCGGGTCACTGTATGTGTGGAGTTGCACGGTCTCCCCGTGTTGGCGTGGGTTCCCTCCCACAGTCCAAAGATGTGTAGGTTAGGTTGATCGGCCATACCAAATTGTCCCTCAGCATCAGGGCGATTTGAAGGGCCTGGGTGGGATGGCGGTCGGTGCAGACTTGATGGGCCAAAGGGCCTCCTTCTGAACTGTAGGGGTTCTATGGATTTCCAAGGAGCCACTGGTTGTGCAATTATCAAGCCAATGAGTAGAATCTTCCAATTTGTGGATTGGGGCTGTGTGGACAATCTTTTTCAAAAGGGCCAAGTGTAAAACTGAGCTGTTTTGTCAAAGATGAAGCTCACACATGGATGGTCCAGATCGTACCCGAGATTGACCAGTTTATCTGTGTGATAAATCTCTTAATTCCACACAACAGCCCAGAGTCAAATATTTCAAAATATTACCATCTGCTGCCACCCTGTGGCCTCTTTCAGTAATGATGCTGGTTTATCCAGATATTTGCAGCACCTTGCTTTATAAATAGAGACGAGTGGAAATCAGAGCTGTGTATAAATATTAAAAAGCAGGATATTTCACAACATAAATTGTCAGAAATCAGCAGAAATATGCGGACAATACTGTGGATCCGAAATTCTGGGTGTTCTAAGGAACAGAGGATGGTGTATGGGACTGATTGGGACTCTGCAACATTGGTCTCAAATTCGAGGAATGGCAACATTTTTATCATTGGGTTGAGCGGTTCACATTAACAGAGGTGCAGGGGTAACGTTGCACTGGTAGAAAAGCACTCTGAGGAGGGGAACCCAAGACACTTGTGGGACTAAAGATTTCAGTAAAAATAGCTCTTCCCTCTCTGAGAAGATAGTTGGAGCTATAAGAATGTAATTGCTCCCTCTGGGACAGATTACCTTGACTCATTCAGTTATGTGGGGCCTTGGGAGGCCCCATGATACAACTAAACCTGGCCTCAGCAATCTGCGATCTACAACTAATAGAATCCCAACACTGCAGAAGGAGGCCATTCAGCCCATTGAGCCTGCACCCACCCTCCAAAAGAGCATCTTGCCTGGGCCCTTCCCTCTCCCCTATCTCCATAATTGCATGTAGTTATCCTGCTAATTCACCTAACCTACGAATCCACCTAATCTTTGGACGCTAAGGGCAAATTTAGCATGGCCAATCCACTTAACCTGCACTTAGAAACACAAAAACTAGAAGCAGGAATAGGCCATTCAGCCCTTCGAGACCATTCCACCATTCATTCTGATCATCTCATCAAATTCAATATCCTGATCCTGTCTTTCCCCCCCCCCGCCATATCCCTTGATCCCTTTAGCCCCAAGAACTCTATTAATTTCTTCTTGAAATCAGACAATGTTTTGGCTTCAACTACATTCTGCATAGTGAATTCCACACATTCTCACTCTCTGGGTGAAGAAATACCTCCCCACCTCAATTCTAAAAGCTTTACCCCTTATCCTCAAACTATGAACAGTAGTTCTGGACTCTCCCACCATTGGGAACATTGTTCCTGAATCTACCCTGTCTCACCCTGTTAGAATTTTATGAGTTTCTATGAGATCCCTCTCACTCTTCTAAGCTCCAGTGAATACAACCTGAACCAATTTAGTTTCTCCTCACATGACAGACCTGCCATCCCAGGAATCAACCTGGTAAGTCTTCGCTACATTCCCTCTATAGCAAGCACAGCTTTCCTCAGATAAGGACACCAGAAGTGCACACAATACTCCAGGTGTGGTCTCACCAACACCCTACACAATTGCAGCGTAACATCTCTATCCCTATACTCAAATCCTCTCGCTATGAAGGCCAACATACCATTTGCCTTCTTTACAGCCTGCTATACCTGCGCGCTTGCTTTCAACGATTGTGCACGAGGACTCCAAGGTCTCATTGAGTATCCGCCCTTCTCAATTTACTACCATTCAAGTAATAATCTGTCTTCCTCTATTGCTACCGAAGTGGATAACCTCTTTGCACATCTTTGGAATGCCAGATGCAGAGGGGGCAATGGAAGGTTGGCTCATCATATTTTCAATGGAGAGAGAATGGGACAAAAATGCCTCTCCCTGCATTTTGCCCTGAACCGTATCTGTTCCCCTATTCACCACTCCCCACTCACCCTCCCACCAACCGCACCACCAGGGCTGCACTTCATTCCTATTCTCCCTTGCTCCATAAGGATGGAATTAGTCCAAGGTGATATCACAAAACAGGCTCAAGCAACGCAGCAATTCATTGGCCGGAATTCTCCGGCCGTTTACGCCGGCTGGATTCTCCGGTCCCACCGGAAGCATACCCCCACCTGCGGGTTTCCTGCCAGCATGCGGTGAAATCAATGGGAATTCCCATTAACAGTGGCGGGAACAGAGAATCCCACCGCGAGCAAAAATGCGCTGCCTCCCACTGGCGGGAAACATGTGGCTGGAAAGCTGGAGATCCTCGCCATTGACTTTCGCAGTAAACAAAAATCAAGCAGGGTACAAAGAAAGGCAAAATAATTCACCATTGCCAATTTTGTAACATCATCAAAGACTAAATCACCATCGTATGCCTTTAATGTTATAGGAAAAGGATTTAATCAGTAATTACTGTACATAGCATGCTCGAAAGTATACAATAGTTTATAAAAACTATCGATTTTGGATGATAATATCATTTAAAGAGTTGTTCTTCCAGTAAGTATCCTAGGTAGCTGTTTTTGGGTCATGCTAAGTGAGAGGACTTTTCAGTGATCAGTTTGCTCCTGGATAATTGGGTCAGGCTGTCACTGGCCAGAACATACAGTCAGCGCCTTCAACTTGATTCTCAGTTGGATACAATACTGGTGGCAAACGTCAATGATATTAATGAGTTTAATCACCAAAAAGTATGCAGTTCCTTCAGCGAACTGAAGCAAATGAAACCATCACACTCCAAAATTATGAAGCAAGTCAAACGACCACAAGAGCAAGTTGAATAAAATAATTGTAAGAAAAATACTCAAATGCCTTTTGAAAAAGGAGAAAGAGTGTCTGTGTGAGTAAGCGTTTCTGGTAAGAGTTCTGTCCTTGGTTTGTGCTGAGTTAGCTTATCTTTCGATAGCGGGGGAATGGGGGGGGACCGGTAGAGGGAATCAGCCTGAGTTCCTTCTTCTGAATCCAGTAATTACTGCTGTAAATATGTGCATGTAGTTATTGAAAGAAGGAGCCCACAGGATCAATTGTGATGGAGCCTGTGGTCGAATAGCTAGGCCTTGTTGCATTTTGTCCATATTTGTCCATTAAGGATGCTGTGACTCGCTCAAAGAGACATGCACTTAGAATGCTGCTGACACCCCCCTTGTATTCCATCAGCTACAGCTCTATAGCTTAAGTTTATTTATGATTGTCACAAGTAGGCTTACATTAACACTGCAATGAAGTTACTGTGAAAATCCCCTAGTCGCCACTCTGTGGCGCCTGTTCGGGCACACTGAGGGAGAATTTAGCCCAGCCAATGCACTTAACCAACACACCTTTCAGACTGTGGGAGTCTGGAGCACCCAGAGGAAACCCGCACAGGCACAGGGAAAATGTGCAAATTGAATCTGGGTCCCCGGTGCTGTGAGGCAGGAGTGCTAACCACTGTGCCACCATTATAATGAGTAATAAAGGAAGACAATGGGAGTCATATCCTTCAACACAATTCAGGAAGTCGGAGGAAACCCAAGGAGAGGAAAGCACAGTCACTTTCTGTGGGAAAAGAGATTTAGAGAGGGAAAATTGGCAAAAGAAAATATAATTTCTGTAAGTCCTGCAGTTCATACCACACAAGAAAACGAATAGTAAAATCAAAGATTTGCAGATACTCAATCTTTTAATCTTACATCCTAAAAGCCTGCATCCAGCCATTACTCAAGCTAGCTGAAGACACTTTACTGATCCTATGTGTATCAAAAGTGTTTGGTGAGTAAAGTCCCACTTGGTAATGACAATTGTGCAACTGATAAATCCACAGTTAAATGCTTTGTTTTAAGAAAAGAATGGCACCATTAATGAGACCATTGTAACTGGATAATGGATCAAGAAGGCTGGGGCAAGCATTGATAACCTCTGCTACTTCGCTACATTTTTTCTAAGCATTATTGTGAACTTTTTCAACTTTTTTTTGCGTTTTAGCTAAAATACGAGTAACAAATAGAAGAAATATGACCAAAAACAAATGTGACAGTCCTCTCTCAAAGTACGGACAGTCAGAACCCCAAAGGCTAATGAAACCATGTATGTTTTATACTTAGAATGATTTTCGCATCATAAGCCCTGGCTCAATGAAGAGTGCAGGAGGGCATACCAGGAGCAGCATCTGACATACTTCAAAATGAGGTGGCAACCTGGTGAAGCTACAATGCAGGATGATTTGCATACTGAGGAGCAGAACAGCATGCAATAGAGATAAGGAATCTGGATTCAATGGAACAGATCAAAGCTCTGCAGTCATAGAATCATAGAATCCCTACAGTGCGGAAGGAGCCTTTCAGGCCATTGACTCTGCACTGACCACAATCCACTCAGGCCCTATTCCCATAACCCCATGTACTTATCCTGCTATCCCTCTGGCACGAGGGTCAATTCACCAAGGCCTTACCTGCACATCTTTGGACCTGCAGCATCTACTCATGAATGGTGCTGGGCAATTTTTTTTATTCACTGAGGAGTTGGGGATTCACTGGCTAGTCCAGGATTTATTGCCTAATTATCCATGAGAAATTAGAACACTAACCAGCTTTCCAATACCCTCATCCTCACTGAGGGGGATGGGGGTGTCAGCACATCAGTGCAAGAGACGAGGTTAAAGTATTTGCAACCATCTTCAGACAGAAGTGCCGAGTGATTCTTCCTCATCCTAAGGACCCCAGTATTACAGATGTCAATCTCGAGCCAATTCGATTCACTCCATGCAATAGCAAGAAGCAGCCATGGGCTGTGGACACTGCAAAGGCTATGGACTCTGACAACATTCTGGCAATAGTACTAAAGACTCGTGCTCCAGAACTAGTTGCACCCCTAACCAAGCTGCACAGCTACAACACTGGCATCTGGCTGACCATGTAGAAAACTGCCGAGGTATGTCCAGTCCAGAACATCTTACCTGACGAGGGAGCAGCGCTCCGGAAGCTAGTGGCTTTTGCTACCAAATAAACCTGTTGGACTTTAATCTGGTGTTGTGAGACTTCTTATTCTGTCCACAAATAGCAGGACAAATCCAACTAGCCAATTCCTGCCCCATCGATCTACTCAATAATCAGCAAAGTGAGGGAAGGTGTCATCAATGGTGCGATCAAGCAGCAGTTACTCAGCAATAACCTGCGCACTGGCACTCAGTTTGGGTTTCGTCAGGGTTATTCAGCTCCTGATCTCATTACAGACTTGGTTCAAACATGGACAAAAGAGCTGAAATCAAGAGGTAGTTGATTATGTGCTCCTTCCCATCAAGGCAGCATTTGACAAAGAGTGGCATTTAGGAGTCCTAGCAAAACTGGGATCAATGGGAATCACAGGTCAGAGGCTGGGAATGCTGCAGAGAGTAACCCACCTCCTGACTGCCCAAACCCTGTTCACGTCTACAAGGTACATGTCAGGGGCCTGATGGAACACTCTCCACTTGCCCGGATGAATGCAGCTCCAACAACACTCAAGATGCACTGCCCCAACATTCCAAAGCCCTTTCAACCGCACCTTCCAAACACAGGACAACAGATGCATAGGAATATGACCATCTGCCTGTTCCCCTCCTAATCACTCACCATCCTGACCTGGAACTAACCCATCATCCCTTCACTGCCATTGTGTCAAAATCCTGATACTCCCTCCTGAACAGCATTGTGGGTGTATCTACGGCACATGGACTGCAGCAGTTCAAGAAGGCAGCTCACCACCACCTTCTTTAGGGTGGCATGGTAGCATAGTGGTTAGCACTGCTGCCTCATAGTGCCAGGGACCCAGGTTTGATTCCTGGCTTGGATCACTATGTGTGTGGAGTTTGCACATTCTCCCCATGCCTGTGTGGGTTACCTCCAGGTGCTCTGGTTTCCTCACACCGTCCAAGGACATGGGGGTTAGGTGCATTGGCCATGCTAAATTGCCCTTTAGTGTCAGGGGGACTAGGTAGGGTAAATGCATGGGGTTATAGGGATAGGGCCTGGATGGGATTGTGGTTGGTGCAGACTCGATGGGCTGAATGGCTTCTTTCTGCATTGCAGGAGTCTATGATTGTTAAGGGCATTAAAGGATGGATAATAAATGCTGGCCTGACCAATGACTCTCTCACTCTATGAAAGAAAAAAATAATATCTGCACTTAACATGTTTCACTGGGATTCACTATCCCAAATGTCACAATTTTTCATTAGAAATCCCTGAAGCAGCAAGGTTGTTTGTGAGTGCATTTTAAGTGGTGACAAGCAGATCACTTGCCTTATAGTCAGCCACAAACAGAATACTTATTTTTATGAAAATGATAGTCAGATATAACATTTATGGTAAATTAGTTTCTTAATAATAAATTATTTTTTTCTTCTTTTCCTATAACATGCCATGTCACTACCTGGCCAGTCTGATTTTATTCAAATGAACAATATAAGAAGCTGGGGAGATAGCCTCAGGCATCAGTCTCAACATGGCTTTGCAAAAACTATTCTTAGAAAATGACATTACGATGCCGAGAAATATTATCTTCAAACCTTGTTTCCCCCGAGTTAGGAACGTTGGCAAAGTTTGATCTGACTATACTTCATGAATGAAAGGACACTGGGTAGATTTTAACCAACTGGAGAAACCAATTGAGCCTATAGTTAAAATCCATTGAATCATTTACCCGTTGTCGTCTGTGCCCAAATCCTACTTTTTCTGATTTTGACCAGAACTTCTTAAATGGGCAGCTAAAAGCCACCCATCCCAAAGCCAACAGGGTCCTCCTTTAAATGTGCAAATCAGGCCAAACTGCAATTTGATCTCAGCCTGAACCTGTCAGAGGGAATCAGAAGCAGCACCCACTCAGGAGAAGGTTTTTAACTTCCCGTTGAGGAGCAAGGAGAGCAGCAATAGGGTTCACCCCCAACCCCACAAAGAAAGTGTAGACTGCCAGCGTGTCAGACTGCTTCCTCTTCCGAGATGCCCCTGACCCCTGAATTCCACACTTCCTCAAGAGCCAGCAGGCAACACTTGGCCACCTGTTTTCTTCTAGGCTTGCAGCCGTCCTGCTTTCTTGCCTATTCCAGGTGGGAAGCAAATTCTCTGGCATATTATCCTGGTGGAAATATCCACTACAAGTTTACATCCACCCCGTTGTAAATTAATCTGCATTGTTTAGGGATCTCTTAATACAGTCCTGAAAGATGTGAAATATTGCCATTTGTGGATTACTCAAACCTGGAAACTCTGGTAAGAGTTTATTGCTGCCAGTAATTTGAGAACACATTATTTCATCTCTTTGCTACTCTTCGTGTGCTCAATAAGAATGCTTTTATTATTCATTCATGAGATATGGGCATTGCTGGCTCTACAGCATTTATTATCCATCCCTAGTTGCCCGAGGGCAGTTGAGAGTCAAGCACATTGCTGTGACTCTGGAGACACATGTAGGCCAGACCAGGTAAGGATGGCAGATTTCCTTCTCTAAAGGACATTAGTGAACCAATGGTCCTCAGTAGATTCTTAATACTTTAGCTTAATGTGGCAACTAATCTCAATGGTTACCCCGATGCCCACGCTCATTTCTGAATCCTTGAGTAAATTAACTCCCAATATTCCAATCTCCAATGTTGAATGGGAATTACAGCTGAAGCAATTTCTTCCATGTGTGGAATCAGATCAAATGCATAAAAGTATCATATAATTTGGTTACAGTGAGCAGTGTTTCCAAAGGTCCTTTGCCCTCTGATTTAATGGGTGAGCAGGAGTAGAAGGAAACTGCCAGAGATGTCAAAATACAGCAAAAAGGTGTACATTTGCAAGTGAATAATACTGTGTCACCCCAGTTTAGGCATATCTATCTGACAATGAGTAAAGAACACCACTGCCCTTGAGGCTCATCTCTAACAGGGAAACACAGGACTGTGCCATCTGTTTCAGGGGTGAAGCCAGAGATCCCTCCTAAGCTCAACCTGGTTTGTTCCACCACTCACTCACTGCCACCCAGGTACATCCTCACCCACCTGGCACTTACTTGCAGGCAGCATTTTGACATGTTCCGTTAGTTATGAGGGGGAAAACACCCAGAAGTTATAGATCTTTCCATCATGACAAAGGAACTAAGAGGAGATCGGATATTCAAGATAATATGCGCTTCTGAAAAGGTGAATTGGGAACGTACACGGTTAGGTGAGTCATTAACTAAAGGGCTATAAATTTGAGATAACCTGCCAAGAACAAAGGATTTGGTGAGGAGATTTTTTTTTGCACAGGGAATTGTCATGCTCTATATAATAGCAAATGCCAAATCAAATATGGCTTTTAAAAGATGATAAATATTTCCGAAAGAATGATAAAAAAGGAATGGAACTAAATTGCCACCACTTTCTCAGAGCCACATTCAGATTGTGGCAATCAAAAATTGTTAAATACTGGCCTCCTGAAACCCACTGGCACTCATCACCTCATTTAACAGAGTAAGCATTTCTGGCAAGCAGACTGGGAATTCATTTGCATTTTATTAGCATTAAATCCAGTGTTTAATTTAAGGTCTGAGCACCTTTGGAGAAGATTTCTCTCCTTTATCACAAAGGGAAAGTGGAGTAGGACAAGCACATGACTTTGGCCTAATTTGGGCATTCAGAATAATTTTGAAACTGAGGGAGGGTTAGTGCCAGGCTTATTCATGGCAATGGTCCAGGATATGGAGAGAGGTGGACCTGGAACTGGTACAGTGCTATGGGGCAGTGAGGTGTCACCACTGGGACCTATGCAAGAAAATTTTTATTTTTACTGCTGTGCAGAGGGACCTGGGTGTCCTTGTGCATGAATCGCAAAATGTTGGTTTGCAGGTGCAGCAGATAATTAAGTAGGCAAATGGAATTTCATGCCTCATTGCTAGAGGGATGGAGTTTAAAAACAGGGCGGTCATGTTGCAGCTGTATAAGGTGCTGGTGAGACCACACCTGGAGTACTGTGTACAGTTTTGGTCACCTTACTTGAGAAGGGCTGTACTTGCACTAGAGGGGTTGCAGAAGAGTTACATTGGGTTGATTCTGGAGTTGAGAGTGTTGGCTTATGAGGAGAGACTGAGTAGACTGGCACTATGCTCATTGGAATTTAGAAGAATGTGGGGGGATCTTATATATAAAACATAATTCATATTACATATAAAATCATGAAGGAAATAGATAAGATAGAAGCAGGGAGGCTGTTTCCACGAGCGGGGGAACCAGAAATACGGGGGCATAGCCTCAAAATAAGGGGGAACAGATTTAGGACTGAGTTGAGGAGGAACTTCTTCACACAAAGGGCTGTGAATCTGTGGAATTCCCTGCCCAGTGAAGCAGTTAAAGATACCTCATTGAATGTTTTTAAGGCAAAGATAGATACATTTTTGAACAGTAAAAGAATTAAGGATTATGGTGAGCAGGCAGGTAAATGGAGCTGAGTCCATGAAAAGATCAGCCATGATCTTATTGAATGGCAGAGCAGGCTCAAGGGATCACATGGCTACTCCTGCTCCTATTTCTTATGTTCTAAGTGTGCACTATGAACATAAATTATTGATTAATGTGATGCTTCAAAAATCATACTTCCCCAGGCTCCCAATTGCTTTCCCAAGACTCAACGTACCTCATCAACTCAGCAAGGTTGGAGAATTTAGCACCCAGGCAAATCTCCATTTACTGTAGCAGGATGGGAAAATGCCACCAGCATGAACAGTGTAACATTCCGGCCTACATCTTCCAAACTAAGATCATTTCTTGCTATCCTCCATATTCCAACTCGTACTAACGAAGCTACCCCTCCACCCTTTCCTTCCTGCCTGTCCTTATCAGAAGTCACATGCCCATGAGTATTTCGTTCCCAGCTTTGATCTTCTTGTAAACATGTCTCCGTAATGCCTGTAAGATCATACTCATTAATCTCAATTTGTACTATTAATTCCTTGATTTTGTGCCAAGTACTATGTCCATTTACGTAGAGTGATTAATATTGTCTTATTACCATTTTCCCCCTTTGACTCTATTTGCTGCTGCTTTTTATGTGTATACATTCTGTCTCTCCCCGTCACATTCTGGGTATCATTCCCTAAATAGCTGCCTTGTAATGCTGCCATATCCTTTTGCTCTGTAAGCCTGCATATCCCCTCTCCAGAACTGTCCCCCTCTGTCCTCTCATACACACTCTATTTAATTTAAAGTTCTCTACTTCTCCAGTTATGCGGTCTGCAAGCACACTGGTCCCAGCATGGTTCAGATATAGGTCATCCCAATGGTCCAATCCCCACTTTCCCCAGCACTGATGCCAGTGCTCCATTTCTTCCACACCAGTCTTTGAGCCGTGTATTCATCTCTCAAATTATATGTACCCTATGCTAATTTTCACATAGTTTAGGTAATGCAGAGATTACAACCTTGGAAGTTCCGTTGTTGAATTTGGTGCTAAGCTCCTCAAAGTCTCTATGCACAGCATCTTTCCTTGCTCTATCTATGTCATTGGTACCTACATGGACCACATTAATGGGATCCTCCCCTTCTCACTGCAAATTTCTCCCCCATCTGAAGCAGATGTTTCAAACCCTAGCACTGGGCAAGCAATACAGCTATTTGGACTCAGGCTCTTTGCTACGATGATCATTGTAAACCCCCCCTCATTATACTGTCCCCTAGTACCATTACATTCTTATGTGCTCCCCCCAATCGAATGTCTTCTTGTACTACTGTGTCATGGCCAGTCAGTCTATCTACCCTGCAGCCCAGCACATTCATCCAAACAAGTTGAGAGAACCTCAAACCTGTTGGACAATTGCAGAGGCTGACACTCCTGCACCCCTGCTGTCTGGGCCACCGGCCTTGCCTCAGCTGAGGTTGTACACCTATGTCCATGACCATTTCTGAACCAGAAGACCCTATTCTGAAGGGAGTGAATGCCTCCTGAAACAATGCATCCAGGTAACAGTCTCACTCTTTGATGTGTCGCAGTGTCTGCAGCTCAGCCTCCAGCTCCACACCTGAGCCAAAGTTCCTCAAGCCACAAACACTTACTGCCCATGTGTTTGCCCTGGATCACAATGTTATTCTGGATCTCCCACATACTGCAACTTTCACACATCATCTGTCCTGCCATCCTCAATGTATTTTAAATAATTATTTACTTATTCATGCTGATTTTCAACTTACAAAACAACTTTCCTATACTATTTTAAACCTTAGGAATGGAATAACCCTAAACACTTATTAGCTACTCACTAGGTACGCGCCAATCACTATCTATTCTAGAAGCAGGACAAGACCACTGTCCGGAGAGTTGAAATTCATAAAGAATAAGAGTGCCACTTTTCCCTCTGCACTGAATTCCCACTTTGATCCAAATCCCTGAATAGACTCTCTCGGACTGTGTCTCATTCAGGATGTAGCCTCACCCACTGCTAAGTGAGCCAGGCACCTGAATCACATCTATAGCAGTCCAATGGTCTGCTCTATGAGGGTGTGTGTGGCAGAATGAGCCGTGTTCTATCTTTCCTCGGCTGAGGGCAACACACCAGACTCAGGAGCCAGTATTTAAGTAGAAAGCCCTTATCCCTCAGCAACCATCCCTACAGACGTTCTGGTTCCTTGAAGATCCCAGGAATCTGGCAGTGACTGAGATTGTAGGGATCATGGCAACTCCTAGGGAACTGTGTACACATGTGTAGTATTTGCTTTTGATGGTCACACACCAACTGCATGTTAATGGAATAGAAGTCCTTCCCATTCAAGGGCTACAGCCAGGAGCCCATTTAGCCACATGGGTGGCTAGCTGTACAGTTTTCCTTTAGAGCACACAGTACCCCTCCCTGCAGCAGGGTGCTTCCAATGGATGATCAATAGCCACTAGTGCTCCCAGCACTCCTGGGAGCATATAGATAGCTGCAAAGCCAGTGAATCTCTGAACCTGGCTATCCTGGTCCAGAACAAAGTTCATATAATGATCGGTCCTCCTGTAAAAGGTATCAATCACCTCCTGAATGCAGTGATGTGTGGCTGACTGTGAAATGCTGCATGGGTCCCTTTTGATCCCTGGAATGACCCAGAGGCAAAGAAATTAAGTGCTGCCATCACCATCAGTGCCACTGGCAGGCGGAAGCCTCCAAACCCACGTGGCATCAGGTATTCTGACAGCATGTGGTATATGTGGTGGACCAGACCTCTGGACAATCACAATCTTGTCTTGCACTGCCTCTCGCTTGTTTGTAGAAAGGAAACTTGTGGATGATAAACACTCAGTGTTGCCGGTCATCTCCGCAGTCTGGGTCTGTGCTCATCAGCCTCCTGTCGATGCTCAGGCTCCTCCTGGCCATGTCTGCCATACAGTGCCTCCTGCTGGAGCTGTGTGCACAGACACCTTTCCTTCCTTCACCTCCTGCATCGAATGAGAATTCATATTAAAGTTCCCTGAACCACTGGCTCCAATCTCACTTTTGCCTCCTCTCTGAAAAGGACAAATGTAGGAATTTGGTTTGCTGTTGCTTCCTGAGCAATGGGCAGTATTGTGAGGAATTGACCTGGACCCTGTCCACTGTAACAGCACCGAGTGAGCGTGTGTCCCAAGGGGACCAAGCTTGGCATTATTCCCACATTACACATCCTTCCCAGTCTGAGTTTCCTTTAACTTATGCGAGACACTGCTTTGCCTGGGTGTTGAGATGGTGGTGCTGCAGGACAGGGTTCAACTCTCCCTCCTTCACTGCCTCGCTTCTGATTTACCTGGAGCCTCGTGATGTGCAGGCGGAGTTAACACCTGTAACTCTCCAGCCTCTCCCACTGAGCCCTGGCATTGTAGTAATGGACACTCACACTCCCACTACAGCCCTTTGTGGTGACTATCCCTCACATGGTGCTAGACCCACTCCATCTAGAGGCCGTGTGTACTGTCATTTACATTCCATCCCCCACCCCCCTCACCCCATCATGGGAGCTACACGTGCCCGCCCTCACTTATTATCTGTTTCCTATCTACAGGCTGCTGTGTCCCCTGTGACAATCACCATACCCTCTGTAGCGCAATACAGAGCCCACCACGCTCAGAGACATTGCCTGTAGGACAACCCTATACACCAAGCTGAGCATTTTCCCTGTGGAGTACACAGTCCCTGTCTCTCCCTACAGCTGGGGTATGCCATGATCTCAATGATTACTCTTGCTACATGCCTGCTGCCCTTTCACACTGTCTCTTTTCTTTGACTTCAGACAGTGAGACCCCATGGATCCTGGATTCCTATCATATATGATTCCTTTCTATCTCACAGCAGGAATACCTGCACTCTGTGACCCCTGTCTGCCAGCCACTGAACTTAACCAGGAGCCTTGACAAGGTTCCTATTTCCAAAGTGGACTACAGACAACAGTAACCTTCTAAAGCACTGTAGCCCTGACTTGTTTAATATTTGTGTGAATCAAGCCTAATGTACCACACTAACCGGCCACAACACCATAATCTGCAGTCTACATCCGTCCCCCTTCCAGCAATACCTGTGCTATCACTTAGACCCCCTTGTCTGTCTGTGTTTCATGCAGTCTTGGCAGGGTCAGGCTTCCCTCCGCTCAGTCTTCCCTCTGCCTTGCGTTGTTCACCCTCTTTATCCACCTCCTTACCTCTCTGTCTGCCACCATGAGCCCTCGCCTTCATGCTCCCACCCTACCCCCTCCTCCCCTCGTTGTACAGTCCTCCCTCCACATTATCCCCCTTGTCTTTGTCAGGCAATCCCCCCACCCGGCCTCACTTCATGCCCCCTCCCTGGTTGAACTTTGGACTTGGCAGTGGCTGTATGAGTCTGAGGGCACAGAGCTGTCCAGATAGACACTGGTGTGGAGAAGGAGATCCCTGTACTCCCCAACCCCTGGTGCTGTACCGATTTGGGTTGCTGACACAGAGGTTTCCATGGGTCCAGCAGCACGGTGTTGTCCGTGAAGACCAGCTTGGCATGGAGATGGTTGTAGGATCTGGTCTGCCCCAGCAGGAAGAGTGACCCACCATTAACCTGCCACTTGGAGAATTGGGACGCGATTGTGATTTTATGCCGGTGGGTTTCGAACATTTTGGGCAGGATTTTCCAGCTGCGTTCATCCCAAAACCAGAAAATCCCACGCGAGATCCATGAACCTGTGCCCCACTCCCGCCCGCTACGATTCCCATGGCAGGTGGGATGGGAAAATCTCCACATCTGCCTGCCATAAAACCCGCCGCAGACAGACTGGGAGAATTCCACCCTCTCACTTTCATTATCCACTCTGCCTTTCGGGGTGGAATTTTCCAGCCTCTCACCTCAGCGGAATTTTTCAGTCCCGCTGCAACGAATGCAGATTTGGCTAAGTGCCAAATTCTCCATCCTCACTTGCAGTGGCAGTGGGGAGTGAACGGCTGATAAGATCGCGCCCTCTGAGTTTTGTCAAAACTCTACCAAGTAGTGCAGCATACAAACGGATCACTGGAAATGTCGCTTGCGCTAAGAAATAAACAGAGTTTAAAAAGAAGTTAAGCAGCACGGTATGATGGTTTTACTGGATGGAATCTTCTCTCCAGTGTACAGAGAGCTGGTTGAAGAAAAGCTGTGTGCAGCCCTCCAGCTACATAGCCAAGTTTTCTCTCCAGATTTTGGTGCAGTCTGCAAGGAAAATCTGGGAGCGTGGTTTTCGGTGGAGGGGCAGGGCCTGCTGGGCACCATTTTTAAAGGGTGCTCCGATCTGCAGTAGAAATAAACTCCCCCTTCCCCCCTCCTGCCAACTTCATGGACGTTGAGGACACCCCCACAAACATCTGGGTGACTACTCCCCGCCCCCCCCGAACACATAAGCATTGGGACTAGTCCCACCATTTCCACGCAAGCACTGGACCCCTCCTCCCCAAAAGTATCACGGGTAGCACAGTGGTTAGCACTGCTACCTCTGGCTCCAGGGACCCAGGTTCGATTCCCGGCTTGGGTCACTGTCTGTGTGGAGTCTGCACATTCTCCCCGTGTCTGCATGGGTTTCCTCTGGGTGTTCCGGTTTCCTCCCACTGTCTGGAAGATGCGCTAGTTATGCGCGTTGGCCATGCTAAATTCTCCCTTGGTGTACCCGGACTGTGGCAACTAGGGAATTTTCACAGTAACTTCATTGCGGTGTTAATATAAGCCTACTTGTGACCAATAAATTAACTTTAACTTTTATCAGGCTGCCGTCCCACAAGCATCAAGGCATCAATCGCCCCCACAAGCATCCGGGCACCCCACCCCCAAAGTTAGCACACATGTATAGAGGCTTCCCTTCCTACACAGGCATCAGGATGCACCTCTCACATACCACATATAAGGGGAGCATCGCTCTTTGGGGCTCCTCAGAGACCACACCCCAGCAGTGCCAGGGTGTCAGGGGTAAGTGGTATATCTCTGTCCCCCTGGGAGCTACATTTACCATAGTGGAATTCCCTCGACTGATTCAAGTTTTTAAAATCCTGAATCCTCAACGTCACACTGACGAGGAATGAATATTCAGTGAAGGTGGAACATATTGCAGGGAAAACCTATAATGACATTTAAATTTATTGAAATGAGAGCAAGAACCTTGGTAGATCAGAGGTGAGGGGAATAGAAAATGGGGGAATGCGATCTCACCAGCAAGAATCTTGTTTCCCAACCCAGACAGGATTTTGGAGCTGCTGTCTACACTGAACGTTAACTGAAGGTCAAAATGGCCCTCAAGATGATCTCATTTGGAAAGATCCCTCCCTGTTTCCTAAATTTGCTGACTCACGCTGGGATAATACTTCACAGACACCCACCCCATTCCTCTTCATCACAGCTCACCTCACACACACCAGCTTTGCAGTAAACAGCAGTGGATAGCGACTGAGCAGAAACATTCTAGCTGAAGATTTCTAGCTACAGCCCGAGGCACTTTGGTAGCCTCTCCAACTCCAACAAATTTAACCTAATTCATGTAAAAAAAAGGTCAAAAATTGTGTTAGTTCTTTTGAATCATTGGTGAGTTACTGGACATTAGAAGCAGAGTTCTATGCAACCACACAGCACATTAATCCATTTGTGTAGGAGAATGGGGAGGGGGGGGGGGTCAGGCTATTGAATTAGACGATCAGCCATGATCATAAAGAATGGGCTTTCGGAGCACAGCACTTTCATCAGGTGAGTCGTTCTTCATCAGGTGAGCAAAGCTCATGCTACCAAATAAACCTGTTGGACTTTAACCTGGCGTTGTGAGACTTCTTACTGTGCCCACCCCAATCCGACACTGGCATCTCCACATCATAATGAATGGAGCAGCAGGCTTTAAGGGCCGAATGGCCTTCTCCTGTTCCTCCTTCCTATGTTTCTAGGTTTCATCTATTGAACTCCATATTTGCAAGTACACACACGCATACACACACGCTCACAAACACAAAAACACACACACACAAACACAAAAACATACACACACTCACACAAACACAAACAAACACACACACACACAGACAAACACAAAAACATACACACACACTCACAAACACAAACAAACACACACACACACACTCACAAACACAAACACACACACACACACACATACACACAGAAATACACACACACACATCTCATCTTTTGTACTCAAAAGCACTGGATGCAGGCAGTAATATGGAATGGGATTTTACAGCTTCAGTCATCCCAAAACTAAAATCTCACCCGAGGTCAGCAGACCTTCCCATGTTCCACCCCTCGCCCATTCCAATTCCCATGGCAGGTTTGCTGGTAAAATTCCAGCCATGATAGTGGGTCTCTGCTTACACTGACATTTGAAAAGCTCCTGATAACAGCTCTTTCCAACTAACTCAGCAAAAACAAACCAGGGTCTTAAACAGTTAAGGTGTATTTTTTTAAACATACCTTCTGCAGGCCTATGCCTAGGACTTGTCCAAGTGAAATGTAGCATCAGCTTTTGCTCTGTTAGCCTGCAATGATTTTGGTTTTAACCTTCATTAAGTAAACTGAATTATGGTCCTCTTTTTCTCAAAAGGCCCACAGTGTTCCAGTCTCTGCTTCACTCACACGTATAAATGAGCAGCTACATTTGCTGGCTGAAATAAATAACTGTGGGCCTCTGTTGATAAGTGATTTTCAAAGAAAGCCTGAAGCTCAGACAAATGAAGAAAAACACAGAGGAAAAGTGGTAAAGCTTCCTACATCTCTCAACAAGTCTTAAACGGATGAGAAAAGAAAGCAACGTCATTTGAACGACGCAAAAAGTTGCAAAAGGGCAGAATGGTGGCACAGTGGTTAGTGCTGCTGCCAGGGACCCGGGTTCAATTCTCAACTTGGATTGTTGTCTGTGCAGAGTCTACACTTTCTCCCTGTGTCTGCGTGGGTTTCCTCCCACCAACTGCAAGATGTGCTGGTTAGGTGCATTGGCCATGCTAGGTTCTCCCTCAGTGTACCTGAACAGGCACCAAAGTGTGGCAACTAAGGGATTTTCACAGTAACTTCATTGCAATGTTAACGTAAGCCTACTTGTGACATTAAAATGTCAACTTTACGAGAACGTGTATCAGGATTTTTACTAAACCATTCAGAAGATCAATATGTTTTGGATGTTGGCTTTCACCTTTTAAGCAATAAATATTCTCAGCTAGACAGTGTTCCAGTCTCTGCTTCACTCACACGTATAAATGAGCAGCCACATTTGTTGGCTGAACTAAATAACTGTGGGCCTCTGTTGATAAGTGATTTTCAAAGAAAGCCTGGAGCTCAGACAGATGAAGAAAAACACAGAAGAAAGGTGGTAAAGCTTCCTACATCTCTCAACAAATCTTAAACAGATGAGAAAAGAAAGCAACATCCTTTGAATGTCACCAGTGGGTTCTCACTCCTGGTGCTTTGTGCAATGTCCACGGACAGAGGTTACATTTAACTACACTGTGCTAATGTTCTGGGTGCCTACACACGGCTTGGAGGGTGGAGGGGGGAAGATTTGATTTGATTTATTATTGTCACATGTATTGGGATACAGTGAAAATTATTGTCTGTGGCACGCTAAAGAAATGAAAACATACTGTTCATAGAGTACGTAAGGGAGAAGGAAAGAAAAGGGTGCAGAATAAAATGTGACAGCCATAGCTAGAAAAAGATCAATTTAATATATGGAGGTCCATTCAAAAGTCTGGTGGCAGCAGGAAAGAACCTGTTCTTGACTCAGTTGGTATGTGACCTCAGACTTTTGCATCTTTTTTCTGATGGGAGAAGGTGGAAGAGAATATGTCTGGGGTGTGTGGGGTCCTTGATTATGCTGGCTGCTTTTCTCAGGCAGTGGGAAGTGCCACAGTGGTTAGCATTGCTGCTCCACAGCACCAGGGAGCTAGGATTGATTCCTGGCTTAGGTCGCTGTCTGTGTGAAGTTTGCATATTCCCCCCCCACCATATCTGCATGGGTTTGCTTCTGGTGCTCCAGTTTCCTCCCACAGTCCAAAGATGTGCGAGTTAGGTGGATTGGCCATGCTAAATTGCAGTGTAGTGTCAGGGGATCTAACTAAAGTAAATGCATGGTGTTATGGGGATAAGGTCTGGATGGGATTGTGGTTGGTGCAGACTTGATGGGCCGAATGATCTCCTTCTGCAGTGTAGGAACCTAGGGACAGAGACAATGGATGGGAGGGTGGTTTGCCTGATGTTGTGAGCCCTAGAAGTTAAAAGAGGAGAAGGGTAAATATGAAAATAAATTGAAGTTCAAGTAGTAAACAAAAAGTTGCCAGTAACTATAGTGGCAACACAACAAGAATAGCTGTTAAAGTCATCTGAGCCCCCAAAAGGATATAGCTTTTTATTTTTCTTGTTCCAAAGCAGTTAACTTGAATGTTTGCAAACCTCTGGCCATCGATTGTAATAATACAAGCTATTTGAGAAATTGCTTTAAAGGAAACTAAGATTTCAAATTGTTTCTATGGACATGAACTTCCATCTTGTTAATGTTACTTACTTGTTACTTTTCTTTTCACAGTTGGCCCATGGTCAAGCATTATTTGGCTAGATTGTGGAGAAGGGTTGGAATGACACATTGAAAATGGAGATATTCTAAAGATCAAGATGCCCCAGTAATAGTCGGAGGCATGGAAGGACTCCCGTGTCCTGATAAAAGAGTCTTTCTCGATAAGTTTTGCCACTGCTCATAAGTAGTTACTTTGCATTGTCACAAATTAAATTCTGCCCAAAAATATCAATGTAATACCCATTAGCAAGTGAAAAATAGTGTATTAACATGCAATTATGCTTTTACAACATTCCTGCAGCTATGCTAACCTTTTCAGAATAGTAATTTCAACATTTGTACACGTTACTATAGCAGTATGTTTGAGTAATTAAAATGTGTGGAATTTGCACATTTTCATCGTGTTCTCCAGGTGCTCCGGGTTCCTCCCACAGTACAACAACATGCAGGTGAGGTGGATGGAGCATGCTAAATTACCCCTTAGTGTCCAAAGATGTGTAGGTTAGAAGGATTAAATTTGTAGGGTTAAGGGGATAGGGCAGTGGCTGAGCCTCGCTAAGAGATTTGTTGGAGAGTCAGTGTGGACTTGAGGGGCCGAATGGCCTCCTACTGCCCTGTAGAGATTCAATGATTCTAAAGCAAAAAGATGGATCATTGGTACAAGATTAAATATTTAGTGCTTGCCACGGTTGGTGAATCCAATATTACAAAACTGGGTTTGTTAATTTGTTCTATTAGAAATCTGAAAGAGAAGTCAACAAAAATGGCTGATATTGATCCTTGTTACTCTTCAGTGAGAAAAAGTATTTCAGCAGCAACTGATCAGAGAATTCTGCTGGTGGAGATAGGTTGTCTCAGTGAAGGTTTGCATTGAAGATTGGAAGATTACCTTTGGATCATATCTGACAACCGGCTTGTGAACAGACAGGTGTAAAGCCAGATTTTCAAAACCAAAGTGGGTAGGGATCGAGATGTAAAATTCTCCGACTCAGCAGTGTTTTAGTTTAAATGTTTTGGCAACAGAAGACATCTCAATCAACCATTTACTGGAGGCTTGGGCTAAACAACTGGGGACCCATGGCCATGAAAAAATAGTCCAAGAGAAATTTCAAAGGATCCTTTGTTTTTGATCCCTGCTCCAGATTCTGTTCCTTATGGATGGGAGGGTGGTTTGCCTGATGTTGTGAGCCCTAGAAGTTAAAAGAGGAGAAGGGTAAATATGAAAATAAATTGAAGTTCAAGTAGTAAACAAAAAGTTGCCAATAACTATAGTGGCAACACAACAAGAATAGCTGTTAAAGTCATCTGAGCCCCCAAAAGGATATAGCTTTTTATTTTTCTTGTTCCAAAGCAGTTAACTTGAATGTTTGCAAACCTCTGGCCATCGATTGTAATAATACAAGCTATTTGAGAAATTGAAGAATGAGGGGAGATCTCATTGAGACGTATAAGATGATGAATGGGATGGATAGGATAGAGGTGGAGAGACTCTTCCCGCTCAAAAAAGACAGTAGGACTAGGGGGCACAGCCTCAAGATAAAGGGGAGGCGGTTTAGAACGGAGTTGAGGAGGAACTTCTTCACTCAAAGGGTGGTGAATCTCTGGAATTCTCTGCCCGTTGAAGTGGTGGAGGCTGCCTCGCTAAATATTTTTAAGAAGCGGGTTGATGGGTTTTTGATAAGAGAAGGGATTGAGGGTTATGGGGAGAGGGCGGGAAAGTGGAACTGAGCCACGACAGATCAGCCATGATCTTATTGAATGGCGGGGCAGGCTCGAAGGGCTAGATGGCCTACTCCTGCTCCTATTTCTTATGTTCTTATGTTCTTATGAAACTAAGATTTCAAATTGTTTCTATGAACATGAATTTCCATCTTGTTAATGTTACTTACTTGTTACTTTTCTTTTCACAGTTGGCCCATGGCCAAGCATTATTTGGTTAGATTGTGGAGAAGGGTTGGAATGACACATCTCCCTCACTATCTCTGGCAACCATCGGAGTTTGAGGGCTAGATTTTGTAGTAAGGAGGATTTCTCAGGAAGCTCATGTCTCCTGTCCTTGGTTGACTGTGGATGCTTTTTGCATCATAAAGCAGTTTGATCATCTGCTTCACATGGAGTCAGGCAAAGATAAATTCTGGAAGCATTTGTTATCCTTAGGGATTAAAGGAACAATAACATTAGTTCCATTCTCAAAATATAATAACCACATGACAATGGACAAGCAATTTAAAAAATTATCATAGAATCCCTACAGCGCAGAAGGAGGCCATCTGCCCACCAAGCCTGCGCTAACAATAATCCCACCCTATCCCTGTAACCCCACTACCCTGAAACTGAGGGGCAATTGAGCATGGCCAATCCACCTAACCTGCATATCTTTGGACTGTGAGAGGAAACCAAAGCACCTGGCGGAAACCCACGCAGACATGGGGAGACCACAATCAAACATGGGTGCCTGGAGCTCTGAGGCAGCAGTGCTAACCATTGCTTCACTGTACTGTCCTTCTTCCCTCATTCTTAATCTCTCCCCACCATTCCCATGGCCTAAAGACAGCCAGGAGTTTCCAGCAGGCTTCCGGACACTGATGTTGAGATCCAACGAGGCTGGTGTGTACCTTGAAGGGGAACTTGGAGATGGTGATATTCTTATTAATCTGTTGCCTTTGTCCTTCGAGGTGATACAGGTTGCAAGTTTGGGAAGTAATGTCAAAACATGGATGCTAATACAAGAAAGGAAACTAATTGAAATCATTCTTATTTTGGCAGAGTCCAGCAATTAGTTCATGTTTGGTACATTGGCCTGAATATCTTCCAGTCCAGCTCATATTACTAACTGGCTGAACTCACCCCTGTAAATGCCTCATTGGGATGTCTCTTATGCCTGTGTATTTGGAGGATGTGACCTGTAGAGCGGAATTTTCCCATGGTGAGTGGGACAGTACTATGTGAAGATCTGTTGACCATGGGCAGGATTTTCTGTTCTTGGGGCAAGTGTAGCCAGAGGGCGTTGTTTCTTTGGTTAGTCCAGAATCAGCAGACCTTGCGCACAGGCCCAAGCAGTATGATTAGGAATCGGAATTGCCAACCATTGGTGTGAAATGGTTGGTAGCAGCATATGCTGTAAGTAAAAGGCTAAATTCTGCTTCTGTCTTCCCACCCCAGCATAATCTTATAGCAGACCTGGGACAAGTCTGAGTGGAGGTTTGCATGGGGTCATGCTCTGGCACATCTCAAATCCCTCTCCCTGTTTCCCAACAGGCATTATCTGGCATCCTAAGAACTGCCTACCTTTATGTGGGCAGGCACGCCAGTTAAATGTGAATGGAAGGAAATGGCCTGATTGGACATTGGGCACAGAGGCCAGTGGCTCAATACCTGGCTTGAATGTCAATGTTTCCCATATTTCACAGGGAAATTTTTTAGACGGATGAATTCATTTTCATAGTTCCTACCAGCTTGAATTGCAATAAAGGCTCATTACTGTACTTGCTATTTTTTATTTCCAAGAACAAAACTGCATTCTCAAGTGCATATTTCCAAACCACATACGAGTCTGTTAATGAATAATAAATTACGTGAAAATACGGGTTTTTCACTACATTTTCTTGGTATATAGAAAATGTTACTCAAAAGTCCCACAGGAAAAACAAAAGAGAAGGAGTTAAGCAACAAAACCCAGGCAGTGTCAAGCTATTTTTATATTTGTGTCATGGTGTCATGTTTTATTTATTAAGCTCTGTGCAGTAATTGCCAACATTCTCAGAGTCACAGCCCTTCTGTGTCAAAGCCATTGCTGATTTTAGGAGCTGGTCTCGGTGACGAGACAAGATTTCTCCCTCTTCTTCTGAACCAGGCACAACCTAATAGTCTTGAGCATTGAGTACACTCAAATCAAAAAGCAACATCAGTATAGTACATCACTGACAATATTAAAACATGCAAAATCAAGTATTACTTTTTTAAATAAAATGAAAATAGGCTTGGTTCTAAATTTCAAGGCTGATCTTGTAGGCTGTTTGTATTTTTCCCCCCTCTGGAACAGAAATCCCTGTTGATCCTAACGGCCTGACAACAGAGGAAGAGACTGGGAACAGACAGAAACAGACAATGTTGAAACAGAGGGATTCAAGGTGAACAGATAAGGCACAGGAAGAGAGGCCAGGAGCACAGAGACTTTTACTAGAGTTTGCTGGCTCTACATTCTAAGAATTCTGCATGAATTTGACATGGGACATGTCATGTTAGCAAAGAACTAATTATTCTGTTTCCTCTTTGCCAAAATTTAAAAAACATGATACCAGAGCTGTCGTTTTACATGGTGAAATTGTGCTTGCTGAATTGATCAATGTACAACTGCTTAAATTAAATTTTGTTTCTTGCTGTTTTAACAGAGGCCTTGTCATAACTCCTTTAAACTGGTTACCAACTTGGTTAACACAGGCAAAGGAATTTCATATGAACTCCAATGCATTAATGCACTTTCAAGGCATTCCCTTCTAATCTGTACAGAGGATGCAGTGTTAGCTGGTTGAATATAACCCGGAACCAGTATGATGATCAACACATCTGTGATTGCTTCCTTAAAATGGCTGAGCACCTTGTCTTAAAGCTTCGTCTTCTTGATTTCAAAATTTAGCAGTGCCAAAACCTGAGGCACAAAATCACAGTGGCACAGTGGTTAGCACTGCTGCCTCACAGCTCCAGGGACTTGGGTTCAATTCCAGGCCTGGGTTACTGTCTGTGTGGAGTTTGCACATTCTCCCTGTGTCTGTGTGGGTTTTCTGCGGGTGCTCTGGTTTCCTGCCACAATCCAAAGATGTATGGTTAGGTGGATTGGCCATGTTAAATTGTCACTTCGTGTCAGGGGAATAAGCAAGATTAAACGTTTGGAGTTATGGGGATAGGGCCTGGGTGGGATTGTGATCGGTGCAGACTCGATGGGCTGAATGGCACTGTAGGATTCTATGAAGAATATCATAACCAGGCAAAATCTCTCAAGGCCCTATCATTAGTTGCCAATTGCCCAGCATTGTCCTGGAATTTCCAAGGATTAGAGAATAATCGCTCAGACACTGTCATAGGGTCATAGGGTTTTACAGCATGGAACCAGGCCTATCGGCTCAAATTGATTATGCCGCCCCTTATTTTTAAAACCCCTAAGCTAATCCCAATTGCCCACATTTGGCCCATATCCCTCTATACCCATCTTACCCATGTAACTGTCGAAACGTTTTTTAAAAGACAAAATTGTATCCACCTCTACTACTACCTCTGGCAGCTTGTTCCAGACACTCACCATTCTCTATGTGAAAAAGTTATCCCTCTGGGCCCTTTTGTATCTCTCCCCTCTCACTTTAAACCTACGCCCTCTAGTTTTAGACTCCCCTACCCTTGGGAAAAGATATTGACTATCTAGCAGATCTATGCTGATCTATCTAGCAGTGAGCAACCTAGGTGAAAAGAAACAAAAGGCATTAAAAATTGTACGTGTTTCGTTCATTTGATTGGAACACTCATGAAAGTTATATAAAAAATTAATGATTGGATAGAAGGCTGCTTCGATAGGCTGAAGCGGTTGGAATTAGGAAATGGAAGAGATTGAAGCTCCAGAAGTACATGGATCCAAAAATTAAATCACTTCTGTATCCACCACACATACAAACACAGACACATACACACACACACCTCACTATCCCTGATGGATAAATTTTTGAAGCAATGTGAATCCAAGGTGAAAATCAGGAAATTTGATTTATTATTCTCACATGTATCAGTGTACAGCGAAAAATATTGTTTCTTGCGTGCTATACAGACAAAGCGTACTGTACATAAAGAAGGAAATGAGAGGGTGCAGAATGTAGTGTTACAATCATAGCCAGGGTGTAGAGAAAAATCTACTTAATGTGAGGTAGCTCCATCCAAAAGTCTGACAGCAACAGGGAAGAAGCTGTTCTTGAGTCAGTTGGTATGTGACCTCAGGCTTTTGTATATTTTTCCCAACAGAAGAAGGTTGAAGAGAGAATGTCCGGGGTGCATTTTGTAGAAGACTAAAACATGTCATCTTCACATCATATTGGAATGAAGCCTTTCCTCCAACCTTCATTTTCCTGTCTACCAGCCATCAACCTCCACCACCACAAAACTCCCTCATCCCACCCCAAAATGTGAATTAGATCCAACTGTGCTTAAGTTGATTTTAAGGAAGAAAAATATCAGAAAACCTAAGCTGGTATTGCTTCATCACAATTTGAAATAGATGGCACAAGTCACAGAAACAGACTTGCTTTTGCTTTCACTGGTGGCTTACCAGGAATTTCTTCACTCTGTACATGCCATTATATTCACAGCAACTGGGGAATGACTAAGCATTTTTAATGCAGTTTTACAAAGCCACACACATTAATGCTGTTAAAAATGAAATACAATGAAGGATGTGTCATCAATTCATGGTGGGCCTTCCCTGGCTCCATTTTCCAATGGATTGTATAAAGTTTATTTATTTATTAGTCACAAGTAGGCTTACATTAACACTGCAATTAAGCTACTGTGAAAATCCCCGAGCCGCCACCTGCTTGGGCACACTGAGGGACAATTTAGCGCAGCCAATGCACATCTTTGGATTGTGGGAGGAAACTGGAGCACCCGGAGGAAACCCATGCAGACACAGGTAAAACTTGCAGGTTCCACACAGACAGTGACCTAAGCCGGGAATCGAAACTGTGTCCCTGACGCTGGTGAGGCAGCAGTGCTAACCACCATGCCAATCTGCCAGCTTGCTTCTGTATTTTTTTCTTTCACTATTATCTTATGCTGCAGCCAGCCAATTAAGATCCAGAATAATATATTGAGATTACAAGTTCCTAACTCAGGGGGAAAAAATAAAGCTTCCTGCTTACTTACAACCAACAAAAATTGTCGTCCGGAGAATGCACAACAGAGCGTTCATTCTGACCAAGGTTTCAGAGAATAAACTGCACACAGATATACAAACAGCTAATCACTGATAACTCTGCCAAGGACTGTCTGAGCATTATTATTATTACATTAGCATCCCTGGCTGATCCAGGGGGTATACATTTCAATGTCTTCTTATGACAGCAGGCTTTTTTTTCCTTCATCACTATTACAACCTCTGTCTGTCTATTTTTCACATGATTTAATTTAACCTCACATTGAGTATGTGGAAGCACAGTGAGATTCTTTCTCATTCAATGTTGGGCCTTTAATCGGGTGAGTGACAGCCTGCCACCCGATTGAAAAAACAAACCCAAAACTGAGGACAAATTCTGTCCATGTTTACAGTGATACACAAAATCCGTGACACACAAAAGCCAGCTGAGGTTAAAGTGTGTCACAGCAGCCTAATTGTCTCCATATCGTGGTGACCGCTGCTCTTTTCACTGCATAAGCTGAAGCTCGGAATCTTGTGGGTTTCAGTTAAATATGAGTTTATGAACTTCTGTGCAAATGGTAGCACTACCAAATTCTCGAAGGACAAAAAATCGCAGTGGGTCATAATTTACTGTAGCAAGGTGCCTTACTGTGCCTACCATTAGTAAGACTTGCCCTTATATGTATAATTTGTTCCCATGGCAACATGCTGAAAGTGAAAGCTGGTAAGAAGGCAATGAGGAAAATTGGGGCCTAGGACTTGAGTGAACAAGGCAAGTCACTGTCTACTTCCATAGCCAATCAGGGTAAAGCATGGCAAAGTAAACAGCAGCAGGACTGGTCAGCAAGTGTAAATTACAGAGTCATAGTCATAAAGGTTGATAGCATGAAAACAAGACCTTCAGCTCAACTTGTCCATGCCATCCCTTTTTTTAACCACTAAGCTAGTCCCAATTGCCTGATTTGGCCCATATCACTCTATACCCATCTTACCCATGTAACTGTCTAAATGCTTTTTAAAAGACAACATTGTACCCACCTTTACTACTACCTCTGGCAGCTTGTTCCAGACATTCACCACACTCTTTGTGGAAAAATTGCCCCCGGACTCTTTTGTATCTCTCCCCTCTCACCTTAAACCTATGCCCTCTAGTTTTAGGCTCCCCTACCTTTGGGAAAAGACATTGACTATCTAGCTGATCTATGCCCCTCATTATTTTATAGACCTCTATAAGATCACCCCTAAGCCTCCTACACTCCAGGGGAAAAAATAGGCTGAATTCAATGTCAGATCAGGTACAGAAAGAGAGGGAGCAAACAAATGGACTTAGCGAGAGAGAAAAAGAGAGATGGGAGGAATAGTAAAGTAATAAGTAAAGTTTTCAAACAACGATTTAATCTTCAAGGAATGAGACTTCTCATTTGGAATAGTTAATTTTCAGTGCCAAAGGAATTTATATTGTTAATAGTTTACTTAGATCGAAATTGAATTAACTTTCTATGATTAATGTAGTTTGCATCCAGCATTCAAGTAAACCAGTTTCACCCCATTTCAAAAGTGATGCAAAAACAAACATTGTTTTCAGAGAAGCTAGTGGCAGAGAGATGAAACACATCAGAAATTTTCCATTCTCCAAGGTTAGCTACATGTCTGCCCCACTTTGAAGTTGCTGTAGCATTTGCACCTAAATAACCAAGAGGGGCATTCACCTCACTGCTATTTAAACAAGAAATATTGAACCATTTTGCTATCATCTGAAAATAAAGTTTATGCTTGGGAAATTAATATTAGCAGGAGAAATTTGCAGATAATTAAAAATACATCTAATATTTTCATCAAATGCAAAATTCAAAACCAGCCTGTTGATCAAATTAAAAGTTTTTTTAAAGCTTATTTAATAGTGTTACAAGTAGGTTTACATTAACATTGCAGTGAAGTTAATGTGAAAATCCCCTAGTCACCACGGTCTGGTACCTGTTCGGGTACACTGAGGGAGCATTTAGCATGGCCAATGCACTTAACCAGCATGTCTCTCGGAGGAAACTGGAGCACCGGGAGGAAACCCATGCAGACACAGGAGAACGTGCAGACTCCGCACAGGCAGTGATCCAAGTTGGGAATTGAACCTGGGTTCCTGGCACTGTGAGGCAGCAGTGCTAACCACTGTGCCACCATCAAGTGCCCGCCAAACAAGTGTAAGGTTAATTGACCCTCACACAAAAAAAAAGCAGGGTAAATGGTTCTCCATTTTTATTTTCAGCATGGACTCTAACAGTATTTTTCATTTGTCCAACTAACGAGCAGAATATCAGAATTCTTTTAATTATTCCTGTATTCTGTGTCATTTGGAGGCAAACAAAGAGGATAAATGGATGGAAACAGAGCATGTTAAAGATAACTTTTATCTTCCTTTTCACCAACTTCTAGAAACTAAGCAATACCTACCTGGGGATTGCCCAAGGAAATCTGAGGCAAATTCTGATTGAGCTATGGCCTGCAGACATCTTCAACCACAGGGAGAGCAGGGTCAAGGCAGTCAGATTCACCACATCCCCTAATCTTTAGGCTAGAGATTGACATTGCTTCTCTTCAATGATTTTTAATCCAATAAAGTCTAAGCTGAAAACTGCAAGTTGGTGAAAGAAAAGGCATTAAAAACTGTATATTATTCAGGCTCTTTCCAAGATAACACAGGCATGTTCGACAAACACCAACCTGAAATGCACAGATGCAAAGAGGGCTTCTGATGCATTGTTAAACAGAGCAAACTTGCATTTTCTCCAAGGAAAACCAGCCACAGAATGAAAAGGCCCTGCAAAGTTTCCAGACTTTTTACTGTGTTTACCCCAGTCCAACGCCAGCATATCCACATCAAGTTTCCCTATCACAGGATTCACAAAACTCCAGGGAATTACTAATGACACTCATATGGTTGTACACACAAGAAGCATGGCCTTCTTGAACCACGAAGAGTTGCACTCCATCAATGAGCAATTGGTCATTAACCAATTGTACAGTCCAAAGACAATTTCCAAGTGCTGTCACAATAAATTATTTTTTATCTTATGATGCTCAACACACCTAGACTATTTGAAGGAGAATGCGGCCTGCAAGAATGTTTCCTAAGGGATCTGGCTCATGACTCTACTAAGACAGCCATAAATAGTGGCTGTATGAAGATACAGTAAGGCTCCAGCAACTGCCAAGATCATTATCGAACATGCTACAGGAATCTTAAAGATGTACTTCAGGCCTGGCTTTGCAGTGCCTTTCAGTAAGGTTGATACATATTTAGGATCTTAGATATTGTCTTGGGTACAGGGATGCTGGCCACTCCTACAAGTGTGCAAGTTCGTTTAAAATGACTAGTGCACATATACACATATATTCACATATACTTCAATGTTTAACTTCACAAAAGTGTAATCCAGCAGAGTAACAACATTACAATCTTAACTGTCTAACTTTTCATAGGTTTTTCTTCAATTTCTTCAAACTGACAGAACAAGGCCATAAAAAAGATATTTTATTTCATAGCAAGCAAGCATTAAGATCACCGGTTATGATTAATTTAACTCAATTAATTCAACAAGTCACTATGTACTACTACAAGGTAAGACACACACTATGTTACCAAGCTTCAGTTGACCATCATACTGGGTTGAATCAAATGATTCCTAACTCCTGCCTTTGACTGGTGAATGTTAAAATGTGGTTCTCACAAGCTCCTGTTTCCAAAACCTGACTGATTACCTGTGTCTCTGACTCTGTTTCTGTTTTGTTTTGTGTGTCTCACCCTGCATAATGGCAGCAATGGCCTAGCCCAACCTACTCCTATTGCAAATTTAATGTTAATAGCTTATGAATTGCTTATTGTTCACAGTCTTGAGGAACATAACTTGCAATTGAATATTAATAACCATTATCAACTTTGTCTTTAAACTTGGATGAGTGAATTTAGCATTAATGTCCCACATTTAAAAATAGTTTCTTTTCACAAAGCTTTTCTATGGAAAACAAGTGAAAGAAATTTCAAAGTTTGGTAATAAATGTTGTGGAGAGCATACGTGATGTGCAATTATACTGGGAGCTAACGATGGAGTATCCAATTGTCCTGGGCAGAAATCACCTCCATTCACAAGCCCTTTGATCTTGAAATACCTTACAGTGCAATGTGGCTAGAAGCTTTTGCAATAAATTGAAGTGGGTTTTATGCTCCTTTTGGATGCTGACCCCAGTGATAGAGGTTAGTGAGATAGCTGATGGACGGATGTCAGTGAAGGCCATTCGGGATTGAGGTGGTGCTTTACCTGCTGCGCTTGATCATTAAATTGCCCTTCAACTGTTGTCAGTACATCCACTGCAGCTAGTGCTGGCAATTCATGACTACTTTCTATCACATTATTCCTCACCTTACTTCATTGCAGAATACAGCATTGTTCTTTTATTATTTCATTCATGGGATGTAGAGATCACTGTCAAGGCCAGCACATTTATTGCTTTGCAAAACTGGTAGTGAGCCAACTCTTGAACAACTGTGGTAAAGGGACATGCATGTACTGTTAGGGAGTTCCAGGATTTTGATCCAATGAGAGGGAAGTAAAATCGATATGTTTCAAAGTCAAGTATGGTTTGGAATGGAATGGAATTTTCAGGTGGCAGTGTTCCTTTGTCCCTGCTGCTTTGCGGTAGACATTATGGGTTTGGAAGGTGCTGTCGAAGGAGCATCCCCAGGGTGCTGCAGTCAGTGCACCTTGCAGTTGGTACACTGCAACCACTGCATACCACATGGAAGTGTTACTGAGTAACAATGGTAAGGAACATGCCTGTCCAATGTCCCCACCGACCCTGTGCTCCCAACCTGCTGGGGGGGTCTCAATGACCTCTGCCTCCCTAGCAGGGTGAACATGCCTGCTCCCTGTTGGTAGGGGGCAGTTGTAAAATCCGCTGGTGGGAACTTCTAACACACTATGGAATACCATCCTGAACCCACTAATCATACGGAAATTAAGATTTTCATATGATAGTCAGCCCACTTTCTGGCGGGGGTGGGGGCTGATTATGCCAAAAAATGAGCCTGGGAGAGTCGCAATCTGCCAGACACCAGCCGCAAATCCCACTAAAGGCCCCCCCCCCCCCCCGCCTGCTGATGTCTCCCGGCCTGCAATACTACTCAAGCAGTGCAGCAGGCTAGGAGAATCCTGGCCCATAAAAATTATATCAACTGCATTCCCCTCATCCACACACTCGATCACATTTTCAAAAAATTCTATCAAAATTGTTAGGCATGACCTCCTTCTGACAAAACAATGCTGACTATCCCTAATTAAGTAAGAAGTTTCATAATACCAGGTTAAAGTCCAACAGGTTTATTTGGTAGCAAAATCCACTAGCTTTCAGGGCGCTGCTCCCTCATCGTGTAAGTGGGAGTTCTGTTTACAAACAGGGCATATCAAGACACAAACTCAATTTACAAAATAATGGTTGGAATGCGAGTCTTTACAGGTAATCAAGTCTTAAAGGCACAGAAAATGTGAGTGGAGAGAGGGTTAAGCACAGGTTAAAGAGATGTGTATTGTCTCCAGCCAGGACAGTTAGTGAGATTTTGCAAGCCCAGGCAAGTCATGGGGGTTACAGATAGTGTGACATGAACCCAAGATCCCGGTTGAGGCCATCTTCATGTGTGTGGAGCTTGGCTATCAGTCTCTGCTCAGCAACTCTGCATTGTCGTGTGTCATGAAGGCCGCCTTGGAGAATGCTTACCCAAAGATCAGAGGCCGAATGCCCGTGACCGCTGAAGTGATATGAAGTGAAGTGACCGCTGAAGTGAAGTGATGAAGGGGCAGCGCTCCAAAAGCTAGTGGCTTGTGCTACCAAATAAACCTGTTGGACTTTATCCTGGTATTGTGAGACTTCTTACTGTGCTTACCCCAGTCCAACGCTGGCATCTCCATATCATAGGTACCTGGTGACCAGCGAGGAATTAAAAATTTCTGTCAGAGCCCCTGCAATTTCCTGTCTCATCTCCCAAAGCAGCCTAGGATGCTGGGGAATTGTCCACTTTTAAGCCCATCAGAGCCTCCAACACTTCTTCATTCCTTATGTCAAATTGTGCAAGCTCCTCACAGTCCCCTTTCATAAATTCTGTACCTAGGCTTTCTTTTTCCTGAGTGAAGACCAACGATATATATTCATTTACTATCCTTTCTATGTCCTGCCGCCTCACACACAGATTGCCCCCTTGGTCTCTAATGGGCCCTACTATTTCCCTGGTTAACCTCTTCCCCTAATGTATTTGTAAAATATGGTAAAATATGATATTTGTAAAATATCTTAGGAATCTCCCTAATCTTGTTTGCAAGTCCTGGGTTGTAGCTTCACCAGGTTGGCACCTCATTTTCAGGTAAGCATGGTGCTACTCCTGGCAATCTCTTGTAGACTTCTCATTGAATGGGATTAGGACCCTCCCTTGATGGCCATAATAGATAGAGAAAGCAGTCTCATCCAAGCCTTGCTGTGCTGGTTGATCTGTACTGCCTTGGCAACTAGGAGAATGAAGCTTTCTTCCGCAAACTCCTGCACTGAAACTGGGAGTGGCTGCCATTATTAGATTGGGGCCCAAGATTTGCCTAAGAAGTGAAAACTTGGAAGAGATTCTTCATTGTGAAAAGGACCTCCTGAGATGGCTATAGGTCCTATAAAGTAGTGGACTTAATGCAGATAAATGATTGTGCAGAACTGCATTGATTAAAGCTGTCATTGACAGACCTTGCTGGATACAAAGCATTGATATTGGCTCGAAGGGCTAGATGGCCTAATCCTGCTCCAATTTCTTATGTTCTTATTATGTTCTTATATTCCCATTAAGCAGCATGTGTGCATTGCCCCACAGTAATCCAGAACACACTGTTCATGAAATAATCAGGTCATGCATAAACCCCTTTGCCTCTGAGATGCATGCATACACAGTCACACAGAAATCTTAAGGGGACCATGCAACGTAGCAAGCAAGCTGCACACAGCAAAGCAAGAGTTAGGCTGAATGTCGCTTGCCGTGCTTTCCAATGATATCAAGTACTCCAATAGTATTCACTTATTTAGCGCATTTCCTATGGGGTTCCTCCTCTGCCGCCAACACATGTTCCTACAATCATCCTCTGTGATTCACTCATTGCACCTTCCTTACACTGACTATCTGAAATCCTTAAACTGGATATATTGATATTTGCCATCTGTGTAGTACATAATACAACATGCCGTGTGGTGTGGAGCTGCTAACCTCAAAAGGTTGGCTGGTTTTTTGGAAGTCATTTACAGAAGCAGAGCAGTAAACATTTGTTAGATTGCTCGAGATCAGGCATCCCTTCATCTGGTTGATATAAAGGCTGCCTGGTTTAGCCTTGATACACTTCCTGGGGCTATGAAACACTTCCCTTATCTGCTCCCATGTCCTTTGGATATTGTTCACAGTATGAACACATGGGGCAACTAAATCCCAACCTGCATGTATTGTTCTTCTGTAGGGGATACAGGGGCTGGGGGCATGGAGTGGTCCTGGTAAATCATGATGTGATAAATCAAACAGGGAAAATCTTCCCTTTTTTTTGAACAATCACCTTCAATACAGTAGCAGTGAAGGAAGATATCTTGTACAGTCATCTGCACTGTTGTGCAATAAAAATATTCTGGGAAATTCTGAATTATAAAATCTTAGAAGTACACATCACAGAAGAGGTCATTTGGCTCATCATTACGCACGCTGTACATTGCCATTGTCCATGATACTAACATTTATTTTTCATGATAAACCACAGAAATAAAACTTATAGGATTTTTCACATAGCTGAAAGATATTGTCTGACTGAACCACTTAGTAAGAAATCTTACGCCAGTGCTTGCCCTAGTCCAACGCCAGCATCTCCACATCATGAATCACTTAGAGCAGAGGCCCTGGCCTCAGTTCACAGCCTGTGTGAGTTTATTGATTTTGAAGAAAGTGATGTCAGGGATGCTATGATGGGTTGGTGAAAATTCAGCCCAGACTCCACTGGTGATCACTATCAATAGAAAATACATATGCAGGACAGAAGGGTCTGGCTCACTTGTGATGCCTACCACAGTTGAATAGTCTGTTCTTCTTCATTGCTCAGGGTCACACATGACAATATGGTCATTTGGGTAGGATTTATTTAGACTGACAGTTTCTCATGACAGTGGGACTGAGGGGTAGCTATTTCAACAAAGAAACCTGCCCTGGCTACCCACTTATTGCTTTGTGCACGTCTCAAATTTGCTAACAGCATCTGATGCCTAACATTTAAAAGCTGAAACCTTTAAGAGGCTGATATCCTATTCCAGGAGCAGTAACAGTTTAGTCAGTACAACAAGCTGCAGGGGGATAAAATCAGAACTGCTTCACAGTTTTATATATATATATGTGTGTGTTATTATAATATGTATTATTTATAATATATATTACATAATCGACTAATTGTAATAAGTTGCACGTATTAATGTTGACAACGCTATATTAATACATATAAAAGATTCATTTCTATGGGGATAATTTCTGAAGCACCTTATCCAGTTTTCTCGTCCTTGGCACCCACAAGATTTGCTGCGGCAGCAGTAAAAATCCTTGTACTTTGTCCTTGATGCTAGAGCCCTGTCATATCTGTTGGAAGGGAGGCAGTTAGATAAGACTGAAACTTACTGTAAACTCCTTGGAACTACGAGTTCTCCATTATATCACCATCTTGGATGCATTGACGCATAAGATGTATCAACAGATGATAATAAGAACAATCTCTTCGAATGTGGGTCACATCTTGTTAACAATGTACCTCTTTTTTCTCCATCTCGTTTGCAATTATACATATCATAACCCTTCCGTGACCATTTAATAGATAGATACGTGCTATTCTGTTTGAACGAGAGCTTTGTGCTCAGAAATCTTGCAGGTGCAGCAGAGACCTTGGCCAGAGTCTGCTGCTGTTTTTTTTAAATATTTCGAAAACAGTTACAGTGTGTTGTTAAATAATCCTTCAAGGTCTTTGAAATGGGATAAATGTGGATGAGAGACAGCTTCTCGGTATTCTGTCTGCGAGAGGGGTGAGTAGTACTTTTGTAGTGAAAATTAGTTGGACATAGTTCCGAACATAGACTAGTGTCGATGTAAAATTAGCTGGATGTTAATGAATTGCACTTCATCAGTAGCGTTTGATGACTAGACCTTAGACCAGATATAGTTAGGTGAAACTTTATGGGACTGTCCTATTATTTAGAGTTAAGCCATTTCAACACAATATTTGACGGAATGTATTTTTCTTTAGAGTTAATGTATTTCAACAACTTTTTATTCCTAAAAGGAGATATTTCAGAAAGCAACTAGGAGAATGCTAGTCTCAAATGAGTTTTATTTTGTAGCCCATATGTGTTCGATCATATAGTTTATATTTACATAGCTAAATTTCTGTTTGGGAATAGCTTCGATTTGCTACCGAGACCAAATATAACAGTTTAATAAAGCCATTTGGTTTATTGTGTGGATCTATTCATTGTTTCATGTCATAAGGATGATAAGATTGGACTATCCAGTCTGTCTGTTACAGTTGAATAATTCTGCTTCTCCCATTTTAACAAAGGCTTATAAATGGCTTCATTACAGGACTGCACAGGACTGCCCAGGACTTCAGCTGTACTCGTTGTTCCTTTTTCCTATGCACATACCTCTTTGAGAATTTGGTCTAAAGAGGCATAGGGCATGGGAAAATGGGGCGATGGAGACTTCGTCTTCCGCTCATCAGACCATGAAAGAGAAAGGAACCTGCGTCGCACCATATCGCCTTTAATCACTTCGCTTGCGTGGCCGGACAACATGTGTAGGGTTGTTATTTCCCAAACCATTACCTTCACAGAGAACCCAACTACCGAAGCTTTCATTCCTCGTTTTATTTCCATTCTTCTAAATAAAGCCATCAATATTCAGATGCGGCGCCTGTGTTTTCTCTGTTTCCATGTAGTTTTTCGACATCGAAAGGCAGAACAAAATTACACTGAAAACATGTTTTGAAGGCAGCACTGATTAAGCCAATACACTTCTAAAAAATATTTTACTGCAGCGATGTGACAAAAATGTCAGTAAATATACAGCACACTTAAGTATCATTCAGTTCAACTGTGTAAAGTCCCATCAAACTCACATCAAGGAATTCTGAGCCCAAATACATAAACTTTTCAAGGTACAAGTGTTGCATGACATGTATGCAGCCACAATCATGTTAGCTCTGACATCCTTCTGGGTGTCCAACATTTAAAGTTCACAAATTTAAAACAGGAAACTATGCCTGGTGATGATTAATACTAATGGCTTCGCGGTATATTGACGGCCCAAACACAAAGAAGCACATGCAAGTTCTCAATGGCATTTTTAAAAGTGGGAGTGGAAGAAAAATACTGAAAATAATCCCATCCAAATGTATGGGAGGACAAAGAGAGGTGGGACTCTAAATTAGGTGTTCAGGGCTGTATTCAAAAATCGCCTGAGGGAATGGGCAAAGACATAACATTATAATTCACCGAGCAGCAGCACTATAAACTTCATAATTTACAAAACATAATTTAAAAAGCAAAAATATGATTGCTCTGGCGGGAAAAGTCCATGCTGCCCCCTATTTAAAAAGAACACAATAAATGTTCCCTTCTTAAATTCAAATTTCTCTATAGATAGTTACATGGGTAAGGTGGGTATAGAGGGATATGGGCCAAATGCGGGCGCATGCACAAATTGGGCCGAAGCGCCTGTTTCCATGCTGCAAACCTCTATGACTCTAAATTCAAATTTGTTTTTTTTTGTTTGGCCCTTTGTATACCACTGGACCCTTCTGCCAACCTCTTCCTTGCACCTCCCCCTCCTTCCCCTCAACACCCCCTCCCCCCGCCCCTTCCCCTCAAGCCGCTCCCTGTGATATTTCCTCCTTCATGCCTTCCGGAGGTGGTGATTAAAGTATTGATTCTGATCGCAATCCACAGCCAAGTCACCAACAAGCTTTTTTTAAACCTCGGGTTTAAATGGGGTGTTTTAAGGACTCAACTCCAAACAAGTAGATCTGTCACAACTGCTGGCTTGATGTGGATGTGCCGGCGTTGGACTGGGGTAAACACAGTAAAAAGTCTGACAACACCAGGTTTTAGTCCAACTGCTGGCTGGCAGCCCAGAGTAAACTTGCTACATTCCCCAAGTCCAGAAAAAAAATATAAATGATGGTTCTGCTTTTTTAAACAAATCCAACAATTGTACTCAAGCTGTTGTTGACGGTGGGAAATCTGCCTCCTCAGTGCCCAAGAAAACAGCACCGCATTAAACGCGATCTAAAACACAGTTACTATTCAACCATGGGTGGAGCCGTTGCTATTTGACCGAGGGGGTGTGGAGTGGGGTTCTTGACGACTAATCCTTACTCTCGTCTCGCTGAGGGAAGGTTCTGTCCGTAACAAAAGCAAAACATGTTCTTTATAAATGCACTTAGGATTTGGTAAGCCCGACACCCACTCCTAAACTATCAAGACTTTTAATTCGTACAATGCGAGGGTCCCCATGGGATAAAAAGTTGCTATCTTTAAACTTCAGTGAAGTTTGGTTTACTCGGTTCTGGAATTACATACTATATTTAAGCCTGGACTAAGAACATTGAGCCCACGCACCAACCGACTCAAGAACAGTTTTTTCCCTGCTGCCGTCAGACTTTTGAATGGACCTACCATATATGAAGTTGATCTTTCTCTTAACCCTAGCTATGACTGTAACATTACATTCTGCACCCTCTCCTTCCCTTCTCCCCTATGTACTCTATGAACGCTACGTTTTGTCTGTATAGGACGCAAGAAACAATATTTTTACTGTATCCCAATACATGTGACAATAATAAATCAAATCAAAAAAAGATACTGGCAATTGTTTGATGGGATAACACATAAGAAGTAGGAACAGGAGAACGCCATTCAGCTCCTCCAGCATACTCCACATTCAATAAAATCATTACTGATCTGATCTTGACCATCCCCATTCTCAATTCCACTTTCTGCCTATTTCTCCATAGCTTTGATTTAGGGTTAGGTTTATCATGAGGTTTTCATACCTTTTTTATGTACAATAAAATCATAAACTGATGCTTTCCTATGGAGCCAAGATCTGCTTCCAAATATTCCATAGAGTACTGCCCGTCCCCCCTCCCCCATCATCCATTTTTGTGCACACATACATAATATTCTTTCGGACGCTTGAAAAAAATCTAAAATTGCGACTTCCAAAATACTCATTGAAAATACCGATAGGTAATGTATTAGCTTTATCCATTGATTCAGAAAATTAAAACAAGAAGGGTTGCGGCAATTTGTGAAAAAGAAATCCCCAACACGCAGAATATTGTGATCTCTGTGTCTTCTGGCGTTTAAAAAGCAGGAGCGAGCAAATGCTGAAAAGAAGAAGCAAACACGGACAATGTTGGAAATATCCTGTCGATCAGTTGTAAGGCCCACATTCGGGCTGTGACACAATCTGGAGGATATGGTTCGGGCTTTTCCCACTAAGTCTAAGCTGAACTGAACACAAAATGTTAATAAAGTTAGGTTGACTAGATTCATTAAAATATTTCATGTTACAAGTGTTACTGGCTTCTGCAAACGCTGAGCCGAACCTTTTGTACCTGTGTACCCAAGTCTTAAAGAGCGTTGCTGCTTGGAGAGGATATTATGCTGTCAAATTGCACCACAAATACCTCAAGACTTTTAACTGACCCATGATTCAGCATCCGATGGGAATCTATTCAGTGCTTTTCAAATAAGTATTTAGCCAAATCCTGTAAATAGGCTACCATGAGATTAGTGCAAGAAACGGAAGCAAAATTCCAACATATAATCAATTCTGTTACAATATACAAAAAAAAGCATTATTTTAAGAAGTCTGTAAGATTTGATACTCTTGCAATAAGGTTGTCGGGGTAGGTCCGAAATATTTTCTTAATGCTTGGCAATCCGAACAGCCACACGTAGACACAACAATACGCATGAATAAGAGAGGACTGTACGCTATTTAGTCTGGGTCAGTATTTCCTCCATTCGTTTTGTTAATGTTCCATGGTGTGTCCTCAACACCTGATTATTGCATCAACCCACAATCTGCTTTACTCGGTGGATCATTCCTAAAAGGGTTGTTTGGCCTTGGCTCGAGGGTTAAAATAATGGAAAACTTCTACCGGGGTAGAAATTCAGTACACGATTGAAAAGAATGTTAAATTATGACGGTGATTCATTATGCCCGCTGTAACTTGATATCTTTTTGCGGCTGTCTTTTAGGCTTCTCGAGGTTTTCTAGTTAACCCTGATGTAAGTTTAAAACCCGGAACAATGATCTCTTCATAATTGGAAAATAGTTTGCAACTATAGCCCGTTACCTGAGATTTAAAATAAGGAATCTTATTTTTGTTGCGTTATAGAGAGATTTATTGCATTATATTTGGACATATCTGATATTGTTTATCTAATGTTAAGTTTAAGCCAAATATCAACAGCTTAATACTGATAAGCTGTTATCAATATTGCAGCTTAATATGAAGTAACTTCATAGGAATAAAGATCACTTCCTCCCTCGCAATTTTTAAAATTATGAAATAATTAGGCATTACAGATGCTCAGCCATGATTCAGAGCTGCCTGAGGGACAATGCATTCTTCATGCAATCATACCAAATAAACACAAATTCCCTGGAAATGAGGCTGTCATAAGTCCATATTTCAAAAAGTGGGAGAGTCACTAAATCATACTGGCAGAAGCCAGCGTATGAAAAATGATGTAATGTAACCAGAAATTTGGGAAACTGTTTTTTTGAATAAAATGTTTTAAAAAGGACGAAAGGATAAATCCGACAGCTACAGGCCACCAGCCTAACATCCGTGGTCGGAACAACTTCTGAGATTCGTGTGTGTGTAAGGGGGCTGGGGGGTGGTGGGGGGGAGATAATTAACATTTGAAGTGTAAAGAGATAATAAATGAAAGGCAGGACTAATTTGTTAAAAGCAAATCGTCTTTGACTAACTTGATCAAATTCTTTGATGAAGTAATGGGAGTGGATTGCTGAGGCCAATGCCGTTGAAATGTATATGAACCTTCAAAAGGCTTTTGACAAAGCACCGCATAATAAACGGGGAGATTAAAGGGAATTGGAACAGTTGTTTTTCAGATTGGAGGGAGCGAGTAGGGGATGTCTCCCATGGAGAAATCCGCCCTCTAATTAATGATCTGAATTCAGGTATGGGCACAATTTTAAGGTTTGCAAGTGACACAAAAACTGGGAAATGTAACAAAGATAGGCGAGCAGACTCCAGACCGATATAACGCAGACTGTGAAACGGGGATATATATGGTAATGAAATGTAATGATGTGGGTATGCCGGCGTTGGACTGGCGTAAACACAGTAAAAAGTCTGACAACACCAAGTTTTAGTCCAACCGATTTATTTGATAATAGACTCACAAGCTTTCGGCTCTGTCTGAGGCCAGAACTCTCATTCACCTGACGAAGGGGCTAACCCCGAAAGCTTGTGAGTCTATTATCAAATAAATCAGTTGGACTAAAACCTGGTGTTGTCAGACTTTTTACAATGAAATGTAATGCAGAGTAATGTGTAAATGATTCATTTTGACTGGGAAATTGGGAAGAGTTACAAAATGCTTATGGATGAGGCTGCTTATTTTCTTAAACCAAGGCTAGTCTGTCATCTCAGGGGCAAATAAAAGATCTCCTGTCATTATTTAAAAAGAGCAAGTGGTTCTCCCCAGATGATCTAACTAACGTTACTAAATTCATTGTTGTTTGGGGAATCTCACCTGTCGCTCCTTCCGGCCTACCATGATTCCTCAACACCTAGACCTCAATTTTAAACTCAAGTTGTTTAAATCCTTTCCCTCCCAGTCTGTACAATCTTCTTCAGCCTGATACCCATGTGGCTTCTGCCTCTGGGCCTCAAATACATCACAACTCGCAGCCCTCTACCACCCATTTCCCACCACTCCACACTCCCTATGCTCACTAATAAAGACTGGGCCTTGAATCATCCTGGCCTTAAACTCTGGATTTCCTTCTCCAAAGCTCTCCATTCCCGCCCTCCCGCTTAGAAACACATCTTGAAACCCACACTTCGATATGGTTTTAGACATCTCTTTCTGAGGCTGCACAACATCTGCCTGAGGTGCCTTCAAACCTGCTTCAATGTTAAAGGTAAGATAGAAATACAGATTGGTGGATGTCCTTTTCAATCTTCCATTCCCCCTCCTCCACCCGCTTCCCCTCTCCACTCCTGTCTGGATGATCTATTCATATATAAATGAAATAGCTTTTTCCCCAAAAGATATACTTCATTCATAAGAAATCTGCAAGACCATTACAAACATTTGGAAATGGCCATCACACAAAAAGGTAGTGATATTCAGGTTATTTATATACATAAGTAAGACCCTGAGATGATTCTATACAGCAAAATAAATGTTTCAGACAATTTGCAATGATCCTTACAAATGTTGCGAAGTTATTTTGAAGGTTGACTACATAGAACAAGTTGTACTCCGACGTGCTTCAGTACAACAGAGACACATGTAATATTCACTGTATGCACTCAGTCATATATATTCTTACATGGATATTTATTAAATAGCGTTGATCTTCACCGATGGAAGAAAGCACTTTTAAATCGCCAGTGACATACAGCTGGCGTCAGATATATTCACTGTGAAGTTGTGTCCAGAGCTGATTCGGTGAAGAATGATCATTTATTTCCATTACAATGTGATGAGTGGAGGGATGCCGAGGAAACGATCCAGTCCAGTCCCTTTCATCTGTGCCTTTGCTCGGCAAAATGAACCCCCATCTTGGTCATATGTCAGCTGTTGGTAAGTGATAACGATGCCTCGCCCTTCGATCCGAGGCATGATTAGCTCCTTTCACCCATAGTCTTGCCCCTACAGTTAAAAACCTTAGCAAACTAGGTCTATTATGTTCCAAAAACGACCTCAATAGAAAAATTTATTTTTTTTTAAACTTTATTCCAATCCAATCAAGTCAAATTAAACCCAATTCAGAGGCCCAACAAGTTGGGACATTCCCAATCCAAGCTGACAAAACAGGGCTCTCACCTCCTGTCTTGGGCTTGATCTACATGATCCAAGCTGATTGAAGTAGGCAATAAAAAATGTGATAACTAAGCAAAACACTGTCACAACTAGAAAAAGGGTTATCACATGTTTATGCTAATCAAATCGAAACTTTGACCCCCCCCCCCAATATTCTTAATCATTTTACAACGGAGTTATTGACAGTTTCTGGCCCTGAAATCGTCACTTTCACCCCCAGGGTGAAATATGCTTTAAAAAGGCATCTCTTGAATGAACCCAACTTTTGTGAACCCGTTATAACGTCATTTAAGCTGATTTAGTAACAAGTGCCGCCCATTTAAATAGTTACGGATTCCCCCTTGTTATAAATGTGCTGTGCTTGGGGGCTGTCAGATAATGGTGTCTTGTAATGGCCTGGCGGTTTAGGTTCACAGTGTTTACCTCCAGTTAATTCATCACCGACACTTATCGTTATATTGATAATGTCATCTTATTTCTAGTTGAACTTGGCGCCACATCTCGATATCCCCAATTTATCACGTCGTGTATTCATGTATTTGCTGCCGAATGTTGCAAGGGATCGCTGGTGAGTCAACCCCCTGTTTATTGGAATCCTTGCTTTGATGTGGAAACAAATTTACTCATCGGGTGTAAAGGAAACGTCCCCATAAATACTCAGCTCTTTTTAAAACGGCGGCAGCTTTCTGTTTGTGTTCAACCCGACAGATGCTGGAAGGAGCATTTTCAGTGCAATGGCTTGCACAGAGCAGTCAATGTCTAAAGGAGCCAGGGCAGGATTTAGCCCAAGGCCAGAACCTGGGCAACCATTCGCCTCCTAACAGTAAAACGCTTCAAGGTGAACGGGAGACAGGACACTGTGACCTGTGCAGAGCTCAGACAGCACATGCCCAAGAGACAAGACATCCCATTAACAAGAGTGGCAGCTCAATAACAAAAAATAACCAAGGGGAGAAATCTCCACAGAAAGCTTCTGAACTCCTGAGTAAGTAATGATGCGAATCTCATAAATAAAGTGGCATGTGTTCATGAACTATAGTTTCAACTTTGATCTACTTTTCCACAGGTCTAATCGTTTTTTTTTACTAAATTTATTTTTGCTTTGCCATGCACCCGGACATTTTCTCTTCCACTTTCTTCGTCCGAAAACAAGATATAAAAACCAACCGGTTCAAGAACAGCTTCTTCCCTGCTGCCATCAGACTTTTAAATGGATTTACCTTCTATTAAGTTGATCTTTCTCTACACCAGAGCTATGACTGTAATACTATATTCTGCACCCTTGCCTTTCCTTCTCTATGTTCGGTATGCTTTACCTGTATAGCGCGCAAGAAACAATACTTTTCATTGTATCCCAATACATGCGACAATAATCAATCAAGTTTTTAAAAATGTTATTTATCAGGTTCTGGGCAGTTCTGTTCTATTTAGAGCATCCATTCACATTAATCGTATGATACAACTGTTTAGAAGGGAAAGCTAAATATTTTATCAGGTACCATAGAATCCTACAGTTCAGGAGGCCATTTGCATTGACCCCAATCCCATCTGGACTCTATCCCCATAACCCCATCTATTTACCCCGAGACATTCCCATCTCACACAAAGGGGCAATTTGGCATGGCAATCAACCTAACTCGTATATCTTCGGACTGTGGGAGGAAACCGGAGCACCCAGAGAAAACCCATGCGGAGAATATGCAGACTCCACACAGTGACCCGAGGCCAGAATTGAACCTGGGTCCCTGGTGCTGTGTGGCAGCAGTGTTAACCTAGTGTGCTGCTGTGCTGCCCAGGTAACCTGGTAAAGGGAGTTGTGGGGCTGCTATTTTAACCCAATAACCTCTCATTCCAATGAAAATGCAGAAGCCAGGGGCAGCAGAGGTTTGAGAAGTCAATGGATTGTCTATAATTGTCTCGCAAAAGCATGTTTTGACCAGACACAACCAGCTGCCTTGTTTGCCTTTCTGTACAGAAGCTGGAGCCCCCTGTAGACTGAGCGTCTCAGGAAAGACAGACAGTGACTTCAGGAGCGAGGAATGGACTGATCGCCGGCGCCTCCGAACTGTCTTCAGCGTGCAACAACTGAGCAGACTGGAGTTGAGTTTTCAGTGTCAGCCTTACCCGGGATCTGATCAGAGACGGAGGCTAGCTGGAGAACTTCACCTATCAGAGACACAGGTGAGAGCTGGGATTCTTCCCAACCACAGCCACTTCCCAATCCTTGTTGCCTTCCCAATCTCAGACCCACATCTAACCATAATCATAGAATCCTTACAGTGCAGAAGCAGGCCATTCAGCCCATTGAGTCTGCACCGACTGTCTGAAAGAGCAATTTACTCAGACCCTATCCCCGTAATCCCATGTCATTACCCCATTAATCAACCTAATCTGCACATCTTTGAAGTGTGGGAAGAAACTGGGGCAACTGAAGGAAACCCGCACAGACACTGGGAAATTGTGCAAACCCTACAGAGACAGACAGCCAAGACCAGAATCATAGAATCCCTACAATTCAGAAGGAGGCTGTTTGGCCCATCGAGTCTGCACCAACCACAATCTCACCCAGGCCCTATTCCCGCAACCCCATTTATTCACCCTGCTAATCCCTCTGACACTAAGCATGGCCAAGCAACTAACCCGCACATCTTTGGACTATGAGAGGAAACAAAAGCACCTAGAGGAAACCCATGCAGACACGGGGAGAATGTGCACATCCTACATGGACAGATACCTGAGGCCGGAATCAAACCTGAGCAGCAGTGTTAACCACTGTGTCACCAAGCCACCCATAATAGACCCTCAAGTTTTTTAAAAATTACTCCATCATTAAAGTTACAAATGCCAATGCTCAGACTGGACTGGGCAAAGCTAAATCCATTCCTTGCTTGCTCCAAAGAACAAGTTCAAAATCCAACTGAATCCAATTCATGGTCCACACTAGAGAGACCTTTTTTGATCCAAGCTGACAAGTTTGGTATTGCACCCATCTTGGACTTGATCTGAAATTTCAGAGACTCGGCACCAGTAATCAGTCCATTCTTCGAATGTTTCTTTCAAATACACCCCAGTAACAATGAGCAACTAAATGACTGGGAAATCACTGGCGGGCCTTTGTCATTTTATAATCAGCCTGCCCAAGAAATAGGAGAATTTTCACCTTGATCTGCCAACTAACCTGGCCAGGATGGGAAATCAGCTACAAAGTAGCACAATGGAATAGCTGGCTAATGGATTGATGTACTGAACGGGAACTCTCAAAATGCTTCCATAAATAATAGGGAAGATTTTTGTCATCACCCTCCCCTATTAACACACTGCAAGTTCCTTGATCTCAGTTACATCACTGAAGGAATTAGAGTGCTGATGAAAGTTCATCACCAATCTGAAACATTAATCATGTTTCTCTCCATAGATACTGCCTAACTTACTGAATATTTCCAACATGTATGTTGTTTTCAAAATTTCAGATTCCCAGCTTCTGCAATACTTGTGTTTGTTTAAAATGGTGATGTTTTTATTTGGGGCAAATGGCCACATGAGCAGCAATTTTCACACTTAGACATCCCAGCAGAGGATAAGTGAAAGAGATTCACAAAAAAAACTTCAAACTTCAAGCAAATTATTGGGGATACTGGAATCTGAAACCAAAAGAGAAAATGCTGGAAAATCTCAGCAGGTTTGGCAGCATCTGTAAGGAGAGAAAAGAGCTGACATTTTGAGCCCAGACAACCCTCTAAGGGGTCTGCTGAGATTTTCTGGCATTTTCTCTTTTGGTTTCAAATGCAGTAAAATGGCAACAACAGAAAGTACCAGAATAGCCAACAGATAGCTTATGATTTTGAGTAAAGACCTCTCTTCAACATATTCTTACAGAGAATCTACATTTGAATATTACCCTAAATTTCCTCTTAACAATTTTGACAGTACTACCATGTAATTCTAGAAGTTGCTGCATTTATTTTACTGCCTTGAGGCATGGTGCTAACTAAAACATAAAATAGTCAAGAAGGAAATCCAACTGACTAGCAAGCAGTAAACACAGTGATTTACATTTGTGTTGTTAGAATGTTCCCATTGATGTCAATGGAGGTGATTAACTGTTCTCATGTTGTCCTCCACACTGAAAATCCCCCGCACCACACCCCCACCCTGAGCTATTTGACAGTATGGTTTAATCTGACATTAAATGCTCAATTGCTGAGACATCCTATTCCTTTGATGATATCAACAATTCACCCCCATTGCTACAGCAATCTGGTCTGATCTCTCACTCCCAAGGGCTGTTGAATTTGAAACAAAAAAAGCCTTCAAAATTCTCCCAGGTCCTTGATCCCAATCCAATGCACTCATTTCCCATGACTTCCATCATAAACAGACCCTAGGCTGTTATTTCTTTGGTATTAACTGTAGAATCCACTCATCAGTTCTCCCAGATACAGATACAGCTGGTGATCCCATTACTGCTGCATCTACTTCAAAACATCATAGCTCCCTTCTAATGCTCCCATGCCCAACTTCCACAATACCAGTCCTCCCACAGGTCAAACCCCCCTCTTTCATACTGATATTCCCAAGATTTTCCAAACCCTCCATCTCCACACGTGTAATGTCAAACTCAAACATGACCCCACCCTATTTTGAAAGTGAATCTTCCATTCAATAACTAGATTCAAAATGGTCAGAACATTTTGTGTCGACGTTAACAATATATTCCATTGGCAAATGTCCACTAGCAGCAGTCAGAAAATTACTCCTGTCAATACATAGCCACACAGAAATAGGTTTAAAGGTTATAATGTCACTAACACTCCGCAAGTAGCGTGTAGTAAAAGTAAAACTTGGCTTATGTAATTGGTGTCCTGTTTAACCCTGAGCTGAGCTTCCAACCGCATATCCTCAAAAGCAGCAAGGCCACTGACTTTCACCTCAGCCTCAGCACATCTGTACTATGACCCATCTTCTTGCCTTTTTTGCCTTTCGAATTGACTATTCAGTGCTTCCCTGGGCAACCTCCATTGCGCTTTCTATACACTTGAGCTCATCCAGAATGCTACTGACCAGATCCTAACTTGCACCATTTCTCTCCCACCTCCTTTCTTGCTGATTGACATTAGCTCTGTCAATGAGTGAGGCAGAACGTTAAAAATTCTCAGCCTTGTTTTTAAACCTTTGCTCTCTCCCCCAACGTCACAGCCTCACCCCTCCCTATGTCTAATCTCCAGGCACTTCATGATGTTGACTTCTTTTCACTTCTTGCCCATCCTCAATTTTTATCATTCCACTAGTAATGGTGGACATTCACCTTTCTGTGTCCTATGTTCTGGAATTCCTTCTCTAAACCCCTCTGGCTTTTAAAAAAAAAATTGCTTGCTCCTTGAAATCCAGCTCTTTGACTAAACCTTTGATGATCTGTTCTAACAGTTCCTAATATAGCTTGCTGCCCTATTTTGACTGATAATGCTCCTGTGAAGTGACTTGGTATATTTTACCACATGATGGCTTGTATAAAATGTAACTTGTCGCTTAGGCAGCATATGCTCTGAATCGCAGTGTCAAATTCCATTGAAGATCCACTAATACTTGTTAGAAACAAGCCTTCTTCTATTCTCAGTATATTATGGTAACCAATTTCAGCAGGGAAGCTGTTACAGTCCCTGGATTATGGAGGGGAAAATGTCAGCTTGAATTTATTCAGTATCCCTTGCTAGAAAATGTCCAGTGGTGTGAATTCTGTGTGAAGCGGGATCAGACTTTGTCGCACACTATCCAAATATTGAGTGGCACACAGACATTTTCTATCCCCACTCACACAGAAAGGAGTCACAATTTGAGAGAGTTGGTGAAGCAAGCTGGCAACTGGTCATATCCCTGTGAGTTCAGGGTGGTAGGTTGATCATTTCCTACTTGTTCATGCATCAAGGACATTGCAGGGAAGGCCAGCAATTATTGCCCATCCCTAATTGCCTTGGAGAATGATGGTGGTGAGCTGCCTCCTTGAACTGCTCCCATCTATGTGGTGTAGGTACACCCACAGTGCTTGCAGGATTAGGATCTAATGATATTTTCAGGGGAAAGCTGGAAGAAAAAGTAATTGTGATTGCTGGCAGGGTGGTACTGCTCTAACATTATTATCTTCATCATTCAGATTCACAGCATTCTGGAACTTAGGAACACAGGAATTAGAAGCAAAAGTCAGCAAATTTGGCTCTTTGAGCCTGGTCCACCATTAAATCAGATGATGGCTGATCTCTCCCTGGTCTCAAATCCACCTCCCCATCTGTTCCCCATATCCCTTTATCCCTTTTTTTATTGGAAATATATCCATCTCCTTCTTGAAATCATTCAACAATTCAGACTCTATCACATAATGGGGCAGTGAGCTCCACAAATTCACCACTTTCTGCAAGAAGTATTTCCTCCTCATCTCAGTTTTAAATCTACCGCCTCCCAACCTATACCTGTGACTTCTTGTTCAAGATTACCCCCTAAGGGGAAACATTTGGTCTACATTTACTTTAGCAAACCCTTTAAAAATGTTATATATCTCAATCAGATCTCCTCATCCTTCTAAACTCCAGGGAGTACAAGCCCAAGCTGTTTAATCTTTCTCCGTACGTCAATCCCTTCATTCCTAGAATGAATCTGGTGACCCTCCTCTGAACTGTCTCCAATGCCACCTGATCCAAATTAGGATGTGAACTTACAGAAAGCAGACACCTGCCACTACCTCCAAATGAATTTCTCCTGAATTTTGAGGGTTAGTCATAGTTGTTCTGAACTGTGGGAACTTTTGTCTATTCATTTCTTCCTTGTAAGCTTGCAATGCTACACCTCCCAAAATGTATAACTCAGTCTAAATAAGCAATATTGAGCAGGTATTTTCGCCACACTTTCATATTACAGTATTAAATAACAACACCAAAACTGGACACAATACTCCAGATGTGGTCTCACCAATACCCTAAACAATAATAACAACATTTCTCTACTTTTATACTCCAGTCCTTTTACAACAAGTGCTAAGATCCCATTTGCTGTTTTTATTACATGCCTGCACCTGCATGCTGTATGGCTTCTGATGTCAGTCATTCTATCCACATACTTTCCTACAAAAGGCACATCGCCATAAGGATTGTGGAGAGGAGGGCATGCAAGAAGGAAGACTTGACATTTGTACTTATGTACTTAAAATGGTACCAAACCCGATGGCATAATTATTGGTGGTGAACTGTCATTTTATATCCTTTTCTTAGGTCAAAACCTGGTTTCAGAATCGCCGAATGAAATTCAAACAACAGCTTCAAGATGCTCAGGCTGAGGCATTCAAGTCCAGATTGTTCCTTCAGTATTTCTCGCACCCATATGCCTCCATTCACAGTCAGTATCCCATGGCAAATTCCAGCCTCTTTCCTCATTGTGTCAAATTTGGACCTCACCACAACCAGACTTCTACCTCTTCACCACTTCTTGAACACCAGCCGAATTTACCTCAGATATGTGCAACAGCTCGTCGATTCCATCCCTACCTCAGTATCTAATAAAGGATTAAATGTACGGCAGCATCAGATACACATCAAAAGGAATCATTCTAAACCTTGCATCATGCAATATATTATAGTATATTTTTTCTCATGTATTTGACAATCATATGTGGGATATTATTACATTTATATGTATTAAATCATGATGTATTGGTATTGGTAAATTTTCATTAGCAATCAGTCCTGTATAATTCAGCCTAAATTAAGTTGTGCTACTGAGGGAAAATGCACTGATTTGCACTGTTGTGAGACACATTCCTCTTCACTGAAACTTGTGCAATTATATTTTTTAAAAGTTCTCAAAGGAGCTACTGCACAAATACATAGGAAAGTTGTATGTCGGAGCCACTATTTCTGAAAGCAGAATGCTGCTGGGGCATTATATCATATACACTATAATATAAATATAAAATATTTGGACTCATTTCCCTATGGTTTGCTTCAATCAATTTATGAGCAATGTATTTCTTTCTTTGTCCAATTTTCTTTCCACCGAACTCTTCAGATCCAAATTGGGATGTGAACTTATAGAAAGCAGACACTGGCCATTACCTCCGAATGAGTTTCTCCTGAATTTTGTGGGTTAGTCGTAGATGTTCTGAACTGTGGGAACCCATGCCCACTCATTTCTTCCTTGTAAGCTTGCAATGCTATACCTTCCAAGATTTATAACTCAGTCTAAATAAGCAAAAATATTTCTATGTTCCTTAATATTGATCAGATATTTTCACCACACTTTCATATTGCAGTATTAATCTAGAATGGAAGTAGCAATGATATAAGCAGAACATGGCAATAAAACATTTATAATGAGCTGTAGCGTAAAGTGTAAAGTGTAGCGTAAACAATACAATTCCTTCACCTTGGTTTTTAAATTGGCGTGGCTACTATTTGCAAATTAGAACATAGAACATAGAACATAGAACATTACAGCGCAGAACAGGCCCTTCGGCCCACGATGTTGCGCCGACCAGTTACAAAAACAATGACCCACTAGCCTATACCAATCCCTTTTCGTCCATAAACCTATCCAGAGATCTCTTAAACGCCCCCAAACTAGACGCATTTACAACTGCAGCAGGCAGGGCATTCCAATCCCTCACCACCCGCTGGGTAAAGAACCTACCCCTGACATCCGTCCTGTAGCTACCCCCCCTTAATTTAAAGCCATGCCCCCTCGTGCTAGCTTTCTCCATCCGAGGAAAAAGGCTATCACTATCCACCCTATCTAAACCTCTAATCATCTTATATGTTTCAATAAGATCCCCTCTTAGCCGCCTTCTTTCCAACGAAAACAACCCTAAATCCCTCAGTCTCTCCTCATAGGACCTCCCCACCATACCAGGCAACATCCTAGTAAACCTCCTCTGCACCCTCTCCAACGCCTCCACATCCTTCTTGTAATGCGGGGACCAGAACTGCACACAGTACTCCAAGTGCGGCCGCACTAGAGTAGTGTACAGTTGCAACATTACACTGCGACTCCTAAATTCAATCCCCCTACCAATAAACGCCAAGACACCGTACGCCTTCTTAACAACCTTATCTACTTGATTCCCAACTTTCAGGGATCTATGTACACACACACCTAGATCCCTCTGTTCATCCACACTATTCAAAGTCCTCCCGTTAGCCCTATACTCGACACATCTGTTGCTCCTACCAAAGTGAATTACCTCACACTTCTCTGCATTAAATTCCATCCGCCACCTCTCGGCCCAGCTCTGCAACCTATCTAAGTCTCCCTGCAGACTATGACACCCTTCCTCACAATCTACCACACCTCCAATTTTGGTGTCATCAGCAAATTTACTAATCCACCCAACTATACCCTCATCCAGATCATTAATAAAAATTACAAACAACAGTGGCCCCAAAACAGATCCCTGAGGCACACCACTCGTAACTGTACTCCATGATGAATATTTACCATCCACCACCACCCTCTGTCTCCTATCTGATAGCCAATTCCTGATCCAACTTCCTAGATTACCCACAATCCCATACATCTGCATTTTCTGCAGAAGCCTACCATGGTGAACCTTATCGAACGCCTTACTAAAATCCATGTATACCACGTCAACCGCCTTGCCCCCATCCACCTCTTTGGTCACCTTCTCAAAAAACTCAATAAGGTTAGTAAGGCACGACCTACCCGCTACAAAACCATGCTGACTATTTCTAATCAATTAGCTGAAGTGAGGTTCTTTTATTTGTTCAGTTACAGAATGTGGACATTGCTGCCTAGGCTAGCATTTATTGCCTATCCTTAATTGACCTTGAGAAGATGATTGTGAGCTGCAATCTTTAACCGCTGCAGTCCATGTTATGCAACTACACTTGCAGCACTATTAGAGAGGGAATTTCTGGATCTTGGCCCAGTGACAGTGAAAGAATGGCAATACTTTTCCAAGTCAGGAGGGTGGGTGGCTTGGAGGGGAAATTCAAGGGATGGTGGTGTCTGCTGCACTTGTCCTTAGATTGGTAGCGGTCATAGGTTTGGATGGTACTAGCTAAGAAGCGTTGGTGAGTTTTTGCTTGAACTGGACGCAGTAACCCAGTTTGGATACCAGGGATAACAAATTCTGAAAATGTAATTACCTGAATACAGCAGCAATAATGAAATTCAAAGGCACATTTGTTCAAATTGTGATATAATGTTCCTGTAAATGTTACGGACCCTGAATTTTTGGGATGTTAACAACCCACAAGATTATGATAGGCTTGATAAAGTAGACAAGGAAAATCTCTTCCAGTTAGCTAATGGTACAATTAACATTTTGGGCAAGAGATACATGGGGAATGTGAAGAATAACATTTTATGCACTGAGTGGTGATGAGTTGAAACTCACTGGCCCATCAACCTAACCCACACATCTTTGGAGTGTGGAAGGAAACAGGAGGAATCCCGTGCTGACAAGGGGAGAATGTGCAAACTCCACATAGTCACTCAATTGAACCCGGGTCCCTGGTGCTGCAATGCTAACCACTGTGCCACATGCTGCCCTGAAAGAATATACTGAAGTTTAAATTTGTGTTAGGTGATTTTCTTTGGCAGCTTTAACACAAATTTTGGTTGCCGCAATCTTGGTTGTGATTGGTACCAGCCCCCAGACTCTTTTTGATTCCAGTTAGGCTCTGGATTATTCATCACTGCCTTTCACTTTGCCTTTCAGCTGTATTCATGGGCTGTATAGTGATACATTTGTCACTACTTTTGCACTTGTAACACTAAGCCACATTTTATGATCGATGTGTACGTGTATTGGTCCAACCATGTGTTTCTTTTCTGTCACCCAATAAACAGCCCTGCTTTGCCCCCTTCTCCCTCCTTTCATAAACCCTGCTTCTCTCCCAGACCCCCACTTCCCCATCATCAATACTTTCCCAAGACTCTATTGAATCATACACATACTGCAGCACACAGCTTCTGGTCCACTGAGCATCTTCCTCATTGCCTCCCCAAGATCAAGTCCATCCTGGGTGGGTCCATGGCTTTTCTCTGCTCTACACAAAGCATTTTTCGGTGCAGTCACGCAAGTCTCCGCTGCTGCCTCATTCTCCTTTCGCAACATAAACCCAGCTAAACTTTCCATTAGAATTGAACCTCAACAACACTTGCCCTTCATTGCACAAACATTTGATTAGGCCACCAAATGGAAAGTGTCAAAAGTTCTATTTTTCTACGTGCTGCACTTGAGCTCTTTCTTGAACAGGAATTAAGTGTTGCAACTTTGCAGCTAATTGCCTGTGACACATCTGACCATGAACAATTGGAACTATGTCAACCCTCTATGGAAGGCATGCTATAGATATATAACCTTAGTACTACTCTGTCACTGCGACTACATGTCAAAAAGTACTTCATTAAATGCAAGGCAGAGAATCACAGAATAATAGAGTACAGAGAGACGCTGTTTGCTCCATTCGACCAATGTCAGCTATCCAATTAGTCCCTATTCCCTGCTTTTCCCCATAGCCCTAAAACATCCCCTTCAATTATTTATCCCAATTCCCTTTAAAAAGTTATTACTGAATCTGTTTCCACCACCCTTTCAGGCAGTGTCCTTCAGATCATGAAAACATGCAGTGCAGAAATTATTTTTCTCAAGTTGCCTCTGATCCTTTTGCCAGCTATCTTAAATCAGTGTCAGATGGTTACTAACCCTTCTGCCACCAGAAACAATTTTTACTTTGTAACCATCAGAAGATTTTGCATGTCTCTAAAAATCATTTACCCTCACAGCTTCAAGAAGGACAATATTCTCTAGTCATTGACCACATAACTGATGCTCCATACCCCCATTACTATTCTAGTAATTCTCTCCTAAAGGGTGGGATTCTACAGTCTCACTCATCCCGCAACTGCAAAATCCCGCTGGAGATCAACAGACCTTCCCATGGTCCATCCCTCGCCCACTCCGCTTCTTGTGGCAGGCGGGACGGTAAAATTCCGGCTAACGTCTCCAAATTCATGACCTCATTCCTAAAGTGTAATACTTAGAATTCGCCACAAAATGCCAGCTGAAGCATATTAAATGTTTTACGAATTGTTTAGCATAACTTCCTCTGTGCTTTCATTTATAAAACCAATGACGTGAACATTTGTGTGTGTGTGTGTGTGTGTGTGTGTGTGTGTGTATGTTTTTTCATCCCCAGGTCTCCCTGTCCTGTACCCACTCCAAATTGTCGCATTCACTTCACACTTCTCTGTATAATCCATTGTGTATCTTCCTCATTTCGCCCATCTATGTCCTCTTGAATTCGATTACCATCCCCCTCACTGCTTATTACATTTCCAAGTGATGTCATGTATACCCAGATCCAAGTCATTCATTTCTATCACACGGAGCAGCAATCACATTGATATCTGTGGGACACCAATGCATTCTCTCAGCCTGCAATGCAACTGTTTCTGTCTCATAGTCAATTGTGTCTGCACATGGCCACTGCCCCTCAAATCCCTGAACTTCAATCTATTATGTGATACTTTTATCAAATGCCTTTTAAAAATCTATATACACAACATCAATCACTGTCCTCATCATTGTTTCATCAAATAAAACATAATATCCCATTAACAAATCCATGTTGGCTCTTGTTTATTAACCTACTTCGGTGTTGCATGTTTGTATGTTCTTCCATTTCAAAGCCTCTAAACATCACCTACCATTGATGTTAGGCTGACTGGCCTCTATTTCCCTCATCTTTTCAAAACATAGAAGATAGGGGCATGAGGAGGCCATTTGGCCTTCCAAGCCTGCTCTACCATTCATCATGATCATGGGTGATCTTCCAACTCAATCGCCTAATCCTGTTTTTTCCCCATAACCTTTGATCACATTGGCCCCAAGTGTTATTTCTAGCTGCCTTTCGAATACATTCAATGTTTTGGCATCATATACTTCCTATAGTAGTGAACACCACAGGCTCACCACTTTGAGTGAAGAAATATCTCCTCATTTCTGTTCAAAATGGTCTACCCCAAATCCTCAGACCCCTGGTTCTGGACTCCCCACCATTGGGAACATCCTCCCTGCATCTACCCTGTCTAGTCCTGTCAGAATTTTATAAGTTTCTATCAGAAAACACCCCCCCCGCCCACTTCATTCATCTGAATTCCAGCAAAAACAATCCTAACCTCTCTCCTCAATCTCTCCTCATACATTAGACCTGGTATCAACCTGGTAAACCTCCGCTGCATTCCCTCGAGAGTAAGAACATCCTTCCTCAGGAAAGGAGACCAAAACTGCACACAATATTCTCAGTGTGGCTTCACCAAGGCCCTGTGTAATTGCAACAACACATCCCTGCTCTTGTATTCAAAACCTCTCAAAGTGAAGACCAATATGCTATTTGCCTTTACTGCCTGCTGCACCTGCATGTTTACCTTCAGTGACTGGTGCACAAGGACACCAAGCTGCACACTCCCCTCTCCCAAGTTACAGCCATTCAATTAGTAATCTGCCTTCTTGTTTTTGCTTCCAAAGTGAATTAGTTCACATTTATCCAAATAATACTGCATCTGCCATTGATTTGCCCACTCACCCAACCTGTCCAGATCACGCTGAAAGATCTTTGCGTCCTCATCACAGTTCACCCTCCCATGGTATCATCTACAAACTGGTTATAATGTTTGCACTTGTCCAATCCTCTGGTACCATTGCTTCATCCAAGGAGGATTGGAAGATTGTGATCAGAGCCTTTGCAATTATCACACTTATTTCCCTCAATAGCCTTGGTTTCGTCCCATTTGGACTAGGTGACTCTTCTACTTTGACCACAGTCAATACTTCACCCCCAACAAATTCTCTATTCCCCCCTCCTCAACAGTGACAACGGGAGCATCTTCTTCTTTCGTGAAGGCATGAGCCATTGATTTAGTATCTCAGCCATGCACATGGCCTCCATAAAAAACAATCTCTAGGTGAAAAGTAACCAGTGAGCCTGACATATTGAAAAGTATGCCGGGCTTTAGATTCATCTGCCTCAGCTTCAGATAATCATGTTAACTGGAACCTTTGTGAATACTTGATGCTACTCTGAGAACCAGCAAGAAGTTTTACGAAATGTTCTTTTGTGCTGTGATGCCATAAGCCTGTTAAGCTTCACCAATAGAATCATAGAATGTTTGTAGCACAGAAGGAGGTCTTTTGACCTATTGTCTCTGCCAGTTCTCTGCAAGAACAACTCTGCTTAGTCCTACTTCCCCAGCCTTTCCGCATAGCCCTGCCTTTTTATCTCCTCAGCTGCTTGTCCAGTTCCTTTTTGAAAGTCACAACTGAATCTAGTGCATTCCAGAAACTAACCATATGCTGCATAAAAAATGGTTTTCCTCATGTCACTGATGGTTCTCAATGTATGTCCTCTTCCAAAATTGGAAACAGTTTCTCATGATCCATTCTTCCCTATACCCCTTATGATTTTGAACACTGTCAAATTTCCTCTCAACCCTCTTGAAGAAGGCCAACCCTAATTTCTTCATTCTAGCAACATAAACGAAGTCCTTGATCTTTAGATCCATTCTTGTTAATCCATCCTGCACTATCCTCAATACCTTGATATCTTGAGTGCGGTAGGGAGGTTTCTTTTTTATGCCATGAAGAAGTATTCCATGCGTATCAGACTGATGTTTCAGACATGCCAACTTTTGCAAATTTATTGAGAGAGATGTGATTTCTCAGTAAAGCTAAGTCTCATTCACAATCTCAACAGAAGGTATTGAAATCTTGGCATTTGTCACAGGCAGTTTTCCTCTCATAGCCTTCTCTGGCTTGCTCCTCCCTCAGACAGCAAGGACCAGTGATGTTCTTTTGCTCTGAAGTTACCACGTGGTGACATGAAGCAGTGCAAGTGGACATGTCAGTGGCACCACAAGAGGAAGATGTCAAGGAAAGCATCCCTCTGTATTTGCTCTCATTATGGCCAAGCAGTTTGGCCAGCCCCATTGCCCACAGCGGGGCCTTGAACCCATTAGCATACGAGAGCCAGGAGTCACCGTGCTGAGGGTCAATGGTGTTGTCATCATCCAAATTGAGAGTTGGTCCAAACTGAGTAGAATCTGCACACAAACAGGTAGGGGGTGGGTGAGAGAAAGATTGGTGACAATGAGCCAGGGTACTATAATACTAGTGCTGTCTTTCACTCTCTCTCTTTCTTTTTCACTCACGCTTGGCTTATGGAAATAGCCTAATTTTCAATTTCCCGAATCCACCGACACTCCTTTAATACAAAGCTTCTTACAGCTTCTCATTTCTTCACTCCTGTATTGATGGCCCTGAATTTAACCATTACTGTCCTGCCTTCTCCATTCAGTTCTCTTCACCCTCTGTGCTCTTAGTATCAGTCCCTTCATCTACTGTGCCTTTCAGTTACCAATCTTAAACTTTTGCCTCTGGCTTAACATTACATTCTTCAGTGTAAAGTAATTGGTGATTGGGCCTTGCATTCGGAGTACTGTGCAATTGCAAATTGTTGTCTGCTGTACTAAAGCAGCAATACAATTGTATTGTTCATTGAGTATTGTTCTACATTTCCACATTACATTAAATTATGTCAAGGTATTGCAAACTTATATTGATCTAGTGCCTTTAATGTAATAAAACATCTCATGGGAGTGCATCAGGAGAGTATTATAAAGCAAAATGTAAGACCAAAGAGGGAAATATTAAGGGCATGGCAGCTGAAAGTACACTACCAATGGTGGAGCTACTGAAATCATGGTTATGTAAAGGCCAGTTATGGATGGACACAGATTTCTTCTGGATTTGATTTGATTTGATTTGATTTATTATTGTCATCTGTATTAACATACAGTGAAAAGTATTGTTTCTTGCATGCTACACAGACAAAGCATACCATTCATAGAGAAGGAAACAAGAGAGTGCAGAATGTAGTGTTACAGTCATAGCTAGGGTTTAGAGAAAGATCAACTTAATGCAAGGTAAGTCCGTTCAAAAATCTGGCAGCAGTAGGGAAGAAGCTGCTCTTGAGTTGGTTGGAATGTGACCTCAGATATTTGTATCTTTTTCCCGATGGAAGGTGGAAGAGAGAATGTCCGGGGTTTGTGGGGTTCTTAATTATGCTAGCTGCTTTGCCAAGGCAGTGGCAAGTGTAGACAGAGTCAATGGATGGGAGGTTGGTTTGCGTGATGGATTGAGCTACATTCACGCCCTCTTGTAGTTTCTTGCAGTCTTGGGCAGAGCAGGAGCCATACCAAGCTGTGATCCAACCAGAAAGAATGCTTTCTATGCAGCTGGAGGAAATTACAGAGATATTAAAAACACAAGGCCCTGGAGAGAATTGCAAATTAAGGTGAAAACCTTAAAGTGGGGACCTTGGTTAATCAGAAGCCGGTGTAGGTTAGTGAGCACAGGGGTGGTGTGTGAACAGGAACTGGTGCAGCTAAATTCACAGGCAGCTGAGTTCCGGATGACGCAAGCTGAGAGGGTAGATCTTGGGACACCAGCTAGGGGTATGTCCAATCCAGAACTAACGTAGTCGTGCTTGAGGGCTTCTACAGCAGATGATCATAACATTGATCTCTGCAGGACACCAGTGCACAATTCCCCAGCCCGGATTGCAACTGTTCACACTCTGCTTTCTGTCTCTTAGCCAATTTTGTATGCATCTCAAATCCCATTGACTTCAATTTTGCTAACGTACCTATTATGAGATATTTTATCAAATGCCTTTTGAAAATCCATATATGTAACATCAAGCACAGTCCTCATCCACATACTCCACTGTTTCATCAAATAACTCAAACGTACAAACACAAATCCATACAGGGATGCTAAGCAGCTTTAATGATAGCACCGGTAAGTGCTTGGAAGCTCATCTCTGGGTCAAAAGCAACGTCACGGTTGCAAACAATCTGGTCCAGCCTGAGACAGTTGTCAGTGAGAGGAATGGAGTTGATAGCTAGAGAGGAGGAGTTGTAATTGGGATCAAATTGGCATCAGTCTTTCCAAATGTTTCATTTTTGCTCATTCAGTACTGGATATTTTAGCAATAGTACAGGGAGTCAAGAGGAAGTGGAATAGAACTGGGTTTGGTCAGCAGAAAACTTGTGGAAAAGAATACTGCATTTTTGGATGATGTCTCCAAGTATATTGAGCATAGGAGGAAACTACGGATAGATCCTTGGGAGGTGGTGGAATTGTTTTGGGGCACAAGAGGCCATTTGATCCATTGTATTGTACCAGCTCTCCGAATGAGGAATTCACCTAGTCCCAGTCTCCTGCCTTTTTCCATTACCCCGCCTAATCTTCCTTTTGGGTAACAATCTAATTCCCTTTAGATTGCTTCAGTTGAGCCTGCCTCCACAACAGACATAGCAGCTCAGGAGCAGCAAGGGAAGCCATTGCATATGATGCTCTGGCTGTGAAAATAATGACGAATTCTGATCCTTGAAACTGGAATCTTTACAGATTATAGGTGGGGATCATAGGTTTTGACGAACAAGCTATTACAATGCTGTGGGACAGGTTGGATGAACAAAAGGTTCCTTACCCATAAGTTGGTTCATAGAATTTCTACAGTGCAGAAAGAGGCCATTCAGCCCAACAGGTCCGCACCAACTCTCCAAAAAAATCCCACTCAGACCCTCCTCTTCGCCCTATCCCCATAATCTCATACATTTACTACGGCTAATCCACCTAACCTACACATCTTTGGACACTAAAGGGACAAATTTAGCAAGACCGATCCACCTAACATGCACATTTTTGGACTGTAGAGGAAACCAGTGCACCCAGAAGAAATACACAGACAAACACCCAAGGCTGGAATCGAATCTGAGTCCCTGGTTCCCATCTTTGCATTAACTATCATCATCAGTTTGAATAATTCAAGCTTGGATGGCTTATTGTTACTTAACTGTAGGTAAATATATTTTAATGTATTAATGCGGGAAGTTGTGACATGTGGTTAGCTTTCATCTAATGGGAGGCAGCAAATTCAGTGATCATGGTGGGAGAGCAGATTTTTTTTAACAGGAGGGGGAAATAACAGGTAGGATTATTTTTAAGTGATTGTAAAACCTTTTCAGGCGCAGATTTTTTGTTTCCAAAAGAGCCCTGATCTTTTAGAGATTTAATAAACCATTACTGAGATTTATAAATTTACTGTTGAACTAGACAGTCCGGGTTTATGTTTGAAAACACAGCAACTCCTAATTTTAATACCAAATGTCTCAATTTTAAGTGTTTGTCTCTTTTGTAAGACACTAGATTTGGCGTGTCTGCTCACTAACCAAAGAAGGAGTATTGCGTTGTTCGGATCACTGCAAACCCAAGCACATGCAGTGCCTTTAAAGTACATTAAGAATTTCTCCACTTGTTTCCAGTCAACTTCCATGGCAACTGGAGACTCCACTATTGAATTAACCTCTCAAATCACTGGTGTGGAAGCACAAGGTATCAGGAAACTGGCAGCTATTCCTCTCAATGAAATAAAATGTGCAGGTTAGGATTGGCCATGTTAAATTGCTCCTTAGTGACTCAAAATGTGCAGGCTAGATGGATTGGCCATGCTAAATTGCTCCTCAGTGACTCAATATGTAGGTTAGGTGGATTAGCCGCGGGAAATGTAAAAATAAAAGTTAGTATTTATTTATTAGTCACAAGTAGACTTACAGTAACACTGCAATGAAGTTACTGTGAAAAACCCCAAGTTGCACACTCTGGTGCCTGTTTGAGTACACTGAGGGAGAATTTAGCATGGCCAATGTGCTGAACCAGCACGTCATTTGGGCTGTGGGAGGAAACTGGAGGAAACTCTGGCAGGCATGAGAAGAATGTGCAGACTCCACACAGACAGTGACCAAAGCCGGGAATCGAACCCCAGGTCCTTGGTGTTGTGAGGCAGCAGTGCTATTCACTGTGCCACTGTGCTGTCCTTATATGTGTGGTTATGGAGGTCGGGTGGGAGAGAGGGCCTGGGTAAGACACTCTGGGTGAAAATTTCCCATCCATCCCATCTATTACTTTTACTTACATGGCGAAAAACTGCAGCATGCGACGGTGCAGAGGGACCTCGGGGTCCTTGTGCATGAGTCACAAAAACCCAGCCTACAAGTGCAGCAGGTGGTCAGGAAGGCAAATGGGATGCTGGCCTTCATAGCGAGGGGGATTGAATATAAAAGTAGGGAGGTCTTGCTGCAACTGTACAGGGCACTGGTGAGGCCGCAGCTGGAGTACTGTGTGCAGTTTTGGTCGCCGCACTTATGCAAGGATATTTTGCCTTTGGAGGGAGTGCAGAGGAGGTTTACTAGGCTGATACCGGAGTTGAGGGGGTTGAACTATGAAGAGAGGCTGAATAAACTAGGCTTGTACTCGTTAGAGTTTAGAAGAATGAGGGGAGATCTCATTGAGACATATAAGATGATGAATGGGATGGATAGGATAGAGATGGAGAGGCTCTTCCCGCTCAGAAAGGACAGTAGGACTAGAGGGCACAGCCTCAAGATAAAGGGGGGGGGGGCAGTTTAGAATGGAGTTGAGGAGGAACTTCTTCACTCAAAGGGTGGTGAATCTCTGGAATTCTCTGCCTGTTGAAGTGGTGGAGGCTGCCTCGGTCAATATATTTAAGATGTGGGTTGATAGGTTTTTGATAGGCAAGGGGATTAAGGGTTATGGGGAGAGGGCGGGAAAGTGGAACTGAGCCACAACAGATCAGCCATGATCTTATTGAATGGCGGGGCAGGCTCGAGGGGCTAGATGGCCTACTCCTGCTCCTATTTCTTATGTTCTTATGTCCTTATCACAGGCGGGACATGACTATACAAAGGTCTGTTGACCTCGGGCAGGATTTTCCGGTCTTGGGGCGAGTGCGGCCAGAAAATCCTGCTCTCTGTCAGAGAGTTGGTGCACCCTCAATGGGCTGAATGACCTCTTCTGCATTGTAGGGATTCTTTGATTCTATGATAAGTATTCTTCAGAACACATGCTTAATTCATGTTTGTTCATTGAACAAGTAAATCTCATTCACATTGCAAAGAAAATGTTGTACAAAGTAGAAACTTCGGATCTTTATAACCCCAGACATTCAGTGACATGGGTGCGGCAGGGCTGTGTTGGCAAAGGACTTAAAAAGTTTTAAACAAAATGAATGAATTCGTTTTCACATTGATCAATCCCACCGATAAATGGAAAATAGCGTTAGAACCCTGTTTGTACAAATAAAATTACTTTGAATGCTTCTACCCAGAACAATCACTGTAATTAGGTGGGGAAAGTTTGCGACTTCTGACGAAGTGGCTGAATTCGAAAGCAGTGAGTTAGCCAGCCCTCTGTTTAACATCCCAGCTACATGTTCGCACTCAGACGGACGCCCAGCAGTCTGGCGCTGAAGTGTTAATATAAATCGTTAGTGTTGTGGTTGTTCCGATCGTTTGACTCTGATCAAAGCCTTGTGGGAAGGGAAAACAGTAAAACTGGTCAAACAAATGCAAATTTGAAGTGTTTACAAATCATTTACAGCGCTGCCGGATTGTTGCTAATCTCTAAGAGCGCCATCGCTGAGATACTAGAAGTTATGGTAAAACCTGATGACAGCCGATAGGCGTGACCACGGGTTTGTTTGAAGATACAATCGCTGTCAGAACAGGGCCAATCGCAATTTTACACATTTCAACAAAAAGTCCTGATTGAATACCGCAACCTGAGCGGTATGTTCCCCTTGGGTATTGGATCTGTAAAATATCCCCAAATATATGAGGGACCTGCTGAGATTTCCCAGCATTTTCTGCTTTTGTCTCCGATTCCAGGAACCGCAACATTTTGCTTTTACCCAAATATATGTAATCCTTCACAAGTCTGAACTTCTGAATTCGCTTCTGACTTTTAATTTACTAAAGACCCTTCGGAAAAGGATTTGGCTTTTTGATTTGATTTCAATTTGATTTATTATTGTCAGATGTATTAGTATGCAGTGAAAAGTATTGTTTCTTGCGCACTGTACAAAACAGACTGTTCATAGAGAAGGAAAAGTGACGGTGCAGAATGAAGTGACTACCTCGCATTAAGTTGATGTTTCTCTACACCCTAGCTATGGCTGTAACACCACATTCTGCACGCTTTCCTTTCCTTCTCTATGAACAGTATGCTTTGTCTGTATAGCGTGTAAGAAACAGTTAATTTTGACTGTGTTAATACATGTGACAATAATCAAATCAAATCAAAAAGTGTTACAGTCCTAGGGTGTAGAGAAAGAGCAACTTAATGCAAGATAGGTCCATTCAAAAGTCTAATGGCAGCTGGGAAGAAAGTCTTCTTGAGTTGGTTGGTACCTGACCTCAGATGTTTGTATCTCTTTCCTGGCGGAAGAAGGTGGAAGAGAGTATGTCCGAGGTGCCCATTCTGCTTTAGTCAACAGATAGTTCAGTCAATACCTAGAATTATTGGTTTTCCTCTTAGTTCAGCAATGTGTAACACTGCTATGAAGATGGTTTAGTTGTGGTTACTATTCTGAGGAACTCTTGCAGCAATGTCCAGGGACTGAGATGATTGGCCTCAAACAATCACAACCATCTTTCTTTCTGTTGGCTATGTCTCCAACCAGTGATGCTCCCCACCCTTCCAACTCCCCACTGAATTTGGTTTTGCTAGGACTCCTTGATGGCACACTGTCCATGTTTGGATCAAGGTTGTAATAAGGTCTGGGCCTGAGTGACCCTGCTGGCAACAACTTATCTGACAAAAGGGCAGCACTCCGAAAGCTAGTGGCTTTTGCTACCAAATAAACCCATTGGAATTTAACCTGGTGTTGTGAAACTTCTTACTATGGAACCCAAAGGAGCATGAATGTGGTTATTGCAGAGTCAGTTTCACTTAATAGCACCATCGACAACACTTTCCATCGCTTACTGATGACCAAGAGTAGACTCTCAGTGTGATATTTGACTAGAGATTGGTATGCATCCCTGGGAACAGCCCGTAGAGCACAGAATCCTGTGTCACGGAACTGCTCGGGATGATTCTCTACAAAAACCATCTCTATCCAGACCTTCTTTGCAAAGACACCTTCCACAAGGAGGTGGACAATTGACTCATTCTCACTACAGTCACCTCAAAGACAATATGCAGATAGAGTGAGACTCAGGGCATGTATAATGCAGGGGGAAGGGTCTTTCTCACCATCAGACACGTTATGTCTAAAAATTCTGTTCATGAGGCATTTTGTCAAATGACCTTGACAGTCTGCCTGATGGACTTGTGGTCAAAGGTGTTTCTCCGCATCAATTTTTTTCCACGAGGGGCAGGTGGTATGGAATAGTCCAACTACTTGCAGTATTTTGCGACAGCATGGCCAGACCCATCCTTTGCAACACCAGCAACCTCAGCATGCAGTGAATGACACCTCAACAGCTGCTGCTGGAAGATCATCAACTCGGTGAAAGATGCTCTTCGGTCAACCTGAAACTTGTTGGTCTTCCAGTCCAAAGAGTTGCTCTGATCAAGTGTTACAGACTGGCATATTCCAAAGCACAGGAGTAATGCTGAGGGACAAATTCAAGCTTTTGGGCAGCTGCTGCAAGGATGCAATGGGGAAAGGTCACTGTCTGAAGTCTTTCAGCCACAGTGAACCAAGGGAAGGGGAATTGTATAGAACCCCTTTGGGCTGTATATTTCACAATAAATATGTACAGTGAATATTATATGTATCACAATCATATTGAAGCACCTCAGAGAGCAACCTTATCTGTGTAGAGAACCTGAATATTTTAGGGCAGCATGATGGCACAGTGGTTAACACTGCTGTCTTGTAGCACTAGGGACCCAGGTTCAATTCTAGCCTTGGGTCAATGTCTGTGTGGTGTCTGCATGTTCTCCTCATGACCGTATGGGTTCCCTCCAGATGCTCTGCTTTCCTCCCACACTCCAAAGATGGACAGGTTAGGTTGATTGGCCATTCTAAATTGACCCTAGTGTCAGAAGGATTAGCAGGGTAAATGTATGGGGTTACAGGGAATAGGGCCAGGGTGGAATTGTGGTCAATAGAGACTCAATGGGCTGAATAGCTTCCTTCTGTACTATAGGGACTCTATGAAATTATTGCACATGGTATGATGGCTAGTTTGTAATGTTCTTTCTGATATTTTACGAATAAAGCATATTTTTGAAAAAAAAGTGTGACTAGATTGGATCTAGCTTACTTTTTGTAGACAGGACATACCTGAGCAATTTTCTACATTGTTGGGTAGATGCCAGTATTGTAAGTCAAGGAGGAAATATTGAGTTATTTACCTTATATCTGAGATTGATAGATTCCTATTAACCAAGAGATGTGGGGAAAGGGATATGGGGATATGGGGTGAGATCTCAGATCTGTCATGATCTCACTGAATATTGGAACAGGCTAGAGAGGTTCAATGAACTACTCCTGTCATGGGCTATTCGGTCCATGGGATAAATATTGGGACACCCACGGTTGCACGTTTTTTAAGAGAATTATTTTATCAATTGCATTGCAATTTTACACTGATAATCGGTACGACCCGGGAACACAGTGGTTGAGCAATTGAGACGATGGCGAGGTGGATCAGTTACCAATACAAGCTGGAACATGTTTCCTCTCCATCATTACGGCTACTTCAAGCTGTGATCAGTGGAGACAAGAGGCTGCCCCCAGCTGGACAGGGTGTGAGGGAAACTCGGATCTATCGCAGGCTTTGAAATGAAGAGAGCGTTTGTTCAGACCGGCTGAGAATTTGCATGTCTGAAGAGGCATCAAAGGAAAGATAATGAGCAAATAGCGGGGGCCAGTTTGAACTAATTAAAGACATCAATGACATACTGGGAATCGGTAAATCTGCTAATCGGTGGCGCCATAAGGTCTGTGTGTGTCCATTGTATTGAAGACTTCTACCTGGGCAGTCCGCACATCCCGGAAACTTTCTCCCGATGTCAGCCATTCTCATTCCGCTTCTCTTTTGAGTTGTATTTCGAATGCCAATACTCTCTATTTCTGCCATGTTTTGTAGTCACAAACAATAGCAAGAGGGATTTATAAACTTCTTAAAAATGACGACTATGTCACTTACTCCATCCCGGGATCTTCTCAATCATATGTCTTTGCATTGTCTTTCGTTCCCATTCGGCGGAGCCCCGCAGAAATAGAGATCTCAAAATGTTGTAACAGACTGCACATGAAACAATCAACTAGCCTGGGGGTGAACAGTGAAATCACACTTGGAACAGTCTTGCCAAGTTCTTGTTAAAAGTTGTTGGGAATTAAAGGGAAACAAAAACAAACGTAGAAACTAGAAGCATGAGATAGGCCATTCGGCCCTTCGAGCCTTCTCCTCCATTCATTTTTTAAAAAGTATTTTATTTATTAGTCACAATGAAGGCTTACATTAACACTGCAATGAAGTTAATGTGAAATTACCCTAGTCGCCACACTTCGGCTCAGCTCAATGCACATAACCAGCACGTCTTTCAGAATGTGGGAGGAAACTGGAGCACCCGGAGGAAACCCACGCAGGAACGGGGAGAACGTGCAAACTCCACACAGACAGTGACCCAAGCTGCAAATCGAACTTGAGACCCTGGCAGCAGTGTGAGGCAGCAAAGCTAACCACTGTGCCACCATTTTGATGATAGCTGATCATCAAATTCAATCCTGATTCCTCTCCACCCATATACCTTGATCCCTTTGGCCCCAAGAGCTGTATCTAATTTCTTTTTGAAATCACACAAGAAACCTTCACTATATTTAATCTGAATCGGTTTCACTGCTGTAAACTTGATTTTACACAATGGAAGTTTCCAGGGAGTTAAGCGTATCAAGGTTTACCCCAAGACTCATCAGGGATATCTCAATGCAAGATTTCCAAAATCATTTAGAACCATAAAACCTGAACCATAAGCTGAATGGCCTCTTTCTGCACAACAGGGACACTATGATTCTAAGAATCCCTACAGTGCAATAGAGCAGCAAAGAGTGTGTGGCAGATTGTCCTAAAGCCAGTCCTCTTCGTGTCAATAGCCCAGTGGGAATAACATGGAGAACTTCAAACAAATGGAAGGTTGTTGTATTAAAGCATACCGGAGTGCAACTTGTTCTATGTAGAGAACTTGAGAAGAGACTAAATTGGTTAGGATTATATTCATTAGAGGTAGAAGATGAGTCATAGAGTTGTAGAGGTTTACAGCAACCTGTAACTTGTCCATGCCGCCCTTTTTAAAAAATTCCTAAACTAATCCCAATTGCCCACATTTGGCCCATATCCCTCTGTACCCATCATACCCATGTAACTAAAGACAAAATTGTACGTGCCTCTACTACTAACTCTAGCAGCTTGTTCCAGACATTCATCACCTTCTGTGTGAAACAATTGCCCCTCTGGACACTTTTGTATCTCTCCCCTCTCACATGAAACCTATGCACTCTCATTTCAGACTGCCCTACCTTTGGGAAAAGATATTGACTATCTAGCTGATCTGTGCCCTCATTATTTTATTGACCTCTATAACATCACCCCTCAGCCTCCCAAGCTCCAAAGGAAGAAGTCCCAGTCTATCCAGCCTCTCCTTTTAACTCAATCCATCAAGTCCCAGTAGCACCTTAGTATATCTTTTCTGCACGCTTTCTAGTTTAATAATATCCTTTCTATAATAGAGTAACCAGAATTGCACACAGTATTCCAAGTGTGGCTTTATCAAAGTCTTGTACAACTACAACAAGATGTTCCAACTCCTGTATTCAATGTGAGGGGGAGCTCATAGATCTTATAAATTCTAACAGGGTTAGACAGGGTAAATTCAGAAAGAATGTTCCTGATGATGGGGGAGTTCAGAACTAGAGGTCAAAGTTTGAGGATAACGGGTAAACCTTTCAGAACTGAGATGAAGAAAAATTTCTTCACCCAGACCATGGTGAATGTGTGGCATTCACTACCACAGAATGTAATTAAGGCCAAAATGTTGTCTGATTTCAAGAAAAAATAGATTTAGCTATTGTGGTAAAGGGATTAAGGGATATCAGGATATTGAATTCAGACTTTTTGTGTTATTTATTAGTATCACAAGTGAGCTTACATTAACACTGCAATGAATATGCCCCTGTCTACATCAATGGGAAAGAAGTAGAAAGGATCAAGAGCTTCAAGTTTTTAGGTGTCCAAATCACCAACAATCTGCCCTGATCCCTACATGCGGACATTATAGTTAAGAGATCAAAAGATTAAGGAAATTTGGCATTTCTCACCAACTTTTACAGATGCAGCATAGAAAGCATTCTTTCTGGTACTATCACAGCTTGATATGGCTCCTGCTCTATTCAAGACTGCAAGGAACTACAAAAAGTCATGAGTGTAGCCCAACCCATCAGGCAGACCAGCCTCCCATCCATTGATTCTGTCTACACTTCCCACTGCCTCGGCAAGGCAGCCAGCATAAATAAGGGCCCCATGCACCCCATCCTCCCACCATCTTCAGTCTGGAAAAAGATACAAAAATTTGAGGTCACATGCCAACTGACTCAAGAACAACTTCTTCCCTACTGCTGTCAGACTTGCATTAAGCTGATCTTACACCCTAGCTTTGACTGTAACCCTACATTCTGCGCTCTCTTGTTTCCTTCTCTATGAATGGTATGCTTTGTTTGTATAGTGTGCAAGAAACCACGCCTTTCACTGTATGTTAATACATGTGACAATAATAAATCAAATCAAATCAATGAAGTTGCTGTGAAAATCTCCCAATGATCAGCCATGATCATAATGAATGGTGGAGCAGGCTCAAAGGGCTGAACTCCTGCTTCTGGCCACTATGTTTCCATGTTAGACCACCTTTAAAATAATTTTGCAATATTTGTGAGGACTGTTGTAAAACGTATGAAACATTTCCTTTACTGTATTGAAGCATCTGTGTTACTTGTTATATGTAAAGAACCTGAATGTTAATGCTTTTTTGTGTGATGGTCATTTTGGAATGATTGTAATGTTCTTGCAGATTTCTTGAGAACGAATTGTATTTGGGAGGGTGCAGGGGAGCGAGATAGAAAGGTTGTGAACAGACGCACCTACTGGACAGAGCTTGCAAGCGCACTCTGCAGTGCACTGGGGTGGCCTCATCTTTCCGCTTAAACTGATATCATAGACTGACCGCAGAGGTGACAGGCTCACTGTTCATGGTGTGAACCACACTATAGGTTTCAATGCAAATTAGAAATGCTTCCCCAACGAGTTTAATCGATATACAATTGTCCCCTGGCCTCACGCCATTAAACACACGTGGCACAGCGAGTACTGCTGATGATCGGGACTTTTCATATATCTGAATGACTGAAGTTTACATATTCTACACAGAGATTGATGCATGCTTGGCTTGACGAGGCGTTGGATTGCCAGGAAACGCATCCATCGAAAATTACTATAGCAAAAAGATCTGGGGAACCGTTCCAACCGGAACATGGATCGAATATTATCTTCTGGACAAGGGCCACTCCCACAGAAGTTATACAGACTTCGAGAATTGGATGTTCTTAATTTAACTGCATAAAATTTTACAAATCCATCTGATTTTAATAGTTTAACCATCTTTTGCCATAAATCTCACTTCTAACATTTGCACTAAATTGCTTCTCAACACGGAGCATTAATATATTCGCCCAATACACTATCTGCATCTCTATAGGTTTACCGAATGGAACACCCTCAGACATTTAACAGCTGGGTTATTTTTTGACATCAACCTGCAAAGGAAATATTAAGGCAGATGACCAAATATTTGACAAAGGGTAATCTGGACTCGAAACGTCAGCTCTTTTCTCTCCTCACAGATGCTCCCAGACCTATTGAGATTTTCCAGCATTTTCTCTTTTGACCAAATATTTGGCGCACGCGGCAGGTTAGAAGCAGCATTTTAAAGGAGGAAGCTGAGGTGGAGGGTATGGGGAGGGGTAGGAAGAGATTCTAGCGTTTGGGAACTGTCACCACTAGCTGAGTGACTCAAAGCAAGGCTGGCCAATAAGCTTCTGGTCTTTTGGCTATGACCCAGTGTAGAAATAGGATAGGATAGGTTACACTGAGGCTTCATTTGAAGCAATTTTTTAAAATGGCATCTAGGCTTTTTGCCTAAGATGAAGCTCAGATCAAGCACTGGAAGCGGTGTAATGCCTGCTTCTATCAGCTTGAATCTTGTTGATGGATCCCAAGATAGAACATAAGAACATAACACAAGAACATAAGATATAGGAGCAGGAGTAGGCCATCTAGCCCTTCGAGCCTGCCCCGCCATTCAATAAGATCATGGCTGATCTGAAGTGGATCAGTTCCACTTTCCTGCTCTCTCCCCATAACCCTGGGGCCAGTCTTGTTAGCTTGGATCTCTTGTAGGGGCTTTGATTGGAACAATTTGGTTTTTTGATTGGAAATTTAAAAAATCAATAAACCAGAAATTCAGAAGAAGACTTCTTGTAGGATCATCAGTTTGGGGTAGATCACAGAGATAGGGAGGAGTGAGGCCACGGACGGACTTGAAAACAAGGATGAGAATTTCAAAATCGGGTTTTTGCTTAGCCAGGAACCAATGTAGGTCACAAAAACAGAAAATGCTGGAAAACTTAATGGGTCTTGACAGCATCTGTGGAGAGAATAGAAGGCCAGTGAAGACAAAGGGCATGATTAAACAGCACTTGGTGCAAATTAGGATTAGGCAGTGGTTTCAGATGATTTATGGGGAATAGTGGATGAGCGATCGGTCAGGAATGCATTGGAGTAGTTAAATCTAGAAATAACAGATGTATGGGTGAGAATTTCAACAGCAAATGCACTGAAGCAAGGCAGGCGTCAGATGATGTTACAGAGGCGAAAGTAGACAATTATAATAATATGGCTATGTGGTCACAAGATCATCACAGGCAATGTGTAACAATTTACACTTACATTACACCTTTACTAAAGGTGCTTAACAAAGTGTAATAAGACAGAATTGGACGCAGAGTCAAAGTTGAAGATGTTAAGAAGGACTAACAGAAGTTTGATCAGTTAGATAGTTTTTAAATGGGCCTGAAATGAGTTGAGACAAGTAGAGTGGTAGGGTAAGGTAGGAAGAGAATTCCAGAAAATAGGATGGCTGAAGGCTTGACCAGCAATGATTTTGTTTTATTCTGAGTGCTCCGGCTTCCTCCCACTGTCCAAATATATATCATTTAGGTTGAGTGGCCATGCTAAACTGACCACTGGTGTCAGGTAAGTTAGCACGGGAAATACATGACATTATGGGGATAGGGCCTGGGTTGGAGTATTGTTGGTGCAGGCTCAATAGGCTGAATGGCCTCCTGCTGCACTGTAAGGATTCTGTGATTCAAACTGGAATTTTTAAATATGCAAAAAACAAAATTGAGCAGGTTCTTTTTGAACCTTTTTTTATTCAGCCTGTAAACTTGCAAGAAAATTCACAGTGGAATTGATCAAATCAGCATGTCATAAAATGTAGGTTTATTATTGAAAAGTAAGAAATAGCTTATATACAGTGTCCATCCATTAGGACCAATAAAATAGAGTTTTTGAAATATAACATTGAGAACTAAATGCTGAGAAATGAAGCAATGGTCACAGAAACATCAGTAGGAAAGCTCCTTTGAGTGGACGATTCATTCCAATCCTATATGCTGGCATCACAAAGAGAAATCAATTAAAATGTCATGTCAGCAATTGACTAGAACTTCAGACACAATCCCTGGAAATACGGTTGTTACAGACTAGTGGTCATAGAATCATACAGTGCAGAAGGAGGCCACTTGGCTCAACGAGCCTGCGCCGACCACAATCCCACCCAGGACCTATCCCAGTAACCCCATGTATTTGCCCTCACTAGTCCCCCTGACAGTAGGGGTCAATTCAGCATGGCCAATCCACCTGACCTGCACATCTTTAGACTGTGGGAGAAAACCGGAGCACCTGGAGGAAACCCATGCAGACACGGGGAGAATGTGCAGACTCTGCACAGACAGTGACCCAAGCCAGGAATTGAATCCAGTCCCTGGCGCTGAGACAGCAGTGCTAACCATTGTGCCACCGTGCGGCCCTATGCATAAATAAAGAAAATAATTATAAAGGGACTGTGATTTTAAATCTTTAATAATTATGTGCAAGGTTGCTCATTCACCCTGGCTAAATTCATCATCCAAAATTGTGTCTATGTTATTTTCATCAAATAAAGTGACATTTTGCTAAACGGATAAGGCACAGTTCAAGTGTAACATTCTGGTATTATATAATACTATAATTATATGAATAATTAAATGAAATGTTCTGTTTTTATTCCTGATTCCCAGTATCCGCAGTATTTTGCTTCTATGTAATGCTTGTCAGTGTAACTAATGTGTAGGTTCAGAAAAAGTTGTTAAACATTATATCGAGGCAAACACTGGAACATTATTGGACTTAAATTAAGAAATGTGGTTAGCTTTACTGATATCTACAGATGCCTTGGTTAAAAATTACTTAAAGAACATACGAATAATGTTTAATTATCGCTCTGATTTGATTTGATTTATTGTCGCATGTACTGAGATACAGTGAAAAGTACTGTACTGGTGAAAAATGTATTAACTGGTGTAAAAAAAACAATGCTGACTAACTGGAGAAGAGTCAAGATTCGGTTTAAAACATCCCTGCCAATGCTTAGTGATGTGTTAAAATTAGATTTAATTAAACCAAAACTGAGCTGGTTAAACTGAACAGACGGGGATTTCTCCAGGATTATACAAGTCTGGTTGTGACTATGTTGCTGCAGTCTATCCCATTTTAATAGGGCTTTTTTTAAAGTGCGGGACTGAAACCGTTGGCTGAAGTTTCATTTGCCTGGCCGATTATACATCCCTAGAAGACGGCGGAAGCACTTTGCAAATTGCTGAGAGCCATTCTAAAAGAAAACGATACGTGTTTAGCGTGTATAAATATATATCCTTTCATTATTTATCATGCCTATTTACGAAACAGCACGGATCCCTCAGATGTGTCATTTTAAGTCCCATTTGGAAAGGCCAGTGAGAAGGGCCGCAGACTTGCTGGAGCCAGCATTCGCGGATTTGCCGGATACCCGAGCACATTAATGATTTCCTAAATTACAGCCAATTGTTTGGCATTGTCTGCCCGTTATCTTCCCTTTGAAGTCTCTTCACACATGGAAATCTCCGCGGAGGGGAGAGCCACATAAATTAAAGAGCTGGTCGCAACCACCAGAAGGGTCAGCGAGTGGGAGGGGAGGAAGAGGAAAGTCAGAAGCGCTTTGCAGAGATGGTCAGAGGGGACTTTTCCATTGAGTGGCTCGCCCAGAGCAGCCGCGATGGCTTGTCGCAGAGAAACTCCCCGACGGGTGACATCCCCTGTGTGTCTCCCTCTCCCAGCCTCTACCCCACCCGGGAGATCACCCGCCAGAGACCTACAGCCACTGGAGACATCACAACCCAAATAAAGAGACATTCAGTGCCTTGGATGGGGGACTGTGAGCCAGAAGAAGTTTTGCAGGCTGCTACAGACTGTAAGTACAGTTTAATTTGATTTGTTGCGGTCACATATATTCGTATAGTGAAACGTATATCTTGCGCGCTGTACAATGTATACTAAGTACAAAGGGGAGAAGGAAAGGAGTGCAGAATGTAGTGTTAGTCTCGGGTGTAGAGAAAGATAAACATGATATAAGATTTTGATTTGATTTATTATTGTCATATGTATTAACGTACAGTGAAAAGTATTGTTCTTGTACGCTATACAAAGCATACAGTTCATAGAGAAGGAAAGCAGAGAGTGCAGAATGTAGTGTTACAGTCATACCTAGGTGTAGAGAAAGATCAGCTTAGTGTGAAGTGGGTCCACTCAGAAGTCTGATGGCAGCAGGGAAGAAACTTATTGATTAGGTTGGTAGGAGACCTCAGACTTTTGTATCTCTTTCAAAAGAAGGTGGAAGAGAGTACGTCCTGGGTGCAGGCGTCCTTAATTGTCCTTAATTATGCTGGCTGCTTTTCTGAGGCAGTGGGAAGTGGAGGCAGAGTCAATGGACTTACTAAAAGTTTTGCTGCTTTGCAGATTGTTGTCACCCAATAGAAGAGATGATTCACTCACCTCTTCCCGCTTGTGTTCCTCCTCCACACACACATACAGTGCCCCCCAGTCGTGAGGAGTGCTGGGGTTCGGAGAGTGACTCTGGCCGCTCAGATGATTCAGCCCAGGAGAGGGAGAGGAGTGTGGAATCGGAGACAGACTGTGACACCCCTCGCCGGGTCCGTACCGCCTTCACCGCCCAGCAGATCCACAAGCTGGAGAGAAAGTTTAAGCGGCATACCTACTTGGGAGCAGCCGAGAGGTCGAGGCTGGCAGCCCTGCTCCATCTGTCTGAGACCCAGGTAAGTCCCTGATTTGATTTATTATTATCACATGTATTGGGGGAGACCATGAAAAGTATTGTTAGCCTGGGGAACCTCTGTGGCTAAGCAATTCTCAAAACCTGTACTTTGACAAAAGCTGTCAGCCTTTCTTTAATCTAGATAAAAGGATGGAGCCACTTTGGGCAGCACAGTTGTTAGCACTGCAGCTTCACAGCACCAGAGGTCTGGGTTCAATTCCGGCCTTGGGTCACTGTCTCTCGAGTTTCTATATTCTCCCCGTGTGGGTTTCCTTTGGGTGCTCCAGCTTCCTCCCACACTTCAAAGATGTATGGGTTAGATTGATGGTTAGATTGTTACGTGGCCATGCTAAATTGATCAGAGGGATTAGCGGGGCAAATATGTGCGGTTATGGAAATAGGGCCTGGGTGGGATTTTGGTTGGTGCAGACTTAATGGGCCAAATGGCTTCCTTCTGTACTGTAGGGTGTTAGTCTAGGGTATAGAGAAAGATAAACTATTCTATGATTTCAATCTATCATAGAATAATTCTATTCTGTGATTTCAAATGTTAGCTTGCAGGGCTAGAGACATGTGGGATGTGCAAGTTGTCACTGCGATTGGCATTTTTAAAGTGGATGTTTTTTTCCTTCCCCTGTAGGTAAAGACATGGTTTCAGAACCGCAGGATGAAGCTCAAACGCCAGCTGCAGGACCTGTGCTCAGTTTCCTTTGCTGCCCCCGCTCTGCTGACCAACCCAGTGCCCATGAGAGAGCCCCTCCTGCCCCCCTGCTCGCTTGCTGGATATTACCTGAATGACCGGGGGATCCTCCAGACTGTCAGCAGTTCCCACCGCCTCCCCCAAGCTGCCTACCCGCAGCCTGTCCCCGGTTCAAGCATGGAGCAAAGCCTGTCTGGTTATCAACCCTATCTTTACCCGCTAATCCTGAATTCTTCTCCAGGCGGACTCTACATCTGTTCCTGAACTGTGGCAGGATTACAAAACCCAGGACTTTGGGGAGACTTTGGGTGATATTGTGCAATACCAGTAGTGAGGGGTGGGGGAAAAATAAAACCGAAAAGTACTCATTTTATTTAATACACTATTTAATTTTTCTATCTTATTTTGATAATAAAATTGGCAGTTCTTTTAAAAAAAAACTTCATTTCTGGACTGTGCTATATTTCCAGATGTTGCTGGTCACAAAACATCTTACATGCAGCTTTTCATCTTCCCTGTACCAGGAAGTGGAGCAGTTCCAAGTTTGGAACAAATGGGGTCTCAAATTATCTCAAATTGGGTTAAAGCTCCACTCCAGGATTGACACTATCTTCAATACAGCTTTGAAAGAAGGTTTCATTGTCTAAAGCTACCCTTCTTGTGGCTGTCAGTTTAAACCCAATCTGAGATTGCCTGATTCATTGGTTTAGGTGGAAGCTCTTGGCCCACTGAAATACTTCAAAGATTGAGTTTTGGTGCCTAGGATAACATTCCACCCTCAAAACAAATTGAGCTAATTATGGTATGGAGTTATGCATCCATTTTGTGCGAACTTTGAAAACCATGCATGTAGGTCAAATAATCAAAAGCATGATGTTCTGTCCTTAAAGACAAGGATAGCTACATTTTTGAACAGAAAAGAAATTGAGGGTTATGGTGAGTGAGCAGGTAAGTGGAGCTGAGTCCACAAAAAGATTGGCCACAATCTTATTGAATGACAGAAAGGCTCCAAGTGCCAGAGGGCCTACTTCTGCTCCTAGTTCTTATGTTCTTATGTCTTGTAAAATTTGATTGGTATGGGTTAATGGACAATAGTGACATCTTATTAGTTGCCTATGCTTTACTTTAATATAAATTAAATAGGCAGAACAATTAGTGACATGGCTCATTTTGAGAAAATCATTACTAAGAATTAAATATATCTGTACTAGCTGGATCAATCTTCACTTTCAAACAAATTATGAAGCACAGATCTGATCTGCCCAGCGCTAGTTACTAGATTCTGGCCAGGGTAGGCAGTATGCATCAAATCCTCCAAACATAATTGTAATACAAATGAATTTCTGCGTTACAAACAGTGTCTAGACTGATGGCGCCAGGTTGTTGTATGTTGACAAAAGTGCTATCCAAGCTTCACAAATCTTGCTTTGCTTTCCTCTCTCAAGCTGGCAATGTTTATGAGAAACTCCCTGTCTCCAAATGGAATATGAAATGTCACTTCTGCATTGATTCAAAATGATAAATGGCTCAAAATTAAAATATAGCAACAAACAGGCCCTGCAAGCAAGGACACTAATATTTTATTTAAATCTTGTTTAAAAAATGCTACAAATCGAGATTCCAGGCACCAGTAATCTGGAATGTTTTAATCTTGAAAATGCCGACTTTCCCTCAAACACCTGAATTTCAGGAGTTTGGCCAACCTGAAGGAGGGTGTGTGGTGCTTAAACACCAGATAGCCTATCAATGAGTTAGAAAAGTATACAATTCATATTGTCAAGTTGTAAAGTTTTACGTTGACTTTTCTAAACGCCTTAATGTGTTCCTCAGACTGTCTGGATGCACAGACAATAAATACTTAATGATGCCAGCAGAATTTAACAGAGGGTTGGCAACAAGCTCCACAGTGTGGGACAGTAACCCAAGAGGAGAAAAAGAGAGTTAAATCGAGAATTAGATAATGTCAAGATTTGGGCTTCTATTGTGTTATGAGGAAAGGAAGTCTTTAGGACAATGTTCTGTTTTTGGGGGCTCGCATATGGATGAGAATTTAAAGGGAGACAAAATGGCAAGAGGAACTGGAGGACATGAATTTAATAAAAAGTAATTACAAAGAAGCAAAAAGAAATTAAGTTATTTTTATATGGAGAAGTTATGATTTGGAATTCACTGGATGAAGAGTGACGGAAGCAGATTCAATGATTAATTTTTAAAGGGACTTGGTAGATAATTGAAAAGGAAAATATACTATACAATGAGGAAAAGGCAGAGGAATGGAATTAACTGGATAACTTTCCAAGAATGACCATCTTATGCGCTGTCTTGTTCTATTTAACTAACTTTATCCCCTTCCTTTGAAGACACAGAATCACACTCCGGTTCAACTTCACTAATGCCAGTTGCCCTTTGCTACTAATCTTCTACATCCTCAATAAAGTAATGAAAGTTATTCCATATCGGATGGTCAAATTATCACTGAACTGGATAGTGCCTGACAAAACGTATTTAGTTTAAGCTTGGTAATTTCTTTAAATCGATCATAATATACCGGGCATTCAGAAACCAGCAATAACCACTGTGTCCATAGCTGCAAATGTTTTTAATGCTACGTTGCTAAAAATATTATGTTGACTATCAAAAAGAGAATTTGTCCAACATGGTTTACTACAACTAGTTACTTAATTATATTGATTACCATACTATTGATGTGTTCCATGTCATCCCCATATAAAGGTAATAATGGCACATTGATACATATGATAAACAGAACTTCAATGACTGGGATAAAATGTACCTTCAGATTAGCCAAATCATTGGGGACACTCATCTGCAATGCCAGGAGTGCTGCTGATGTTTCAATGGGTTAGAGGAAGAATTGTGATGCTGGAGGTGCTGTCTTTTAGATGAATTATTAAATTGAGGTGCTATCCACCCTTTCAGGTAGATGTAAAAAAACTCATGACACAAATTAGAATGAGACCAGGTTTGTTCTTTTAAGTGTCCGGGCCAATACTTATCCTCAAATAACATCACAGCAGAAACAGAACAGATTATCTGATCATTATCAAGGTGTAAATAGGCTGCTATATTTCCTACATTACAACAGATAAAATACTTTGGAATGTGCCTGAGGTCATGAAAGATTTTTATAAATGAGTCTTTGGAAGACCATGTTCTGAACTTGCCTTTAATTGATTTCTACTATTGCTCTTATCTGGCATCAAGGTTTAATTTTAAACACTACTTCGTATGTTTCTGCTTCACTTGGTATATTCAACTGTTGACACAATGGTGAAGTTTAAATTCAAATCCAAGGATAAGTGCATGTGTGTGCTGTCTACACGTTAAATCTGCTTCATTCTGGCAGCAAACTCGGATCTACGAAACATTGTTATTGGAATATAGGAGTTAAGATTTTTGTATCAAAAATATAATATGACTCAAGAATGTTGGGCTCCCAATAACAGATTTTAAAATTCCCTGGAAGTTCCCTGCTTCATTCACAACAAAAACAGAAAATGCTTCAGCTTCACAAAACAGAGCTCAGAAACTGCAGGAAATGACAAGTCTATGAAGGCACTGGATAGATACTTTGTGTACATCTCATTTGCTACCCCTTCTCGGTAGATCTGACATCATCTGTGGAGAGAGAATAGAGCCAACGTTTTGAGTCTGATGACCCTTCATCAGAGCTAACAAAGCCAGTTCTGACAAAGGGTCATCCTGACTTGAAATGTTGGCTCTATTCTCCGTAGAAGCTGTCGGACCTGCTGAACTTCTCCAGAATTTTGTGTTTTTGTTTCAGATTCCAGCATTCCAGTATTTTGCTTTTACCCTGGTTCATTTCCCTGTCAATATTAGGTCAGTTCATACCAGAAGTGAGTGCTAGATCATAGAAACACTACAGTGCCGAAGGAGGCCATTCAGCTCATCAAGTCTGCACCTGTAAGAATATCTTACCCAGGCCTCACCCCTTCCACACACCTGACGAAGGCACAGCGTTTCTGAAAGCTTGTGGGATTACTATCAAATAAACTGGTTGGACTTTAACCTGGTGTTGTGAGACTTCTTACTGCGTTTACCCCAGTCCAACGCCAGCGTCTCTGCGTCATGACTATCCCTGTAAGTCCATGGATTTAACCATGGCTAATCCATCTAACCTGCACACCTTGGGACACTAAGGGGAATTTAGCATAGCCAATCCATCTAAACTACACATTTTGGACTGTGGGAGGAAACTGGAGCACCCAGACGAAATCCACTCAGACACAGGGAGAATGTGCAATGGCACCCAAACAAAAAGTCATCCGAAGCCAGAACTGAATCCAGGTCCCTGGTGCTGTGAGGCAGTAGCACGAACCATTTTGCCACCATGCTGCCCAATTGTCAGCGGTGCCCCAACTGTCAGCAGTGATTTGACTTCAGGGCCAAAAGCTCTGCCAAGGACCCTGTTGCTGAGCACAACACCATTATACCTAATTGAACAGATTATATCCATACTGGTACAGGAGAAGCTTGGTTATGATACCCTTTGCAATTGAATACTGATTGGCCCTCAGTGCTAAAGCTCAACTATGTACAATGGCTACTTGTGTGATCAATGTATTAGAAGGAATTGAAGGCCAGTGAAAGAATTTACCACATATGATTCTTATGTCTAGGGAAGTAGAGCTGAAGGAATATAAAGTTTAAATCACAATGGAGTTCCATTCACCAACCTGTTCAGGAATATCATCACATTACAATCATAAAATAGTCTACTCTGAAATATTGTTTGATGTACTGTCACTAAGCACCCAGATCTCCTGAACATAAATCCTATTTGCAAAACCAAAATCTGTCACAGTCTACCTGTTGGTTTTTCGGTATAATAATCTCCATACCTCCTCAAGAGGGTGAGGAGAGAAGAGGAGCATCTTATTTTAGGTCATGGGAAGGATAGTGGAACAGTTGATCCCAATGTGAAAGATTCACATCAATCATTGCAATCCTGCCAGCAGCAACCAGCTCAGATTCTAGGAATAAAACATGAATTTGATATTGTTTTCAATATTAAGTAGGAGGGTAACATTCGCTGTACTTTACCAATCACTAAAGGCCTCACATCAACCCAGGAGGGTGAAGGAGCAAAGGCTTCTGCTGATGAATGTTTTCATGTCAAATGATGTCTGAATTAACGCTCTAATAAAACGTGAAATCTTCTCCGTCAAACTTACTAAAACACATCATTGCTAGTTTTGTGTTTCTAGAATGGGAGAAAGGTAAAATTCCATCCTTTGCACTCTGTACAAATACTTGGAAGAAGGAAAATAAGTTCAAGCGTATGAAATGTTCCCTGTTCTATCTCTTAGCAAAGTAACTGAATCAATCTTAGTCGAAGAAGCTTCCTGTGTCTATTGATACATGAGGCAGACAAACCATATGCTTTTTTTCTGTTTTGATAGCTAGCTCTTTCTGGAATAGGTTGCCAGCCTGTTGTCAGTAGCTACAGTTTTGAGGGGTGCCACTCTGCATCCAGCATGATGCTGACCTGGAGACTCTCCCACATTTCTGTTGGCTATTGGAATATTGAAAAAAGTTACAAATTTTGACCACATATGAACACACCTCCCACGATAAAGTCCTGGAGTGGGACTCAAATCTTGATCTTTTGACTTAGCAGCAGCGATGCTACTTACTACTCACTGCATCAAAAAATCTCGCTGGACTAAACCAGAAACTCAAACATATTTATTGGAGGTGGTAGTCTGAGAGTCAACTGATTGCTGTCCGTTCATTAGGGAGCTTTCTAATCATAGGTCTGCTAGCTGGTTTAAAACAAATCTCCTCCACGCTCCTACAGACTACTTAGGGAGGAATACATAGAATAGCTGGTGAGATAGATTTCAGTTTTGTCAACATTATGTTTAGGGAACTTTGGCTCATAGAAGTCCAGATATTGGATAAACAATCAGAAAGTCTAACAATGAATTTTGCATCAGTAAAAGAGACGGGAAAACTGGATTTCTTATGGTCAGCTTGCACGTGAAACCTAGTCATACACTTGCAGATAATAATACCGAAAGAATAACGTGAAAGGGAAGCCTTCAAGAATGAAGTTCACAATGCAAGAGGAATGATTGTCAAGTAGATTGAGCCACTCTTGAAGGCATTATAGTGTTTACATTGCAGCAGGTGTGGGCAGGACTCAAGGAGTGACGCTCGGAAGATGGACAACAGAGAGAGAATTTGAAGATAGATTGAGAGGTCAATGATATTGGAGATAATGGAGTGAGTCAGATGAATTAGGAGATGCAGAGACAGTTGCAATTGCATCGGATGAAGGGTTTACAATCATGAATAATGTGGTCTCAATGTTGTTTTGGACCAGAAGTCAGAATGGAGGTTTCCTCACCACCTGCTGTTGGCATGCAGGTACAGCAGTTGGTGAGGAAAGCTAATGGCATGCTGGCCTTCACAGCGAGAGGATTTGAGTTTAGGAGTAGGAATGTCTTACTGCAGTTATACAGGGCCTTGTGAGGCCACACCTTGTCTATTGTGTGCAGTTTTAGTTTGCTAGTCTGAGGAAGGACATTCTTGCTATTGAGGGAGTCCAGTGAAAGTTCACCAGACTGATTCCTGGAATGGCAGGACTGACATATGAAGAAAGACTAGATCAACCTAGCTTGTACTCACTGGAATTTAGAATCATTTCCCTTGTATAGTGGAAGACTGAGGGGGCATCTCATAGAAACATAGAAAATCCTGATGGGACTGCAGAGGCTAGATGCGTGAAGAATGTTCCCAATGTTTGGGAAGTCCAGAACTAGGGGTCACAGCCTAAGAATAAAGGGTAAGACATTCAGTACTGAGATGAGGAAGAACTTCTTCACTCAGAGTTGTGAGCCTGTGGAATTCTGTACCACAGGAAGCTGTTGGGGTCAGTTCCGATATATGGGGTTGTGGGAATAGGGCCTGGGTGGGATTGTGGTCAATACAGACTTGATTGGCTGAATGTACTGTAGGGATTCTATGATTAGATATGTTCAAGAGGGAGCTGGACGTGGCTCCTGTGGCTAAAGGGATCAAGGGATATGGAGAGAAAGCAGGAATTGGATACTGAAAGTGTGTGATCAGCCATGATCATATTGAATGGTGGTGCAGATTCAAAGGGCCGAAGGGCAATTATTTTCTATGTTTCAACAAAGAGAAAGTATAGTGTGAGGTAACAAACCTCCAGGACTTTGGAAGGAATGGAAGGCAGATGGCAAATTGGCCATTGGACAAAAATGTTGGTTTCTTTGAAGTCAGTGCCAAAGATGCTGTGGAAGTTAAGGAGAATTCTTGAAGAAGGAAACAGGTTGATTAGGGGTCTGAAAAAACACCAGGTTGAAGAGAAGAGGTGAAATTCAGAGTAGTCATGAGTTGGAAGAGAAAGGATTCAAGCATTAAAGTTATTGCTTTGTAGATGAGGGCTGAAATGTTACCACCCTACCCGCCACGGGAATCAGAGCAGGTGAGGGGCAGACGATGGAAAGGTCTGTTGACCTTGGGCAGTATTTTACAGTTTTGGAACTAGCGAGGCTGTGTTTTTGCTGAAATTGTATCTGATGGAATGAGTAACGTTTCTGCTGGATGAGGAGCTTGAAGAAAAACTGGAACTGATAGGGGAGGGGGTGAGACATAAGAACATAACATAAGAACACAAGAACTAGGAGCAGGAGTAGGCCATCCAGCCCTTCGAGCCTGCCCCGCCATTCAATAAGATCATGGCTGATCTGTCGTGGCTCAGTTCCACATTCCCGCCCTCTCCCCATAACCCTTAATCCCCTCTCTTATCAAAAACCCATCAACCCACGTTTTAAAAATATTTAGCGAGGCAGCCTCCACCACTTCAACGGGCAGAGAATTCCAGAGATTCACCACCCTTTGAGTGAAGAAGTTCCTCCTCAACTCCGTTCTAAACCAACCCCCCCTTTATCTTGAGGCTGTGCCCCCTAGTCCTACTGTCCTTTCTCAGCGGGAAGAGTCTCTCCACCTCTATCCTATCCTTCCCATTCATCATCTTATATGTCTCAATGAGATCTCCCCTCATTCTTCTAAACTCTAACGAGTACAAGCCTAGTTTATTCAGCCTCTCCTCATAGCTCAACCCCCTCACCTCCGGCATCAGCCTAGTAAACCTCCTCTGCACTCCCTCCAAGGCCAAAATATCCTTGCGTAAGTACGGCGCCCAAAACTGCACACAGTACTCCAGCTGCGGCCTCACCAATGCCCTATACAGCTGCAGCAAGACCTCCCTACTTTTATATTCAATCCCCCTCGTGATGAAGGCCAGCATCCCATTCGCCTTCCTGACCACCTGCTGCACCTACAGGCTGGGCTTTTGCGACTCATGCACAAGGACCCCGAGGTCCCTCTGCACCGTCGCCTGCTGCAGTTTTTCACCACGTAAGTAATAGTCCTTCCTACCATTGTTCCTACCAAAGTGGACCACCTCGCACTTGCCAACATTAAATTCCATTTGCCAATTCCTGGCCCATTCGCCCAGCCTATCTAGATCCTTCTGCAGACTCTCCACACCCTCCACGCAATTTGCCGTTCCACCAATCTTGGTGTCATCAGCAAATTTCGACACCATACACTCGGTTCCCTCCTCCAGATTATCTATATAAATGGTAAATAGCTGAGGCCCCAGCACCGAACCCTGGGGCACTCCACTAGTCACCAACCGCCAATCCGAATAGCACCCATTAACCCCCACTCTCTGCCTCCTACTTGACAACCAATCCTCTATCCACGCTAACACCCTACCCCCAACTCCATGCCCCCTTACCTTCTGCAATAACCTCTTGTGAGGTACCTTGTCAAATGCCTTCTGAAAATCAAGAAAGACCACATCCACTGGCTCTCCTCTATCCACCACCCTAAACACATCCTCATAGACATTGAGGGGGTAATAAGACAAGGCAGCAATACACCTATAAAACTGGACTTGTCTTCAGATTTATACAAGACAATTGGTTTGTCAAGTTTAAGAGGAGAATGGGATTGTGAAGGAGGGTGATATTCAGCATAAGGTTGAGGAGAAGGGGACTTTCAATACCCTGTTCTTCAAGATAGTTTTTCTATGATTCTATGAAAAGAGCTGCGAGAAGTGTTGGCAAAGGCACTTTCAGTGTCTGCTGGCGGACAATCAGTGGTGTCTGTTTCAATAGCACAGAGTGGAATACCAAGGTTGAAGCTGAGGAAAGCTATGAAGTATGCTAGTAGGGAAGAGAGGCTGTGTCACTGTCGTGCAGTATAGTAGCGGATCTATACAAAATTCTCTATTGCATTATGTATACACTCCTATCACAATGTAATGTCTCCAAATCCAATAAAGATTCTGTGTATTCCAATGAGAGTCTTTCCCAACAGGATGATAGAGGAACTGAACAATTTTTTTTTCTCAATGAAAAAGTGCACAAATGTCATTCTTCCCAAATTAAAAAAAACCCCAAAACCTGACTGTCAAAAGCCTCTCTGCCACTGACAAACACTAAAGTCCTGAGTTCAATCGAATACTCTCCACTTGTAAATTGGCACAGCTGCAACAACATTCACACAGCTCAAAGGCAGTGCAAACTGTTTGATCAATAGCAATTCCACCACCTTAAACCTTCACTCACCAGCAGCAGTTGCTGCGGTGTAGATATCTGTTCCACAGATAACACTAATAGGAGTATGACCATCATCTCCAAGTCACACAGCATCCCCACTTGGAACTAGAAGAGTGATGCTTTTATTATGGTGGGACCAAAATCTGGGAATTCCCTACCTCCCAACACCCTGGGAATACCTTCACCACAGGGGTTGAAGCAACTCAAGGCAGCAGCTCATTCCCACCTCCTCTTCAAGGGGATAGGCAACAAATGCTAGCTATGCTAGTTTTCTGTAATGGGATGTGGACGTTACTGGCAAGGCTGGAATTCGTTGGCCATCCCTAATTGACGTTGAATTGAGAAGCTTGCATTGAAAGTTCACCACATTGGTGTGGATCTGGAGTCACATGGAGGCCAGACCAGGGAAGGATGGCAGATTTCCTTCCCTAGAAGACATTGGTGGACCAGATGGGTTTTTACGACAATTGATGATAGTAATGCTTACTGTGAAACTAAGACTAGCTGTCAATTCCAGCTGCCATGGTGGGATTTCAAGCCATATCCCTGGGTCTCTGGATTACTACATTACCACTACACCACATTCCCCCTCCCTCATGTTCTCAGAATTATTACTTTTTTAAATCTTGGACAGAAAACAAAGAAGAATTATCAGCACCCAATGGCTGGAACTGACTATATTCCCACTGTCATACCGACACTGGCAGATAGGTTAGCACTGCTGTCTCACAGTGTCAGAAACTCAGGTTCAATTCTGGCCTTGGTTCACCGTCTGTGTGCAGTTTGCACATTCTCCCCGTGTCTGTGTGGGTTTCCTCTGGGTGCTCTGGTTTTCTGCCACAGTCCCAAAGATGTGCAGGTTAGGTGGATTGGCTATGCTAAACTGCTCCTTAGTGTCAGGGGATTAGGGTAAATACATGGGGTTATTGTCTGCACAGGTTCAACAGGACTGCAGGAATTCTATAAAGATGTGGACCAGTGTTTTTCCATACTTTGCTGTTTCACTCTCCTCAGACCACCATAAGAAGAAGGGCATTCAAATGGTCATTAGATAGGCATGTGGATAATATTAGAATAGTTTAGGTTAGAGGGTCATTAGATTGGTTCCACTGGTCTGGGCAACATCGAGGGCCAAAGGGCCTGTACTGCACTGTAATGTTCTATGTTCTAAGATATCAAGAGATAGTTGGATTGGGATGTTTATGGACCCCTAGCCTTTATAAGGTCCTTAGCCTTCAGTAGAGGTAGAAAACAGAGAGATGGATTGGTATTTTTACTATTTGAGATTAGAGACGGAGTGGAAATTGTTCATTGGAGCCACTAATAAATGAAATGGACTATGCAGGTGTATGAGGGGTGGCACCAACTTTTAGAAGGAACAGCATTGAATCATTGAAAAGCAAAGGTTCAGGTTACCATTCACAATGGAGATCTGCTCACCCCCTAAACAGCCGGCCCTGTGATTACAACTTCCAAAAAGTTCACTTTCATCTTTCAGAGTTTTGGCGCCTACCGTCCAGCCGGCGTTACTCGACAGTCCTTTCAAGGCTTTCTTGTCTATTGCAGCAAGATCAAAGGCGTTGAAACAGTTCAGAAGGGGCGAAAACAGGCGCGCACATAACCAGGGCAGGAAGGTGGGCAGCACGGGAAGCTGCGTGTGTAAAAGTGCTCACACGTTGTGAGCAATAAACCCGCCCAGCTCTGTGCATAAACCCGTTGGACTTTAACCTGGTGTTGTGAGACTTCTTACTGTGCTCATCGCTACAGACACAGCAACATGTGTGTGAATGGAATATATCTGAGAGAGAGAAACAAGAGCAGGCAGGCAGTCCGGGGACACACAGCCGGCTCCTGCCCAAAGGGAAACTATAACAAATCTCCCTGCACATTCTCGAAATTAAACTACTGCCTTTGACCCCACTCCCCGCAAGATTTCCGCTGTTTATTCCCCACATATTACTTTTAGGCTGATTGAAATATTTACTGTATTAACATTTGCAATCGGTGCCTTATGAAACCACAAAACTCTTACAAGAAGCAGGAGCTGTGATTTAGGAGGCTTTGTGGAATGGAAATATATATTCGGTGATATCCTTGCTTATCAGGACGGATGACATGTTAGTGCAACACTTGTGTAAAATGTACAGTACTGAATTAGGCCATCTCGCTGAGTGAATAATTCTGCTGGAGCTCCTTAAAAATCAGTCCGGAGGCCAGACAATTCAAACTCATCTGAATCGTGCGCTGCAGGATCAAAGCTGCTGGAGAGAGGGGCAAACGGGGCATTTTTAAAGGGAGGAGGTTTTGGGACGGTGGGGGTAAGTGTCTATAGAGATTGGAGCCTGCCCAGGGACGATCGGCCTCCTAAGTTGTCTGAACCATTGGCGGGCACCAGGATTTCTAAAGCGTGTGAATGTTGCTGGTATTGCAGGAACATGACTTCCCTGTGAGCCGGTAGATGGGAATTCGCTCCCATTGAAATCGGCTGAAGGGAGGGTGGGTTTATATATACACACATATAGATAAAATAAACACATTTCCATCTCTCGACAGGAGCTCGGCGCCAATGTGCAGAATACCATCACTGACACAACAGGAGCAAGGCTGAAAAGGCAGCAAACTGCTGATCCCAAAGGCTGAAAAATGCAATAGTCACAAAGCTAGCTGAAGCAAAGGGAACAATTTCATTCAATATAACGGAAACAATACTGAAACGACTCTCGTATATGGCCAAAGATTTGAAGGGCGCACTGGTAGAACGGTGAAACGTTTTAAACTAAACTGAATAACCCAGAGAAAGTGAAAGTACACATGATGAAGTATAGCTCGGAAATTAAAGTCACAAATAAAGTCACATCAGAATGTTTCAAGTTTAAAAAAAAGGCTTTTGGAGACAGTGTCTAGTGATTTCTTCATCTCACTGTAAACTCTGCAGCCTCGACTGCTCTCCAGCTCTGCACAATTGACTAACTAAATATCTCGCAAATTAGTACTTGACCTTTTAAAGACCCCCCTCCTGACTTAATCGGAAACCCTTGATCTTTCTGGTCCTGTTTAGCGCTGCATTTGTGCAATAGATTGTTATTTAAAAGTGTGAGTGGTTCGTAAATAAGGCGTGGGGCTTGAGATCTGAAAGAGCCTTGATTGACTATCAGTTAACTTAATTGTTAATGCTGCCTTTGAAGATGTGGCTGCTGGGAAGCGGGGCCCAACAGCAGGTTGTCCACGGGGGAAAGCTCCAAAAGGTAGAGTGGAGCTCAAACACTTGGGAATCCGCGTGTAACTTCAGGGAAAACATTATTCTAATCACTGCATTGACGTGTCATCTGTTACTGGACAGCCCCAGCTCTAATTTTTGATTTGATTTATTTTTGTCATGTGGATTGGGAAACAGTGAAAAGTATCGTTTCTTGCAAGCTGTACAGACATAGAATACATAGGGGAGAAGGAAAGGAGAGGGTGCAGAGTGTAGAACCTGTCAGTGTGGAAGGACATTGTCATCAACGTCAGGAAGCGTAAAGGAGAACATGCCCCTGTCTGCATCAATGGGGATGAAGTAGAAATGGTAGAGAGTTTCAAGTTTTTAGGTGTCCAGATCACCAGTAACCTGTCCTAGTCCCTCTACGTCGACACTATAGTTAAGAAAGCCCATCAATGTCTCTACTTTCTCAGAAGACTAAGTAAATTTGGCATGTCAACTACCACTCTCTCCAACTTTTATAGATCACTCTATCCAGGCCTTGCAGTATCCTGTAAGTTTCAATAAGGTCCCCCCTCATCCTTCTAAATCCAACGAATACAGGCCCAGAGTCCTCAACCGTCCCTCATATGACTAGCTCTTCATTCCAGAGATCATTCTTGTAAACGTCCTCTGGACCCTTTCCAAGGCCAGCACGTCCTTCTTTAGATATGAGCCCCAAAACAGCTGTCAGCACTCCAGATGGGGTCTGACCAGAGCCATATCCAGCCTTGGAAGTACAGTCCTGCTCTTGTAGTCAAGTCCTCTTGACATGAATGCTAATGTTGCATTTGCCTTCCTAATTGCTTACTAAACTTGCACGTTAACTTTAAGAGAATCTTTAACAATGACTCCCAAATCCTTTTGTGTTTCTGATTTCCTAAGCATTTCCCCATTTAGAAAATAATCTATGCCTTCATTCTTCCTTCCAAAGTGCATAACTTCACACTTTTCCACATCTGCCACTTCTTTGCCACTCTCGTAACCTGCCCAAGTCCTTCTGCAGCTCCTCTGCTTCCTCAATACTACCTGTCCTCTACATACCTTTATATTACCTGCAAACTTAGCAACAGTGCCTTCAGTTCCTTCCTCCAAGTCATTAATGTATATTGTGAAAAGTTGCAGTCCCAGCACTGATCCCTGAGGCACATCACTAATCACCGGCTGCCATCCTGAAAAAGACCCCTTTATCTCCATTCTCTGCTTTCTGCCAGTCAGCGAATCCTCTATCTGTGCCAGGATCTTATCCTTACCACCATGGGCTCTTAACTTATTTAACAGTCTCCTATGCGGCACCTTGTCAAAGGCTACTGGAAATCTAAATAAATCACGTTCAGTGGTTCTCCTTTATCTACCTTCCTTGTTACCTCCTCAAGGAGCTCTAATAGATTTGTTAGACATGTCCTCCCCTTGACAAAGCCGTTCTGACTCAGTCCTGCTTTATCAAGCACTTCCAAGTACTCTGCAATCTCATCTTTAATAATGGACTCTAAAATCTTGCCAAAGACCGAAGTCAGGACAACTGGATTACGATTTCCCATCTGCTGCCCCCCCCCCTCTTCTTGTGATGTTACCTGAGCTACTTTCCTGTCCACTGGGACTTTCCCTGCCTCCAGTGATTCCTGAAAGATCACCACCAGTGCCTCCACAATTTCCTCAGGTATCTCTTTTAGAAAGCTGCGGTGTAGTCTGTCCAGTCCAGGTGATTTATCCGCCTTCAGACATTTCAGTTTCCCCAGAACCTTCTCCTTAGTGATAGCCACTACACTCACCTGTACCCACTGATTCTCCTGGAGCTCTGGCATCCTACATCTGAATAATGCATTAGAATTTTACCGTCCCACCTGCAATGGGAATCAGAGTGGGTGAAGAGTGAACCATAGAAAGGTCTGTTGACCTCCGGATGGGATTTTCTGGTATTGGGGTGAGCGAAGCTGGCAGATCCTGCCCATTAATTCTCTCTCTGCAGATGCAACCAGACCTGTTGATTACTTCCAGCAATTTTTGTTCTTATTTCAGATTTCCACCATCCCCAGTATTTTGATCTAGAGTTGTTCCTAGTGTGCTGGCCAACATTTATCTCTCGGTCAACATCACAAAAAAACTGACTATTATGACATTGCTATTTGTGGGAGCTTGCTGTGCACAATGTGGCTGCTGCATTTCCTACAGTACTGCAATGATGCCATTTCAAATGCACCTCATTGGCTGTGCCTGGTAATCATGAAGGGCACTATTTAAATGCAAATCTCTTTCACAGACAAAATCAGAACCTGTATGACAGGAAATACCCAACTTGAACCTAGTAATGAGATCAGTTGTTGCAACAACTGGAGTGAGCATCTTACCAATGGAAAGACAACCATTTGCACACTACGGTAGCTTAAATATTATCTTATGTTTTAAGGCTTGCCCAGTTTTTTTCCCTATTGGGCATTACAATAAAAGTTGACCATACAAAATTGAATTGGGCATTTTTGATGCATATACTCGTACTGTGTTTGGAAAATAGGTGGCATGGGGCAGCTTAGTGGCACAATGGTTAGCACTGCTGCATCTCAACACCAGGGACCTGGGTTCAATTCCCAGTTTGGGTTACTCTCTGTGTGGAGTCTGCATGTTCTCCCTGCATGGGTTTTCTCCAGGTGCTCTGATTTCCAAAAGAAGTGCTGGTTAGGTGCATTGGCCATGGTAAATTCTCCTTCAATGTCTCCGAACAGGCACCCAGAGTGTGGCCACTAGGGGATTTTCACAATAACCCCATTGCAGTGTTAATGTGGACCTACTTGTGACACAAATAAATAAACGTAAACAAAAAAATCTTTGTTTTTTTCGAAGCTAACTGTAAATTAACCTCAATTATGAAGCACTTCACTCCTGAACTGGTTTGTGCCTTTCTCTGTAAACATTTTTAATAGGAGTTTGATGATAAGAATCACTCAGGGCAGAACTCATTTACTGATTATTTGCTTCGAAATAGTTTTAAATTATTTAATTAAAGTTTGATCTTTGTGAGAGGACAATTTTATTTTACTGTTATTATTAATTCATATATTTTTAAACAAATGAGCAATGTACCTAAAACAAATTTCTGTATGGATAATAAAATGGAATTGAATTTGATTGACACACAAAGCTTGGAACCTGTGTAAACAGTGACTTTCTCAGCACTTAACAAAGACTTTCATTTATGTAAATTTATATTTATTATATACTGCATAAATTAGCAACCACAATGATACTGATTTTGCTGCCAAAATTACAATGAGTTCGATGGTACTCGACGTTAATAATCAGCTTTTGGTAAGGATGAGATCATCTGTGAATTTTGAATTGCTATAAATCACTGGATGGTTTGCCATGCAATCTTGGTAAAATAACAGTTGCTTTTCTGTAAATTTCACAAACCTGGTGTGAATATTCACTAATTGTCAATGAAACTTGCCTTATGGATTAAAAGCTGCTGCTTAACAGTCTTTGTACTCAGTTAATGTCTGAGTTACAAGTTATGTTCCTGCAATACCAATCCACCTCTTTGCCCATTTAAAGGATCAGGTGAAATGTCACTCATATTCTTGCAGACATTAAACGGATGTTGGAGAGTTAATGTGACAGGGGTGATTTCCTTCAGCTCGGACCCCCTTAATATTTCTAGACAATGCTCTGTGGTCTGATTTTGAGTCCTTGTGGACCTGAGAAATTGCCATTTCCAAAGCTTTGGCGCATTCCTACACTTGCAAAACGTTTAATCAGTCTTTTAGAGCTATCCAGATCCCGAGAGTTCACTCCTACTGAGTTTGGTTCTGTGCTGGCAAATGGGTAATATGGCATGGCCTAACCGGCACATCTTTAGACTGTTGAAAGAAAATTAGGCACTCAGAGGAACCTCACGAAGACACAGGAAGAATGTGCAGACTCCACACAGTCCAAGGCCAGAATTGAACCCAAATCTCCGGAGCTATAATGTAGCAGTGTTAATGATTGTGCCACCTTTGGTTAACCTGGAGGAATATATTATTTGAAGATCCCAATGAAGTCTTGCAGGAGACTTATCCATCACCAAATGCACAACATTGGCATACAGATAGGGGCAAAAGGGTTTTTGATTTGATTTGATTTATTATTGATTTGATTTATTATTGTCACATGTATTAACATACAGTGGAAAGCATTGTTTCTTGCGTGCTATACAGACAAAACATATTGTTCATAGAGAAGGAAAGGAGAGAGTGCAGAATGTATTGTTACAATCATAGCTAGGGTGTAGAGAAAGATCAACTTCATACAAGATTTGGGCTGCAAAGAGATCAGAGTGAGTGCATTAACCACGAGTAAGCATGTGAGCTGGGTGGACTGCAGAACTAGTTCCTGTTGCAGTCTTGTGGCTCAGGGTCTGTTTACATATTTTGCTGCTTTCGTTTTCTTCCTTCTTATTGGAGTGCCAGTTGTTACCTTATCTGTAACAGTCACCTTTTCGTCCCGTGCGCTAATGCAGTGACTCTTCCCACCCCACCCATGCCCAGATACACTTTATTGTTAAGGAAAAGGCCTCTTTAGGTTGTCTGATACATAGTTGGGGGGGGGGGGGGGGGAAAGCGGGGCAGTGGGGTGAGGGGGGTCATTTAATATGGAACTGGGAATCAACTGCTTGCCTGATCCTAGCACCTGATGGGTTCCAGCTTCTTAATATTTTTGCCAGGGGAGGGATATTGTGTGTTTAATAATCAAATAGTTTGTTCAAACATCTGCAGCAAGACTGAACGAATAATAGTACAGCACAGGGACAGGCCCTTTGGCCCACCAAGTCTGTGCCAACACAGATACATCTCTAATCTAATATTTTCTTTCCTCTATGTAAACCAATTCCCCTATTCCCTGCCTATTCACCTGTCTATCCAGATGCTCTTGAATGTTGTTATAGAATCTGCTTCCACCACTTCCTCTGGCAACACATTCCAGACATTCACCACCCTCTGTGTGAAAAAACTTGCCCCTTACATCTCTTTCAACCAATGCCTCTAAGTAATTGACCCTTTGACACTGGAAAAAAGACTCTGACTCTCCATTCTATCCAAGCCTGTCATCATCTTGTAAACCTTGATCATGTCCCCCCTCATCCCCTGATGCTCCAGTGAAAACAATCCAAGTTTGTTCAATTTTTCTTCATGGTCCATATCCTCTAAACCAGGCAACATCCTGGTAAATCTCTTCTGCACCCTTTCCAATGCATCAACATCCTTCCAGTCATGTGACTACCAGAATTGTACACAATACTCCAAATGCGGCTAACCAAAATTTTATACAGTTCATAGAGTCATAGAGGTTTACAGCATGGAAGCAGACCCTTCGTTCCACCTTGTCCATGCGACCCTTTTTTAAAATTTTTATGCTAGTCCTAATTGCCTGCATTTGGTCCATTTCCATCTATACCCATCTTATCCATGTAACTGTCTAAACGCTTTTTAGAAGACAAAACTGTACCCGCCTCTAATATTACCTCTGGCAACTTGTTCCAGACACTCCCCACCCTCTGTGTGAAAACATTGCTCCCCTAGACACTTTTGTATCTCTCCCCGCTCAGCTTAAACCAATGCTCTCTAGTTTTAGACTCCCCTACTCTTGGGAAAAGATATTGACTATCTAGCTGATCTATGCCCCTCATTATTTTATAGACATCTATAGGATCCCCCTCAGCCTCCTACACTCCAGAGAAAAAAGTCCCAGTCTATCCAGCTTCTCCTTATAACTCAAACCATCAAATCCTGGTAGCATCCTAGTGAATCTCTTCTACATTCTTTCTAGTTTAATAATATCCTTTCTATAATAGGTGACCAGGACTGGTACACAGCATTCCAAGTGTGGCCTTACCAATGTCTTGTACAACTTCAACAAGACATTCCAACTCTTGTACTCAATGTCCTGACCAATGAAACCAGGCATGCTGTGAATGCCTTCTCCACCATTCTGTCCACCAGTGACTCCACTTTCAAGGAGTTAGGAACCTGTACCCCTAGATCTCTTTGTTCTGTAACTCTCAGCATGATTTTCCAATTCCTATATTCACCCTGACCAATGAAGGCCAGCATGCCATATACCTTCTTGACTACCTTGTCAACCTGAGTTGCCACCTTCAGGGAACGGTGGATCTGTATGCCTAGATCCTGCTCTATGCTAGTATTTCTAAGAGCTCTACCACTTACTGTATACTTTCCTTCTGCAGTAGACCTTCCAAATTGTATCACCTCACATTTGCCCAACTTAAATTCCATCTGCCATCTTTTGGCCCAGGTCTCCAGCCAATTTATATCCTGCTGAATCCTCTGACAATTCTCCTCACTATCCGCTGCTCCCCCAATTTTTGTATCATGTACAAATTTACTAATCAGAACACTTGCATTTTCCTCCAAATCATTTATATATATTACAAACAACAGAGATCCCAGCACTGATCCTTGTGGAACATCGCTTTGTCGCAGATCTCCAGTTAGAAAAGTATCCTTCCACTGTTCCTCTCTGCTTTCTATGCCCAAACCAGTTTTGCATCTATCTTACCAGCTCACTTCAGATCCTGTATGATTTCACCTTCCGTATCAGCCGATCATGAGGAACCTTATCAAAGGCTTTACTAAAGTCTATGTTTACAGCATCCACTGCCCTACCCTGCTCAATTTTTCTGGTCACTTCCTCAAAGAACTCAATCAAGTTTGTGAGATACAACCCCCCACTTCACAAAATCATGCTGCCTATCACTAATAAGCCTATTCTGTTCCAGATGGGAGTATATCCTGTCCCTAAGAATCTTCTCCAAGAATTCCCCCACTAGTGATGTAAGGATCACAAGCCTGTAATTTTCTGGATTGTCCCTTCTGCCGTCCTTAAACTGTACTTCAGCTTATCTAAAACTCTGGTTTATGTATCTTATCCCAATCAGGCTCAACCCCCATTCCTGTTCTCGCTGATTTACACTTGGGTACTTAACACAATTGCCTTGCTGAAAATTCTCATTTTCAGTCAGGATTTTCCAGCCTCAGCACCCCGGAATCCACTTTGGCGTATGTGGTGAACCATCAGAAATTCACTGACATTGATGGGACTGGAAGATCTCACTGGCCTGTGGAGTCAGAACATTCTGGACAGTATTCTCCCATCCTGCCTGCCAGTGGGATTCTAGCTTGTGGGGGCTAGACCACGTAAAGATCCATTGAAGTCAGGCAGGAGTCTCTGGTTTTCAAGTGAGCGTGACTGAAGAATCCTGCCCTATGTCTTACATCTTTAAGTGGTCATGTTTTGGAGATGCCGGCGTTGGACTGCGGTAAACACAGTAAGAAGTCTGACAACACCAGGTTGAGTTTACTATCAGATAAATTGGTTGGACTTAAACCTGGTGTTGTCAGACTTCTTACTGTGTTTACATCTTTAAATCATGTTAGGCCTCAACCTCCATCATCTCCACCACGTCTGTTCCTTCCTACAGCATTGCAAACGATGGGTGGAGGAAGGCGTGGTCATGAGGGTTGGAGAAACTCAGAGAATTTGGTGAATTCTTAGCTGGAGAACATTCCAAAGAGAGGGGATGAGGCCAGGAAAGGATTTAAACATGAGGATGAGAATTTTAAATAGGAAATTAAGGAGACTGACAGCCCATTAGGCCAGCGAGCACAAGGTGATGAATGAGTGTGATAGGTTGTGAGATAGGACGGCAGCAGGTGGAGTAAGATTTCTGTGGACTCCTGGGAGTTTTGCATCCACAAAATGGCGACGTGGGCACAAAATCCTGTTCAAGACTAAAGCCAAAAACTTTGCTGGTGAGAGCTTGGGACACGATTATCCTCACCCCTGCCACTGACGTAATGATATTCCCACCCAGGAAAGTCGGGAACATCATTTTAATACATTCCCATGTTGTTAGGGAGATTCCTTGCTCTATTGCCCAACTACACTGGGATCTCCCCCCCTTGACAATGTGACAAAACAAAGGAGATTGTCATTGACTTCAGGAAGCATAAAGAGGAACATGTCCCTGTCTACGTCAACGGGGAGAAAGGAGAAAGGTCGAGAGCTTCATGTTTTTAGGTGTCCAGATCACCAACAACCTGTCCTGGTCCCCCTATGCCGACACTATAGTTAAGAAAGCCCACCAACACCTCTACTTTCCCAAAAGACTAAGGAAATTTGGCATGTCAACTATGACTCTCACCAACTTTAACATAGAAAGCATTCTTTCTGGCTGTATCATAGCTTGGTATGGCTCCTGATGTGCCCAAGACTGCAAGGAAATACAAAGGGTTGTGAATGAAGCTCAATCTACAATGCAAACCAGCCATTTATTGACCTTGTCTACAATTCCCACTGCCTCAGAAAAGCAGCTGGCATAATTAAGGACCCTATGCACCCCAGACATTCTCACTTCCATCTTCCTCCATTGGAAAAAAGATACAAAAGTCTGAGGTCACATGCCAGCTGATTCAAGAACAGCTTCTTCCCTGCTGCTGTCCGATTGTTGAATGGACTTACCTTGCAATAATTTTTCTCGGCACCCTAGCTATGACTGTAACACTGCATTCTGCACTCTGTCCTTGTCTTCTCTATGAACGGTATGTCTTGTCTGTAAGTGTGCAAGAAACAATGCCCGTTAATACACGTGACAATAAATCAAATCAAACTGTCACATCAGCAAGGTTTACCGTAGGATTTTAAAAAATAGGAACTAGGTGAAAGAAAATTGCTGGGCACACAGGTAAGTACAGTCCCAGGGGATAGCTAGACGTGGCTGGTCAGTTTTGGGGGCAATGCCAAGAGGCAGTGCCAAAGGGAGGATCCTCTGAGGAATGCCATGGGAGGGGTCCTCATCTATATAAGGTGTGAGGGAAGTCGTGTCCATGGGGGAGGGGCTCCCCGTGTACTTAAAGTGGGGGGGGGGGGGGGTGGGAATGTCCTCCATGTATGTATGGCGTGTTCTTCATTTCTTTCACTGGAAATTGGGCACCCTGACCTCTGGAAAGCTGTGTTGCTAGTGTAGGCTTGATGGGCTGAAGGACCTCTTCTGCATTGTATGATTGAATGACTTTCAGGTGTTGTGCCGTCAGGGTGATGGTGTGTGACACACCTCCAAGAGATTTTCCTCTAAGTGCTGGACAATACGGCAGGAAAAGTGGGCTGTATAGCTGGTGTGCCGCCCATCACTTATCGCCTAGTCCAGCGATTAAAAAGAAATGGAAAATTCCACCCCTAGAGACCAGAGGATACGCAAGAATATTTCTAGAGGTGTGACAGAAGTAAACTTTGAATGTGTAGAAAGTGAACCTTGTGCAAATTGCCTATGTGCCTCCTACTCTTTTTTCTCTAATGAATTTTTAACTACATGCTTGAACACCAAGGCTATTTGATTCAGCCAGCGGACAGTAACTAAGTTTCGCCACTCACAACAGCAAAAAGACTCATATCTCCAACATGATACTACACCCCTCACCTTAGTCTAGATCTGGCACCAGCAACAAGGTTCACACTGCAGGTATAAGCAAATGATAAAAGAAATAGGAGCAGACTAGTCATCCCCTCAAGCCTTCTCTGCCATACAACACATCATGGCCGATCTTCAACCTCATAGAATCAAATAATAGAATCCGAACATTGCAGAAACAGACCATTCAGCCCATCGAGCTTGCACAGCAACAATTCCACCCAGGCCTCATCCCTGTGACCCCATGCATTTACCCTGCTAATTTACCCTGACACTAAGAGGCAATTTTGCATGGCAAATCAACCCAACCTTCACATCTTTAAACGTCAACTCCATATTATATGGTTCCCTTACAGCCCACAAAATCTGTTTTAAATATATTCAATAATTGTACATCCATCCTCTGGGATAGGGTGCCCCAAAAATTACAACATCCACATAAAGAAAATTCTCCTCAGTTCAGTCCCAAACAGATGACCCCCCTTATCCAGTGGCTAGGCCCTCTAAATTTGTCCACCCAGGGGTAAAAGCCTTCTAGCATCTACCCTGTCAAGTAAAAGAGGAAGAAGAAATGTTTAATTGTCCGGTAAACTTTTACACCAAAACAATTTGTTACGTGGGAGCCATGGAATTTTTATAACATGATAAAAAGATTGAGAACCGCTGCTTTTAGGGGGCATATGAAATGGGTCACTTATTTCTCTTGTGGATAATCACCTCAACTTAAATACAATGAAATACCCTGGTTTCCTCACCATAAATAAATTGATTGCAGCACCGGACCATCCCTGATAAATTTGCATTTTAGGTGAAATTTAATTCAAGCATTGAGAGTTGGGTGTTTCCCCCTCCAATCCCGGCCAGCCTCTTTTGGAGGAAGGCCAATCAGATACTGAAGTGGCCACTGGCAGGCCTTCCCCAGGATCAAAGATTCCCACGGCAGAAAGTCCTGTTCCTGAGAGCTGCCAGCTAATCAGATGCTAACAGCCCCTCAATGTGACCAACGCACTGCAGGAGCTATGGTAACTTCTGACCATGCGCCCACTAGAGGCTCAAGGTCCCCAGTAGATTCAGGGCTCATGTGAGTGAGAGCGTGATGGGGAATGTGGGGTGGAGGTTGCTGTGGAGGGGTGGGGCTTCAATTGGCATCGGGTGGGGTTTTCTGTCCACTAATTTTCCCATCCTGGACAGAATTGGGCAGAGGTGGGAAGGTAGCTGTTGTAATATGCCTTTAAGGGATAGCAGCATGCCATGACTAGGAGGGAACTGTGTCATGTGATCCAGTCTCAGTTTCACTTTGGCCTGTGAGCAGACACAGCGCACGCAGCACAGCTCAGACATCTTCAAAAACTCTATCCACGTATGTATGTTCTTATGTGCCTATTTTAAATAAATGAATCCACAAAATGAGTGAATTGTGCTTTTATATCAAACACAACAGTGGTGATTTCTCCCACCCAGCACTCTCCTGTCTGATTAAATGATCCCCTTGCCTCCAAGTTCGACTTTAACATTTATTTTACGACTGGAATTCTCTGCCTGGCCACACCCTGCCAGCACTGTATGTGAAAATTTGGTGCTCAGCCAAATCTCTGTTCACTGCAGCGAGACTGGAGAATCCCACTGGCGTGAATGGCCAGAGAATTCTGAATAATGTCTGTAAGTTTTTGACCTATGTCAGGATAATCCAAATTCAGTTCAATTTTCTGCTATTCAGGACGGAGCACCATGCATATATAAACGTATGACACAGTGGGCGAGATTTTCCAGCCATGCTCGCATCAAAATGGGAAAATCCTGCTTGAGGTCAATGGATATTTGCGTGGTCTGCCCTCTGCCTGTTACAATTCCCATGGCAGGTGGGACAGGAAAATTCCCCCCATGATGTTGACAGCTTTGGTGTGCTGTCTAACTGTGACTTCACAATAGTCTGTGTACATCAGCTGAATCAAATCCTTCTACTTCAAAGCTAGCTTTAATTTGGCTTTTTAATTGGAGATTTTAAACAGCGGCCTCATAAATCCAAGTTACTATACCTAACATGCAGAACTGTTTTTGTTGTGCTGTTCAGTTTTAGTTTACTTATTAGTGTCACAAGTAGGCTTACATTAACACTGCAATGAAGTTATTGTGAAAATCCCCTAGTTGCCACACTCCGGCGCCTGTTTGGGTACACGGAGGGAAAGTTTAGCATGGCCGATGCACCTAACTAGCATGTCTTTCAGACTATGGAAGGAAACCAGGGCACCCGGAGGAAACTCACACAGGCACAGGGAGAATGTGAAGAGTCTGCACGGACAGTGAACTGAGCTGGGACTGAGAATCGAACCCAGGTCCCTGGCACTGAGAGGCAGCAGTGCTAACCACTGTGCCACCATGCTGTCCATGCACCAAAGTGAAGTATTTTCTTTCCAGTTACAGAATAAATAAGATGATATTTGAGGAGCATGATATAAGAAAATCCACATTTCAATAATACTGAAGCTCCGAGTGAAACAATTTATTTGTTATTGCTGGCTGCTTATTAAATTCTGAACTGAGTGCCGCATAGTGAATAGACATTGCTTTATATTTACAATTCTCACAGAACAATCTCCCAGTCAGACTTCCTTATGGAAAAACAGCTGAGTGAGGACCTTTCCCCAAAGTAAGGAATAATCAACTTTTTTTTTAAGTTCAAGAGTGGTACTTACGTTACACCTACTAATGCAGAATAGATTGCAAATTCTCACCTCACCATTACCCCACCCACTCATTGGGTGGGATTTTCCATTCACATCCTGCCCCAAGCTCGAAAATTCCCGTCCGTGGTCAACAGATCTTTCAATGGTCCTCCAAATTTTCCGTCCCGCCCGCTGCTATTCCTGTTGTGGGCAGGACCGGAAAATTTATCATTGAAATGCATTTCTCAGCTAAGGGAACTCTCGACCTAGTCTCCCTCTCATTATCAAGTTAGTGATTGAATCTATGGTTACGCAATATACTGGTTGGAGCAGTTTGCCTTCTTGCCTCTCAGCTGGGAGGAGTGCAGAATGTGGGAAAACAGTCCTGTGAGATAGCTTATCATGTTGCAAAGGCAATACAAAACATAAATTGTTAATTATTTTAACAAGCATTTGTACATTACTAAATGAAATATGTTCAGCATACAACAGTTTCCCTCATTACGTAGTCAATAAATTAAGAAGCTGATATGTGAAAAGAAACTGGAGGCTCCAAATAACACACACTTTAAACAGGAAGCTTCCCTTCATTATCTGATTCCCAGCAATGTGTTTGGCAAACAATTGAAAACGTATGTGCCAACCAGCACTCTTAAATGAATCGCAAAATCATGGATTTCCAATTATGATTCAACAGATCCAATAACCAAACCAAGCCACATTGCCACTTTTGAACTGAAAGGAGAGAAATGACCAACTAAAGAAATGTAAAGAAAACTTTGTAAAGAGTACGGGGGGGGACCATTTACATAGAACATAGAGCACAGCAATAGGTCATTCTGTCCAATGTCCCATGCCAACATTAATACTGCACTATCTATCAAGCTCGAACAAGATCAGTACCTTGGCTAACAAAGGTACTTAGGACATATTTCCTGAGCCGATTAAACTATAAAATAAGATCTCTGAGATTGATATCAGGGAAGCGTTTGTGTACTAAATATAAGTTGTTTGGAGCCTGCTGTTCTCCATTACACGTAAAGACTGATTCAGTTTCTAATGTATGATGCTTGCTGATAGACACCATTTCACTGTACAATAAAAAGTTCAATATATTTTGCTCATACAAATCACTCATTATTACGAAACACTTAAAGAATTCTGCAAAAGATGCATTTGTTTTACAACAGAATAAATTAATCTTACTGCTAATTATACAGCAGTAACATTCAGGGAGATGGGGCTGCTCAGTCTCTCAAACAGAGGAAATGGAAGTTTATTTCGAAGGCTAGGCGTGCAGGTTCTAAGTGTCACTGGAATGTTGCTTTCACCTTGCGAAGTGCATCTTGAATCTTGCGTGAATGCCATTCAGTTGACGACTGGTAAAAATTAGTCTTATTTTCCGCAGCAAGAACGTGGATGTCCGCTTTGCTAAAATTATTTATCCGTTGTCTCAGATGAGCTTGCAGTTCTGGGTCAGGAGTGAACAGGTAGGGCTTTTCCTGGAATGCACGAACTTGACTAATCACCTTTGCTATTTTCCTTAATGCAAAAACAAAAAAATTAAGAAATATGCAAGTATTGCATATTTTCTTTGACCAGTTGTTTTAAAAAAAGGCAGAACGGTACCAGAAACTGAAATAGTAATGCTCAAACCTCACAGTAAAGAAACAATTGAATGGGGAAAGTTTCTGTTAAGAGAAATGAACAGCATCATTAAGATTATAGAATTACTTAGTTGATGCTTTAGCCATAGAATCAGCTTCACCGGATTCACAATGTATGTATTAAAAGTCTTGATTTTAGAATCATAGAATCCTTACAATGCAGAAGGAGGCCATTTGGCTAAACGAGCCTCCACCTACAACTATCCGACCAGGTTCTATCTCTGTAACCCCACGCATTTACCTCGTTAATCCACCAAACCTTCACATCTTTAGACACTAAGGGGCAACTGAACATGGCCAATCCACCTAATCTGCACATCTTTGGACTGTGGGAGGAAACCAGAGCACCCGGAGGAAACCCACGCAAACACAGGCAGAATGTGCAGACTCCACACAGTCCTCAAGGCCAGAATTGAACCCGGGCTCCTGGCACCGTGAAGCAGCAATGCTAATGTGCCATTGTGCAGCTTCTATCATATCATGACTTAGCACTTTTGTAAGCTTGTCTCATACTCACCTTAGTTTTGGCCATTTGTAAGTGCCGTTAGCCATTGTAAAAGCACCTATTTCCAGTTGTTGGACATGCATGGCCAGAATACGCACACAAGGCATTGTTGGCTGTTTCCTGAAACTATCTCCTTCCATCAGACAAAGGCTGTCACTCTTCAGGAATACCTAACAAAAATATAATTCACTAATCAGAAAATACATGTCGTACAAGTGTTCAAATTCAAATCACGTTTACTTTATGTGAAGTAACTTCTTAGCGCAGATTGCTTGAAATCCAATTGCTTCTAGAAGGAGATGCATGTGATGCTGATTTTAAATAACACCAGCAATTTTGAGGGCACTTTTTCCCAAAAATGTTCTTAGTTCATGACAATTTCTAGAATTACATTCCACACCAGTTCAAATAGGACATCACCAAAAGTACAATCCAGTTCACATTCTTCCCATACAGCACATGGAACTCATAGGTTCTCATTACAATTGCAATTACATGTGATATTTATCAGGCAATTTGGAGTCGCCTCTTTACGCCTTCTGTGTAACTAATGCCCCTGACAAATGGTCGTTTTTTTTTTAACGTGGCCGTACAAACCTACTTTTAAATAACTGTGTCTGTTTTGAAGCTGTTTATGGTTGCCGCTGTGCACTAATTTGTTTACATATGGCACTGATTTCCATTCTTGAGCCCCAAGCTCCTTCCAATCACACAGACAAAAACTCATGATAAAAAAAACACATGACAGCAACTGGGAATGAATTGGGAATGACTGAAATTGTTACTTGCTGCAAAATCGGCCTATGAACAAGGCCAATAGGGAAAAACAGCAAAGGCGTTTTATGAGATTCTATTTATTTATGAAACAGTGCAGCTAGGACATTGCAAGCTCACATTGAAAATACAAATACTTCAGATTCCATTTATGTGCATTTGCCTGTCAGATTGCTGATTTTAATGCAAAAATGTTTCTTTACATTTATATGTCACATTCTGCATCTTTTCACTTGCTAGATTTGGTGACTGCTGTATTGTAATATATAAGGAAGAGTCTTAACTGTGGACAAGATACTGGAAAGGTAAAGAATCTACAGAAAAACTTTTTTAAAATTGGTTATTTAATAAGGTTACAGCAGACCTGGAAAATACCAAATAAGATTCCCTGCTATCTTCCAGTGCAGAAAGTCATTTCACTTTGAAGAGGATATGTCATTAAGTGTTAAGTTGGTTGATTCTGTGTTCCACCAAAATACATTTTATGATCAAGTAACTGTTATATAAGTATAATCAAATATAGTCGACTATATTCCATCATAAGGTCAGAAGCAGGATGTTTACTGATGATTGCAGCAAGACTTGGATATCTTTCAAGCTTGGGCTGATAATTGGCAAGTAACACAACCCACAAGTGCCAGGCAACAACCACCTCCAGCAAGAGTGAATCTAACCATCTCTCCTTGACATTCAATGGCATTACTTTAAAGTTTATTTATTGGTGTCACAAGTAGGCTTTCATTAATACTGCAATGAAGTTACTGTGAAAATCCCCTAGCTGAATGTTGAATCCCCCACTATCAACAGCCTGGGACTTATCACTGACCAGAAACAGAACTGGGCTGGCCATTAAATACTGTAGCTACAAAAACAGATAAGAGACCAGGTTTCCCCAGGCTGAGACTTTTTGTCATATTCAACATATAAATGTTATCAACCATAGTAAAAGCACCTGAGGCAAGTAACTCACGTCCAAACTCCCCAAAGCCAAGAGTTTGACTCAGCTTTCCTCACTTGCCTAAATAAGTGCAGCTCTAACAACACTCAAGAAGTTCAACATCACTCAGGACAAGAAGTCCGCTTGATTGGCACTCCATCCATCATCTTCAACATTCACTCTCTCAACCACTGACAACAGTGTTTGCCATTGGAAAAACCTTAAATTTAAAAACTGATCTAAATTTGGAATGGAATTACAATATTTGGACACTTGGAATCTTTAAATAAAAAGCCATAAGTTCTTTTTTGGATTTGGAACAATGCATATTCTAATAAATCACTTGACCAGCACGATACCTAAAGGAGGAAGGGATATTTGCTTATTTTGAACTGCAATCTCTAATTATCGGAGGGAAAAAAAGGAATAAGCAAAGCATAATGACTTATAAAAATCTCATGATAAAGACAAGCTTTAAGTTTTGAACCCAAGTCTTTTTGGGTAATTAGCTGAGAAGGGAGATTATCCTAACTGGCTCTCTCCCTGCCTTGTATGAAATTCTGGTGTATGGTTATCAACCTGTAGTCAGAGAATTCGTATCTGGGTGTAATTTGCCTACATTTGGAAACGTGCAAAGCTGAGACAAAATTAATTGATCCAGCTGTGTACATACTTCCAAGCTGAAGCTCTGATGGTGAGGACCTCCAGCCATCTGCTGGGACCAGCCTTCACTCGAATGATATCCAGATTGACCATGTCAAACCCTGCAAACTTTATTTTTTTCTTACAAAGTTTTCTTCTAACCACCCACCTCTGCAAAGTGTGTGTGTGCGTGTATGGGAGGTGTGTGTTTTGGGAGGTTTTGTGTGCATGTGGGGGGTGTGCGCAAGCGTGTGTGTGTGGGGGTGGGATGCACACGCATGTGTGGGGGGCGCGTGGCACACGTGTGGGAGGGGTGCGTGCGAGTGCGTGGGGGGCATGCGCATGGGGGGGTGTGCGTGTATGGGGGTTTGTGCATGTATGTGCACATTTGGGGAGGTGAGACAGAGAGTGTGTGTGTGTGTATGTATATGTGTGTGTAGGGGATGTGCATGTGAGGGGTATGCATGTTGGGAGGGTGTACGTCAGTGTGTGTGAGGGATATGTGTGTGTGTGTGTGTGTGTGTGTGGGAGGGCGTGCGTATGGGGAGGTGTGCATACGCGCATGGTGGGGTGTGTGCGCGGTGCATGTGCGGAGGGTGTGCTCGTGCATGTTCAGGGGAGTCTTTCGGAAGAGATAGTTAGTTATATTTCCAGATTGCAATTGTGGGTTAACCAGTTCTTACAGCTTGTTAAAAAGACGTTTCACTGAATGTATGCCAGTTACTTCTCTCACTCCCAGTCTGAGCCAAGCTTGACACATCTTTGAAGCTTGAAAAATGTTGAAATTAATATCTGTCCCAAATGCAGGCAATAGCTTTTAAGTACAGAAAATCCTTGATTTGGATTTGCTGACCAAAATTTATGTTTGATCAACTGGATTAAGGTCCCTGCTCAAGTGTGAAGATGCTCTGGTAATAATGAACAATTATTCAAACGAGCTGAAGATTTCAGGGCTGTCACTTCATGGTTTCACTGCCAGATGTCTCTTCAATGATAATGACAGCACCTGAAATGTTGGGCACTTTTGACTGTTTCTGAGTACCTGCACAGCAGTCAGTTCCTCTGTGATTTCCAACGCCTTTGAGGACAGGTTTTTCCACGACTGAAATAAAAAGAAAGCAAATATCAAAATACTGCAACAGCTTTTATACACAAACACAACAGAAGACAAGCAATTCTTTTCTAAGTGAAAGTTAAAAGGTTTAGGTTTAATTTAGCAATTTCCAGGCAACTGTCAAAAATTACATTTGGTTTTCGTGGGTATAATGATGTGTAGATACAGGAAATGGTCAAGAAGTATAGGACGGCTAATAGAGTATTAATGAATTGGAGGTTTTGAACGGGTTGTAACTGAAGGCCATTTAATGGAAGCAAACTAAACAGTAGCTTGCTTTGCTCTGAGGCCTGGTTCCATTCACCCAGTCACAGAGCTGAAATGACAGTGGTCACAGGAAGTCAATATTCAGATCATCATTCTCACACGATCTTATGGTTGAAAACCAGTCAGGTCAACAAATGTTGAGTTCAAGTTGCCAGTTCTGCTCTTGGCTTTTCTTAGAAAAGTAAAACCCCCACAGTGCAGGAAGAGGCCATCTGGCCCACTGAGTCTGCACTGGCTCTCCAAAAGAGCATCCCACTCTGTTCCTCCCCTCTGTCCTATCCCTATAACCCTGTGAATTTACCATGGCTAACCCACCTAACCTGCACATCTTTGGACATGAAGAAGCAATTGTAATGGCCAATCCACCTAACCTGCACATCTTTGGACCGAATGAGGCTATATGATGGAAAAGATATGATGTGGAAAATAAAGAAAGTGCAATTAGAACCAAGAAAGAATAAAAACCATTTGAAACACTCAGCTGAAAAATAAGGAAGTCCAGATCAATAAAAAGTCCATTGGTCAGATGTATCTGCTCCTCAGGTCCGTACACAATTATTAATACTATATTATTATTCCATCAAAGACTGCCACCATTTTCTTTTCTCCTCTTGACATAAAGAGTGCTTTTGGTACATTGGCCTTTATAAATCGGAGTATCGAGCATAAAAGTTGGAGTGTTATGGTAAGGTTATATAAGGCATTGGTGAGGCCGAATTTAGAACATTGTGTACAGTTTTGGTCACCTAGTTACAGGAAGGATGTAAATATGGTTGAAAGAGTGCAGAGAAGGTTCACAAGGATGTTGCCGGGACTTGAGAAGCTGAGTTACAGAGAGAGATTGATAAGGTAGGACTTTATTCCCTGCAGCATAGAAGAATGAGGGGAGATTTGATAGAGGTGTATAAGATTTTGATGGGTATAAATAGAGTGAATGCAAGCAGGCTTTTTCCACTGAGGCTAGGGGAGAAAAAAAAACAGAGGGCATGGGTTAAGGGTGAAAGGAGAAAAGTTTAAAGGGAATATTAGTTGGCGGAGGGGGGGGCTTCTTCACACAGAGAGTGGTGGGAATATGGAATGAGCTGCCGGATGAAGTGGTAAACGCAGGGTCACTTTTAACATTTAAGAAAAACTTGGACGGGTTCATGGATGAGAGGGGTGTGGTCCGAGTGCAAGTCAGTGGAACTAGGCAAAAAATGGTTTGGCACAGACAAGAAGGGCCAAAAGGTCTGTTTCTGAGTTGTAATTTTCTATGGTTCTACAGAAAGAAACAATAGGCAGGATCGTTAATTACTTTATAATCTCAGCTCTCCTTAGTTCTCTATTAAGGGACAACTGGGCCCTGAAGCGCCTACTTCCTTTTGATGTCTATCTCACACATCCACTGTGTTCAGGAAAAGAAAAACTGTTTTCTAAAATTTCGAACTTTGCTCTGTATCTGTGTTCCACCTCGCATTCATTTTTTCCGATTGGTATTCGAAACTAAACAAAGGGAACAATACCAATTACATTTTCTTTAGGTATTCTCAGCTTGTGTCATGTGCAGTTAAGTATGCCATTTAAAATTTAACTATTTTTTTACAATTCCACTGTCTTCACCTCTCCAGAATCTGCTGATGTATCCTGTTGTATTGGTGCCACAGGGTTACTGACCTCCACTGCTTCAACCATGGGGGAATTGTGTCAAGTATGAGTTCTGATCAAAAAGCTTTTTGGTCTTTTTGGTGTTACGGCAGCACAGTGACAAGCACTGCTGCCTCACAGTGCCAGGGACCCGGGCTCAATTCCAGCCTCGGGTCACCGTCTGTGTGAAGTTTTCACATACTCAATGTCTGCGTGGGTTTCCTCTGGGCACTCCAGATCCAAAGATGTGTGGTTAGGTTGATTGGCCATGCTAAATTTCCCCTTACTGTCAAGGGGATTAGCAACATAAATATGTGGGGCCTGGGTGGTATTGTTGTCAGTGCAGGCTTGATGGGCTGAATGTCCTCCTCCTCCACTGTAGGGATTCTATGAATATTACAATCAAGCACAATTGTGACCTCACCTAACAGGCACAATTGTCAGAAGAAGCTAGTGGATAACAATCCGAAACAGGAATCTACGCTGATTTTTCTTTGTCGATCTCAGGATGCTGAGATCAGTCTAAAATATCAACCTAATCACTCTAAACTGGACAAAAAGAGTCCCCAAATTATGTGTCAGGAGAATGAAGATTACAGTTAATACACTGTTAATAGTGATGATGCTGAGTGTTTAAGGCTGGAAACATACATTGATAGAGTGCAGCACTACCACTGATCACTAATTGGACTAAAATAGGACAGTATAAAGTCAAAATACTGTGGATGCTGGAATCTGAAACAAAACCAGAAAATGCTGGAAAATCTCAGCAGATCTGACAGCATCTGTGGGGAGAGAACCGAGCCAAGGTTTCAAGCCTGGATGACCCTTCATCAGAGCTGAAAACAAAGAAAATCAAAGGTTTATACAATGAGGGTGGGGGTGCTGTGTTTGTACAAAGGATATGTAAATGGTGATATTGAAGACTGAGAAACATGTTAAAAACATCCATAAAATAGAACAGCTTTGCTTTTACACTCCAAGTGAAAGGAGTAGCTTATAACTAGTAATAGTGATTGATCCATCTCTGATTAAAAGACATCAGTAATGATCCAGCAGGGGTCAAAGTTGCTGAGGGGTGTAATGCCTAAATCCAGCAGGAAATGGGGAATGTGGAAGAAAGTTTCAATTAAAAGCTCGTACGTATGATAGACTAATTGGACTGGAATTAACCAGTTCTTTCCCAATCTCAGGAATTACTTACAGGTAACTGACGCACTATCAAGCTTTCCAAGCTATTCAGAATCTGCATGGCTGTGGCAAAATTTCTCAATTCATAACAAATCTTTGCAATTGATAGAAATTTTGATAGTAGCGAATTTTGTGCCTATAAGTGACAAAAACACATTGTTAAAGGCAAAATATTGCAGATGCTGGAATATGAAACAAAAAGAGAAAATACTGAAAAATCTCAGCAGGTCTGACAGCATCTGTGAAGGGAGATAACAGAGCCAACATTTTGAGTTTGGATGACCCTTTGAACTCAAAGATCTCAAAGATTCCATTCTGAATGAAGAACAGCAATATGCACAATTTTCTATATTTTTCTTGATAACAAATTTAACGTGTTTGATTTGTATCATTTTGTCAGTAGAAACAAAAGAATTATTTACCAGTCATGACACATGATGATAAAGATGCTTCAATACTTCTCAAGCATCCAGTGAACCAATTCAAGCAGTGACAATAAATGAACAAGGCCTCCACATCAATTCCAAGAAGATGGATTTTCAGATCAAAGTTCTCAAGGCACTTCTATAGTGAAGAAATGTGACCACATTTTTGGTGAAGCAGGTATCTTGTTTGGCATCACGTGTGAACACGTATCCCAGAAGAACAATATGTGTCAAACATTAAGGGCAGGATTTTCTGGCCCTTTCTGCCAGTGGGATCTTCCTGTTCTGTTGAAGTTGATCTCTGCCATACCGGTGAGCCATGAAAAACACTGCAGACTTTGGAGGGACCGGAGAACCTGCTGGTGGCCAATGGGGAGCTGGTGGGGATGGGAGATGTTGAAAAATTCTAGCCTAAGACTTTGGAACGAGGTTGGGAAACAGTTATATAAAGATAAGCAGGAACAAAAAGTACTTTGAAGTAGCAGGGCAGGATATATAAGTATACAAGAAAGTTTGTAGATCTATGCTGAAAAATGCTGCAGACAGAAACAAGTTTAGCAAATTATATAACAAGTGAAAATTGGAGGAGTAAAATTACATTGCACATGTTAAGATGCGATAGTGAACGTGTCAGAGTCAGTTTTGAGGGAAGTTAAACAATCAAAATTACAATTGGAGGCTGGAAGAACTTTGGTGTTCAGGTTCACTATCATAGAAACATACAGTGCAGAAGGAGGGCTCATCGAGTCTGCCCTGACAACAATCCCACACGGGACCTACCCCATAACCCCATGCATTTACCCCAGCTAGTTCCCCAATACTAATTCGCACATCTTTGGACTGTGGGAGGAAACCATCTCTGAGGCAATATGTAGAGGAAGAAACTGCGGGGCGGGGGGAACACATCAAGAATGGGACTGTATGATGGATTGATGAATTGAATCAGATTTTGCATTTGAACAAATATATAAGTTTTGACTGAATATAAATTGATTTCAAAAGTGTAAAGGGTCTGAACTGACCCATAATGATATTTTATGAGAGGATGGAGTTTTTTTATTATTCCACAACGTTAAAAAGTACAGAAAATGACCGTCCAAAAAAAAATTTACTGTCACAGTGAGGTTACAAATTATAAATTAATTCGCATCAAAACATTTGATGTTAAATAAATTTAAAATGCTCACCTTAGGTGTGTCACATGTGACAATTTCAGCAGAGACCCACTGGCTAATGTTGTCTGCATATTTAATCAGATCGAGAAGGTACTGGTGTTGTTTGCATTCCAGCACAAATAAACTGCTGCCCTCTGCCAATGTAGATTCTGGCAAAACTGATCTGCAAATAATTACATTGCAACCTGACTGTGAATCATTTTATAACAATCATGGTGACAATATTACAACCTGATCAATACATTACTTGATCTCCAGTTGGCTCATAATGTGAACAAGGTATCATCTAACTTAATAAGGACAAATTTTAAATAATATAATGCAAATCTCTTTTTATGCTGCTGACTGCACACAGGGCAGAGTCTTCACAGAAGTGCACAGAGTGTTGGCTCAGGTGAGAAAGCCAGTGCGAAGCTTGCAGTTGGCTTTTCTTGCCATGCTGACCAACACGCTGTGCATTTTAAAAGGGGATGTGGGATCCACACTCTCAACTGAAGGAACAGGGCCTAAAAACATCTTCAAAGACAGGAATTCCCTGATTGGGGTGATGTTTTATGCAAACATCATATTGAAACTCCACAGTGCAGAAGGAGGCCATTCGGCCCATCGAGTCTGCACTGACCACAATCCCACATATTTACACCTGATCTACACATCCCAGGACACTAAACGACAATGGCCAATACACCTAACTTGCACATCTTTGGACTGTGGGAGGAAAGGGGAGCACCCTGAGGAAACCCACGCAGGCATGCGGAGAATGTGCAAACTCCACACAGTCAGTGACCCAAGCTGGAAATTGAACCCAGGTCACTGGAGCTGTGATGCAGCAGTGCTAAGCACTGTGCCACCATGCTGCCATGTCGAGGCATCCTTCCACTATGCAAGCACAGGGTGACCTGACACCCTGCCCCTGGCCACCAGCCTTGGGGCTCTTTCACCTCCCCCCAAAAGGCACTGGGAACCACCCACTACACAAGGGGAAACCCCATTCCTTCTCTGACCTCAATGGGGCTCCACGGAAGGCTCACCCTGGCACTTCCAGGAATGTAGGGGGCAGTGCCTGGGTGCCAGGATGATGGTTCTTCACTATCCAGGGCTATTTTTACCATGCTCTCCCAGCCTGGTCACCATGACTGGTCTCTATTTTTCGTTGAGGGTTCACATTACAGCTTCAAGTGTGGGAAGTGTATGTTAATGCATTGAAATTTATGGAAATCAGATTCATGCCCTTTCTGGACATGAACCAGATTACATCACCAGCAGAAGGCCACAGTAGATCACAGACAGGTGACTCGCCAGCACAAATCTCATTTTTAACTGCTTGCGAGATTTAGCGACCATGATGGAATTTGTACCCACCATTGATGGGGTTGCTAAAGCAAAGTGCCATGAATTCCCAACAGCTGGTCAATGATCAAATTGCTCACGCTAAGTCACATAATATACCTAATAATGTCCTGCTGCCTCACAGCTCCAGGGACCTGGATTCAATTCCAGCCTCGGGTCAGTGCCTGTGTGGAGTTAGTATGTTCTCACCGTGTGTTTCCTCTGGGTGCTGTGGCTTCCTCCCACAGTCCAAAGATGCACAAGTTGATTGGCCATCCTAAATTGCCCCTTGGTGTCAGGGGGGTTAGCAGGGTAAATATATGGGGTTCCAGAGATAGGGCCTGGGCAGTATTGTAGTTGGTGCAGACTTGATGGGCCAAACGGCCTCCTTCTGCACTGTTGGGATTCTACGAATATACATTCTATAAAGCCAGGAGATTTTTTCATTTAATGGACATTGCACACTATTCTAACGTGTGAGGCATTAAGGCTTGTTAAGTAAGCACAAGTTCAATTCTCATTTAACTGGGCAGATGAGTGTTCTGGAATTTCCTGGGGATATCCAGCCTCTCCTTGTAAATCAAACCATCAAGCCCCGGTAGCATTCGTGGGACATGGGCATGGCTGGCTGGCCAGCATTTATCGCCCATCCCTAGTTGCTCTTGAGGTGATGGTGGTGAGCTACCTTCTTGAAATGCTGCAGTCCACATGTTGTGGGTTTTAAGTTTTTTAATGTTTATGTATTATTGTCACAAGTAGGCTTACATCAACACTGCAATGAAGTTACTGTGAAAATCTCCTAGCCGCCACCTTCTGGCAGCATTTCGGGTATACTGAGGGACAATTTAGCACGGCCAATGCACCTCTAACCAGTAAGTTTTTGGACTGTGTGAGGAAACCAGATCATCCGGAGGAAATCCACGCAGACACAGAGAGAACATGCAAACTCCATACAGACAGTGACCCAAGCCAAGGATTGAACCCAGGTCTCTGGTGCTGTGAGACAGCAATGCTAACCACTGTGCCACCCCACAATTTGGGGTTTTTGACCCAGCAACTGTGAAGGAATGGAGATATATTTCCAAATCAGGATGGTGAGTGGCCTGAAGGGGAACTTACAAGCAGACATGGCTTGATAGCAAGAGCGTCCCACAGTAAGAAAAGCTGTTCGACCTAACAGCTCCTACTTTTAATGCAGGTTCTATAATGAATGTTGGCTGTTGTTATTTGATAACAAATCTAAAGAAATACTTAAAGATACAACTCAGTAAAAACATTATTTATAAGCTATATGATCTTGCCTGACAACCTCAATTTTTTTTAAAATAATCTGTGTATTATTTTTGATCTTACTTTGAGTTTGCCTTCAGTTGCCAAGGCCTCAGACTCCAGAATTCACCCTTACACCCTTCTACCACCTCGCTTTCTTCCTTTAATTCACCTCTTAAAACTTATCTGTTGGTCAGTTGACCTAGTATCTCTTTACGCGGCTCAGTGTTACACTTTATAATGCTCCATGAAGTATCTTGGAATGTTTCACTGCATTAGGAGTGCTATCTAAATATATTGTGCACCAGAATCATTGCAGCTATTATACAGTTCAAATGTTTAAACGCTGTAACATTCATAAAAGTTGCAGGAGACATGAGAGTCTTGGGTCCCAGTCTGTGCTTTCCTGTGCTATATAACCTACAACAAGATTTTATGAGAACACATATTTTCTTCCCAGCAGTTCTTCTATAGCTTTCATCTCATGAAAATTGTAAACAGCCCACACACTGAGAAGGTAATATACTGCTGTAATAAAATTTTACTTCGGATTGCTGCTCAACTCAGCACCGATACTGAATGTGGTGGTTCATGTTCATTTCCATATTACAGCCTAAAGGGTCTGTAAAATGAGTATAGGCAGTCTAAATGACCACACATAACTTGATATAGGAGACATATCCTTGTGGATTTATGTAATTTAGAACATGCAGGTAAGACTTTATATATCTAAGAGACTGCAGATAGCAATGGAATGCTCATAAGTCTGACTTTTGTGAGCTTTGCTGGATAATTCTTTGAAATCTCCAATTATTCCAAAAATCCCCTCAATATGAATACAGTTAGGTAACAATTTTTATTTTAAAAAGTAATAAGTCTGTCACCTATTGAAAACAAGGGAGCCTAGAATAGAACTGGTCTCTGTAGTAATGTGAAAAATGTGTTCTTTATCGCAGGAATACAAGATAAAATACATAAATACAAGGGCAAGTGAACACATTACTGAGGATATATGGTGCAAGAGCTCGCATACAGGAACAGTGTGAATTACAAAAGCTTAAAACAGAATCATTGAAACCCTACAATGCAGAAGGAAGCCAGTTGGCCTATCAAGTCTGCACTGACAACTATTCCATCCAGGTCCTATCCCCATAATCTCACATATTTGCCCCTCACTAATCCCTCTGGCATCCCAGGACATGAAGGGGCAATTTATCATAACCATTCAACCTAACCTGCACATCTTTGGAGTGTGGGAGGAAACTCATGCAGACACAGGGAGAACATGCAAACTCCACACAGTGACCCAAGCAGGGAATCAAACCCAGGTTCCTGGCAGCAGCGCTAACCACTGTGCCATCATGTTGGTAAAAAGGATTAGAGGACTTAAAACATCAGGGCTGAGGGGAGATTAAATTGAGATGTAGAAAATTGCGAGAGGCCTGGATATCATGAACGAGAGGGTCCACTTACTTTAGCAGAAAGGTCAGTGACCAGGGGGCATAGAATTAAAGTGATTGCTAGGAAGGTGAGGTCAGAGGAGGTAAAATGTTTTTACCCAGATGGTTGTGGGGGCCTAGAATTCGCTGCTTAAAAGGGTAGGAGAGGCAGAAACCCTCAATTCATCTACAAGGTGTCTGGATGTAAGTGCTGGGCTACAGATCAAATGCTGGAACGTGAGATTAGGCTGGGTGGCTCGTTTTTCAGCCAATGCATACACAATGGACCAAGTGGCCTCCTTCTGTGCCATAAGCTTTCTATCGTTCTACGATCATTACTGTGAGGCAACATACAATGGTGCCAGATCCCAAGACGCCATCCCTAGTGCTTCCATCTTCCTGAATTATTGATCTGAGCCCAGGTAGACTAGGGCAATAATAGCCAGAATTCTTTGAGAGTGTGGAGGCCCCTCCTCCCTGGCTGGAAAGTGAAAGGCAAGCCCTTCTTGGCTTGACTTAGAAACCCAACCTGATTCAAGACCAGCAGCCTGTTAACTGGCTCAGGTTTTGCCTCCATCTCAGAGGAACTCTCTGAGAGCTGGCCATTGGGAGTTGCTGTACCCGCAGCCAGTTTTCAATCAGGATGGCTGGAGTTGGACACTGAGGCGCGAGTGGCAACTTCCCCAAGGTTGGTTTTACAGGTCTAGGCAAAGGGCTTAAGGGTGAGGGGCCCCTATCAGATGGGGAGAGGAAGTGGTGTGGTGAACACCATGTTGGGGGTGGGAGTGTTATGATCTATCTGGTACAGGGTGCCCACACAGGAATATATCCCTTACCACCATGCAGCCTGAACACTAGCACTCAATTTGTCTGACCGCCTCGCCACGTGCCATGGCTGCTCACCACTGCTAAAGTATCAGCAGTGGCATGAGGAGGCCCTTATGTGGCTATTAGTTGGCTGAAGGATGGGCAGGGCTGACCTACGCCTCCACTGCCACATGCTAAGGAGCTGGACAAATCATCAAAATACTAAATTTCAATCATTATCTAGTGGTTTTCAACTCACTCTTGGGAAGCAAACTTATTAAGATGTGGATTGCTGGTGTGATAGATCCCACTTACAAATAACAAATGACAATGTAAATGACATAATGGGTGGCAGCAGTCGTTCAAAAGCTTCAGCATAAATAAGGAAAGGAACGGAAGGAAAGTGGACACAAATTTTAAAAAGATTAGCACAAGCATTCAGCTAACAACAAACGGCTACATTTCACTCAGTGTCTGATATCATCTGACCAGGTCAATGAGGGTATTTCCTTGAAATCAATAGCACAATAATCTCTCCCTCAATGTCAGCAAAACAAAGGAGATTGTCATTGACTTCAGGAAACGTAGAGATGAACATTTCCCTGTCTACATCAACGGGGATGAAGTAGAAAGGGTTGAAAGCTTCAAGTTTCTAGGTATCCAGATCACCAATAACCTGTCCTGGTACCCCCATGCCAACACTATAGTTAAGAAAGCCCACCAATGCCTTTACTTTCTCAGAAGACTAAGGAAATTTGGCATGTCAGCTACCACTCTCACCAACTTTTACAGATGCACCATACAAAGCATTCTTTCTGGTTGTATCACAGCTTGGTATGGCTCCTGCTCTGCCCAAAACCATGAGAAATTACAAAAGGTCATGAATGAAGCTCAATCCATCACGTAAACCAGCCTCCTATCCATTGACTCTGTCTACACTTCCTGCTGCCTCAGGAAAACAGCCAGCATAATTAAGGACCCTATGCACCCCGGACATATTCTCTTCCAGCTTCCTCCATTGGGAAAAAGATACAAAAGTCTGAGATCACGTACCAAGTGACTCAATAACAGCTTCTTCCCTGCTGCCATCAGACTTTTGAATGGACCTACCTTGCACTAAGTTGATCTTTCTCTGCACCCTAGCTATGACTGCAACACTACATTCTACACTCTCTCCTTCTCTGTGAACAGTATGCTTTGTCTGTGTAACGCGCAAGAAACAATTCTTTTCACTGTATACTAATGCATGTGACAAGAATAAATCAAATCACATAAGAAATATAGGATTTAATGTAAGCACATACAACATAATGAAGTTTTGCTTCTCCCATCTGTTCTATTGAATAGACATTTGTAAATACATCTCTAATCATGATTCTATAATAATCTGACAAAATGAGGAATCTAAAAGTACTCACTTTAGGATGCTTGTGGGCTTATCCTTAACACCAAATGCTCTTGAGTTCAGGAAATGGATCGGGTGGCAATCTTGAAACAGTTCCTAAAATTAAGAAGTATGTTAATGAACCAAGGTTTTCAATCATATTGAGAAGCATTCAGATATTAATACTGCACTTGTATCCAAAAAACACTATTTAAAACTGCACAGAGACTACAAGCTTTTTTCTAAACACAGCTAGCTACACGTATGATGAGCATGATCGTGCTAATTACCTATATTAAATGTCTGTAACTCATGGGATCATGTTACATTAACACACAATACAATGTCGAAATGTCATAAAGCAGCAGAGTGTTCTATAAGGCATAGGAAACTTGTTTTAAGGTGAATAAAGGACTTTGCAATAGCTCCATCACAGTTACGGCAGTGAAAAATTTGGAAGCTGTTTAGAGAAGGTTCACTTAACTCACTCCCGAGATAGGGGGCTTACTTTATTAAGAAAGGTTGAACAGATTAGGTCCATGTACCTCGAAGTTTTAGGACAACTAGAGGTGATTTTATTGAAACCTATAAGACCCTAAGGGGATTTGATGTGGTGGATAAGGGAAGATTTTTCCACTTGTGGGAGAGACTAAATAAGAGATCTACTGTTCAAGACAGAGTTGAGGAGACATTTCTTCTCTCAAGGGGTTGTTAGTGTTTGGAATTCTCTTCCCCAGTGGAGCTGGGTCATTGAATTTGTTCAAGGTAGAATTAGACAGATTTTTGATGGACGAAGGAAGAATCATGGGGAAAAGATAACAAAGTGGAGTTGAGACTGTAGTATAAGCGTCTGGAGGTATAATTTGAGACTCAGTACTGAATTGCCACTAGCCACACAGTGATGCAAGAGGCAACATGACCCACATGCAGGCACAGTTGAATATTGGACAGAACCACATGTACCAGCAAGCATGGAGACAGCTCCTAGGTTGTACTCTTCACTGCACATTTGTAAATAGTTCTAAGAGTCAGTAAAGAATTATAGTTAACCCATGTATGATGACGACTCCTTCTACAGATCTACTGTGCAGTAACCAACACCCTCCAACCAGGTTCACAACCAGATTAGCCATGATTTTATTGAATGATGGGGAAGGCCCAAAGGGCTAAATGACCTACTCCGGCTCCTAAGTCCTCTGTTTCTAACAGGGAAGGTCAGGCAGTTTAGATGAGTGGTGTTTTCAATGTGAAAAGCTCTGAAAGTCTCTCCAGCTTCTCTCGCACCTTCCTGCGACCCTCCCTCCCAACTCCCTCCAGCCCCCTTGTCCTCTCCATGTTCATCTCATCACTGAGATCCATATTCTGTTCAATTAACCCCATGCTCATAGAATTCCTGACCATCCAACTTCCTTCCTTGGCTCCTACACTAGCTGTCTTCTTTTAATGGTGTATTTTGTTAAGCACTGTCCAGCTCCTAACACTCCTCAAAATAAACACCTTGGTCCCTCTAGACTCAGTCATTTCACCACCATCAAATTTCCCTTTCCTTTATTGCTGGCTACAATTTCTCTGGTAACCCTGTTTCAATTCTTCCATCCACCCCATGCATGTCACTAACATAGTAAAGCTGTAGGTTCCTTATCGGTTAAGTATGTCCAAGCTGTAAGTGATTTCAAAAGTCACACTTCTTACTGCCAAACTTGCATTTCTAGTTGGATTGAGAACATATTGATCAAGGAAGTTCCACTGTACACATTTCAGAGACTCCTCCCCTTTACTTTAACATTATCTAAATTAATGACTGACATCCTACCAGCCCAGAATTTTAGTGCGATTGGATGAAATCCCCTGCTGCATTTCTATTGATGGCTGAACAAGCCATTTCTGGAAAGGCAAAGCTTGCCACAGGTGCTTCACCTTGGCCAGTGCTGCGGGATGAGAAGTGTGAAGTTATTCACTTTGGTCATAAGAATAGAAAAGCATATTTTTTTTTAAAGGATGTGAAACTGGTCAATGTTGATGTTCAGAGGGATGTGGGTGTACATGTACCAGGAATACAAAATCTAACATGCAGGTACAGTAAGCAATTTGGAAAGCAAATGGATTTTGGCCTTTATTGCAAGGGGATTGGAGTACAAAAATGCGGAAACTTTGCTACAATTGTGTGGGGTTTTGGTGAGGCCTCACCTGAAATACTGCGTGCAATTTTGGTGGCCACATTTAAGGAAGGATAGATTTGCATTGGAATCAGTAGAGCAAATGGTCATTGAGTCCCTACAGTGCAGAAGCAGGTCGCTCAGCCCATCGAGTCTTCACCAACTCTATGCCAGGTACCCCTACCCCCAGTCACCAATCCCCTTAACCTACACATCTCGGGACATTAAGGGGCATTTTAACATGCTCGCTCCACCCAATCCACGGTCAATGGATTGGACTCTGGGCGGAGAAGATTAATCTAGGATTAAAAGCTGAGCAAACTGGGTCTATGTTCTCTGGAGTTCAGAAGAATTAGAGGTAATCTCATTGAAACATACAAGATTCTGGAGGGGCTTGATAAGGTAGACACTGAGAGGTTGTTTCCCTGGCTGGGGAATCAAGAACAAAGGGGCATAATTTCAAGATAAGATCATTTAGGACTAGGATTTGGAGAAACTTTGGAATTTTAGGTGAATCTTTGGAATTCTCTATCCGGCAGGGTTGTGGATATGCCACCATTGAACACACTTAAGGTCGAGCCAGGGAATTAAGAGATATGGGGAGCAGGTGGGAGAATGGAACTGAGTTCCAAGATCAGCCATGATCATACTGAATGACCGAGCAGAGTCAATGGGCTGAAGAGTCTTCTCCTGCTCCTATTTCTTATGTTCTTACTGTGACAAACTTCCATTTGATTGGAAATAAAGTGATGCAAGGTGTTCAAATGTCACAATAAGAGTCTCAGTTATCTGTGTCAACTTGTCATTGGCAAGTTGTCTATACTCAGGGTGGTCATCTGTACTTTTACCATGCTAATACAAGGTACTGATCCAATGTCAGCACCTAGTTTCTTGGTGAGCAGCAATGTTGATGTTGAAATTATACAGCTCACCTTCGATTGATACTGTCCAACATGCATTGTTTGTTGACTGCAAAGCTGTACGTACGCCAGAGTACAGATTTGCAGATTCCAAACCACAGATCCGTCACCTTGTGTTTCATGGCTACCCTCTGCTACCTGCTTGTCAGAATGAATGGACTGAATTCAGAGAAAGGGCAGAGTCCCTATAGCTGGAGACCACTCAGTTACAGAACTTGCTGGAAGCTGCTTGCTTAAAGGGATCAGCAGCCACCTAAATGACTCAGTTCCAGTGTCTTTGACTCTCTTCAGTTGGTCCCACAAAGTAGTGGGTACTATTTGACCCACAGCTGGACCCTGGGGGATGGATATCAGTGCAGGTCTGCACACTGGTGAGTCGTTATATCACATCTCTGGCCTGGGGTCGGGGGGGTGCAATGTTCCTCCCGGATCTCTTGCAATTTAGCTTTGGGTCGTAGGGTGTCTAAGTTGCAGTGATGTGTGCTGATTATGCAGACACAGTGTGCTGGCAGGGTAGACTTGCACATTTGGCTTCCTCTGTGCTATAAATTAGCCAGTGGCAGTGAATCATGCAACTTCACTTGATGCCTAACATCACCCAGTCAGATGGAATTTAATCCTGAAAAGTGTGAGGTGAAACACTTGGGAAGGAGTTATTTGACAAGGAAATATTTAACGGATAGCATGACACTAGAAAGGTCTGTGGACCAAAGTGACCTTGGTGTGTTTGTCCACAGATCTCTGAAAGCAGAAGGGAATGTTAGTAAGATGGTGAAAAAGGCAAATGGGACACTTGCCTTTATCAATTTATGATGTGGAGATGCCGGCATTGGACTGGGGTAGTTATCAATTTAGGCATAGATTACAAAAGCAGGAAAGCCATGTTGGAGTTGTATAGAACTTTGGTGACGGCACAGCTAGAGTACTGTGTGCAGTTCTGGTCACCACATTACATGAAGAATATAATTGCATTGGAAAGGGTGCAGAGGAGATTCACCAGGATGTTGCCTGGTTTGGAACTTATAAGTTATGAAGAAAGCTTGGATAGGGTTGGGTTGTTTTTGTTGGAGCAAAGAATAATGAGGAATGACCTGATCGAGGTGTACAAGATTATGAGGGACACAGATAGTGTGGATAAAGAGCAGCTGTTCCCTTTAGGTGAAGAGTCAGCCGTGACATAAGTTCAAGTGAGGGGCAGAAGATTTAGGGGAATGTGAGGAAAAACATTTTTACCCAAAGAGTGGTGACAGTTTGGAATGTGCTCCCTGGAAAGGTGGTAGAGACAAGCTATCTCATATCCTTTAAAAGAATCTGGATGAGCACTTGTCATGTCATAACATTTAAGTCTATGGGCCAGGTGCTGGTAAATGGGATTAGGTGAGAGATCAGATGTTTCAGGTGTGTCAGTGCAGACTCGATGGGCCAAAGGGCCTCCTGCACTATATGATTCTATGACTATTTGGGTTACTAAAGTCCCCCAGCATCACCAGCCTATAGTTCTTGCATATCTCTGTGATTTCCCTGCAGATTTGTATCTCAACCTCCTTCAATACTTGGAGCCTAATAGAACGCAAAGTTGCTGCTATCAGAATGGTAATCAGGTGGGCAAGGGCAAGGTCAAGCAAGTCGATGCCTTTTTGTTTTAAGGCCCTACTAAGATGACAAATACTGGTGATGCAGTGACATTTTTATGTTTCACATCAATGCAGACCCTCGAACAGCAGTTAGAAAACTAATAGGAGAAAGGAGTTTTGATTAATTAAATGTACCATTTAATCAATTGTTAATTAAGAACTTTTCATGCCCCAAGTGGACCACCTAATGATTACAAGCATTAATAATTACACTAATTATTTCATGACTGATTCCAACAGACAGCTTTGATAAGCAGCAAATGAGTACAGTCAGAAAATGAATAATGCTTAGAAGGTTTGGCCCACATTCCAGGTAACAAATGCCCACACGACAAAGCAAAAAACGACTGCAAAATGCTAAAGACTGCGTAGGGGTTGGAAGAGGTTGCAACTAATGGGATGCAAATAATCAAGGAGGTTTCCCAACAGCCGGATATCATGGGAGGTTAATGAGAGTAATCAAGGAAGAGGTGGCTGGGGCTTGACTAACAGCAACATTGAGACTCATTAGATTGATTTATATTCTAGAACTTACAGAAAGGAAGACTTGCAGTTATTTCCTTCCTTCCTTTCTTTTATGAAAAGAGACTCTGTAGAGTGTCCCAGTTCCTATGCTGCAGACATTACTCTTATAGAGACAACAGACTGATTAACCAACCTCAGAGATATTCAGATTTCCCTATCACAGCTGCTCCACAGTTACAATGCGACTTTGAAGCACCACTGTGCAAGCGGTTATTGTAAAAGTTGCATTTGAAGCTTTGCCAGTTTTTTCCTAGATCTCTTTTTTTTGTGCAGTCCACCTTGAAGACTCTAGAGACAGAGAGGAACCTTTCTGGACTTGATCCTTAATCCTAAGATAGCAAATTGGTTCCTTTCTTTGTGATGTACAAGAATGAGAAATGACATTAATAAATGAAGAACTTTAACTTGTATAATGCCCTTCACTCCCTCAAGATATCTTGAGCAGCTATAAAGTCCCTTACAGCTAACTAATTACTCTTCAAGGTGTAGAACCTTTTGTTCTGTGGGCAATTCAAGATTTTCTTCATCTTCACCCAGAGAATGCTAAGGCTGTGAAATTTGCTATAAAAAGTAGTAGAGGCCAAAACATTGCATGATTTCAATAAGCAGTTAGATATAACACTTGAAGCGAAGTGGGTCAAAGGATATGGTGGGTAAAGTGGGATCAGGCTACTGAGTTGGATAATCAGTCATGATCATAATGAATGGTGCAGCAGGTGCAAAGGGCTGAATAGCCTCCTCCTGCTCCTATTTTCTATGTTTCCCCTTTTATATTTGCACAAATCTTGTTCGTTCCTGGTGTATAGGTCTTGAGCAGCCAGATTTCATAAGACCAATTATCAACAATACCACCATATATCTACTGGCTCTTCTTGTTAGTGACTGGTCCAACTGTTAATGCGTTTGTCTGACAGCAGTGAATCTTCCACAGTAATGTCATGACAAACATTATATATTAGCATACCCTGTCGTATACATTGGGCATCATGATGTTACTTGTTATTGATCTAATAATGCTGCACCCTCATGTGGTAGCTCACCATTTGGAGCCTGGAGCCTTTTGTGCTATACTTCAGGAGGTAAAGAGGCCTAACAGCAGCTTAAAAACATTTAGTTAAGTCAACATTGCTGGCAAGGTCTGCAAGAGAACACAAAGCCACATGGTTTACTGAAGAACATGCATGAGTCTTTTAGTATGAAGTCGGAGGAAGAGACCATTCTTGGCACATGGCAACATAGGCCCTCACGGAGAGAAATAAGAGCAACTAGAATCCAGCAGTTAATTGTACTTGAAGAACCTGCATTTATATAAAAGTTCTCATGACCCTAGGATATTCCAACACACTTCACAGTTAATGACGTACTTCTTAAGTGAGCCACTGCTCTGGTAGCAACCATTTTGCACAGAACGAGATAAATACAACGGCCAGAATTTCACATGGAGATGGTGATTTCGGCACCTCCAGCTTAAAGGTCAGGGATGATCCAGCCTCTTCAAGGCCAAGCAGCCCTGAACCAACTGAACAGCCATTGGGCCTCAAGATGGCTCAGCACCAGACCTCTGAAAGGGCGTTCCTCACCCAATGCCTCCCCTAACCTTGACCCCCGAAGTGGACTTGGGTTGGATTGAAATATTTTCCATTTTATCATCTCACCCAAACCAAGCCCACCTGTTGTGTGTGTGTGTGTGTGTGTGTGTGTGTGTGTGTGTGTGTGTGTGTGTGTGTGTGTGTGGTGGGGGGGGGGCAGATTTAAAATTTTCCTCACTTCATCTCTTATTGCTAGAAGTAATATTTATTAGCAATTATGCAAAGAAATACATAGTAAGTAGCAAATACAATGTAAAAAAATATTCAGGCCCAGCACTGGCTGAAGGAGGAAGAGAAATAGTCAAAAAACTGATTTTATATTTCCATCAAGGAGATGATGTGAGTAGCATCAATTCTTGTGTTAACTACCACTATTGGTTTGTAGCAAAAAGAATTTGGGTGTCCATCAATGTAAAACGCTTACTGTCATTCCAGAGAACAAAGCTGGGTCCTGATTATTGTGGAGGTCATGTAGATAGATAAAAGACTAGATAATGCAGACTATCACAAGCTGGTTCACCCTTTCTGTAACACCAGAATCAGAGGAACCAACCTAGGCTTGAATAGGGAGTAAGATAAAAACTAAGCTGGATAAAAATCTTTTCAGTGGACGAGTGATAAATTTATGGAGTTGACATTGTAGGGAGATGTCGGAAGAGGGCTGTACTGGCTTATTAAGATACAAATGAGATAGATCTCTTTCAGGAAACAAAAATTTGGGCTACAGTATTTAAGTATGGGATGTGACATATGCATAGCAGGTTTGGGAGGAACGGTGGCACTGTTGCCTCACAATACCAGGGACCTGAGTATGATTCCAGCCCTTTGGTGATTGTCTGTGGGAAGTTTGCAATGTTCTCCCTGTGTCTGTGTAGGTTTCCTCCAGGTGCTCTGGTTTTCTTCAAGTCCAAAGATGTGCAGGTTAGGTGGATTGGCCATGCTAAATTGTCCTTTAGTATCCAACGCTGCGTAGGTTGATTAGCCATGGTAAATATGTGGGGTAACGGGGATATGGCAGGGTGGGAGTGCCTGGATAAGATGCTCTTTAGGAGAATCAGTGCAGACCCAATGGGCTAAATGGCCCTTTTCTGCACTGTAGCGATTCTATTCTAACAGATGACTTTGGACCTATGGTTCTAAAGATTTCCAAACTTGTGTTTTCCTTACGTTATGTAGGGTCTAATTTAGACTTATTGATAGATATTTACTTCTCAACAAGTCCATGATTACTGTGTCATGTAACTACGAGGATAATACTAGTAAAACTAGGCAAACCTTGCGTCCTCTGGCAATTTCAATGTACCTGGAATGGTAGTTCTTAAGAGTAGCTGAGGCACCGATACTACAAATTAGAGAGATTATCATTCAAACAGGATGTTTGAATAACCTCACAAGAGGTTATTGCAGAAGGTCAGGGGACATGGAGTTGGGGGTAGGGTGTTAGCGTGGATAGAGGATTGGTTGTCAAATAGGAGGCAGAGAGTGGGGGTCAATGGGTGCTATTCGGATTGGCGGTTGGTGACTAGTGGGGTGCCCCAGGGGTCGGTGCTGGGGCCTCAGCTATTTACCATTTATATAGATGATCTGGAGGAGGGAACCGAGTGCAGGGTGTCGAAATTTGCTGATGACACCAAGATTGGGGGAAAGGCAAATTGTGCGGAGGGTGTGGAGAGTCTGCAGAAGGATCTAGATAGGCTGGGCGAATGGGCCAGGAAATGGCAAATGGAATTTAATGTTGGCAAGTGTGAGGTGGTCCACTTTGGTAGGAAGAATGGTAGGAAGGACTATTACTTACATGGCGAAAAACTGCAGCAGGCGACGGTGCAGAGGGACCTCGGGGTCCTTGTGCATGAGTTGCAAAAACCCAGCCTGCAGGTGCAGCAGGTGGTCAGGAAGGCGAATGGGATGCTGGCCTTCATAGCGAGGGGGATTGAATATAAAAGTAGGGAGGTCTTGCTGCAGCTGTATAGGGCATTGGTGAGGCCGCAGCTGGAGTACTGTGTGCAGTTTTGGGCGCCGCACCTGCGCAAGGATATTTTGGCCCTGGAGGGAGTGCAGAGGAGGTTTACTAGGCTGATACCGGAGTTGAGGGGATTGAGCTATGAGGAGAGGCTGAATAAACTAGGCTTGTACTCGTTAGAGTTTAGAAGAATGAGGGGAGATCTCATTGAGACGTATAAGATGATGAATGGGATGGATAGGATAGAGGTGGAGAGACTCTTCCCGCTCAAAAAAGACAGGAGGACTAGGGGGCACAGCCTCAAGATAAGGGGGAGGCGGTTTAGAACGGAGTTGAGGAGGAACTTCTTCACTCAAAGGGTGGTGAATCTCTGGAATTCTCTGCCCGTTGAAGTGGTGGAGGCTGCCTCGCTAAATATTTTTAAGAAGCGGGTTGATGGGTTCTTGATAAGAGAGGGGATTAAGGGTTATGGGGAGAGGGCGGGAAAGTGGAACTGAGCCACGACAGATCAGCCATGATCTTATTGAATGGCGGGGCAGGCTCGAAGGGCTAGATGGCCTACTCCTGCTCCTATTTCTTATGTTCTTATGTTATCAATGAAAATAGAGTTAGGCTCAGTTGTGTTGAATGTTTACACATGAATGAATGGTGAAATACCAGAGAGCATTCAGGGAAATGTATTTAGTGAGCTGTTAACACCCCTGTGGGAGGAGAAGTGGAGAGAAATTGGGGAATGGAAATGGATAGGACAGCAAGAATAAATTTTACTTTGTAATATTATCTAAAAGCATTTTATGAAGAGAATTTGAATGGTACCTGTTGTAGCAAGGTCAGTTGCTGGGCTATATACAGTGGACTGTACTCAGCCAACATAAAAACTCCTTTTTCATCAACTTTCTGGTAAGTTCCTGACAGTTCTGTTGCAAAGCTATTATAGCAGGGCTTTGGTAGTGTAGTTGCTATATTGTGATACTTCTCCTTCTGATGAGGGCTCGAAGGTTCAGTACGTTTACTAATCTTCCATTTAAAGCTCTATGTCAACAATAAGAAATTGAAGAAATTAATGTGCAGGAACTTCATGTAACATCAATAAGACACATCAATTAAATCAATTTTAAAGAAGAAGAATCTTCTTTTCAAAGATTCTTTAACCTCATATTCTTTTATTATACAAAATACATTGAAATGAAAACAGGAAGTAGATTCTGAACACACAGGGAATTGAAAATGAAGTGTGCTGATAATCAGGGTGCATCAAATCATCGGTTGAATACTTGCCAATTAACTGTATGAATTTAAAGTGTACATTATTCACATCCTCTACATGGTTGTAGAGAGTTAGAGGATGAGAGGGGGGACTTAGTGGTTGGGGATGGGGAAATGGCTGAAGCCTTGAATAACTTTTTTGTTTCGGTCTTCACGGAGGAGGACATGAATAATTTGCCGGGTGTTAGCGATGGAAAGATGGTAGGACACGAGGGTCTCAATGACATTATTGTTACTAGAGAGGCGGTGCTCAACAGACTGGAGGGACTGATTGTGGACAAGTCCCCAGGACCGGATGGAATGCTTCCAAGGGTTCTGAAAGAAATGGTGGAGGTGATAGTGGATGCCTTGGTGGTTATTTTCCAAACGTCACTGGATTCCGGGGAAGTGCCGGAAGATTGGAAAGCGGCTAATGTTACGCCGTTGTTTAAGAAGGGTGCCAGGCAAAAGGCAGGGAATTATAGGCCGGTTAGTTTAACGTCTGTTGTAGGTAAAATGTTAGAATCCGTCATCAAGGAGCAAATAGCGAGGCATCTTGAGGGGAATTGCTTGATAGAGCAGACGCAGCACGGTTTCGTTAAGGGGAAGTCATATCTGACAAATTTATTGGAGTTCTATGAGGACGTGTCTAGGGCGGTGGATAGAGGAGAGGCGGTGGATGTGGTCTTTCTTGATTTTCAGAAGGCGTTTGACAAGGTACCTCACAAGAGGTTATTGCAGAAGGTAAGGGGGCATGGAGTTGGGGGTAGGGTGTTAGCGTGGATAGAGGATTGGTTGTCAAATAGGAGGCAGAGAGTGGGGGTCAATGGGTGCTATTCGGATTGGCGGTTGGTGACTAGTGGGGTGCCCCAGGGGTCGGTGCTGGGGCCTCAGCTATTTACCATTTATATAGATGATCTGGAGGAGGGAGCCGAGTGTATGGTGTCGAAATTTGCTGATGACACCAAGATTGGTGGAATGGCAAATTGCGCGGAGGGTGTGGAGAGTCTGCAGAAGGATCTAGATAGGCTGGGCGAATGGGCCAGGAACTGGCAAATGGAATTTAATGTTGGCAAGTGCAAGGTGGTCCACTTTGGTAGGAATAATAGTAGGAAGGACTATTACTTACGTGGCGAAAAACTGCAGCAGGCGACGGTGCAGAGGGACCTCGGGGTCCTTGTGCATGTGTCGCAAAAACCCAGCCTGCAGGTGCAGCAGGTGGTCAGGAAGGCTAATGGGATGCTGGCCTTCATAGCAAGGGGGATTGAATATAAAAGTAGGGAGGTCTTGCTGCAGCTGTATAGGGCACTGGTGAGGCTGCAGCTGGAGTACTGTGTGCAGTTTTGGTCGCCGCACTTACGCAAGGTTATTTTGGCCTTGGAGGGAGTGCAGAGGAGGTTTACTAGGCTGATGCCGGAGTTGAGGGGGTTGAACTATGAGGAGAGGCTGAATAAACTAGGCTTGTACTCATTAGAGTTTAGAAGAATGAGGGGAGATCTCATTGAGACGTATAACATGATGAATGGGATGGATAGGATAGAGGTGGAGAGACTTTTCCCGCTCAGAAAGGACAGTAGGACTAGGGGGCACAGCCTCAAGATAAAGGGGGGGTGCAGTTTAGAACGGAGTTGAGGAGAAACTTCTTCACTCAAAGGGTGGTGAATCTCTGGAATTCTCTGCCCGTTGAAGTGGTGGAGGCTGCCTCGCTAAATATTTTTAAGACGCGGGTTGATGGGTTTTTGATAAGAGAGGGGATTAAGGGTTATGGGGAGAGGGCGGGAAAGTGGAACTGACCATGACAGATCAGCCATGATTTTATTGAATGGCGGGGCAGGCTCAAAGGGCTAGATGGCCTACTCCTGCTCCTATTTCTTATGTTCTTATGTTCTTATGAGTTGTTTTTCAAATGGGAGGCCTGTGAGCAGTGGTGTGTTTCAGGGATCAGTGCTGGGTCCACTGTTATTTGTCATTTATATTAATGATTTGGATGAGAATATAGGGGGCATGGTTAATAAGTTTGCAGATGACACTAAGATTGGTGGCACAGTGGACAGTGAAGAAAGTTATCTCCAACTGCAACGGGAACTTGATCAATTGAGCCAATGGGCTGACGAATGGCAGATGGAGTTTAATTTAGACAAATGTGAGGTGATGCATTTTGGTAGATTGAATCAGGGTAGAACTTACTCAGTTAATGGTAGGGCGGTGGGGAGAGTTACAGAACAAAGAGATCGAGGGTACATGTTCATTGCTCCTTGAAAATGGAGTCACAGATGGAAGGCATTCGGCATGCTTGGTTTCATCGGTCAGAACATTGAATACAGGAGTTGGAATGTCTTGTTGAAGTTGTACAAGACATTAGTAAGGCCACACTTGGAATATTGTGCGCAATTCTGGTTACCCTATTATAAAAAGAATATTATTAAACTAGGAAGAGTGCAGAAAAGATTTACTAAGATGCTACCGGGACTTGATGGATTGAGTTATAAGGAGAGGCTGGATAGACTGGGACTTTTTTCTCTGGAGTGTAGGAGGCTGAGGAGTGATCTTATAGAGGTCTATAAAATAATGAGGGACACAGATCAGCTAGATAGTCAATATCTTTTCCTAAAGGTAGGGGAGTCTAAAATGAGAGGGCATAAGTTTAATGTGAGAGGGGAGAGATACACAAATATCCAGAGGGGCAATGTTTTCATACAGAGGGTGGTGAGTGTCTGGAATAAGCTGCCAAAGGTAATAATAGAGGTGGGTATAATTTTGTCTTTTGAAAAGCATTTAATTACACGGGTGCAATGGGTATAGAGGGATGTGGGCCAAATGCAGGCAATTGGGATTAGCTTACTGGTTTTAAAAAAGAAAGGGCAGCATGTACAAGTTGGGCTGAAGGGCCTGTTTCCATGCTGTAGATGTCTATGACTCTATGACTGATTGTAGAAAACATTAAAGGTGGAAGTCAACAATCATTCAAACATGTTTTGTATGCTTACCCCTGACTTGGATCACACTTGGATGCCAAGAGAAGATCTGCTGTAGGCTGATAAGTTTTGAATGTTGTGAGGACATTTTTTAAAATCATTCATGGGGCATTTTTTAATTCATTCATGGGACATGGGCGTCACTGACTCATCCCTAGTTGCATTTGTCCAAAGGGCAGTTCAGAGTCAACCACATTGCTGTGGCTCTGGAATCACATGTGGGCCAGATCAAGTAAGGACGGCAGATTTCCTTCCCTAAAGGGAACCAGATGGGTTTTTCTGACAATCAACAGTGGTTTCGTGGTCATCAGTGGATTCTTAATTCCAGATTTTTTTTTTTACTGAATTCAAATTTGCCATGGCAGAATTTGAATTCGGGTCTGCTGATCATTAGCTGCGTTTCTAGATTAATAACTTAGCAATAATCTCGTTAGGTCATCATCTCCCCTTCATTGATACTCACATTTGGTGAGTATCAATTTTCTCACAACTAAGAAAAGGGATGTTTCATTTTGGCTGGGACAGGCGATTTGCAAAATACTTTTAAAATTTGGTTTAGTGCCACTCTGGAGCTGCACTCCATGTGATCCCAAGTCCATACACGCTATATAAATGCACTGTAGTATTAAGCCGACAGGATATCATACATCTTCATTTAATACAGATTTGGTCCCAGATCCATAGTTACTCCTTTATTTTTGGCATTTCTGTTTAACTTCATGGGGACACTGCGGGGCGCATATCTTTTTGAACCGATCATACTATCATTTTTAAAACTTAAATATATAGGCATTACCAATATTTATAGAAATGTTAGTAGAAATGTCCCTTTGTTAGGGCAGCATAGTGACGCAGTGGTTAGAACTGCTGCCTCACAGAACCAGGACCTGAGTTCAATTCCTGGCTTGGGTCACTGACTGTGCAGAGTCCCCCGTGTCTGCATGGGTTTCCTCCAATAGTCCAAAGACATGCTAGTTAGGTGCATTGGCCATGCTAAATTCTTCCAAACAGGCACCAGAGTGTGGTGTCTAGAGGATTCTCACAGTAACTTGATTGCAGTGACACAAATAAATAAACTTTGAATAAACTGTCAAGGTCATTGCTTGAAGCACTTGCAGGTGCAGTGGAAATGAGGGGCACTTTTAAACTTATAGGCATCTTATTCCAGGAAATCCTAGGAGAGCCTTTGGAATTCCCAAAGATCTTCCTGACTGACACTTAGCAACAGGTTCAGTTAAGATAGTTGTAATATGGTAAATAAAGGGTTAATATGATTATTATGAGTTACAAAGTGGCTAAAAGTATGATACCTGTTCCTTTTGTTATATTTTTCCTTAACCCTTAGCCTTACACGCCTGGCCTGTTTCCTTAGATGTGTTTTGCTGGCAATGAAGTCTCTGTAGTGGTAATGTCCTGTCAATGTTAGGGGTTATGGGTTTTAAACAAAAAAGAATAGATGTGTTTTGCACATGTAGATTCAAACTAACAATAAGATTTATTCCAAGAACTCTGGTCTGTACAGAGTACAAACTGAAACTAAAACTGTAGCCTGTGCAACACCCTAAATATATCACCATCATGTGATCAGCTCTTAAAAGCAATCTGCAAACACTTAAAAATATAATAGTAATCAGTAAGCCTGGGCTGTTTTCCTGTTTCTCACATTTTGTATTATCCCACTAACCTGCTTGCACGTGAGAATATATTAGGATGCGTTTACCAGGGACATGTGAAGGCCATGAACAGACAAATCGTGCTTGGGTATAGAGCCAGCTGATGTTCTACTGTGTATAAATGTACGTCACAGTAGATGCTTTGACTGGCTGATGTAAAATTTCCTACTTTCAGCTTACTCTGGACTCAGTGGTTTTTATCTACGACATTTGGAAAATCAGAGTGGCATACTAGTTATTACTCGTGCTGTGCCTGAACTGAATGTGTTGTTGGTACAACAAAGAGAAATAGCTACCACAACATTTTTCATCTTTAATTAAAAAAGGAGTGGCATACCTTTCTAGAAACATCTTCATCTGAAAACCTTTTGGAAAATGAGTGAACTGACTGGTTATCCTCTTCATTCTTCACATCCTCTAAACTGAAGCTGAAGTCAGGCAGTTTACATGACTTATTCTCCTCAGAGAAGCTTTGAAGCAAATTTATTAAATACTGACCTCGACTGTCATGTTGAATAACCTTTTAGAAGAAAGATAACATTAATTAAATGTAATATTTTTGGGTTATTACCCTAGTCTTCAATGATTCATATTATACATTTATCCTGTCTCTGTTTGGATTCATATTCAATCTTTGCTTCAGTAGTCAATTAGTTAAGATATGTATATCTTTCTATATACCTATATATATGATTTACACTGTTGTTTTCTTGCTCTCAATGATATTTTGCATATACATGGTGCTGGCGTGGTGCAGTGGCATAGTGATTAGCATTGCTGCTCACAGTGCCAGGAGCCCGAGTTCGATTCCTGGCTTGGGTCACTGCCTATGCAGAGTCTACACATTCTCCCTGTGTCTGCGTGGTTTTCCTCTGGTGCTCCAGTTTCCTCCCACAGTCTGGAAGATGTGCTGGCTAGGTGGATTGGCCACACTAAATTCTCTCTCAGTGTACCCGAACAGGTGCCAGAGTTTGGCGACTAGGGGATTTTCACAGTAACTTCATTGTTAATGTAAGCCTACTTGTAACACTAATAAATGCATCAAAAAAAACTTATTCAGATGAAAGATGTATAATTATAATTGTCATGTTGACTTTGAGCAAAAAGGCATTGGTCCACCATGCATGGCTGTGATCATGGCAGCTATGTTGGGATTGCACCCACCAGTGCCAGCCAGCAGTGACCTTACCAGTGTTTGAGGGGGCAAGGCATCCAAACAGAGTTAGTCAGTGATTGTGTACCGATGGATACATTCCAGGTTCTCATCTTGCCCCACTCAAGGCTGGCAACACTGGAGGAAATTTCCTCTCCCGGGAGGCGGGGGCGATATGTCAGGGCTTTCTTGCCCATAAGCCAGTGGATTCAGGCCCCAGTAGACCCACACAGCTTTAAGACATTAAAATTAAAATCCCTCCATTTGCAATGATAGTCCAAGATCAGGTTTGCATAGACAAGGGTTATGGGTGGAGAGGGGACCCATAATGTTAAAATGGCGGCGCGGGCTCGTTGGGCTGAAGGGCCTGTTTCCCGTGCTGTGTTGTTCTTTGTAGATCCTGTCTTGAGTTCCCCTTGGCAGGGTTCACCTGGACTCTTCCCAAGGGGTGTACATCTCCATTCCACTCAACATACTGACCTCAGGACTAATGTGGATTTTCCTATAATCAAGGAAGCATGAATTCCGTATATAATAGTTGAATGTTTCAATAGTATCATTCTCCACATGTGCCAGCCTCTCAGAAATTATCCTGCATATTTGTTCATGAATATCTTTAAGTTTTATAATTAAATCCACACAGGTTCAGAAATACCTTTGAGGAAATAAAAGTTTCTAGCTTGTGTAACACCGCAGTATCTTGTTCAAAATCTACACAGTAGCACTCTTCAATCCAGGCCTGTAGTAGATCTAAAGTTCGGTTGTGCACCTTGATGCAGTCAATTGAACATTTTTGCTTTACACTAGAATTGCAAAAATAATTTGGTTTATTTTTTCATAGGTAAAAATGTTGGATTAAAATTAGCAACAGTGATTATATTACAAGATTTACAATGGTCTATAGTGTTAGAACACATTGAAGGTGGAAGTCAACAGTTATTCAAGTTGGTGTTTTGTATGCTTGCCCCTAACTTGGATCACACTTGGATGTCGAGGGAAGATCATGATAAGTCTTGAATGTTGTTTTTCCCTGTACTTTCATTCTAACCAAAAAACACGAATTAAAACTGAATCCAATTCATAATTTGAGGAACAAACAAGATCCAAGCTGACAAGATGAGACATTGCACCCTATCCCAGGTTGGATCTAAGGCTTCATCTCAGCCCAAAGGCTGAGATGGCTTTGAAAAATTGCACTAAGTAAAGCCTTGATTTAACCACATTGGCCACCCTGATCTTTTACTCTACCCTAGCCCGGGCAATCCACCACCACAAGTGTCTGTACACCCCAAGTGCAATGGGTAGCCTTGTCTCCTCCTGAAGGCATATGCTGTGTATCAGTTTTCTCACAACTCAGGAAAGGGATGTTTCGATTAGGTAGGGCCAAGTGATTCCCAAAGTACTTTTAAAATTAAAAAGTTTAAAAGGCATTCTTTCTGGTTGTACCACAGTTTGATATGGCTCCTGCTCTGCCCAAGACTGCAAGAAACTACAAAAGGTCTGGAATGTAGTCTAATCCATCACGCAAACCATCAATTGACTCTGTCTACACTTCCTGCTACCTCAGAAAAGCAGCCAGCATAATTAAGGACTCCGGGCACTCTGGACATACTCTCTTCCACCTTCTACTGTTGAGAAAAAGATACAAAAGTCTGAGGTTGTGTACCACTCGACTCAAGAACTGCTTCTTCCCTGCTGCCATCAGACTTTTGAATGGACCTACCTCACACTAAGCTGATCTTTCTCTACACTTTAGCTATGACTGTAACATTAAATTCTGCAGTCTCTTTTCCTTCTCAATGAACGGTATATGCCTTGTCTATATAGCTTTATATCTTTCACTGTATACTAATACATGTGACAATAATAAATCAAATCAATTTCAAAACTTGGGTTTAACCCCACTCTGATGCTGCACTCCCAGTGATCACAGAATCCCTACAGTACAGAAGGAGGCCATTTGGCCCTTCAAGTCTGCGGCTCCTTCATCACCTGATGAAGGAGCAGTGTTCCGAAAGCTAGTGGCGTTTACTACCAAATAAACCTGTTGGACTTTAACCTAGTGTTGTGATACTTCTTATTGTGTTTACCCCAGTCCAACGCCAGCATCTCCACATCATGGCTCCTTTAGAATACAGTAAGAAGTCTGACAACACCAGGTTTAAGTCCAACCAATTTATTAGTTAGTAAACTCACAAGCTTTCGGGGTTTGCCCCTTTGTCAGGTGAATGGAGAGTTCTGGCCTCAGACAGAGCATATAACAGCACAGACAGTTTACAGATTTACAGTTTACATATCTGTAAACTGTCTGTGCTGTTATATGCTCTGTCTGAGGCCAGAACTCTCCATTCACCTGACAAAGGGGCAAACCCCGAAAGCTTGTGAGTTTACTAACTAATAAATTGGTTAGACTTAAACCTGGTGTTGTCAGACTTCTTACTGTGTTTACCTCAGTCCAACGCCGGCATATCCACATCATGACTCCTTTAGAATAACCATAGATATAATTTTCTTGCATTGATTTTCTGAATCAGCGCATCTTAGAAAATATATACTGTTTAAAAAAAAATTTCTTCCAAATTTACCTCAATATAATGCAAAGTAACATTGAAAACATAAACATCTGAACAGTCTTCTCCCTGCAGTTCCATCCAATAGTTATTAACTAGTACATTCATAATATAAATATCGTCCCTGTACCAAATACTAAAAAAGTTAAGAGCCAGGTTTTCACTTCGAAGATGGGCAACTTGAATTGGGAGATTTCCTAACTTGTCACACTCACCTTATTCTAAAAGGCCTTATTAAACCCAATTTTCACTCCAGGAGGTTGGGAGCAGGATCAAGCCTGGTTCACAGGATCGAGCCTGGAAGCAGGTCATAGGTGGCCTGAGGGCTGGTGTGTGCTGAAGCAGACTAGTTAGAAGGCCCACCTCAGTTCTCTGGGATTTTGTCCCAGTTATTTGAGAATCTCTGAGGCCCTCAAACTGCCCCTCGCACACCACACACCCCCTCCCACCACCCATCCTGCATGAATCACACCTCACACCCTTCTCTCTGTCAGCAAAAAATGTTGGAAATGGGGGCTGTGCACCTGTGTTGGGGTTCCACCCATCATTTTTAAAGCTCCCCAAATCTTCCTGCCTCCCTGAAGATTCACCCGAAGAATCATTATCTCACATAGTTTGAAGACATGTTTAAATTTGGGGTCAGTGTTAATTGTTAGAATCATATCACTTAATCTGATTCAGTTAGAAACTTTCCAATATCAGATAAAGACACAATTTGCAGCATTAAATAGAAGAGTGCTGATATAAAAAGATATGCTTTAATTTATACAGTACCTTATATCAGCGACACTGTTGAATCTATCTTCCAGGAACTGAAGGAATTCACAGGGTGATACGAAATAACGAAAGGTATAAAAAAACTGCTGAACATAGCCTTCTATCACTGCATTACTGCAAATATAACAACATGTGTTAGCATTTCCATAACATTCTGCAAAATACAGCATTTTAACACAAAGAAAAATTGGTATTTAATTGCACAGCTGAGAAGTGATTTTCTCACAAAAACTGAGTATTTGCCGCCTCCTTCTGGTCAGAAGTCAAAACAAATCTTTCTGGCCCAGTTTATGTGCTTAAGTTACATCTTTACATTGTGGTTCTGCACTTGGAACTAATTCTAAATAATTTTCACAATATAGTTCATTTATAAGGAAATTTGAATGGAATTAAAACAAGTATCAGAAAAATGAGGATTGAATGACAAGTAATTGAACTTTCCTTCTTCAACCTCAGGTGTTTTCTTGTAAATAAATGACTCATAACAAGGGAACGCTTCCTATGTGATCCATGTGGTGCAAAACTAAAAACATATCTTACTGAAAAGGTTGCAATTCTGCAACACCTCAGCAGACAAAGTGACTTTCTCTCATCAAATTCGCTTCATTCATTTGATAATCGACAGGTATTGCTGGTGAAAAGAAAGTTTATTTATTCGTCACAAGTAGGCTCACATTAACACGGTAATGTGAACTGTGAACATCCCCCAGTGGCACATTCTGGTGCCTGTTCGGGTACAGGGAGGGAGAACTTAGCACAGCCAATGCACCTAATCAGAACTGGACTCTGGGAGCACCCAAAGGAAACCCACGCAAGCACAGGGAGTAAGTGCAGACTCCACACAGACAATGACCCAAGTTGGGAATTGAACCTGAGTCCTTGTCACTGTGAGGCAGCAGTGCCAGCCTCTGTGCCACTGATACAGTGGAAAAAGACACTCTGAATCCCAAATTATATACTATTTTCACTTAGCTACAACAGAATGTGTTGCAAACATTTGGACACACCAAGGCATCCCCTCAGAGACCAGGGTGACTTGAACTGAGTTCTCAGGTGATTGTGGAGTTCAATTCAGGACCGATAGTCTCTGTCACAGGTGGGGTAGGTGGTGGTTGGAGGAGTGGGTGGGTGGGGTGCCTGGGTTGCCATGCACTCCTTTCGCTCTTGGCAATGAAACTCAAAGTGCATGCTTTTCCTACACTTTGGGCAGTCTTTGGGCCGGGGTTTCCCAGCTTTTACTGGAAATGTTGGGACTTTTTGAAGGAGGCTTCGAGGGTGTCCATGAAGCAATTCCTCTGCCCTCTCCGGGGCTTTCTTGCCGGGACAAAGATTTAAGTAGAAGCGCTTGTTTCAGAGTCTCGTGTCAGGCATTCAAACAATGTGTCCTGCCCAGTGGAGCTGATCGAGCATGGTCAGTGCTGGGGATGTTGGCCTGAGCCAACAATAGTGAATTGGTCATCTACAGAGATATAAATATCAATAGTGGTCTGGATCTATTATTCATCTCGAGATGGTGATTACATCAGACATCCTCATCAAGGTGGATAGCTCTTGTAATACAATTGCTGATTGTTGTCAAAATATAGAAGTGATTTTGCTGCCATAGACTTTAGATTGCTGTAACATCATGCACGTGGAGACTATCTTGCAATCTATTCACTCTTATACAAGATTACGGGTGGCACAGTGGTTAACATTGCTGTCTCACAGCACCAGAGACCCAGGTTCAATTCCAAACTTGATGGTTGTGTTGTGGTTGCACCTTCTCCCTGTATCTGTGTGGGTTTCCTCTGGGTGCTCCGGTTTCTTTCCACAGTCCAAATATGCACGTTAGGTAGTTTAACCATGGTAAATGCAGGATTACGGGGATAGGGTGGGGTGTGGGCTTGGGTATGACATTCTTTTGAAGAGTTGGTGCAGATTCCATGGGTTGAACGGCCTCCTTCCGCACTTACGGGATTCTATTGTTTTAAAGGCAAAAAGGCAGAATCTAAACACCTCTGACAACCAATTCTCCATATCTGAACTCCATTACTGAGTTTGCATTTGCAATGTATTGCAACCAGCCCCTCTGTAGAGGTGCAGGGTCCTGACCCCCTCACTTCAACTATGTCACTCGAGTGACGCCATTTTTGAACACAAATCCAGGAAGCAAGCCGTTTAATGACGCCAAGCATCCCCAGGAAGCTGGAGCTGCCTGCCTGAAGCCAGGGGTCAAGACAGGCAGCAGCCATGTTGAGGGGGCTACTGCTGCCTTGGCAAAGAGATTAGGCAGCTCATCAATTGACCATGAAAGTGAAATGGTTGGGAATGATGGCAAATAGGCTAAAGTAAAGGAATGCGCACATTCCAATGCCAATTACTCAAGGGCCCCACAAGCTATCTCGAGAAGCCTTCTCTGGCTCCACAGCGAACTTGACAGCTGTGTATCAACGTGCTCCAGCCTGTCAGGTTCACCGGATTGCATTTCTGAATGCCCTGGCCCCTTAATGAGCTCTGAAAGAAGCTTAATGGACTATTTATTGGCAGCGAGGAGGCCTTCTTCTCCCTCCCATCAGTCAGCACTTTGAAAATTTCAAACCATCCCAGAGATGTTGGGATGATGATGATAAGGAAGCGATGGCCTTATGGTATTATCGCTAGACTATTAATCTAGAAACTGAACTAATGTTCTGGGGACTGGGTTCAAATCCCACCACGGCAGCTGGTGGAATTTGAATTCAATAAAAAATACCTGGAATTAAGAATCCATTGAAGACCATGAAACCATGGTCGTAAAACTTTATTTGGTTCACTAATGTCCTTTAGGGAAGGAAATCTGCCGTCCTTACCTGGTCTAGCCTACATGTGAGTCCAGAGCAATGAGGTTGGCTCGCAACTGCCCACTGAAATAGCCTAACAAGTCATTCAGTTCAAGGGTGACTTGGGATAGGCAATAAATACTGGCCAGCCAACGACACCCATGTCTCACGAATGAATAAAATAAGATACAACCTCCAGGATCATGATTTTTAATTTGCCCGCACTGGGACCTGACCTCACTGATGTTAGAAAATCTGGCCTCAGGATTTTCTAGGGACAGCTTATCCTGGAATCTCTGCACGTGGGAATAGAGGAATCTTAGTTGATAACAAAGCATTACTTTTGATATAACCCAAAAGTACTTTATTTAGGGGAGGCAGTGACGTAGTGATATTGTTGCTGGACTAGCAATCCAGTGACCCCAGACAATGCTCTGGGGACCTGGGTTCAAATTCCACCATGGCAGCTGGTGAAATTTGAATTCAATAAAAACCAGGAATTAGAAGTTTAATGATGACCATAAAACCATTGTCAGTTGTCGTAAAATCTCAACTGGTTCACTAATGTCCTTTAGGGAAGACAATCTGCCGTCCTTACCTGGTCTGGCCTACATGTGACTCCAGATCCACAGCAATGTGATTGAGTCTCAACTGCCCTCAGGGATGGGTAATAAATGCTGGCCCAGCCAATGATGCTCATGTCCCACGAATGAATAAAAGAAACCCACCATGCAGCACATTGGGACACCATAACAAAGGTGAGTTGTAAAATAAAGCTCTTACTTTCCTTCATATTTAACATTTAATATTCCTTGCTTTGTGCCATTCACCTGCTAAAGAGGTAAGCCATTAAACCCAATGCTGTTCCAGCTTGAAGTACTTGTGTTCCGTTCTTGCTTTGGTTCTGATCATCTTTTAAAGTGTGGAAGGTGAGGTGAGAATTGCTATCAGTAGATGTGAGGTCTAATGTCTCTGATTGGCAGGAAAGGTTGGCCAGTGAAAGAAGCACAGACGTGTTCAAACCCCATTGCTCCATTTGCAAAATCTAGAAAGACCAAAAATACCTTTAAGAAGATACAACAGTATCTGCTACAATAAAAGCAAGACACTGCAGATGCTGGCGGCTGGAAATAAAAACAGAAAGTGCTGGTTAGGCAGTATCTCTGGAGAGAGGAACAGGGTTAAAGTTTCATCACAAAACATAAGAATAGCAAGCCCCCCGACTCCCTTATTATGCTGCCAATTTTACAATATGATGACGGTGCCTCAAAGGAGATTAGGTGATTCGGCAGAAATGGGTGGTTTGTTTGGGATTCACAGTAGCAGATTCTCCAGGACAGCAACTGCAACTTTGTATAGCAACGTGATTAATGGACTTCAAACCTGAACTCTCTGCAAAACAGGTATCCTTTACATACCCTTCAAGTGAGGAACCAGACCATCCTCAGCCTCAGCTTTTCCTTTATCAGCCATCTTGATAGGACTAGTGTGGTATTATCCCAATCCAATCATAACCAGAGCATCTTCACCAACTGCTTCCTCCCAGCCCCACACACTCATCTCAAGAGTCTCCACCCTTCTTCCACTTCTATATACTACTATTGGTGGCATCAGTGCAGGCATGGGGTTTAGCTTTCACATCTATGTTGACGTATTTGACTTCAATCTCTCCACCACACACTGTCCCACTCACCCGGCGACACACTGTCCCACTCATACTGCAACACACTGCCCCACCCACACTGCAACACACTGACCCACCCACACTGTGGAACACTGTCCCGCTCACAGTGACAGCAATGGCCCCTCATGCTGAGACATACTGTCCCACTCACACTAACAGATGCCCCCACTAGGGCACAGACTTTGCCATGGCACTGGTGCAGTAGGGCACAAGCCTTCCTAGGCACAGGCCCCCTGTAGCAGAGGCTTCCCCTGAGTACATGCTCTGGTGTTTTCCACGTTATGGGCCCATCTTTCTCACGCCTTGGGCAGGAGAAATGTGAGGAAAATTTGAGGAGTTTGTACTCCTTAGTGTAAAGTCAGGATATATCAGCCACACCTGAACAACTGTCAGCCTGTATCTCAGGGGATGGTACTTATAAAATAAGGATATTTGAAGTGCTTCACACCTAGTTGCTGACAGTTAAATGCTGACTTCATAATTAAGTATATTTGGTTGAGGAGAGTGAGTAGAGATATGTGAATCCTGCAGTAAATGAAAGAACACAAATGGTGAGACTACTGGTCATATTTGGCTAATACTGACCTAAACTCCATCTGTACAATCCATAATAACTTTATAAACAACGATGATCAAAATAATTACTATATGAGGAGTTTAGTTCCGATTGATATAATAGTTCTTCTTTCATAGCAGGTTGATCAATTAAATTACCTCGAGATACTTCTTTGCCAACTCAAGAAACTCCACCTTCAGTCTCATTTCTTCAAGTTGCTGCTTTAGTTTGGGCAGCACCACCTTTGCTTCAATTCCTTTAAATTAAAATGCAAAGTTACAGCTAATAAGTCAAGTAGACATAGGTACAAAAGCTCGCCTTTTCCTTTTCCAACAAACTCAAGCTTGTGCCCCTAGTTATCCATAGAATCCTACAGTGTAGAAAGAGGCCATTTGGCCCATTGATTCTACACCGACCACAATCCCACCCGGCCCTTAACCACATAACCCTATGTATTTACCCTAGCTAGTACACCTGAGACTCAGGCACTGACAACAATCCCACCCAGGCCCTATCCTGCAACCTCATATATTTACCTTACTAGTCCCTCTGATACCAAGCAGCAACTTGGCATGGCCAATCAATCTAACTCGCATACCTTTGGACTGTGGGAGGAAACTATAGCATCTGGACGAAATCCACGCAGGCACAGGGAGAATGTGCAACTCCACACAGACCATGACCCGAGGCTGTAATTGAACCCAGGTTCTTGGCAGCAGTGCTAACCACTGTGCCACCGTGCGGCGTAGGTTATTTCACTGCCATGTTTGCATTCACATGAAATAGTTTCCAGTTTGATGTGACTCAGTAGTGATAGAATAACTGAAGTCAATCTGACTCTGGATTACAAGGCTAGGTTTGGGAGACCATTTTTAACAATCTGGAGTGGCATTGTGAAGGGTTTATGATTTGATTTGATTTATTATTGTCACATATATTAGTATACAATGAAAAGTATTGTTTCTTGCACGCTTTACAGACAAAGCAAACCGTTCATAGAAAAGGACACAAGAGACTGCAAAATGTAATGTTACAGTCATAGCTAGGGTGAAGAGAAAGATCAACTTAATGCAGAGTAGGTCCATTCAAAAGTCTGACAGCAGCAGGGAAGAAGCTGTTCTTGAGTCTGTTGGTAAATGACCTCAGACTTCTGTATTTTTTCTCGATGGAAGAAAGTGGAAGACAGAATGTTCAGAGTGTGTGGGGTCCTTAGTTATGCTGGTTGCTTTGCCAAGGCAGCGGGAAATGTAGACAGAATCAGTGAATGGGAGGCTGGTTTGCATGATGGATTGGGCTACATTCAGGACCTTTTGTAGTTTCTTGTGGTGTTGGGCAGAGCAGGAGCCATAAATCACCTGCTGAAGGAGAGAAGTTTGGTTAAAAGAATTTATTGATTAGGTGGGCATTCTGGGAAGGTTGAGTAACTTAACGAGTGTGATGGAAAATCGTTGGAAAATGAAGACGCCTCGAGAGAAGGTGAGAAACAATCATAAATACGAGCTTCTATCTGTGTACCAATGGGAAAGTGAGAGTGAAAAATTACTGAAAGTGGTTACTTTGGTCAGCAAAAATGGTAAAAGAGACAATCCGTGTGTCTGACCAGGGCTCAGTGCACCAGTCAAACCAGAACACAATGTAGGAAGTAGGTGGGTTGTTAACCTTTTACCATGTGTCAGTGGAGAATTAACCTTCTTGGTGTTGACAAAGCTGAATTGTCCATTCCGTGTTTCGAATTCTGCTGCTGAGCTAAAGGCTGTTTGCATGTATTGGATGGAAGTTTTCATTCCTGCCTGCCTGCTCTGGGACACGAAATTCCCACCCATGGTCAATGCACCTTTGGCTTGTCCATCATATTGGCAAATGATTCCGATGGGTGGGATAGGGAGATTTAGGCCATATTGTTTTAATAGTAACAAAACTATTAGAAAAGTTTGAAGTTTTGGTTGATCTCATCTTGAAGAGATAAGAAACTAAACACAAACATTGTACAGGTGGATGGAGAATAGCTCCAGTACAAAGTCATGGTGGACACAACTTAAGCAGCACATTGCGGAGGACTTGGTTCCAGTCACAAAGGACAAAATGACATTGGTTTGCGCAAAGAAGCACAGCAATGTCATCTCGTATACATGTGCTGTGCTGACTATCACCATCTTGAACTTGTCTTCCCCACCTGAACATTCCATGACCTTGTCTGCCCTTCCACATGTAAGAATTATTCTGCTCTGTGCTCTTTCCAATGCCTCTCTCACCAAGTTCATTTCTTTTAGCAGGAAGCTACAAAGAAATCTGACTGCCAATCACTTGCATGACCATAAACTGCAAGCCTTCCCTCCCTGTCTTCACAATACTTATGGGTGATAAATGGATGCAAGATAATTATACGTCATCAATGTCATCCTGTCAATGTATGCTCTTGTAGACAGCTGCCGGATAACAGGAGGGTACAGAAACTTGCATGCTCCAGGACATCTTAGCTAAATGGAGAAAGCTGGTCATAGAAGCTTAGTCAATCTGCTCCACAGTCTGTCCAGATATATGTGATCCATTAATTTTAGCCTCTTGAGCATCCCAATATTCCATCAGTGATGGCCACGCATTTAGCTGTCTAGGCTTCTAAGCTCCAAAACTTTCTCTCTAAATCTCTCGCCTTTCTACTGTGCTTCTCTCGTTTAACATGCTCCTTAACACCCATCTCTTTGACCAAGCTTTTGGTCACCTGCTCTGATATCATCTGTTCTGATATCATCATGCCTAGTTCTGTGTCAAACGTTACTATATAAGAGTTAACTTAATGATGTTATATGAACTGCTTGTTGAACATGGTGCTACAGTAAACATAAATAAACCTGGTAATGAAGGATGTTATTTCTCCCAATGTCCACACCAGTCTGCTGCACCCTCAATAGTTTCACCTGCCAGAAATGTGGTATGAAGTTGTCCCACGTTTGGAGAAGGGTACCCAGCCTGAAGACAGGGTTGGTGCTCCATGAGGTTAAAGGGGAAACACACAGGATTTTAAGCATGAATGGGCTTATTAACCTTTGTTTCTTTTATCCTGAAGTTGGAGCTTCTGGTAGAATACTTTGGTTTTTCTAAAATTCTTGGTCTCCATCATCAGTTGTTGCTCAAGTTCCTGTGAAACCAAAACAAGATCAGTATATCTGCAGAAAGTAAAACAAAATCATACCAATTAGGAACAGTATCACAATGATAATGTTACTGGAATTATAATCCAAAGGCCTGGATTAATGGGGAATTTTAATAAAATAAATTTGGAATAAAATACTAGTCTCAATAATGAATACCACGAAAAAAAATTATCACAAAAGCTCATCTAGATTACTTTCTGGGTCAGTCCTGCTTGATAATCTACAAGTCTATTTGAAGATGTAATACTTTCTAAACTAAACATTTTACAACAAAAGTCACAGTCTACGCAGCCCCTGAAGCCTGCTGCACCACCTAACCAGATCATGATCCACCACATGGATGATCTTCACCCCAACTCCACACACTTGTTCCCGATTCACAACTCTTGTCACCCCATCCCAAAAAAAATCCACCGCTCCCAGTCTCGAAAGATCCAACTGTCGCCCAGCACCCACAGTTCCGCAGGGAAGAGAGCTCTAGGTCTCCAATAACTCCTGTGTGAAAAGTGTCTCCCTAGTTCACAGAAACATGTTAGTATTTAATCACAAACAAACACATCCGAATGTGATACCATCATGATTAGTCTAAGGTAAAAGATGGGTTTAACAAAGAATTTTTTAAAACAATGCTTCTTGGAAGAATTTGCAAGGAGACTGAAATAATTTCCTCATATTCTGCTCTGATCTAGCAACTGATTTTAGGCTGCCAATTTTTGTGGCATTTTATATCGCGCTTATTACCTGACCCTGGCCTCTTTCTACATTGTAGGGTTTCTATGTTTCTATGACTCCAGGATCACATGGCCACGATCCACAACAAACCTCTCGGTTTAGTATAGAAGATTTTCTATCCTGAGAATACCCTCTCCAATAACACCACCCTGGATAACATAATCAACCATTGCCTGGCAAAAGCAAGCTCAGCATTTGTCTGTGTGGAGTTTGCACATTCTTCCCATGTCTGGGTGGGTTTTCTCCAAGTGCTCCAGTTTCCTCCCACAGTCCAAAGACATGTGGGTTAGGCTAATTGGCCATTGTGTTAGGGGGGTTAGCAGGGTAAATGAGGGTTATGGAAATAGGGCCTGTATGGAATTGTGATCAGTGCAGACTCAATGGGTTGAATGGACTTCTTCTGTACTGCAGGGATCATATGATTCTATCATTTGGCAGCCTCACAGACTTTGGAAAGAGTGCGGAGTTTGTTTCAGAGCACAGATCAAAGTTCTTACATCACTTAATCTTACATCACTTCCTTATGGTGCGAGGCTCAGACAATTTAACAGCTTCATATAAAGCAACTAGAGATATTCCTTCCCCGCTGTCTGATATCTAATTACAACATCAGGTAGCAGGACAATATCCCCAACACTGAGGTCCTTGCAAAGCCCTGCATGCCTGGCATTGAGACGATGCTCATCAGAGCCCAATTCCATTGGGTCAGTCATGTGGTTCACGTGGTGGATTCAACATACTGAAGGCAGTACTCTACAGCCAGCTGAGCATAGATATCCCAAACTTGGATATAAAGACAATCTGAAAGCCAACCTCAGAACTTGCAAGCTAGACTCATGGGATAAAAAAAAATACCCCTGGACAGACCCAGAAAGAGAGCCATGGAATCCCTAATGTATAGAAGGAGACCATTCAGCCCATTAAGTCTGCATTGACTCTCTGTAAGAGCATCTTACCCAGCCCACCCTCTGCCCCATCCCACAACCCCGCACATTTAGCATGGCCAATCCACCTATATCTTCTCTGGGCTACTGCCTGAACCGAGTGCAGACGGGCGTAGGGTTGACAGGATAAAGGAAGTGAATGGGTGGCTCAGGGATTGGTGTGGGAGGAATGGGATCGAATTTATGGGGCATTGGCACCAGTATTGGGGTAGGTGGGACTTGTTCGGGCAGGATGGGGTTGGTCTGAATCGTGCTGGGACCAGAGTGCTGGCGAATCGAGTCAAGAGAACTGTAGACAGGGCTTTAAACTAATTAGGGGGGGGGAGGGTGCGAGGGTAGGTGATGTTAGGAGGTCTACAGTTAAGGATAGGGTACAGGTAAGGGAAGAGGCTGAGGATGTCCCAAGTGGTGGCGTTACGGCAAATAGGGTCCAGAAGAAGGCTGGGATGAAAGCGCTTTATCTGAATGCACGAAGCATTCGGAATAAAGTGGATGAGCTGGTGGCGCAGATCGACACAAATGGATACGATCTGGTGGCCATTACAGAGACGTGGCTGCAAGGTGACAGGGACTGGGAGATGAATGTACAGGGCTATCAAGTGTTTAGGAAGGATAGGCAGGAGGAAAGAGGGGGTGGCGTAGCTCTGCTGATTAAGGACAGCATCAAGGTGGTAGCAAGGGATGATATCGGAGCCAAAGAGCAGAAACTGGAATCGTTGTGGGTGGAGATTAGGAACAGCAAAGGGAGGAAGACGCTGGTGGGTGTCGTCTATAGGCCCCCGAATAATGATCTGGAGGTGGGGCGGGCTGTTAACGCGCAAATAAGTGCGGCGTGCAGGAATGGGACGGCAGTAGTTATGGGGGATTTCAATCTGCATATTGATTGGTCGACCCATGTTGGACGAGGTGGGCTCGAGGAGGAGTTCTTGGAATGCTGCCGGGATAGTTTCCTGGAACAGTGTGTGTTGGAGCCGACGAGGGAGCGAGCTATCTTGGATCTGGTGCTATGTAATGAGGCGGGTAGAATTAGGGACCTTGAGGTGAAGGATCCTCTTGGAGAGAGTGATCATTGTATGGTGGAGTTTCTGTTGCAGATGGAGGAGGAGAAAGTGGGTTCCCGGACACGTGTCCTTTGTTTGAATAGAGGGGAGTATGGTAGGATGAGAGAAGAATTGGCGAATGTGGACTGGGGGAGCGCGTTGGAAGGTAGGTCTGCTGAGGAGCAGTGGAGGATCTTTAAGGAGATCTTTCTTGGTGCTCAGCAGAAATTTATTCCGATGGTCAAAAAGGACAGTAGGAAGAGAGGTAATAAGCCGTGGATAACGAAGGAGGTGAAGGAAAGTGTTAAATTAAAAGCGGAGGAATTTAGAGTAGCTAAGAGCAGTGGGCGAGAAGAGGATTGGGAAAGGTTTAAATGTCAACAAAGATTGACAAAAAAATTGATAAAGGAGGGTAGAAGAAGCTATGAAGCTGGGCTAGCACTTAATATAAAAAAGGATAGCAAGAGTTTTTATAAATATATAAAAAGGAAGAGGCTGGCTAGGGTGAACGTTGGTCCCTTAGCGGATGAGAAAGGGGACCTAGTGGTAGGGGATGGGGATATGGCTAAGGTCTTGAATAACTTTTTTGTTTCTGTCTTCACGGAGGAGGACGTGAATAATTTGCCGGGTGTTAGCGATGGAAAGGTGGTAGGACTGGAGGGTCTTAATGACATTACTGTTACTAGAGAGGTGGTGCGCGACAGACTGGAGGGGCTGATTGTGGACAAGTCCCCAGGACCGGATGGAATGCATCCGAGGGTTCTGAAAGAAATGGCGGAGGTGATAGTGGATGCCTTGGTGGTTATTTTCCAGACGTCGCTGGATTCCGGGGAAGTGCCGGAGGATTGGAAAACGGCTAATGTTACGCCGTTGTTTAAGAAGGGTGCCAGGCAAAAGGCGGGGAATTACAGGCCGGTTAGTTTAACGTCTGTGGTAGGTAAAATGTTAGAATCCGTCATTAAGGAGGAAATTGCGAGGCATCTTGAAGGCAATTGCTTGATAGGGCAGACGCAACACGGTTTCATTAAAGGGAAGTCGTGTCTGACAAATTTACTGGAGTTCTATGAGGATGTGTCTAGGGCGGTGGATAGAGGAGAGCCGGTGGATGTGGTCTTTCTGGATTTTCAGAAGGCGTTTGATAAGGTACCTCACAAGAGGTTACTGCAGAAGGTCAGAGGACATGGAGTTGGGGGTAGGGTGTTAGCGTGGATAGAGGATTGGTTGTCAAATAGGAGGCAGAGAGTGGGGGTCAATGGGTGCTATTCGGATTGGCGGTTGGTGACTAGTGGAGTGCCCCAGGGGTCGGTGCTGGGGCCTCAGCTATTTACCATTTATATAGATGATCTGGAGGAGGGAACCGAGTGTAGGGTGTCGAAATTTGCTGATGACACCAAGATTGGGGGAAAGGCAAATTGTGCGGAGGGTCTGGAGAGTCTGCAGAAGGATCTAGATAGGCTGGGCGAATGGGCCAGGAAATGGCAAATGGAATTTAATGTTGGCAAGTGTGAGGTGGTCCACTTTGGTAGGAAGAATGGTAGGAAGGACTATTACTTACGTGGCGAAAAACTGCAGCAGGCGACGGTGCAGAGGGACCTCGGGGTCCTTGTGCATGAGTCGCAAAAACCCAGCCTGCAGGTGCAGCAGGTGGTCAGGAAGGCGAATGGGATGCTGGCCTTCATAGCGAGGGGGATTGAATATAAAAGTAGGGAGGTCTTGCTGCAGCTGTATAGGGCATTGGTGAGGCCGCAGCTGGAGTACTGTGTGCAGTTTTGGGCGCCGCACCTGCGCAAGGATATTTTGGCCTTGGAGGGAGTGCAGAGGAGGTTTACTAGGCTGATACCGGAGTTGAGGGGGTTGAGCTATGAGGAGAGGCTGAATAAACTAGGCTTGTACTCGTTAGAGTTTAGAAGAATGAGGGGAGATCTCATTGAGACGTATAAGATGATGAATGGGATGGATAGGATAGAGGTGGAAAGACTCTTCCCGCTCAAAAAAGACAGGAGGACTAGGGGGCACAGCCTCAAGATAAAGGGGGGGCAGTTCAGAACGGAGTTGAGGAGGAACTTCTTCACTCAAAGGGTGGTGAATCTCTGGAATTCTCTGCCCGTTGAAGTGGTGGAGGCTGCCTCGCTAAATATTTTTAAGAAGCGGGTTGATGGGTTTTTGATAAGAGAGGGGATTAAGGGTTATGGGGAGAGGTCGGGAAAGTGGAACTGAGCCACGACAGATCAGCCATGATCTTATTGAATGGCGGGGCAGGCTCGAAGGGCCAGATGGCCTACTCCTGCTCCTATTTCTTATGTTCTTATATCTTAGAGCTGCGAGAGGAAATCAGAGCACCCAGAGGAAACCCACACAGACACGGCGAGAACGTGCGGACTCTGCACAGACAGCGACCCAAGCCGGGTATCGAACCCTGGTCCCTGGCACTGTGAGGCAGCAGTGCTAACCACTGTACCACCATGCCGCCCAAGTCTCCCAAGAGTTTCCCAAGGACAGGCGAGCACAGCTCACCCATCACTGACTTCATACACATTATCTGCAGTTGGTTGTGCAAATTGAGATTTGCCCCAAGGTCGCAGGTGCGATGATGGACCTGGGCTACAAACCAGGCTTTCTTTCCTGAACAATCATCCATCAGAATAAGAATTCAACAACAACACATAATGCATTTCTAAATTTGTTTTTGGAAGAAAAATAATTGTTCCTTTTTGCACAAGTTTTATAAACATTAATGAACAACATTTCCATAGCAATCACTGGCTTCTGAAATAAAGATTATCACAGATAAGATGTCCCAAAAAGTCAGTAGCTCTCAGAAAACAATATTTGAAAAAAGTACTTATTTTAAATGTAATCATTTTCCTCTGCCAACCTCAGTATTTTGAGGTCTCAAAGCATTGTTAGATTTGCAATGCAATGTTCATTGTGTAGTACTCAGTAATGGTGCCTTTTAAAGAATCCTTTGTTCTGAAAATGAGCAAGTGCACAGTGTCCTTAAGAATTGAAGTGTTGATTAGGTTTTAACTATCATGTTTGCAGTGTGCAGGAGACAGGACCAGGAAAATTATAACTGAATTACTTTGGTAATTGTTAGCGCTAGATTTGATACATTTTTCTAAATTGTTTATAAAAAAATTCTTGCAAGGTGATAAATTAGAAGCTAATAATTGGATGAATCTAAATTATTTAATCTAAGATCTAATGAATCTAAGATTTTGTTATGCCTATGGATGCTGGTCCTCTTAACATAAGGAAAATATCCAGAGATACGAACCACAGTTTTATTTACAGTATTACATTTCCTGCACAGGGTATTACCGGTGGATTTTCCAATTGATAGAAATGCTCCAGTTGGATAGATGTTGCTGCGAAGTAAAATTTGACTTCCTAAAACAATTGATACACAGCCAATCATTTGACACAAGGTCGTCAAAGAAGTAAGAGATGCTGACCCCTTGATAATTTAGATAATAAAGTAACATCCAAAAACAGCACTTACAATATGTACAAAAAATGCCAGCTGATATCAAAATACAAATTTACAACATGTTTTACTCACAGTAAATTCAGAAGAAGGGCAAATACAGAAGCATGTACAGCTTTTGATTGGCTTCCTTTAAACACAAAATCCACAGTTCAACTGGGGAATGTGGCCCTTTTAAAATTCATTTTGAAGTCCGTTGAAGCACAGTGACTAATAGAGCACTTACCAACAATTTGGTTTCCATCTTGTCTCCTTCACTGAAGTTATGTTGACCCAATTGCTTTACAAAGGCCTTCACTTGCTGGTTAAAATATTCAATTCCAAAGAAGGCATTGCTCCAACCAGGGTTGCATCTCCTTTTCGCCATGTTTGAATCTGTCTGCTGCAGAGATTCAGAAACTTGGGTTTCAGTCACTTCTGTTGTCTGGCCAATGTTTTCTTTCCCCTCGTCACTGCTGCGGCCCAGTTTTAAATCATGATGCAGGTTACACCTTTCTCTGGCAAAATTACACTTATCTTCTATCTGATGGAAATGTTTTGCCAATTTTTCCTCATTCTCACAGTTACCGGATTTAGGCTTCTTAATTTCATCAGATACCACGTTGCCAGTATCTTGCCCAAGGAGCACTTCAACATTGCTGAGTAGCTGGTCTTCCTTACACTTAGCTGTATAATACATAATAAGGCAATTTACATTAATAGACTACACAGCTCATCCAGCCATCTCCTGTATAAACTAATACTAAGACTGTAGTTCACAGTGACTCGCGTGCTCTGTGCGAGACTGGGTATTTCAAGTTTGATTCAAATGTCAGTTACCAGGACAACCAGCACCAGCTGAGATATGCGTCACATCTCTGTCAGCATTGGTCCCAGTTTATCTATTATATAGGCCAGCTTTCGATACTGTATAGATTCAATTAATCATGGCCCAGCTCTCCCCATGTCCAGAGCAGTGAAATCTGGAATTAAGTTTGTGTTGTACATTGGGACTCCGTGGAAGTCCTGCCGTGCACACGTGCACTGTAATTACTTGTGCAGTTTAAACTTCTGATGGGTTGATTTGTGATGCCCAGGACCCTCAAAGAATGCCAGAAACTTGAGCCCCATACGTGGGACTCATCTAGATACTTACCCAGGAAGTATTTTGCTGGTTTAATACCTAGTCCAACTCAAGCCAGCGGCTGGAATTTTCTGGCTGGCCTTGCCGGCAAAATCTTCAGGTCCTGCCAATGACAAATCCCTACCACAAAGTTCCTGGCGGTGGAGGGTGCATAGAACAGGAAACACCTCCCGCCATAGGCCAAGAGTGGGGCACCTCCATCGCTGTGAAACAAGTCACGAGGGTATGGGGAAAAGAACATGCGACCCTGGTTGGAGCAGTGCCTTCCTTGGAATTGGGTATAATACATAATAAGGCTATTTGCATTAATAGGCTGCACAGTTCATCCAGCCAACTCCTGTATAAACTAATGTTAAGACTGTACTTCACACAGAGCACAAGAGTCACTGAAGTACAGTTCACAGATTGCTGATCTTTGGGTTCATGTCGCACTATCAGTAACCCCCATGACTTGCCTGGGTTTGCAAAACCTCACTTACTGTACTGTCTGGAGACAATACACTTCTCTTTAACCTACACCTAATGCTCTTTCCACTCACATTGTCTGCATTTTTAAGACTTGAATAGCAAGTTAGTTGTAAAGACTCGCATTTTAATCAGTAATCTGTAAACTGTGTGTGCTGTTATATGCTGTGTCTGAGGCCAGGACTCTCCATTCATCTGACGAAGGGGCAAACCCTGAAAGCTTGTGAGTTTACTATCAAATAAATTGGTTGGACTTAAACCTGGTGTTGTGAGACTTCTTACTGTGTTTACCCCAGTCCAATGCCAGTATCTCCACATCTGGAGGACAATCCCCAGGGAGGCCTTGCTGAACCTTGGAATGGGAGGTTCGGCTCTTTTAGATACCAGTGGCAACCTAAGTGACACAAAACATCTGGCCTGCATTGAGTGAATGTCTGTCCAGATGTTTTTAAAATATGGTGCCAGAACCTTTGACCTAATGAGTTAACAACTGGGCAGATGCATCCCTGCCACAAGAATCGACAGGCTTCTTGCTGATGCATAATTAATGAACTGAAAAGCAGCAGATTGGATGGATAAATCTGCCCTGTTGCCCAACGGGAATCATGCCAACTTTTCCATTTCCATTGTCCCAGAATGGAATATTCTGCCCCTTAATTCTTTTCTAACATTTTACTTCTGTTCCCCCATTTAAACTGGCTTCATTGAAATTGCCACCCAGGTCTCTGAGTTCTGATGCAGCCAATCTCCAAATCTTTCCACATGGATTCCATTACAACCGCAACTGAACTGCCTAAATTATATGTAAGGCTCTGGTTAGGAGCACATCCTTGAGGCAGGCACCTGACTTTAACACCATTTCTACAGCCTTAACATCCAATCACGATATCCAGGTATGTTTCCAAATGTGATACTGTCAGCTACTGGCCCAGAATGGCTGACCAGAACCCTTAATGGCAGTCTTCTGTAGTATTTGTAAATAATCCATCTCATCAAAAGTGACTCACTTATGCACATACCTGCAAATGTATATTTTACCCATTGGAAAACCAAAGGCACAGATAATAGAGCTTAGCACAAATTTGACAATGTATGAATTATATACAGGTTAGTATCATAGAACCATGCAGCACTGAAGGAGGTCTTAGCGCTGACAGTAAAAGAACTATTCAATTAGTTCCACTCTCTGCTCTTTTCCCATTGCCTTAACAAATTTTACCTCTTCTATTTCAATGCAATTTCCTTTATAGGGTTACAATTGAGACTTCTTCCACTACTCTTTCATTGTGGAGAGGAAATCATGCAAAATGTTTATCTATTAGCTCACCCCCTTCAGCTCATCTCCTGACTTAACAAAGTTGAAATTTGCCACTACTGCGTGTTTCTCCCAGCAAGGTCTTTGAAAATAATGTGGTGGATCTGGACAACTGCATAGGCAAAAGATTCTTTTGATATGGGTGTTCTATATGCGTTCATTATTGTTCATAAAGTTTCAAAGTATTTAAGATGCAACAGCCTTAATAAGATGCAGCATAGTGTACCAAGGTACCTGCAGTATGGTGACACAGTGGTTAACGCTGGGGACACGGGTTCAATTCTGGCCTTCGGTCACTGTCTGTGTGGAGTTTGCACACTCTCCCCGTGTCTGTGTGGGTTTCCTCCAGGTTCTCCGATTTCCTCCCGAGAATATGCAGGTTAGGTGGATTGGCCATGCTAACTTGTCCCTTAGTGTCCCAAGATGTAAAAGTCAGAGGAATTTGTGGGGTAAATATGTGGGGTTATGGGGATAGGGCCTGGATGCTCTGTCAGACAGTCAGTTCAGACCCAATGGGCTGAATGGCCTCCTTCTGCACTGTAGGGATTTTATGAACTTGTATCTGGGAGCCCCTAAGCTCTGTTGATCTGATAGTTATTGCATGGTTCAATATAACATTAAGAACCTGGGACCTGCCTTCTCACTCCACGCAAGAGAGTGGAAAGCAATGGTAAATCACCACTGACAAAAAACATATGAACTAGGGGCAGCAGTAGGCTATTCAGCCCCTCGGTTTTGTGCTACCATTCAATAAGATCATGGTTGATCTGATTATAGCCTTAACTCCACATTCCACCCTAGCCCACCCCCAATCCCAATAACCTCTGATTGCATGTTAGTCTAGAGTCTATTTACACCCTGCCTCCCTCCAGGCCTCTCAGGGAAAGAAAGTTCCAAAGATGCATGATCCTTTGAAAAAAAACATTCTTCAATGGAGGACTCCTTATTTTTAAATGTGTCCCCTGGCTCAGGATGAATCATCAGCCAAGGAACCGTCTTTGCAAAGAGCACACATGGATGAATGAATGAACTTACGTCAACAGGGGAAGAAGCAACTTGATTTAAGTTATTATTTAAGCAATGAATTATTTCTCAGCAACTGGAACTTAAATGAACATTCTCTGCAGGTGCACCAAAAGTGCAGCTGTTTTTACTTGACATTGTATGAATTATGTGCGTAAGAGTGGGGAAAGCGGAGGCGTTTAGAGTAGCTAAGAGTAGTGGGCGAGAAGAGGATTGGGAGAGGTTTAAATGTCAACAAAGATTGACAAAGAAGTTGATAAAGAAGGGTAGGAGAAACTATGAAGCTGGGCTAGCGCTTAATATAAAAAAGGATAGCAAGAGTTTTTATAAATATACAAAAAGGAAGAGGCTGGCTAGAGTGAACGTTCGACCCTCAGAGGATGAGAAGGGGGACTTAGTGGTAGGGGATGGGGAAATGGCTGAGGTCTTGAATAACTTCTTTGTTTCGGTCTTCACGGAGGACGACGTGAATAATTTGCCGGGTGTTAGAGATGGAAAGGTGGTAGGACTGGAGGGTCTCAATGACATTATTGTTACTAGAGAGGCGGTGCTCGACAGACTGGAGGGGCTGATTGTGGACAAGTCCCCAGGACTGGATGGAATGCATCCAAGAATTCTGAAAGAAATGGCGGAGGTGATAGTGGATGCCTTGGTGGTTATTTTCCAGACGTCACTGGATTCCGGGGAAGTGCCGGAAGATTGGAAAGCGGCTAATGTTACGCCGTTGTTTAAGAAGGGTGGCAGGCAAAAGGCAGGGAATTATAGGCCAGTTAGTTTAACGTCTGTGGTAGGTAAAGTGTTAGAATCTGTCATCAAGGAGAAAATAGCAAGGCATCTTGAGGGGAATTGCTTGATAGAGCAGACGCAGCACGGTTTCGTTAAGGGGAAGTCGTGTCTGACAAATTTACTGGAGTTCTATGAGGATGTGTCTAGGGCGGTGGACAGAGGAGAGCCGGTGGATGTGGTCTTTCTTGATTTTCAGAAGGCGTTTGACAAGGTACCTCACAAGAGGTTATTGCAGAAGGTTAGGGGACATGGAGTTGGGGGTAGGGTGTTAGCGTGGATAGAGGATTGGCTGTCAAATAGGAGGCAGAGAGTGGGGGTCAATGGGTGCTATTCGGATTGGCGGTTGGTGACTAGTGGAGTGCCCCAGGGGTCGGTGCTGGGGCCTCAGCTATTTACCATTTATATAGATGATCTGGAGGAGGGAACCGAGTGTATGGTGTCGAAATTTGCTGATGACACCAAGATTGGTGGAACAGCAAATTGCGCGGAGGGTGTGGAGAGTCTGCAGAAGGATCTAGATAGGCTGGGCGAATGGGCCAGGAAATGGCAAATGGAATTTAATGTTGGCAAGTGCGAGGTGGTCCACTTTGGTAGGAATAATGGTAGGAAGGATTATTACTTACTTGGCGAAAAACTGCAGCAGGCGACGGTGCAGAGGGACCTCGGGATCCTTGTGCATGAGTCGCAAAAACCCAGCTTGCAGGTGCAGCAGGTGGTCAGGAAGGCAAATGGGATGCTGGCCTTCATAGCGAGGGGGATTGAATATAAAAGTAGGGAGGTCTTGCTGCAGCTGTATAGGGCATTGGTGAGGCCGCAACTGGAGTATGTGTGCAATTTTGGTCGCCGTACTTACGCAAGGATATTTTGGCCTTGGAGGGAGTGCAGAGGAGGTTTACTAGGCTGATGCCTGAGTTGAGGGGGTTGAGCTATGAGGAGAGGCTGAATAAACTAGGCTTGTACTCGTTAGAGTTTAGAAGAATGAGGGGAGATCTCATTGAGACGTATAAGATGATGAATGGGATGGATAGGATAGAGGTGGAGAGACTCTTCCCGCTCAGAAAGGACAGTAGGACTAGGGGGCACAGCCTCAAGATAAAGGGGGGGCGGTTTAGAACGGAGTTGAGGAAGAACTTCTTCACTCAAAGGGTGGTGAATCTCTGGAATTCTCTGCCCGTTGAAGTGGTGGAGGCTACCTTGCTAAATATTTTTAAGACGCAGGTTGATGGATTTTTGATAAGAGAGGGGATTAAGGGTTACGGGGAGAGGGCGGGAATGTGGAACTGAGCCACGACAGATCAGCCATGATCTTATTGAATGGCGGGGCAGGCTCGAAGGGCTAGATGGCCTACTCCTGCTCCTATTTCTTATGAAAACAGATGCTATTGATCATTTCTCTGAAACATCTATTATTTCAAATTACTTTTGCAGAAGACAGAGCCTGATCAATTTTAAATCTGTGAATTGGATGTCGCAGAATACCTGAACGCAGATTGTCAGAAAGATAGTTCACATTCAAAACCATGCATTCCGGTGATGCTGATGATTGAGGTTTTGTGGAGATTTCTCTGGCTTCTAGATCAACTGCTTTCTCCCAGGTATCGTCATTACTTCTTTCTTTCCCATGCTCAGGAACTGGTTTCTTTTTCTTCATGGTGTTTTGTAGTGTGGGGTTAAGATAATCTGAATTTGGCCTTGTTGCAGTCTCCGACCTGAAAGATAAATAATAAGACAGCTTGATAGCAGTCCAAATTTGCAAATAAGAACTGGGCTGGAAATACTAAAGATGTCAACTCTGTTTATACTCCAGTATTTCAATTTCACAACTCTTGAAACCTTTGGGTTTAAATGTCAAAGTAATATATAAATATATTATATAAATGCATATATGAATATCTTTAAGTAAACAATACCTTGAATTTACAAGGTGCATATAACAGAGTGAAATGTCTCTGTGATTACTCAGGAAGCCTGATTGGAAAGGAACGTGGTTTATTGACAGAATTTGAACTAAAACCACTACCATAGTGTACACATACTAGTCCCTGCCATTATTTTTGGCAAAACAAGTAAGCTAAATCAAATAAGCTGAGGTTGTTCTGCAGTTCAGCAGACCCAGACCAGCTGAGCAGGCTACCCATTGCCTGTTACCAGGGGAACTCAAGCAATAAACGCCCCAACCCCAGAGGGATCAATCAGTGATTCCCCATGGATGTCATGGGAGTTATCACACCTTCCCACCTCGCTCCATCAGCCACACCAACCCCGCACGCCCCACCGCTCCGCTCCCCCCCCACCGCTCGCCCCCCCCCCCCCCCCCCCCCCCCCCCCCCCCCCCAATCCCCTTGGTCCGAAGGTTCTGCCTCGCTCCCATGATGATGGAGCCTTCTCCGTCTGTTTGCCTGTGGTCTCATCTCCATTGTGTGTAGGGTCTGCTCGGGAGGATATGTAACAGATAGGTGAATGTCTCTTCTGCAAATAACGTTGAAGAACCACTACAGGAGGATTGTCCTTGGTGGTGAGCACTGACTGGATATCCGCCGCCTCTGTCTCCATGTCTGAGCCAGAATCTTCATCGTCCAGCTGATGGCTCTTGAGAGGTAGAAAGAGGAGTTTCCTGTCCACAGGCCAGTGCAAAGAATACCAACGGTGGCACATCAATGGAAGAAGTTGCCTCTAGAGGTGTCGTTCACTGTGACAGAGGTGATCCAAGTGCCTCTTTAAGGTCTTCTTCCTTTTTACCTTATAAGAGACTGGGATCCTGTTTTCTCAAGAATAACTCTGGAAACCATTGCCGAAGTTCCTCACGTGGACCGTATCTCCCGGTTTGAAGTCTCTATTCAGTCTCTGACCGTCATGGTCCCTTTTCTGGGTTTCCTGTTTTAATTTGAGGCTGCTGGTCAAATTTGGGAACATCAGTTTAAGCCTAGTCCGAAGGTGTCAGTCCATTAATAGCTCCACCAGGGCCATTCTATTGTCACCTGCTACAGAATCCTATACTTAAGAGGGAAACATGTGAGTTTCTAAAGAGCCTGTGGTTTGTTTTTTTGTGTCAATTTTGAATGTTTGGACCGCTCACTCAGCCAGGCCATTTAGGAAGGGTTGTAGGGTGCCAAGTTGATCTGCCTCTCTCTATTCATACCCATGAAGGTCTGAAACTGCTCGCTGGAAGACAGACTCCCATGGTCTATCAGGGGAATCTCGGGTATACCATTTGCCAGAATCCTTTTCAAAGCAACAGTTTATTATATATGGAGTGTCTAAAAGGAGGGAAGGTTTATGTTACTTCAGTGTTATTCCTATGCTTGCACTGGGCAACACGGTGGCACAGTGGTTAGCACTGCTGCCTCACAGCGCCAGGAACCCATATTCAATTCTGGCCTCGGGTCACTGTCTGTGCAGAGTCTGCATGTTCTCCCTGTATCTGCATAGGTTTCCTCCAGTGCTCCAGTTTCCTCCCACAGTCCAAAGATGTGCAGGTTAGGTTGATTGGCCGTGCTAAATTGGCCGTGTCAGGGGTATTAGCAAGGTAAATACGTAAGAGTTGTGCGGTTAGGGCCTGGGTGGGATTGTTGACAGTGCAGGCTCAATGGACCGATTGGCCTCCTTCTGCACTGCAGGGATTTGATTCTACGACTGCAATTATTTATGGTTCATTTTCCCTGGCTGGATTTGTATCCCCTTCAAACCAGTTATTAAGATGCATTACTCTGGGAGTAGTCCTACTCAGTCTGATTTCAACTGCACCAGATAGTAGTTTCTTCATCTCCTTTAACTTTCTGCACACTACTGTTTCTGAATAAGAAATGTCACAAGCTTAGGCTCACATTTATATTGATTTTTTAAAAACAGGACATGTCAATAAGAATCCATAAGAAAATGACAATAAAAAAGACAATGGGATGAGAATTATCTTTGGTAAGTGCAAAATGTGTGCTTGTGAATTAGGAGTCAGTTCTGGGCTGAATCTGATTTTTCTGGCACAGTGCTATAGCAGACTGTTGATTCATTATCATCTGTCTTGTCTATTCCTTTGTCACCCTCTCATTTACAGTATATTTTCCCTGGACAGATGCAGAGGGAGTTGGGTGGAAAGGAGTCGGGAGAGGAGGTGGTGAGGGATAAAGGACCTGATTAGAAATGACCATGTCAATGCTCAGAACTGTAGGAGTTAAGAGACCACACGTTCAAGTGGCCATGAATTTGGGTCAGAGCGTTTATGTGGAAGGAGAGACATAAAGAGGCAAGGAGCACAGTGAAATCACACAGAGGAGTGGGAAAGGGCAGCTGAGTTGCAGATTGAATTCAGTAGAGCTGAGAAATCATTCACAGAGGTGCTCAGGTTAGACTGGAGAAGGGATATATCAGGGTGAGGCTGTGGGAATCATCAGGAGAGAAGATGCGTAGAGCAAAGTGAAGTGCTCAATGGAAGAAAAAGTATCACAAGAGTAGCGGGAGAGACCAAGGTATGACCTAATGATAAGATGCACCTCATTGCTGTGGTGTAGAGGGAGCAAATGGTGAAACATATGCTAGGTGGAAAGGCTATGATAAGGAGCAAGATGTTGGCACAGATTGGTGTTATAATGGCCCTGGGGGGATTGTCTATAGATTTCCCCATAGCCTTGTAGAGTACGAGCTCCCCTATTAAGCTAGTGGAAGCTAGCCCAATAGGGAAGGATGAGTGGAGGAGGGGAAGGGAGTTTAAAACCAGTTAGCTCCACTATGGTTGGCAGTCAAAGGACTCTGCGGCTGACCTGTACATTGTAACCACAGAAGTGGTACTTTATGCACATTGTAAATAAGGCGTGTTGGTGATGGAAGACTGGCCTTGGTAAGATTATCACGGTTGGATATGTTTCATCAAATTCAGGAGTTCAATACAATCATCAAGACTATAGATAGCAATAATCTTGTTCATGAATCAACAGATCATCTGAGGGAACTGTGCAGGAGAGGGTGAGTGATTCACTGGCAGAATACACTGGAGAAGCGATAGATGGCTTACTGTGATGGAAAGGGGTGGAAACTGGGGTAGGTGTGGTTAATAGAAAGGTTTTTGAGAAAGGAGGATGACAGAGCATGAACTCTCCCACTTTCATCTCATTTCCATTTATTTTATTTCATTTAATTTTATCTTATTTATTTATTTTTGTTTTAGTTTCATTTCTTCAATCATTTCATTTTCCACTTTTAAAAAAATCTTGCTTTCCATCTTTTCCCTCACACCACGGTCTCCTCCCCTCACTCAACTAGGGCCATCTGTTACATGTCTCAGGTTGCCCTCTGATAAGCTGCTTACTTTTGTTCTGCCATTTACACATTCTGATCTCTTAATGGCTGTTATCAGCACAGTTTCTTCGTCATGACTGCCACCATTTACATTCCCTTTGTCTTTTTGTCCATGCCATCTCGAAATGTTGGCTCTATTATTAATCCACAGATGCTATCAGACCTGCTGAGACTTTCCAGCATTTTCTGTTTTTGTTCCAATATTCTATTGGCTGTGTTGATTATTGCTTGATAATGGTTGGATAATTACAGCATCAACACTCCTAAATATTTCAACTTCAGCCTTAGCTACGTCAATAGCATTCTCAGGGTAAGTGAACAGGAATAGACCATTCTGCCTTTGTAGCCTATTCCACTGTGCAATGGGGTCATGAGTGATCTATAACCTGTGTCACTTATGTGTTTCTTCAGTTATGCAGTACTTACATATAACTTCCTAAGTTGAATCCATCATTGTTCTGGCTAATGTTTGTGCTCATCAAAAATATTTTCCCAAACTAATGTCACCCTCAATAGCATCAAAATTTACATAGGTCAGAGCTTTGAAATCATTTTTACCAATGTATCTATTTCAATTGATGATCAGAGACCAGAGATTTGTGGTGAGTTTAAATATATAGGGCAGAATTTTCCAATTTTTTTTCTTCGAAGTACTGGACCAGGCGAGAAAAGTGGTGTGTAGCGCGTCGACTGCACTGCCAGCTTTACTTGCCATATTGTCTCAGAAGGCGGGAGAAATCATTAAAAAATATTGAAGAACTCCTCCCATGCAACAAACAACCCCAAAATGCATACAGGAATTCATACACATAAACACACACACACACACACATACACACACAGATAGGAAACCTCCTCCACATAGACACTGGTAACTCCTCTCCTTTATGGTGCTCCACTGCAGGGAAAAGTGCCAAGGGTTGGTGACAGAGGACATTGTTAGGCCCAGCCATGTTCCTCCTCCACCTAGGGGCTGTATTTACACATGCGCCATTGGAATAGTCTCCTCGCTGGGTTCACGTTGCCCTGGAATTGTTGTAAACCTTGCAACGGGGTCCTTGTGCATGAGTCGCAAAAACCCAGCCTGCAGGTGCAGCAGGTGGTCAGGAAGGCGAATGGGATGCTGGCCTTCACAGCGAGGGGGATTGAATATAAAAGTAGGGAGGTCTTGCTGCGGCTGTATAGGGCATTGGTGAGGCCGCAGCTGGAGTACTGCGTGCAGTTTTGGGCGCCGCACCTGCGCAAGGATATTTTGGCCCTGGAGGGAGTGCAGAGGAGGTTTACTAGGCTGATGCCGGAGTTGAGGGGGTTGAGCTATGAGGAGAGGCTGAATAAACTAGGCTTGTACTCGTTAGAGTTTAGAAGAATGAGGGGAGATCTCATTGAGACGTATAAGATGATGAATGGGATGGATAGGATAGAGGTGGAGAGACTCTTCCCGCTCAAAAAAGACAGTAGGACTAGGGGGCACAGCCTCAAGATAAAGGGGAGGCGGTTTAGAACGGAGTTGAGGAGGAACTTCTTCACTCAAAGGGTGGTGAATCTCTGGAATTCTCTGCCCGTTGAAGTGGTGGAGGCTGCCTCGCTAAATATTTTTAAGAAGCGGGTTGATGGGTTCTTGATAAGAGAGGGGATTAAGGGTTATGGGGAGAGGGCGGGAATGTGGAACTGAGCCACGACAGATCAGCCATGATCTTATTGAATGGCGGGGCAGGCTCGAAGGGCTAGATGGCCTACTCCTGCTCCTATTTCTTAAGTTCTTATGTTCTTATGTTCTAATCCATGGGGGAGATTCTCTGGCCTCCCAGCCGTGTGTTTCTCAGAGATGGGAGGTGGTGTGCCACTCACTGGCACCGGGATCTTCGGGTCTCACTACTGTCAATGGGATTTCCCAGTGATTCCATCCCACATCACCAGAGAATCTGCAGTCGGGAGTGCACTGTCGGAGGGAATGGAAGATCCTGCCGGTGTGAACCTCAAGATTTCTGGCCCAAATGTGGGGGGAATGATACAGTGGGTAAACCAGCTAATAAGCTAATAATGTATTTAAATGAGATTCCAGGTTTCCTGGGCGGGCACTTCATTAAGTCAATGGTGATCGAGTGGAGCGGTCTTACCAGCAAGATTTTTGCTTTTGGCCACTCACAGGATTCCAGCCGCATGGGTGGCACGGTGGCACAGTGGATAGCGCTGCTGCCTCCCAGCTCTCGAGACCTGGGTTCGATTCCTGGCTTGGCTCACTGTCTGTGTGGAGCCTGCACATTCTCCCCATGTCTGTGTGTGTTTTGTCCAGGTGCTCCGGTTCCCACCTACAGTCCAAAGATGTGCAGGTTAGCGGCACTGGCCATACTAAATTGTCCCTTAATGTCCCAGGATCCACAGGTTAGAGGAATTAGTGGGGTAAATATGTGGGGTTACGGGGATAGGGCCTAGCTGGGATTGTTGTTGGTGTGGATTCAATGGGCTGAATGGCCTCCTTCTGCACTATTGGGATTCTATGATTTCTAGTCTGATTGGGCCTACTGCTTCGTGATGGTTTATTATACTTTTATTATACTATATGATGTAACAGAAACTTCAAAACGTTTAACAATTGTCCTACTGCTGAAATCCTTTTGGAAATCTTGCAAAAAGCATTGTATTTTTGGAAAGTAAGTATGGATTTCATAAAGTAAAGACCATATAATTTTAAGACGGCAGACCTCCATTTGACTTCTTACAACTTGGGGAAATCTTTACATCAACATGCAATAAAAATCTGTCAAACTACGTGACAACTACCTATAGATCTGGGGTTATAAAAAATTGCGGCCCACAAAGTTAAATGTCATTGATGCTTTAAAAAATATGTATTAAACAATATTGTTAAACTAAATTGAGAATTGATTCCAAATTAATACAAAGATGCAAAATTGATCAGTAACGTTAATCTTGCTATTGATCGAATAAATGTTTCCCTAAGAAAGCATCACACATTGGCGTTCTTGTATGTTCTCATTTACAATTTATCTAACCCAGGTTGCCTAGGATACCCTCCTGTTATCATGGCAACTAAACTGGAAGCTGCTGCACTCTTGAATACATAATGGCACGATGACACATTGGCACTCTTTAAAAATCCTGTTGAAAAATGTTATGTTTTGCCCATGGACTATGATCTTTAGGCTTGTTAAATTTACCCTGGAAATATTGTTTCAGATGCTTTCATTAAATTGCCTGACCACCTGTCATTATAGTGAAACAATTGTAATGACAGGAGCACCAGCAAACTCATATTTTCTGTTGTTTGGCTTTAGGAGTAGAAGCTGCCATCACAGTTTTGAGTTCATCTCGCCAGCCCAGTGCCACACTGGAGACCAAGTGTAACTCCAGCATGCCACCCCTGAGCTATGCCTGGGGGCAAGGTATCATTACGCATTCCATGGGTTGGTCAGGGTTTCAGCAGTTGCAACCAGGTGAGGCTTTGAGGTGCCACTTGTGCATCGAGTGGCCACATCGGCCATGTCCTGTCCGCAATCTATTGAGGATTGTCCACATGCCCTGGGGATAGGTGGAGGCCTGGTTGCTGAGATATTGGGGTGGAAACAGACCCAGAATTACTGACTAGAGCACACCTTCCTCAAGGCAAGAATAGAAACATTATCTGAAACTTGTAAATCCCACCTTCCGAACATGGCATTTCCCATTTTCACATAGATAGGAATGGGGGAAGGGGGTTTGTTTTGCACTTGTGCATTTTCCAGAAACAGATACCTGTCACTCAGTCTGGCAGTACCTCAAGCCACAGACCATCAATGCTACCCCTGCCATCCCACCACCCACCACCCTCCCCTCCCCACCTCTGCCATGCCCCAACAGTGCCTGCGTGGTAACCATTGCTCTCAACTACTATGTCTCTAGATCTTTCCAGGGATTATGAAGACACCTTTATGAATATCCCAGTTAGCAGCACCCAGCTCTATTTGAGCTGTAACTAATGCCCTGTTTGCTCATGTGGGGGAATCACATTCACTTCATTGAATCCCTACAGTTCAGAAAGAGGCCCATCAAGTCTGCACCGACCACAATCCCACCCAGGCCTTATCCCCATAACCCCATGCATATATCCTAGCTAAGGGGCAACTTAGCATGGCCAATCCACCTAAGCCGCACATCTTTGGACTTTGGGCGAAAACTGGAGCACCAGAGAAAATCCATGCAGACACTGAGAGAATGTGCAAACTCCACACAGACTGTGGCCCAAGCCTGGAATTGAACACGGGTTCTTGGCACTGTGGGACAGCAGCGCTAACCACTGTGCCACAGTGCTGTTTTTTAGTGTCTCAGATACAGAGGGCCATAGCCTTTGTCTTATTAGCAGGCTTCTCTTAGGTACAGTGTGTTAAGGATCATTCTTGTTTCCATAAAGGCAAACACCTTGGTCTACCAGAAGACTCTCCCAGCTCTGCGCACCTGAATGCGAGCAAAAATCTGGGCCAACGTGTTTATTAGATGCATGTCAATGAGTTTGGTGAGGTGACCTGAGGCCCATCCGAATGCTCAGTACTCAGCTATAGAGAAGAGCAGAGCTATGGCAGTAGTATGAAGAACAATGATTTTTGCACCCCAGCTTATGCAGATGAGCTTTGCAAATAATTTTCACTTGTGTCTTGATCCTTTTGGTAGTTGTTTGAAGGTGGTGATGGTAGATTAGGAAGCAGTGAAGGATCATTGCAAGATAGGTAGATGTCAGATCATGCCACACTCCTTCTCCACTTAGGGTAACATTCAGGCTCCAAAAGAGAAAATGCTGGAAAATCTCAGCAGGTCTGGCAGCATCTGTGAGGAGAGAAAAGAGCAAAAAAGCTTTGAAAAAAAGAGTCATCTGGACTCGAAATGTCAGCTCTTTTCTCTCCTTCCAGATGCTGCCAGACCTGCTGAGATTTTCCGGCATTTTCTCTTTTGGTTTCAGATTCCATCATCCGCAGTAATTTGCTTTTATCCAGTAACATTCAGGATGTTGTGTACCTTGCCATTTTTATGGTGGAATGTAGAGACAATGGGCTTTGCTGGGTTTGGTTGTAGTCTCCAGTTGTAGAAATATTTAGCCATTTTTGACAGGTTAGAGTTCAGCGTAGCTTCCATAAAGATCTTGTCTGAGTTGTCAAGGCAATATCATCGATGTGGATAAATCTTCACATGATGTGATGGTCGTGTTGTTTATATAGATGTTAATAAGTGTCGGTGTCAGAACACTGTCCTTAGGAGACCATTGCTGAGTGTTCTGTGCTTATTTTGTCTCACCCTCATCTTCCCGTTGTTCAGAGATGTCCATGGCAGCCAGAGTAGTTTAGGCATCAGTCGATGTTTCCACACCATGTCCTGGGCTGAGGAAAGGTCTATGAAAGCAGCTCCAGTCTTTGCAATGAAAACCAGCCTCATTGTTTATGGTGATAATAAGGATTTGTTCATTTGGGCCTATAGCCAGCCTGCTCTTAGAGGATGCATGAGCTTGGTAATGGGGTAAAGGCTTAAAAGAATGAACCACTCCTGGAGCTTATAGATTATGCAGAGCAGTGAAACAGTCTTGCAGCTTACTCAACCACTGTCAGGATGCTGGGGACCTGAGGGGGATGGGGATTTGAGAGATATGGGCCATCCGGGGTCATGAAGGAGGGAGCATGAAGGGGGTCCCATTGGGAGGGCCCTGATGCCACTGATCGTCTTTGGGGGAGATTGAAGCATGGCTTCAGCGAGGGTAGGGACAGTCACCGATAGCTAAGGTAGGAGGGGAGGGTAGTGGGGAGGATGTGTTCAGTTTCACTTTGAGATTGTGGTGCTCTTTAAAAATGGTATCCAATCTCTGAAGTGGGGCACCTCTCCCCGCCACCAATCACTGGCATCTTTCCACCCGCCCTCCACTCAGTCTGGGCTGGCATCCACCTCAATCACTCCTCTCCCGCCTGCAACAACCAATGCCGGCATTCCCAGCTCCTCCGTCAACTTTCAGTCACTGCCACATCTAAATGAATTCCCACCATGAGGCTCCCACTGGGGTCCACCCCTTTGCCAACTTGGCAGTGCCAACCTGTGCCAAGGGGCATTGCCAGGCCACTATGATGACCCTCTCCCTCTGGGGAGCCACTCACCTTTACGGCCCCAGAGAGTGAACTTGCTGTAAATGGCACCAGCGTGACACCATAGTGGCACCTGCTGAATATCCGGTGAGGGGAAGAGGGGGGTGTCTGGGAGTGTGCTCACTAATGATATGCTAATGTATTAAAAATTAGCTTTGTGCGGTCCCGCAACATGCTTCACAGCACTCCATCAGTGAAGGGCTGGTAGGATTGGAAATCTTACCATCATACGATTGGAACTCAGAAACTTGCCAGTGTGAATCGCACTCTCCGGATTTAAGCACACACACCCGTTCTACAGGCGGAGAATGCAGGCTCAAAATTGACCCCTTAGTCGCTTTTTGGGAAAATTCTGCCCACGATCTCTGATTGACTAAAGGCGGGCTTTAACTCTGCATAGCTCTGAACTGGTGCCACATTGTAAATCTTAGAAGTGGTTTTATTTCACCAAGTGATACAATTACTGTCTGTCTGAGGTGCAGTTAGGGTTAATGAAAGGAAGACTTGCATTTATATAAGCACCTGACCTCAGGGCCTCCCAAATTGCTTTATGGCCAATAAAGTACATTTGACATGGAGTCATTTTTGCAATGTGGGAAATGTAATGCAATAAAGACAGTAATCTTTAAAGAACTCCTTTTGAAAAGCTAAGTATTTCCAATTAGCAACAATTTCAGCTTGGAAAATGTATGTCTTGTTACTGGCTGGTGAGCTGACCACATCAGGGCACAGTATTTTACACTATTAGACCATTTAAGTACAGATTATAATGCAACAGATTTTCCTCTAAATTTCAATCCACCATATTTTCAGGAGATACAACAGGAACCTTGTTGCGAGGGGTGATTACACCAGCAATTTCAATATTAATGACCATTCAACTAAGCACATGAAATGCCTTCACTGCATCATATAGTTCACGCACAAGGGCAACAGGCACCTTAGGTGAAGATAATTTCATCCAGAATAACTTAATATTAAACAAATTACTGATTTCAATTGTATGAAAAGGAAAGACATTTGTTCACAAATTTAAACTGCAACTTAACTTTAAATTAAATTTAGACAGTGCTTTTAAAAAATCTTTGACATGGAGTGCATTTTGTTACAAAGAGCTAGGAAGCCAACAATTGATGGCTGGAAAAGCAGGAAAAATTATCAATGGGGATCAGCAGTAATACCAAGCCTTATCAGCAGTGCAGTGTGTTCTTTTAGGAGCAGTTCTTTATTTTATTCATTTATGGGACATGGGCGTTTCTAGCCAGCGTTTATTGCCCATCCCTAGTTGCCTGAGGGCAGTTGAGAATCAGGCACATTGCTGTGGCTCTCGAGTCACATGTAGGCCAGACTAGGTAAGGATGGCAGTAGCTTTATCTCCACATATTGGGTCTCATGGTTTTGCTGAGTGCAGCCTGTAGTGACGTTAGCTACCCCGGGGTGCAGAATGGATGTCTCAAACCGAAAGAATGGCCCTTAATTTCATATGCAAGGAGACAAGCCCATGCTTCAGGCATGGGCAAAACACACAGTTTTTTTCAGCTTTGCCAATCTGGAGGTTGACGGGGTCTCTGTCTCACAATGGCTACCTGCCCTTCATATTGGAGGTTTAGTAAGATGTTTAGCAACTGAAAAACAAGGACTGCATAGCTGACTTTCTGAGCCTGTGTGTTAATAATATAACTCTGAGTGTACGCCGAAATCCCCCTTCCCCCTACCCCCCAAGGCACCCGACAGCTACAGTGTTTCGGAGGCCTACAGCAGGGGAGAGGGCACAAGCTGCTTCTGAAGGTTCCTTTTCCTCACCCATGGAACTTTAGAAGGGTCAGTTGTGGAGTCTGTAGCAAGAACAATTCTGTATGCAATTCACAGGATAGCCCAGGACATTTACTTTATGCAGATATTTTCTTTTTCAAAATAAAGACAGAATTTTATGTGCAAGTGGATACTTACAATGGTACATCTTCAAATGTATAAGAATCATAGAATCCAAAAAGTACAGAAAAAGGCCATTCAGCCCATCAAGTCCGTACCAACAACAATCCCACCCAGACCCTATTCCCATAACCCTCATTTACCTTGTTAATCCCCCTAACGTTCAGGGATAATTTAGCATGGCCAATCCACCTAACCTGCACATTTTTGGACTGTAGGCGGAAACCGGAGCACCCACAGGAATCCCATACAGACATGGGGAGAATGTCCACTACTTGCACAATCACCTGAAAATGATGTGAATGCTCTAATGGATGCCCACCAATTTCAATGGGAGTTCCTTGAGATGAGTATAATCCTTAAATTCAAAATTTTGGGATAAGGTGTGGACATCTGCATACCCCTTGTTCCTGCAGAGGAATGAGTGGGAGATACCAAACCATCCCCATGACTACACAGCTGCAGTGTTTTTGAGGCCTACAGTGGGGGAGCGGGTACAGCCTGCTACTGTTAGGTTCCTACTCCTCACTCCAGGAACTTTGAAGGGGTCAGTGGCGGAGTCTGTGGCAGGAACAAGTCTGTGTGCAATTCGCAGGATAACACCCTTAAAGACTGCCCAGGACATTTACTTTGTGCAGAAATTTTTTCAAAACAAGTGAGACAGAGTTGTATGTATAAGTGGATACTTACAACAGTGCAGGAGAAGGAGGAGGAGGAGGATTTCCATTAGCCACCTCATAAAGCTGTTCCAGTAGTTTGTCATCCCAGTAGAGGTCATAAAACTTCTCCGATATGGCATTATTGAATGTACTGAATTTAAGACTTTTCAAGGATAAGATGTACTCACCTTATAAAAAAAATCAGAAGTCTAAAATCAATTTCAACAATGCAACATTATCATTTAGCTCAAAAAGATCTTAAAATTAAGGTTGCAACTTGTAACCAGTCCACTGTAATGTTTTGTTAGTAAGAGATTTGGATCGAAACTACATTTGAGATTTGTCTCTTGTATTTACAAATGCAATGTATTGTTCAGGTGGACATTGACGGTTCAAGCACTGTGGCAGGAATTCTCCAGCCATTCATCCCAGAGGGATTCTCCAGTCCTGCTGGCAGCACACCCCGAATGTCGGTTTTCTGCTGGCGTGTGGTGACATCAATGGGAATTCCCATTGACAGCAGCGGGACCAGAGAATCCTGCCGCTAGTAAACAACGTGCCACCTCCCACCAGCAGGAAACTTGCCTGGGAAGCTGGAGAATCTCCCCCTGTATTTTTTTCTCTTGTACGTCATTACTGTCCAAAATAAGATCTTCCAACCAAGAACAGTACTGATCAAAACACAGTTTTAATTTATTTCTGAACTGGAATTTTTTTCTTGACTTGAAATAAAATCGAGAAGATTAATCAAATTGCTTTGACGTAAGCCAAAAATAAATTCAGCAGTGAAAGAAGAGACACATTGTGAAGACTGAAATTCTGTTCCAATCTGGGCAGTCAGGAGAGTGGACGAGGGAGGGAATCCACGTGCAGAAGGCAAAATATCCAGAATTGTCCAGACAGTGAATATGATACACTGTGCCAATACATTGAGTGCAAAAGCTGGAAACCAAAAGAAAAAGCAGCCTGCGACCAAATGGTAGCACGTGCAGAGTGGATGGCGCACTCAATGGTATGAGGCAGAACATCTGCTCAAAAGTGCTGCAGACTTTGTCAATATTTAAACTTACAGCATTTGTAAAATGATATTTAAAATCATTTACTAAGTGCCACTTTGATAGACTGGCAAGTCATGCTCTGGGAAAACCCATGAAGCGTACTGGAAAGTCACTTAAGGTTAAGACAGATTAATATTCTGTCCGCAATCAGCACTTCTGATTACAGATGCACACATACCACAAAGACGATAACTAAACTTATGATTGGTCACAAATTTAGATGAAGACATTTTCCTTATTAACGCCTAATTAAGATTTTTCACTTTGATCAATGATTATTTTGAATGCAGGACAGCACTCTCAATAGTGACCACATCAGTGAGACGCCCAGGTGAGAAGCTGGGAACTCCAAGGCCTCATTCAAATGAATGTGTCAGCCCAACGGAACACAGCAGGGCTGACCGCTGGCGGATGGGAGCAGGCAATCAGGTGGAAGGCCGATTCTACTGCAGGCTCAAGAGAATAGTCACCAGAGACAGGAAATAGATGCTGGTGGTGAGCAGGAGGGAGAAGGCTGCAGAGGCCCAAGGATTCTTCACAAGGCCCAGAGGAGCACTCCTGCTCTTTGTAGGCCACAAAGAATCTTCTTTTCTCTTCGGGACTTGCCATGGCTATTCTGCTGCCTCCGACCAGGTTTTACTGGAGGGATTTGGCATCCCACAATTTTTATTTCAAAATCACATTTCAGTGCCAATAACATCATCAGGCCATGACTTCAGCAGATTACATTGGGCCCCATCTGCCTGGAGTGAAAGATTTCCATGCCTAAAATACTACCAGTTCAAATTGTGGTGCATGGAATTAAGTGTAAGCCCTCCGAATGTCATTTTAACTATGTACCCACTTCCTGTGTGCACTTGTGTTAAAATCAGGGTTAAAAATAACCAATGCTTAAGCTGCCATGTTGCGATGTTTGACAAAATTAAAATATTCCAAAAAAACCCCCCGAAAACTCACGTAAGGAAAACATCCTTAATATTGTTATTCTTAAAATAATTTCTATGTTAAAATAAAGATCATCTACCCATGGCATGGGCTTCTTCACCATTTTCTAAGTAACCATCAAATGCAAATTCTTCTTTTATGAGGTGAACTGCTCTCTGCAAAAGACTGATTGGTGCTGGGCTTGATGAAGCTATTGCCATTAGATTGTCATGACAACATGATGAGATGCATGCAGAAGGTAAGTGGACATTTTCTGAAACTTCCGCAGTAACGTTTGCAACAGCTGCGAATGGTTTTATTTCATTTCCAGTATCCAATATCTCCTGTGCAAAAAAACATCTCTCAGACAATGGTATTACTGAGGCAACACTGTCAAAATCTACAAACTCTTTAAAACTGTTATTAGAAGACTCTGATAGAGTGTACATTTTCACATTAGGCTTTTCATCCATACAGCCATCAAGTGTAGGGTTGGAAGTGTTCTGCAACTGTGATCTGACAGAGTTTAAAGAGTTCTCACTGCTGCTACCACAGTGCACGTCTGAAAGTATTGTAGGTCCAGGTAAGTGCCTGTTCAACTCATACCCAGAAGAGTTTGGCAAAACCAATGCTTGTTCTGGCATAGTCAAGTGAGCAGCTGGTGGAGTTAGTTTCCCTGTTTTGGAGTTCTGATGAAGGTGATCAGTGTTTATTGGACAGTTGCTAATAGCTGAAGAATCAGAACTCCAATTGACTTCCTGGTGTAATAAAGGTATTGTCTGTGGTGGATTGGTTTTGCTTTCTGCTGTGGTAGAATGGTTCACGGATGAAACTGAACTACTTTTAGTCTGGAATGGCGAAGATACCACATTTGCTGATGAGTGTGTGCTGCTCTCCAAGCTCTCAAAGTTCACAGCAGCTGCTTTGACAACCACATTATTTTTAACATCTCCAATGGCTACTCCTCCTTGCTTCTTCTCCTGATTCATAGCTTTAAGAAGCTGTTTGGCGTTTGGGTTTTTACCTGACATTTTGACACTGTTGGAATAAGAGAAACAATTTGATTGAGAAAGAATAAGAATAAAAAGAAGCTTTATTTCTCTGCGGTCAAAATGCTGAAAATAACTCTGAACAAGTTGCTAATTTTACAGCATTCTTGTTAGATTAAACTTTTTTCTTCTATCCTATCTGCTCAATTTCCCAATTAATGCAGAAATGTTAGTGTCAAAAGTAGGCTTACATTAACACTGCAATGAAGCTACTGTGAAAATTCCCTAGTCGCCACATTCTGACACCTGTTTGGGGTACACAGAGAGAATTTAGCATGGCCAATGCATCTAACCAGCACAGCTTTCAGACGGTGGGAAAAAACCGGAGCACCCGGAGGAAACCCATGTAGACACAAGGAGGACATGCAAACTGCACACAGACAGTGACCCAGCCCGGGAATCAAACCTGGGTCCCTGGTACTGTGAGGCAGCAGTGCTAACCACTGTGCCACAGTGCCGTCTCACTAGGACATGGGTGTGCAAAATTAAATTACTTCTATATGAAGTGGGAAAATGTTAGTGCAAAGGAGTGCTTAAATTATTTTACTGCCAGCCCAGTCCCAACCCAGAGATTTTATGAGAGATTAAGCAGATCCTCCAAGTGTAGGAAACAATATCACGTACCTCATTGTTGTACAAGTCTGTTGATTAAACTAAGTACCTGTGAAACTCAAAATAATCCTGAAGCGTCTGGAAACAATACCATAGTCATACGTTTTCTACCATTTCCACTTAACACCACTTCAAAAATGAAAGTATTTCACACAACTATAAAAACAACAGTGCATTTAGCACACAAACATTGTAACTCGATTCTACAAAAAGCAAAAGAACAAATATAATAAATGACATAATTCCATGCGACAAAAGATGAAAAATGTGATAACAAATTTAATAAAAAAGTGATTTCCAAATAAACACATTGTTATCATGCACGCTGCATACATAAATAGCTGTAAACGTTATTCATTCATAGGAGTGACTATAGCTCAGAAAGAAACTCGCATTAATTCAATTAACCTATGTTTATTCAGGCGACACATTTTTGCCGTACTTGCCTGATTATCTAAATAACACTACAAAAATCATCAGAGTCATTACAAATGTAACCAATGGATCATTCCGAAGCAACTTTTTAAAAAATATATAATTCTGCAAGATTATATTTTTGCTAAGTATTCCCAACTTGGGTCCCGAACGCAGATTCTAATACTCTCAGGGGATTTGCTTTCTTATATCAGTAATGCATTACCTTGTTTTCTCTTTGTGCTGTGTGAGTATTATAGGTTTGAAATGGGTGGCTGGGGAAGTGAAGGCCTCTGGAAGTTTGGAAGGGGACTTGCTGTTTACAGAGTACTGACAAGGAATTGGGCCCTTTACAGCTGTCAGTTTACTGTCACTAGCAAGAGGTACAAATCCTATAAATAATGAATGAAAAAGAAAGAACATTCAATGATCATGCTTTTGGAAATGGATATGAAAATGTGTACTGTTCTAACAATGATCAGTACCTGTTCTAGATGATTCTTGGGCAAAATCTGCATTTCCCAGCGGAGAATGAGAGAATTTTCGTTTATCTGTTTTGCAATTCAGTCCAATGACATCCATTCCCTGTTTGTGGTAGTTCTAATATAGTAGAGAAAATAATGAACGTGTCTTTTTATCTGTGGGCACTAAATTAACAAATTAATTAAATCATAAGAACATAAGAACATAAGAAATAGGAGCAGGAGTAGGCCATCTAGCCCTTCGAGCCTGCCCCGCCATTCAATAAGATCATGGCTGATCTGTCGTGGCTCAGTTCCACATTCCCACCCTCTCCCCATAACCCTTAATCCCCTCTCTTATCAAAAACCCATCAACCCGCGTCTTAAAAATATTTAGCGAGGTAGCCTCCACCACCTCAACGGGCAGAGAATTCCAGAGATTCACCACCCTTTGAGTGAAGAAGTTCTTCCTCAACTCCGTTCTAAACCGCCCCCCCCTTTATCTTGAGGCTGTGCCCCCTAGTCCTACTGTCCTTTCTGAGCGGGAAGAGTCTCTCCACCTCTATCCTATCCATCCCATTCATCATCTTATATGCCTCAATGAGATCTCCCCTCACTCTTCTAAACTCTAACGAGTACAAGCCTAGTTTATTCAGCCTCTCCTCATAGCTCAACCCCTTCAACTCCGGCATCAGCCTAGTAAACCTCCTCTGCACTCCCTCCAAGGCCAAAATATCCTTGCATAAGTACGGCGCCCAAAACTGCACACAGTACTCCAGCTGCGGCCTCACCAATGCCCTATACAGCCGCAGCAAGACCTCCATACTTTTATACTCAATCCCCCTCGCTATGAAGGCCAGCATCCCATTAGCCTTCCTGACCACCTGCTGCACCTACAGGCTGGGTTTTTGCGACTCATGCACAAGGACCCCGAGGTCCCTCTGCACCGTCGCCTGCTGCAGTTTTTCGCCACGTAAGTAATAATCCTTCCTACCATTATTCCTACCAAAGTGGACCACCTCACACTTGCCAACATTAAATTCCATTTGCCAGTTCCTGGCCCATTCGCCCAGCCTATCTAGATCCTTCTGCAGACTCTCCACACCCTCCGCGCAATTTGCCATTCCACCAATCTTGGTGTCATCAGCAAATTTCGACACCACACACTCGGTTCCCTCCTCCAGATCATCTATATAAATGGTAAATAGCTGAGGCCCCAGCACTGACCCCTGGGGCAAATCATAAAATCATTACAGTACAGAAGATGCCTTTTGGCCCATTGGGTCTGCATCGATTATCTAATACAGTACCTTGGGCTCTCTCCCCTGCCCCATCACAGTAACTTTCACAGTAACTTCATTGCAATGCAAATGTAAGCTTACTTGTGGCTAATAAATAAACATTATCTCCGTAACCTCACACATTTCCCATGGCCAATGCCCCTAACCGGCACATCTCTGGAGTGAGGAAGGAAACCAGAGCATCTGGAAGAGACCCACACAGACACAAAGAGAATGTTTAAACTCCAGACAAGCAGTCATTCGAGACCAGAATTAAACCTGGGTCCCTGCCACTGTGAGGTAACCATTGACCCACTGTGCTGCTTTAATTAAATATAGACTCTCCATGTACAAACCAGAATAAGAAAAATATTAAGTACTGAACTGATGCCAAAGATGAACAAAAATAAATAATTGAATATCTTTCTTTTTTTTCATTGAAACACATATTGGAATTCCCAAAGACATCAGGGTAGACAAAAGCAAAGCAGTTTTTATTCTTCCTATAATTTTACTTTAAATAAAGTTTTCAAATGTTTTTAAAACCATGGTCACAACTATTATCCGATTAATGGGAATTGGTACCACTGAGGAAACACTGGCTGGGATCTCCGGTCCCTCAGCTGTGAATGGAGATTTGGCTGAGCACCAAATTCTCTGTTCTCACTGGCAGGACGTGAATGGCTGGAGTACTTCAGCCACAATTTCTTTAAATTACTGCGGATGAAAAATTCTCGGAGATTCCTTGGATGCTGTGCAAATTCAAATTCTTTCATCATCCACTTTTCCCCACAGACAGTGAAAGCAATATCCCTCTCTAATATTTTTCATTCATCTCACTAAAAAGTAGCTTACTTTCCAAGGGCCCCGTGGCCAGAAAAGTAATTGATGTCTGCCTATCTAGCTAACTATCACTGACATAAATGGAAACTGGCAATCTTAGTGCACCCAGTACTGGCTTCCTCTGCTAGTGTCTGTCAACCCTGAATTTAAAGTTTAAATTTTAAACTTTATTTATTAGTCACAAGTAGGCTTACATTAAGACTGCAATGAAATTACTGTGAAGATCTCCTAGTTGCCACATTCCAGTGCCTGTCTGGATATGGAATCTGGGGTGGACTGTTCCAGCCCCACTCCAGAGTTAGCACAATGTTGACTGAAATTTTAGCACAGTCACAAGGGACTTCCAAAATGTCCGCTTTCAGATAATGTGATAAATTCTTAACAAGTTCCTCATCTGGATTAGGACCGGAACTGGGAGCACAGCATGGTGGGAAATATTTCCCTCAGCTGGAGAATTCAGAACAGTGGTTCCCAATCTTTTCAGTAGCACGGCACGTTTCAAGGAGACAAACAATTCCATGGCACATTCACTTTTTCTCAGCTGAATCCATTGTTCATAAGCATCACATTTGCTTTGGTTGCAGTCTTACTAGAAGCAAACTTAAAAGCAAATTCCCTAGTTTGCAATTTTGGGAATTCTGCCTATATTTGAAGCTTTACTCAGAGTTGAAAACTAATAATTGACTTCTAATTTGTCAGATTCCCAGCACGTTGGTGTTTACACGTTTTGCAGTGACGTACTATTCACCTTATTGCATTTCGTAGCCAAGTACCATACAGGAAACAATTTAGTTATTCTTAACCATGTGTCACACATGCCTATAACCCGCCATCCATTCTCAGCAAGACAAGGTTTTTCTGAATGGATACGCCTGCAGTTTAACCACAACCCATTGTCGTGCAACTCCAGAGCCACAGATTGTCAACATGACTGAGTCAAGTAAAGTTGCACCGATACCATGAGGCATGTCACAGAATTAAACAGGAATGATGTGAAGGAGCTTTTTTTTAAAAATATACATGGGCTTTGCAGTGGGTGAGGGACAAAAGGTAAGTATGCGATTAAAACCAAACGAGAAAGTACTGGAAAATCTCAGCAGGTCAGGCAGCATCTGTAAGGAGAGAAAAGAGCTGATGTTTTGAGTCCAGATGAGCCTTTGTCAAAGCTGAGTATGCGATTACTCCATCACATTGGCAACTTTGTATTTTGTTGCTGAAGTGAGGTGCTAGGGCTGAAGGGAGTGTGCCTGTCTTTGTTGTTCGCGGTGTAGACATGTTTCCTGAAAGCAACCCAGCCTGCATAGGCTGATCCCAGGTTGTCTGCACACTCACAACTGGCCTTTAGTAACTCTGGCTAGAACTCATGCCAAACACTGAGACACAGAATGAAAAATGAAATTGAAGCTAAGCTGCGGTATATTTGCAAAACGGGTGAGTACTAATTTGGAAGGACGTTTCCCACTGTGGATGATGTGGAAAATAGGAATGCACTTTTGCAAAGACAAGGAAAATCTTTCTCAGCTGTGAGGCAAGTGCCCCCCCCCCCCACCCCACTCCACCCTCACCCTCCCCCTCCCCCACACCCCAACCCCCTCCCCCACACCCTACCCCACCCCCCCCCACACCCCACCCCACCCCACTCTCCCCCTCCCCCACATCCCAACCCCCACCCCCAACTCCAACCATGTGATATGCCAAGAAAATGAAGGAGAAGTTTCTGGAAAGCGCGTGTTTCAGCAGCACGAGTAGGTCTTCCTGTCCCTCAAAGTTTTTGTGGCTGCCAAGTGATTGCTGAAGATGGTAATTTCATTGAACCAACAGTACTAGTCAGAGCATTGGTTTCGCCACACTCCTGCTACCTCCTCTCTCTGCCCTGGTCTCCTCACTGCCACACTTGCACACCAGGTCCACCATTATTTTATTTTCCCATGGTGGAAGAATCAATTACTCAGAGGTGTAGTTTTAAGGTGCAAAGGGGCATGGTTTAAAAGAGATGAGTGAGGGAAGTTTTTTTTAACACAGAGGTTGGTGACTGCCTGGAACTCGTTGCTGGGGGAGGTAGTGGAAGCAGATACGACAGTGACTTTTAAGAGGCATCTGGGCAAGTGAATAGGATGGGGATAGAGGGATGTTGCCCCCGGAAGGGTAGGGGGTTTTAGTTCAGTCAGGCAGCATGGTTGGTGCAGACTTGGAGGGCTGAAGGGCCTGGTCCTGTGTTGTAATTTTCTTTGTTCTTTATTCTTCTTTGATCATCTTTGGGTTCTTGCAGTGTTCACCGTTTAAAACCCACAACAGGCCACAGCACCCTTACTTGCTTCCCACAGCACAGCGATTGGGAACCATCAATCGAGAATATGGAGTCACAGTGTCAGAATAAGAGATTGGTCATTTAGGACTGAGCTGAGGAGAAATCTCTGCACTCAAATTCCCTGCCACTCTCTCACTGTGGATGTTTGAGCATATTCAAGGCATAGGTGGATAATTCTGGATAGAAAGATACTTAAAGAATACCGGGGATGTTTCAGGATGGTAGAATTGGGGTAAATCATCCATGATCAGCTGGAAAAGCAGAGCAGGCTCAAATGGCCAAATGGTCTAGTCTCACTCCTCTTCCTTGTTTGTAAATACTGCTGTTATTAGTCCTTAAAGGTTAGAAGCCAAATTTAAAAGTTGCAGCCTCTTAGAAGTTGCTGGTCACATGTGGATAAAGTAATGGTTGCTGGCCTTTTGAAAGACTAACAATTAAAAGTTATTATCAGTCCCTCAAATGGTTGTGCGAGGCAGAAGAAGTGACACAAGTTATTAGGAAGCAAATAAACATAAAGACATAAAGTAGTATGGCACAGTGGCAGAATGGTTAGCACTGCTACCTCACAAAGCCAGGGACCCGGGTTCAATTCCAACCTTGGACAACTGTCTGTGTGGAGTTTGCACATCTTCCTCGTGTCGGTATGAGTTTCCTCCTGGTGCTCTGGTTTCCTCCCAGGCACCAAAGATGTGCAGATTAGGTAGGCTGGCCACACTAAATTGCCTCTTAGTGTCCCAAGATGTGTGGGTTTGGGGGAATCAGTGGAGTAAATATATGGGGTTACTGGGGTGAGGTCTGGGTAAAATGCTCTGCTGGAGAGTCATTGCAGACTCGATGGGTTGAATAGCCACCTTCTGCACTGTACGGGTTTCTATGATTCAAATTACACTCACACTGAACCTGTTCTAAAATTGCCTTCTTCGATAATTGTGGCTGAATACCTTTTGGGATATTTTACTGTATTAGAGGTGGTTTATAACCAAGTATTGATTTAATTGGCACGCCCTCACCCAGTATTTGCAATTTAAAATTCACGTTTTTGTCTTTAAATCTTTCCAAAGCCTCTATCTCCATAAGCTCCTCTGGTCCTTTGTCCAGTCTGAACACTACTTCCCTGACTTTGGCCTACAGTGCATCCTTTCTTGATTTAACCCACCACTTGCACCTCACACTTACTGTCATCAAACTTCAAATGGTTCTTACTGTAAAGACATTGGATCGATGCAAACTGGGATTGCTGTTAGCATGTCAGTCAGGATTTTCAATGCTGGGTCAGGACTGTGTGTGCCAGTCCAGGTCTAGGTGACACACCCCACATGGAGTATTCCAGACACACTCAGACAGATTTCCAATCTCAAGTTAATGGCAGGGGACACGCAGTTAGGGACCGTGGGCATGCTGCCGGCACTGGAGGGCAAATGGCAGACCCTCCAACACTCTCAGCGGACAGCAGCCCCATCAGCCAAGGTGGGGGATGCTGAAATGAGAAAGATGGGAGAAGTACAGGTGAATATATTTTCATTTTTTTGAAAAAAGGTACAGCTGCTTGGCCATCATCCTGGAGGGCAACCCCTTTCCAGGGGACAGTGACCCACCATAGCTGTGGCCTGGCAGCAGCTATGAGTCTGGGAGTGCAGTGGGGAGATGAATCCCTCCCATGAATGGTTGTGCACCCATCTCCCCCCACCATGACTACATTCTGTTGCCAACTGGAAATTCCAGTCAAGACAGGAATGGAGCCATGATGAGAATGGAGCAGCTTCCCAGATTACCTGGATCCACGACAGTTTGCCGCCCACTGCAACAGATCCACAGCAGACACCATTTTCCCGGCCTGCACTCAACCCTGGAACACCTAGACAAAGACACCTGTGTAGTACTGACTACAGTTCAGTCGTCAACACTACAATACCCATGAAACTCATCTCAAAACTCCATGACCTAGGCCTCGGTACCTCCCTTTGCGACTGCATCCTGGACTTCCTAACCCACAGACCACAATCAATAAGGATAGACAACAACACCTCCTCTACAATCATCCTCAATACTGGTACGTCACAAGGCTGTGTTCTCAGCCCCCTACTGTACATCTTATACACCTATGACTGTGCAGCCAAATTTCCCTCCAATTCAATTTTAAAGTTTGCTGATGACACGACCGTAGTGGGTCTGATCTCAAACAATGATGAGACAGAGTACAGGAAAGAGATAGAGAATTTGGTGAACTGGTGTAGCAACAATAATCTCTTCCTCAATGTCAACAAAACGAAGGAGATTGTCATCGACTTCAGGAAGCGTAAAGGAGGACATGCCCCTGTCAACATCAATGGGGAAGAAGTAGAAAGGGTCGTGAGCTTCAAGTGTTTAGGTGTCCCGATCATCAACAACCTATCCTGGTCCCCCATGCTGACACTATAGTTAAGAAAGCCCACCAATGCCTCTACTTTCTCAGAAGACTAAGGAAATTTGGCATGTCAGCTACAACTGTCATCAACTTTTACAGATGCACCATAGAAAGCATTCTTTCTGGTTGTATCAGAGCTTGGTATGACTCCTGCTCTGCCCAAGACTGCAAGGAACTACAAAAGGTCGTGAATGTAGCCCAATCCATCACGCAAACCAGCCTCCCATCTATTGATTCTACCTACACTTCCTGCTGCCTCGGCAAAGCAACCAGCATAATTAAGAGCCCCTCGCACCCTGGACATTCTCTGTTCCATCTTCTTTCCGTAAATAACTATCAAATAAATCAGTTGGACTTAAACCTGGTGTTGTCTGACTTCTTACTGTGTTTACCCCAGTCCAACGCCAGCATCTCCACACCATCTTCTTTCGTCAGGAGAAAGATACAAATGTCTGAGGTCATGTACCAACTGAGTCAAGAACAGCTTCTTGAGACTTTTGAATGGACTTATCTTAAGTTGATCTTTCTTTCCACCCTCTGCAATCTCTAAGCCTAACGGACAAACAGTGATGTTTTAAACAAGCAGGCTTGAAAAACAATGTGAACCTTAAGGCTCAGTAACACATCTTTCCAGTGGACTCACTAATGCCCTCACCCAGTGCGACCTGCACCAGGAAAGTGTCTACATGCCATGGGTGCCATTTTGTAATTCTAAGATCATTCATGATGCCCAAAGGGCAGTCTGTTTACATCTGAATTTTGAGCCAATATTGTTCTGCCGATACTGAACACTTCTAAAATCCATCAGCACCATCAGCAGGAATGTAGTAGTACTGCACCCTTTTGTACTTTAAAATTTTACTTTAAAATAAATGTGAGCAATTTAGTAACACATTCCTCAATCCTGTCCTGTTGTTACGCTGAGGAGCGGGTCCTTTCTTCTTGTTCCAGCCATGCTGGGAAATTGGTGCATGGTTGGAGAAATGTACAAGAATTAATTCCACTCGAGCTCCCAGTGCTTCTTTCCACTTCTTGAATTTTTTGTAAAATTTACAGTATGATCAATTCCCTCAAATATTATAAATGCCTACCAATAGAGGGAGTAAATTTCACAACAGATTTCTCGGTACTTTAGTTTTGCCAATACTGGATGTGTGGAATGTATCTTTGTCCCTGGCATGTCTGGTGGCAGGGTGGGCAATGCATCATTCTTCTGCAGCTCTGTGCCTGATAGCAGATCAGGCCCACAGTGCCACAACCTCCAGTGGTAGGGCAAGGAGACAGGTCCTGGAGCACCCCAGCTGGAATGGGGACCAAATCTTCACACTGTTGCACCAATCGGATCCACGCTGACCATCCGGCTAATCGATAAAACCAGTCCCAAAGAGTCCAAATTGCTGTGGCAACACACACTGCTTTTGATTTGTCACATGTATTAGTATTGTTTCTTGTGCGCTATACCGACAAAGCATACCGGACACAGGGAAGGAAAGGAGGGAGTGTAGAATGTAGTGTTAAAGTCATAACTAGAGTGTGGAGAAAGATCAACTTAATGCGAGGTAGGTCCATTCAAAAGTCTGACAGCAGCAGGGAAGAAGTTGTTCTTGAGTCAGTTGGTACATGACGTCAGACTTTTGCATCTTTTTCCTGATGGAAGAAGGTGAGAAAGAGAATGTCCGGTGTGCATGGGGTCCTTAATTATGCTAGCTGCTTTGCTGAGGCAGTGGGAAGTGTGGGCAGTGTCATTGGATGGGGGGCTGGCTTGCGTGATAGATTGGGCTACATTCACGACCTTTTATAGTTTCTTGCGGTCTTAGGCAGAGCAGGAGCCATACCAAGCTGTGATACAACCGGAAGAATGCTTTCTGTGGTGCATCTGTAAAAGTTGATGAGAGTCATAGCGGACATGCCAAATTTCCTTAGTCTTCTGAGAAAGTAGAGGCATTGGTGGGCTTTCTTAACTATAGTGTTACATGCATGTTGAGGCCTGGAGCTGTGAACAATGATGCTTAAGGTTCCAATTTCATATCATCGCAAGGTGGTTGATCGGGAATCCCTCTCTGCCACTGATGCGCTCTGGAAGGACTTCCCAGATGATACTCTATTCAACCACATTTAAAAAGCCAGCAAGTGCTGGGGTGGGACTCTCTGCCTCTCTCTGATCAGAACCTTGCACACACCTGACGAAGGAACATCGTTTCCAAAAGCACGTGGGACTCGAACCCAGAGCTTCTAGCTCAGAGGCAGGGACACTGCCCACTCTGCCACAAGACCTCCTCATTAAATCATTATGGATCAGCAAACAATCAAAAGCCTGAACGGGTGGAGGCGCTTGCTAGAATAAATTTATACAATGTTCTTAATGTTTTTCAGGCAGTGAATGTTGTGAGAGGTCTCTGCTTTCTGCTGCAGGTATTCTCTGCAACTTCCCCAGTCAGATGACCAACTGGTGGCCCAGTAACTCAGAATTCTCCTAAAAACGTAGACACTAGAAAACTGGCCTTTCCATTGTATATTAACATCAAATTAATCAAACAGAGTATGTGGTACAGTATAAAGCAGTCACAACATTCCAAAAGTCATAATCATTGCTGTAATGTAGGGGGCAGTTTGAAAAGAATTCCTTAGTAATTAATGTTTTCCTTACATCTGAACAGGAAACTCTTGTCCCTCCCTGTTCCTGCTCCCTTGGCATTTATCTTAATTTCACTAAGTCTGGAGATACTCTGTTTATTTGCTTAGGCCGTTGAAAGAGTAAGTTTTTGGTGTGTCGTATTTAATCCTGGAAGAAAATATCTTCCCACATTCCTCAAAGACTTGGGTTCAAAATTGCCTTGCTCCAGTTCTCATGTACAAGAATGATGATTTGCTACCAGCCCACACACAGCACAGTGGTTAGTACTAATGCTTCACAGCGCCAGGAACCTGGGTCCGATTCCAGTCTTGGGTCACTGTCTGTGCAGTGTTCGCAAGTTCTCTCTGTGTGGGTTTCCTCCAACAGTGCGAAAGACGTGTTGGTTGGGTGCATTGGCCATGCTAAATTCTCCCTCAGTGTACCCAAACAGGTGCCAGAGTGTGGTCACTAATGGATTTTCACAGTAACTTCACTTGTGACACTAATAAATAAATTTTAAGAAAACTTAAAACCTCACTACCCTGGCAGAACTGTGTGCCCATTCATCCAGCTTCACTCTGTTAGAGAGAAAAGGATGAGCTCTCCTCTCCTGGGCCTTGGTCACATTTTGGATGCAGCAATGGATGACAAACAGGGATATCTTTGTGATGTCATCTGCTGCCTCCAATTGGATTCAGTGGCATAGGCAGTGATCTGGTGACCCTGGCACTCCTAATCTGTTGTGAGCCTCTAGTCCCTGTTGAAGAAGGTGGCATAGTTTAGCAATCACTGTCTTGGTAAATGATGTTGTCTACATGGACTTTAACAAGGCCTTTGACAAGGTACCACATGGTAGGTGTTATATAATGTTAAATCGCACTGGATTCAGGGTGAGGTATCTAAATGGATATAAAATGCACAGAAGCCAGAAGGTGGTTGTAGAGATTGTTTTTCAAACTGGGGGCCTGTGACCAGTGATGTGCCTCAGGGATAGGTGCTAGGGCCACTGTTGTTTGTCATTTATATTAATGATTTGGATGAGAATATAGGAGGCATGGTTAGTAAGTTTGCAGACAACGCTAAGATTGGTGACATAGTGGACAGTGAAGAAAATTATCTCCAATTGCAATGGGATCTTGATCAATTGGGCCAGGGGGCTGAGGAATGGCAGATGAAGTTTAATTTAGATAAATGAAAGGTGATGCATTTTGGTTGATCGAACCAGGGCAGGACTTACTCAGTTAATGCTAGGGCTCTGGGGAGTGTTACAGAACAAAGATATCTAGGGGTACATGTTCATAGCCCCTTGAAAGTGGAATCACAGGTGGACAGAGTGGTGAAGAAGGCATTCAGCATGCTTAGTTTCATCGGTCAGAACACTGAATACAGGAGTTGGAACACCTTGTTGAAGTTGTACAAGACATTGGTAAGGCCACACTTGGAATACTGTGTGCAATTTTGGTCACCCTATTATAGAAAGGATATTATTAAACTAGAAAGAGTGTGAAAAGATTTACTGGGATGTTACCGGGACATGATGGACTAAGTTATAAGAAGAAGCTGGATTGACTGGGACTTTTTCCTCTGGAGTGTAGGAGGCTGAGGGGTGATCTTATAGAAGTCTATAAAATAATGAGGGGCACAGATCAACTAGATAGTCAATATCTTTTCCCAAAGGTAGGGGAGTCTAAAACTAGAGGGCATAGGTTTAAGGTGAGAGGGGAGAGATACAAAAGTATCCAGAATGGCAATTTTTCACATAAAGGGTGTGAGTGTCAGGAACAAGCTGCCAGAGGTAGTAGTATTTTGTCTTTTAAAAAGCATTTAGATAGTTACATGGGTAAAATGGGTATAGAGGGACATGGGCCAAATGTGGGCAATTGGGATTAGCTTCTGGGTTTAAAACAAAAGGGCAGCATGGACAAGTTGGGCCAAAGGGCCTGTTTCCACACTGTAAACCTCTATGAATCTTGAACACCTCACTTCTGACTAAGGTCAAGCTATAAGCACTCCCTGAAAAGTTATGGTGTGTATAGTCTACTGTGGAGAACCCTCCTATTCTCTCTGTGCAGAGCTTCCCCTCTGTTGCTTATCCTTGTTGCGCTGCAGGTGCCCCCAAACCCATTGTAGTGCCTCTGTGGAAAGACTGCAAACTTGACTGCCCTGTCAGAACACAGTAACACTCCCTTCCAAATCTGGACAACACCAGAATGCCTCCAATACACACCAGATTACTTCTAGGAAGTTTGCAAGAGCAACTGTAAGTCAAATGTTTGCAAGCTGCTCCAGTCCTTTAAAAGACATTGCTGAATGCCTATTCAGCTCTGAAAGGTTAGCACAGTTCAAGGTTGCAGAATATCCATCAAATCAGAACGAGAGATCACAATCCATTCATTGCGTAAGTTTCTGTTACGTATGTGGTAGGCCCGTCCTAGTGTCCCTTCCCAGCACTTGGTGCCATCCAGGTCACAATCAAAGTGACTGGAAGTGCTGCACCCAACGTTCTGTAGCTTTGGCTCCAATGATGCTACCAAGCTAAACGTTGTGGCCTCAGAAGCTAATTGTGATTTACCACAAAATGAGAAAAGGCTGGAGGTCTTGTATAGGTAAGCAACAAACTTGAAAATTCTTCTGGCTGCTCTCCAGAGTTTCCCGTCCCACCTGTGATGATGCCTACATCAGCAGAACCATCTAACCTCAGCGCACCTTGAAACATCTGCATATTTGCCATCACTTACAATCTTGCTGGGAGCTACACTCTTTGCTGTTTGATGCATATTGATGTAATCATTACTAGTGTTGCCTGTACAATGGCTCTGATTTAATTCTGTATCTTCTCCCAATAATGTGAATTGCAACATATGCTTTTTTCTTTACAGGACAGGTGGTGCATAATGCTGAGTGCAGACTTATGTGGGAAAAGCCTCTTCAGTTCCTTTGAAGCAGCTGCACTTGGCCCACTTGGCACAGAAATGTGTGTGAGGACTGCGGAATAGCGAATTTGCAAGCTTCCATCAAGCTGAGGACTAGCACCATTTTTAGCATCATCTTCATTCTCACCCTATTTGCTCCTTCACTTACCAGATGCTACCAAACAATGCAGAACATGCGGCAAATTCTCCTGGAATTCATTCTGCACACGATTCAGCCATTATTTCCCTTCTCTAATTTTCCACTTTAAAACTCAGGATTGTCAAAGTGGGGATCCCAGCTCTAAGGGAAGTCTGCGTTCAGACTCCATTTTAATGTACTCATTCACAACAGCCATTCGACGCACTCGAGCCAGTCCTCGTCCGTGTGTTCCCAGTGAACTGACAGGGAATAATAACTGGGAAAATGGGGGTTGCTCACTGAATTAAGTTCATGAGCTGAAAGTCGAGCTCCCCAGGCCCAAGATTTCCTGAGCCACATTCCAGTGGATGAGTTCCATGCCTCACTGGATACGTCTGACTGGAAAATCAGTGCTGCTGAGTAAACTTTCAGTGCTAAAATATTCAGTACGGAAACAGGCCCTTCAGACCAACTTGTCCATGCCACCTTTATTTTTAACCAGTAAGCTAGTCCCAATTGCCTGCATTTGGCCCATTTCCCTCTATACCCATCTTACCCATGTAACTGTCTAAATGTGTTTTAAAAGACAGAATTGTTTGCTGCAGTGAGCAGGCACTGATTGCAATCATAACTACATTAATATCAGTCAGTGTAGGTAAGACCATCTCACACATGCTTGCTGCCAAGTGAAGCAAGAAGTGATTTACACCCACTTAAGTCGTTTAGTTATTGTTATAATGTTAGAAATGTGGCAGCCAATTTATGCAAAGCAGGTCCCAAAGATAGCAATGTGGTGATCTATTTTAGTGATAGTGATTGAGGAATAAATATTGACCAGGACATCAAGGATAATGCCATTTTCTCTCTTCAAAGCAAGTTCTGTTATAGCTGCCCATGAGACAGCAAATGGGGCATCAGTTTAAAATCTCATCCAAAAGATTCACGCTCAGGATTTTACTGGGGTTCCTGCCCCACGGTGGTGGGAGAATTAATAGCAAGCCCATTTTCTGAGGAAGAAGTCTGGTCTCCAAGAGCTGCTGACCAATCAGATGGCTGGCAGCTCTCTGGTTCCAGCAGCAACAGTAAGAAGTCCCACAACACCAGGTTAAAGTCCAACAAGTTTATTTAATAGTAAACCCACAAGCTTTCGGGGTTTGCCTCTTAGTCAGGTGAGTGGAGAGTTCTGGAGAGAATAGAGAGTGGAGAACTCTCTACTCACCTGACGGAGGGGCAAGCCCCGAAAGCTTGTGGGTTTACTATCAACTAATCTTGTTGGACTTTAATCTGGTGTTGAGAGATTTCTTACTGTGTTTTCCCCAGTCCAACGCCAGCACCTCCACATCATGTCCAGCAACAACACCAGGAGCAGTGATCACTGCTGGGACAGCATCAAGACCCTAGCAAATGTCATTGCCAATACCAGATGGAGAGGTAAGTTGGGAGGTGGTGGCGGTGGTGATTGGGGGTGGGGGGAAGGTGGTGAGGAGTGGGGGGTAGTTTCTTGTCAGGGCTAAGGTAGGAGGGGCTGGGGAGTGAAGGAAGGGCCAGGGTGCAAAGGCTGAGGAGTACAGATGGTAAGACTTTGAAGGGTGGTGGGTGTGTCCTCCCATTGGCCTAGGGAATCCATAAAAGGTTTATCCTCGCTTTCTCACCAGAAGCCCAAGGAGTAGCACTCGGCAGCCTTCAAACTATCAGTGAAGTTTGTGGGAGTATTAAAGAAGGTCGCAGACGTGAGCATGAGCTATGAGGAGGATATTCTAAATTTTCAAAAGGACATAGACAAGTTGGTGGAATGGGCAGATAGGTGGCAGATAAAGATCAATGTGGAGAAGTGTGCATTTTGGCAAGAAGCACCTGGACAGGCAATATAAAATAGGGAGAAAAATTCTTAAAGGCGTGTAAGAGCAGCAGAAGCTGGGTGTATATGTGCATCGATCATCAGAGGTGGCAGGGCAGGGGGAAACATACAGTATCCTGGGCTTTATTAATAGTGGCATAGAGTATAAGAGCAAAGAGGTTATGCTGAATGTATACAAGACACTAGCTAGGCCTCAGCTTGTGCTCACTTCTGGGTGCCACACTTTAGGAAGGATGTGAAACATTGGGAGAGTGTTGAAGAGACTTACAAGAAGGTTCCAGGGATGAGAAATTTCAGTTATGAGCAGAGATTGGAGAAGTTAGGACTGTTCTCTTTGGCGAGAAGGCGGCTAAGTGAACATTTGATAGGGATGTTGAAAATCCTGAGGGGACTGGGGAGAGTAGATAGGGAGAAATTATTCCTGTAAAAGGATCGAGAGCAAGAGGGCACAGATTTAAAGTGATCTGCAAAAAAAAAAGCAAACGTGATGCAAGAAAAAATCTTTTTCACAAAACAGAGCTGTTTGGGTCTGGAATGCACTGCCTGAAAGGCTGATGGATGCTGGTTCATTCGATGCATTCAAAAGCGTATTTGATTATTTGAATAGAAACAACGTGCAGGGGTTGGGAAAAAGTCGGGGAATGGCACAAAGTCATGATGCTCTTTTGGAGAGCTGATGCAGACACAATGGACCAAAAAGCTTCCTTTCACACTGTAACAATTCTGCACAAAGATTGAAACGCTATTAGTCACCTGGCATGGAGAGGGAGAGAGAGGGCAGAAATGCGGCGAGGAGAGTGATGGAGATGAGACTGCCCAGGAGGAGGAAAAATGAGGGATTCACAGAGGGATCAGTGACTGACCGTGTGACATGGAGAAGGACGATCAAACAGAATTGAGGTGACCACAAGAGAGATGGGAGAAACTGAAAGAAGTATTGAACAGAAAGTGATGGTGACAGTATAGTACCAAATGACGTCTCAAAATTAAATGTCTCTGTTGAGAGGAAGAGGAACAAAATAAACAATACTATGTCCTCTATCACATGATGTACCTTCTTTCTACCAAGCTCTTGTGCTGACTCGAATAGAAGCAATACCATTGGAACTCTGGCAGTGGTGTATCAGAAATTAACACTGAGATTTAGCCAAAAATGAAGGCAGGGAACTACCATAGACTCATAGGCAAGTACAAAGTCAGTAGAATTACCTGCATGATAGAATTCCTCAGCAAAATCAAGATCTCTCTGCTGTCAATTCCTCGTTTAATAAGGTAATCGCTACAAATCTGTGAAAATAAAAAAAGACTGCATGAGCGTAAAAGTTGGTTCGCTCCATTGTTGTTTCAGGTCTAAACTTATGCAAGTTTTCAGCACTTGCAGGACACAATAAACATGGTGCTTCCCCGCACCCCCCCAACCCCCATGATTAAACTTTAAATCCTCACCTTTCCTTATTTTAATTTCTATAATTCCATTAAAATAATAACGAGCAGAATGAGAGAACAAAGCATATGAAGGTCAGCATCTGTCAAATTCGCCGTCACATGTGAACCATCCAGCCATACTCTCTTCTACCTTCCTCCATAGGGAAGAAGATACAAAAGTCTGAGGACATGTACCAACCATCACAAGAATAGCTTCTTCCCTGCTGCCATCAGACTTTTGAATGGACCTATCTCATGTTCGACTGATCTTTCTCTGCACCCTAGCCATGACTGTAACACTACATTCTGCACCCTCTCCTTCCCTTGTCTATGAATGGTTTGCTTTATCTGTATAGCACACGAGAAACAATACTTTTCATTGTATACTAATACATGCGACAATAATAAATCAGAGAGGGAAATCCTCCACCGCACCCACAAATAACAGGTAACCCTTCCACACTGCGCAGGCATGAGAGTGACCTGACCCAACCAAACTCCACCCCCTGCTGCCACCCCCACCCACTTCCTCCCCCCAGGCTCCCTTTCTCCTATGACCACTCACCCCCTCTCAGGCCCCTTCCCTCTCAGATCTCCCTACTTCAGGCATGCGCCTCAGAGGTGCCAGTGGTGCGCTGCCCCCAGGAAGCCACTTATTGCTTTTGAAGAAAGCAGAACTTTCCAGAAGACTTAGAGCCTTTGTAAATGTTGTGGTTAGGATCAATGGAGGTACTTGAGTTACAATTCAAGTATGAGGGGAAATTGAAATAATCATAGCTGACTGGAGCATGAGTAGAAATCCATTAAGCTGTCATTTGAAGCCTCTTTCAGAGCACAGTGCTTTAAAATTGACAGAGATCAAAGGGTTCCAATACACCAGAGAAGGTTTTAGCTTGTTAGGAAGTCTCAAATACTTTAAATCTAACCCGTGTGCAGGGAGAAAGGAAAATCACTGCTGCAGAATGGAGTGCTGCAATGATTTAAAAGCCTGCCAGGGGCCCAGGGGCAGGAGGCATGGCAGTGGTGGGGGGAGGGCATGGAGATGAAAGTGACCTGATTTCAAAGTGTTCACAGCTACAGGCAGGAATGGGGATATTAATGTTAATGACAGGGTCAGCCTCAAATTCCCATGGCAAGGGTGTTTTACAGGTCTGCCAGGGTTAGAAGGGGAAATCCAGCCACGGACCAGGAAACCCCCATCCCAGGAGAGTGTGCTGAATGCAACCCCTTGGTCCCAATCCAAGCCCACACAATGCCCAAGGCCTTGAGGGATCCTTCCTCTGCAGCCTGGAAATGGCAAAGGGCCAAATGGGCAAATGGTCACTGGATGTACCTCCTTGACACCCCTCAGAGCCCAAGGCGCCAAGCCAGGTGTCAGTGCCAGGGTGCAGAAACCATGTTAGAACTGCCAAGGCGTGTGGCCTGAAGGGGGATCTGAGCGGGGGTCTGACAGGGATGGAGGTTGAGTGGGAGGGCAGGGTGGGGTGGGGTGCGAGTGGGAAGAGAGCCGTATTTTTGGGAGTCTGAGGATGGAGGTCTGAATGGGGCATCAAAGGGGGAAGGGGAGTTGTGTGGAGGTCTGAGGAGGAAGAGGGACTGAATGGGTTCATGCTGGTTTACCCTCACGCCTGTGTGGTGTGGAGGGTGGTGGTGACTGTGATTTGGGGTTGGGGGAGGATGTCTCTCATTCCTGAGGGGTTGGTGGTTCTCCCCTGGACCATCGTGGTCCAGCATGCCACTCCAAAACCTGCCTAGTTCCATTCCCACTGGGGGTAGGAGGGGGCGGGGGTTGGTGAATGGTGGAGGGATTATGAATGGGCTGCTGAACCCAGGATTTGTAATACAATTAGCAGGTTTGCATTATGATTGTGTTGCTGGCACGCCGGACCACGAGGTACCGGGGGAACACCACCAACCCCTCAGGAATGAGAGGCATCCTCCCCCAGCCCCCAAATCACAGTCACCACCACCCTCCACACCACACAGACATGAGGGTAACCCGGCATGACCCTCAATCAGTCCCTCTTCCCCCTGAAGTGGGCTAGCAGGGTGGGGTCAGGTGAATCTCGATCGCCTTGACGCCCTGTTGGGAATCCCTATTTTTGTCTCCCACCCCATTCTGCGAGGCATTGGGATTCCCACCGACCACCTGGTGAGGCTGGGGGATCCCACCCAACATGTTAGACTTCACTATAAAAACGATACTGTAATAACAAAGATCAGGGCAAGCTGGTGGATGTCAACTTTCACTACACAACATTACTCTGATTATTCTCAAAGTTTCAATACTTATTGTCCATGAATCAAATCTCATTAAAACACAGATGCAATTCGATTATTAGCACCAGAGTCAATGACAAGTTCGTACAGATAGATGGTGGTACAGGACTACATCTGAGAGGTTATAGTGAGGCTGCATCATCTGGTGGCACAGAATGCAGGCAGGGCCATTGGCAAAAGGCACCGCTTGAATTTTGAGAAATTTATTTGAATAAGTATTAGGTAACTTTGATATTATTTGCGGAAAAAGTATTTAGCAGAAACGGCTAGCTAGAATATGAGGGGTTTGGCACATGTACCTCCAGTGCATCTGTGATTGAAGGTCTTTCTCTGGAGTTTCTCTTTGCCATATCCAAAAGCAAATTCTTGAGATTTCTGGATAATGGTAACTTCTGATTCACTGGAGCGTTGAATTTAGCTGCTGCCCACAAAATAGCTGCAACGCCATAAATGCAAACCTGTTGCGAAGATACATTCATTCAGAGATTTACTGGCTATTTGTACGGGGTTTTTTCTGTGGCAGGGAAATAATCTCAATTTAATGGTCAAACCTTTTCTGTAACCACTCCTTGATTTTCAAATTCAGGTGCCAAATAGAATGAATCCAGATTTCCTAAGGAGAAAGAATGGACATAGATGAACTGAACTTCGCAGCGGCTGTCAACTATTGAAAACATTTCAATGACTTTATTCAGAATATCAAAACAGAAAGTAAAGATGCAGCTTTCCATACCATTGCTCATCGGGGAGAGAAATAAGACTTTTCCACGAGTGTCAATGTACGCAGACCCTAGACACAAGTACTCTACAAAATATAAAGAAAATATAACCATAACAGACAATCTTTTGAAATTAGTGAATTAAATTTACAAAATGAGTTAACTGACCATCACAGAGATAGACTTACAATGAAACACACCATACTTAGGTCCTGACCAATGTGGTAGGAAGGAGGAACCAGAAAGCCAGAGGCACAAGAGGCTGTGGTTGCTGTTCACCTGCTCTTCCCAGCTCTTCCTCCAGGCCACCAGGTTGGACAACCAAATAACAAACAAAGAACAGTACAGCCCTTCACGCCTGCACCAATCACATTGTCCTATTTAGGCCAACCACCTATATTCATGTGTCTATGCATATAAGTCTTAAATGTAGCTAATGTGTCTGCCTCAACCACCTCACATGGCAGTGCATTCCAGGCTCCCATCACCCTCTGTGTAAAAAATTTCCCCGTACATCTCCACTGATCCTTTTACCTCCTTATCTTGAACTTGTGCCCTCTTGCAATTGTCATTTCTGCCCTGGGGAAAAAGCTTCCAACTGTTCACCCTATCTATACCTTGCATAATTTTATAAACTTCTATTAGGTCGCCCCTCAGCCTCAATCTATCTAGGGGAAACAATCCCAATTTATTCCATCTCTTCTCATAGCTACTACCCTCTGTACCAGGCAACATCCTGGTAAACTTTTTCTGTACTCCCTCCAAAGCCTCCACGTCCTTCTGGTACTGTGGTGACCAAAATTGAACACAGTATTCCAAATGTGGCCTAACCAATGTTTTATGTAATTAACATAATTTGCCAAATTTTATACCTGATGCCCCAGCTGATGAAGACAGGGATGCCATATGCTTTCTTCACCACCTTTTCCACTTGTCCTGCCACTTCTAAGGATCTGTGGACCTATGCTCCCAGATCTGTGTGTCTACGTTCCTGATGGTTCTGCCATTTATTTTATAACTTCCAGCAATCTATCAAAATGCATCATCTCGCATTCACCAGGATTAATTTCCATCTGCCATTTCGCCGCCCAATTTTCCAGCCTATCTACATTGTGCTGCATTCTCTGATTATGTTAATTGCTATCAGCAAATCCAGCATTCTTAATATCATCTGTGAACTTGCTAATCAGGTGAGCAATATTTTCTTCCAAGTCATTTATACGTAATACAAATACCAGGGATCCCTCAGGATCTGTTAGTCAGCACTCATCACTTGGCCAAGCACAGCATGGAGACAGAATGGTTTAACCACCACAAGCAGCAATGTGCCCTCAAGTCCTATCTCCACAGGAAGCTGCTGAGAGATGAATTCAGGTCATAGAATCATAGAATCCTGACAGTGCAAAGGAGGCCATTTGGTCCATTAAGTCTGCACCAATCCACCTTTTTTTCTTATTTTACCCAGACCCTATTCCTGTAATCCCACATGTTTACCCTGCTAATCCCACATCGTGGGACACAAGGGGCAATTTAGCAGTCAATCAATCTGACTTACACATCTTTGGGCTGTGGGAGGAAACTGGAGCACCTGGAGGAAACCCACCCAGACACGGGGAGAACGTACAAACTCCAATCAGATAAGTCACTGAAGGTTGGAATTGAACACAGGTCTCTAGCACTGCGAAACAGCAGTGCTAACCACTGAGCTGCTCCAGATTTGTCCATTTTCCCATGTGGAAGCGAGAGACAAAGTATCTATTGGATAATACTCATATCAAGTGATCGGCGCCCTACCTGGAATGTTAACCTGGACAGTACAAGTCCTGTGGCTGCTGACTCTCTCCACCTTTTAGCAAGACTTCAAGTCCAAATTCAGAACGCACAGTCATTTCAGACCAAGTTTGTGTCACAGTTCTGTACAAATCCCCAAATTCTCCAATTCATGTAACGAGTCAGGAAGTATAAGCTGCACCATATCAAACACACTTGCTCGTGTTTTCAAAGCATGTTGTATTGTTCTGTTCTCTTATTTAACCAGACAATTAATCTGGTTGGGTCGTTTTTTGGCAGCAGAGGAAATAATGTTCTTGTTGCTGAGAGGTATATTTTGGAAAATGAAAAGAAAATGTTTGGAAAATGTTCTCGGAGTGAACTTTTGCCTTACTGACTGAACGCTAGAGGGCACATGAGAAAGATGCTCTGATAGCATGACAGTCATATTGACTGGGGAACTCGCGCATGTGTGCTGAACAGAAATGCATTCATGCCCTCATGGGGAGGGTCCAGGGGACTTTTTTTAGCATGAACTCACCAAGTTTCCTCGGGCAGCACTTGCCAAACCCATAATCGCTACCATCTAGCAGGACAAGAGCAGCAAATGCCTGTGAGTACCATCACCTGGAGGTTCTCTTACAAGTCACTCACCAACCTGACTTGGAAATATATCGTTGTTCTGCTACTGTCATTGGGTTAAAAATCATGGAATTCCGTCCCTAACAGCACCAAGGGTATACCTCTACGCCAGGGACTTCAGCGGTTCAAGGAGGCAGCTCGCCACCACATTCTGAAGGGTGACTAGGGATGAGCAATAAATTCTGGCCTAGCCAGTGATGTCTATATCCCGTAAATTAACTTTTTAAAGAGTACCTCATCTGGCTAGTGTAGTGCTGTGCCCGGAGGGCTGGGAGAGATTTCTATCCAAGCACAGATAGACACCCTGCCTGGTGCCAATCAATGCTCAATTGAGTGTGGAATGGCAGCAGGACTGTCCCACTAACTCTCAGATTGGCGGGCCCCAAGCACTTGGCATCCTAAAAGTTCAGGCCTGCCTGTAAGTGTAAACTGCATTACATTATGTGATAAGGTCATAAGGGACCATTAAAAGCCCAAATTTGGAACACGGGTGGATTTTTTTTTAAGAAAGAAACATCAAAAATGTACAAAGAAATTTAAACTAAAAATAAATCTTAAAGTCAACTGATGGAAGCAAATGGCAACTCAAAATGGTGGTCAGAATCTTATCACTATTCACACTGACAGGATTTTCCCATCCCGCTGCGGTGAACAGAGATTTGGCTGGCCGCTGAATTCTCCGATCTTGCTGCAGTGGGAGCGTGGCGTGAATGACAGGTAAGATTCCGTCAGATGGGCTAATTGTCTACATAACAAGTTTACAAAGCAAAGCAGAACTCTCCAAAAGATAAAACAAACATTTATTTTTCATCACATCCCAACAAAAAATGTCTGCTTATGTGGGATAAAGTGCGCTCAAGGGAATTGTAAATCTAGACGAAGAATGGTCGGGCAGCCATCAGAGCATAATTTAATATTTGGAACGGAGGAAAAAAAACGTGAATGAAAAAGCGATGCACGTTCAGTAAGGAACTTTTTCTGAACATTGCAGGAGGGAAAATCAAAGGAAGATTCACTACAACCATTTGTGTAATACTTTACTGACCTCTTGGACATTATCATCCAGTTACCATTGGGGCTGAACTGGACTATATCCGGTCAGATAGCCATAGAGGCTCCAAATGCCACAGTCAATCAACAGGCCATAAAATTAATCCTCCTGCCTTAGACATATCATGATTTATCCAGATAGGCAACAATAATATTGGGCAGGATTTTCTGGGTCCTCTGTTGGCAGGGCCTTCCGGTTCCTTCGATGTCGATCCCTCCCGGCACGTTGCCTGGTGGGCAAGCCACGGAAAAGCCCATATAGTGGGAGCAGAAGATCCTGCCAGCAGCTAATGGTTTGGCACATCCACTGAGGGAAAACATGCCATGTAGGGCTGGAAAATCCCAGCCATTGGGCAGGATTTTCCAGTCATGCATGTTCCAAGATGGAAATTCCCACCTAAGGTGAAAAACCTTTACATAGTCCCGCGCACTACGGTTCTTACAGCGGCCCTTGAGCACACTTCATCCCATTGCTGCTACAAGCAGACATTTTTTGTTGGGATGTGATGAAAAATAAATGTTTATTTTATCTTTTGGAGAGTTCTGTTGTCCTTTGTAAACTTGTTATGTAGCTAATTTGCCCATCTGGCAGAACTTGTAATTCTTACATCAGGACAATTCGACCCATTGTATTTTGCCGAGAAATGCTCGAGGTAAAACATCAGCTTAAAGGTGCTTTTGAATAGTGCCAATCTTTGAGGAAATAAGGAACACCATCTGAGCACCTATGTACAGTTCAAAATAAAAATTTCACACCATTTTGTGAGGCAGTTACTTCCAATTTTGTTTAGGCCTGGGATTATAGCAAAAGAATGGTATGTTTTCCAATCCTTTTGGTGATATAAAAAAACGTGTATAAGTTATTAAGGTAAAAATTATATCTCAGAGAATGTACACAAACAGCTGCATGTGCAAAATCTTAAGTGGTTATTGAGCCTGAATGTGTAAGGATAGCTTCACAACCACTGCTTTCAAGAGGAATCACATGTTTAATTAAGCAAGTGTGAGAAGTTTGTTAATCAATCAAGTAAAGATTTTGTGAGGATATTAAGGTGACAACTGCTATTATTTGACAAAAAATGTTCGAATTTCTCCTACAGGATAGCATGGTGGCACAGTGGTTAACGCTGCCTCCTCACAGTGCCAGGGGACCTGGGTTCGATTCCCAGCTTGGGTCACTGTCTGTGTGGTGTCTGCATGAGTTTTCTTTGGGTGCTTTGGTTTCTTCCGTGCTAAATCCTCCCTCAGTGTAACCAAACAGGGTCAGAGTGTGGCAACTAGGGGATTTTCACAACAATTTCATTGCACTGTTAATGTAAGTCAATTCGTGACATTAACAAATAAACAAAAAACTTAAATTGTTTTGTTCAAAGTTAACTGTAACATTATGGAGCACTTCCATTCCTGAACTGGTCTGTGCCTTTGTAAAAGTTTTTAAACAGGAATTTGATGTATGAATGAGATTCACTCATTTTCCGATTATTTGCATTGGAAAGATTTTTAATTATTTAATTAAAGTTTGAGGGCAATTTTATTTTATTGTTATTATTCATTTTTTTTTAATAAACGAGCAATGTACCTAAAACACAAGGTGTTAAACTTTAAACTTTCATGGCCTTATGAGAGATTTTCCAAATGGTAAAATCAAGAATTGGAAATACGCTAACACTCTTCCCTCCTTTTCAAAGATGTTGGGTCGGATCCTCGCTCGCAGCTGCGATTCTCCAGTCCCGCTGCAGTGAATGGAGATTTGGCTGAGTGCTGAACTCTCCATGCTCACTGGCAGTTGGCAGCAGTGTATGAATGGCTGGAGAATACCAGGAGATCACTGTTACCTCATATAAGAGGGGTCTTCTTCCTGTGTGAGCCTATGGGTTTCAGCAGAGTGGGGACAGAGGGCTAGCTTATCAACACATTTGCACTTTTTCCACAGGGGCTGTTGGACAGAAATCGGGAATAGGAGGAGCAGCTTATTTTTTCTTCCCCATCAACAGTAGATGTGGTTAACAGGATCGCACCATTATTGACAGGCCTGAGATATCAGCTAACTCAGCCATGGATCCAACATAAGGCTTTATGGATCTAGCTACTATGATTGACGCTCTGCAACGATCAACTGCAATTAGCTTCAACATATATTTGCAGCTCAATTTCACATCCCGAAAATATTAACTGTGTGTCTTTTATCAGTATTGTGCGCAGTTTTGATGTCCTTATCTGAGGAAGATTATCCTTGCTATAGAGTTCAGTAAAAGTTTGCCAGGCTGATTCCTGGGATGGCAGATCTATCACATGAGGAGACACTAAGTCGGTTAGGATTATATCCACTGGAGCTTAGAAGAATGAGAGGGGATCTCATAGAAAATTATAAAATTCTAACAGGGTTAGACAGGGTAGATTCAGAAAGAACATTCCCAATGGAGGGGGAATCCAGATCTAGGAGTCATAGGTTGAGGATAAAGAGTAAACCTTTTAGAACTGAAATGAGGAGAAATTTCTTCACTCAGAGGGTGGTGAATGTGTGGAATTCACTACCACAGAGTGTAGATGTGGGCAAAATGTTGTCCGGTTTCAAAAAGAAATTAGATATAGCTATAGGGGCTAAAGGGATCAAGGGATATAGGGACACGGGGGAAGGGGAGATCAGGATATTGAATTCTACGATCAGCCGTGCTCAAACTGAATGGCAGAGCAGGCTTTGAAGGGTCAAATGGCCTACTCCTTTTAGTTTCCATGTTTCTATGACATCAACAATTTTTATTGTTCTGAGTCTCAGATCAAACAGTTTTGTGGTGGCTCTTAAAATATATGCGGCAATGAATGAGATTGATGGATGTAGCCTCTTCTTAAAAAATTAAATGACATGATGGATCAAACATGAACTAATGATATTGAAAGCCGAACATTTTCTCCACAGTGGCACAATACAAATTAAAAAAACAAGGAATGTGCACGATTTTAAACATATGGATAAAAAATCTTAACAAGCCTTGCTGTTCAATACCTGGATAATCTTTGCAGAGTTGCAGACTGATCAAACACTCATGACACAGGGCCCACAATTCATGGTCCTTCAAGGGTCTATCATCTTGAGAGAGTAGCTCTTCTAGGGAAATGCACTGTTACAGAGACCAGGGAAGAAATGAGCATCAGTCCTCTGGGCATATTAACCGTGTCAGTGCAAGCAAGCTACCAAATCAAAACAACATCAAATGGAAAAGTGAAAGTAGAAACTGTACAGCAAAGTTGAGCAGACATAGCCATAAAGCTGGCCTCAGTTAACAGATAAGCTTATTGTCTTCAATGTGCTATTATTGTCTCCTGTCCAGTGGAAGAAAGCACATGGAATGCTAGGACAATCCCTGTGCGAGAACAGAACACAGAATCCGTGTGTTTCTTTGGGGCAGGTGGTAGGAAATGGCTATCCATATGCAAGATTCTTGATGCGTGTTGGAGAACTCATAGGGCTGGATGGAGCTCAGGTAGAGATTTCCCTTTACTTCAATTTAAAATTTGAGTTTTTCAACTCAAGGAAAAAAAGCAACACCCGTCCTACCCCTCAACAATAAAAGTGCATTCACACAGAAGGTTGGGAATAAGATTAATATCAGGACATCTCTCAGTTTCCATCAGGCTGCAATATCCAGAGAAATGCATTAAGCATTATTCAGTAAAAAGTCTGATTTCAAAATTAGTTTTAATTTCAAGTTTATCCATTAGGATTATTTAAAAATGGCATACTTCTGAACAATGCTAATTAATATTTATGAAAGCTTTTTTGTCAAAAAATATTGTTTTAATTTGGATGTGTGCATTTGTTGTCCTTGAGCAGGTGGTGATGAGCTGCCTTCTTGAACCACAGTAAGAAGTCTCACATCACCAGGTTAAAGTCCAACAGGTTTACCTGACGAAGGAACAGCGGTCTGAAAGCTAGTGGCTTTTGCTACCAAATAAACCTGTTGGGCTTTAACCTGGTGTTGTGAGACTTCTTACTGTGTTTTATCCAGTCCAATGACAGTATCTCCACTTTTTGAACAAAGTCTATGTGGTGTAGTTACACCTACAGTGCTGTCAGGGAGGGAGATCCAGGATTTTAACCCAATGACAATGGACAAACGGTGATATGTTTCAAAATCAGGATGGTGTGTAGCTTGGAGGGTTACATGAAGGTGGTAGTGTTCCCAGATATCTGCTGCCCTTCTCCTTCTAGGCAGTTATGGGTTTGGAAGATGTTGTCAAAGAGCTTTGACGAGTTGCTGCAGTGTATTTTGTATATGGTATACACCATTGCCACTGGGAGGAGGAGTCAATATTGGTGTGAATAAAGAGGGCGGCTTTGTCCTGAACAGTGTCCAGCTTTTTGAGTGTTGTTGAAGCTGCACTCATCTGGATAAGTGAGAAGAATTCAGTCACACTTTGGACTTGCGCCTTGTGGATGGTTGACAGGCTTTAGGATATCAGGAGGTGAGTTATTTGCTGTAGAATTTCAAGGCTCTGGGCTGGGATGTTGATTCAGCAATCGTCATGATGCTGAATGTAAAGAGGGGATAGTTGTATTCATAGAATCCTAGAAACCCTACAGTGCAGAAAGAGGCCATCTGGCCCATTGAGTCTGCACCAGACACAATCCTACCCAGGCCTGACCCCCATATCTCTACACATTTACCCGCTAATCCCTCTAACCCACGCATCTCAGGACACTAAGGGGCAATTTTTCGCATGGCCAATCAACCTAACCCGCACATCTTTGGACTCTAGTTGGAGAGAAATAACAGGCCACATTCTCTGACCTCATCTGCAGCTGAGATTCTCCCATCCCGATGCAATGAATAGAGATTTGACTGAGGCAAATCCTCCATTCCTGCTGACAGTCACAGCTGGGCATGAAGAGCTGGAAAATTCCAACCAACATGTTGACGACTGTATTCATTTTAGAACTGAGCATGCATTGTTAAAAGCAGTTCGAGATCAAAACTGTGGTCTTGCACAGGACAGCTGTCACTTGGGGGAACAGAACTAATGCAGTCATTAGCCAAAAATAACAGGAGACAGACCACATTATAGATAAAGATCAGGGGAGAAAATTATCTGGTGCAAGATAATACTCTCCTTAAGGAATAAATATTCTAAATATTCTTCGCAATTGCCCTTGTGGGATTACTTGATATTTTGATGATGCATGTAGGACTCAAAAAAAGGGAGGCAATTACATTTCAGTCCTATTATAAAAAATTTCCATAGCAACCCCCCCCTTTCAATAAACTGAGTAGTAAACGTTCGGTAAGCACAAACTTCACTTCTGTCACTGAGCGAAAACCCAGAGGGAAAGGTGTTAGAAGTGGATGAAACAGCAATTTAGATGCTTCACAAGGAACACCACGCAAGGGTACAACGCAGGTTTGTGCCCACAATAATTTAGTTGGGGTCTCTCCAAAGTCCAGCTGTGCTTCTGTGAATAAGCAGCGGCTGCAGAACAAACGCTTCCTCAAAATGCGCATGACATCATGAAAATCAGAGATTAGTGATGCGCATTTTCTTAGTGTGGCAATGGTAAAGGCCAGAAGATCAATCAGACAATCATCAACCCTTTCACCTGCAAGATAATATATTTTTTTCTTTTTATTCTTTTCTGGGATGTGGGCACCGCTCATAATACCAGCATTTGTTGCCCATCCCTGATTTCCCTATAATGACGATGGCAAAGAGACATCCACATTGCTGAAGGTCTGGAGTCACACATAGCCGGATCAGGTAAGGAAGACAGATTTCCTGCCCCAAAGGACATTAGCGAACCAGAAGCTTTTTCTAAAAAAAGAAAATTGACAATTGTATCATGCACCATCACTAGTTTTAATATTCCAGATTTATTGATGAAATTCAAATTCCACCGGCTGCAATGGTGGGATTTGAACCGAAGCACAAGTCTGGGCCTCTGGATTACCAGGCCAGTGATATTACTGTTATGTCCTAAAAAATGGCACAGGAAGATCCCAAGGGAGTAACACTTCAGAAAAGGAGGACTCTCACCTGAAATAGAGCGCTGAGGGAAAGAGAAGAATTTTGTACCCTAGCAACTGAAAAATAGCAATGTTAAATAATGCTCAACTAAAGCCAAGTAGAAATACCACAGAAATGATTTTAGTGTACCCGGGAATATGAGGAAAATCTCATCACTTGGTCATGCACTTACTTTCAGTGGTACTGATGTTCACCCACACATTATAATCTTGCATATTTTGCAACTAATTAAAAATAAAAAAAAGCACAAACATGATCGTCAAATATGACAATTCTAGTATTTTGCAGAACAATTCAGATGAGCCTTCGTCCTGAACTTACTGAAATATTTATTTACAAGTTGTCTTATAAAGCGAAGGTGAAAATCACTGAAAAAGACTCAACATCATTGCATGAAATAACGGCAGTGAAAGCTATGGAGCCATGGAGATGGATGGAAAGAAACAAAGGGTGCAATCTTACTGGATGTTGATGCCATATTCACGCTGCAGCGAGGTTGAAGAATTTGGTCAACCAAAATTGGCCAAGTCTTCCTTCACTGCAGCGGGATGGGAAAATCCCACCAGAATGAACAGTAAAATTCCAGCAAAAGTGTTATCATGTGTACGGAGAAAATAACAACAGACACAGCCCCGTAGAGTCTACCACATCCACACGTACCTGTCTATCAAACATAAATTCTGCAGCATTATTTTCAGTCGCTCTGATGGGTGGTGTTTGCTCACAATGATCATCCTGACAGAGTTGCATGACATTTCTAAACGGCAGGGCATTACTTGTTGATAAGTCATTTACACTCTGGGAACGGCATGGTTTGAAATAATGCCGCTGATGACTACCAATAGTTCTCTCTGCATCTGAAAGATGACTCTCTGTGAAAGACAAATAATCATTTTCTCCTGCTCCTCTGCAGTCTCCAGCTGTAGCCCTGGTTTCCAATAATATTCCACTGGAAGAATAAGAATCCATTTGGCTGGGCACGCCTGTCGGAGTAAACGATGTGGCTGAGATTTTAGCTTTGAGGCTTCGGGTGGAAGACAGTTTCCCCAGCGCGAAGGGAGATTTTGGCGGTCGCTCCCTGTTCTCATCGGAAACGAAGTTGCGACTATTGGGCGAGTTTTTATTTACTACTTCTGTACTGGAGATCTTCTGTGTCCAGTCACTTGGATTGTTCGCGTTTACTCTTTCTGATGGAAGACCACACTTTGGAATGAAAGTCAAGTCATTGTTCTTAGTTCTAAACGGCACCTTCTGAGGGCAGTCTGTGATAGTCAATATGTTGACAGAGTCGAGCGAAGACAAAGAACCCGTGGTAATGTCAGAAAACGAAAGCGGTGATAGGTTGGGTGTGACAGATCTGCCCAGCTCCATTTTAGAGCGAAGAAGATGCTGGGTATTGCTTGAGATTTCTGTTGGTAGCTTTGGCAACATTCGCTTCCTAGCTGTTGACCGCTTCTGAGAAACGGGTGAAATCCTGTCAGGTTCACGCCCTTTGTTCTTCAGATCAACGGTAGACTCTGCAGGATCTATGGTGGGCACTGGCTCCCTTCTCTCACAAACATCCACTGAACCCATGGGTTCTAAACCCTGCTGGAGAGGCTTACCAACATCAGCAGTTGAATCAGGATTTACCTCACGCGCACACTTTTCAGTGTTGCTCACAACCTCTGCCCTTCCGTTGTTCAGCATGTTTAAGTCATTGGGCAGGTCTTCGGTGCTCGATGAACCATCTGCTGGATTCCGTTCATTTGTTTGCAGTTCATGACCTACACCTTCCTGGCGCTTCTTCTCTTTACAGCTCTCTTCACATCCATCTGTATAAAGATTTTGAAAATGCAGGTCAACAGGATACCAAGTTTCATTTAAAATAAGTAGAAGGCATGCACAGGTTAAAAACGTATATTCTACAATAGATGAAAGAATACATTGGTAATACTAATTTCTTCTCACCGAGTGATTCACCTCGGGAATGAAATTAATCTGCACCAGGAGCAGTGCAAAATTGGCTGCTGACTCCCCACAGGCTTGTGGAGAATCAGCAGCCAATTTTGCACTGCTCTCAATCTTTTTTTTCCCCACAGAACAATAGTTCAAATCTTTTTGGAGTCTCATTTTCCAGTTTCAGGTTTTTCACTATGATGGAGAGGCTTTCCGTCATGGTGAAAACCCTGGAAGTGGCTGAAAACTCAAAGGCCGCCCCGAGCCCAACCTTTCCTATCTTTCGGGCCTAGGACTCGGAGTTGGGCCAGGACGTACACATGCGTGATTCACTGGGTCAGCTGGATTTACATCACCAGATGTCTGCACTGAAGTGAGATTTTGGAAGGCCAGGAGTGCAGAATCCAGAGTGTGCGGATTGGAACAGGTAAAAGGAGGTCAGAACATGTTTGGATAGCTAGAATACTTTCTTGGATAGAGATGTGAGACACTTTTGGGAGGGGTAAGGTGCCCCTTGGGATTGTTGGAAACAAAAATTAATGCACTTTGATGCACAAACTCATTGGATCTGTCCAGTTAATGGAGAACTAACCAGCTGTCAAGGAACTGTATAAAAACCATCCAGCTGTCAAGGAATTGTCTATCCAGCAAAGAACTGGTAAAGCGTTTTCCAGAAATGTTAAAACTGTCAAGGAATTGTGCAAGGATAAGAGATGAGTTGGCATGGAGGGGATAAGAGAAAAGGGTGCAGGTTGCATGGGTTGGCATGAGATGGCATTGAGGTAACACAGGGGTATAGGGCAATAAAGTGGTGGGTCACAGGCTGTTATAGGTTGACATAGATGGGGTATAGGAACTATGTGCAGGGGAGATGGCTGAAGGCTTGAGGGATTTTTTAAAATACTTTTTTATTTTTAAACGTAGTATTGGAGCACAGAGGTAGGCCTTGCATTCAATCTGCTTCTGTACCCTGCACATTCACTCCAAGGTTACTTATCCATGATTTCTATTTCACCTGTGCCTCTGACTGAAAAATTGACCTATAGGTGGCCATTTTGAAAGATCAGGCTTGCTGAAGCAGGAAATTTTCTGACTTGGTGAGTCAAGCCTGGGGATAGAAACCTGGACCTTAGTTGTTTTTAAATGGTTTGAAATTAAAAACCATTGCAACATTTTCCTGGTTGATTTCATTTTAATGTACCTTCACACACATACTTTTTCCTCTTTGAGAACGGTGGGAAAGTGGTGGAAGGATTCCCAAGGTGATTCTGAATCTGTCAAACCATGTTATGAATGTTTCTCCCATGGCAACAAGTCCTGGATTGGATTTGAACCCGCAGTTTGGATCCAAAAGTAGACACACTACCACTGTGCCACAAGATCCCCTACCTTTTTGATTTTATTTACTGTCACATGTATTACTTTACAGCGAAAAGTATTGTTTCTTGCACAAGGCATACTGTTCATAGAGAAGGAAAGGAGAGAGTGCAGAATATAGTGTTACAGTCATAGCTAGGGTATTGAGAAAGATCAACTTAATATGAGGTTAGTCCATTCAAATGTCTGACGGCAGCAGGGAAGAAGCTGTTCTTGAGTTGGTTGGTACTTGATCTCAGACTTTTGTATCTTTTTCCTGATGGAAGAAGGCAGAAGAGAGTACGTCTAGGGGTGCATGGGGTCCTTGATTACGCTAGCTGCTTTACTGAGGCAGCGGGAAGTGTAGACAGAGTCAATGGATGAGCAAGTTGACAAAATAGTCTAATAAAATCTGGGCAGAGATGGATTGGCTACTGATTTGCTACAAGCCTGTTTTACACTGCCAGTGTAGACCAATTTCATCCCCCTTGTATATCAAAATATATCTGTTAATTCAAATTTTGCAAAACATCTGGCTGAATTCTTTCGCCAATTAATACTTATTTTGATTTCTATCAACATCAAGCAAAATGCTCTGATAAACAGAATAACAATAGAATTGTACTAAAAACTTTTTCATACATTTTTTTCAACTGTATTTCCATTAAGTGAAGAATTACTGAACTAAAATACAGCATCAAGGGATTCAACCAATCATGAACTAAATGACGCAGTACAAAATAAAATAAGTTTGATGAAGTGCAGTATAATCAAAGACACAGCCAAAGCTAAAATACTCCTTTCTTTTTAAAAGCCCACGGTGCAGAAGCAGGCCATTCAGCCCATTGAGCCTGCGCTGACAACAATCCCACCCAGGCCCTATCCCGATAACCATTTACCCTGCTAATCCCCCAACACTAAGCGGCAATTTAAGCATGGCCAATCAACCTAACCCACACATATAACTGTGGGAGGAAACCAGAGCACCCAGAGAAAACCCGTGCAGCAATGGAAAGAACATGCAAACTCCAAACAGTCTCCTGAAGCTGGAACTGAACCTGGGTCCCTAGTGCTGTGAGGCAGCAGTGCTAGCCACTGTGCCACCCTCCCTGCTGTGACTGATTAAGAAGGAGGAAAGGAACAGATGCCTGTTTATTCAAGATTTAGGACTTACTATTCTTACAGGAAAGATACTATTAAATGTAATTAGAAAGTAATTAAATGCCATGGGGTGCAGATCTGTCCTGCTGCTGCAAGTGCGGCACAGGAGGAAATCCAGCTGCCAGCATACCTGCTGTTTGTCTATTCCAAACCTCGAGAATGACATTACTTATGTCAATGTGATGTAACACATGCCCGTTTATAAACACTACTTGGTCATCATCCCTGAAGGAGACACGTAAGTCAGAGTGACAGCTTGCTGCTTATTGAGGAAGGTTTGGTTAATTCATCTGCAAAGTTGAATTTATTTTTAAAATTGACAGCAATTTGTTCAAGGTTGCTTTTCTAATGGTAACTGATCCAGAAGGATGAGAGGGGATCTCACTGAAACATATGAAATTCGGACAGACTGGATGCAGGGATGTTGTTTTGCTGTCTTCATTCTATGTTCTCGGGCCCAATAATTTTACGGCCCACATGATGTTCATTTGCTACAGCACTCTATGGGAATGATTTTGAGCCCACGTTTGCTGTGAACTCAAATGGCAAACTGGGCATAAAAACCCGCGAGAATCAGAAAATAATATTCTCATCAGCGAGATCTTGTTTCCCAATTTCCCCCCAGTAAAGTAACAAGGCTCCACTTCTTTTTAATCAATTTTAATATAATTAACAGCCTTCTCCACCATATCTACGTCCCACATTTAACATTCAGACATCGACGAGATCTACAACAGGTATTTAAAAATATGAAACATTTAGAGTGAATCCATCGAGAGTGTCAAAGGTAAGTATAGCCCCCAGGTGGAGAAGGTTATGCACATTTGCTGGGGACCCCTCTGGGAAACTCCAGCGGGGAGTGTTCCCCTTATTTGTGGGGGCCTGCCCTGGTGCTCGAGTGTGGTGGGGGAAGACTGCCCTAGTGCTTGCATGGAATCATAGAATCAACAGTGCAGAAGAGGCTATTTGGCCCATCAAGAATGCACCGACACCAATCCCACCCAGGTTCTGTCCTATCCCCATAACCCCACATATTTATCTTCCAAATCCCCCTGACATTAAGGGGCAATTTATCATGGCCAATCAACCTAGAGTTTAATTTAGATAAATGCGAGGTGATGCATTTTGGTAGATTGAACCAGGGCAGGACTTATTCAGTTAATGGTAGGGCAAAGGGGAGAGTTACAGAACAAAGAGATCTAGGAGTACAGGTTCACAGCTCCTTGAAAGTGGAGTCACAGGTGGACAGAGTGGTGAAGAGGACATTCAGCATGCTTGGTTTCATTGGTCATAACATTGAATACAGGAGTTGGGACGTCTTGTTGAAGTTGTACAAGACATTGGTAAGGCCACACTTGCAATACTGTGGACAGTTCTGGTCATCCTGTTATAAAAAGGATATTATTAAATGAGAAACGGTGCAGAAAAGATTTACTAGGATGCCATTGGAACCTGATGATTTGAGTTATAAGGAGAGGCTGGACAGACTGGAACTTTTTTCTCTGGAGTGTAGAACGAGCTGCCAGAGGCAGTAGTAGAGGCAGGTACAATTTTGTCTTTGAAAAAGCATTTAGATAGTTACATGGATAGAATGGGTACAGAGGGATATGGGCCAAATGCAGGCAATTGGGACAAGCTTCAGGATTTTAAAAAAAGGGCAGCATAGACAAGTTGGGCTGAAGGGCCTGTTTCCATGCTGCAAACCTCTATGACCCTATAACCCACTCACCTTTGGACTATGGAAGGAAACTGGAGCACCTGGAGGAAACCCACGCAGACATGGGGAGAATGTGTAAACTCCACACAGACAGCCACCCAAGGCTGGAATTAAACCCGGGTCCCTGGCACTGTGAGGCAGCAGTGCTAACCGCTGTGCCACCATGCTGCCTAAGTGTGTGGGGGGAGGTTGTCCCATTGCTTTAGTGGGTGGGAAGGGGACGGGAAATGGTGGCGTGGCTGCCTTGATGTGTGCACGGGGCGGGGGAAGGAGACAGGGGGTGGGGGGGGGGTGGTGGTTCCCTATATCAATGGTTTTTTTGTTTTGTACATATTGGGGTGTCCTTTAAAAGCAGCACCCTGATCTCTGTGGAGCCAGTGTTGCTGGTATTCTGACTCCGTTTTGCTAGCGTTACAGCATCTGATATGCCTGCAGCAGTTATTTACTCTAAATGCTGCGTTACCTGGCGCAAAAAGCTGGCAGAGCTGCATGTCGATTTTCTCGCCAGAGTAAATAGCGAAAAAGGTTGCCCTTCATCTTAGTCTAACTAACATGAACAATTGTTTGGATTTTTCAAGACTTATTGAAATATGCAATAGATGTGCCTTTTAAAACATTTGAAGTAAGCTGGAAGTTTCTTGTGGCTACGAAAATAATTATCTGTCACTTACCTTGGAAAGCACCAACAGATTCAATCGAAAGCACCCTTCGACCCACGGCAGAGAGATTGCGACAAATAACATCTGAGGATAAGCATTTTAACTTTTCTTCACAAGTGTTGAGAATACCCTGCAGGATACAAATAAACCAATCATTATCAGAACCTTTATTGAATATACAGTATTAGTCTACTTTGCAAATGTGGAAGAAATGAATTGGTACAATGGGTTAGCACACTGACCTGTCACCAGACATTTTGGCTCTTGAAATATAGATCAACAAAGTGAAAGCCTTCTCTTTGTCAATTGTAATAGTCCAAAGTAAAAGAAATTGGACAATCTCAACTCAGATGATTAAATATGAAACCAAAGCACTGCCCAACAATTGCCAATCTTATCAAGTGAGAGATTAAGGAGCAGTGGGCCAAATCAGACTGTTGATTTGATTTATTATTGTCACATGTATTGGTACACAGTGAAATGTATTATTGCTTGCACACTATACAGACAAAGCACACTGTACATAGAGAAGAAAAGACGTTGCAGAATGTAGTATTATAGTAATAGCTAGGGTAAAGAGAAAGATCAGCTTTATATATGGTAGGTCCATTCAGAAGTCTGGTAGCAGCAGGGAAGAAACTGTGCTTAGAAACTAGAAGCAGGAGTAGGCCATTCAACCCTTCTAGCCTGCTCCACTATTCATTTTGATCATGGTGATTATCAAATTCAATATCCTGATCCCTACTTCCCCCCCATATCCCTTGATCCTTTTTACCCCAGGAGCTAGAGCTAATATTTAATTTAAACTTGAGTTGGTTGGTACATGAGGGCAGACTTTTGTATCTTTTTTGCAATAGGATGTGGTGGAAAAGACTATGTCCAGGGTGCATGGGGTCCTTGATTATGCTGGCTGCTTTTCCGAGGCCGCGGGAAGTGTAGACAGAGGGAGTCTGGTTTGTGCAATAGACTGGACTTCATTCGCGACGCTTCGTAGTTTCTTGTGATCTTGGGCAGAGCAGGAGTGATACAGCCAGAAAGAATGCTTTCTATGGTGCATCTGTAAAGTTGGTGAGAGCCACAGCCAAATTTTCTCAGTCTCCTGAGAAAGCAGAGGTGTTAGTGGGCTCTCTTAACAGTAGCGTTGGCATGGAGGGACCAGGACAGATTCCTGAAGTCGGTGACCATCTCCTTCGTTTTACCGATGTTAAGGGAGAGATTATTGTTGTGGCACCAGGTTGTTGGAATATAGTGGAAATATCTTTTCCTGCCATTGGATGAAGCTATCCTGACCTTAGGTGACATTTTTGCCTAAAGCTTCATCATTTAACAATGACACTGTTAAACTTGATATAACAGCAATTTAACATTTGTAAACAGCCTTTCACATAATATCCTGCCTTACTTCACGCAAGGGCTGGGCACCAGCTAAGATGTTGGATGGGATTGGGGTGGGTAGGAAGCTATGAGGTTTTATTCTGTTAGGTGAGTGGGAGGTAACAAGGGAAGTAGCCAGCAATATCCAGGCTCTGCCGTAACGGTGGAGTGAAATGGTAAGGGACATAGTAAATTACTACGCACGGGAATTTGGCCTCTGATGTTCGGGTAAGCGTTCTCTAAGGCAGCCTTCACAACACACGACAGTGCAGAGTCACTGAGCAGAGACTGATAGCCAAGTTCTGCACACATGAGGACGGTCTCAACTTGGATCTTGGGTTCATGTCGCACTATCTGTAACCCCCATGACTTCCCTGCATTTGCAAAACCTCACTTACTGTACTGTCTGGATACACATCTCTTTAACCTATGCCTAATGCTCTTTCCACTCACATTGTCGGCATCTTTAAGACTTGAATAGCAGGTTAGTTGTAAAGACTTGCATTCTAGTCAGTAATCTGTAAACTGTGTGTGCCATTATATATTCTGTCTGAGGCCAGAACTCTCCATTCACCTGACAAAGGGGCAAACCCCAAAAGCTTGTGAGTTTACTATCAAATAAATTGGTTGGACTTTAACCTGGTGTTGTGAGACTTCCTACTGTGTTTACCCCTGTCCAACGTCACATCATGACTACAGGGGAGGTCCCAGAGAACTGGAGAATAGCCAATGTTGTTCCTTTGTTTAGAAAGGGTAGCAAGAATAATCCTGGTAATTACAGGCCTTATGTCAGTGGTAGGGAAATTATTAGAGAGGATTTTTCAAGACAGGATTTAGTCCCACTTGGAAAATAAGTGGATGTATTAGCAAGAGGCAACATGGTTTTGCGAAGGAGAGGTCGTGCCTCACTAACTTGATTGAGCTTTTTGAGGAAGTGACGAAGATGGTTGATGAGGGTAGGGTAGTAGAGGTTGTCTACATGGATTTCAGTCAGGCCTTTGACTGGTGAAGTCGCATGGGATCACAGGTGAGCTGGCAAGGTGGATACAGAATTGGCTCGGTCATAGAACTCAGTAAGAAGTCTCAGAACATCAGGTTAAAGTCCAACAGGTTTATTTGGTAGCACCAGCCACTAGCTTTCGGAATGATGAAGGGGCTAACGGCTTGTGCTACCAAATAAACCTGTTGGACTTTAACCTGGTGTTGTGAGACTTCTTACTGTGTTTTCCCCAGTCCAATGCTGGCACCTCCACATCTCGGTCATAGAAGACAGAGTAGCAGTGGAAGCGTGCGTTTTTGAATGGAGGGCTGTGATAAGTGGCATTTCTCAGGGATCAGTGCTTTGCTGTTTGTAATATAAATGATTTGGAAGAAAACGTAACTGGTTTGATTAGTAAATTTGCAAATGACACAAAGGCTGCTGGATTTGCTGATAACGATGAGGACATTCAGGTGATATAGCAGGATATAGATCGGTTGGAGACTTAGGCGGAGAGATGGCAGTTGGAGTTTAATCTGGAAGAATGTGAGGTGGTGTATTTTGAAAGGTCTAATACATAAAGGGAATATACAATAAATGGCAGAATCCTTAAGAGCACTGATAGCCAGACGGATTTGGATGTACAGGTACACAGGTCACTGAAAGTGGCAACGCAGGTGGAGCAGATAGTCAAGAAGGCTTACGGCATGCTTGCCTTCATCGGCCAGGGTATTGAATTTAAAAATTGGCAAGTCACATTGCAGCTTTATAGAATCTTAGTTAAGCCACACTTGGAATATAGTGTTCAATTCTGGTTGCCACATTACCAGAAGGATGCTTTGGAGAGAGTACAGAAAAGATTAACCAGAATGTTGCCTGATATGGAGGGCATTAGCTAAGAGGAGAAGTTGAAGAAACTTGGTTTGTTCTCATTGGAACAACATAAGTTCAGGGATGACCTGATAGAAGTCTACGAGATTCTGAGGGGCATGAACAGTATGGATAGTCAGAAGCTTTTTCCCCAAGGTTGAAGAGTCAATTACTAGGGGGCATAGGTTTAAGGTGCGAGGGGCAAGGTTTAAAGGAGATATACAAGGCAAGTTTTTTTTTACACAGAGGATGGTGAGTGCCTGGAACTCATTATCGAGGGAGGTAGTGGAAGCAGATATGATAGTGACTTCTAAGGGGCATCTTGACAAATACATGAATAGGATGGGAATGGAGTGATGTGGTTCCTGGAAGGGTAGGGGGTTTTGTTCAGTCAGGCAGTATGGTTGGTGCAGGCTTGGAGGGCCGAAGGTCCTGTTCCTACGCTGTAATTTTCTTTGTTGTAAGACCCTGTGGTAAAACCTCCAACCCCTCCTCATGTTCACTCAGCACTCATTGTAGCTGAGGATTCCAGGACATTCTCTTGGGTGTCAATAATAAGAATCAGTCCATTCATGCATTGTCCCCACCATTAGAATTCCACCTTGTGTTGTCAAATCCCCAACCAGACACAAAACCAGAAAGACAGATTCCGCCCCCATGGCCACATGATCAGTGAATTAGGGAACAGCAGCATTTGCCTTCACAGAGGTCCAGCCCAGGTCACAGTGAAAATAAACTAGGGGATACAGAAATGCAGCACGCAATCTGATACCCAGATGTTGCTCAATTATTTGTCAGGACCTGCCTCGTGATATTGATGATGCAAGGCTGAAAGAAACTTCCATAAAATTGGCAACGTGGTGCAATTCTGTACTGATAAGAGGGGATGAGGAAGACAACAGCAACGGGGGAGAGTTGGAAGGGACCGGAGAGGTGAGGTACTTGGTGCTCCACATCATGTGCAACACCCTTTCTATTGGGCCTTGGGTATTGTTGGATCTGTACTCCTCCAAACAAGTGGAGAATACTCCATTACATATCTGACCTGTGCGTTACGGATGGTGGGAAGGCCTTAAGGGGCGGCACGGAGGTTAGCACAGTTGCCTCACAGCACCAGAGACCCAGATTCAATTTCCTGCTTGGGTCACTGTCTGTGTGGCGTTTGCACATTCTCCCTATGCCTGAGTAGGTTTCCTCTGCGTGCTCCAGTTTCCTCCCACAGTCCAAAGATGTGCGCATTAGGTGGATTGGCCATGTCAAATTGCCCCTTAGCATCAGGAAGCTAGCTAGTGTAAATGCATGGGATTATGGGGATAGAGCTTAGGTGTGATTGTGGTTGGTGCAGTCTCGATGGGTCAAATGGCCTCCTCTGCATTGTAGAATTCTATCATTCAGGATGCATTGTTGCTGCTGAGATAGATTTGCATTTAAACGGCGTAGATTGGCAAGATCCGGGAGATCTTGGAGGTTCCTCAGGCTGGCACACACCTAGATTCAGGAGTCTGGTATAAAGGCACTCATCTCTTGAATCCCCCAAGTCCTTGTCTCAATGAAACTGCTGGAGAACTAGCTGTCTATCAGTGAAGTTGAAAATCTGAATGACAGTAAGGCTTCTGTGTTGCCCATTTTACAACCTCAGATAAAGCGACAAGTGGAGGAGTTGGAGAAGGATTTAGCACCAGGAACAGATTTTGCAGACGAACTCAAATCTGCCCTTTTTCTGTACCGACTAAAAGTCCCCTTCCTAGACCATCCACGTGGATTTCTTAGATGTTATTCTTTGGAAACTCTCAAGCATTGCTCAAGAATTTCCAACTGTTTCAGACACCCAACTAAACAAAATAGATATATCTCAGAATTTGCATTTTGAAGTGGGCCTTAAACAAACTGATACAAAAAAAAGTTATTACGCTCGTGGTCTGCGTATATGGGGCAAAGAGGCTGCGCGTTAACAATCTCACATTTGTACCTCAATATCAGGCCTGTCTTCAGGTTTCTCCTGCTGCATTTGATCGAGAAGGCTTCTCAATTCTTGGCTGAGGTTTGGTTCTAACTCGGGCTCTATCACATACTCAGCTGCAGCAGCAAGTGTAGCCCCCAAAGAATAGACATGAGCCTGAAAATGTTAATAACATTTAGAGAAAAGTTACAGTGTCACAGTATCTACTGAATATTCAAGTACGTTAAAACATACACAATTTCCCTTGACTTTAATGTAACTCTCACAACATTCCAAGCTTGTTATATCAGCAAAAAACAAATGACATTGTTTCAGGTTAACGTTACATTTATTGCTGAGCAAACTATTCAACAGTAACAGAAAGTAGAAAAAGCATTTCATTAAAAATTAAGGAGAATTTGATACAATAGTCATTTTTAAAAGCGCTTTATTGAGAAAGAACAACTTATTTAAGAACAATGTTATTTATTGCACCTACCCTAAGCAATAAACTCTAATATTGCAATGAATGATTTCTTCCACATGAGCACAAACTCGAAACTGTACCTCCCTCAACCAAAAATAACCATTATGATTGGGGCAGCAGGGTGATCAGCGCTGCTGCCTCATAGCGCCAGGGCTCCAGGTTCAATTCCAGCCTCAAGTGACTGTGTGAAGTTTGTACATTGTTCCCATGTCTGCATGGGTTTCCTCTGGTTGCTCTAGGTCCCTCTATGTGTAGGTTAGGGGGATTAGTGGGGCAAATATGTGGGGTTACAGGGTTAGGGCCTGGGTAAGATGCTCTGTAGAAGAGTCGGTGGCCTCCTTCTGCACTGTAGGGATTCAATGGTTCTATGAGTTATCAATAATCTGTTAATTAAATGCAACCTTATAGTTAGCTATTTGTGAAAACTTCAGGTTTGTTTGTTGTGGAATAAAAATACTTTTCAAAATAAAAGGACAGCACAAAAATTATTAGCAGGACTAATTTGCATCGGAGGCCCCCGCCCCCCCCAAAAAGTTTTGGACAGAAGTTGAATGGGGGAGGGTGGGAGGGGAGATAGCAGGTGGGATACAGCAGCTTCTCAAGTTTTCAGACTCTCATTGTCAGCATACCTTTTAGAAACTAAACTGTTTCAAAGAATCACAAGTCAATTATGACAAACTTAAGAGGAATAGTTGAGGACTCTGGGTCTGTACTCCTTGGAGTTTAGAAGGATGAGGGGGGATCTTATTGAAACTTACAGGATACTGCGATGCCCGGACAGAGTGGGTGTGGAGAGGATGTTTCCACTTGTAGGAAAAACTAGAACCAGAGAGCACAACCTCAGGCTAAAGAGACGATCCTTTAAAACAGGGATGAGGAGGAATTTCTTCAGCCAGAGAGTGGTGAATCTGTAGAACTATTTGCTGCAGAAAGCTGCGGAGGCCAGGTCATTGAGTATCTTTAAGATAGAGATAGATAGGTCCTTGATTAAAAGGGGATCAGGGATTATGGGGAAAAGGCAGGAGAATGCGGATGAGAAAAATACAGCCATGATTGAATGGTGGAACAGACGCGATGGGCCGAGTGGCCTAATTGTGCTTCTATGTCTTATGGTTATTCACTTCATTAAAGCACCTAACAAATAACTAGAAACCTCTCCTACTAGAAACATATTATCAAAATCTGGGACTTGAATATTCAAGTGTACAGGATATTTAGGAAGATGAGGAAGCTACGAAAAGATGGAGGGGTAGCTCTGTTAACTGAGGATGACATGGGTACAGTAGAGAGAGATGATCTTAGTTCTGGAGACCAAATATAGAATCAGAGATGAGAAATAATAAGTGTAGGAAGTCATTTGTGGGGCTGGTCTATTGGTCCCCTGATAAATTCAAAAGCAGAACCTCAAATATAATAACCTCTGGATTGCTACCAGAGCCACAAACAATCTAGTTTAAAGTATTTTAGTTAAGGATTTATCAGATTTGAGTTAAATATGTGATTTCTAGACTGTTGTGGAGAAAGGGGCTTTGATCCATGAGGCACTGGCACCAGTTCTGGGGCAAGTAGGAGCTGTATAATTGGGACGGTCTACATCTGAACTGTATTGGGATGAGTATTCTGGCAGGCTGTATAATTAAAGCGGTAGTGAGGACAATAGCAAAGGCTGAGACTCCTCTACTTTTACCTTCTGGGTCCCCCTATCTGTCTCACTTGCATTCATAGCTTTCTGTCCCTGATCATTTACTAAATCAGAAGACTCTATCCTTATGGGTGTGACTGCCTCCTGGTACAAAGAGTCGAGGTATCTTTCCATGTCCATGATGCATTGCCCTGTCTGCAGATCAACCTCCAACTCAACGACTCTCACCCCAACACTCCTCAAGCTGCAACCTCTTACTGCGTTTCTCCTGGAACACTGCGGTGGCTCACAACTATCACACTCTGCAGTCACAACACATCACCTGCCCTGCCATCTTTTCTGTGTTAATTATTGATTCATTTATAATCAATAAACACTGCCACCCAATAACCTTCACTACCAAGGGAAATCTGAGGGGCGGGGGCGGGGGGGGCGGAGGTACACGTGGCAGCACAGTGCTTAGCATTGTTGCCTCACAACACCAGAGACTTGGGTTCAATTCCCAGCTTGCATCACTATCTGTGTGGAGGCTGCACAGTGTCTGTGTGGGTTTCCTCCTGATGCTCTGGTTTCCTCCCACACTCTGAAAAACATGCTGGCTAGGTGTATTGGCCATGCTAAATTCTCCTTCAGTGTACCCGAACAGGCACTGAAGTGTGATGACTAGGGGATTTTCACAGTAATCATAGAATCCCTACACTAATCTCTAAGGTCGGGACATGTTTGGCACAACTGTGTGGGTCGTAGAGCCTGTATTGTACTGTAATTTCTTCTATGTTTATATGCAGAATGAGGCTATTTGGCCCACTGAGTCTGCACCAAACATAATTCCACCCCCAGACCCTATTCCCGTAACCCCTCATATTTACCCTGCAATCCCCCTGACACTGGGGTTAATTAAGCATGGCCAACCAACTTAACCCTCACATCTCTGGACTGTGGAGGAAACTGGAACACCTGGAAGAAACCCACACAGACATGGGGAGAACATGCAAACTCCACAGAGACAGTGACCCAAGACTGGAATTGAACCTGGTCCCTGGTGTTGTGAAGCAGCAGTGCTAATCACTGTGCCACCGTGCCACACTGTAACTTCATTGCAGTGTTAATGAAAGCCTACTCGTGACACTAATAAATAAAAATAAATAAAACCTTACTACAACTAATAGAACGTTTCAATTACAAATAAATTACATAAGTTAAAAGATAAATGAATAATATATCTGTAATCCTGCAATGGCAGACTTTGATTTCTCTCAGAATGTGGCCAAGAATATATGAATTCAGCCTTAGTTAGAGCCATGTCCAGTTTGCGACATTGCACTTTAAGGAAGATATGAAGGCGTTGGAGAGACTGCAGAAAACATTTATGAGAATGATCTCAGAAATGAGGAACTTCAGTTATAAAGACAGGTTGAAGAAGTTGGGACTGTTTTCCTTGGAGAAGAGAAGGCTGAGAGGAGATTTGATCGCAGTCATATGAGGTAGGGACAGGGGAAAAACCACTTCCACTTGTAAAAAGGATAGAGAATGAGAAGGAACAGATTTAAAGTAATTGGCAAAAGAAACAAAAGTGACGTGAGAAAAGAACTTTCATGAAGTGAATGGTTACAGTCTGGAAGAAACTGCCTGAGAGTATGATGGAGGAAAGTTCAATCATAGCATTCAAAAGGGACTTTGGCTGGAAGGGAAGAACATGCAGGGCGACGGGGGAAAAGGCGATGGAATGACACTTGGTCAATCGGGCAGCCAATGAAGACACAATGGGCTAAATGACCTTCTTCTACACTGTAAAAATTCTGTGATTCAGTGAAATGTAATAATACAACACTACACCAAACTAAATACACCAAAAGGCTCCCATAAGGCCAAACATAGTAGCAGCTTATATTTAGTCGAACACCAGCTAAACCAGAAAGCAACAGCCTGCATGAATGGAATATTGCCAGACTTGAAGAAATGGTCACTGATGTAGTTTTAGGGTGCTCAGGACTGTAAGAGTTAATGTGGAGCTGGGGAAAAAGTACCATCCATATTATGATGTAGAAAGTCACATGGGAGGAGTAGAGTGTAGTAGTGAGTCTTGTCGAAGTCAACATGAAGATAGCACCTAGAGAGGACTGTATCCTCTGTTTATGCAAAAAGTTATAGGCTATTAATAAGCAGTCATTGTTCAGCCACACATGCTTCTAAATCTGTTCATCAAATAACATCCAATCTTACAACACCCAGGCATTTGGTAAGTGAGGAGTTCAAGAACATCTTGTGGGTTGGGGAGAAGTTAACATCAGGAAAGGAACCTTGTGGAGTTCTGAGGAGTACTGCTGCTTCACCCAGTTCCATACAGAAGCTTATAAAACAGATCCAGAACTTTTGTGGTCTCTTTTGGACCCAGGTCCCTTTTTTTATTGAGTTGGCCTGAGAAGCGAAAGACCAGATAGTGATTTTGCTAAGATGCCCCAACGATATCGTTTCAGTACAATCTGTTTAGTGGTCTCATTGGATTTTGAGACATGTGCCTCTCACCTGCTTGAAAAGAGTAGATCAAGATTAAAACCCTCTGGGATACAGGAGGACCAATAGGGTACGGTTCAGGTGTTGCTTTAACTACTTGCATTCTAGGCCTCAATCTGGTCTTTTATTTATTTCATGTTTGTTTATTTATTAGTGTCACAAGTAGATTTACATTAACACTGCAATGAAGTTACTGTGAAAATCCCCTAGTCACCACAGTACACTGCCTGTTCAGGTACACTGAGGGAGAATTCAGCATGGCCAATGCACCGATCTGCACATTTTCAGACTGTGGGAGGAAACTGGAGCACCTGGAGGAAACCCACGCAGACATGGAGAGAATGTGTAGATTCCACACAGACAGTGACCCAAGCCAGGAATCGAACTTAGGTCCCTAGCGCTGTGAGGCAGCAGTGCTAACTACTGTGCTACCATGCTGTGCAGTGCAATACAATCTCTAGGGCAGTGATAAATATTCGAAGATCATGTAGTAAAGACAGAATTTTACTGTCAGTCATTGTAAATCAGTGGTCCTGTGGTTATTCTTTACTTTGCAAAGATGCCCACGCATAGAATCATGTAGCTCGTAACTTATCATGAGAAATGCCACAGATTTGCTAGTTGTAAAAGTTGTAAAAATGTCGAAACTGACATTTTTGCACTGTTTGGTGATGTCAGCGAAGGCTGGGTGATTTAGTGAATGTTAATCTATTAACGGAATGGATCCAAAGATTACATTCATCATTGGTCATGTTGCGTAAACAAACTGCTTATATTTCAATGACTAAGCAAACATACAAGTCCTAACATGCCAGACCAAGAACATATCTAGTGAATCAAATCAGCAGAAGTATTTTATATCCTTTGCCTTGCTAAAACCCCTACTGCAAGGGAAAACGTTTGATTGTTTTATTTTGATTTGCATCAAAAGATTAAGATTGCATTTCATAACAAAAGGTTGGAAAATATCAAACATTGAGAGTATTTATTTGCATTAGTTAAAAGGAGCCAGCCATATCTCCAAATCAGTGAACACAGTTAGTGGGAATCAAATAAATAGCAAGAAAATTATCATGTCCTAGAAGAGTACTGAACTCATATATAGCAAGACATTTTAGCTCACTGACAGTCACCAAGTGTAATACACACAGATTTTATGGATGCCTTTTGTTGCATTTAGTTTGGTGCAAGTTTATCACTTGCTCACAAATGTCTGGTACATTTCACAGGATGGTGCAGAAGTGGGTGCGTCCCATTTCAAAAGCTGGGCCTCATTTAAATAGAGCTGCCCATCCCATGTGGGTATCTGGAGCAGCTTGGCATGTTCAGCCCAGAGGCTGCCTAACCAACAGAAAGGTCTTGAAAAAGAACATTGGGTTTAGTGTGAAATGAGTAATCAATTCATCATGAGCCTGTATCGCATTACTGGTGCGAACCAATTTCATCTCCTAATTATTGGAGGCCAGGTTGCTATACTCCCACCTTTGATTCCATTGCTGTTAATTCTGTAAACGGCTGTTTGGGCTGCTAACCCCAAAGAGCTGAAAGAATTTCCAAAGTATTGTGCAAACGATGGCTCATTTTGTGGGACGCCACTTTGAGGCAGAGCGTTGTCTCTAATGGACTGAACTGGTATAGTTCCAATAATAAACAAGAAGAAGGCATGATGTGGAGATGCCAGCGTTTGACTGGGGTGGGCACAGTAATAAGTCTCACAACGTCAGGTTAAAGTCCAACAGGTTTATTTGGAATAATGAGCTTTCTGAGCGCTGTTCCTTCATCAGCTGAATGATCATTCACTTCATCACTCACCTGATGAAGGAGCAGCACTCCAAAAGCTCGTGATTCCAAATAAACCTCCTGGATGTTAAGCTGGTGTTGTGAGACTTCTTACTGAAACATGAAGAAATCAGACCCTGTGAATCATAGGCCACCTTTATTGATACTACCACGAACAAAAATTAGAAGAAAAGGTCCGGTCTATCCAGTTAACCTCATCCAGATGCTGTAGAGTCTTGTACCTCATAGATGTGCCCGCTGCCTCGCTCCCCCACCCCACAACACCCATGCAATTATGCTATCTCCTGCAAGAAGCAAAAAAAAATTAAAGTTAGGACGAACTTTAATAAGTTTATCTCTTGCTCACAAATGTAATCAAGCAAGATCCAGGGCAGCGTGTTAATAAGAGTATCACTAATCATGGCAACAACGTTTTAATACATTACATGTCCTCTTCCAGCAGTAACTTTTCCCGTTCTCTTATGAATATCTACAGTAAATCAATACTCTGTAAACATTTTGGTATCATGTTCAATGATCAATTACCCTGTGGCAAAATAAATACTTCCTCCTATCTCAATCTTTTCGTATACTTTTTATACAAATACCTCATGTTCTTTTTCAGCCAGGTAATAAGATGGACAGAATGGATTCTAAGATGCCCAATCTCTCCTATAAGCTTTGAATTTCTTTTAACCAAAGCATAAAGCCTAGATGTGGTACACACAACACGAGAAGAGAAATTGGGTTTGATGACTGAAGGTGGTGGCTGAATTCAAAGTGGAATGCAAGCTTTGGAAATAGATTGTTACTCCTCCTTTCATCAAAAGATTATGATACATCCATCTACTTTTACATTACGGCTGCACCCATATTCAATTACCATTACTCAAATCTGCTTTTCAGTTCTGCTAACAACTATGAAGCAGTACCCACTGGAATTTACAACTGTCTTAAATGCACAGAGCAATGGAGTAGCCGACTGGCTTAGAATAAGTTGTTGGCAAGTCACAATGGAAGGATTGGTGTCAACCCATAGACTACTAATCTTAAGCTTCAGTAATGTATCTTAATTTCAGAAATTTTCAATTTCTTCTACGTTTTTTTCATGGGATGTGTGCATTTCTGGAAGATCAGCATTTATTGCCCATCCCTAATTGCCCTCGAGGAGGTGGTGGTGGGCCACCCGCTTGAACCTGTAGTCTATCTGGTGCAGCTACTCCCGTATGCTGCTTGGAAGGGAGTTCCAAGGTTTTGATCCTGCAACAGTGGAGGAAGAGCAATATAGTTCCAACTCAGGATGGTGCGTGACTTGGAGAAGAATTTGCACGTTGTGGTGTTCCCACACACCTATTACTCTTGTCCTTCTAAGTGATAGAGGTCATGAGAGTCTGCTGTCAAAGAAGCCCTGGTGAGTTGGGGGAGGAAATGGCATTGTATAAATGTCAATGGATTAGCAGCCCAGAGGTTCAGGTTAATGCTCTTGGGACACGGATTCAAATCTCATCAGGGCAATTAATAAAATCTATAACTGAAAGCCAATCTCAGTAATGATGACCATAAAACCATCATTGATTCTTGCAAAAATTCATCTGGTTCACTGATCTCCTTTGGGGAAGGAATAGCCATACTCCTCTGGCCTACATAGACCAGGACCACAAAAACGGGTGTTGATTCTTAACTGCCCTCTAAATGGGGGTGGGGGTCGGACTATAACTGGGGGAGTTTATGCAGGGGGGAGATCTGCAAGGGGGTAGCTATGGGGGGGTGGGGGGAGGGCAGAGTGTGGGCAAACCATGCAAGGATAGGCCTCAGAGGTGGTCTGAGGAGTTGGGGTTATGTCAAAGGTCTGCCTGCCACGGGACTCATCGGGAGATTCCTGATGCCAGCAAGGGTGTGGGGGTGTAACAATGTCCGGGGGGGGGGTCTCCCACTTGAGTAGGAGATATGGGCACTCTGTGCAATAGCACCCGAGTGTTATGCAGCTAGCTTTCCCGCTGTACTTGGGCTCCACCCCCACTTTGCTAATGCAAAGCTCCCAGCTGTCAGACAATTAGGGACAGGACAACAAATGCTGGTCTTGCTTTGTCCTGAACGGTGTTTGCAATCATCTTGACAAATGGAGAGCATTCTGTTGCACCCCTTGGGAGGAATTTTCCAGTCCCATCCACTGGTGAGATTTTTCAGTCTCACTGAAGTCAATGGACATTTGAACAGCTTACTGCATCTTCTGACTCTGCCCCCTCCCACCACAATGGGGCTACAAAATTATGCCCCTCGTTGCAGGACTTTGGGGGTCAGGAGGTGAGTTACTCACCTCAGAATTTCCAGTCTCTAACCCATTTTTGTAGCCACCTTATTTAATTGGCTGGTTCAGTTCGGTTCCAAGTTAGTGGTAATCCCCCAGGATGCTGGCAGTGGGGCTGAACAGTGATAATGTCATTGACAGTCAAGGGGACTGTCAGAGGTGGCCACTGTCTGGCACTTGTGTGGTGCAAATATCCTTGACCCCCATCAGCCCAAACCTGCACATTATCCAGTCTTGCAACATGTGAACCTCAGGACTTGAGGAGTCCCTAATGGTGTTGAACATCAATCATCAATGAACATCCCCATTTAGGATGAATGGAAGTTCATCATGAAGCAGCTGAAATGAGGGGCCTTTGTTTAACTTACACTTAAGTCCTTTGCTTTCTTCTTTTAGTCAACTGCCACCAAAAAATGCTTGGTTCTCAAAGTCTATATGACCAATTTTACTGATTTTCAGTCATACAGAAACAGATTTGTGACAAAAAGGAATTTTTCAAAATGTATTACTTTTTGGTCGTATTTGATTTAGGGCAGTGAACTTCTTTTAATTACACATTCACCACATTGCATCTCTTGTGGTCTGTGATATTTTCTCTTGTAAATTCCTTAGGTCAAACAAAAGACATTTTATTTAGAAAATGCAGCCTTCTGTCTTCCACTTCAGTTTTAAGTGTGAAACCCCCAGAAGTTAAAATGATCCTAAAGAATCATAAAATAAACCCAATAACTTGTTTACTTCAGACATACTGAAGTAAATAATTTGTTCTTTGCCTTCTTCCATTAGATGGCACACTCTCCTCTGACGGCAAACATTGCTCACAGGGCTATTGTTATTTTCCTTCTGTAATGAATCTTTTCATTTTGCTAAATTTGTGCTAGATGTCTAGCCAGCTTGCCTTAGATAGTTGTTGGTTGGTTAGTTTGAAGGGAAATGTTGCATTATTCCTTGGTGTCTCGAACACTAAAAAAATTGGCAAAGGTCATGAATTAACCTGGAGTGGGATTTTCCAGCTCTTCCCACTAGCACGATCCGTCAGTCCTGCTGAGGGTACAGCCCCGTCCCCTTCACCAATCACAGCAGGTTTTCCAGCAGCGTGGCCCATGAGCAACAGAAACAGCCATTGGTTTTGGCGGGACCGAAAGATTCCACCAGTAGCCAAAGATGGGCCACCTCAGCCGCTGGACAGCTCATCGTGCTGGAATGGCGGGGGAGTTGGGGGACAAGAATTTTGTTTTTCTCCAAGCAATGAAGAATAGAAATAATATTATCTGCACTTAAATGAATTTTTGACACAACAGAGAAAATAGATCCGTTGTCTCATTTTTCATTTTGTTATTATAAGCAGTGCAGAAGCCTGACCCTCCGCAGAGTGATTCTCAGGAAATACCATCAGTACGTATTGTCATCTGTACTGTTGCCAACATGCGTCCTGTTGTTCCTTCTTCTACTGAAGGCTGCAATGTGAGTGCATATTACTTCGTTTTGACCCAGGCTACATATTTCACTGAGCTCACACAGTGACTTGTTCTCAGTGCCAAGAACATTTGGCAGCTGATTCGAGTAAGTCTCCATTGTCACTAGTTCTCAGGCTGGTACTGGGTTGTGTCATCTGTGTTCATCTCTTTACTGGGGCCTTGGATATTAAACCGTCGCCAGTGCTGATTAGAAGCTGGTACCACAAAACCCTCAGAATCTGTACTCCTTTCTTTGGAGAGGGTCATTTGTCCTGATGCTTTTTTTTGAAAGATCATGTTTATCGTGTTTTGTGAGAGCAAAGCCAGTTACACTGTAGTGAACAACTTGAGGAACAACAAACTCAAATGCTGGAGCTGCAGGAAGATGCACTGACCATGACAGGATCAACCTTTCTAATGAGCAAGTTCTGAGTCTGCACCGGTAAACATGAGGGCTGGAATCTCCCAAATAAACATCATAGAAGTGTGAAAACTGGGGTGTTCCACACTGGTCTTTTGGGCAAATTTGGCACTGCAATCTTACAGCATTCAGTCAGTTTTGCTGACAGCTGGGAGCTTTTGCATTAGCAAAATGGGGGTGGAGCCCAAGTACACCAGGAAAGCTGGCTGCATAATGCTTGGGTGCCTTTGCACAGAGTGCCTGGCTCTCCTACTCAAGTGAGAGATCTCCTCCCCCACCAGGGACATTGTTACACCCCCAAACAGGTCGCCGGCATCAGGAATCTCCTGATGAGTTCCCTAGCAGGCAGACTTTCGACATAACCCCAACGCACCCCCCACACCTCCCGGGCCACTTCTGAGGCCCATCCTTGCATGGCTTGCCCACACTCTGTCCTCCCCCAACCCATAGCTACCCCCTTGCAGAGCTCCCCTCTGCATAAACTCCCCCAGTTATAGTCCGACCCCCACTCAGGTTACACCATCTTGGCCCTGTCCCTGTCAAACCTATAGTGCCTATCCTGGGAACTGCCAGGCTGGCACTACCCCACGGGCACTGCCCAGTCATGGTCCTGATCAACTGGGGGCTTCAATGGTCTTTGACCCCCTCCCAGTGTGGCCATGGTGCTGCAGTGAGTCTCACTGATGTGATGTCAAGCCAGTGAAGGGGAAGCAGCCACAAGGGCAGAAGCCACCATGTTGGACCAGGTAAGTCCAACCTAATAGACTTTGCTTCTTTTCTGGACATGAAGCATTCTTGCGCCTTTCCAGGGTTGGGGGATAGCAAGCCGATTCACACCAGATTTTCCCTTCTTGCACACTATTCTCCCAGCTCGCCACGCTGATCAACCAGCACGGCAAACTGGTAACCAAATTGTGCCTGATATTATGATATCCTGGGGTGGATTTTACGGGCTCACTGATTGATTCCCCCCCCACCCCTCGGAATGCACAAATCCCCCCCTGTTGGCCAAGCACAGGGCAGAAACCTTGTTGCCCTGCAGCAATAACATGGTGGGGGGGGAGGTCATAATTGGATCAGAATGGGATTTCCACCCTCATCTGGAAGGAAGTCATGCCCTGAGGAGTTATCAGGAAACCTGATTGACCGGATGCTCTGTAGTCCCAGCAGCGCCAGAACAGAGTGGTGGACATAGCTGGGACTACAGGCAGTCCACGAGGATGAAGACATGATGGACCCTTGGCTTCAGTTAAGTCTGCTTGGCAGATCCCAGCGTGGGGGATGTGTGGGATCCTGTGATGGGTATGGGGTTCCCTCAAAAGGAGTTACTTCTCCCCCACCCCTCTTTCTGCTTGACAGCAGCCCATGCAGTGAAAGCTACCAGGCTAGTCACCTCACCTCCACCTTCCCCAGCACAGTTTTATTTATGTTCTAAGTGAAATGAGACCCTGAAGTTGCCATTAACTGTCCAATTAGAAGCCCCAAGGGTGGCAAGTGGGCTATTGACGTGTCGCCCGTATCATGGGAGACGTAACAAGAGATGGGCAGGAAGGTGGTGGATAGGTCAGCCATTTTATTTTACAAGCTCCTCCAACTTTGGATACACGTAAAAAATAATTTACTCACATTTTGTTGAATTGTCCATGCATAAAAATGTAGAAGCCTGGCATACATTTCATTACCAATTGGAGAACATAAATTGCAAAAAATTCTGAGGAGTTACAGCCACAAAGGGTGGTCAAGTAACTAGTACAATTGATAAGCTCAAACTCATTTCATCCATTTTAACAGAAAAGCTGCGAATCACTAAGAAACAACTAAAAATGATTGAGAATGGAGTGCTACCGAGCCACACAGGACATAAGGTGGCAGCTTTGATCACTGCTGTGCACTCAGAATGCTCCTACATTTCAGAAGGGATCAGTCTAAGAGTGGAGTTGGCAAGGTTCCTTACACGGTTGGCAAGGTTCTGAGTGTGGGACTGAGGAATGAATCGGGCTCGACTGTGATGCCCGCAATGGCCAAATAGCTCAGCAGCAGTCACCAACCAACCAAACATGAAATGCAATCACTTGAGTGAGCTATCAGAAGTCTGCGGAATGCCGGCATGAGGCAATATTTTCGGATGAGGAGAAAGCGGCAGGGAAGAGAATTGAAACTAGGCTTTGAAACAAGTGTAAGAGATCATATCAATTAATTCAGGGATTAACTGCAGCAAACTGACAGTGGACTACAGATTAGGGGCAGTGTCAAGCTTATCACAGCCAAGCACTTCAAACATCCTAATGTTAAAAAGGCTGTCAATTCTCCAAGAACATCAAACAAATAGAAAATAAATATGGTAATAGACAGTTGAAAGAGTCATCTGCTAAGAGTTGAATTACACAAGCAATGCATACGCAGCAAATAAGATTAAAGTGGATAGTTTTGTCCTTGAACAAGATTTCTTTTCATCTGCAGTAGTGCACATTAACTCCACTGTTTCCCCCAACACTTGCTGACATTTTAACACTGTCCATCTGGCAAGAATGGGGAACTCACATATCGGCAGAACGGCATTTGCCATAACCACCCACCTCTTGCCATTTTAACAGACGTATTTTGGTAAGTGTTTGAGGCCACCTAGAAAAATCAAAGGCCTTGTTGAGATTCAAAGATTGGAGACTGATGATGTGATTCAGACGCAACCATGTTTTAATTAGCAGGTCAAAACCTGGTGCCATCAGTCCCAGGGTAACTCACCAGTCAGGGTAGGTTAGTTCCTTTTCGGGGCCAGGAGAAAGAATCTTTCAGGCAACCTTGCCGATGGCAACAGCACAATTCCATTGGGCCCTGCCCTTCTGGGAATCATTCCCGCTGCACTTAGCTGCTTACCTGAGGGATTTGAGTTCAGCAAGAATCAGCCCGGCCCATTTAAAATCAAATCACTTTGGCAAGGAGTGAAGGCCCAGCCCCCACTAGAATTAAATTGCAGCTTTTGGCAAGTTTGCAACTGGGAAATCATATTATATGTCTGACAAGATAATCAAAAGACAAGTCAGGAGATATTTAGGTGTATGTTCAAATACCATGCAGAGAATACATGCCAGATAGACAGTTTAAGGAGTTGGGTGTCAAATTCATTGCCATGAAGAAGAGCGCCTTACTTATCAACTTTCAACAATTACAACCCCTTTGGCCCAAGACAGAAACTCAATGCAGATCCACATGCTTGCAAGTACGTCAGTCTATCTGGAGCAGTGTGAAGCTGATTTCCAGTCAATTTTGTAACAAAGTGGTTCTGCTGCCTGCTTCTTGCCTTTCGAATAGTAAGGTACGGATCTGAGCGCAGTCGGTTTCAATAACTTTGCAAGTATTGTTTATTTTTCAAATCCCCTGTGTTCCCCTGTTCTGTTGTGAGATCATCCATCACAGGAGGAGCACCTGTGCACTGCATTCCTAAGAGGCTGAGAGAAAAACTGGGACGTTGAATTTTTAGGTCGGGAGAAGAAATGGAAACCAGGTGTCACCCGATTCTGTCAATTTCTGCAGATTCACTGGTGGAAACGTTTACAACTTCAGCTAGATTTTTGCACAAGTCAAGTTATTCACGTCATCAGAAACTTTGCATCTGCTTTGAATCTATTGCACTTTTCAAAAATGGCGCATCTGAAGTGTCACTCCAGTACGCCCACCCCACCATCACCCCAATCCCCCTCCTCCACTTCCCCAACCTCCACTCAATCCCACTCCAACCTCCACCCAACCAAACATCACAGATGTTAAGAACCCAAAATTGCAACTGGCTGAATTAACTATTCTTCTTAGTCAAATAAATGAATCAGAAATTTCCAATAGGAATAATAGCCATTGGAAAATTTTTAAAAAGAGCAATGCTAGAGAGTTACGCAAAAACGAAATCTCAGCTGACACTGTAGCACAGTTCTGAAGAAGGCCTGAACTGTTGGGACACAGAATTTCAGAAGAGATGTTGAAAAGCTTGTTCAGTTAGGCATCAAATATCCTATCAGAATAAGAGCAACCATTCTCCAAGGGGTCCAGCCACCAATATGACTACGCAATCATTGATCTAAGTCAAAATGACTACAATTCAAAATTACTGCGCAATGCATGGGGACAACCCAGCAAGTTGGTAATTCATTTTATAATTACAAAGATCAGTGGTTCCCTATGGTACTGCTCAAATGAGAGACAGTCATGGCGCAAGGAGGATTGTTGGGTTGCAGGAGAGCTGGACGTTGCTGCTGGAAGAGTTTGGAATGATTCTTGGGAATGATGTAGCCAGTTTTTTGATGAGTGCTTGAGCAATCTGCAGTTTTGCGTGACAGACCTATCTGAGCAAGTCGAATCAAAATTAATTCTGAAGGAGACTCCTTTCTAAACTTGAATTTCCAATATTAACACAAAAGATACAAATTCTAACAATTTGTATCTTCCATAAAGAATTGTTTAAGAAAGAAATAGATTGAGGATACATAGAGAATACACTGGAGGAGGAGGTTCCACAAATATCCCCATCCTAAATAACGGAGGAGCCCAACACATCAGTGCAAAGTATTCGCAACAATCTTCAGCCAGAAGTGCCGAGGGGATGAACCATCTCGGCCTCCTCCAGTGGTCCCCAGCATCTTAGATGCCAGTCTCCAGCCAATTCGATTCACTCCACGTGATATCAAGAAACGGGTGGAAGCACTGGATGCTGCAAAGGCAATGGGCCCTAATAACACTCCGGCTATAGTACTGAAGACTTGTACTCCAGAGCTTTCCGCTCCCCTAGCTAAGCTCTCCCAGTACAGCCACAACATTGGCATCTATCCAACAATGTGAAAAATTCCTCAAGTATGTCCTGTATAAAAAAAAGCAGAACAAATCCAACCCGGCCAATTAATCAGTCTACTCTTGATCATCAGTAAAGTGACGGAAGGGGTCATCGACAGCGCTCTCGAGCAGACCTGCTCAACAATAACCTGCTCAGTGACGCTCAATTTGGGTTTCATCAGGCTCACTTAGCTCCTGACCTCATTTCAGCCTTGGTTCAAACATGGACAAAAGAGCTGAATTCCAGAGGGGAGGCAAGAGTGACAGCCTTTGACATCAAGGTCACATCTGACTGAGTGTGGCATCAAGGAGCCCTAGCAAAACTGGAATCAATGGGTATCAGGGGGCAAATGCTCTGCTGGTTGAAGTCATGCCTGGTACATAGGAAGATGGTTGTGGTTGTGGACGGTCAGTCACCTCAGCTCCAAGACATCTCTGCAGGAGTCTCACAGGGTAGTGTCCTTTGCCCAACAATCTTCAGCTGCTTCATCAATGACCTTCGTTCCGTCATAAGGTCAGAAGTGGGGATGTTTGCCAACGATTGCACAATATTTAGCACCATCTGCGACTTCGCAGATATTGGAGCAGTCCATGTTCAAATGCAACAAGATCTGGACAATATCCCGGCTTGGGCTGATAAGTGGCAGATAACATTCACGCCACACAAATGCCAAGCAATGACCATTACCAATAAGAGTCACTCTAACCATCTCCCTTTGACATTCAATGGTGGAACCATCACTGAATCCCCCACTATCAACATCCTTGGGGTTACCATTGACCAGAAACTCAACTGGACTCACCACATAAACACTGGTTACAAAAGCAGGTCAGAGGCTAGGAACAGCAAGTAACTCACTTCGTGACTCCCCAAAACCTATCCACCATCTACAAGGCGCAAATCAGGGGTGTGATGGAATACTCCCCACTTGGATGAGTGCAGATCCGACAACACTCAAGAAGCTTGACGCCATCTAGGACAAAGCAGCTCACTTGATTGGCACCACATTTACAAACATTCAATCCCTCCACCACCAATTTCTCAGTAGCAGCAGTGTGCACGATCTACAACATTCTGCAACAATTCACCAAAGCATCTTAGACAGCACCATCCAAACCCACGACCCCTTCCATCTAAAAGGATAAGAGCAGCAGATACATGGAAACACCACCACCTGCAAGCCACTCACCATCCTGACTTGGAACAATGTCGCCATTTCTTCATAGTCACTGGGTCAAAATCCTGGAATTCCCTTCCTAACAGCATTGGGGATTAACCCACAGATGGACTGCAGCAATTCAAGAAGGCGGCTCACCACCATCTTCTCAAGGGCAACTAGAGATGGGCAATAAATGCTGGCCAGCCAGTGACGCCCATGTCCCACAAATGAATAGATGAATAAATTTAAAAAATCACAAGAACTATCATGACAGAGAAAGGTACTTGATGTTTACATAGAAAACATTTAGGAATGGGTGACTGTTTTACACATTCTGGGTGTGAGTCTCATTGCTGATCACAGTTAGATGAGGCTGATGGGGAATATTAACATAGCAGGCGACAGTGCAGAGGGACCTCGGGGTCCTTGTGCATGAGTTGCAAAAACCCAGCTTGCAGGTGGTCAGGAAGGCGAATGGGATGCTGGCCTTCACAGCGAGGGGGATTGATTATAAAAGTAGGGAGGTCTTGCTGCGGCTGTATAGGGCATTGGTGAGGCCGCAGCTGGAGTACTGTGTGCAGTTTTGGGCGCCGTACTTACGCAAGGATGTTTTGGCCTTGGAGGGAGTGCAGAGGAGGTTTACTAGGCTGATGCCGGAGTTGAGGGGGTTGAGCTATGAGGAGAGGCTGAATAAACTAGGCTTGTACTCGTTAGAGTTTAGAAGAATGAGGGGAGATCTCATTGAGACGTATAAGATGATGAATGGGATGGATAGGATAGAGGTGGAGAGACTGTTCCCGCTCAGAAAGGACAGTAGGACTAGGGGGCACAGCCTCAAGATAAAGGGGGGGCGGTTTAGAACGGAGTTGAGAAGGAACTTCTTCACTCAAAGGGTGGTGAATCTCTGGAATTCTCTGCCCGTTGAAGTGGTGGAGGCTGCCTCGCTAAATATTTTTAAGACGCGGGTTGACGGGTTTTTGATAAGAGAGGGGATTAAGGGTTATGGGGAGAGGGTGGGAATGTGGAACTGAGCCACGACAGATCAGCCATGATCTTATTGAATGGTGGGGCAGGCTCGAAGGGCTAGATGGCCTACTCCTGCTCCTATTTCTTATGTTCTTATAAGAGGCTTCCTTAGGTTTACAGAAGTCAATGGAATTCAAAATCAGGCAGTGCACAAAAGCAACCATTTTGCATCAGCAACCAAGGCAAATTTATTAATTATGCCGTATATTTCCTTCTGGCACAAATGAATCCATTTAATAAAATAAAGTGGGAAAACATTTAGATTCAGATTACTTTCGGTTGTTTGTGTATTCTCACATTATGACATCAATTAATTACTTCAAGTAAAAATTGTATTTAATAAAAATAGTTTGAAATTAATTCTTTGGACCAGCTAAATTTCTACAGAAAAGGTATAGGGATAATTTAATGAAGTTGCATTTCTAAAAGAGCATATTGTGAGAAGATGTTTCGAGAATTCAGGCATAAGCTCTGTCTATTTATCCAGCCATTTACTGAATGCACCCTGATATCTGATTTGGCATCACAGAGATTTACAGCACAGAAAGAAGCCCTATGGCCCATCATGTCGGTGCTGGCCATCAAACACCTATCTAGTCTAATCCCATTTTCTAGCACTTGATCTGTAGCCTTGTATGCAATGTATTTTCAAATGCTCATCTAAGTGCTTCTTAAATTTTGTGAAGGTTCCCACGTCTACCACCCTTTCAGGCAGTGAGTTCCAGATTCCCACCACTGTCTAAATTCCCTCTAAAACTCCTGCCCCCTTACCTTAAATTTGGGCCTTCTGGTTATTGAGCCCACTACTAAGGGGAAAAATTTCTTCCCACCTATCCTACGTCCCGCATAATTTTGTATACTTCAATTAGGTCCCTTCCACCACCTCCCTCCATTCCCCCTCCCCGCCACCTCCCCCTCCATTCCCCCCGCCCCCCCCCGCCCGTTCCCCCCCCACCCTCCATTCCCCCAACACCCTTTCTAGAGCAATCACATCCTTCCTATAGCGTGGCAATCAGAACTGCACACAGTACTCTAGCTGTGACCTAATGGGTGTTTTAGACAGCTCCATCGTAACCCCCCTGCTCTTATATTCTGAGCCTTGGCTAACAAAGGCAGGAACCAATGTGCTTTCTTAACCACTTTATCTAACTAAAGTGGTTTGATGGGGGAATAGCCCAGAATCAAGACTGCAAATTTGTAAGATTTGCCTTGAATTTGAGTCAATGCTCACTTTTAGATCATCTTGGCGCATATAGGTTGGAGGAGCTGGAATAGACTATTAGGCAGTATCCCTTTTGATTGCTGATCACTAACATTCTCACCTCAATCCCCTCTCCCAAAGAACAAAAACAAGTGCAGGAACAGGCCCTTCAGTCCAACAAGTTTGCATCAATACTCAGTTTCTATGCCTCTGTTCGCCTCCCATTTGTGCATCCACCAGGATACACCGTAAACGTTGCTAGCATTCCTGCTTCCACCACGTCCATTGGCAGTGCATTCCAGGCACCCACCATTCTCTGTGTGAAAAACTTTCTTTTCCCGCACATCTCTCCTAAACTTACCACCTCTCAACTTAAACCTGTGCCCTCTTGTAGTCGACCCTTCCACCCTGGGTAAAAGCCTCTGATTATCCACCCTATCTATGCCTTTCCTAATTGTGTAGACTTCTATCAGGTCTACGCCATGGGCAGTAGCACAGTGGTTAGCACTGCTGCTTCACAGCTCCAGGGACATGAGTTTGATTCCTGGCTTGGGTCACTGTCTGTGTGGAGTTTGCACATTCTCCTTGTGTCTGTGTGGGTTTCCTCCAGGTGCTCTGAATTCCTCCCACAGTCCAAAGATGTGCGGGTTAAGTTGATTGGCCATGCTAAAATTGCCCCTTAGTGTCCTGAGATGCATAGGTTAGCAGGATTAGTGGTATTCTATATAGGGATATGGGGGTAGGGCTGGGGTGGGATTGTAGTCAGTGCAGACTCGATGGGCTGAATGGCCTCTTTCTGTACTGTAGGGATTCTATGATTCTAGGATTCTAGGTCCTCCATTTGCCTCTATCTGTCCAGTGAAAACAATCCAAGTTATCCAACTTCTTCTTCTACCTAAAACCCTCCAGACCAGGCAACACCCAAGAAACATAACTGGTTTAGTCTGGAATCCATTTGAACAGCTGATTTAAATAACCTTTCCTGGCAGCTTACTCTACTGCAATTATGAAAAAAACTCTCAGTTTCATCTTGATTTGATGTAAAACAATGGAATTCACAATTTGCTGTAAGGTTGAACCTTTGCTTTTTAATGTCTCCCACGCAATTCCAATTAAAATGAAGGTTCCAGCAGTGCGCATAGGGAACATCAACAATCGTGGGGCAGCTCAGTGGTGAAGGCCACCATCAGGTGACAATGCAGCAGATACATGTGGCTATAAAAGAGCCTCCTGGTCAAACAAGGCTGAACAGCTTCATGACCAACACTTTCCTACCTGACTCCATTGCCATGAATATGGTATTAGAGAGCATAAAAAGGAGGCAAGGGTGTTTTTCAAAATAAAATTTCAATTGTAAGTACTTCACGTTACATCATTGACACTTCATTCATGTGTACGTCATCATTATTTGTTGAGATCAGCTCAGTCAGAGAGCTAAGTGTGCTGGCACACTTCAAGGTTGACAAGCATTGATAATGATGTGGAGATGTTGGCATTGGACTGGGGTAAACACAGTAAGAAATCGCATATCACCAGGTTAAAGTCCACTAGCTTTCGGAGTGCTGCTCCTTCATCAGGTGAGTGGGATTTCAGTTCACAAACAGGGCATATAAAGACACAAACTCAATTTACAAAATACCTGTGCTTAACTCTTTCTCCACTCACATTGTCTGTACCTTTAAGACTTGATTACCTGTAAAGACATTCCAACCATTATTTTGTAAATTGAGTTTGTGTCTTTATACGCCCTGTTTGTGAACTAAACTGAAATCCCACTCAACTAATGAAGGAGCAGCGCTCCGAAAGCTAGTGACTTGCGCTACCAAATAAACCTTTTGGACTTTAAGCTGGTGTTGTGAGACTTCTTAAAGCATTGATAGTTACAGGGGAGTTCAGGGGGGCATTTCCTTTATAGTGGGGGAAACAATGTTGTGTTTTTCTGTTCACCCATTATTGAATATTCATGCAACTATCCAGTGCTGTATTCACCACTCTGTGAGGATATGGCTGAACGTGTCAACTCAGCTAACCCTCCCTTCTGTGCATTGTAAGATGCTATCCAAGATCATCCAAGGACATTTAAAGTGTTGCAGGTGAACTTAAAGTCCTGTAAGGACTGTCAGCCAAGACCCTGAGATAGACATACAATGCAACAGTACTGACACCACCCTTTAAGCCCTTATCTTGACTACTCCTACCCCCTCATCCACCCCTCCCATCCCCCCCCCAATCCTCCCCCTACCCCCTCCACTCCGCCAAAACGCTTGGTTCTTCCCATAGCAACCTTCCATGTTCCCACCCCATCATTTCATTTCCCTGAATCCCTCTTAACACTCCTCATTCCTGTATGTCCCAGTCCCACTCCAAAGACCTCCCCTCAACACTATTTACTCTTACCAGTCCTGGAGCCTCCATGCAAGCTGCCATTCTCCTGCTCCCCTCCCTTGTGCCATAGAGTTAAAGAAGGGGAAGCACAGTCCTTACTTACAATTGTTTGACCTGGAGGCTCTTTTATAGCTTGCCCATAGCTGTTGTATTGTCAGCTGGGTGCGGGAGGGTTTCACCACTGACAACTGCACAAAGCCAACCGAAGCACACTACCTTTAAACAAACTTTAAACAGACAGCACCAAGTTCTCCTGCGCCACTGACTTTCTCTTGAAGGTAGGATATAATTTAGAAAGGTTTCATGCTAATGAGTATTCATGGTGTGCGAAGATATTACAGGTATGAAGCCACTGGGGTGAGGCTTGAAATACAACAAACAGGTCTCTGATTAGACCCCTGCATTGTCAGTAAATTGAAACTTCATATCAAGCCGAGTGCAGTCACCTGAAATCCCACTGTAGCGGAACCCATAAGATCCCTCCCAATATGTCACTGACAAGAGCAGTGGAATGGAGAAGGCAGCTCAGTTACACAAGATGTTAAGCTGGTAGGATAATGGTAGATCAAATCGTTTGGTTTTGGTACAAACAATATTTCTATTATGGCCCGAAAGTCTTTTTATTATTTGCTTAGATATTGGGCAGAAAAAATTACTGAAGATGGTAGAGAGGCTAGATCCGTTTACAAATTGATGCTGAACTCAACAGAATATGTCAAATGGCTGTACACTAGTGACAGATTCTCTGACCCGGTAGCTGTGATCCTCTTCGCGATTTCCGATGGCTTGGGGTGGTGACAATGGGAAAGCCCATTGACAGCGGTGAAACCAGAAGATCCTGCCGCTGATGAACAGCATAACGCTTCTCGCTGCCGAGAAATCCACCGGTGGAAGGGTGGGCTAGTGCACTAATCCAAAACCAATGTACAATCTGACCTAGATTCTCCAATTGGTTGGAAGAGCAAAGTACAAATGGAGATTAAATAGCAGGACATTGGATAAGCCAGAGAACAGTCAGTATGACAGCAACAACTCTGAAGCCAAGGCTGGGTAAACATCAGAGTCTTTCAAACAAGAAACTGCATTGAGAGGTTTCATAAATCAAAATAAGTTCCACTGCCATGGGTGGCATAGTGGCACAGTGCTGCCTTACAGCGCCAGGAACCCAGGTTCAATTCCAGCCTTGGTCACTGTCTGTTGAAGTTTGCACATTCTCCTCATGTCTGCCTGGGTTTCCTCCGGGTGCTCAGTTTCCTCCCGCAGTCCAAAGATGTGCAGATGAGGTGAATTGGCCATGCTAAAATTCTCCCTCAGGTGTACCCGAACAGGCGCCGGAGTGTGGTGACTAGAGGATTTTCACAGTAACTTCATTGCAGCCTACTTGTGACTAATAAATAAACTTTAACTTTGCCAGACAGGGTTAAGGTCAATTGATCTTTAGGACTACAAGGGATGCCACTCTTTTCCCAACTTCAAGGAAATATTTGCTGATGAAAGGTTGCTGCTGATATCACGAGTGTCTCTTTATCGATTCTGAAATTAAAACAGCGGCTGTCGGAAGAATAGTACCGATCAAATTTCTCCCACAGATTAAGGAAATCATAACGAATGCATTATGTTTCCCAAAGGCACAAAAATATGAGGTCACATTTTGCATTGTAATACTTGCTTGCTTAGTTATGTGGAGAAACAGAAGCCAGGGTTACAAGAAAGCAAATTCTACAAGGAAAATAATAATGACATGCCAAAATGACAATAGTAAATAGATCATCTTGATTTGCTTTCCAAACAACAAGAAATAGCATTTAAAAATTATTCCACTGTGCTTGTTTATCCATATTCAAGTACCAACGTGTGAAAAAGCACAAACTGAAACAAACTCAGTCAGCCCACAGCAGAGGCAATAATCCAGTGTTCTAGCATAATATTCCCTCTTTCCTGAATTACATCTGCCAGTTAATAATGATGTGTAAGTAGCTGAAAAGCTTTATGTTTTTAAACTGGTAGATTAATTTTAACAAACATTTTCAACAAAGTTATTACTTTAATAGTAAAACATAACTTCCAAGTAACTGTCTGTGTGGAGTTGCATGTTCTCCCTGTGTCTGCCTGGGTTTTCTCCCACAGTCCAAAGATGTGCAGGTTAGGTGGATTGTCCGCGGTAAATTGCCCCTTAGTGTCAGGGAGGTTAGCAGAGTAAATGCACAAGTTTAAGGAGAAAGGGCCTGGATGGGATTGTTGTTGGTGCAGGCCTGATGGGCTGAATGGCCTCCTTCTACACTGTAGGGATTTTACGATTGGACAATTAGGCTGCTGTGATAGTAACAGTGGCTCTTAGAAGTGGCCAGAGATGGAGTAGAAGCTGGAATGATGGGAAGATGAGGGTGAAGGAGGGGGAGAAGGGGTGAAGGAGGGGGAGAAGGGGTGAAGGAGGGGGAGAAGGGGTGAAGGAGGGGGAGAAGGGGTGAAGGAGGGGGAGAAGGGGTGAAGGAGGGGGAGAAGGGGTGAAGGAGGGGGAGAAGGGGTGAAGGAGGGGGAGAAGGGGTGAAGGAGGGGGAGAAGGGGTGAAGGAGGGGGAGAAGGGGTGAAGGAGGGGGAGAAGGGGTGAAGGAGGGGGAGAAGGGGTGAAGGAGGGGGAGAAGGGGTGAAGGAGGGGGAGAAGGGGTGAAGGAGGGGGAGAAGGGGTGAAGGAGGGGGAGAAGGGGTGAAGGGGGAGGGGGCAGAGTAGGGATTGGTGAGGGGGAGCACTATAGAGTGCTCTATTCCAGCCCCTATCCCGATAAGCCTAAGTATTTACCCTGCTAATCGCCCTAATCTACACATGTTGGGACACTGAGGGGCAATTTAGCATGGCCAATCAACCTATCCCGCACACCTTTGGACTGTGGGAGGAAACCGGGAGAACGGGGATAGTCACCTGAGGTCGGAATTGAACCCAGGTCCCTGGCACTGTAAGGCAGCAGCGCTAACCACTGCGCCACCCCAAAATAACAGCGTCCAATATGGGGTTGGATCTCTTTCATTCACCAGCTTGTCAATAATGGAGCTAAGATCCTGATTCCTCTGTGCCTTGCATCTCACCATTTGAGCATGGAGATGGATAACCAGCTCCAGTGTTCCCTCAGTGCTCCCGAAATGTAAAGGGGTCTTGCACTTAAAACAAACTGCCCATGCCCACAACTCCCACCAAAAAATAAGAAGATATGTTGGAAGATAAGTTGAGCAGCTGATCGAATTTCTAGCCCTCTGATTCCTCTATTGTTATAATGGAAGAATGAATACAAACATTAACCTTTAATTCACCCTGTAATATCACAAAGCAAAATCCCATGTTGCAAACCACAGCAGATTTACACTGGATAAAAAAAAAATTTGGCATAGGGTGAAGTTCTAAAACACATTAGACAATGAAAAGCCTTTTAGGCTTCTGCAGTTTCAAGTGATTGGCCTTAATTAATAGCTATCCCTAAACAGCAGTCTAAAATTGATTTAATCATAGCAGGCATTTCACTTGAAGGATTCAAATGTATATGGATTTTCTCATTGAATTTGCAACGCTATTCATTGTGAAAACAGCAGGGAATATGTTTCCTGCTTGTCTTATGTTTGTAAGGATTTCTACCAACCTCAAAGGTATTGCCAGTAATGTCAAATTCTGGGGGTACAAAGGCACCTTCTGGATCATCTGTAAATAAATGATAAAGAAAATCAATCACAAAGTACAAAATGCAACAATATGCTTTCATAGTGGCACCGAATAACTAACTCATAATACATGTGCGTTTAAAGGCTTTGAAATTAGTTCCTCCTCCTTCTACATCTTACCATTCTCTTTTATTCCCCTCCCTTCATTCCCTGAGGATTGTATTTTTTTTTACTGGGGTGCACAATTTCCACAGGAAATTAAATTAGGTGGCTTATCAAAGGAAATATCCATGTGTAATGACTTGAACAAGGCACATGTGGTTGGTGTCTTGGAGTATGAGCTTCCTGATTGAAGTCATCGCAATAAGATACCCCTGATTGAGGCCAATCGGGGAGCCTCACATATATAGTAAAGTAGGAGTTTCAGGTCTCTGGATTCTGACTTTGTATCTGAAGCACTCCAGGAGTGGAAAGCGGATCTGTTGAAGAAGCACTAGCCTCTGAGAGGTTATTTCACCACGTGGACTTAATGGTCTATTTATGGGCTGGGAAATTCTATGATTTGCTATCACAATGTGTGCGTGAGAGACTTGTGAGTGGTGACAGAGTATTCGATACTCTTCCCCCGAACATCAGCAGCATCAGACTCCTTCCCTCCCTTCAACCCCTCAAACAGTCATGGTCAGCATTCCCACTGCTCTCCTATCTGCTCTTCCTCCCATCACAAATAAATGAGTTCACCTTACTGAGGTTCCCGCTAGGGTCAGCCTCTGCCACTACTCCTGGCACAGGGTGGCACTACTAGGTTGGGCATGAACTGATTACAGTGCCAGTGAGGGGCAACGAAAATCAGATATTGCGATCACACCAGCGAGATTCACGATTTCCGGGTTTTGCTGGATCTTGAACCTCTGGCACCGATCACACAAATGGAGAGTGCCGGCTCAGTGCAGGTGCAGGCCATAGAAACTGATGGGTAAAAAAATCCTAAATCCTGAGCAAGCGTGAAAATGGAAGAGTTTCGGATCCGTTTTTTCAGTGAGGCCTCAAGTCTAATCTTACATCTCTCTGAAAAAAACCCCACAAAACTGCTTCCTGCCAGCAGGAGGAGAGGGAAGGGCCAATGCCTTAACTTGCCAGAGATCCAGCAGCTTATGGTAAAGGGCGGAATCACTGCCTCGCCCCCTCCCCCCCAAATATTTTGTCCTCCATGGATAATTGCACCTCTTCCCCAACCCAGCTGACAATTCCCACCCCCCGGCATGGCCCAATTGATCACCATCCACCCTCCCCCCCCCACCCCAGTCAATTGATAGTTGCAGAATGAATAGCAATTCCACACCCCCCCCCATCACAAAGTGTGCAGCCTTCACAGCCCCTCCCATCTGATCCCAGTTGCAGAGTGAACAATGCTCCCCACACCTGCCTCCCTTTAGGCCCCACCCCTACCCAGGCCTTGCCCCCTTCAAGTAACCCCTGACCCCTCTGGCCACACCCCCTAGGCACCGTCCAACCCCACCCCCCATTCCCAAACTCCCAAGAGGCCTCAGAATACCAAGATCGGCAAGGCCATCGTGACAGGACCCCGTTGATTGGGATTATTCGCGATCTTCACCGATGAGGACCTTCTCCAGGAGGCCACAAAAGTAAGTGAACCAGGGTGATTCCATCTTGGGCTGCCTAATAATATTTAAATCAGATTTAAAATCAATTTAAATATGGAGATCAGCGTCGCACAGGCTGCTCCTGCCGGACATCAGGGCCCAGTAAGATTACAAAATCAGGCATGTTTTTCACCTGTCTTTGCCATCTTAGTTTTAAGTTTATTTATGTGTCACGAGTAGTCTTACATTAACACTGCAACGAAGCTACCGGCTCACCCCACCCATCAACCGGTGGGACAAGGAGGTAAGAACACCCCCCCGCCCCCTTTAATCTATGTTCCCATTAATTTGCATATATTGCAAGTGGTTAATACTAAACCATCTTGGTATTCTGATTTAGGATTTAAACACAAATGGGGAAATAGACAGCCAAAGTTCAAACTAAATAAACCTCCAAATTAGCAATAGAAGTATAAAGAAAGTGGAGGAGATTAAATTCCTTTGCCCCAATTTCTAGGCATGGTTCACTTTGTGCATTTGCCTGTTGGATTTGAAAGTTGAATTGGTAAGATACGAGGGTTGGACGTGGTAAGTATTTAAGCACTTCTTGAATTGTATTAATTTTCTCAGAACAGGATTTGGATCAGAATGTTGTACCCTTTGTTTTTAATGATACTTCAGGACTTCAATAATCAACTTTTTCAAATACCACCCTTCCTGCATTCCAACATTCTGAGTCATATTTGAGCTGGACATTCACTTTGATATTATTTGGTGCAATTCATTACAGTGCAGCGTGTTGTTCTGGCGTGCAGCGTGTTATTGTGTCGTGCAGCGTGTTGTTCCGGCGTCGTGCAGCGTGTTGTTCCGGCGTCGTGCAGCGTGTTGTTCCGGCGTCGTGCAGCGTGTTATTCTGGTGTGCAGTGTGATATTGTGACGTGTAGCATGTTATTCTGGCGTGCAGCATGTTGTTCTGGCGTGCAGCGTGATTTTCTGGCGTGCAGCGTGATATTCTGGCGTGCAGCGTGATATTCTGGCGTGCAGCGTGATATTCTGGCGTGCAGCGTGATATTCTGGCGTGCAGCATGTTGTTCTGGCGTGCAGCGTGATATTCTGGCGTGCAGCGTGATGTTCTCGTGTGCAGCGTGATATTCTGGCGTGCAGCGTGATATTCTGGCGTGCAGCGTGATATTCTGGCGTGCAGCGTGATATTCTGGCGTGCAGCGTGATATTCTGGCGTGCAGCGTGATATTCTGGCGTGCAGCGTGATATTCTGGCGTGCAGCGTGATATTCTGGCGTGCAGCATGTTGTTCTGGCGTGCAGCGTGATATTCTGGCGTGCAGCGTGATATTCTGGCGTGCAGCGTGATATTCTGGCGTGCAGCGTGATATTCTGGCGTGCAGCGTGTTGTTCTGGCGTGCAGCGTGATGTTCTCGTGTGCAGCGTGATATTCTGGCGTGCAGCGTGATATTCTGGCGTGCAGCGTGATATTCTGGCGTGCAGCGTGATATTCTGGCGTGCAGCATGTTGTTCTGGCGTGCAGCGTGATATTCTGGCGTGCAGCGTGATGTTCTCGTGTGCAGCGTGATATTCTGGCGTGCAGCGTGATATTCTGGCGTGCAGCGTGATATTCTGGCGTGCAGCGTGATATTCTGGCGTGCAGCGTGATGTTCTCGTGTGCAGAGTGATATTCTGGCGTGCAGAGTGATATTCTGGCGTGCAGAGTGATATTCTGGCGTGCAGCGTGATGTTCTCGTGTGCAGTGTGATATTGTGACGTGCAGCGTGTTATTCTGGCGCGCAGCGTGTTGTTCTGTCATGCAGCATGTTATTGTGACGTACAGCGTGCTGTTCTGGCGCGCGGCGTGTTGTTCTGTCATGCAGCATGTTATTGTGACGTACAGCGTGCTGTTCTGGCGCGCGGCGTGTTGTTCTGGTGTGCAGTGTGTTATTGTGACGTGCAGTGTGTTATTGTGACGTGCAGTGTGTTATTCTGGCGTGCAGTATGTTATTCTGATGTGTAGCATCTTATTCTCAGTCAACACATTGGTTGGATTTTCTCCTACTGCCCTGTGGCATGTTTTCTGATTGCGGAGGTGGCTCAACGGCCACCAGTGGGATCTTATGGTCCCGAAGTCTACAGCATGGGACTGGAAGATCCTGTTATCAGGAGTGTGCTGGAAAATTTCACCCATTGTGTAGCTATTGTGCTTGCATCCATTCCCAAGGAAATAATTTCTTTATTTCACCAGCCCCAAGGCAAGACAGTTCTGGATGAACATTTGAACAATGGTTTCAAAATGACGTGTGCTTGGGTAACAGGTGTGCAGTTAATTCAGAGCAAATTTCGTGCTTTGCTGTCTTTACTGAGCTCAAGTATTCGCAGCCAATTCCTCCAGAGAACTCATTGAGCTCCAGACTGAATGCAAAAATATTTAAATGAGTTATTTGCCATTTTCTTTCCTGGTTTAAACCTCCGTTTGGAATAAAAAAAACCAGAGCAGGGCCATTGGCACAGCAGCAGACAAATAGATTTCAGATGCTTTTTTTTGGAATGGATACATAGCAGTGTTTTTCTGAGACACATATTTACCATCTGTCTGAAACCATTTATATATTCAGTTTTTAAAAGAAAAAATTGAACTCCACATTTACACACTTGAAGGTAATGCATTAGGTTTCAGCTTTGTGGCATTTTGGGAGTAGCATGCAAGAAACCTAAAGGTTATTGCAGCATATCTGTCAGTACTTGTTTTTTTTAAAAGCCTGCCACTCCATTACCATCACACTTCTGGGTTCCCCGATCAATTTGCATGAACTTGGAAAAGCAGCCGGCATAATCAAGGATGCCTCGCACCCTGGACATACTCTTTCCACATTTTCTCCTTTGGGAAAAAGATACGAAAGTCTAAGATGACGTGCCAACCACCTCAAGAACAGTTTCTTCCCTGCTGCCATCAGACTTTTGAATGGACCCACCCATATATTAAGCTCATCTTTCTCTACACTCTAGCTATCACTGTAACACAATATTCTGCACCCTCTCCTTTCCTTATCCCCGATGTACTATGAACAGTATGTTTTGCTTGTGTAGCACGCAAGAAACAATACTTTTCACTCTATCCCAATACATGTGACAATAATAAATCAAATCAAAGGTATAATGGAGCATTTTAATTCCTGCATTTGAAAGGACATTTCAAATATGAAATTTGATGGTATGTTGCAAAAGAAGGAATTAGCACAGTGAAGACCAGGCTCTCAAAGGTGTGCCTCATTTTAATGCTACCTCCTATTGGAATGCTGCCATAAAGGCTCTACTTGGAGATATTGTTTTATACTAATGGGAGGAAGGAGCCTGCATGTGAAACAAAGAATGCCATGCCCATGAGGACAGCAGTAGGACTGTAGAGTCATGGTTGTGAATTCAATACCAAAAGAGGTTTAATGGTGTAATAGGGCAGGAAAACTAGGCACAGTGCCAACCCAAACTTGATCATCACTCCCATATCCTCATTTACCTTCTCAAGCCTAGTTCAGTTCCTCACTCCTCACATACACCTTGCTCTCAGGTATGCTGTCTGTCTACTGCACTTCTAACATTGCCATCTGTTCATCAACCCACTCTCATCCTAATGCAATGTTATAGCTCTCTCTCATAGTCACCCTCAACAAATTCCCCCAATCCATCTGGTCAACACAAGCCATTACACCTGTTAATTGGTCTTTTCTTTCCCTCCTTACAGAAGAAAGGTACAGAACATAAGGAGGCACTGAGCTCATTCTGACTGGCTGTCAGAGCTAGTGTCCTCCCAGCTACTTCGTAACAGAACTAAGTAGCAGACAGTCACATGACATACAACACTCATTCACGTTGAATTGATGGCAGAGTGAAATATGATCATGTGCATAATGTTCACTTAAAATAATCTTACGTTAATAGTTCTAATTCACATCTTCAATCTCCCTTGGACCTTTAAGCATCTCAAAGGACATGGTCTGAGAGGACTTGCCAACTGTTCAGAAGTTGCTCCCTCTATGGAATACCATAACAGGACTTATATCAACCACGTACTAGCTCAGGTACTCAAACTTCAGCAGGATTGATAAGGCAGAGAGTTGGGTTTTCACCTGCTGACACATTGCAAGGTCATTTGTTCACGGGATGCAAGTGTTGCTGGGAAGGCTCGCATTTATTACCCATCATGAATTGCCTTTAGAGAAGGTGGAGGTGAACCACACTCTTACACCAATGTAGTCTGTGTCAGGTAGGTACACCCACAATGCTGTTAGGTAGGCAATTCCAAGCTTATGACCAATGACAATGAAGGAACAGAACTTTAGGAAGTCAGAATGGTGCGTGACTTGGAGGAGACATTGCAGCTGGTGGTGTTGTCTTGCATGTACTTACCTTGTCGATGTGGTAGACATTGTGGGTTTGCAAGGTGCTATTCAAGAAACTTTGGTGAGTCGCTGCAGTGCATCTTGTAAATGGTACACTAGTGCAGACACGTGGCCCTAGTGCTAGAGTGCATGACTATTTTTAAGGCAGTGGATGGGGTGTCTATCAAGTAAGCTTCTTTGTCCTGGATGGTGGTGAGCTTCTCAAGTGTTGTTGAAGCTGCACTCCTGCAGGCAAATGGAGAGTATTCCATCATACTCTTGATTTCTGCCTTGTAGATGGTAGGCTTTGAGAGGCAAAAGGTGAGATACTCCCCACAGAATACCAAACCTCTGATCAGTTCTTTAATGGGGGTCCCCTCATGTTGATGGTGGGAATTCAGGAATGGTAGTGCCACTAAATATCAAAGGGCACTGATCAAACTCTCTCTTGGTGGGTACAGGAATAGGGAGGGAATAGAGGCATATGGACTGAATAAGGACAGAAGGATTCTTTTTTAAGTTTAGATAGGGCATCATGATTGGCACAGGCTTGGAGGGCCAAAGGGCCAGTTCCTGTGCTGTACTTTCCTTTGTTCTCTTTGTTCAAGATTGTCATTGCCTGGCATTAAGGATCACTTAGCTCTGTCCTCAGCATACTGCTTCCACTCTAACAGGCATGTAGTTCTGCATTATAACTTCACTAGGTCGACGACTTATTTTTTAGCTATTCCAGATGTTGTTGAACAAGAGCAAACTGGAGATGAAACAGTCATGGAGAGTCCATGTTGGAGGCAGCAGGATGCTCAAAGTATGCTCAGCTGGACACAGAAGCTGTGCAAAGAGGGCTGTCAATGAACAAGATACTTCTGGACATAGAAGTGGGGACTCTTCTCAAAGTCCTTCCACTTCTCGCCTGCTTTCCAAAGTGCTAATTAGATATCTCCAAGGTGTAAAAGACATCTTCAAAGTTGTAAAAGTGACCTCCCATTGTACCTACCATCAACAAAGCCTTTCAAACAAACAGACAAGTGAGTATTTGTGACATGGCAGTAGTTACAGGAAAATTTCCCTATCATGACTTCAGCCGCATCAGATATCTGCAGTTCTCACCTTGCTTTCACTGATGGAGTTTCTAAGGAGGCTGGGAAATCAGTAAACCCACGGTTAAATAGCTAAAGCCATGTTACTAGTGTTGTAATTGAGTGATTAACATTGAAGTTCACAGCCTGTCTCTCCAGAGGGGGTTGCTTGAAGCAGCCTAATGCAGTAAAGTTAAATGCAGAAGCCAGCGGGCTGGAGATGGATTCCCAGTGCACTCACATTCTGACATGACATAAATCTCCTCCTGCCTTCAAACCCACGTGCTTACCCATGTTAAAACCATCCCGGTGTTTCTAAAGAACTTTAATCACAATATTGAAGTTTGAGATAGTACAAGATAAAAGTAGCAAAAAAAAGGAATAATGTTTAACTGAGTACACTAATATGTAATCATGCTTCTTACTTTTCCCTGTATACCCACCTATCTCCAATAACAAGCCACAAAGATGGAAGGCCTAGGCAATCCATTGACCAGTGTTCTAAGTCAGAATCCCCTATCCATATGACATTACTGCACTCGCTGTGTTTTGCAAAGAAATAAATCCAAGTAAAGGCAAAAGTAAAATTAGTTAAGAATGACCATGTACCTGTCAAGTGAGGTGGAACAGAATAAATCAATGAGTGCCAAAGCAAGTGCTGAGTTTCATGGGTCACAGGCCATAACTGGGCCCCTCAATTGCACAAAGTGTGATAATGAGAAGAGCTTAATACATTTTTAATTCAAAACTGAAAAAGGATACTGTTCACAGATTTTGATTCAGTTCATCAACAACCACCTGAAAATGAATGCCTTATTAAAAGGGTGACATGGCGGCACAGTGGTTAGCAGTGCTGCCTCAGTGCCAGGGGTTTGGGTTCAGTTTCGACTTCGGGTCAATGTCTACGCAGAGTTTGCATGTTCTCCCCATATCTGCGTGGGTTTCCTTTGGGTGCTCAGGTTTCCTCCCACACTCCAAAGACATTTTGGTTAGGTTAATGGGCATACTACATTGCCCCTTAGTGTCAGGGAGATTAGCAGAGTAAATATGTGAGGTTATAGGGATAGGGCCTGGGTAGGATTGTTGTTGGTGCAGGATCGATGGGCTGAATGGCCTCTTTCTGCACTGTACGATTCTTTAATTTTATGAAAAAAAAGCACATATTATCTGCTAATGATTGACGTACTCAATGGACGGGAATTATGATCAAACTATTAAAATCACATTCTTGATTCTGGTTACCATTTTTGACATGAATTTTATGATATTACTACTGCCAAGTTCCCTCACTGCCAATCATTTAAGGAATGGTTCAAGTCCATAGTGCAAACAGAGAAAAAAAAAATCACTTATTTCAAACACCACAATCTTGCCATTTTTTTGCAAAAAATTCCAAAGTTTTGTTTCCTAAACTTTGAGAACTGAAATTGGAATTGGTTGATTAGTGAAGTCCAGATTATTCTCCCAAATATGCCTAAGGCTTTTTTTGAAAATTAGCAATGAAAATATTGTAGAGTTCAAAGAGAGGAAACATTAGTACCACAGATACAGTATCTCAAAACTGGCAACCTTAGGACCAAGTCTCTGCTGGATTCTGGATCCTGTCGATTTTCTGGTCAGATGGTTTGAGCCAGGTTGGAACAAGCATGTCGAGTGTCAAGGATATGTTTTACAAGTAAGGATTTCAAAGGGTGGCTTTCGGAGAAGTAGAGACAATGCAGCACGGTAGCACTGTGGTTAGCACTGCTGACTGTCAGTGCCAAGGACCTGGGTTCAATTCCAGCTTTGGGTCACTGTCTGTGTGGAGTTTGCATGTTCTCCCCATGTCTGCATGGGTATCCTCTGGGTGCTCCTATTTCCTCCCACAGTCCAAAGATGTTCAGGTTAGAGAGATTAGCCATGGTAAACGCGCAGGGTTAACAGGGATTAGCAGGGTGCATATGTAGAGTTATGGGGATAGGGTGGTGGGTGGGCTTGGGCAAGATGCTCTGTTGGAGAGTCAATGTAGAATCGATGGGCTGAATGGTCTCTTTCTGCGCTGTATGGATTCTATGAACGCTGCAAGAGAAGGCCAGGAAATTCTTTGGCGCTACTTCAGTTCTGTCTGGACTGCTTTGCCAGATTCTTGGCAGAAGCTCTGTTCATGAATGCAAATAATTTCATTGCATTGTTAATGTAAGCCTACTTGTGACAAATGAAAAAAAGAGGGTTTTCTTTCTCTTCAGTGAAGTGTTGGTAATGGAACGGGAGCAGCTCCAACGGGTTTCCCAGCGATGTGGGCAAGGAGGGACACATTTAGGTGATGGCAGCTTTTCAAACAGTCTGCTTCTCAGACAGTGTGGGTTACCGGATGGCCGGGTTTGAGACACTGTACCCCTAGAAAGTGATACAATGCATCATGCGACATTCACTGAAGCCCTTGTTATTTATGCAAGAAAAGATTTTGAAGAACACACGGTACTCACCACTCAGCTGCTCCATGAAGCAAACATTGCCATTAGCATTGAAAGCCAAGGTATCTGGGGTGATGCACAGAGTATGAAAGAGTGGAGTGTGGGAGATACTCTTCATTGAAAGGCAACATTCTAGGCAAGCTGCCCAGATATCCTGTTCACTGAGGCAGCTATCTCGCAAAGACAGGATGTCAGCAAGGGATACATTCTCCTGCCAAATAAATACATAAATTAAATAAGAAACTAACAGTAGCAGCAAGTGAAACACCTTATTTATTTTTAAATGTCGTGTGTGTGCCGGCACAGCCCATCAGTATTACTGCCTTTCATAGCTTCTCTGTACAGCATTAAAAACAGGGATACAATTTTACATTGAGCAGATTAAATATAGGCTAGCTTGAACAAAAATTTAATTTGTATTTTGAGTCATCATTATTGATATGTACTGTATAAAACAGATTAATGCCAGGCAACAGTCATTCGAAAGCCAGTGGCCCAGATATTGCTGTTGATAGAGAAGAAACAGCATTGGTTGTTCACCTGACATACAGTCGACCTCACGGCCTTTCAGCTATTTCAACACTCACGGTGTTCGTTTGAATTCGACACTCTCTACAGGGCATTTGTGGTGACTGAATAGGGCAAGAACTGGACAAGTCACTCACTCTATTCAGCCAGACTGAAGAATGGCCACAAACAAAACAGCGGGAAGTAAAATACAGGAAATGAAAATTAAATTTAAAACATTATACAGAAGATACTTTTCATTCATTCATGGGGTGCGGGAGTCGCTGGCTGGGCCAACATTTATTGCCCACCCCTGAGGATTTAACAGTCAACCACATTGATTCCACGCCCATAGCAAATGTAGGCAGATTTTCTCCGCTAAAGGACTGGATGGGTTTTTTGACAAATTGATAGTGGTTTCAAAATTATTAGACTTTTATTTCCAGACTTTTATTAAATTCAAATTTCAGGGGTGATAAATATAGGACAGATGTCAGAGGTAGGTTCTTTATTCAGAGGGTAGTAAGGGCATGGAATGCCCTCCCTACAGCAGTTGTGGACTTGCCAACTTTAAGGGCATTCAAATGGTCATTGGATAGACGTACGGATAATATTCGAATAGTTTAGGTTAGAGGGTCACTAGATTGGTTCCAGTGGTCAGCGCAACATCGAGGGCCAAAGGGCCTGTACTGCGCTGTAATGTTCTATGTTCAAATTTCACCCTCTGCTGTGGTGGGATTTGAACCCAGGTCCCTAGAGCATTCTGGATTATTAGTCCAGCAACAATTACACTACCTCCTCCCCTATTGAAATATACACATGGGTTTAAGGAAGAGTCATGAAAGAGAAAATTGCAAAAGCTATACAATATTTCTTAAATGTCTGTATTATTGATTTCCCTCTGAGAGAATGTGACTTCATGCTTTCAAATTCTTTCAGGGAAGAGCAAGGTTGTTTAGCAGTAATTATAAATCACTATGCCACTAAAACACGGTTACTCCAGGCTGAGCAAGGTTTTCAATGGTCTTTTGTCTGAGTATAATGGCTAATTGGCACAAGTTAGCGCCTTAACTTTAAATTCTGTGGGACTCCATTGTTGTAATTGCAACACACAACCTGTGGAGGATGACAGTATCACGACCAGCAACCTTTGAATTTCCATGTTTAACTGTGCATTTGTGGCTGTCTGAAATTGCCACCTGATTTACCCAGTAATAATCACTAATGCCGACAGCCTCTTGTGTGAAAAAGAGCAAGTTTTAAACTCCATTGTGAATTCACTATTTTTTTTCACCAAGTTAGACAGCTCAGAAAGATTATCCAACTTGAAACAGTTTTCAGCAAAAGGAATCCACCAAGAGTGGGAATTCAAATTTGTTAATTTTTGAATGTTCTTTCATGGGATATGGGCTTGATGAACATTTATTGCCCATCAATAATTATCCTTGAGAAAATAATGGTGAGCTGCCACCATGAACTGCTACAGTCCATGTGGTGTGGGAATACCCACAGTGCTGTTAGGAAGGGTGTTCCAGGATTTTCACTCAGTGATAGTGAAAGAATGGTGATATATTTCCAAGTCAGGATGGTGAGTGACTTGAAGGGGATCTTGAAAGAGACGGTGTTCCATGTACCCACTGCACCTATCTTTTGAGGTGGCAGAGATTGCAGGTTTGAAAGATGCTATTAAAGGAGCTTTAGTGAGGTTTAGTAAACTTTAAATGAAGAATTCTGGGTGCGTTCTTAGTCCGTCATGAACATCCTGAGCAGCAGGATTGGCCTGCAATGTAAGATAACTTGTTATCTCCCAATGAGGGCAGCTACATCACCACAACTAACAGCGCAGCGACTAATTCAGCACAGACCATAGGTGGTGAGTTTTGAAGGAGGGGGTATTTAATTGGGTTGGAGGTCATGAAATGGGGACCCTGTCATCTTTTGCCTCCATTTGATGAAGTCCAGAGTTGGACAGCCTTCCTACTGGGATGTTAACTGAGTTTCTTTAGTGGACAATTTCACGCCACTGCTGCTAGTATTCAACCAGTGGCAGGCAAGGGCTCGCCGTGCAGGGAGCCTGAGAAAGCAAAACCCCTATTGGATTTCCATGATGGCTTCCAGGGGTGTCCCTCATTCAAAGGCACCACCTTGCCCTTTCTGCTGACTTCACCTCTCCCCCCAACTCCGCTTTCCCTCCTGCAACCTCCATACTGCCTTTGCTCACCTTCAGCCTGGGACCCTTCATCAATTTTTGCTCTCTGGTGGATGCAATACCAACAGTAGCCATTGTTTCCAGTGATGCTGATGGTAATGGAGAACTATCAGCCTCTGATCAGTTAACAACTCTCAGGTTTTGTTGTGGAGAGCAGGGGTTGGGAGGGATTTAATCCAAGAGGAGGATATGCTGGTCACTTAATACCAATGGGCCTTTACCAACAGATCCCACTGGTTCTCCAGCCAATGGGCAACACCTCTATTGTTAACCCATGATCTACCTATCTGTACTGGTTTAACACTGCATCCATAATCTGTTTTCAAACTTATCTTCATTTACCCTAATCACAAAAGTAAAATAGATTACCTATCATTCTTCAAATGATGTTAATTGCACATACATAACTGGATCTGGGGATGTCATAAATTCAGCATGCGTTTAAAAATGCCAATATTTTATTGGCGATTTCAATTCCTTTGGCTTCATTATCATATGCCTGCTGAAATCTACCAGAATATTTGTTCATTTTGTTCTGATCTAAACTGAAAGTGAATTGTTTGCCCCTAATCTCCAGCTGTATACAGCCTGTGGAGACCCATTTGTAATGCAAGGAAGTAAATATTCATAGTGATGCTTTTCTATACAGCCTTCCACCCACGTGCAAATGAGAGGGGACTATCTGCTGTATCACTGATGTGAGGGCTTAGATAAAGCAGCCCCATATGTAGATCCCTATTGTAAGTGGCTAACAAAATAAGATTGCTGCCCTTTTTTTAAAAACTAATCATTATGTTGTTCAGACTGATAAAAATACCAGTGACTTCTGTAGTTTGGGGCTGCTTCTATTTTACAACTTAAAAAGCTTTCTTGAGGGTTTGCTGTACACCTCATATGCCTTCAACAAAAATGAATTCATGAACGAAAAAAAAGTGATACTTATTTCCAGCTTGTGTATCCACAAAGTTAAAAACATAATCATTTTGATTGTGCGCACAAAAAGGCATATAAATAATTCCCCAGTGTAAATTGAGAATTTTAAAAAGTAGTTCAGTGTTCTGAAGCAACAACAAGAGAAAAAACAATTTGGTGTTACCATAGTAACACAATTTGAACTCATCTCCTGCTGAGTATGAAAGTACAGTGCATAAATTATATTCACAATTGTAACTTAGCCCTTTAACATATGCTGGCTGACAACAGTAGTCATAATTAAGAACCAGCTTGAACATTCATCCTTTACATTTTTTCTAACTGTTTGGAAGAATTGCTGTGCTTTTTTTTAATCTCAACATCGAATCATAAGATTAAGTGTAGCTAGTGGTTCTTTCAAATTCTGTCCAATGCCTCAGTTATATCCATCATGTACATCCTATTGAATGCAACATTCTTACTACCTCACTGATAAGAAAAAGTCACCAGTTTCAACTCAGATTAGCCTTGCATGGACATGTTAAAATATTTCTAAGATGGTTGCTGAGTGCAATGCCAAATATTTCTTCTTCTTGAGCTCTCTCCGTGAAAGTAGATCTGGCCCATTGACCCAAGACCTCCACAGGTAGGTCATGAACGCTGGTCCCGAAACTATACCAGCCTGAATGGGAATTGAACACACTGCTGTTGGAAACAAATCAGATCCACACCGACCATCCAACCAACTGAGATGTGGCAACACACACTTTTACATGTATGTTGCAGCCTGGAGTTATGGGTAGTGATGGTAGAGGCTCCAATTTCTTTCCATCACATGGCTGAACAGACATGTCTCCCATTCATTAGGGCAGCATAGTAGCACAGTGGTTAGCATTGCTCCCTCACACCACCAGGGTTCAATTCGGCCTCGTGTCACTGTCTGTGTGGAGTTTGCATGTTCTCCCCGTGTCAGTGTGGGTTTTTTTCCGGGTGCTCTGCTTTCCTCCTGCAGTCCAAAGATGTGCGGGTTAGATGGATTGACCAAGATAAATTGCCCCTTTTTGTCAGGGTGATTCACGGGGTAAATACGTGGGGTTGAGGGGATAGGGATTGGGTGGGATTGATGGGTCAAATGGCCTTCTTCTGCACTGTTGGGTTTCTATGATCCTTATCACATGCCGTTGATGTATATTGGAAGGTCTTACAAACTGAAACTTGTTTGGCAGCGTTAGGAACAAGCCTTCCTTGATGTTCAGGTTCTGGGATGAGACTGGAACCCAGGGCTTCAGACGCAAAGGCAGGGAGGCTACACATTGCTCCACAAGACCTCTTGTCAGATAGTGAGAGCAAACAAAATGACATTACCCACAAAAAAATTAACTGCTTTTTAATTGTTGCAAATGATTATAAGCAATATAAAATTTATGTTCCATATCTGGTGCACTCTTTATGTCATATAGTTTAATAAATCTTTTGAAGCAGAAAGGTTTACTCTGCTGGTAAAAATGATTCATTTTGTTTTTTCAGGATTCCTCACCAGCAGTTGCCTTTCTTTTGAATTTGAGAAGAAACCTTTCCCCCATCTCTTGTTTTCTTGACCCATGCATTGAAATATTCATCCTGTCCATCAGATGAGATAACCTGCTGCAGGATCTGATCAAACATCACTTCAAAACACCAGTTGGGAGATATACAAGAATGGCCTTGAATTGACCTCCTTATTTTCGCCCTGGCAAATCAATGCTCAGCAAGCCCCATCGTTCCTCTCTGCACTGCTAGAAGTGAAATTAGTGTGGGGAAATCAAATCTATATCCATCTCTCTGTGGTTGGTCTGTTTGTGATCAAATGCACTGTGTCATTGCATTCTTCCACTGTCTTACAAGAAATTAACTGTTTTGCTCCTGCTTGCTTAGTTCTATTATATACCATGATCATGCTTTTTATAAATTCCTTTCACAGGATGTGAAGGTCACTGGCAAGGCCAACAGTTTTACTGCCTATCACTAATTGCCCTCGAGGTGGTGGTGGTGGTGAGCCACCATCTTGAACTGCTGCAGTCCCTGTGGTATAGTGCTGTTAGAAAGGGAGTTCCAGGATTTTGACCCAGTGACACTGAAGGAACAGCAATGTCTTTCCAAGTCAGGGTTGGTGCGTGGCTTGGAGAGGATTTTTCAGGTGATGTTGTTCTCATGCATCTGCTGCCTTTATCATTCAAGGTGGTAGAGGTCATGAGTTTGGAAGATGCTGTTGAAGGTGAGTTGCTGCAGTGCATCTCGTGGATGGTGCGCACTTCTGCTACTGTGAACTGATGATGGAGGGAGTAAGTGTTTAAGGTGGTGGATGGGGAAGCAGGGGACAATCAAGTGGGCTGTTTTGTCTTGGATGGTGTGAAGATTCTTGGGTGTTACTTGAAGCTGCACTTCTCAAGGTAAGTGGAGAGTATTGCCATCAGTGTTAGGCAATTACAAATACATTAATAAAAATAAGAACACCAAGCTGTTGCTAAATAAAATACTGACATCTTTCTTATTTATGGCTACGGCTAGCAATGAATCAGAAGTAACTTGCAGCCAGTGGGTGAACTTTGTAGGTAAATGACACTAATGCACTGCAAGATCTTTTTCACTTCACAGATATCATGGCGCAGACTCTCCAGTCAGTGACAAAGGAACGACACTCGCCATTCACCTCGATAAAAAAGGTGACCACAAAGTTTTAGCAGGATTTGGAGTGTAAATGTCCTCTTTTCAGACGGAGTTTGAAAACGGCACCCTGCGCAGGGAATTTGTAGGGGCTGTAAACATAACAGGCAGTGAAGAGACAGATCAACCAATCAAGCTGAAGAATTCTCACAGTACAGCAGGAAATAAAAATGACATGAAATCACTGTGCAAAAAGCATAATAATGATCCAGTTATGGGTGTAGGATAGAGGGGGAAAATTAAATATAAAAACAGAAACTTTAAATATATATATTAAATATAATATATATATACATATATATATACACATATATTTTAAAATCTGTAACATTTTAGTTTTCTTCTGTGGGAAAGAGGCTTCATGTCATAGGTAAACGTTTGGGGGCCAGAAAGGTTTTTCAAAAGCAATCAGGAATGAGTACGTTATTAAAAACTCAGCTATTCCTTCCTAGCTGAACAAAGTTTAATTTCTCTATTAGTCTTCACAGTGAGAACAGAGAGTAATTTGTTACATTTCATGCTAATCTGCAAAGACAGCAACAGAGCACCATGCGGTGGTGTGGGCTACCCCCTGACAGCATATTTCTGAAGTTTAATTACACATGTGCACGGTTGCCAGAAGCTTCCATCAGTTCTACCCAGTGTTAACAATGAGTGCTGACAATTACTGCAGGTCAAAAAATCTTCCTATCTAGCCCAGCACAAATTGGTGAATTGTGGCTCACATCAAGAAATCATATCCATGTCAGGTAACAAAGTATTCAATATACAAACATCACAAAAAAACGGATGCAAAAAGACCAACGTGCCTTCAGTCCTCGCTCATTTATTCACTGCTGCTACCTTGCACAATACACCTACCCCCAGCGGTCAGGAAAGATTGAATGAGCAACAGGCTTACAGTAAAGTGAAATAATTCACCCTTAAAATTGTGAAACAAACTCCAGGAGACCATAGTTACCAATAACTCATCATGATTTTAATGAACAAGTAATTCATCTCATTGAATTTAGAAGGGCTCCTACCCTCAGCAACTTGTTACGTTCTCTTTTAAAAGGAGCTGAGAGACTCCACACTCATCATATCTTATTAATATTGCTCCAGCCCCCCATCCTCAGTTGAATTTTAGTTCCAAAGTTTCAATCCCAACATTAGGCCGAGTTGTGGTTCTGGAGCCTGGAAATGGCCATGACAGAACCCAATTGGAGAGAGCAGCTAATTAGGAGCCCACCTCTGAGAGCTTTGTCCGAGTAAGGTCACTGGAATTGAATGGGCCAATGGGTGTGCCCAAGGCTCTTGATGGCTGATGGACCCATAGGAAAAGGCGAAGGAAAGAATGCTGCAGGTGGGAGACCACCTTAAGATGGAGGAATCCTGGAAGACGTGTAAATGGTACAAAATATGTGTTGCCACAGATGCCAGGCCACCATTGCTGATGGGGAGCTCTCACAGCCTGGTGGGCTCCATGCTGGGGTTGTGATGCAGACTGTATCTCTGGCCCAGCTGTGGACTGCCACCATGGGGAACTGTAGATAGGTGGCTCATGAAGTGTCCCCTCAACTTGCACTTTTATTGGCAACCTACCAGTGGGCCGGTATCGAACAAAGCCCCCCACCCTCCACCACAACCCCCTCCCACCCCCCTCTCCCCAAGCCATTTCTTTGAAAATGGGTTGGAAGTGGGAACATAACACCAGATTGTCACAGTTAGGAGCAAGGAATTACTGGCATACCAACTGCCACTTTCCAATAAAAGTCTGCTTTAAGACTAACTGAAAAATTAACATTTTCCTGGTATCTAATCGAATTTTGCCGACAGATTTTATCAGCCACATCCTGTTCTAACCCTCTCAAACAAAAACACACTCAACCAAACTTTATCATTGTTTTAAAAACTTTAATCAGATTTTTTTTAAGGTTTCCATTTCTCCAAATACAAATATAGTTAATCCTTACTTAGCTTCAATATACAACACTTATAATTTTATACTCACTGGTTCTAGCAATCTGGTCTAAAATATCCTTTGCTTTCCTTTTAACTACTTTAAATTGCGAGTACTCTTTAAATGAATGAACAGATGCTGCCCCTATCCCTTCATGGCTCTACACATGCCCAGAGGGTCCTAACTGGCATTTGCGTGGCAGTGTATTGTCTTTGCTAAAGTCAGTTGTCGCATTGGGACCTATTCACCAAACTTCACAAAATAATACTACAATGTACTGATTTGTTCTGAATGATTAACCTGCTGGCAAATTTCACCTCAATCACCAATGTAAAAATCTAAATGCTTCCACTAAGTCACTGGCCAGAACTTTACACAAAGACACGAGTGGATGCCCCAACTTCAGTCACATGAAATTGCACAAGAATATGCCAGATGGGCATCCCAATGCCATCATGCATGGAAACTATATTACAATCAGCGGATGCTTATGGGAGTCAGGAGTGTACCCATCGACACTTCAAAGGGTCAATTCAGGCCATTCATTTACCGGTTAAAAAAGGAATTTCACATTGCCTGTATGATTTGCAGTCCTCATAAGGACAATGTGGGCTGGCGGATAACATGTCTCCTTGAGCTGTCACCCAAAGGTGGAATAAAAGACCCCCGGAGCGAAGGCTCTTTCTCTTTAGGTTAGAGTTTTTTGCTGTGAAATTTATGCAACTGGAAGTTGAGGAACGTGAGGCAGCTCCGGATGCCACAGAAGCAGAATCTACTGATGGGTCAAATGTGGAGTCAGGAGGCACAGGGTGAAGACGGCGGGAGGGAGAGGGGGGTGCATACAACAGGAACCTTCATGGAGGTAGTGATACCAGAGAGGCTTTGTTAATGTGCACCTTCAGTTAGATTGCCTTGGTACAAGACAAGTGATGTGCAAACCCAGGACCCCAAATTCCAACGACAGCCGATACCATGAAGTCCTAGTTCTAACCTTAACACTCCTCCGACAGGAATGAGGAGTAAATTCAAGTGGATTACTTTATTCCTGGCCCAAGTTTACTCTCCAAGATTGTTAAATCAGGGCTTAAAATATAAAAGTTGTGGGACAGCGGGAAAGTGTTTCAATCTCATCTGTTTATTTTCCTTTGTCAATGGATTAATTATCAGTAGATATCACTTGCTCGTGACACTTGAGCTAGAGCAAAATAAAGCAAGGAATACTTGGGTCACATTTCATTCTGACAAGTCCCCTATGGCGTTAAAGACCAATGTCTAGTAATAATCTTGAGTTAAGGTTGAACAACAAAGAATCCCATATGACAGGTGCATAATTTATGATGTTGCTGATAATGTGAAGTGCACTTACTCTTACTCGATATTTTAAAATCACTGCAGTCCTTTTCCCTTAGTTCTAGGGAGTAATATATTTTCTGCCTGTGCAAATCCTTTTTCTGCCCTCAAAACAGAATTCTGCACACTGACACTGGTTTCATGATAATATTTGAGAGCTGGCAACAGATTCATGACGTGGGGTTATTCAACAGAGCAGGAAAAATTGAACACAACTCAGCCACAGTTGGTCATTGTTCGTTTGGCTTGGACATTGTTAACATGCAAGGAACAGCCAGTGCCAATCTCTAATGAGTGCTGCTCGAAGAGAGAGAGTAGCTGGGAGTGCACAAGCCATTGCAAAGGACAGGTGAAAAACAGCTCCATCGCATGGTGCCAACCCTAAAGCGCACTGCTTCAGGGTTAGGCTGTCACAAACTCTCAGGCAACTAGTGCCCAAAATGTTGCAGGCCAAACAGGGGAGCTGTTGCTGCTATATGCCATTAATTACCCGCAGATACAACCAGCAATTGAATTGAACCAAATTGATTTATTACTGTCACATGTATTGGGATACTTGTGAAAAGTATTGTTTCTTGCGAGCTATTACAGGCAAAACATACTGTTCATAGAGTACATAGGACAGAAGGAAAGGAGAGAGTGCAGAATATAGTGTTGCAGTTACCGATAGGGTGAGAGGCAGCACAGTGGTTAGCACTGCTGCCTCAGTGCCAGGGACCCGGGTTCGACTGGCGACTTGGGTCACTGTATGTAGAGTCTGCACATTCTCCCCATGTCTGCGAAGGTTTCCTCTGGGTGTTGCGGTTTCCTTCCACAGTTATGAACATTGGCTATGCTAAATTCTCCTTCAGTGTGCCCTAACAGGTGCTAGAGTGTGGTGACTAGGGGATTTTCACAGTAACTTCATTGCAGTGTTAACGTAAGCTTACTTGTGACACTAATAAATTAATATTAACTTTTAGGAAAAAAGCTTCTAGCTTTGAATGGCCAGGACCATTCAAAAGTCTAGTAGCAGCAGGGAAGAGGCTGTTTTCGAGTTGGTTGGTATGTGTTTTTAGACTTGTGTCTTTTTTTCCAACAGAAAAAGGTAGAAGAGAATATGTCCGGGGTGCAAGGGTGGCAGGGAAAGTTGCCATGCCCTGGAATTCCTACTTTACAGGATTTTTCAATGCCCTTGCAGGGTGATATCTGGACTGAACCAAACTGCAGCCCAAAGTATCAGAGATGTGACAGGCACTCAGTTTCAACATGCAACAGCCAAAACACAATTCGTTCAATAGCAGGAAGAAATGGTTTTTCATTATGTAGGGATATGGGGGTAGGGCCTGGGTGGGATAGTGTTCAGTGCAGACTCGACGCGCCAAAGGGCCTCTTTCTGCACTGTAGGGTTCTGTGATTATGGTGAGAAATCTGAAGTTTAGGATGTCCTTCCTTTACGCATCTGATTCTTGTGAAATGTGCAATAGAATACATACACAGGAACAGACGTAAATGTTCAGATCCACAGTTGAAAATCATATGAACACCAGCATCTAAATTTAAATTGCTGTTTTAAAAATGGGGTGCCTGAAGGTCACCCATGAAACATGCACTCATTATTATTCGTCAGAGGAAAAAATGCTGCAGATGCTGTAAATCTGAAATTAAAACAGACACAGAACTTCGGATTAAAGGTCACTAACTCGAAAATGTTTAATCGATTTCTCTCTTCGCAAACGCTGTCTGAACTGCTGGGTATTTCCAGTGCTTTCTGTCTTTATTCCTTATTAAACCTGATCCTAATTACTGCAAGTTTTATTTAAATTGTCATTGATCCAGCACAGGATATTTCTAGTTACCTTTAGAAATCAATATTTTGGGAAAAGATATAGTTTACATTTTAATGATTTCTTGTCTATTTAGTTGTTTTATCTGCGTTCTCACCCGTGTCTTACATCTTGCATTTTCGGCCTGATTCCTTTGGATTACAAGACTTATTTTTCCCAATCGCCTCCTTCCAGATGTTCCTCCAGCTGTTATTACAATAGCAGAAACCAAAGCAAGCAGGATAGAGATGCCTTTCAGAGCTCCAATGTTGTGTCAGACAGAATAGTGTGAAGTAGCGAAAGGAGTAACAAATCAGTCTGATAGTCAATGAAGAAAACCTCACTTCCACATTTGCAACCACCTTTACAGCAGGAGTAGTTAGAATCCCGACAGTGCAGAAGGAAGCCATTCAGCCCATCAAGCCTTCACTAACAACAATCTCACTCAGGCTTAATCTCGTAACTCCATGTATTTACCCTGCTCGTCCACCTGACACTAAGGGGCAAGTTAGCATGGCTAATCCAGGGCGGCATAGTGACACAGTGATTAGCATTAGCGGCAGGGTTTTGGGTTCAATTCCAGCCTCAGATCACCGTCTGTGTGTAGTTTGTACATTCTATGAGTGTCTGCATGGGTTTCCACCGGGTGCTCCAGTTTCCACCCACACTCCAAAGATGTGCCAGCTAGGTGGATTGGCCATGCCAAATTGACTCAATTGATAGGGGATTAGCAGGGCAAATATTTGGGATTATAGAAATCGAGCCTGAATGGGATTGTGGTCGGTGCAGACTCAATGGGTCAAATGGCCTCTTTCTGCGCTGTAGGGTTTCTATGATTCCACCTAACCTGCACATCTTTGGAGAGTGGGAGGAAATCGGAGCACCCGGAGGAAACCCATGCAGGCACAAAGAATGTGCCAACTCCATACATCCAGTCCCCCAAGGCTGGAATTGAACTCAACTCCTGGTTGCTGTGAGCCAGCAGTGCTAACCACTGTGCCTTCCTGCTCTTTCTGGTTCCATAGGAAGATGTCTTAAAATGTTACGAAACTCAAGTTTGGTCTGCAGTCACAGGGGATGTTGCAGAACTCTGATTGTGGCTGGCTTCCTATCTGCCTCACTCTTGTGATAACCAGTTTGAGGAAAGGGTCCTTCAACAGCTATTAAATCACCAAGTTACAAATCCTAGGGGCCTGCTGTTTTAGATATTGGCCTAAAGGTAAATTTGGCAATTGGACCAACAATGGCATGATTTGGGCTTAGGTTATCACATGGCAAGCTTTGTGACTATTTCTCAGGTATAAGATAAACACAACAAATACATCCCAAGGTCTCCACTCACTGGGAGACATAGACATGGGAAGAACGTGTAGATTCCACATAGACATTGACCCAAGCAGAGAATCGAAGCCAGGTCCCGGCACTGTGAGGCAGCAGCACTAACCATTGTGCCACCCTATATTGTAATCCTCTGCTCTACGTCTCTCTCCAAGTCTTTATACCGTTCATATGTACATCCCCTTACATCTCCTCCAGTACCCCCAACATCTCTCAAATCTCAAACTTCACAGGGTTAGGCTTTGAGTTTCCTTGATCAATCTGCCTGATCTTGTTCTGATTTTTGTTTTTGAGTTTGACAATACTCTGTACTTGTCCTTCTGTCAATGTGAATATTCTTCTCCTGGGTGACTGTAGAGCTTGTACTGTTGTCTTTCTTCATTATGATCAGGTTCTGAATAGTAAGCTCAAGTTTCTATTGGCTTTTTCAACTTTTAACTGACTGAATATTTTGCAACTTGAACTGAAATTGTGGAAACTGTTTAAAAATGCCAGGCGACATTCCAAACTAACGGCGAGAAACAATCAAATTACCCTCACAGCAGTGTGAATAGAGAATCATTTCCTATAATCCAGAAACCCATAGAAATTAAGAAAGAGGCAATTAAAATGCAAACTACTGGATATTGAAACAATGGCTTCCACAGAAGACACACACGACATCTTGGGATTACACAATGGGTGAAGTATTTCAAGGCAAAACTGTCCAGCCACTTGAGAGAGATTGCAAGTGACACAAGTTGTAAGTGTCAAGAAAGTAATCAAGAAACTTACACTTTAACTGAACAATAATTGCAATATCTTCTATGTTTAGTTGCATCCAAAAAAAAACAAACACAAAAGGACTTGGGAGTCATTGTTCAAGGTTCTCTTAAGGTTAACATGCAGTTTCAGTCAGCAGTTAGGAAGGCAAATGCAATGTTAGCATTCACGTCGAGAGGGCTAGAATACAAGAGCAGCGGTCCACTTTTTGACACTCTGGTCAGACCCCAGTTGGTGTATTGTGAGCCATTTTGGATAAGGCCAGCATACCCAAGGAAGGATGTGCTGGCCTTGGAAAGGGTCCAGAGAAGGTTCACAAGAATGATCCCTGAAATGAAGAGCTTGTCATATGAGGAATCGTTGAGGATTCTAGGTCTATACTCATTGGAGTTTAGAAGGACGAGGGGGGGATCTTATTGAAACTTACACGATACCGCGAGGCCTGGATAGAAAATAAGAAAATTCTCAGGCATTCACACACTTTGATGGAAAATTTTGAATGACGTAGACATGTACAAAGATTTCTCTGTCTTTTTATTTCGACTTTGCCATAAGTTGGCCTTTCACTTTTAAAGTTGTCCCACCCGCACTTTGTAATTTGATCGATGAAGGTTACAACATAGTCCGTTTGAGCCATTTAACTTCACCTGATAGAACAGAAACCACTGCTCCTGTGACTATTTTAAATTCTGTGGGGCGCCCATCCACTTTGAGTTTAATACTCCAGCAAATGTTTTGGTTATCATTTACCTCCCCAGGAAGGTTAATTCCTTTGTTTATGGTCCTTCCACTTCTTGTATGTAGCTCTGTTCTAAAAGGGTCTCCTTTTTACAGGTTGTCAATGTTTTTGAGCAACAATCCATCAGTTTTGAAGATGTCTATTTTTACATTTGCTATTACCCACTCTTACCCATTCTTTGGACATTCTTCTCGCTTGTGCAGTTTATTCCCACCACACCAAAGACATTTTAAAATGGCAGTCAGTGCTCTTTCCCCCATTTTCAGCAGGCTTAGGAGTGCCTTTGCCCACAAATTGCATAGTTTCACTTGATTTTCTCCTTTCCTTTCTCAAAAACGAATGTCTAATTCTACTTCCTGAATTCCGGTCGTGTCACAATCTGCATTGCGTTCCCTAGTATTAAATCCCCTTTTGTACAGGGTCTGACCATACTTCATCTGGGACTCTGATGACAATTGTAATAAATCAGTTCATCTTTTAAGATTCCATAATGGCAATTCCCTGCCTGAATATAGAGACCACTGATGAACGAATCCATGCTTTCTCCTGGTCTCTCTCTTATTACATTTAGCCCTCTATTATTACATTCTGACAGATGTTCTTCAGGCAGTAAGGATATTCCAGTAGAAAGCAATAAAAAAAACTACCTTCACAAAGTAAATCAAAGTTCTAATAAAGAAACTTCATTACACCGCACTTGGGCCACAAAGGCTCTCCACATTCTTCATCTGCTTCTATTTATACCACATCATTTTGCCATTGGTTACATTGTCTACCAGGATATATTGTAGCAACAGACAATGAAATAAAAGTTGAAAGCTTGCAGGACTTCGTGAAGTCTCATCAATTCCCTATCTTGCTGTCATATCAGTGATAGGTCATATTGCATGGTGTGCTGACCTGATCTTTTTGATCCCTTGCGTGCAATCCTGAAGGAGTTCTGTACTTGGTGAACCTTTTCTCTCCAGTTAACCCAATTCTGAGCCTTCTGCACTCTGAAATTGCTCTGGGAGTGATTGTCTGGATTCCATGCTTCTGCAGATTTCTGGAATCCATAGAATCCTAATAGTGCAGAAAAGAGGCCATTCAGCCCATCGAGTCTGCATCAACACTCCAAAAGAGCATCCCACCCAGACCCGCTCCTCTGCCCTATCCCCATGATCCTGTGCATTTTCCATGGCTAAACCACCTAATCTGCACATTTTTGGACATTAAAGGGCAATTTAGCATGGCCAATCCACCTAACTTGCACAGCTTTTCACTGGGGGAGGAAATCCACACAGACAAGGAGAGAAGGTGTAAACCCCACATAGAAAGTCACCCGAGGCCAGAATCAAACCCCTGACTTTGGTGCTGTGAAGCATCAGTGCTAACAACTGTGCCACCATGAAATGCTTCCTACTTTTGTATTTTTTTATTTGTTCACAGGATGTGGGCATTGCTGGCTGGTTCTGCATTTATTGTCCATCCCTAATTGTCCTAAATTAAGTGGTTTGCTCGGCCATTTCAGAGGGCATTCAAAAGTCAATCACATTGCTGTGGATCTGGAGTCACATGTAAGGATGGCAAGTATTCGAATTGGGGCTGAAAACGTATCCAAGTTTAGTGACGGTAGAAACTTAGGGCAGAATGTAAATTGTGAGGACACAAAGAGATTATAGACAGTTTAAATTCATTTTCAGGATGTGGGCATCACTGGCAAGGCCAGCATTTATTGCCTTCAACTTGTTGCCCTTGAAAAGGTGATAGTCAGCTGATTTCTTGAACCGCTGTGGTCCTTGGGTATAGGTACACCTACACTGCCATTTGGGAGGGAATTTCAGGATTTTGACCCAGCGACAGTGAAGAAATGGTGATATATTTCCAGGTCAGAATGATGAATGACTTGGAGGGGAACTTCCAGGTAATAATATTCCCAGATATCTGCTGTCCTTGTCTTTCTCATAGTGGTCATGAATTCAGAAAGTGCTGCCTAAGGAACCTTGGTGAGTTCCTGCAGTGCATCTTACAAATGGTACACACTGCTGACACTGTTTGTCAGTGGTGGAGAGACTAAATGTTTGTGGAAGGGATAGCAATCATGCGGGCTGCTTTATCCTGGATGGTGTCAAGCATCGAATGTTGTTGGATTTGTACTCGTCTAAGCCACTGGAGAGTATTCCATCACACTCCTGACTTGCACCTTGTAGGTGGTGGAGAGAGCTTTTTGGGGCGGCGGGGGGGGAGAGAGAGAGAGAGAGGGACATTGACAAGGTGAGATACTTGCCACAGGATTCCTAGCCTTTGATCTGCTCCAGTATTTATATGGCTAGGTTAATGGTAACCTCCAGAATGCTGGTAGTCAGGGATTCAGCTATAGTAATGCCACTGATTGTCAAGGGGTAATGGTTAGATTCTCTCTTGTTGGAGATGGTCATTGCCTGGAACTTTTGTGGTCAAACGTTACTTACCATTTGTCAACCCAAGTTTGGATATTGTCCAGAACTTGTTGCATTTGGACATGGACTGCTTCAGTATCTGAATTATTGCAAATGGTGCTGAATACTGTTCAGTCACCAGCAAACATCCCCACTTCTGACCTTATGATGGAAGGAAGGTCATTGCTGAAGCAGTTGAAGATGATTGGGCCTAGGACACTACCCAATGAACACATGCAGTGATGTCCATGGGCTGAGATGAATGACCTCCAAGCTCTACAACCATCTTACTTTACAACAGGTATGACTGCAACCAGCAGAAGGTTTTGCCCTGTTTCTCACTGATTCTAGGGCTTCTTAATGCTGTACTCAGTCAAATGCTGCCTTGATATCAAGGGCAGTGGATAACAAGGTGTCAGATGGAGTAAAATATGAGGAAGTGAAAGATGGTACCACATTGATTGTCATGATTAGAAAAGCAGAATACTTTTTAAGAAGGCATGAAATTTGTAAATGTGGATGTTGGGAGGGACTTACTTGGCCAAAGAATGCAGAAAATTAATACACAAGGTGACCAAGCATTGGGAAGGAAAATGGCAATATTTGGTGATACCATACCTGGTGCATAGGAGTTAATACATGGATTGAAAGTGATGCATCGAACACTCCTGGGATGAGAGGGCTGTCCTGTGGTGAGAGACTGAATAAATTCAGTCCATACTCCAGATCTGGAGTTTAGAAGAATGATAAGTGATCTCATTGAAATGTACACAATGATGAAGGGACCTGACAGGGTGTTCTTCCCCCTGGCAAATGTAGAACATGAGCCACAGTTTCAGGATAAAGGGCTAATCATTTAGGAATGAGATGAGATGAGAAGAAATTTCCTGACTCAAAGGATCATGAATTTTCGGAATTCTCTACCCCAAAGGGTCTTGGATGCTCCATCATGCAATATATTTAAGGCTGAATTAAACAGGTTTATTGACCTCTCAGGGAATCAAGGGATATGAGAAACACATGGGTAAATCAACTTGAAATCAGAGATCAACCATGATCAGAGTAAATGGCAGAACAGGCTTGAAGGCCGTATGCTCTACTCCTGCTTCCATTTTTTATGCTCAAATGAAACTGTTATATAGATTCACCATAACTTCATACTCTTTGCCTCTATTTATAAAGCTCATGATCCAATGTGACTTAACAATCACTTGCTCAACTACACTACTACCTTCAATAATTTGTGCACCACTTCCCTTCGCTCTTGCACTCCCTTCAGAATTGAAACTGTTATGCTCTTTCCTCATTCTTTCTACTGAAAACATCACTTCACCACTCTCTGCATTAAGTTTCCATCTGCCACACGTCTTCTTGAAATTGATGGCTGCCCTCCTCACCATTTGCAATACTTCCAAGCTTTGTGTCAATATGTCAAGTTTGGAATTGTGTCCTGTGCACCGAAATCTAGGCCATTAATATAGAGCAAGGAAAGCAGTGATCTTCATATTGACCCTCTGGGGAACTGTTCTACATCTCTTGGCTTTCAAAAGGGAGTTCAGTAATTAGTTGAAGAGAGAAAAGGTTGCAGGGCCATTGGCAAAGGGCAGGGGAGTATGACTAACTGAGCAGCTCTTATTGAAGCCAACATGGACACAAAGGCTGAATGCCCCCTTTGTGCTGTAATCAATTTATCATTCTGATAAATATTTAAAAACTTTTATAAAATATGAAACAATAAATGTGAGTATGTAGGTGAATAGTGACCAGCTTTGACACCAAGGCAGAACATGACCAAGTCTGGCACCAAGGAGCCCCTAGCAAAACTGAAGCTCATGGGAATCAGCAGAAAACTCCTTGTTATTTGAAATCATGCCCAAACACAAAAAGGAAGTTGGCTGTTGAAGGCTAATCACTTCAACCCAGGACATTGCTGCACAAATTTCTCATGGCAGGCTCCGACATCCAACCATCTTCAGCTGTTTCGATAACTTTCCCTCCACTTTATCAAGTCAGAAGGAGAGACATTCACTGATCATTGCAGTCTTCAGTTTCATTCACAATTCTTCAGATAGTGAAGCAATCCACCACTATTTGCAGCAAGACCTGGACAACATCCACACTAGCTTGAGTGGATTAGTGGTAAGTAACATTCATACTTTAGAAGTGCCTGGTAATGACCGTCTCCAACAAAAGAAAGACTAACCACTTCCCCTTGAAAAGCAATGGCATTACCATCACTGAATCCCCCACCATTCATTTCTTAGTGGTTAGCATTGACCAGAAATTAACTGGGCTAGTCACAGGAATACTTTGGCTAAAAAAGGTCAGAGGCTGGGTATTCTGAATAAATTCCTGATCCCTTTTATTAAAATTTTTAGTTACAAAGCAAAGTCAGAAGAGGGATGGAATACTCTCCACTTTACTGGATGTATACAAATCCAACAGGAGCTTAGCATCATTTAGGACAAAGCAGCCCACTCATCAGCACCCACCCTTCACCTTAAACACTCACAGCTCTCCTCCACTAGCATGATTGCAGTGTATCCCATTCAGCAACTCTGCAAGGCTTCTTCAATACCACCCTGTGAATCAAGGCCTGTGCCATTGAGAACAGCAAGGGCAGCAAGTGCATGGAAACAATACCAATTCCAAGTTCACTTCCAAGACAGCCACAATACACGCACTTCTAAACTTGACACTAGTCAAACATCAATGATATTCTTCATTCATTGAAAAGATTTCAACCCTTAAAACACAGATGATGTTTCTAATAATTGTTTTACCAGCTGGTTAGCAAATCTCTCTACAGCCATTTATATACAACAATGCATGACTGCAAGCCCATCAACCACACTCTAAGTACAGCACTCAAAATGCGATGCAGTTACAAGTATTTGGGCACAAGCAGTTATTTTTGGGCCTAAGATGTGATACTAAGCTTCAACATAGCAGCAAAATTAAGCAAAAGACAGGGTTAAAAGCACCACATGCATGTAAATCCAAAAATAAGTTTGTGCTGCAACACATTGCATTTGCAGTTTGATAGGCTGAAAATACAATAGTGTGTAGCTTATTCCCAGGATCCATTAAGAACAATTATGTGCACTTATAGAGCACCTTTAACATTGCAAAAGCTCTACGGCGCATCACAAGGATAGTGTCAAACAAAATTTGACAGCGAGTCACATAAGGGGATAAAGACTGAGGTAGATTTTAAGGATCAATGAGAGAGGTGGATGGAGAGAAATTTAGAGAGCAATTTCCAAAGCTTAGGATCTATGCAGTACTTGCATTTTGAGGATCTCAGATTTGGGTCAGAATTTTCTGACCATTCATGCCAGCAGGATTTTCCCATCTTGTTGCAGTGAACAGAGATTTGGCCTGCCAGCTTCGCTGCAATGGGAGTGGGGCGTGAATGGGTGGCAAGATTGCACCTCTGGTCTTTGGTTCATGATGTACCATTTAGATTCATGATTTACTATTTATATTTTAAAAAATACCTTAATACTGCACAGGATCACTTACCCCAAAATAAACAGAAACTCAGGAGTTAAAATATAACAGGATGCTGCTGAAGTGAGAGTTTGGCAGCTGTAATCATGAAGTAAACTCACTGACAATTTGCTCCTGTCGCTCTTAATAAAACTTTCAAACAAGCATTTAACTTCGGTTTAATTTATTTTGCAGCAGTATCCACAAAGGAACTGCACTCGTCTTTTCCTCAGATACATTAGGCTGCAGTCCTAGTTATTCCAGTGAAAATGCACTTGATTAATAAATTATACAGAAATAGGTCTGGTTTGAGTTTATATATGCAAGCAAGTCTATTTATTGGTTGATAAAAAAATGTACCAATATAGCAGCAGCAGTGAACAGAAGGCCTGTGGAAAGCACAGTGAAAAAGAAGTACCAAAAGCATATGTAAAAAAAACTTAATAATTTAACAATATTTAGCACATTACTGAATTGTTTCTCAACAATCAATGAACGATGACAATACTAGAATATGTCCGATTACAACACACATTAGGGGGCGGCATGTTGGCACAGTGGTTAGCATTGCTACCTCACAGCGGCAGGGACCCAGGTTCAATTCCCAGCTTGGATCAGTGTCTGGAATCTACGTTTTCCCAGTGTCTGTGCGGGTTTCCTCCAGGTGATCCTGTTTCCTCCAACAGTCTGAAAGACGTGTTGGCTAAGTGCACTGGCCATGCTAAATTCTCCCTCAGTGTACCTGAACAGGTGCCAGAGTGTGGCAACTAGGGGATTTTCACAGTAACTTCATTGCAGTGTTAATGTAAGTTGACTTGTGACACTAATAAATAAACATTTTTCACTGTAGATGCTGCAGTGCCTATACAGGCTTTTTCAAAATTATTTTCTGGGATGTGGAAATCACTGACAAGGCCACCATTAATTGCCCATCCTTAATTGCCTTTGTGAAGGTGACGGCAAGCTGCCTTCTTGAAGCACTGTAGTCCATCTGGTATAGGCACTCCCACAGTGTTATAGGAAGGAGTTCCAGGAATTTGGCCCAGCCTTAGTGAAGGAGCACCAATATTGTTCCAACATTGGATAGTGCATCGCTTGGAGGGGAACTTGCATGTGGCAATATATATCAGCTGCTCTTGTCTCTCTAGGTGTACAGGTCACGAGTTTTGAAGGTACTATTGAAGGAGAGTTGGTGAGTTGCTGCAGAGTATCTTGAATATGGTACACTTTGATGCCATTGTGTCTGGGTGGTGACGGGAGTGAATGCTTGTAGATGATGAATGGGGTGCCAATAAAGTAGGCTACTTTGTCCCTAATTGATGTTGGAGCGGCACTCATCCAGGCAAATGGAGAATGTTTCATCGCACTCCTGACTTGTGCCTTGAAGATGGTGGATAGGCTTTGGGAGTAATATTCATTGTGGGACATGGAAGTTGCTGGCTGGCCAACATTTATTGCCCATCCCTAGTTGACCTTGAGGTGGTGGTGGTGGGCTGCTTTCTTGAATTGCTGCAGTCCATGTGCTGTGGATTAGGGAGGGAATGCCAGGATTTTGACCCAGCGACTGGAGGAACAGCGATATATTTCCAAGTCAGAATGGCGAGTGCCTCGGAAGGGAACGTGTAGGTGGTGGTGTTCCATGTATCTGCTGCCCTTGTCCTTCTAGATGGAAGTGGTTGTGAGTTTGGAAGGTGCTGTCTAAGGGTGTTTGGTGAATCAGGTTTTGTAGCCACAGTATTTACACGGATGGTCCAGTTCCGCTTCTGGACATTGACAATATGGGATTCAGTAATGCCATTTAATGTCAAGGAAAAATGGTTAGATTCTGTCTTGTTTGAGATGATCATTGGCTGGCACTTGTGTGGCGTGAATAGTACTTACAATCGACTAGTACAGGACAACTGTACAGGGCACTGCTGAGACCGCAGCTGGAGTACTGTGTGCAGTTTTGGTCGCCGCACTTGCGCAAGGATATTTTGGCCTTGGAGGGAGTGCAGAGGAGGTTCACTAGGCTGATACCAGAGTTGAGGGGGTTGAGCTATGAAGAGAGGCTGAATAGACTGGGCTTGTACTCGTTGGAGTTTAGAAGGATGAGGGGGGATCTTATTGAGACATATAAGATGATGAAGGGGATGGATAGGGTAGAGGTGGAGAGGTTCTTCCCACTCAGAAGGGACAGCAGGGCTAGAGGGCACAGCCTCAAGATAAGGGGACGGCAGTTTAGAACAGAGTTGAGGAGGAACTTCTTCACCCAAAGGGTGGTGAATCTCTGAAATTCTCTGCCCGTTGAAGTGGTGGAGGCTACCTCGCTAAATATATTTAAGACGTGGGTAGATAGGTTTTTGGTAGGCAAGGGAATTAAGGGTTATGGGGAGAAAGCGGGAAAGTGGAACAGAGCCACTTCAGATCAGCCATGAGCTTATTGAATGGTGGGGCAGGCTCGAGGGGCTAGGTGGCCTACTCCTGCTCTAGTTTCTTATGTTCTTATGTTAGTCCAACTGAGTGTGTTGGGCAATCTTCACAATTGAGCACATTGCAAAATCCAGTAGAAGGTAAGGAATGAAATTTAAAGGTACAAGAATGGTGCAGAAGTAAAGACCAGCTTGCCGTTAAGTCCACCACATATTGTCATAGTGTCACTGAGCTTTGTGACACCAACTGCAGCCCACTCCCCATAACCAATAGCAGCTACTGTTTTTTAATGGATTCCAAAATCCAAAGGAAAAATCAAAGGGCAATTTGGGGAATAAAAAAAATCTGGAAAGTTCTTCTCCGAAATTAACAACCATATCTGAGACAGTGCCCAATGTCTCATAACTTTTATAAACTGCAATTTTAATCATAACTAGCTCCTTGTTGAACATTTGCAATGAATCTGTAAACTCTCCCCTAAGTTTACTAACAGCTTCTTACATCTAACCTGGTTCTATATGTCAGTAGCTTACATGCATCTCCCTTGTTCCTACCTAAACTGTGCGGAATTAAAATAGTCTATACAAATGGACATGATCTAACCCCTTCAATCAATTCTCCTACAGCTCAGTTCCTAGAATAACAAACAAATCAGTTTTCTATACCCATCATGGGAACTGAAGGCCTTCAATGCTTTACACTTGTACGACGCCCCTGCTATGAACCTATACATCTACGATAAAGGCAAAATACTGTGGACGCAGGAATCTGAACAAAAACAGAAAATGCTGGAAAATCTCAGCAAGTTTGACAGCATCTGTGGAGAGAGAACTGAGCCAATGTTTTGAGTCTGGAATGACCCTTCGAAGGGCCTTGTTCTTGTGCCACCGAGATCAAAATGGGGCACGGTATTCCAAATGATGTCCAAACACAGTGTTCTATAAGGACAGTTCAGAGTTTATTTTTTTCATGGAGGTTTGCCCTAGCAATACATCCGAATGCTAAACCATAACAAAAATACAATATTGATTCACTACAAACTGAATCAGAATGTGTGTGTTTAGTTTTCTAAACATTGACTTTTTTTAAAAGAAAAGCCATTTCTTGACCTGGAGGGTAAAACTTCAAGCATTAATGGCACCACTTAGTATATGCTGCTGTAAGAGTGTAATAAATGTTTAATACTGCAGTGTGCCACTAAGATTAGTTTCAACGTCATGGTTATGCAGCCACAGCTATATGTCAGAAATCCAGCTTCCCAAAGCTGTGCTCAATAACCAGCTGATGGCAAGAAGCAAGAGTCAGATCAAACATCTGAGAGAGAGAGTCCAAAGCAAAGCACTAAGGAGTGTAGCAACTCAGGAATTATAGTAAAAGGTCACGCTTCATCACAAAGTCAATTTTGTGTTAAAATCAAGAGAAAATTATTGTCTTAGAAATGTCAACACCAACAAGTGACAAATGGGCAAGAATCATCATCACAGAATTCCTACAGTGCAGAAGGAGGTATTTCAGCCCATCAAGCCTGCACCAACAACAATCCCACCCAGGCCCTAACCTCGTAACCCCACGTATTTACCCTGCTAATCCCCCGACACCAAAGCACTCAGAAGAAACGTATGCAAGCACTTGGAGAACGTGCAAACTCCACACAGTGACCCGAGGCTGGAATTGAATCCGGGTCCTTGGTGCTGAGAGGCGGCAGCGCTAACCACAGTGTCACCGTACAAGCCATGAAATACATCCGGTCATCAATTTGAATTATGCAGAACCTCATCTATTAACGTTATTTACTAAAATTGCATTAAATCTTCACATGGTTTGTATTATTGTACAGCACTATTATTGTAAATAACTAATCTTGATGAACTAATAATATCAACTATGTTGGAGACGTATTGATTATGTTAACTCATGTTGCCTATCCTGAGCCTTCAAAAAGGTATAAACTGAAGTATTTTGTTCATATGCCAACCAAACTTTACCAATACATATTCATTGTTGATTGAGAAAATACACACACTAGTCATAATAGCTATAATGAAATTTAGTCGTGAAAATGGGAGGTGGGAGCACATGGCCTCATGGGGCGATTTCTTAAGTCTTGCACATCATGTTAACTGAATATGCGTATACTATTCAGATTCATTTATTGTCTTAAATAGGTGTACAGAGTTCATCATGAATTCCAAATGCTTTGCGCATGCCTGTGAACACAATTGCTGCATTTATTTTCTTTGGGTGCTGGATCTTTCTACAAACCATGTGGTGAATCTTCTGATAAGACCAGTATCCGCATCTCATCAAGAGCTGGTAGATACAATGTTTTAGAAGCTCACTTGTTCCACAAGATTGCAAATAAGTAACTGTGCCTACAGCAAAAATCCACGTTACTTCTGACTTTAAGAACATAGTTGAGTGTGTAGAAAAATGAAGTTTATTTATTAGTGTCACAAGTAGGCTTACATTAACAATGCAATGAAAATACTGTGAAAATCCCCAAGTTGCTACACTCCAACGCCTGTTCGGTTACACAGAGAATTTGGCACGGCCAATGCACCTAATAAAGCATGTCTTTCAGACTATGGGAGGAAATCGGAGCACCTGGAGGGATCCCATGCAGACACGGGAGAACGTGGAGACTCCACACAGACAGTGACCCAAGCTAAGACTTGAACCCCGGTCTCTGGCATTGTGAGGCAGCAGTGCTAACCACTGTGCCACGGTGCTGAATAGTCAGTCCAATCAAGTAAGGAGTTTAATTCCTTTAAAACCTAGACCGCCTACAACACCCAGAAAACAATCCTTCCAAGTGAATGCAAATTAGATTCCTTCCTTCTTTAACTGCCATGATTTATTGGAGTTGGATAATGAATGGCAAAACTGACTTCATGTTTGTGTTGCTGATAACACCAGTGCAGAAGTGGCAGAACACAGTGTAACCAAACATAGGAAGTGATGTGATTGATTATGTGGCAAAGACTTAGATAGGTAGTAACCTTTGCCTCCACTCAGTGAATGCACAAGAGTGACCCATTATATAACCTGCTTGATTGTAATTGGATGCTGTGTAATGGACAGCTGATCCACAACTACCTGATTTTTGTCACCACGGAAATCTGAAATAATCCTTTAGGTGTTTTCAAACAGTTATATAGGTGTCTGGATTACTGGGAAAGCGTATAGAACTTCTATACATTGTGTGCAATAACTGTGTGTTGCATACCTCACAAATTAATCCACCAAGAAGGAAGATGGCTTGGCTGCACGATAATGGCCATATAGTACAAATGATTTTACGTGCAAAAGATGACCAAATTATCAGCAGTAGATGATGTTTCTAACACAACTAGCACATCAGATGTTATTCCCACCATGGGGTGAACTGCATTCCAGTTGTTTGTTAATCATGTGCAGAATAGATCAAAGTGGAAGCTGTCATTTGAAATTCTGCATTTGGCCGATAGCACTGAAAAAAAATCTTCTGTTTTTGCAAAGTTCTTAGTTTTGTAACAATCTTATGTTCTTTTTGTGCCACCTCGTTACTGACTTGAATATCACCCCAGAGCAACAGAAATAGTCAATTATTTTAAGATGTCAAACTAAATAATGACAAAGCTATTATTTTTCTTCATGGGGCAAGGAATATTTTGAAAAAAACTGTACTGACTTAGGCTCCCCTCTTAATAGCTGTGTTTATTGCTCCAACCCAATTGATGTTCCACAAGGTCCAAAATTACTTCAGTACAAAAATATGTCTCCAACATATTCAAAAACATAGAAACGAGAAGCAGGAGTGGGCCATTCGGCCCTTCAAGCCCATTCCACCATTCTTTTTGTTCATGGCTGATCATCAAATCCAATATCCTGATCCCCCTGCCCCCCCATATCCCTTGATCCCTTTAGCTCCAAGGGCTATATCTAATTTCTTCTTGAAATCACAATGTTTTGGCTTCAACTACTTTCTGTGGTAGTGAATGCCACACATTCATCACCCTCTGGATGAAGAAACTACTCCTCTCCTCAGTCCTAAAAGGTTTACCCCTTATCCTCAACCTCCAACCCCCAATTCTGGACTCCCCCACCATCAGAAAGAATGTATCCTGTCAAGTTTCTAGGGACAACATTAAATCACAAAAGCATATTTCAACAAGTTAAAGTTGTATACTCCCCAATATTAGATTACTATCTTGCAATCACTTCAAATTATCTTCAGTAAACTAACATGGATGATGAATGTAATCAGTCTTATTCATTTTACTTTGTGGCAGCACTATTTTTTGAGAGCTGTATATCGTGGCTTTAATTCTTATACTATCATGTAGCTTATGCTATCATGTAGCAAACCTTTCAACTCTCCCTTCCACCTCCGCAAACACTTTTAATATTCAGTAATGCTGTTCTCAGCTTGATCATATGCCTCCATTTTAATTTTATGTTAATTGTATTATTTATCTTTGGAACGTTGTTCTTTGATGCATTAGTTTCTTGTCTCAGATTATATCTGTTTTGTGCTCTTGCCATCTCTTATTTAAAGATTCTCCCCTATTTCCCTATCAAACGGTTGCTAGCTAATCTGCCAGATTAATTCATTTTATTTCTTTGTTCACTGAATTTTCTTTTTAGTCCAAAATCCACATTTGTCAATTATTTGAAATGTCAAATTTTCCAGACCTTAATTGAGCAACATTGATCCTTGTTGGACAAGAAAAATACTGAACAAAAAGCAGCTCAGGGTGCATGCTAAGTTTTTTTTCTCACTTTGAGAAACTGCATTAGTTTTATTATCTTCAGGTTGTTAAATTCTCCCAAGTCACTCTCTCGTCATTCTTGCCTATCTCAATCAACTGTTGAAAGATCTCTCATCTTCTCACCTCTACTGTTTGGGGGTCAATACATACATAGAATGTGAACAGTGCAGGAGACCATTTGGCCCATCGAGCCTGTGCCAACCACAACCCATCCAGGCCCTATCCCTGTAGCCTCACCTATTTACCCTGCTAATTGTCCCGACACTAAGGGGCAATTTAGCATGGCCAATCAACCTAACCTGCATATCTTTGGAGTATAAGAGGAAACCAGAGCACCCAAAGGAAACCCACGCAATCACAAGGAGAACGCGCAAACTGCACACAGACAGTCACCTGAGGCCAGGATTGAACCCGGGTCCCTGGCACAGAGGCAGCCGTGCTAACCACTGTGCCTGCATGCTGCCCTGGAAGTGTACCACTTCCCCTCCTGTTTCTCAACTCTATGTGGATTTAGGCATCATCTAACTCGCTGGAATATTCTTCGCTCGTGGTTTAGCTATTATTGGTGCCCACCTCTCCTGTCACTTGTGGCAAGATCAAAACTGGAAAATTACAACTCCCATCCAAATCATTACAGCAGCTATATCTTATCCCTCTAGTTATTCATACTTGCAGTGCATATTTAATCATTATTGTGTAATTACCCCTTGAATAGCATCATCATCTGCAGTGCACATTCTGAACCAAGTGATTGCATTGCATCAATTCACTGCCTGTTACCTCAAAAGATTAATGATGGAGAAATTGTGTACACAAATCATAAACTAGGTAATATTCAACCTGGTTGCTTGACTTGGCTACTGGTACCACAGTTACCTACGTCTGGCTCACCACTTGGAAAATTAATCCATTTTTCCAAAAATGACAAGATTCCATTTCTGACAGAGAAGGCTTGTGTGCCCTTATCCAATCATTTACCCAAAGAAAAACCCACACAGAAATCTCATGGCCATGAGGTCACTTTTCAGATAACCTTCTTCTATTTAACCGGCTTCTGCAACTTTGCTTGATCAATTTCAAGTTGCATTGCGGGGTTACAAGTGTCTAGAGAGAGAGAGACTCGCTCAAACCTAGTGCTTGGCGTCCTTTATTTTGATCGGATGTTTATTTGGATTCATTTGAATGAAAAGGGGGAAATATTTAAGCAGAAGACAACTTACCAAATGGTTATCAGCCCCCTCAAAGAACACACACACACACACAGACGCACAAACTGATGCAACTCTTTAAAGAACATTTCAAATACCGCATCAAACATCATTGCGGACTTACCTCATCCTCCAGAAGCGTAGGAAGCGGTTCAAATTCATAATACTCCCTTTCATCACCTTCATCATAACACAGAGCCATTTCCTATCGCCAGTCTCCCTCTCTCTGATTTTAAATTGGGATCTGACAGTAAATAATTGAGAGAGAGAGAGAGAGCTGATATGGAGTGGGAAACAAGCCCTGTGAGCAGAGGGCTCTGCGCCCCTTGTTGATTACAATCGCTTTCTGTTTAACATGCAGCCCGCACAGTGATTCCGAGCGGCAGTCGTGACTCTCCGGGAAGGGATTACAGCCCCGCTCCAGCTTCTTCAGCACAGAGACTTTCTTCAAATAAACACAGGCATGAATTCATCTCATGTTGCTGCTGACTTTCTCTCCCTCCCCCGCTGCGGAACTGGCTCCTCACACTCTGATCAGTAATCAGACTCCTGCTCCCAGGCTTTCCCCTCCTGGGAGCGGAGACTGGGCTAGTTTCGAGATTTCTTTACTCCTTGGCCGCCCGCTCGCCTCTCGGTCAGTTTGCTAAATGCTGGCTGCCATAGCAACATCTCGACATAGCAGCAAAGCCGCATCATTGAGTCAGCAGTACCTCCCTCCCTCCCACACTCTGTCACTCTCTCTCTCTCCCCCACACTTTCACTTTCTCGCCCTCCCTTACTGTCACTGTCTCTTCCACTCCTTCCCTCTCACACTCTCCCTCCCCAATCTCCTTCTCATACTCTCCCTTTCTCCCCCTCTTCCTGCTCCACTGTCACTCTCTTCCACTGCCTCTCTCCCACATTGTCACTCTCTCTCCCTCCCTCATTATCACTCTCTTCCACTCTTCCCTCCCACGCTGTCACTCTCTGTCCCAGAAGGGGGGGAAAAACGGAGCCTCAGCTCACTGGTGAGGCTGGCTGCAGTGCACTAGGGCCAGTCTCCCCCTTTCCACCACCCCCATGGACATCAGGACTCCCCCGCTGCCAATTGCTCCCTGTGCCATCCTCCCCATTCTTCACTGAGCACCACCATTGCAGAGTACTCCCTGCATCCCCCTGTCATAGCTCTACCCCCACAGGACAATTACAGTGCCTGGTGGGCAATGCCAGTTTCCAATGAGCATAAGCTGCTGTACTCCCAGGGCCGATGCTATTCACATTTCTGCCATTGATAGGCACCAAGGGAATGGGCGAGGTTGATGAATTGATTCTGATATAAAAATATTGGTTGATTTGTTTGATAAGGTTGACATTGAAATTGTGGTGGTTTTTATTGCTACATTGTGGCCTAGTGGATGCAATGGTATCAGGGTCAGAGCGAAGGGAAGGAGTGCGACTGTTCTTGAATGGACATTTGTAGTGGTGTTCACTAGTACAGTAGTGCCATCTCTCCATTCACCATCTGCCTCTGCGTAAGAGAGAAGCCCAATGCTCTGAGTGCCAGGAAAGGGGAATACATCGCGCTCTCACCAAAGAGATTCAGGCAGAACTTCTACTTAGCTTTGCCAGGATAATGGATGTCCCCATGGTGCAGTGCTACATCTAAATGCAGAAATGTGCTTCAATCACAAAGGATTCCACTTGTAAAATGTTTGATTGATGAGGTGATCGCATACAGAATTTGGAGACAGAAGATGTGATGGTTTACTACTCCCCCCATCCCCCTTCCTCATCAGGGGTTTGCCATGGTATGCTGGCAGAGGCTGTGTCCCTCTTAATGCTAAGATTATAGGGTAGCTCGATGGCACAATGGTTAGCGCTGCTGCCTCACAGCAACAGGGATCCTGCTTCAATTCTGGCCTTGGGTAACTGTCTGTATGGAGTTTGCACATTCTCCCCATGGCTGCGTGGGTTTCATCCAGGTGATCCCATTTCCTCCCACACTCCAAAGATGTGCGGGTTGGGGGATTGGCCATGCTAAATTGCCCCTTAGTAACCCAAGATGTGTAAATTTGGGGGATTAGCAGAGTAAATAGATAGGGTTATGGAGGTCGGACCTGGATTGCAAAATCAGTGCAGACTTGATGGCTGAATGGCCTCCTTCTGTACTGTAGGGGTTCTATGATTATGCAGATTGTAGCAGACCCTGATAAGGTATGGCATGCCATCGAGCGTGTACTGTTAGATTCCTCCAGAGTGATCGAAGCAGAGGAAGTATTGCTTGAGCAGCCCAGTGGAGTGCTTAATGATGTAGCTCGTTACAGCATGACTCAATACATAAGTACCAGCCAAGTGTGATTGTGTTGCGCACCAGAGTCGCAAGCCAGATAGTCCTTGTCATACAACAGATGCCTTCTGGTTTGATGTGGCGGTTCACTTACTGAGGGAACACAGATTGATGTGGAACAAATAAGTTACAACTGCTGCCAGGATACTGGGCATTCACCTGAATGATGTGCTATGCATGGTCGCATATCAATCGAACATTTTACAAGTGGAATCCTTTATGATTGAAGCACATTTCTGCATTTAGATATGGCACTGCGCCACAGGGACACCCATTATCTCGGCAAAGTTACGTAGAAGTTCTGCCTGCATCTCTCTGGTCAGAGAGAACACAAGGTATTCCCCTCTCTTGGCATTCAGAGCATTGGGTATCTAAATTGCCTCTCAGTGTCAGGGGGCTTAGCAGGGCAAATACATAGGGTTATGGGATAGTTGTCGGTGCAGAGTTGATGGGCTGAATGGCCTCCTTCTGCACAGTAGGGAATCTACGTTTTACTCCTCTGGATTACTGCACACATAACAAAGGTAAGTAGAAGTAGATGGTGAATAGAGAGATTGACATCTGTTCTAGCCTGGAAGGCTCCCAATATAAAGAAATTAATAATCACAGTCACTGGCCACATGGTCCTTGCCCTGCTTGGCACATAGCTTTATCTGAAAAAGATGGCAGATTTCTGAGTATTGACTTCCTAAAATGGAGATGACTTGCATGCCGTCCCTAGCTCAGGTTCCAGGAAGTGAAATGCTTCATGAAGACACTGGGGAAATAATGGCCTTTTGCTATGAGTTCCTCTCCCTTTCCTCTTCCACTGTCTGTGAGAAACATATATTCCTCTGTGATATCTCTGCTTAATCTCACCGTCCTACTGCAGGTCAGGGAGGACAGTAACTAAAGTACCTAATGCTGGGAGGAAGCAGTCTGACCAGAACTCAAAGTCAGAACCAAGGTCTTCTCCCTACGTAGCACTGCTCGTTGTGTTTTCACCAACTTTAACCAGCATTAGAAAATGCACAGCACTCCTACACACCTCAACAACCAGCAGAAATCAAACCAGCAACCAAGCTGAAAATATTTGATTGTCATTTCAAATACTGTTGGGGGGGCTCCTTCCTACAGCTGAAGAGATGGTCAGCTGTGCATGTTTAAGAGAGGACATTAAACAGAGCGGCTGTGATAACCTGCACAATGTTCATGGTGAATCACTGGTTGATCTCCCTGTGGGATACTTTGAGTTTGAGTTCCCCTGGTAACAGGCAATGATCTGCCGAGCCAAAACTCATTGTCTGAGCCTCTTATAAGACAGGCCCAGGATTGGGCTTGCTGAATGGTAGTTCCAGGCAGGGATTAGTGTACATACAGTATGGTGGTGGTTTTATGTTGCATTCTGTAAGAAACTATGATGTTTTCCAGTTTGACTTCCTGAGTCATTGCAGAGGTGAAGTCAAGAATGGCAGCATGGTATTAAATCTGCCTACTCCACACACTTCCAGCTCATTGGTCTAATGCCTGCACTAATACACTCACCAAAATTATGATTACAACACACAGTATGATTACAGTTTGAGCATGCATTAAGATGCCAATTTGATCCCCAAATAATGCCCGTAACACTGAAACTATGGGTGCTATAAAGTTGAATTTTGCAGCCTACAACTCCCCATAGCAGAACAGTAGTGACCCTCAAGTAACTTTAAGCTTAAAGTTAATCACTTCAGCACCCATACAGAGGGCTTTTGGTTTTCTGTTAAACCTGTAGGGATTGATTATTACTTGAGGCGCATTGTCCACACAAGATAGAAGCTAGAAAAAGAAACTGAAGCCATCTTCTAAGTGATGCCGTTTAGGGCCCACTAATTGCATCATTTAACACCAGTTAACAATGGGCACAACATACATGATACAGTCCACCCCGGGGCACCTGTCAATTAATCAGAGTCCAATGAAACTGTACAGAAGACCATGCAATGAGTACAACTGAGTGTACCTAAAACGGAGGTCGGGAATGGTGGGGGACAATTAAACAACAAACAGGTGGAGGAGCCTCCATGAACATTCCCAATCTCTGTAGTGGAAGAGCCAGCACAGGTCAAGCTTGAAACATACACAGCTATCTTCGGCCATAAGTGCTAAGTGGATAATTTACCTTGTCCCCCTCCTGAGGTCCCCAACATTAAAAGATACCAGACTTCAGCCAATTCAACTCACTCCATGTGTTATCAGGACAGGGCTAGACACCCAGGATACAGCAAAGGAAAAGGGCCTTGACAACATTCCAGCCATTGTACTGAAGATCTATATTCCAGAATGAGCCACACCTCAGGCCAAGTTGTTCCAGTGCAGCGACAGTGTTCGCCCTACTTTATGAAGTAGATAATTCCAGGATGTGCTTCTTCACATAAAGCAAGTCAAATTCAATTACTATTGTTAAAGCGATGAACGTTGACATCGACAGTCCCATCAAGCAGCACCAATTATTAGCTCACTAATACCCTGTTTGGGTGATATCAGGTCGACATGTCATAGAAACAAAGAAAGTAGGAGTAGGAGGCGGCTATTCAGCCCTTCGAATCTGCTCCACCATTCAGTATAATAATGGCTAAGCATCCAACTCAATAACCTGATCCCACCTCCCCCGCCCATATCCTTTGATCCCTTTGTGTCAAGTGCTTCTTGAAACTATTCAATGTTTTGGCCTCAACCACTTTCTGTTGAATTCCACAGGCTGACCACTCTCTTGGTGAGGAAATGTCTCCTCATCTCTGTCCTAAACAGTCTACCCTGTACCCTCAGACTGTGGCTCCTGGTTCTGGACACTCTCGCCATTGGGACCATCTTTCTTGCATCTGCCCTGTTAGAATTTTATGAGTTTCTATGAGACTCCCCCAACCTCTCCTCATATGTCAGTCCTGTTATCCCAGTCTGGAAATCCTTCTTTGCACTTCATCTAGAATAAGAATATCCTTCCTCAGATAAGGAGACCAAAACTGTACACAATATTCCAAGTGGAATATTGTTCTACATTCCAAAACCCTGCATAAATGCATGAAGATATCCCTGCTCCTGTACTCAAATCCTCTCGCTATGAACATCAACATACCATTTGCCTTTTTTACTGCCTGCTGCACCTATGCATGTACTTTCAGTGACTAGTGTAGGAAGTCACCCAGGTCTCATTGCACATTCCCGTCTCCTAATTTATGGCCATTCAGATAGTAATCTGCCTTCCTGCTTTTGCTACCAAAGTGGACAACCTCATATTTATCCAAATTAAACTGCATTTGCCAATGCATTAGCCCACTCACTCAACTTGTCCAAATCACACTGTCATAATGCTGATCCAAACATGGACAAATCAACCAAATTCTAGAATTGAGGCAAGAGTGACTGATTTTGACATTAAAGCAGCATTTGACTGAATACGTAGGATCAAGGAATCCTGTTAAAATTGAAGACAGTGTGAATTGGGGCAATACTCTCCACTGGTTGGAATCATACCCAGCCTAAAAGAATATGACTATAACTGTCATTGATGGAGGCCAAACACCTCAGTCTCAGGATTCTGCTATTGGTCCTAGGCCCAGTCATCCCAACATCATTAGCTTAGGAGTTGAAGTTATGATGTTTGCTGGTGTTCATACTTCAGGTTCACTTGAAATTCTGTAGATAATGAATCATTTTGAACAGAATTTTACGCGAATTATCCTAAGTGTCCAGCTAGCGTGAAAATGGAAGAGTTGCATGTTGATTTTTTGGGCACGTTTTCATACCCAATCTTGTGCATACAGTCGCTATAGGCATGGGCGGGGTTTAATTCATCAGCCAGCACGGAGAGGGAGCCATCGCACGTGCGTAGATCTCTGATTCTGCATATGTGCAATAGCAACAGCAGAGGTCCGGAGAGCTCAACAAACTCTCCCCCACCTCCACAATCACAGGGGCCCATGGCTGATCATGAGCCCCACACCACCCAAAATGCAGCAACCGCCACCCCCCCAATCACCCCCTCAATGATTGCAATGCAGAGTTGAGACCACCTCTCCCTCCCCATACCAAACGCCTAAAGAGCAGCAGCAGGCCTCCTTCCCCACTGATCCAATTGCAGGGAGAGTGCACAGCCCCTTCCCACCCCGATTGCAGACAAAGAGCACACCGGCCAACATCAGCCGTCCCTTCAAGCCGTGTCCCACATAAACCTTGCCCTCCCCATAGGCCCCACCTCAGCATGGCCTGGTGGACAGTGCCATGTCCAGTGGGCATTACAAAGGTGTCAGGCTGGCACTGCCAAGGGCAGCACCCCCCCCCCCCACCCGACCTCAGCCTCCTCAGGAGGGCATCAAAGGCCTCTAGTTCTACCAGCAAGGCCAACTCAACTGTTCCCCATAAAGGATCCTGATTTCTCAGCTCCTTTACGATTTTACCAACTTGCCCTACCCATTGATGGGTGGGGTGAACTGGTAAAATCCCAGCCTTTACGTACACATGCAGCAAGACCCAGAGAGCAATCCCACTGGGGCTGAAAAATGACAAGTGATATGTGCCACATTGGAGAACAAACATCTCCAAAAGAGAGAAATTCTAATCACTTACCATTGATGTTCACTAGTATTAATGATGTTGAACTCCATGTTCAATGTCATTGGGGGGGCATGGGAGGGTTATTAACCTGAAACCCTTCTGGCCTGGCCATATGAATACTGTAACTGCAGAGCAGGAAAAAGGTTGGGTATTCTGTTATGAGTACCTCCTATGCCACAATGCCTTCTCGCCACCTACAAGGTCAATGCTGCAGTGTGCTGGAAGCACTTCCATCATCACTCAAGATGCCTGGTATCTTCAGGGCAAAACATTATTTTTAATTGGCAGTCACCAACTTAAATATTCATTACATCCACCTTGACGCAACATAACAGCAGGGTTTACCGTCTAGAAGATGCACTACAATAATTTGCCAAGGGTACATGAATGATATCTCACAAACGTGTGACCCCCAGCACTAGAAGGACAAGGGCAGCATACCCATGGGAACACCACTACCTCCAAGTTTTCTTCTAAGTCACATCCTATCCTGATTTCAAAATATGATCTGTTTCTTCATCATCGTTGGATGAAATCTTTGGCACTCGCCACACAGCATTGTGGTGCCACCGTCATCAAATGGACTGTAGTAGTTGAAGATGGCTCACCATTGCCTTAATTAGCAGCAACTTGCCATGGGCAATAAACGCTGGCTGTGTTATTGACACACACATCTCATGATTGATAAACAAATGTCAAAACAGTTTGTAGATTTTTGGGGGGCCTACCATTAGAAGTGTGCTTTGGTTATTTAAGGGCGCACGGTGGCACAATGATTAGCACTCTGTCTCACACACCAGGGACCGAGTTCAATTCCTGCCTCGGGTTATTGTCTGCGTGGGTTTCCTCTGGGTGTTCTGGCTTCCTCCCACAATCCAAAAATGTGAGGATTAGGTTGATTGGCTATGCCAAATTGCCTCTTTATGGCAGGGGGACTAGCAGGGTAAATATGTGGGGTTATGGGGATAGGGCCTGGGTGGGATCGCTGCTAATGCAGGCTTGATGAATTGAATGGCCTCCTTCTGCACTGGGAGGGGGAGGGAAACGACTCCATCTCAAGGTTTTACCAAAGAATAATTGCATTTATATAATACTTTTCATGGTGTAAAACATCCTGAGGAACTTCCCAGGAATGATTAACAAAACTCGTCACAGAGCCACATCATGCCAGGCAACTGAAAGCTTGACTGAGCCGATACTTTGGAGGATGAAAGGTGGAGAAGTGAAGAGGATAGGGAGATAAAAGTGACACAGTCTGCATAAGCAATGCAGGAAGAGGCCTGTTAGCATTTTTAGGTAGCTTCCTTCATGCTTTGCCCATGGAATGTAAAACAGGGCTCTGTAAATCTGAGATCTGAAACCTGCTATCAGAACTGCAGTAGGGATGAATTTTCCAGCTCTATTTCCCCAGTACTGATCCTGGCAGGAAGAGCAGCGTCAGCTCACTGGAATATTGCTGGGCAGGACAAAGGCACAAGTCACAAGTCACAAAACATAACTGATGCAATGCCCCTTGGAATTGGGTTAGGTGTAAGCAGTTTTGAGGGTGCACTCCAGCATTTAATGCTATTTTTATATCACCTCTGCTGAAGGGTCATCCAGACTCAAAGCGTTGGCTATATTCTCACTCCACAGATGCTGTCAGACCTGCTGAGTTTCACAGAATCCCCACAGTGCAGAAGGAGGCCTGTCGGCCCATTGAGGCTGCACCGACCACAATTCTACCCCGACTCTAACCCTGTAACCCCACACATTTACCCTGCTAATCCCCTTGACACTAGGGTCAATTTAGCATAGCCAATCAACCTAATTCACACATCTTTGAACTGTGGGAAGAAAGTGCAATGGACACGGGGAGAACGTGCAAACTCCACACAGACAGTCACCTGAGACCGGAATCAAACCCGGGTCCCTGGTGCTGAGAGGCAGCAGTGCTAACCACCGTGCTACCGTGCCACCCTTAAGTTTCTTCAGCGTTTTTTGCTTTAATTTTTATATCAAAATCAGCATGCAGGGCACCAACAGAAACATGCAGAAAATATAACTGAGTGATGTGGACAGAGAGCTACAATACAGCAAGGAGGTCAATAAGACAGTAGATCCACATGGAAGTTTTTTGTTGTTTCTCTTCCCGTGCCTAACAGCACACAAAGCAGATTTTCATCTAGATTGCGGCAATTCTTTACCATGGAACGGGTTGCTAGCCAGTCGTCAGAGGCTCCATATCAAGCATAGCTAACCAGGTTCCACTCCATATCAAGCATAGCTAACCAGGTTTCTCTTCTGCTCTTACTCCCTGAAGTGGCGTGTCGGAAGAATGTCGCAGATTCACCGCGTTATGAATGCACCTTCCTTGGCCATCAAGTCCTGGGTTGGGACTCGACCCCAGAACTTCTGGCTCAGAGGCAGGGACACTACCCACTGCACTACAAGACCTGCATAATATAGCACAGATAGCGAGCAAGAAATCCCTGTCCCCCCAGTACTGTGTGTGTGGAGTTTGCACATGCTTTGTGTTTACGTGAGTTTCGTCTGGGTGCTCCAGTTTCCTTCCACAGTCCAAAGATTAAAGTCTAAGGTTTTAAAGTTTAAAGTTTATTAGTATCACAGGTAGGCTTACATTAACGTGATAATGAAGATATTATGAAAATCCCCTAGTTTTCACACTCTTGTACCTGTTTGGGTACTCTGAGGGAGAATTTAGCATGATCAATGCATCTAACCAGCATGTCTTTGGACTGTAAGAGAAAACCAGAGCATCCAGAGGAAACTCACCCAGACACAGGGAGAATGAGCAGATTCCACAAAGACAGTGATGGCCAGTCTTAAACCCAGGTCCTCAGTAATAATCACCGCACCACAAAAATGTGCAGGTCAGGTGAATTGGCCATGCAAAATTGCCCCTAAGTGTCAGGGCGGTTGGGAATGTTGTCGGTGCAGACTTGCTGGTCCAAATGGCCTCCTTCTGCACCGTCCTTCTCTCTGTTGTAGAGGGGTAGAGCTTAGACTGGTTAATATTGTGGTATTTAGGACAGGATGGCATCTTGGTCTAAACTCATCATTTGCATGGTGACATTCTTGCCACAGCAAGCAGGATTCACACTCTCCTGCATCTCTGGCTGAATCCAGGGATAAATTAAATCAAGACTAAAACCTCTCTCCTTCTGCCGCAATTCCCACCACCCTGTCGATCCTCCAGGTGTATACCCACTGAGGAAGTTAGAGAAGAATTCTTAAAACCAAACTGCCTCCAAAGTTGAGTGAGGCCACTTTTCATTCTGACATCAGGTTGGACCCTGAGTCTGGATTCAGACAGCATTTGCATCAGAACTACAGCATTGCTGCGAAGGAAATTGCAGAATACCACAGTAAATGTACCTCACACAGGCAGTTGAGGTTTCAGCATATTATATGTATTGATTAGTTCCTGTCTTGTTGGAAAGAAACAAAAAAAAAGCCAAGGACCTGGCTCTTTCATTTCCTCAGGACATTTCAAGGTGCCTCATCGTTATTTCAAGCACTCCTATTTTGTAGGCAGTCATTTTGAACATGACAACAGCAGTGGTCAATTAATCTGTTTTGATGGTGGTGACTGTGGGAATGAATATTAGTAAGTGCCATGGAATCTTTCACATCCACCTGCGTGGGTAGAATGAACCTCTAACATTTCAGCATCATTAATGAGGCAGCACTCCCTCAGCAGCTCACAGAAGCATCAGCCTAGGTTTTGAGCGGAGGCCTTGTAACGGGAATTGAACACACCACCTCCCAACCCTGAGGTGACAACACTATCACTGAGAACATTCTCATAGGCATTCTGGAAGCTCTGATAAATCTCAAGATTGATCACAAATCACTTGGAATTTCATCTCCTCGATGCAGCGAATGAGGTTGGTCAGGCAGAGATTTCCTCTTCTAAACCAATGTGTTAACAGCTATTTATTAGGCTGTAGATTTGGGATGTCACTGCAGTTTGTTTATATGCTTATTGGTTAATTAGAATGATTCCCAGGTGTCACCAGCCCGAATCAAAAGTGATTTCACTGAAGTGTCCTCTTTTTAAAGCAGAGCAAACAGTAAAGGCCAAAGTTAAAAAAAATGAAAACTGAGGTGCTGGGCTCCTCCATCATTTAGGATGGGGATATCTGTGGAACCTCCTCCTCCAATTAATTTTTAATTGTCCCCCACAATTCTGGACTGGATGTGGAAGGACTGCAGAGTTTAGATCTGATCCGTTGGTTGTGGGATCACTTAGCTCTGTCTATCACTTGCTATTTTCGCCATTTGGCATTCAAGTAGTCCTGTTTGGTAGCTTCACTGAGTTGACACCTCATTTTTAGGGGTACCTGTTGTTGCTCCTGGCATTCCCTCCTGCATCCTCCATTGAATCAGGATTGATCCCCTGGCTTGATGATAATGGTTGAGTGGGGGGATATGCTGGGCCATGAGGTTGCAGATTGTGCTGGAGTACAATTCCACAACTGTTGATGGCCATCAACAGCAATGGAACTGTACTCCAGCATCAATCTGGAGGGAGTTGCCCATCCAACACGTCATAGCTGCCCAGTCTTGAGTTGCTATATCGATTTGAAGTCTGTCCCATTTGGCACAGTGATAGTGCCACACAACACAATGTGAAGGCAGGATTTCGTCTCCACAAGGACTATGCAGTGGTCACTCTTATTGATAGTGTCATGGACAGGTGCATCTGCAGCCAGCAGGTTGGTAAGGATGAGGTCAAGTATGTTATTTCCTCCACCATCTGCTGCAGAACCAGTCTAGTAGTTTTATCCCTTAGGACCTGACCAGCTCAATCAGTAGTGCTGCTGCTGAGCCACTCTTGATGGTGGACATGGAAATCCCCCATCCAGGGTACATTTTGTGCCCTTACCACCCTCAGTGCTTCCTTCTGGTGTTATCCAACATGGAGGAATACTGATTCATCAGCCAAAGGAGGACAGTCCATGGTAACCAAGAAGAGGTTTCCTTGCCCATGTTTAACCTGAAGCCATGAGACTTCATGGGGTCCAGAGTTAACGTTAAGAACTCCCAGGGCAACTCCCTTCCGATTGTATACCACAGTGCCACCACCTCCGCTAGGCCTGTCCTGCTGGTGGGACAGGACATTCAGGGATGGTAATGATGGTGTCTAGGGGATTATCTGTAAGGTATGATTCCATGAGAATGACTATGTCAGGCTGTTGCTTGACTAGTCTGTGAGACAGCTCTTCCAATTTTGGCACTAGCCCCCAGATGTTAGTAAGGAGGACTTTGCAGCATCGACAGGGCTATTGGTTTTGCTGTTGTCTTTTCTGGTGCCGAGATCGATGCCAGATGATCTGTCCGGTTTCATTCCTTTGTTGAGACTTTGTAACGATTGTTACAACTGAGTAGCTTGTTAGACCATTTCAGAGGGCAGTTGACAGTCAACAACATTGGTGTGGCTCTGGAATCACATGGAGGCCAGGCCAGGTAAGGATGGTAGATTTCTTTCCCTAAAGGACATTAGTGAACCAGATGGGTTTTTCTGACAATCGGCAATGGTTCCATGGCCATCAACAGACTCTTAATTCCAAATACTTTTCATTTATTGAATTCAAATTCCATCTGCTGTGGTGGGATTTGAACCCAGGTCCCCAGAACATTATCTGGGTTTTTGGATTAATAGTCGAGCAATAATACCACTAGGCCATCACTTACCTTTCTCAATGTTCCAAAGTAAACACTTTCTGCCCACATGGATTTATTTGCTTCGAGATCTTCTAAAGCCTCTGTTTGATTTACTGCCCTTTTTTATATAGAGAGAATTGTCAGAGTGAATGGGCTACAGTTTACATTTTTCAAATCATCTGTCAATATGTTTTTGGCTAAAGTTGCTGCGAACAAGTGGTAAAGATGCAGAGGAAGAAAGACTTTCATTTTTATCATTTTTTATGACCATGGGCCATCCCTTAGCACCAATTATTTCTGAAGTGCAGTCACCATTGTGAAACATAGCAACCAATGTGGGTGCAGTAAGTTCCCACAAACAGCAGCGGCCAGAGAAACTGCTGGTTTTAATAATGTTAATTGAGGGATAAATACTGGCCAGGAGACAGTGGGTAACTCTTCTGCTCTCCTTCAAGTTAATGCTACAGGACATGTCTGTCTTGAAGAGCAGAGAGGCACTCAGTTTAAAATCGCACCCTAACGATCGCACTCTCCCAGTACAAGTCAATTAGTGGGATTTCCTATTATCAACTTATGATCTTGAAAGCATCAAGATCATTAGAAATAGGACCATTCAGCCCCTCAAGCCTTCTCTGTCATTCAACTAGATCATGGCTGATCTGAATGTGCGCTATGCCCCAATCTCTTACCTGTCCCCCCCAATTAACCTTCGACTCCCCTGTTGATATTAACATAACTCAGCCTTGAATGTATTTCAATGATCCAGCCTCCACTGCTCCCCAAGGAAGAGAATTCCAAAGACGGAGAGAGAAAAAAAAAATCTTAAAACAATAGAAGAGAAAAGAAAAGAGAGGCACTGTAAAAATAAATTCATTAGCTGAAGTGGCAGAGGGAAATTACAAAATTTTAAAAATGGAGTGGTGTGGTATCATTGTATTTGTGGTTTTGACACGCCAAATGGAAAACTTCCAGGGACTCAAGGGCAGCACGGTGGCACAGTGGTTAGCACTGCTGCCTCACTATGCTAGGGACCCAGGTTCAATTCCAACCTTGGGTCACTGTCTGTGTGGAGTTTGCACATTCTCCCCATGTCTGCATGGGCTTCCTCTGGTTTTCTCCCACACTCAAGATGTGTAAGTTAGGTGGATTGGCCATGCTAAATTGTCCCTTTGGTGTCCCAAGTGCATAGGTTAGGGGGATTAGGGGGGTAAATGTGGGGATAGGGGCTGGGTGAGATGTTCTGCTGGAAAGTCGGTGCAGACTGAATGGGCATTGTGAGCCAAGTATGCACTATTGGGATTCTATGACTCAGCTAAATAAAGACTCGTGCCTGGGTCAGAAAGAGCCTTACCTCGTCTTATCCCCGAAAGTGATTTACATTGAAAAATTATTTGTTGTAATACTAATCAGAAACCTCAGGAGACCAAATTACATTAGAGACCTATATTCTGTGCATTTTCACAAATTTTAACAAAGGCTTTAAATACCTTCAAATTAAATAGCTTTACAATTCTTTTTAACTTTCAATTACAAGCTGCCAACCTCCAAATAACTTCCTATTTTGGAATAACTGCAAATAAAGGCAAATTGTTACCCTGAAGGCTGCTGGTGTCCATTTTAAGTGTTATTCTGTGTGTTTGCTCAGATGGGCTTGCAAACTGCTAATCTGTTAGACCTGGAGCTTTCTGCACTCTGCCCACCAATTAATCAAAGGCATTGAGTGTGTGGAAGAATCTGAATCAACCTATGAGTAAGCTGTCTCTTTTGCTGCTGTACGTGGACCTGGAGATAAATGTGGAACATAGACGCCCCCTGGCTGCAACAAAGGGTTGAATAGAGTAAGTCTTTCAGAACGCTCCAGTCTACCGTTATCTGCTATTCTTATTTTGTCCTTTCCATTCCACAGCTCACGAAGCTGTACAATTTAGTGTCATACTTGCTTCATATTTTTAAACTTGTACCTATACTTAATCCTGTGGGTAAAATTCCATCCATTTTGAAAACAACTGCAGTCTCAATGTTAGTATTCAGCATAGTTAACAGTAAATTAAACAGACATTTATTGAATCATAAAATCCTGACAGAGCATCTTACCCAGGTGATATCTCTGTAACCCCACACATTTACCCCACTAATCCCCCTCAACTAAACATCTTGGGATACTGAGGGGCAATTTTAGCATGGCCAACCTACCTAACCTGTACATCCTTGGACTGTGGGAGGAAAGCAGAGCACCTGGAGGAAACCCACGCAGATACAAGGAGAATGTGCAAACTCAACACAGATACAGTCACCCAAGACTGGGATTGAACCCGGATCCCTGGCGCTGTGAGGCAGCAGTGTTAATCACTGTGCCACCCTATTTTGCCTAAAAACATGTTTTCAGACGAAGATAATACAAGCTTCTTTAGATTCAGAGGAACAATATCCAGCTTTGCCACTTGAGACTTGACACATATAATACAAAGCAAGGTACTGTGATCTGATTGCGAGTCTATATCCAAGCACTGAATATTTAAAATCAGTTTAAAAATAAATTGGGAAATTAAAAAACTTATTTCGGTAGAAGCGATGAAGATGATGTTTGGAACGTTGTTAAAAACAGAACTGGTTCATTCATGTCTTTTACTGAGGAAAATTTATTGTGCTTAACCTGATCTGGCCTGTACGTGACTCCAACCCCACACTAACCTGTGGCTTAACTGCCCCTGAAGTGGCATGGTAATCCACTCAATTGTATTAAAGGAGGTGACCCAACTTCTCAGGGCAACCCAAGATAGACAATAAATACCAACAATCTGGAAAATAGTTTTTTAAAAAATAAAAGTCTGTCACAGTAAAGGAAGCTAGACACATATCCAGATTTCGTGGAAAAGGCACACATGCCTTGCCTCTCCCCTTGGAATAAAACAGTTGAAAAAGGAGAAATATTGTTTGCACAGGCTGCAGGGCGTAATGCTTCAGTGTAGAACAACCGGGTCCTGAGTTTCACCAAGCAACTGGGACAGGTGCCAGAGAAAATAAGCTTTCTCACAGCAAGTGAGAAGGCAGGAAGTTGTAACATGAGACAAGCTGAGCTGTTTCTGCATACCTTCTGGTAGTTGATTGCAGAATACTTGCCAATATTTTTAGCTGGGGGAATAGTACATTCCCGTGATCTACTTGCTGCCTTCACTAACTTTCATGATAGCACAAAATGTGAATGATTTCCTGTTGTGTGGATTGCAGATTTCAGGGGTCCAGTGCATGACTGCACATATTTGGTAAGATGCAGCTGTGTTTAACTTGGCTTGCCCCTTGAAGGCCACTGCTCAGGCATTTCCTGTGGGGGACTGATCTAAATCAGTCCATCTCAGGGTAAATTAGAGGTTAATTCCACAAGGAACCTTTTGACTCCCTCATACCTAACCCATCTATTTATTTTCATTTTTTGGCTAAAAAGTACCCATCAAGAATCAGACACTGTCACAAGGTAAATCTACCAAATCATCCTAACACTTCATTTGAATCAGAGATACACAGCATGGAAACCACTTAGCCAACTCCCTCCATGCTGACCAGGTTTCCTAAACTGAACCAGTCCTACGTGCCAACATTTGGCCCACATCCCTCTAAACCTTTCCTATCCAAGTAACTGTCCATATGTCTTTGAAATGTTGTAGTTGTATCTGTCTCTATCACCTCCTCTGCCAGTTCATTCCATATACCCACCACCCTGTGTGAAAAGGTTGCCCCTTGGTCCCTTTTAAAGCTTTCCCCTCTCACCTTAAACCTATGCCTGCTAGTTTTGCACTCCCCTACCCTGGGGTAAGGCTATTCACCTTATCTATGCCCTCATGATTTAATAAACCTCTAGATAATACTTCTTTTAAACTTGCCTTGAGTTGCTTTTTTCTCTGTCAGTTCATGATACAAATAAAAATGATAAATTCAAAAACAAAAATTACACTGTTCTGAATTGAATCAGGAAACATGACATTAGACAACTAATGTTATGAATGTCAGAAACAAGGGGGTCCCTTCTCTCTCAGGTCTGTGCATGGGTGTGTTTCAGGGCTACATCAGGAAACTTTTCCTAAGTCTAGAGGATAAGGATGTTCAACACCTGATGACTATTTACATGTGGGAGAGATCTTGGAAGTCATAGTTTTCATCCTTCAGTTGCACAACTACAAGGCACAGCAAGACAAAGAAACGGAGACAATTGAGGGGTCAAGAGAGGTGGTGGCAAATCACATTTTCAGCCTACATTGCGGCGTGCCTGTGGATAATGCCATCAAGAGGCAGCATGCCATTGAGCAAGAGGAAGAGGCTAAATGCAGAATATCAGGTAGCCCGCAAATAGCAGTGCTGTGAAGATAAGAAACACCATTGCTGCAAATGCACTGAATGCTTTCAAATCGGTAAGAGTGGAACCAAACAAGGAACTGAAGTAGTTCTAAATTGATCCACGTCCAAATACTTCCTGCCAAAAATCTAGTTTCTGGGATCTGTATTCCCAAATATCCATTTCAATACATCCCTGTAGACCAGAGGGTCGATATGAGCCATCTGGAGAGTCAGATGGGTGCCTGTGCTCTTGGGAAATGGAAATGGCTGCGTGGAGCAACAGCAACTCAGCGGGTGAAAACTAAAAGTAATTTATTGTGAGACAAACTATATACAGAGCTGAAATGACGAATGAAACTTTACTCCTTGGCTCCTGGGCTCCAACCAAGGGACAGTCTGCTGCGATAGGCCCACTGGATCTCGTGACCTGCAATCATTTGCCCCTTAAAAAGGGGTCACGCTCCCACATCCCTCCCCCCTTATGTTTATTAACTCTATTTACAAGTAAATAATTATTTACAGGAACAGACCATATTAAAGGGGGTAAAATAGTACAGCCTCTCATAAGGTCAGTCTATCAGGGGACTTCCGAATTCTTTGATAATGCCTTAATTCTCTGGTAGGTTCTTCTTCCGTTGAGGTAGTGATGCATTTTGCAGCAGCTAGATCGTTTTGTATGTAGGAGGTGCATTAGTGCAGATCCCCTTCCCAGTTGGAACACCACAAGGCCCTTCCTCTGGAGTAACTCACCCCACTAAATCTAGTACCATTGGAGAAATTTTGGTAGGTGCTACAGGAAAAAAATAGCTCCACTCATACTGCGATAGTTTCTTTTTTCCTGATGTGACCTATAGGTTTCTTAACTCTTCTCCCTTGGATGTCAAGCAGGTACGACACAGGGCCTGTTTTTATGAAGACCTTCCCAGGGATGTAAATCAAGACCAACTTTACAGTTCCAGACATATACTAATTCATTCACCTTGAACATCATTACATTTAACGGAATTGTGATACTTCTGGTGCACCTTGTTTCACCTCCACCTTCCTCACTGAATTGGGGAACACTAAGTCTAACCTCTTATGGAGGCACCTTCCCATCAGTAGCTCTGCAAGGGTTACACCCATGGTCGTGTGTGGTGTCATTCCGTATGTGAGGAGGAATCTAACAAGCTTAAATTGCTGGGTTTTTTCATTGCAGACTTGAAAGCCTGAACAAATTTCTCCGCTAAGCCATTTGAGGCTGAGTGAGTTGGGCACAGCATGCACATGTTGTATTCCATTAATTCTCAAAATGCTGAAATTCCTCCCCTAGAAAAGCAGTCCCATTATCAGAGACTAAAACTTCTGGCAGGCCATATTTACCAAAGCTTCTCGACTGTTGCTGACAATATTGTTGATTTCAGTTCATGAATATTGAGTCACTTGGAATGAGCATCAACAATAATAATATAGTGCCCACAAAAGGACAAGCGAAATCCACATGCAGCAAAGCCCAAGGTTAACCAGGCCACTCCCACAGCTGAAGGTTTATTGTGACTGGCATTGATCACAAAACCTGGCCAGATTTTCAATAGCTTTATCAACACCTGGCCACCAGTCGAGCATCTTCATTTTGGTCTGAGCTGGGTAAACACTGTGCAATTCCTGCAGCACTGTTCCTCTCGCCTCGGCTGGACTCTGCATCCCCACAGTAACACTCTGTCCTCATAGTTCAGTTGGTCTCTGTGGAGCTGGAACAGTTCGAATTGGTCAAACGTATCCAAGTGCCATTCATGGAGCACTATTTATTTTACCTTGGACAATAATGGGTCTTTCTGAGTCCAATTTCTAAGTTGTTTAGGTGATACAAGCAGGGTATCGAACAGGTTGAGGGCTACCACCATTTCTTGTGATACTGGAGGCAGAGGCACACCTTGAGGCAGCAGGAGGCACCTTAAGGCATCTGCGTTCAGGATTTGGATACCTGGTCTGTGCTGAAATATGTAGTTGCAGCCCACCATTGAACTCTGCCTGATGTAATAGGAAGAAAGGGCTTGTCCTCACGAAATAGACCCAATTGACCCAACGGAAATAGCTGGGGCCTTGACAGAAATCTTTGTATTCTCATTGGCTACAGGTAAAGTTCCAGAGGATTGGAGGATAGCCAATGTTGTACCATTGTGTAAGAAGGGCAGTAGGGAGAAGACAGGAAATTGTAGACCGGTGAGCCTTACCAGTAGGGAAATTATTGAAAAGATTCTTAGGGACAGGATTTACTCACCTTTGGTAAAAATGGGATTTATTATTGATAGATAGTATGATTTGTGAAGGGGAGGTCATGCCTCACTAACTTGATTTTTCAAGGAAGAAGTGACAAAGATGATAGATGACAGAAAGGCAGTAGATGTTGTATACATGGACTTCAGTAAAGCCTTTGACAACCATGTTAGACTGGTATGAAAGGTGAAGAAGTCACACGGGATCAGAGGAAAGCTGGCAAGATAGATATAGCACTGGCTTAGCCATAGAAGACAGAGGGTAGCAGTAGAAGGGTGCTTTTTTGAATGAAAGGCTGACTAGCAGTGTTCCACAGTGTCAGTTCTGGGACCTTTGCTGTTTATAGTATACATAAATAATTTGGAGGAAAATGTAGTTGGTCTGATTTGTAAGTTCACAGAACACATAAAAATTGGAGTTGTGTATAATGAAGAGGATTGTCGGAGGATACGGCAAGATATGGATCGGCTGGAGACTTGGGTGGGGAAATAGCAGATGGAGTTTAATTCAGCCAAGTGTGAGAAAATGCATTTTGGAAGATCCAATGCATGTAGGAATTCTACAGTAAATGATAGAACCTTTAGGAGTATTGACAGGCAGAGAGATCTGGACGTACACATCCACTGAAAGTGGCAAAGCAGGTGAAGAAGTTAGTCAAGAAAGCACATGGCATACTTGCCTTCATCAGTCAGGCATCGAGTATAAGAATTGGCAGGTCATGCTGCAGTTGTGCAGAAGCTTAATTAAGCCTCAGTTAGAACATTGTGTATAATTCTGGTCACCACATTACCAGAAGGGTGTGGATGGTTTGGCAAGTGTGCAGAAGAGATTTACCACGTTACCTGGTCTGGAGGGTATTAGCTATTATTAGGAGAGGTCAGATAAACTCGGTTTGTTCTCACTGGAACAACAGAGGTTGAGGGGTGACCTGATCGAGGTCTACAAGATTATGAGAGGCATGGACAGAGTGGATAGTCAGATGTTCTTTCCCACGGTAGAAAAGTCAAGTACTAAGGGACATAGGTTTAAGGTGCATGTGGAAACATTTGAGGAGATATGCAAGTTTTTTTAAATTTTACACAGATTGGTGAACATCTGGAACATTCACCACCTTTACTGCCTGGGGAAGTGATGGAAGCAGGTACGATTGTGGCATTTAAGAGGCAATGAGATGAATACATGAATAGGATGGGAATGGAAGGATATGGACTCTAAGTGCAAACGGTTTTAGTTTAGGCAGGCACCATGATTGGCTTAGGGGGTCAAAGGGTCTCTTCCTGTGCTATACTTTTCTTTGTTCATTCTAATACTGGCTGGTGATTGGTGATGATCACATATAGTGACAGTTGTGCACATACTAGTGAAATTCTTTCACCCCATAAATGATGGCTAGGCCCTCTCTCAATTTGAAAGTATTGTCTCTCAAAGTCAGTGGCAAAAAGGTGATGGTCTTTCCATGCTATCTTCCATTCTATGGGACAAAATTGTCCCCATGCCATAGGGTGAAGCATTGTACATCAGGATTATCGCTTTTTGGTCGGTTTGAAATGGACTAGTAAGCCTGAAAATTGTGAAGCAAGTTTGACTTTCTCAAACGTTTCTTTCTGTGGCTTGTTCCAATACCAACATTGATATTTATTTAAAAACAGATTAAGAGTGCTATTAATGTAGAAAGATTAGGTATAATCCCACCTTCAGCTCTGACACTTTCCAAGGTGCTGGTACTTCATCGATCACCTTGACTTTCTCTTCTAGAGAGTGTCGACATTGAATCCAAGGTAAGTGACCTTCTGGGCCTGGAAAATGCACTTCTCTTTAAAAACCATACTCCCACATTTTGAATCTTTTAAGTACTTCTTCAATTTTCACCAGATGTTCCTTTTGGGAAGCTACTGTGATTAAAACCTAAATCTAGAGATACACTACTACTTTAGGTACATCTTGCAATAAACTTTCCATGGTGTGCTGAATAATAGCACATGCTGAAAGATTCATCATAGGATAGTTGGATGTACTGATACAATCCTTTGTGTGCATTGATCATTACAAATTTTTCTTCAAGCTTCATCTAGTTCCAATTGCTGATACACACAGCTCATGTTGAGTTTTGTACACATTAGGCCCCCTGCTAACTTCACATATAGAGGCTTTCAGTCTTTGGAATTGGATACCTATCCAGCTTGGTTGATAGTCGATTTGTAGTCTCCACAATTTTGGACTGTTCTGCCCAGTTTCATTGCAGGTACAATTTGGCAGCCCATTCAGAGAACTGTACTGGCCTTATTATTTCTAATTCTTCTAAACATTTAAGTTTGCCACAATTCCTTTCAGCAAAATATAGGGCACTGGGCAAGCCCTGTAAAATGTTGGTGTTGAATCTGGAGTTACTTTGAGTATAGCTTTGTCTAATTCATTTCAGAAGACCTCTTGGCATTTTCTCAAGACTTCTTGATTCAACTCCATTTTCTCACCTGTTCCCCATATGCCAAGATTCCCTGAAGGTAGAAAAATCTATCTCAGCCTTTGTACTCAACAATCTGGGATACAGAATTTCAAAGATTTACGGCTCCCTGAATGAAGAAACTTCATCTCATTCCAGTGCTAAATGATTGATCACTTATCCTGATATTGTATTCCCATGTTATAGATTCCCCATGAAGTGGAGATGCTAGCATTGGACTGTGGTAAACAGTAGGAAGTCTCATAACACCAGGTTAAAGTCCAACAGGTTTATTTGGTAGCAAACACCATTAGCTTTCAGAGTTTTGCCCCTTCGTCAGGTGATTGGGGAGTTCTGATCACAAACAGAGCATACAAAAGGCACACACTCAGTTTACAGAATACTGATTAGAATGCAAGTCTTTACAGCTAATCAAGTCTTAAAGGTGCAGACAATGTGAGCGGAGATAGCATCAAGCTTAGGTTAAAGAGACGTGTATTGTCTCCAGACAGGACAGTAAGTGAGATTTTGCAAGCCCAGGCAAGTCACAGGGGTTACAAGTAGTGTAACATGAGCCCAAAATCCCAGTTGACGCCATCCTCATGTGTGCGGAACTTGGCTATCAGTTTCTGCTCAGTGACTCAGTGCTCATGCGCTGTCATGTGTTGTGAAGGCCACCTTGGAAAACGCTTACCCCCAAAGATCAGAGGCCAAATGTCCGTGACTGCTGAAGTGTTCTCCAACAGGAAGATAACAGTTTTGTCTGGTGATTGTTGAGTGGTGTTCGTTCATCCGTTGTTGTAGTGTCTGCATGGTCTCCACAATGTACCATGCCTCAGGACATCCTTTTCTGCAGCGTATCAGGTAGACAACATTGGCCAAGTTGCAAGAGTATATAACATATACCTGGTGGATGGTGTTCTCACGTGAGATGATGGCATCCGTGTCGATGATCCAGCATGTCTCGCAGAGGTTGCTGTGGCAGGGATGTGTGGTGTCATGGTCACTGTTCTCCTGAAGGCTGGGTAGTTTGCTGCAGACAATGGTCTGTATCCAGACTGTAGCAACTAAGGGATTTTCACAGTAACTTCATTGCAGTGTTACTGTAAGTCTACTTGTGACTACTAATAAATAATTATAAAATTATATCTCAGGAGCCTTTCTAGTAAATATTCATTCTCCTGCTTCCAAGGTATGTATGCTACCTTTGATGTGGAGAGCAAAACTACACACTCCAGGTGTCATGTCAACAAACCCGTGTACAACTGTAGCAAGAACTTTTTTCTTATTTAGCAATCCTTTTGCAATAAAGCCACCATATCATTTATCCTCCAAACTGCCTGCTGTACTTGCATGTGTTACTTCCTTGAATGCACCCAAGACTACCTGAACATCAAAATTTAAAAATTTCATGCAATTTTTAAAAATTCTCCTTTTCTATTTCTATTATTGAAGTGAATAACCTTACATTTTCCCCACATCACATTCTATCTACTCCTTGTTACCTGTTCATTCTGTAATATACAAGTGAAATTAATATAAGTATATATATATTTTTTCCCTTCTTTAAGGGGAATGTTTAAAATTTTAGCTTTATGCTGCTGACAGCTGGTTTGTCCAGGAAACATTTAGCTCATGGTATAACACAATTTAATAATTAATCTTCAGCTCAGGATTTGTTACTTAGATAGAGCTAATGGAAAAGAAATACCCCTGGGATTTCTGGTTGAAGTTGATTGACAGGATTATGTGCTAAATTAGGTCTGTAGCAGTTTTAGATTGGGAGTCCTAGCTGGGAGTCTGCTGAAGGCAGAGGTCTGCAAACTGCTCTAAAACTCATTTTCTCCAGAAAGCTTCAAGACTGTTGACAGAATTTATAACAAGCATATTTATGGATGCTAATTGTATTTAAAGAGGCATTTATGCCTCTAAGAAGAATGGTTCTTATTTGGAATGGAAACAAAACTTAAAATTAAAATTAAAATTCAATTAGAATATAAAGTTGTTTCCTTTCATTTTTACATGTTGGTTAAGCTGCTTCATTTGTTAGAGTTATATTTAAACTGTGTTATTAAATCAAGTTTCTTTTACTATATTAAAAAAAATCCCTATTTTGTCAGCAGAATTACTCCTGGAAGGAAGTAAGTATCCTTTCCTCACATTTAAGCCAAAATAAAAATATTGTTGGGGTCTAGTCTGGCTTCCTAATATAATTTAATTTAGGATTCTAGTCCAGGACCTTAACTTAATCTGTCACTATAATTGTGCCTGCCTCACAACTTGCATTATGTTTTAACCTTGTATTGCCCATACACCTAGATTCATAACTTGGTCTCTTTGCCTAAGCAATTAATATAGATTGTAAACATCTGAAACCATACCACGGATTCTTCCAACATTTTACTAGTTGCAGTGAACTAGTAGAATTGAAAATTGAAAGTTTTCCATTTATCCTAACTTTCTACTTCCTTTCCTTGGCACTCTCCTATTTCTCATCTACATGCTACGCCTTGAAAGACAAGGAGCAAGATTCTCTAACCTCCCAGCCATGTATCTCCCTGTGTTGGAAGGGGTCTTGCAGTTCGCTAGCGGCAGGATTCTCTGGTCCCGCCACTGTCAGTCAATGGGATTTCCCTTTGGTGTCACCCCACGCTGCTGGGGAACCAATGGGTGAGGGTGCACTGTTGTTGGGACTGGAGAATCCCGCTGGCATGAACAGCCAGAAAATTCGAGCCACAACCTGATAACAGTGTTCATCTCTAGGCTGAGGACATTGCCACCAGTTCCTTCAATTCCTCCACTACCGTTAAACAATCAGAGTTCTGACCCAGCATCCAATCCTTTACTCCAATTAGAGATTGGGAAGGTTGATGCTATTGTTTTTGATCTCTGCTCCCTAGTTATCGATTACATCCCTCTCATTGAGGCAGAACCATCCCGCGAACAACTATGGTGTTATCTTTGACCTTTGAAATGAGCTGGGATTATATAACTGCAACATCAGTGACCTCCTATTTCCACCTCATCTTCTGATTCCACGCCGAAACCCTCATCCATGCCTTTGTTACCTCCAGCCTTGCCTATTCCAATACATTCACAACAAGAACATAAATAGGAGCAGGCCATTCAGCCCTTCAGGCTCATTCCACCATTCAATAAAAATCATGGTTGATCTGGGATTCGATACTATTTTCGTGCATTATCCCCATATCCTTTGATTTTTTAAAAAAAATGTAGAAATTTATTGATCTCTTGAATATAATCAATGATTGAGCCTCCAAGGCCCCTGGGGCAAGGAATTCCAAATATTCACCATCCATTGACTGAAGGAATTACTCCACATTTCAATCCTAAATGGTCTGCCCTTATTCCTAGACTAGGCCCTTTGGTTCCAGCCTCCAGTCAGGAGAAACATTTATATCTGCGCCTACCTTCAAGCATCTATTATTCTAATCCCATTTTGGTCTATAGCTTTATGGCATTTTAGTGTCATCAACCTATTTAATCTTTTCTCACAGGATAATCCCTCCATCCAGAGATTAATGTAATGACCCTTTGTTGCAAGCCCTCGACAGCAAGTTTATCATTCCTTAGGTAAGGAGACCAAATCTGTACATAGTGCCCCAGGTGTGGTTTCAGCAAAGCTCTATATAATTGCAGTAAGGCATCTTTGCTCCCATACTGAAATCCTCTTATAATAAAGGCCAAAGTACCACTTCTTTATTGCTTGCTGTACCTGCATGTTAACTTTCAGTGACTCATGAACCAGGACACCAAGGTCTTTCCGAAATTCAACACTTCCCAGTCTCTCACCGTTTAAGAAATACTCTGGGTGGGATTTTCCAGGCCTTCCAGCTGGCAGAACCTCTGGTCCCAACGCCAAAGCCAACCCCTTTGGTGGTTTCCCCAGGAGTGGGATGGGCAAACCATGCACAACAATGTAGCCAAATGGGCCATCTAAAATGGTGATGTGTAAAGCACTCTGGGACAATTGGGCAAGAACTAAAATGACAGGCTGCGGCCTAAAAGACGGTGATAAACAGGCTGCAACCCAGACGGGTGAATACGCAGGATATGGGTCGTCTCCAGGGTAAAAGAGACTTTCTGGTCAAACTGGGTTGTTTACCAGACGTAGGGGCACTGTAACCCCTTATTTGGGAGGGAGGCGGGAACTCTACATGTCCCCAGCACCTGCAGACACGGCTGTTGGGGATACAGCTAGAGATCGGCATGGCAGCATCCGACTGGACTTTATCAATCAGGGTGATTGATAAACCAAGAATCTCTTTCTCTCTCTGACCCCATGAACGAGCTACAACACCGGTGACGATCACCAGCGACGGCCAGCACGAGGAGAGCCACCACACCCGAGAAGTAAGGAAGACAAGAGCCAGAGTGTCAGATCAGAACAAAGGACCAGACTACACAGAGGACGACTGAGATGAGCGCACAGAAAAAGGCCAATATCTGCTTGGGTACTTGCCAGTCACACAAAGTTAAGTCAAGGTCTTGTATTGGACTTGAACTCTAGTATTTTCTATAAGATAACCTACCGTTGGTTGGGTGGGTGATTATTGATTGTGTGTCTTAAATAAATATTGGTTGTACTAACAAGATATCTACTTGCAGTTATTTGTCCACGTATAAAGATTAAAACAGACTGTGCGGCAGGCACAGCAACATAGACATTAGCCGGATCAGAAGATTCCTCCAATAGCTAATCCTATGTGCTCTAATTTTGTTCACTAACCTTTCGTGTGGGACCTTATGAAAAGCTTTCTGAAAATCTAAATATACCACATCAACCAGTTCTCCCTTATCCTGCAAGTTTTATCCCTTCGATAAATCCATGTTGCCTCTGCCCAATCCTACCATTATTTTTAAGTGTCCTGTTATCACATTCTCTATTAGTGACTCTAGCATTTTCCCTGCCACTGATGCCAGGCTAGCAGGTTTGTAGTTCTCCATTTTCTCTCTCCCTCCTTTGTAAACAGTGGTTTTACAGTAGCCAATTTCCAATCGGCAGAAACTATTCCAAAGTCTACAGAATTTTGAAAGATAACCACCGATGCATCTACTATCTCTACAGACACGTCTTCCAACACTCTAGGATGTTGATCATCAAGTCCAGGGGATTTGTCCACTTCAAGTCTATTCATGTCTCTTGTGCTATATTTTTTCACTAACATTAACATCTTGCAGTTCCTTGTTCACATGAGCCTTTGGATTCTCCATTATTTCTGGGAGTATTTTAGCATTTTCCCCTGCAAAGATGGGCAAAAGGTATTTGTATTGTTTGTCTGCCATTTCCTTATTCTCCAGTTTAAAATTTCCTGACTCCACTTGTAACGGACCCACATATGGTTTTGCTAATCTTTTTCCTTTTTACATACTTAAAGAACTTTTACAGCCCATTTTTATGCTCCCAGTAGCTTACACTCATGTTCTATTTTTACTTTCTTAATCTTTTACTTGGTCTTCCATTGCAGAATTTTAAAGTGTTCCTAATTGTCAGGTTTACCATTTATTTGTTGAATTTGTATGCTTTTTCCTGTGATCTAATGCAATTGTTAATTTACTTTATTCGTCACAATTGGAACACTTTTCTTCAATGCACAAAAACCCAGCAAGGGATGCACTTTTGTGATAAGCTGTGTATTAGCTCTTTAAGTGTTAGTTATTGCCTTTCTACAGTAAATGTAGTTTCCCCACCTAACATAGCCAATCAAATTACTTTTTCCTAAAGGTTCCTTCATGTATGACACAAAGATTGGCCTGGTTGTTAACAACGAGGTGGAGTGTCTTGGGCTACAAGAAGATATAGATGGAATTTAACCCTGAAAAGTGACAGGCGATACACTTTGAAGGGGTAATTTGACAAGGAAGGTAGGACACTAGGAAGTTTGGTGGAACAAAGAGACCTTGGGGGTATGCTTGCCCACAGATCTCTGAAGTCCAACAGCGTGTTAGTAGGGTGGTGAAAAAGGCATTTAGGACACTTGCCTTTATTAATTGAAGCATAGATTACAAAAGCAGGGAAGTTATGTTGGAGTTGTATAGAACTTTTGAGGCCACAGCTGAAGTACCTGGATGAGCACTTGGCACATCATAACATTCAGGGCTCTGGGCCAAGTGCTGGTAGATGGAATTTGATGGGAGTTCAGGTTTTCTAATGTGTCAATGCAGACTCGATGGGCTAAAAGGGCTCTTCTGCACTTTATGATTAGTCCTTTCTCATTGCACAATGCTAGATCCAAAATAACCTGTTCCCGAGTTGGTCCTTCAATGTACTGGAAAACCATTGTGCATTCAAGAATTCATTCTCCACTGGCTGACCTGGTCTATATGTAGGTTGAAAACCTCACGATTACTGTAGTCCCTTCGTTAATTGCACCTCTGATTTCCTGATTTATACAGTGATTTGCATTATCATTGCGGTTTGTTGGCCCACAAACAACTTTCACCAATGTTGTCTGCCCTTTGCTGTTCCTTAATTCCACCTAAACTCATGTTATATCTTAAATCTACGTTACTAACACCCGCTTTAACGAACAGACCTACCTCACCACCTTTCCCCAGCTTGCTGTCCTTCCTGAATATCATGTATTCTTGGATATCCAGCCCCCAGTTTTCATTTCCTTGTAGCAAACTCTCTGTAATGGCTATCAGGTCATACGTACCAATTTACACTGACAATTCATCTGTTTTATTGCGAATGCTGCAGGCATTCAGGTACACAACCTTTAATTTGGTTTTTATCAACTTTAGCACCATCTGCTTGAACATGCTTAAGCTTGCAATCACTATCCCTTACTGCTATATTCTGATACACATTACCTTTATTGCAACCTTAAACTATTACCATATAATTTACCTTTAAACTGACTGGAGGAGGGAAAGATCATATTGGGAAGTATTGAGTAAATTAAAGTCCTCTCTACTTCCCATATACAACTCATTAAAACACTGGCCCCAGCACAGTTCAAGTATAGATCATGCCTAATGGTAAATCTTAAGTTAAAGTTTATTTATTAATGTCACAAGTAGTCTTACATTAACACTGCAATGAAGTTACTGTGAAAATCCCCCAGTCACCACACTTCAGCACCTGTTCAGGTACACTGAAGAAGAATTTAGCATGGCCAGTGCACCTAACCAGCATGTCTTTCACATTGTGGGAAGAAACCCATGCATTCACAGGGAGAACGTACAGACTCCACACAGACAGTGACCCAAGCTGGGATTGGACCTGGGTCTCTGGCACTGTGAGGTAGGAGTGCTAACCACTATGCCACCCCAGCTAAAGTAACAGAAATCTTCACCTTCCCCAGTGCTCGTGCCTCTGAATCAAAACTCATGCAGTCACCTCTCTAATCTTATTTGCCCAGAAACATTTTATATTTGTGCCATTAACATTCTGTTTTTGAATTTAATGCCAAGCTCCTGATTATGCAGAATTTCTTTCCTATGTCCTTGGTACCTACATGAACTACAGTCACTGGTTCCTCCCCTACCCCTGAAAGTTCCTCTCCAGCCCTGAGCAGATATCAGGAATTCTGGCAGGCAACGCAGCCTCCCGGTCTCTGCAAAGAACAGTGAATATTCCCCTGACTATTCTGTGTTCTATCGTTACCACATTGCTCTTCATTCCCTCCACTTGTGTGGTATCATTCACCAAGGTTCCAACATCCGGTCTGTTATTTCCCCTTGTCACCCTTCTCCTCACCCAGGTAGGTAGCAAGGCGGCTTGTACCTGTTGGACAAAGGAAGTGTCTGAGATTCCCTTGACCTGCCTGACCCACAGCAACATCTTCCTGTCCCTGACCATTGACTAATTCTGAGGTTCTGCCCAACCCAAGGGCAGCGAGTGCCCCCTAGAACAAAGCACTCTTCCCCCACCCCTCCCTGAAACCCTGTGCAATGTCTGCACATTGGGGAGACCATGCAGATGCTACGACAATGGATGAATGAACATCGCTCAACAATCACCAGGCAAGACTGTTCCCTTCCTGTTGGCGAACACTTCAGCAAACATGGGCATTCGGCCTCTGATCTTCGGGTAAGCATTCTCCAAGGCGGCCTTCACAACACACGACAACACAGAGTCGCTGAGCAGAGACTGATAGCCAAGTTCTGTACACACGAGGACGACCTCAACCAGGATCCTGGGTTCATGTCACATAATCTGTAACCTCCATGACTTGCCTGAAATCGCAACATCTCACTTACTGTCCCGTCTGGAGACAATACACATCTCTTTAACCTATGCCTAATGCTATCTCCACTCACATTGTCTGCATCTTTAAGACTTGAATAGCAGGTTAGCTGTAAAGACTTGCATTCTAGTCAGTATTCTGTAAACTGTGTGTGCCTCTTTATGCCCTTCTCGGATCAGAACTTTCCACACACCTGATGAAGGAACAGTGTTTCCGAAAGCTTGTGGGTTTACTATCAAATAAACTGGTTGGACTTTAACCTGGTGTTGTGAGACTTTTTACAACGTCGGTAACTCAGAGAAAAGTTTCCTAGGATGGAAACAGTTTCTGCAGATACAGTTGTTGGGAATTTCAGTGCATTCCACATGCTACAGTCACAGCATACCATCAGTCCTGTTATTTCTAACCAACCTAATTTATGTAAGTAATCAATGAATTAATAACTTACACAGCTAAAGGAGCAGAAAGTTGCACTCACCTAGCTGGAGACAAGGGAGAAAACTCACAAACCACTGGAGGCTGAAATAAATATCATAACGGAGATCTTCTTTTCCAGGCTACACCAAATTCCCAGCTCCTCACTTTTATATTGTGACATTTTAGTGTTGTCAAGAGATTTGAGGTCTTGTTAGGAACAAAAGGTACTGATTGATATTTAGTACAGGATTTTGTAAACCTTGGCTATCTAAGAGTAATAGCTCCTTTCTTTACATGCTTACAACATAGCTTCCAAATGATTCCATACCTAAAAAAAAAGGCCTCCAGTCTTTGGGAGGATCATTCTCTGTTTCTATAGGTCCCTCAAGTCAGGTGACTCTCTTCTGTTGTATTGTCTTAAAGAGACAGACACCACTTCACAACATCCTTCCCCCTTTAACTTTGTTATACAATATTCAAGATTGACCTACTCAACTCACATTTTAAAGAAACATTATACACTCAAGTTAGACTTTTATAAGTTGATGTAACAATTGTTCAGTGGAGGGACCTTGAGGCTTTCATTTAACAAAACACTTCTTCTAGAAAACTTCAATTATGCAAATTCTAAATATAATCTTACCAGGGATTCTTCCATCCAGGCTTGTTGTTTTCCAAGCTCTGTCCTAGACTGTGTGCTGACCATGGACTACAAACTTTACTCTGCAGGTGCTGTCAGTCTCCAATCCTTTGTTGATCCTTTTCTCTACCAAACACCTTATTTGACAATGCATTCAAGCAGTATGCAATGGCAAGTGGTTAGCACTGCTGCCTTACATCGGCTCTTCCTCCTCCTTACAAATGCTGCCAGACCTGCTGAGATTTTCCAGCATTTTCTCTTTTGGTTTCAGATTCCAGCATCTGCAGTAATTTGCTTTTCATACAGTTTATTGCAGAACTATTTAGCATGCAATGCACTTTAAAGTGGATAAGTACATTGCAATATTAATGACAATTAAAGATAAAAACATGTAGTCTTAGTTCCAATAGAGAATCCAGGAAAAAAACTTTAAAATTACAATTCCGCGGCTAATATCAGCGGCGGACGCCCATTAATATTCAAAGTAATGTTGAACATGAATCCCTGAGTGAATCAAATGTTGGGCAGTTGTCTGCTTTACGATAGCCAACTCCTTGACAATCCACCTGTGACTGGTGATGTGCCTCAGGGATCAGTGCTGGGCCCACTGTTGTTTGTCATTTGTGTTGGTGATTTGGATGAGGGTGTGGGAGGCATGGTTGGTGGGTTTGCGGATGGCGCCAGGGTTGGTGGCGTGGTGGGGAGTGGGGAAGGTTGTCTCCAGTTGTGGCGGGATCTTGATCAATTGGGCCAGTGGGTTAACAAATGGCAGATGAGCTAAATGTGGGCAATTGGGATTAGCTTCAAAAAAAAGGGCAGCATTGACAAATTGGGCTGAAGGGCCTGATTCCATGCCGTAAACCTCTATGATTCTATGAACTAGAGAAAGATCGGAGGGGCTGTCAGTGCCCTTCTCTGGTTTTCTGAAAGGAAATTGGAGTATTTAGATATTTCCAGATCCGAGTCCATCATCTCTTAACAGCTCTGGATGCTGTTTCCTGAATTAAACTCCTCCTTCTTAATTAGTCCTTCTTATTCGCTATAATTTGATTGTTAAAATATCCAAAGATGTGCTGGAATCTGAAAATCTCAGAACTCTCCGCTCACCTGACAAAGGGGCAAACCCCGAAAGCTTGTGGGTTCATAGTGAGGGGGATTGAATATAAAAGTAGGGAGGTCTTGCTGCAGCTGTATAGGGCATTGGTGAGGCCGCAGCTGGAGTACTGTGTGCAGTTTTGGGCGCCGCACCTGCGCAAAGATATTTTGGCCTTGGAGGGAGTGCAGAGGAGGTTTACTAGGCTGATACCGGAGTTGAGGGGGTTGAGCTATGAGGAGAGGCTGAATAAACTAGGCTTGTACTCGTTAGAGTTTAGAAGAATGAGGGGAGATCTCATTGAGACGTATAAGATGATGAATGGGATGGATAGGATAGAGGTGGAGAGACTCTTCCCGCTCAAAAAAGACAGTAGGACTAGGGGGCACAGCCTCAAGATAAAGGGGGGGCAGTTTAGAACGGAGTTGAGGAGGAACTTCTTCACTCAAAGGGTGGTGAATCTCTGGAATTCTCTGCCCGTTGAAGTGGTGGAGGCTGCCTCGCTAAATATTTTTAAGACGCGGGTTGATGGGTTTTTGATAAGAGAGGGGATTAAGGGTTATGGGGAGAGGGCGGGAAAGTGGAACTGAGCCACGACAGATCAGCCACGATCTTATTGAATGGCGGGGCAGGCTCGAAGGGCTGGATGGCCTACTCCTGCTCCTATTTCTTATGTTCTTATGTTCTTACAATGCCAGGGACTCCGGTTCGATTACTGGCTTGGGTCACTGTCTGTGTGGAATCTGCATGTTCTCCCCGTGTTGCATGGGTTTCCCCCGGGTGCTCTGCTTTCCTCCCATAGTCCGAGAGACGTGATGGTTGGGTGTCAGTCTCCCCATTTGCTGGCCAGCTCGATCACTGGCCAGCTCAGGACCCTCACAGTACTGCCCCTCCAGCACCCCCATGGCACGATCGTGGCCTCCACAAGAATTCCCGGGCCAGCCCTGACCCCTCCCCCCCTCCCTCAGAGCACCCTGATGTTGAGCTGATCCTCCCACCTCCTGCACCCTGACATAGCTCCTCCCCCAGTGACCACCCCCAGGATCAGATCCACCCAGAAGGCAGACATCCTCCCCCCCACACCCCCAGGGAGCAGCTCACCAACCCCTCAAGCCTGGCCCGATCATTCTGCCCCATGCAGAATGGCAGCAGGACCCTCCCAACTCCACCGGTCACCCCAGACCTCACCCACAATAAGCCCCACCCCCTTGGCACTGCCCAATGCCTCCTGGGCAATACCAATATGTCTCTTGGACATGGGCGCATTGCCCCTTGGGCCGTGCCAGGAATCACAGGCTGCAGCAACCCCCCCTCCCCCCCGCCCGACCCCCTGGGGGGCTCCAATTCCCCCATCATTCTGATAGGGTCTCCCGCTAGTTCCCGGAATGTGGGAGACTAGTCTGAACCCACTGGAGTGAAGTACTCCTGACAAGGTGGGAGATTTTATCAGGCACGGCAAGTTCTGTGCCAGGCCCGATTATCACATGCAAAATATATTTAAACTACATTTAAAAAAGATTCAAGTGACTTACCTCTCTTCCCGTCGGTTTGCAGCGTGGTCTGGACTCCAACTGTTCTCCGGCTTTGGGAGATGCACATGTGCAAATCCGGAAAAAGGCTGATGACACGATTCTCCCGACTGGACCCGCCAGAAAAGTGGTGGGTCGCGATGGGAGAATCGGGCCTGTGATTGCCAAGTTTAATGTTGATGATTTAAAAATAGCAATTTTATTACTCGATTTCAATTTCTTCTTTTTCCTTATCCAATATTTACCAACTGTATTAAACTGCTTTGTTCCTTTCTTTACAGTCAGCCAGTAGTTTGATTGGGATAGCAACAATTAAGCTACCTTTTCAGTCAAGTACTAATTTCCATTCTTTGGACAGAGCGTTTTAAAGTGTGACACATTCAAGTTTGATGCAATAAACATATGAGTAGGCTCAAAGACTTCTAAATAGAAAGATACATAATGCAGGAATACATCTTAGAGCACTTTGAGTATTTTATGCAAAACCACACTTTGTAGAAATGATTAGTACGTCAAAAAATTGGATTACCTTTTAAGACTAGTTTGTGTTTTATGTGTTTTAATGTACGATAAACGTACAGCGTTAATTGTGTAGAACTGACAAGACCTGTAGACCTGGTTCTGTTTATGATCTTGCTTTGATTATTACTCGGTGCGTGTGAAAGAATCACAGAACAAAAAAAAAACACCCAGCTTTCCATCCACATAATTCATTTTCTTCTCCAGCTGTAATTACTTGCACAATACCTAAAGTGTTTTGTAAATGTCAGTAAAGTTATAACGGTAAGTGTGCCTAAGTTAAAATACATCAGTCAATGGAAATATATGTCAAAAATGGTTCCATTTGTTGCTAGCTATGCAGTTTATCACTAATCAATCAATTTATTTTGTCAGTTGGGTCGAGAAACAATCTACAAAAAGGCCAATAAATGAAGAAGCGTCTCAGATAACAAATTGAATTTTTTATGTGATATACGCAATGCCCTACACCTCAGATTACAGTGTAATTGCATCTGCACCTTCCTTTGGTGGCAGTTTCTTTTATTTCTGATCTTCCAAGGTACTTTAATGCATCTGCTTGGCATGGAAATGTGTGGCAGTTTTATCACGAATGAATGTTATTGACCACGTTAAATTCCATTTTCAGAATGAATGGGGTCGGCATTCTTATTTTGAGATGACTGATAGAAACCGAATGAAGTTACTGTAGCGAAAGGAGGGCAGGTTTTTTCCACTGGTGACCTTGATGCTTTTTTCATTGGTTGTAATTAAACGTGATTTCATTGTAACTGTTATTTGTCAGGCTTCCTTCCGCATTGTCATTTTTGATTGGCTGCAAAGTATGGTTGTATTTGCTTTCTAGTAAATTAGTGCAGATAGGATCAGCTCCCATCCAACCCATCCCCCTTTCTAGCCTTGAAGTATGGAACTAATCACATTTTGAAATTTATGGTATGTTACAATCTACAGTGTTTTGTTTTAATTCACTTGTGGGACCATGGACATCGCTGGCTGGCCAGCATTTATTGCCAATCTCTAGACATCCTTGCAGTGGATGGCTTGCTCAGCCATTTCAGAGGGCAGTTGAGAGTCAACCACATTGCTGTGGCTCTGCAGTCACATGTAGCCCAGACCAGGTAAAGACGGCAGATTTTCTTCCCTAGAGGACATTAGTGAACCAGATGGGCTTTTCTGACTATGGTTGCATTGTCATCAGTAGATTCTTAATTCCAGATACTTTTTATTGAATTCAAATTCCACCCTCCGCCGTGACGGGAACATTAGCTCAGCTTCTGGATTAATAGTCTAGTGATAATACCATTGGGCTATTGCCTCCCCTAATACAAATATGTGATATTCAGCAAACATTTGATATTTTTTTATTTGCTATGCACTGTAGATCACTCATTAATGGCTCAAACAGAAATGTGAATATTTTTATATTTTGAAACTGTACACGGTTTGTAATTGGAAATAGGGATTGTGTGAGATGTGATTTCACCATTCTCTTCTCAGGATACCGTTGTTAGTGCCCTAAGGCGCTGTAGATAAATGTCATAGGAGATAGAGTTAGCTCCGATACTTCTTTGCAGACAAACTGACTCATGCATCAGCCCATCTGTGGGCAGGAAAACCCAAGTATAACTGCAGTAGGATTTTAATCCGTTGAGAAAATGGTCCCACTAATGGCAGATGATTTTCAAAATGCATGCCAGCCTTGCAACAAGATGCAGACAGCATTGAACCTTCACGTACAATATGGTGAGAATCAATCTGACATCCACCATATCGAGCCTGTACCGTACTGCTCTCTTATCATGTGACATGACATTCCACATTAACCATGCCATGGATGGTGCAAACAAAATCCTCAAATGATTCCGGTGAAATTTAATCAAATGATGCAAACATTTGAAATTGCTGTGTACAAGACTTTGATATGTCCCAGAATGGAGAATTCAACAATGGCCTGGGACCCATACCAATCCTACTTTGTAAATATATTGGAAATGGTTCAGAGACATGCAGCATGGTTTCTCTTCAATGACCATGCCAGAACCTGTCGTGTTACATCCGTATTGAATTCCCTGGAATGGCCTACACAGCAACAATAGAGAAAGCTGAGTAGGTTTGTACTGTTGTACAAAGCAGTTCACCATAAATTTGCTATTGATGTTCCCTCGCATTGGGTGGCATGGCACCACAATGGTCAGCATTGTTGCCAGGGACCCGGATTCAATTCTGGCCTCGGGTGACTGTCTGTGTGGAGTTTGCATGTTCTCCCCATGTCTGCATGTGTTTCCTCCAGGTGCTCCGGTTTCCTCCCACAGTCTAAAGCTGTACACATTAGGTTGATTGGCCATTATTAATACTCCTTACTGTCAAAGATATGCGGATTAAGTTGTTTGGACACTAAGGGGCAATTTAGCATGAACAAAGATGTGTCGGTTAGGTGGATTGGCCATGCTAAATTGCCCCTTAGTGTAAGGGAGATTAGTAGGGTAAATATGTGGGATTACTGGGGCTAGGGCTTAGATGGGATTGTTGTCAATGCAGGCTTGAAGGGCCAAATGGCCTCTTCCTGCACTGTAGAGGCTCTATAATTCTACGACAATGTTCCACTGTTTAAGCCAGACGATAGCAAACACTCGTGCAGAATTTCATCCATTCCTGCAGCGATAAATTATCACTATCAGCACTGCAGTCAACAAAAATAGTTTCTTAGTACAAATTAACATCAAATTATTTCACCAATAAGTCAGTATTATTATTTCAGTAATTGAAGGTTTTGGAAAGTTGATGCTGTACATTTACATTACCACTAGATGACATTAGTGCATTTTGAAAACACAAAGAACATTTAATGGCACAAAGTATAATGATCTTTATTCAGATGCTTCTATTAAATCCCTGTTCCATCACCCCATCAGATAATGTGAGTACATTTTTAACATTTATCTGACAAATAAAAATTGACCTTGATTCAATTTTAAGAAAAAGTTTGAATATATATTTTGTAAATACTTTCTTTGTTCAGGATGATTGGTCACATTCCAATTGTCGCGGTGATGGAGAACACAGTTCACGCTGATGTATTTTTGTGCCCTTGGCAGTAATTGCTGAAGGACTGATGATAATATAAGGACAGAAGTAAGCATGAAAGAGAAAAAAATCCAACAAGGCTATTCCTTCTCATTTTTTGTTGACAGATGACTTCACTCAGATTGAGTCAGTGAGACAACAAGCTGTGCAAAACCTCCAAGAAGACAAAGCTCTATGAAGTCTCTCCCTATACACCATGTGTAAAAATACATCAAAAATTTGCATTGATAGAGCAGAACTTTGAACTAGCTCAGTTTATGGAGATTGGAAGAGATCAGTCAGGAGAGCATTGGATTAGTCAGCACGAGATGTAGCAAAGATATAGATGCCAAGACATTATGCAAAAACATTAATCCTAACTAAAAATGTTCCCCTACAACAAGGGTGGCATGGTGGTTAACACTGTTGCCTCACAGTGACAGGGGCCCAGGTTCAATTCCAATCTCAGGTCACTATCTGTTTGTAGTTTGTATGTTATCCCCGTGTCTGAGTGGGTTTCCTCTGGGTGCTCTGGTTTCCTTTCATAATCCAAAATGTTCAGGTTTGGTAGTTTGGCCATGCTAAGTTGCCCCTTGATGTCAAAGGGACTATAGGGGTAAATATGTGGAGTTACAAGGATAGGGCCTGTGTGGGATTATTGTCAGTGCTCAATGGGCCAGATGGCCTCTTTCTTAAAAGATACAAAAGTCTGAAGTCATGTACCAACCGACTCAAGAACAGCTTTTTCCCTGCTGCTGTCAGAACTTTTAATAGACTTGCCTTGCATTAAGTTGATCTTTCTCTACACTCTAGCTATGACTGTAACACTACACGCTGCACTCTCTTGTTTCCTTCTCTATGAACTGTATGTTTTGTCTATATAGTGTGCAGGAAACAATACTTCTCACTGTAAATACATGTGACTATAATAAATCAAAATCAGATCAAATTCTGCACTGATTTAATGATTTCTGAGAAGTTGTATCTCAAGGCTGGTTCCCACATGATCCCAGCAATGTATTATGTTCCATAGAATATTTGATCATTTAGATTTATCATAAACTTTTGACAATTACTGAAGCTGGTAAAAGGAAATGGAATATTTTCAATTTTGGACAATGAGTGCGAGCATCAAATCTTCTGTTGTTAAATATAGCATGGCTAGGTGAAGGGTAAACCTTTTAACATGTAAATCCAATAACATGTTTCATCCTCACTCCTACTGTCCCACTGCCATTTCTCACGCTAAATGTAGTCTCATCTACAACACACTGGTAATGGCTTATTTAATGTTAAATTAGAGGCATTTTTCTGCCAAGGGTACCTTGATTACCAGGAACTGGATTAATACTGCACAAAATCATTCCCATCCTGTTCTTAAATGAGTGCTTATTTTGATCTCTTAAACAAGCTTTCTTGAAAGAGCTTAATCAATACATTATTAACTGGGAATTTACCAAAATGAGGTTGCTCTACGGGAAACTGTTGTAATCTGCGGCCTTGCTAATTTTGTACTCCCATCTTCGCATTACAGGACCATGTTCAAAGTTACTTAATTTGTTTAAATCCACATTATCCACGCCTACTGCCATCTGAAACCCAAAGTCATGTTTCCTTTAATCTTATTTTCTTCAAGGACTTGAATCTCTCGTCTGAGCTCTGAGAAGCACAGTTATCAAAGTTGTTGTCCTTTGAATTCTCTTCAGTGTCTCGACATTTGTTTGAAGTTAAGGTGCTCAAAATAAAGCCATCTCAATGCTGAGCAAAATCAGAATAATTTAGTTTGTCTTACAACTACATGGCCTCAATTTTCTTGCATAACATTTTCAAATTCAAATCTTTATTTACCTTTGCCATGGAACATCCTTTTATTGTTTACACACATTTCATGTGCAAATACATAATAGCTTAGATATATATCCAGTTCAGTAGCTAATAGTCCTAATTTATCCAATCTCACAACACCAGATTAAAGTCGCTCTGATGAAGGAGCAGCGCTCCGAAAGCTCATGATTGCAAATAAATCTGTTGGACTTTAACCTGATGTTGTGAGACTTCTTACTCCGCCCACCTGAGTCCAATGCCAGCCTCTCCACCTCATGGCTAATTTATCCAAGACACTTTGATGCTACCACTTTAAGTTTATTTATTAGTGTCACAAGTAGGCTTACGTCAACAATACAATGAAATTACTGTGAAAATCCCCTAGTCATCACAGACCGGCACTGTTTGGGTACACTGAAGGAGAATTTAGCATGGCTAATGCGTCTAAGCAGCATGTCTTTCAGACTGTGGAAGGAAACCGGAGCACCCAGAGGAAGCTCACGCAGACACATGGAAAACTTACAAACTGCACACTGACAGTGACCCAAGCCAGGAATTGAACTTGGGTTCCTGACACTATGAGGCAGCAGTGCTAACCACTATGCTGCCCCTTTTTCTGCTTGATTATATATTATATAGGTTGGTGTCACCAGACAATTTTATAGTGCTATACTAGAAGTATGACCTTGCTCATAATTTTGGATAGTCCAAATAACAAGTGAGTCAGAGCCTCAAATGCTTGTACAGCCTTGCTTAACCTACTCCTTCGTTAGAGCATTTTCCATTTAGCAGCTTCTGCTTTCTATTGACAAATCAATTTTCAATTGAGCTAACGAACTTGTCAATATTCGTAAGTGTCTTGCCTTTGACAGATTTAGATGTACAGCTTCATCCTCCATCTTCTGAAAATCAAACTAAATTGTACCCACCAGATAACCTTAGCCCCTTGATTTATTTACCTCTGCAGTGAGCTCCAGGAGCTTAATGAAGCATATCTATATGTTTCGAAAAAAGGTATTAATATCTGTTATGCACTTGAGTTCTCTCAATTGACATTGATAGCAGACTGAACAAAATGCTTTCAACTACTTCCCGGGCGGCAGATGTTAACTGGTCCACCGTTTGGGTTCATCAAAGTAATTTACTGACTCTTCATGCCAGTTGGATCTTCCAGTCCCACCAATGGCGTACCCCCCATTGTGGGATGGGATCAGTGGGAAATCCCATTGATAACGACAGGACTGGAAGATCCCGCTGCTGATCAAAGGCACACTGCCTCCCGCCATTGAGAGAAACACCACGAGGAGGCTAGAGAATCCCAGTTCCATCTCTTTGTCGGACATGCAGGCCAGAATTCTCTGACCTCACCTCTGGCTGGTGTTCTCTGCTGTAATGAATGACAGTTTGGTTGAGCGCCAAATTCTCCATTCTCGCTGGTGGTGGGTTGGCATGCGAGACTAGAGAATCCCAGCTGTGGGCGAGGTCAGAGAAATTCAGCCATCATTTATGACCCTGCAGTCTACAGGGATGAAACTTGGATTTATAGACTGTCTCGCAGTGTGAACTGAATCACGTCTATTTCAGGTAACATTGTTTCTGTTATCTGCAGCCTCCCTTTCCATTGCGTTGTTGCCCTCCCAGTTCTCATGTTGGTTACCTGACCTATTCAACATGACTCAGCCATTTACAAGTCCTCATTTCCTTATAATCTTTAAAAAGAATCTGCTTGAATTGTACATTCCCTGTTAAGTATTCTACCATCCCATATACATTCCTTTGCACTCTTTTACAGATTGCTATCTGCTTGCTCACCCTGAACTCACAGCCAAGTGACGCTATCAATCTTTGTCAGTTTCCAATGAAACTTTATGCAGTCTACACCAAATCTAGTTTAGATGAATGGTGACGGGATTTACACAACAGTTTAGCTTCCCTTCTTATTAGACACGTTTAGTCATGCGATTGAGCCAGAGGCAGAGAGACAGGCAATCAGATTGAGCAACAGAGAGGATAATATGATAGGATTTGCTTGATGCAAAAGATAAATTCAGCTTTTGATCTTTTAATTGGGAATTGTTGACACAACATTGGACTTATTAATTTCTTTGCTTATCTTATTGACTCTAAACTTGTTGCATTCCCTCTAAACTTGCTCCACTCCATTCTCTCAGGTCCAGTTACACCCCGCCCTGTCACCACTTCCAGCAAGAACGGAGAATTTGACGCTCAGCCAAATCTCCATTCATTGCAGCGGGACTGGAGAACCCAGCTGCGGGTAAGGTTGGAGAATCTGGCCCCCTGCCTCTGTCACATCTGTTTCACTGATGCTTCCTTCCACAATGGCATGCCTGACATCCTTTTCCTCAGCTAAAAGCAATCTGCCTTTGGCTCAAGTGAACAATGATTCTTAAAAAATACATTGATACATTTAAAATATCAGCATATATGTTTTTAAATTATAATCACTGGTTTAAATCTCTTACTGCATTTCATTTCTTTTTAGCTTATAAGTCTGGTCTAAAGTCATTTAACTCAGTGCTGGTAATTCTGTCAATGTCTAATGTTTAATCGTTTAAAAAATTTTACTGACTTATAAGGATTTCTCCCCTTACAAAAGGCAACAAAGTTTTGTTGAATTTCTTCTTCCACAAGATGTGGGCACTTCCGGCTGGTCTAGCATTTGTTGTCCACTCTTAATTACCCTTGAGAAGATGGTGATGAGCTGCCCTCTTGAACTGATGCAGTCTGTGTGTTGTAGCACCCACAGTGTCACTTGGGAGGGAGTTACTGGTTTTTGATCCAGTGACAGAGAAGGAATAGTGCCATAATTCCAAGTCAGGATGAAGTGTGACTTGGAGGAAAACTAGCAGGTGGTGGTGTTCCCATGCCCTTAGCTATGTTTGTTCTTCTACATGGCGGAGTTCTGTAAGGTGCTGCTGAAGGAGCCTAGGTGAGGTGCATCTCTTAGATGGTAGACACTGCCACCATTGTGCATCAGTGATGGAGGGAATGCATACTTAAAATATTGAATGGGGAGCCAATCAAGTGGGCTGCTTTGTCCTGGATGGTGTCAAGCTTCTTAAGTATTGCTGGAGCTACATTCATCCAGGCAAGTGTAGGCTATGTATTTACATATATTGTGTCTTTGTCTCACTTATTTTCTTTTTCACTTTTATTCTAATGTTTCTATATTCAACTTGGTTCGCACTTATATTATCAATCTGACATCTGTCAGACACCCCTTTTTCTGCTTCACATGCCCTCTATTTCTTTCTTCATCTTGCAGGATGCAACTTTGGTTACCTTCCCCTCTCTCCCAGTAACTTGACCATACCTGAACCATCTTCATGTTAAAGGCAACCTATTGTTTTACTGCCAATCTTTGATTCCAATTTGCCTGGGACAGATTTGATCTCTCTCTATTGAAGTTAGCCTCCAACGGAGTGTTTTTACTCTAAATGTCCCCTTGTCTTTTATTCCAGAGCTAACTAATGATACAGTCATCACTAATCCAAAAGTGTTCCCCTGCTGACATGTGATGCACTTGTCTGACCTCAATCCCCAGAAGCAGATCCAGCAATACTTCCTCTGTTGGGCTAGAAACATACTGATCAGGAAAAATGAACTGATAACATTCAGCAACTCCTGCCCCTCTTCACCCTATCACTATTCCAGTCTATATTGCAAGAATTGAAGTTCTCCATTATCATTATAAAAGCAGAATACTGTGGATGCTGGAATCTGAAACACTTACAAAAAATATTGGAAAATCTCAGTAATTCTGACAGCGTGTGTGGAGAGAGAATAGAAACAACAGTTCAAGTCTAGATGACCCTATGTCAGAGCTGAAGACAAGGAAAATTGGACAAGATTTATACATTTATATGTGAGGATGAGGAAGCTGTAATTGATTGGAATGCCATCATCAAAAGACATAAGAAATGTAAATGGTGGTGATAACAGTAGGATGGTGGTAAGAGTGTCCATTAAGGGAGTAATTATCATTACGCTATGGTTTTATGCACCTCTTTGTGATTTTCTAGCAAATTTGTTCCTCATATCTTTTTCATTAGTTGCCAGTGTTTAGAATGCATCAAGTCACGCTATGGTACTTGTATTGTTTCTTAACTCTAACCATATGATTCTGTCCTTGCCCCTTCCAGGATATCCTCTCTCTCCAGCACTGAACTATCTCCTTAACCAACACTTCAGCCCTCCTCCTTTACTTCCTCCCTTCTCTCAGATTCAGGAACACTTAATACCGAGTCTTGCTATTTTTGATCACGGTCCCTTTTATCGCCATGTCATCATTTGGCCATCAACACCAGCTGCTCACCAACATTATTTATCACAACTTTGTACTTTTGCATTTTGCACAGTAAACCTACTTTCAACCCCATTGCATTCTAAAGTTTAAAGTTTAGTTATTAGTGTTACAAGTAGGCTTGCATCAACGCTGCAATGAAGTTACTGTGAAAATCCCTCAGTTGCCACACTCTGGTGCCTGTTCAGGTACACTGGGAGAGGATTTAGCATGGCTAATGCTCCCAAGCAGCATGTCTTTCAGACTGTCGGAGGAAAACCACACAGGCTCAGGGAAAACATGCAGACTCCGCACAGACAGTGACCCAAGCCAGGAACCAAACTTGGTTCCCTGTGAGGCAACAGTGCTAACCATTGTGTCACTGTGCCACCCATTCTCTTTTGTTCTGACTTTACAATATATTTTAGTTTATGTTCTTTCACATTCAAATTGATCTGATTTGCCTTACCGTATTTGTTTAATTGCTTTGGATGCCTTTGAATACCAGCCATAATCTAATGTTTATCCACTGGTCACTATGCTTAACACAAGCATACTTCTAATACTGGAATTACTTTCTTCACAATGATAGAATAGATCCAGTGCAGAGAAAAATTTACTATTGGCTGCCATTCAATGACTTAATGCACTCTTTATATTATTAAATACAATGACATTAAGTCTGTAACTGAGTGTAGGGATGAAGTACAAAGTTATTTGAACTCAATCCATTTTGCCCTTAAATGCAGCCAAGAATAGATTGATTAAATGTTGGTTTTACACAGCAAATTCCCAGTCTCAATTAGATTGACTAAAGACTAGCTTGGAGACAACATAAATGCTTCCCCAGACATATGGGTAGAAATTGAAAGACAAGGCAACCTCAGTCACTTGCTGCCTAGTGTGGTGTAACCAGCTGGGTGCAGATTGCCATTCTCTCTGAATAAGGAATGGGGAGGGAGAATCTAGAGATGGGAAAAAAAAGACATTTGAAGAGAAATGAAGAGAAGGAAACAGTAAAGGGAGACAACATTTGTAGTTTCCTCATGTTCATTTCTGTTACGATGATGTTTGATCCTTGGTTTAATGACAAGGATATGGAAAAAATGCATTTATGTCTCTTTTTATGTGTGCATGCATATGCTTTTGTGTGTGAGTGAAATTATGCTGTCAAGTATTAGCAGCGAAATATATTTAATGTATGTGCCAATGTGAACATGGCTAAACAGCATTTGTGCTACTGGGGTTTAATGTAATCCAGTTCTGATCAATACTGTGCAATGGTATATCCATTGAGACAATTCCTGTGAAATATTTTCGATGAGATTGCTTCACATTCAGAATCACACAGAATCCGACAGTGCAGAAGAGGCCCTTTGGCCCATCAAGTCTGCACTGATGCATGAAAGCGCCTGACCTGCCCACCTAATCCCACTTGTCAGCACTCGGCCCAAAGCTTTGAATGTTATGTCATGCCAAGTGCTCATCCAAATACTTTTTAAAGGACGTGAGGCCTCCACCGCCCTCCCAGGCAGTGTGTTCCAGATCATCATCGCCCTTTGGGTAAAAAAATTATTCCTCAAATTCCCCCCTAAACCTCCCACCCCTGACTTTTAACTTGTGTCTCCTCGTAACTCACCCTTCAACTAAGGGGAACAGATGCTCCACATCTACCCTATCCATGTCCCTCATAATCATCAGGTCATCCCTCAGTCTTCCCAGCTCCAGAGAAAACGACCCAAGCCTATCCAGCCTCTCGTTATTACGCAAATGTTCCATCCCAGGCAACATCCTGGTGAATCTCTGCATCCCTTTCACTGCGTTATTACTTTTATTTTGTTCTGATTTCTAATAACCAATGAGCTAGTACCAATGAGGAAAAGTCTATGTCGGGGAAAGTGCAAAACCCAAAATCTCCTCTATATCTCATTCAAAAGAGCTTTGTTGCAATGCTGACAGCTGTCAGGAGTTCCTCATGTTGAAATATTTGTCTTTGGGTTTGCTGCTGAAAGAAGTTCATTCATCTTGGCAAAAAATCAATAAATGCCAATAAATATCAAGAGTTATCACACAAAAGAATATATGATAAACTCATGACATTTAGCTCTTCAGCAAAAAAGGATGAGCAAACTGATATTGCAGTGCAATGTGGATTGACCCCATTCTATCAGACCTGAAGCTAGATCCAAATGTCTGATAGTTTTGTTGAAGCCAATAACACAAGTAACATTTGCTTCATTTTGCCAATTTTTGTCAATTTAAGTTCAGATTATTTTATGTGACAGCCTGCTTCAGAGCTCCATATTTGGAATGACCTGGATTTCTAGGTTGGATGTGTTCTTCTCAAATATTATGTGCCGTTGACTTCAATGATTTGAATTTCACTCACAGCACTTTGTTTGAGAATCTATGCAGTAAGTTTAGGAAACTATGGTTGAATTCATTGTCAAGATATTTGTGGGTGAAATTAGAGGAAGTATTGCATTTGGAAAATCAACAGTAAAAAGAGGAGGCCTTCCTTTCTTCCCACCTTGCTTGCAGAGGATTATTTGTGCCGAGTAAGGCTCTGGAAGTCCTCCGTTGCTCAATCAGTAAACCTAGACTGAGATTGTTGGCAAACTGCTTGACAATATAATGTAGCCGCAGCCAGCCCAATTCCAATTCTACCTTTACCTGATATTCACACTTTCACTTTCCAGATGGGTTCACTCAGGAATTAAAACATTGCTTGATTTTTGATTTGATTTAATTTATTATTGTCACATGTATTAGTATACAGTGAAAAGCATTGTTTCTTGCGCACTATACAGGCAAAGCATACCGTTCATAGAGAAGGAAACTAAAGACTACTGAATGTAGTGTTATAGTCACAGCTAGGGTGTAGAGAAAAATCAACTTAATGCAAGGTAGGTCCATTTAAACCACTCCTAGAAAATTGCAATCATTTTCTATTGTTTCCACTGTCAAAATCAATTACGTTAGAATGACTGAAGTCAAGAGTTGAACACTGTTGTGTCAGCAAGCAGGATCAATCCTGACCCTATTGATGAGGCAGCCAAAGATGGTTGGACAAAGGATACTACTCTGATAACAGTGATGTTATGGGGCTATGATGATTGGCTTTGGAAAAACACAACCAGCTTATATTATTCCAGCTACTGGAAGGTTTTACATTCAACTCCCACTGATCAAAGTTTTGCTAGGTCTCTTTAATGCTGCTTTGCTGTCAAGGGTAGTTAGTTTCAACTCTCCTCTAGATTTAGTTTTAACGTTCATAAATGAATCAAGTTGTAATGGTACCTGGAACTGAACGATCACAACAGAATCCAAGCTGAGCATTGTGAAGGAGTAAATTGGTGACTCTGCAACATTTGAGGACATGGGGGTTTCTTTAATCACTTCACTGATGATTCAAGGAAGTTGACAAAGTGGTAATTGGTTTGATTTGATTTGTTATTGTCACATATTGGTACACAGTGAAAATATTGTTTCCAGTGCACTCTTCAGACAAAACATACCAAAAAGAGAGGGTGCAGAATGTAATGTTACAGTCACAGGGTGTAGCGAAAGATCAATTTAATATAAGGCAGACCATTCAGAAGTCTGATGGCAGCAGGGAAGAAGCTGTTCTTGAGTCAGTTGGTACGCGATCTCAGACTTCTGTATCTTTTTCCCGATGGAAGAAGGTGGAAGAGAATATGTCCGGAGTGTGTGGGGTCCTTGACTATGCTGGCTATTTTTCCTGAGGCAGCAGGAAGTGTAGACAGAGTCAATGGATGGGAGGCAGATTTGCATGATGGATTGGGCTTTGTTCATGACCCTTTATAGTTTCTTGCAGTCTTAGTCAGAGCATGAGCCATACCATTTGTGATACATCCAGAACAGATGCTTTATATGGTGCATCTGTAAAAAATAGTGAGAATCGTAGTGGACATTGTAATTGGCTAGATCAGATTTGTCTGTTGTTTGTGGATAAGATATACTTGGGCAATTTTGTACACTGTAGAATCAGTTGTCTTGATTCCCCAAGAGGCTGATAACATTTGAAAAGGAATCCAAACTTCCAGTTAATAGTTGAAAAGGATAATGCAACAATTCTGTTATAGGTTTTTGCTAACAAATTATTAAAACACCACTAACTAAACATTATTATTTGTAGATTTTTGAAGGCCACTTATACTTAAACTTCAGAAAGGAACATACCTCTTTGATACTTATCACATATCACAGTCTCCACAGAATGACAGCACTCATAGGAAACAGTCAATAGTTGCTTATAGCTTCCAATGGTTCACATCTTCTCCTTTCACTAAGCAGTAACGTTGAATTATCTCCATTTATGGAGAATTTTCCAAATCCACTAACAGAGCCTCCTCTAATGATTCTTCTTACGCACTCACCCTTCCGCCTCTGGCTACGCCAGGATGAATCTCCTGGAAATCTCAGATAGGTATGGAGGGCTTCTCACCGACAAGAGACCACCTCCCTCCTGCCTCCTGTAGCTCACAATGAACCTGTAGCCTCTTCTCTTTGCTGACCACACCAACTGCTATTCTTTTCCCCTCTTTTCTCTCCAGCCCAAACACTTGGAGCTAGCAAATCTATTTACTGTTAGCATAGCTGCCCTCACCTAAATTGTGAGAACTTTGCACCTGGATCAGCAGGCTCCTTGACTTACCCAATTTTGTATTCAGGCAAGATTTAGAATAATCACATGACCTTCCCCCCCCCTTCATTTTAACCTAAATTTGAAGATATAGTCCAAAATATAATAATTTTATAAGCCTCATAACATAACAAAGATGCATCAAAACATTTGGGCTTCGATAGTGAGCACCGATCTTTATCTCTTCAATCAGTGTCTTGTCTGGGGACATCAGGTTTTCTATGTCCAATGCACTCACTCAACATGTAGTGATCCAAAAGCAAAATTCATGGACACATATATCTAAATAGACTTGTGAGAAGGCCGAGTAGAATTGCCCGCTTGGCACTTTTGATTCAAGATGTTTGCAAACATTTCAGCCTGTCACGTGCCCTTCTATGCTGGTCTTTGATTGCTCCTTCTATTACTTGGTCTATTGTCCACCGTCATTCTTGGCTGGATGTTGCGCTAGAGAGCTTTACTTTTTCATCTACCAATTAATAGTAGATGAAACGTTTAACACAGGGGACTATTCTATTTGCAGCATGAATGTGGGGACATTTCATTAAAGGTAATGCATATTGCAGCTCCTGGCATGCTGTTTACCACTCCTCACTGAAACACAGTTGGTCTCCCAGCTTCCTGGAGGAATAAGATTGTTAGGGGTCATAAAACAAAATAGGTGTACTAAAAGGGATTATAACCAACATCCCAGAGGTTTAGTACTTATGTGGACAGTAAACTTTACACCAGTGAACCTTGTATGCCTCCAGGCCATATCAGCAGGATAGGTTGTCTGAATGAGTCTTGCGTTCCTCAAGGGCTTCATTCAGTAAAACGACAGACCTTGAATCAGACCAGATCAGAGTAGTGGAAGGATAGACATTGAGTCAGAAAGACTAAGTCAGCCTCTGGGAGATAAGAAAAAAAGGCAAATAGTGCTTGCTGGGTAGATTTTGTATCTTAAACAAAGACAACTGGTTAATGCAGACCTACACGTGAACATGTTTTGGAATTCAATATGATCTATACATGATTTGAAATGTTCGGGGGGTTTCTCTGGGATAGGATTCTCCTCGCTTGCTGAAAGAATGAATCGATTGACACCTATACCTGAGACTCCCTTGCTCAATTTGTGGAATTGCATTACAACAATATAATAGATATCCATTACATGTAATTCTGCTGATAGCCCACAGTACCTCATAGATGTCCAGCTTTCAGCTGTTATATATACCTCAAGTGTCTGTAGCAAAATGACAATGGCGCAATACGTATTGAGGATGTCTACAATAAGATGAGGTTTAGTCTTTATACAAGTTGGACAGTGGTACCTGCTAAAATGACTATCATGGACAGACATACCTAGAATAGATAGACTCGTGGGAACAAAGTCAAGGCAACTACTTGCTTTTATTAGTATGCCCTACAGCTTGGCCAGTTCATTGTGTGTTCATTGTTATTTCCTTTAAGTGGTGTTTCACCTTGAGGAACATGGATTCTTCAGTTGGGGACTCGTGACAGGTGATGATCTGCAGACATTCCCTGATCTTGTTTGGACTTGAATCAGAGAATAGAATTTTCCTGGCCCCATTGAGGGGTGTGTTTAGAGCTGGGACTGGTATACAGGTGGGTGGAACCAGGTGAGGAGAGCTCCCTAATGCATTCTCACACCTCTGGAGGCTGACAGCCAATGGAGGCAGCCTCCCTATTCATGCTGGAGGTTTATTGGAGTCAGTGTCCCCAAGGACAATTGACAAGACTGTGGGTGAGAATAACTGAACTTGCAGCCCTATTTCTACATAAGAGGTTTCGCCTCTGCTCAAAGGGGCTTACTTTCATTGGCCCTCTTAATTTTTTTTAATTTACATACCTCTGAGAGTGTCTCCATCTTGAGTTTCCTGTGTAGTTTTCAACCTGTATGAACAGTGCTCAGTTTTCCAGATGTGACTGCTGAGGCGCCATTTCTCTGATTAGGCCAGTTACAAAGTGCCCAGCAGCATGAGAGAGGAGTGGCCAATGAGGAGGTTGCCTCTGGGAAGTTTGCACTATTGGGTGTGCTGTTGGCTAGTGTGGGTTTGGCATATTCACTTGATCTCAACATTGGTGTCCTGAAGGCCATGGGAAAAGTCAGCCCCATGAGCTCAATGATGAGGCTTTCCTCATTCACTCCTACTTATGCCTCCTGTTCATGATCTCAGGAAACTTCTCCAGCCCTATATGCCCTCCAGAACACTCCACTTTATTCCACTGAGTATCCTCCCATCCCCTATATCACATGCTGGATATGCCTTCAACCATCTAGGTCTTCCACTTTAGGATTCCTCTCAACTTGGTATTTCTTCTCCTGTAAACTCTCCTTACAGATCAGCTACCCCTCCCAATATCTTAACAGATCCTTCTTTGGTTTAATGCCCACTTTTGTCTATTTATGTCTCTGCAAAGCATCTTTGGACGTTTTCTGGGTTAAGGATGCTACAAATGCATGTTGCAGTTAATAGCCTATAGGAGGTTATCCAATAGGTGGATCAGGATGTGTCTAGGAATGTTAATGGAGGAAACTTGTTTTCGAGGCTGATAGACTTGACATTGTCAATTTGTTAACTAATCAGTGGTGCATTTCTCCCAACTTGGACACTATGCCCCAGACCTTATTGAGGTAATCTTTGCAGGAACGACTGGGCAACTAATTCCTTTGGGCCTCAATGGAAGCATTTTCTCTACTGGTTCTGCAGTCGGTGGGTAAGACCATGGTGGGCCTGACAGAATTTTGGCTGATACCTCCTTCTTGGCCTCATTGTCAAAAAATATTTAATACTTCATAACATTCTTGTTAGGACCCTAACATGAAAGGCACTATACCATTGCAAGTTGGTTTTGTATTTCAAATCCAGTAACCTAATCATAACTGGTACCAATTCTATGTCAGATTTGGAATGTGCCAATCAGGAAACAATGTGGCACTCCCAGGCACATATGTCATTCATTGACAAATCCATTTCAGCTTCTGCCCTTCCAATATAAAGTACTGCCCCCCCCACTTGATGCCATTCACAGAAATATAGTAATGAAGATCATTGCTCACAGTGTTAAAGCAACTCAAAATCGCAGCATAACAATTCCCATGGAAGTGTAAAGATTTACTCTGATCACTATGGACATTATTAAGTTTTTTTAAAGTTTATTTATTAGTGTCACAAATCAGTTCACATTAACACTACAACTAAATAAGTGAAAATCCCCTAGTTGCCACACTCTGGCGCCTGTTGAGGTACACTGAGGGAAAATTTAGCATGGCCAATGCACCTAACCAGCATGCCTTTTGGACTGTTGGAGGAAGTTGGAGCACCTGGAGGAAACCCATGCAGACACGAGGAGATCATGCAGACTTTGCACCGACAGTACCCAACCCAGAATTGAACCCCGGTGCTGCGAGGCAGCAGAGCTAACAATGTGTCACAGTACTGCCCATAAACATCACATGTTCTGAAATATATGCATGGAGCCTTACTCAGGTAAGTTCCACATATTGTATTGAGAATTTAGAGGGGGTAAATTAATAACCTTGTGTAGGAATTACATGATTCAATTAGTACAGGCTATAAACACTTGTCTGTATTGAAAAGAATGGGATAAAATTCATGTGCAGCAGGAGTCAACATAGGCTGAAAGGCCTGTTTCTGTGTTGTAGATTTAAAGTAATTCTGTTATTGAAATAGATAATAAGTCCCATAAATAGTGATAATTACCAAGAACAAAAGGTGCTGCTGAATTGCTAAATTGCTGTTGACTGAACTATATTAAGCCAGGGAACCTGCATCATTCATCGTTGTACAATTTAAATATATCACAGCAATTGAAAGGTAAATGTTAGTTCAGGCAGCTGAAGGAAACTTGTTATTCAGTTTTTTTAAAAATGTAATTAATCAGTAATATTCGCGAGAAAAGATGAAGTTTTTTTGTTCATTTATGCTCAGGATGTAGGTGTTGTTGGCAAGGCCAGAAGCTAATGTTTATCCTTGGGACTGAGTGGCTTGCTAGCCAGTTCTGAAGGTTGTTAAGTATCAACCACACTGTCATGAGACTGGAGTCACACATGAGCCAGATTGGATAAGGCTGGCAGGTTTCCTTTCCTGCAGGCTCCCAGTGAACCAGCTGAGATTTGACGACAATCTGATAGGTTCACAGGAACTTTAATATTTCTATCATCCATTTTTTTTTGAAAAAAAGGAAGTAATACTGAACTCAGATTCCCAGACTGACATGTTGGGATTTGAACACAAATTATCTGAATTATTGGTGTTGCAATGTGACCACAGTCTTCCCACAGTTCTAAATACACCTCAACAGATTTGACAAATTTAGTCTGTCATAGGAGAAACAGTGATTCGCTGTGATGAAATGCAGTTACTCAAAATGATGCATTTTACATCTCTGTTGGATGCATTATTGTGTTTGAAAACTTGAGATGGATCAAATGCAACCAGGTTTACCTGTTTTCACATTTTACAATGAGCAAATTCCTAAAAGCGGTCACATTAAAATAGATGACAAACTGGCTTGAAGATTTTGTTTTTTTTTTGCTTTTTTTTTTACTAATAGACATGGTGATATCTGCATTTACTGGAAACAACATTTCATTATACAGTGTACAATGTAACATACACCAGGCACTGCATGCTCTGCACAGACAACTGAAAACTGTTATCTCTAGCACGGTTATAGCATTAACCTTACACATGTGTGCTGTGGCACTTTAGCTAGTGAAGTAGCTCAACGACTGTGGTTCTGCGTTACAGTATCATTTGCATGGATCAAAAAAAATAAGATGCTACTGGTCTTTACATGAGGAAAATGATTAGGTTTTACATATAATAGCAGATGTCTGAGTGACAATGGTTTAACTGAACAAAAATCATGCATGTTACAGCAGCAAGTGCTGTATGCCTAAATATAGACTTAATACACCGTTTCTTCCTACAAAGTTAAAGAGCCAATACCCTTTTCATTTGATATTGTGGGAAAGATTTCTTTTGTATGCTCTGCGTAATAAACCAGAATCCATCTACATCGAAAGGACTCGGAATTTACACCAAGCACGCAAGAGAAATCATCCCTTGTGCCAATTGAAATGAAAGGCCCACTGTTACTTTACTGTATGCAGGATTCTTTTAACAATTTATTAACCTGACGATATATTTCAATTAATAACTAGTGCTCATGAAAAATAATTACAAATGATAAATTTATCCTCTGAAGAAATTGCACATAATCTTGTTTTTACTAATGACTAGGAGATCTTTAACAAACATTAGGATGGTACTTGTCCTGGCCATCCAAAGGGCTACTGTCTCTTGAATAGAACAGTTAATTCTTACCTTAGTTTTTGGCCACTTACTTCAAAGAAACATTACATTGATAGAAAAATAATCCAAAGGTTCAACTTAATTATGATATGTCTGCAGACTAATTTTTCAACAGTGTCCACATTGTGGTAACACAAATGCATCCTTTGTAGTTTGAAATACAAATACATAATATAATACTGCTCTTATGATATTTCTATGTGCTGTACAAATATAGATGCATACATACAAATATGCAAATTCAACTTGAAATCTGCACAATGAATTATGTAAACAAACACATAAGCGTTATACAAAATTTATATACAACTTGTTGTCGCTATAATGATTTAAATTTGTCATTGTGAAACTCAAAAACTACACAGTAGTTTCATTTTTCCAAGGACCAGTCCTTATGTTTCCTGTACTGTCTGAAGTATAAATCATGGCTTCATGCAGGTTTCCCTTCAGTATTCCATTTTGGTTGGTTACACTTAGAGGACATGACTGTCTCCGTGACTGCATCTCAAAAGTGACTCCTTGGTGCAAAGCCTCTGTGCTGACACCACTGTCTACTGCTTTATTACAGCCATACAGCACCGTGCTGGCATCACTGCTTTCAGGCTGGCAGATGTTGGGGCACTGATCACTCTTTGCACAGCCAACTGGCCTTTGGATGGACTGGCTGTCTTGGATGCTTTGATGACTCTCTGTGTGCGAGCTGTGGACACTTCCATCTATGCTGGAAGGAATGTGGTAGGCATACTCTCTCTGGGCTGCGGACCGGCTGTGCCGGATGAAGTGCCGCGGTTTAGTTCGGCCTTTCTGGCATCTGTGGATATGCATTGCTGGTCTACATGTACCGTCGGCACGCAGATGAATATCCCCATCATCGTCGATAATTTGTTCATTGTGCATTTTGGCGCAGCATGGCGTAACTGGCGAAAGGCAATTGACATGATTCTGGACGGCCTGTAGATTAGTTAACTTGCAGAGTCCAGAGACTGAATGATTGCAACTGGAAGACGATTTGCTGGGACACGGAGAATCCAGGAGGCATGGGACATGAAGCTGAGCATCACCATTCATGGTCACCTGTGGTCGAACATTCATCTGAACAGCGTACGTATTCCGGTTCGATTTGCAACAGGACCACCAACAATGCCAGACATCATCACGCTTTGCACAGTGGTGAACCAGAATGAAGAGCCCCAGTGTGACTGAGACTGCTCCGTAAAGGCAACTAAAGATCATATCTAGGAAGTGTCCTTGTGAGACGGCGAGGGCACCAAAGGTCCACATGGCAATAAAGAGAAAGAGAGTGAATACGGAGGCGCGAAGCTGAGCTTTGAACGAATGCTCATTTTCCAGCATTGAGGAAGAGATCATTGAACACGTGTGCGACACAGAGCTGGAGTCCGTTACATGACTGGGGCCTACCTCGGTGCTGGCCAATCGCTGCTGCTCTTCTGTCATCTCTTTTAGCTCATATTTTTTTCCTGGGTGACGTTTCAGCTGCACTAATGTGCACAGAAAATAGACACAACTAACAAGCACAATGAATGCAGCAGGCCCATAGAATGCCCCGAGACTGGGCTCCCATGCCATCCAACAACTGTGGACAAAAAGAAACACATTAAGGCAGGAAAATAACTCAGCAGTAAATTGAAAAAGAGCAAGTAGGACATTCAACTCAGAAAATAATCCACCAAAATAACATGACCTAACAGTACAAATGAAGAGGATCAGCGTTGACTGACTTCAAAAGTAAGATTACGATGCGAACACTGAGGTCAAATTCATCTCAGGAGGTAGTTGGTGATGACAAACCAGTTTCACACATCACAGAAAATGGAGTGAGTGTGAAATAAGTTGCTAGTTCACCATGGAACACTTTACGCTATTATCAAAAATGAATAATTCTGTCATTATTTAATGACTCTATGAGTGTTTGCAAACATGATCATTAAAGAAGAAAGTTCTAGAAAGGTTTCTGAGCTACCCAGACCTGTAAAGGTAGGTTCAGTATTCAACAATGTTATGCAACTCTGTTAGAGTTCGCCACTGGCTAGAATCAGGAAGTTACTGATTTCATTTATTAATATTTAAAATCCACCAGGACATAAAGTATTTGATGGAAAATACACAACTCCTATATTTATTTTTCTTCGTAAAATCCAACTGCACAGGAAATATGAAGACTGAAAAAATTTAATTATACACAAGTCCACCTGGACCCCAGGTAAGTCAAAGACCAAACATTGGAGAAGTGATTCCAAAACATAGGAAAGTGAGATTGCCAAACATGGAAAAGTGCGATTCCCAACACAGAAAAGAGAGATTCCCAAACAATGGAAAAGAAAAATTCTAAACCACAGTAGTGAGATTTTCAAATGCAGGGAAGTGGAATTGCCAAATTTAGGAAGGGGAGATTCCCATAAACAAGAATGAGAAATTCTGGAAAATGGAAAATAAAGATTCCTGAATACAGAAAAGAGAGATTCTCAAACACAGGAAAGAGAGATTCAAAAACACAGGAAGCAGAGATTCCCAAACACGGGAAAGCGAGATTCAAAATCACAGGAAAGTGAGATTCCAAAATATGGAAAAGAGAGATTCCAAAATACAGAAAAGAGAGATTCCCAAACATAAGAAAAACAGATTCTCAAACATAAGAAAAACAGATTCTCGAACACAAGAAAAACAAATTCTCAAACACAAGAAGGACAGAGTCCCAAACTCAAGAAAGACAGATCCTCAAAGACAAGACAGACAGATTCCCAAATTTAAGAAACAATGATTCCCAGACAAAGTGGGATTACACAAACAGCAGAGCGAAATTTTCAAATGTACTTAAGCAAAATTGAAAAAAATCAAAGGGAGTTACTCACTATGGTGCATTGTCTTCACTCCCGTAATTGTTGATATTTGTTGCAGCTGTGATTCCACAGATTATGAAAGGAATGCCCCCTCCAATCAAATAAAACCTAGTAAGATCAAAAGCAGAATTAAAATGACATAGACCCAAACTGAAAAGGTATAGTAATTACAGATTAATAACTACTGGCATAACAAGAAATGCAGAGAACAATTTTGCAATAACCCCGGTATAATACAATAAAACAACAAATCACTGATATTATGGAGACAGCTGGCAGCCGCTCGGGCACAGCTGACAGCTGGCACGGCTAAGTGGATGCACACCGACCCCCAAAGGACTTTAATTGAGTGCCTTCTGCAAATGGTCTGGATCTTCAAAGAAGTAAAAGCAGAAAAATGCCGTACAAACTCAGCAAATCTGGCAGCATCCATGGAGAGACAGAGTTAACATTTCATAAAATCATACAGTGCAGAAGATGCCCGTCGGCCTATCGAGTCTGCACCAACGCATGAGAAACACCTGACCTCCTATCTAATCCCATTACCAGCACCTGACCCCTCTGGCCCTGAAAATTATGATTTGCCAAGTACTCAGCCAGGTACTTTTTAAAGGATATGAAGTAACCCCACCCCTCTACCACCCACCCAGGCAGCACATTCCAGACCATCACCACCCTCTGGGTAAAAAAATCTTTCCTCACATCCCCCAAAACCTCTTGTCCTTTACCTTGAACCTATGTCCTCTTGTGACTGACCCTTCAACTGAGGAGAATAGCTGCTCCTTATCCACCTGTCCATGCCCCTCAATCTTGTACACCTCGACCAAGTCGCCCCTCAGTCTTCTCTGCTCCAACAAAAACAAGCCAAGCCAATCCAACCTCTCTTCATAACTTAAATGTTCCAGCTCAGGTAACATCCTGCTGAATCTCCTCTGTAGCCTCTTCAATGCAATCACATCCTTCTGATAATGTGGCGATGAGAACTACACTAGTATCCTAGATGTGGCTTCACTGAAGTTCTTTCTATACAACTCCAACTTGATCTCCCTGCTTTTGGAATCTATACCCCGATTGATAAAAGCAAGTGTCCCATTTGCCTCTTTCACCACTCTACTAACATGCCCTTTTATCTTTAGAGGTCTATGGACAAACTCGCCAAGGTCTCTTTGTTCCACAGATCTTCCTAGTGTCATGCCATTCATTGAATAATTCCTTGACAAATTACTTCTTCCAAAGTGGCTGTATGACTCTTCATATGAACTCAAAGGTATGAGTATGATTTTCCAGGCATTCCTGCTGACAGGTTCTTCCACTCCTACCAATAGCAAACACCCACTGCGTGTAACCTGGTGGCAGAGAGTACTAATAATGGGAATCCCTGTTGAGAACAGTGGGACTGGACAATCCCACCACTAGCTAATGGGTGGTGGACAATCCCATCACTAGCAGCAGGTGCCATGTGCAGGTGGGGACGGTGAAAAATCCTACCCCTTAACTCTGTTAACTCTCTCCAAACCTGTTGAATATTTTCCAGTGTTTTTACCTCAGATTGGCAGCATCTGCAGTATTTGATTTTTGTATTAGTCACCAAAGGAATATTGTTTTAAGCAGGGGTCATTCATGTCCTTGATCAGGAACAAATAAACAGATGAGAGGTAGGGTCTAGGAAACACTCCTCTAGGGGCAAATGTGGGCTGAGATTTTGTGTTTTTTTTTACAGGAATGGATAGCTGGGTGCCACTGATGGATCCAAAATGGCAATTGTGCCTATTTGACCCAAGCTGAGGTAGACTCCCACTGACTATGGAAGCTGCAGTGTGGATGGAATAGGGGACACCGTTGGGTGCAATATAATTAGATTGTCTGTTCAAACAACTTGAAACATAGTCCAGTTAAATCTGTTAAGTAACTCCAAGTAATTTGAAAGTATTTATATGATCACCCTACTGTAACAACACTGGGATATACTTCAGTTTGAGACCTTTTTTTTATTCAAACTGACTACAGTAAAGATTAGTATGGAATTGAAAGTAAAATGAATCACGTATTCCTGCAGATAATTGGCAATTACAAAATGATATTAAATATCCCATTACGATATTGGAAATTCACCCAGGGCAGATTCCTGAAAAATGAGACTCTGGTCATTATGTTATACAAGTTGCACCTTATAAATTCTCATTAATATAGCTAGAACAGAATATGTTTGAAATAGAAACTTTTGGCCAAATTGGCACAGCTCTTCATTGCAGAGGCAGGTCTATTGGCCTCTCAAAATCCTGTAGAGCCATTCAGCCGCAGGCTTCTGCATTTGTTAATGCAGTGTTGAAGAAAGGTGGACCCTTTAGTCAAACAATAGTACATTCACACATATTCTCACCACTGTCCCCTCGTCCCACCCCATGTAGGTGGTTCTGTGTGGTACTAAGTGGTCTTGGGTCTCTTAATCTATGAGAAAGGAAGATGGCAGATAATATTGTCTTTAGTGCACTATATGCTTCTTAATATTACTTCATTAGCAGCTACTTAGGGGGAGGATAGTGATATAGTGGTAATAACACTAGACTAGTAATCCAGAGATCCAGGCTAATGACATGGGATCAAATTCCACCATGGCAGCTGGCAAAATTTAAATTCACTTCATAAAATCTGGCATTGAAAGCTTGTCTGAGTAATCACTGAACTTTAAAGGCACAGAAATAGGTCACTTGACTGCGCTGGCTGAAAAATGACCCACCCGGCCTAATCCCACTTTACAATATTTGGTCCGTAACCAAAGTGAATATATTGTCGCCTTTAAATGAGTTGGGAGTTTTTCTACCACCCTTACAGGCAGTGAGTTCCAGACCCCTACAACCCTCTGAGTGAAAATTCTTTATTTATCTCCCTTCTAATCCTTCTGCCGATCACTTCAAATCTACAACTGTGCTCCTTTCACTGAAGTATATACGACTGAGAAATGACAACCTGTCTTTTTATTTTCTTTCCAGACTCACACTGATATTCTACGTCCCATTACTTTTTCTGATTTTGCCCCTTAGAAATCTACCCTCAGTTACCTGAACCTCCTCGAGAGTACTAGCAAACCTCCCAGAGGGGAGATTGGTCCCAGTCTCATTGAAGTGCAAACCATCTGGCTTGTGCAGATTCAACTTTCCCCAGAACCAGTTCCAATGCCCTAGGAACCTGAATCCCTCCCTCTCTCCAGCTACGCATTCATCAGCTCTGATCTCCTATTTCTATTCTCACTAACACGTGGCATTGGTTGTAATCTGGAGATAATCACCTCTGAGATCTTGCTTTTTAATGTTTTATCTAATTCCCTAAATTCTGCCTTCAGAGCCTCATCCCTCTTTCTACCCACATGAACCATCACCTCTGGCTGTTTACCCTCCTCCTCCTTTAAAATACCCTGCAGCTGCTCTGTGATATCCTTGACCTTGGCACCATGGAAGCAACCATCCTGGAGTCATGTCTATAGCCACAGAAACACCTCTCTGTTCCTCTATCTCATCTCCTACCACTATTCCTCTTTCACTCTTCTTCCTTCCCACTCATGCAGCCATGCCAACAGTGGCGTCCCTTCATGGTGACCACGAACCTATCATTGTTATAAAAACACAATATCTTTTCAGGGAGAAAATTTGCCACCTTGCCCAGTCTGGACTACGTGTGACTCCAGACCCACAGCAATGTGGTTGACTCTTAGCTCCTCTCTGAAATAGCCTAGCAGGCCATTCAATTAAGAACAATTAGGGATGGGTTGGCCTTGCCAGTGATGCCCACATCCCATGTAATAATAAATTAAAATTCAAAGATGTGCAGGTTAGGCTGATTGGCCATGCTAAATTGCCCTTTAGTGGCAGGGGAACTAGCAGGGTAAATACATAAGAACATAAGAAATAGGAGCAGGAGTAGGCCATCTAGCCCCTCGAGCCTGCCCCGCCATTCAATAAGATCATGGTTGATCTGTCGTGGCTCAGTTCCACATTCCCGCCCTCTCCCCATAACCCTTAATCCCCTTGCCTATCAAAAACCTATCAACCCGCATCTTAAAAATATTGAGTGAGGCAGCCTCCACCACTTCAACGGGCAGAGAATTCCAGAGATTCACCACCCTCTGAGTGAAGAAGTACCTCCTCAACTCCGTTCTAAACCGCCCCCCCTTTATCCTGAGGCTGTGCCCTCTAGTCCTACTGTCCTTTCTGAGCAGGAAGAGCCTCTCCACCTCTATCCTATCCATCCCATTCAACATCTTATATGTCTCAATGAGATCTTCCCACATTCTTCTAAACTCTAACGAGTACAAGCCTAGTTTATTCAGCCTCTCCTCATAGCTCAACCCCCTCAACTCTGGAATCAGCCTAGTAAACCTCCTCTGCACTCCCTCCAAGGCCAAAATATCCTTGCGTAAGTGCGGCGACCAAAACTGCACACAGTACTCCAGCTGCGGCCTCACCAGTGCCCTGTACAGCTGCAGCAAGACCTCCCTACTTTTATACTCAATCCCCCTCGCTATGAAGGCCAGCATCCCATTCACCTTCCTGACCACCTGCTGCACCTGCAGGCTGGGTTTTTGCGACTCATGCACAAGGACCCCGAGGTCCCTCTGCACTGTCGCCTGCTGCAGTTTTTCGCCACGTAAGTAATAGTCCTTCCTACCATTATTCCTACCAAAGTGGACAACCTCACATTTGCCAACATTAAATTCCATTTGCCATTTCCTGGCCCATTCGCCCAGCCTATCTAGATCCTTCTGTAGACTCTCCACGCCCTCCACACAATTTGCCGTTCCACCAATCTTGGTGTCATCAGCAAAGATTGCATGGAGTTGCAGGCATTGGGCCTGGGTGGGTTTGCTTTCATGCAGGCTTGATGGGCCAAATTACCTCCTTCTGTACTGTAAGAATTCTATGATTCTATGGAAATTAACACACAGTGCTTTAGAACATAGAACAGTACAGCACAGCACAGGAACAGGCCCCTCGGCCTACAATGTTGTGCTCAACATGATGCCAAATTAATCTAATTCCTTCTGCCTACCCTCGGTCCATATCCCTCTGTTCCTTGCTTATTTATGTGCTCATCTTGAAGCCCCTTAAACACTGCTCTCATATTGGATTGCACCAGCACAGCTGGCAACATGATCCAGACACGTATCACTCTCTGTGTAAAAAACCTGGCCCTCACATCCCCTTTGAACTCCCCCCTCCCCTCACTTTAAGTTCATGTCCCCTGGTATTAGACATTTCAACTGTAGGGAGAAAATTCTGACTGTCAACCCTATCTATGCTTCTTATAATGTTTTGGATTTCAATCAGGTCTCCCTTCAGCCTCCGCTGCTCCAAAGAAAACAACCCTGCTTTGTTCAGCCTCTCCTTGTAGCTCATACCCTCTCATCCAGGCAGCATCCTGGTAAACCTTTTCTGCACCCTCTCCAAAGCCTCCCCATCCTTCCTGTAGTGTGGCAACCAGGACTGAAAGCAATACTCTTAAATGCGGCCTAACTAAAGTTTTATAAAGCTTTATTACTATATACCTTAGAATTACATATTCCAAGGCCAAAACGTAAGCATGAACATTCAGAAATTCAAAATGCTGAATTTATTTTCATTCTCCATAATTTTTATTTGACACTACAAAATCCGCATTTCACGGTGTATATTAATTTGGGCTAGGAATAAATGACCAAGCAGGTCCCCGTAAGGCATATGATTCAATCAATTCAAAACGTTCTCTGAAATTGTGTTGCTGCCGTGCACTACAGCATCAAACCTAAATGAATTACCAGCCATCTTAGAGCAGTCTTTGAAAGTCAATTACAATCAAGATGATTCCCCCCCCCCCCCCCCACTTCTCCCTTTCACAGAAAGAGAACCACTATTTATCTGTCACCAGTAATCAGGATAACAGTTTCAGATAACTGCCTCTTTATGAAGATGACATTTTCAACCATAAAGGGAAGGAAAGTGATGTTCAGAATACAAAAACGGAATGGAAGTAAGCTGCTACATAAATCACTGCAACGTATCTGCTGAGTCTTTCCAGCAGTGTCTGATTTTATTTTTGACATTCTAAGGGAGCATTCCTTCTGGGCCAACAGGGACAAGAGTGTTTAAGAACATAAGAACATAAGAACATAAGAAATAGGAGCAGGAGTAGGCCATCTGGCCCTTCGAGCCTGCCCCGCCATTCAATAAGATCATGGCTGATCTGTCGTGTCTCAGTTCTACATTCCCGCCCTCTCCCCATAACCCTTAATCCCCTCTCTTATCAAAAACCCATCAACCCGCTTCTTAAAAGTATTTAGCGAGGCAGCCTCCACCACTTCAACGGGCAGAGAATTCCAGAGATTCACCACCCTTTGAGTGAAGAAGTTCCTCCTCAACTCCGTTCTGAACCGCCCCCCCTTTATCTTGAGGCTGTGCCCCCTAGTCCTACTGTCTTTTTTGAGCGGGAAGAGTCTTTCCACCTCTATCCTATCCATCCCATTCATCATCTTATACGTCTCAATGAGATCTCCCCTCATTCTTCTAAACTCTAACGAGTACAAGCCTAGTTTATTCAGCCTCTCCTCATAGCTCAACCCCCTCAACTCCGGTATCAGCCTAGTAAACCTCCTCTGCACTCCCTCCAAGGCCAAAATATCCTTGCGCAGGTGCGGCGCCTCCTCCCAATCGCCAAAATTCCCCTCATTCCAAAAATCAAAACACTGTTGTCAGGTGTGCGGTAGGTCTTAGGTAGTTCAACAGTAAATATTTATTAATTATCAGAAACTAGAGATACAGGCAAAGTAAAAGTCTAAACTAAGAGGTGATTCCCTGTTTGCTTCGACACAGACTCGGTCCAACTCTACATGGACCTCTAGGTGTGGGTCACATACTCTATTATATCACTGTGTGGGTGGTACTCTACGCAGTCCTGCATTTACCCTTTATGTGTCAGACCCCTATAATATACGCCCCACCCCTACAGGTCTTTATCCAATACATTTACAAGTTATTCCAGTTTACCGCATATATTTATATCATAACTACTACCCCATCTCCCCTGCCACCTCAAGTCTAAGAGTTCAAAGGTTCAGGCAGTCTGAAGGCCTTATAACCTTTCCATATCTTGCTCTCACTCCTATCAGAGGAGTGGTGGGCTCTGTCATTGTAGGTAAACATTGTTGAAATGAAGGTTGTTCTAACATCTGGGTGTCTTTCCATCTTCCTTTTCCATTCTTTGGCACTGATTGCTCTTTGTCAAATTCCCCAATCATAGTGATAGATGGCAGTTAGTTTATCCCACTCTTTATGGAATAGATGAGCTAAGGGCTTGTCTCTATCGTGACTTTTTCCTCTTCTTCCTTTGTGCGGCTCACCATGATGCATGCTGGGATGGAAAATGTCTCTTCCTGTTGTGAGCGTGTGACTTGGTAATAAGCTCGCTTTTGTGTTTGGTTGTGTGCTGTGCTGCCATCAGTGAATAGTGCTACTGAGCTCCGGCATCATTTCTGGCTGTGGACCTGTTCTGTGGCCTCAGGGCTTCTCTCTCCAACTGATGCTAAGCCAGGGGTTGAGGATGTTCTCGTTGCTGGTTCCTTACTTGATTGTCATTTACTTTAGGTGTTGTGACAACCATCAGGGTTGGCTGGTTTGATCAACGAGGGGCCTTTGGCAACTGTATCAAAAGTGGATAAACTTGTTCCACAAACAGAGAAGACAATTCCGAGCTGAACTCCCAGTTGAGAGAATCATCCCCATTGAGGCTCTCAGGAACCTTCAGTTCTGTTTATTTACAACAATGGTTGTCTTGACATCATCTATCATTTTGAGGGGATTCAGGATCACACAAGTATCTCTCTTAAGCGGGAAATAAATCTGGTTACGAATAATGTCCATCAGCTCAAAGATTTTTCTGCTGCCATAACTTCACAGTTCCAGACTCCTGCATAAGATTGGAAGTCAATTCCTCCAGGCTAATAAAGTGTTGCATCTGTTCTTTGTAGCTAGAGCTCTCTCAGCCACAATCCCTTTTTTCCAAAAGGACTCAGCAAATGTTCTGGAGACCTGGATTCATATCCTGCCATGGCAAATGGTAGAATTTGAACTCAATAAAAAAAATTCGAATTAAGAATCTACAGATGGCCGTGAAACTATTGTTGATTGTTGGAAAAACCCACCTGGTTCACTAATGCCCTTTAGTGAAGGAAATCTGCCATTCTTAGCTGATCTGGCTACACGTGACCCCAGAGCCACAGCAATATGGTTGACTCTCAACTGCCCTCAGATCAAGGGCAATAGGGATGGGCAATAAACGCTGGCCAGCCAGCGACACCCAAGTCCCACAAAGGAATAAAAAAAATCTTAATATTGGCTCCCATGTCAAACTTAAAATTTGTGAAATGGCCAATATCCAAGCTATCCACATTCCAGAACAGAAATCCAGGATCTTTGATCTCACCCAGGATGCATGATTGACCACATGAATCCTCTTGGGACCTTCTATGCATTTTAACATTTTGGCTTTGAATGGCTTTCCAAAGCTTCCTATTCAGTTGCATTGAAAACATTGGGCTGAAATTGGGACATTCGTCATATCTCGGGGGAGGGGTGGGACAGTGCTGACAAGGTCAATCTACTGGTCATTTAGGGTACTGCTTCCTTCGGGCCTGGAGTGTTTGTTTCTCTGACTGGGCAGTGGATTTTACGTTGAACCTTCTCCCCTTAATATAGATCTCTGCGGCAAAAGGATTTCAGTTCACCTGACGATCTAGATAATTTTCTCAATGGTTAGATCTTCTTTCGCCTAAAGCATGTAGGAAAGTCCACTGTCCACCACTCCTATAACTTCTCTATTCCTGATTAGCTCAAATTTCAGTTCACCATAATCACAACCTTGAACCATTTTGTATAGCTCATTACTAAAGGAGATGACAGGTTCTCCTGGCTATTGGAAACGTTTGTTAAATTTAGCCTTAGTCTTGAATAATTTTAAAATGTCATCACATTTTGCAGAAGACCCATTGATCCTTTGTCTAGTTTTCATATCACCAGCTATTGAGCCTACTGAATAACTTGTTTTGCTTCTGTCTTTTTATCCAGACCTGAAGCAATCATGTATCCAAGGTATTTCTATCTCCAGGGTCCCCAGTTTTGTGATTGATCTGTGCCTTGGATAAATCCATATTCATCTGGAAGAGTGGATTTCTGATCCTTGGTTAACATTTTTAAATTGCTGGTTCAGCTTTAAGGGGCTTCAAAAAGATTCCAAGATGGCATCACTGTACATTTCTTCACAAGGGGTTTTTTCTGCCAGGTCTGGTGGGCTCCCGCATTAATGGCATTTTCAATCTCAGCATTTAAAGCTTTTCAACAATGGCTGCCTGGATCAACCGGTCAGATTCTTCCCCGTTTTAGCACAATGTCCTCAGATCTTGGCAGTGTTGAATCCCGGGATTTTAAAGCTGTCTAGTCAATCAAAATTAATTTCGAACTCATTTTCTCCCCTCCACCCCGGCTTTGTTCAGAGCGAGCTTGTCCACCATGACTTCAGGCGCTGAATTGGAAACCAAGTTTCTTAAGCTGCGATTTAAATGGCAACTTATGAAAATTACAGTATTTAACTTTTTTTTAGGGCTTGTGTTGACCCGAAATTTTAAAATTTCATTTTTAAATTTTAGCCTGCCCCTGCTGGATGTGCTGACTCTACACACTCTGAGTATGGAAGTTGAACTTACAATGGATTCAGTGGAGTCTTTAAGGCTGCACTAAGAAATTTAATGCTTGTCTTCAGCTTCCAAGCGTTTCTTTGGGGCCATCTTCTGGCAATTGCTTTCTGTGTCTTCACTACTTGAGCCTTTCTTCAAGTCAAAATGGTTCTTTGATTTTTTTTTCTACAGTTTTCCAAGAATTGAATTTTCTTTTGCAGTCTCTGTGAGATTTTGAGTTGCTTCATTTGCTGCCACCATGTTGGGTACAATTTGGCAGGTCTTATTAAGGTATTTGTAGTCCTCAGTGGTTCAACAGTAAGTAATCATTAACTACTAAAAACTATACACATAGGTCCAGTAAAATCCTTACCTAGGAGCTGTCTCCATGCTTGCTTCGACTCATAGCTCTGCTTAAAACTACGCTGACGCCTAGGTTGGGGTCATGTGCACCCTTGCATCATGTGTGGGTGGTACTGCACTCAGTCCCACATTAACCCTTTATGTGCTAGAGCCTTATACCACAAACCCCTCCCACCATCCCATATAAACCTGATGTCAGGAATCGGACTTCCCTGCAGCTCCTGGCGTGGGATCAAGCTCCTCAGCTACTGGATAACAATTAACACTTGTCTTTACACATATTTATATTTATGGAAATACCAATTCACTCACTCTCCATATTAATCCTGAGGAAAATTACTGCAGCCCAAGTTCATTCTATACACATACAAATGAGAATGATGCCTAATGGTGCTGTTGAGCAGAACTGTGCAAAAATCCATTGAATTTAGCAATGAAGTACTGAATGAATAAGCAAATCAATACATGTGCAGTCTTCAGTGCTATCTACTCTGAAATCTGCAGTTAATAAATTAATAACCTTCAGTATCCTTGGGAGTCACCCATCTGCAAGCATTTACATTTACCATCCAGTTCAGCTTATGAGTTAGTAGTCCTTGACTGAACAGAAATCATCACTCTGCAGTTACAGCACTGCTAGCGGATGGAATCCCTATCTCCTTAAGAACAGGAGAACAGATTATTAGTTATAGCGTTCAGGCATTAAAATTTGTTTTTGATCCTCCTGTTTGAAATGAGAGCCTTTCAAATTTCAGAAATTAGTACGAGGAAAACAAGTGCTGGTCTGTATCCTCGATTTGTCACCTGCTTGGTCTGGAGCAGACTCACATCTGGGTCAAAAAGTTATATCCTTGAAGCACATCGCAGGGAAGTCAGCTCATTATCCAAGGATGCATTTAAACTGTATCCAACTGTTTGATTCTACAAGATTGGATTCCAGCCAAACACAGTTAGACCAGGGCATGCTATTAGAATATTTATTGCTATTGAAGAACACTTAAGGAGGACCAACAGATGACTCAAATTTCACACCAACAGCAGAGATCTGTAGCATTTAATGTTGTGCGACTGGCAAATGAACTATTTTCTCTATTTATTGCCAATTTTAGTTTAATCTATGTGAAAGCGGGTCAAAGATTGCATGCACATATATTAGAATGCAGCGCACCCCAGCCAACACATTGGCACAGCTACTGATCTCATTTACTTTCAGACCACAATCCTTCCTTAATTTCTTACATAATTGTAAAATACATCCGGCTGCATTTAAAGGATGGTTATTAATTTCTTGCATCAATTTATGCAACTATCCTTTTTCCTCCTCCTCAGTTCAAGCTCCTACTCTTCTTATTGGCTTCATACTGGCACTCACTTGCCCGAGTATCTATTAACTCACGCTGCCATGCTCTATTCTGTGCTTGCTCTCCTTTTCTAAAACTCTCCACCCAGCTTATCCTTTTCTTCTTCCTCGTCACAAAAGCACGGTTCCCAACTTCTGCCTCTTTCAGCCTCCCCTTCACTGCTCCATTCTCTTGATTGCTATGCATTCATAGTCCCTCTTCTCATCCTTTCATTTTCCCTCTTTCCTCCTTGTGAACTTTCTCTGCTCTCCACTCCCCACAAACATTCCTCCTCTGCAGCATTATGTTGGGTTTTGTTGCCAATGGAAGTGAATTTGATTGCAGCATGCTATTGGACTATTTGTTCTCACAGGAATTCCTACGTAAAGCTTGAAGCGGCCAACAGCAAGGACTAGATAAGCAGCCCTGTACATTCTGTGCTTGGTCCATCCTGAGGGGACAAAGAATGCTGAGGGGAGAGCACCCTCTGATCACAGAGTGCTCTGAGGGGACAGAGCACCCTGAGGGGTCAGAGATTAGTCAATACTGAAGGCATAGTGCTTGATCATTTCTGGGAAAGGGCAGTGCCTGCCCCATTCTGAGGTGACATGGAGGAGGGTTGAATCAGGTAGCAAGTGGTGTAATCTGAGAATTTGTTGTGCGGCTATCCTTGCAGCTGATGTTATACATTAACATCATTCACTTTTCTTAACAAAGCGTAATTTAATGGAATCAAGTCACTATCAGTCACAATCCTGTTCTCCTGTTAACCGATTCACACGGTGATCAGTTTCCACATCCACATTTCTCTGACTGCAACTTGCACCATGTGAATTAGTCTCCTGTGACTGACCTTCTCAGCAGATCACTATAACATGCCAATCAGAATATTGCAGAAACAATGAATCCCAGCAGCAAACAAATAAACTTTCAAGTGGAAGAGGATGAAAGGGAAGGGGAATAAATGGTGTTGATATTTATTAACAGGGTAAGAGCAACGGTATTACCCACAAATGCAGTAGTTTGGAGGTAAGAGAAATAAAGAAGGTCAGCACGAACCGTCATGGTGGGAACTTGCCTGTTTGTTTGAATGGGGCGAAAGTGGAGGAAGAAAACCAGGAGGACCTATGTTGGTATACTGAGTGGGGTGGGGGTTGGTGTTGGAGTCAAGTGCATGAATGAATTAAGGGACTATAAGAGAGAAGAGTGGCAGTATTAACCGGGGTGATGGGAGGTGGGTGGGGGGGAGTGGGCGGGGGGGTAGTCAAGTCTGAAAGAACATCAAGCAAAAATCAGATGGACTCAAAAGTGTGTGAACTGGGAGGCTTGTAGTTGGAAAAAATTGTCCCAATGAACTGGGAGGAGTACAATCCGAGTACAACCTGCGAGTAGGATCCTGAAAGGATTGAATAGGTGGTCAGGGGCTGAACATAAAATAATTATTTTTAAGGAACTGAAGGTCTGGTGGAAGAAACAAAAGCATCAGTCAAGTATAAAAATGCTGAAGATTAGCATGAATACAAAAATATTTAACCTAAAAATTAACAATGCACCACCAGCTGGCATGTATGGAGGAGGGCACCATCATTTAGAATGCATGTGTACAACTTTAATTAGCTTCCTAGCATCCAGATGATAGTGATCTGTAAGTAACTAAGACAGCATTCACCAATTCTTATTAGGCAATTTTCTGAAATAGAAAAATTAATTAATCCCTCACCACTAAAAAATTATTTTCCGTTGCTGGGAAGAGGTTGTTTCAAAATATAAAATCATTAATTTATTTTAAAATGGAAAACAGTTTTTTGTAAAGGTTTTACCAATTTCCATTTCTAAGTGCAACATTCACATGCCTGTCACGTCCTCAGGATTCTTGAAAATACAAAAACAAAGCTGCCCATATCATTGGCACAGTAAAAAGTCTGACAACACCAGGTTTTAGTCCAACCGATTTATTTGATAATACTCACAAGCTTTCGAGGGGACTGCCTCTTCGTCAGGTGAATGGAGAGTTCTCTCCATTCACCTGACGAAGAGGCAGTCCCCTCGAAAGCTTGTGAGTATTATCAAATAAATTGGTTGGACTAAAACCTGGTGTTGTCAGACTTTTTACTGTGTTTACGCCAGTCCAACGCCGGCATTCCAACATCATATCATTGGCACCCAATCCACCATCTTAATCTTCACTTACTCTGGAGTGACATCAGCATGTACCATCTACAAACAACCTGCCATGGCCCCTTCAACAGAACCTTGTAGAATGTTGTGGGTTCCTTAAATCATTGACATCAATGACTTTGTGCAAAAATAGTTTATTGTTAAAGTCAACAGCTACATTCAGCATGTATGATCTGCCAGAGATAACTGATAACTGATTCCTGCGCTCCCACAATGTGACCTTCCCTGTACCCAGGTCAATATGTTCTCACGTGACCACTCAGTCTATACTTCCAAACCCATAACCTCTAGCATCAAGGAGATCAAGGCAACACCCTTCCAAGTTGCACTTGGTAGTCCTTTAGCGTCACTGTCATGAACCACATGGATATTTTATGTGAGAGTGTCCCAACTTTAAACACTATTCCAAGGTGGTGTATAGTTTTGATTTGGAATAGTGTGAGAGTCACAAAAAACTCTCAATGAGAATAACTAGTCAATCATTGTGTAACAATTACTAAAGAAAAAACAAACGCATAGGACTAGGACTATAACACAATGAGACAATTAAGTATATATAGATCACTAAACACATACACAGTTTATATTGAAATTACCCCTTGTTCCAAAATGTATATATCTTCAATCTTTGAACTCCTTAAGACCTCTCTGTTCCCAAACAACATCCAAATTAAATGATATTAGTCCAGCTTATAGTTACCACACAACATGAAGTGGACGATTGAGTCTGTGAAATGTCTTTTCCTGGTACAGTGAAGATACTTAAACTGCCTTTGAGAAGGTTTCTACACTACCTTAGCTTAAAGAAATCGTAGGCCTCTCAGAATCCGAGCTGTAAAATTGGCCTCTCCAGCTCTTAGATGTTACAATGCCTTCTTGGCTGTTAAATGTAAAAATGGCCTCTCAGTTGTGAGATGTTAATTAGTCTACCAGCTTCTGGCAATTATACCCAGGTTCCTCTGTGATTTTCCTCTTTGTATATTTGAGCTGTCTGCATCCTTCACATTCTGTGATTCTCGAAATTAGCACCTATAAAGCTTCCCTGATCTCTTAGTTGTCTAGGTAAGCTGTTGCCTGATGATAGCTATTTACACCTGATTCTGTCTCCTAATCTTGTTACTGGGAAAGACCATATCTCATCATCTCCTTTGAATGCTTGTTACTGCTATTGCTATGCAGGTCAACATCTGCAACTCTCTGCTGAATAGCACTTTAGGTGTACCAACAACATAAGGATTACCATGGTTCAAGAAAGCAGCATACCATCATCGTATCAAAGACAATTAGAGATGTACTACAAATGCTGACCTTGCTAGTCACAAGTTGCAAGAATGAATTAAGAAAAACAAGAGAAAACAAGAAAAACATTATAACCAATGAATTACTTTTCAAACATTGAAATAGAGACACTTAAAAGGACAAAGTCCTTTAACTTTATTTATTTACATTTTCCCTATTAATATTACTCAAACAGTGTTGGGCATATTTGTTGATTAAATTACAAGTCTACATTATAACTTGATCTCATAAAAGGTTCTAAATCAGGGCTTTCTCAAGTTGGCAGCTTTGTAAAGTTGCTGAGGTGACTTGACCTAGCTCTCAATGCTGACAATTATTTCTTGAAGAATGTTTTGTATCAGACATAAGTCTTCCCTTAGTCACATCATGTACTGTAGTTTTGTCTGGCAAAAGCTAATTTATGACCTTCTTTACCTAAATTAACAGAAAGGATATTCTCCTATCATCTTTTTTACCCACATACTCCTGAGTCTTTGTTTTAAGTTAATTTAGTTAATTTAGTTTAATTTATTTTATCTTTTTCCACTTAGTATTAGGTCAACAAAGGGAGCACTTCAAAGACCCCCTAAAGGCTCACCTCAAGAAATGCAACATAGATGTCAATGCCTGGGAGACTCTTGCTCAGAAGAAACCTACTTGGAGACCTCCTGTTTGAAGGGACACAATTCTTCAAGAACACCCGACAGTGAGAGGAGGTTTGGGGAAGGAGCCTGAGAAAGTAATGCCAGTGATCTTGGGTCCAAAGACTGACTCCGCCCACCAGAAAGTCCTGCCAAGTGTGCGGCCGGTAATGTGGCTTTAAGATCAGGCTCATCAGCCATGCAAAGACCCTCTGATGGACTGGGCAGGGTGGGCCGGTAAAATGGCGTGAGAGCTGAGAAATCAGGATAGATACTCATTAAAGTGAGCTGTGGCAAGAGTGATTTGGAGGAAGGTTGGTTCGACAAGGGAGAAATGAGGAACTACCATAGGCAGATGAATGGATGACTTTATTGCATTGGCAGAGAGAACCACGAGCTCCTCACACTTGTTTGTAGAAGTGAGTATGGAATGGGAAAGAGGAGCTGAGATTAAAGGAGTCCTTGATTATCTTTTGCCCTCTGGGATAGCCCTGGAATCATAGGATCCCTACAGTGCAAAAGGAGACCATTCAGTCCATCAAATCTGCACCGACTCTCCAACAAAGCATCTTACCCCTGCCCTATTCCTGTAACTCCCCAAATTTACCCCGCTAATTCCCCAAACCTGTGCATCATGGAACACTAAGGGGCAATTTAGCGTTGCCAATCCATCTAACCTGCACATCTTTGAACTTTGGAGTAGTGGGTGGTTTTGGCACAGGAGATGCCTTCCACCTAGAACATGGTAAACTCAAGCTCTGTATGAAGGTTGTGAATGGAATGCAGCCTTCCCTTTGTTCCCTTCGCCTAGTATAAAGACACTTGATCAGTTCAGAATCAATAATCATGACCCCAAAAGGGGATACTGATTTCAGACTCTGGATATCTAGAGATGATCGCAAAACTGATGAGAATCTGGTCTACATTGAGAACTCAAATTGTTTAAGAAATGGGACAAGCATTTCTCTCCTCTTATAGCTTGCTTTATATAATGAACATCTCCAATATTTCTTTGCGGGTTTTCCTGTGTGTGAATGATTGAAAGAAGAACAGTTGACAAAGTAAAAATTCACTGAGTTATTCATGAACGCAGGCATTTGAAAGAATGATAATCTCAGCCATTAATGTTTTGGCTGCTTCTTTAACTTCGTGTGAAAGCGACAGTGAAATTTGATATTCACAATGTTGTGATGCATGAAAGAGAATCAGAGGCACCAGTCACGAATATCAGTGCTAGATAAAACACTTCCTGCAACTCACAAATTTGAAAAGCATGTCTGATTCATTTACTGCAAGTATCACAACATTGTCAAAAGTATGAGAAATTGAAATTTCTGCCCATGGAATAAAATTCTGGCATGGTATTAGTTACAACAGCTTCCCTCTCTCATATAGGAACAATGAGAAATTACAACTGATGCCAAAACTAACGTGTTGGACAATGCATCTGAAAAAAGCTACAACACATTGGTTTCATTAAATACTGATGATGAGAGTGGAAGATTGCATGAATAATAGAGTGCCTCCTTTTCAACAATCACCACCTCTGCTTCCTGAATTATATGAGTAGCAATTTATGCTAACACTTGAAGTGGGCAAATTCAGAAAGAATGATCTCGATGGTGGGGGAGCCCAGAATGAGGGATGATAGATTGAGGATTAGGGGAAAATCTTTTAGGACTGAGGTGAGAAGAAATTCCTTCACCCAGAAGGTGGTGAATGTACAGAATTCACTACCACAGTAAGTAATTGAGGCCAAGATGTTGTGTGACTTCAAGAAGAAATTAGATGTGGCTCTTGGGGCTAAAGTGATGAAGGGATATGGCAGGGGGGAGGAAGGGAGGAATCAGGATACTGAATTTGATGATCAGCCATGATCAAGATGAATGGTGGTGCAGGCTCAAAGGGCCAAATGGCCTACTCCTGCTTCTTGTTTCTATGTTTCAATGAGTCTAAAAATCAATATTGCTTACAAATTGCCATGTCTGTTCTTCTGTGCAAACGTTAGCTCTGATTTTAATAGCTATTTTATATAAATTTCCTTAGCCCCTGAAGGTATAGCCCGATGATACTATGGTCAAGTGAGGGATAGTTAAGGAAATATCTTGGCATCAACAGCATTTGAACACATTAAATCTATGTCTTAGTGGGTAACATTATGTTGTCCCCAGTCTTCTCCTGTGGGAACTATTTGCTTCACACCATGTAACTTTGAACATGAGAAAATTAAACAGTAGAGGATTAGAAGAAAACTTTAAATTAGGTAAAGGGGGAAAGCCAGTATCTACAGTGTAGCAAAATGCATTGAATATTCTAATACTTTACGTTATTCACCTTACCATACAATCTGGTGGGTTGTCACCAGAACACAGCAAGTATATTCAGCATTTTATGGCTGGTGACTTGTAAAATAATTACCAAGGGGTGACCTTTGCACTATGTGTAACTTAATTTGCTAGAAGGTTCTGCTTTGTATTTGAGTCAAAATTTATACCCAATGGAATTTAATGTTGCGGTTAAACCTTAAGGTTAGTCTCAGAATTCCAAAGGAATAACACCAGCAGTGGGGCGGTTTCATGACAAAGTGAAACAAATAATGCTCCGTCTAATGTTAAGTGACAGCACAGCTGGGCAACTTGAACTAATTCACATCTGCATCCCTCAAATGGAATAGCATTTGTGGCAGCGGCAAGTCATGTCAACAGACGCTGGTAGGACTATACATTAGCTTGAGTCATTGTAGTCCACTGATGCTGGTTCACATTGAAACATAAAGCAAAACAAGTAATCAGTAAACAGATGCACTTAAACCCCTTTACACACAGGGCATATTGTAAAATTGTCGCACACAGTGGTACTTCAAGTGGGACAGGCAAAAGTGAATAATGTAGGATTTTCAAAAATAATAAATATTAATGTTTGCAGACAAACTGAATGAGAAACAGCGGAAAAGGGTGGAGCACATTTTCCCTCCCAAATCCTTCCCTCCACAAGGAAAATGAAGAACAGCCTGAAATAACCTTACAATTGAAATCTGCAGAAAGAGTGTAACTGAGCAAAACCTGTGGGAAAGAAATATGAGAAACAAAACCGAAAACTTCCTACCCCCATCTGGTGAGAAATTCTCCCCACCGCAATCCTATGAACTAGAAGTCACCCCCCGACCCCCTCCTCCACCCTCCAACCCCCAACCCCACCTCCACCTTAACACAAGCAAGTAAACCTATCACCCCATCCTGAGCATTAAGTCATAAACTGCTGGAAAATCTCAGCAGGTCTGACAATATCTGTGGAGAGGGAATACAGCCAAAGAGTAAGGATGACCCTTCATCAGATTCCAGCATCTGCAGTATTTTGCCTTTATTTAAGTCATAAACTGGGCTTGACTCACTCGGATCAAGCTCCCATTGGCATGCACTTCATTCCTCTTCTAAACAAGCTCCTGGCTAACTCATTCCTTGCCCCATGAACACCACACCCTTCTTCCCTCACTCCACCCACTGATTGCAGTTTCCCTCTGACCCTGTATATTGTTTCCATTTGCCTGCTTTTCCCTGTGTCCGCTCAGCCCTCTCGCTAGGACATTTTCATTCTGCTGCCTCCATTTCCCTCTCATCCTTCTCTTTCCCTCATCACTCTTGTTCTCCTTCCTCCCCCCTCCTGACTTTCCTCTCTCCGTACCTCCTCAATTGCTTCTTTCTCAGACACCTCTTGCCCACTGTTTCTGCATCTCCCCTAACAATGCCTCCACTTGCACCTCTAGTCACTCCCCTTCCACAGACTGGTCTAATCACCCTTTTCCCACTAACACTGACTGAAATGAATGGTGTCCTTTATGGTGGTGTTCCTTATGCAAACATTATATTGAAAATGGTGAGTAGTCACGATGACATGGTGGTACTGCAACCTCTCTATCTGTGCTAGTGCACAGTATGGATGGGACCACATAGCTGGAGAGGAAGTGTCAAAATAAAAGCAGGGATAAATGTACACAGGCACAAATGGAATAAAATCCCTCCCTGCTAAATGCTTCTCAGACTTCAAATTGCCTTTACATTCTGCTCATGATCATCAATACAAATGGTATGCTGCTGTCTCTTAGAAGGACCTGACATGCATTAATCCTTACCGCAACATGGGTTGCTGGGAGTGTGGCTGTTGGTCACTATCACGGTACTGAGGGACCTTTCTTGTCACTTGCTTGTAAATGTTCCTGGCAGTGACACAAATCCAGAAGACTGTAGATAGGGTGGAATAGTGTAAAACAATCCCGACCTAAAACATAAAAGATAATCAGTGTTATACAAGCAGAAACAGAGAAAGCCAATATAGGTATTTGTGGTAAGTCTAATGAATACAAATGACTGTCATGCAAAAAAAAACCCCTCTGTGGTGCCATCGCACATTATAAAATTCTTGTTCTCTTCGTAATTAGAGGATATTAGAATGAGAAGCTGTTCCTGCTGCCTTTTATTTTTAAGAAGTCTCTTGGGAAGAGATTGAATATCTGGAGCATTGCTCAGAAGGCACAATTTGAATGAATCTCCATGTATAATTCAAATTGGCAAATAGTGGAATCTGTTTTTAAGATCTGTTTCTTATCATTCATAAGAATCACATCGTGAATACATTAGTTCCTTGCTGTCTCTGCCACTCGTGATTCTGTTCAACTGCAGAATACATTTTTTAATAATGGTTCTTTAAACATACTTATGAAAAACTCACTGCAGATCTTTAACAGGGGCAAAATCTATGTGACTATTCTTCCCTATAGCTGTTGGATCATGGCTGGAATTTGGTTAAAACATTCAGAAGAAAGCTGGGATCCGATTGTGTTGCGTCCTACTCAAACATAGCATTTCCCACGTGGCTTTTTAAAGGGACAAAACTTTTAGCCACCCCTCATGAGAGCAATAGTATTATGTTTCTTCAGTCTCTACCTGGAAACCTAAACACTCATCCAGACAAAGAAGCTTCCAGAAGGCAGCCACTAATCTCATTAAAAACAAATTTGCTGATTAATTTCCTAGTTAAGGTTGCTCTCGGGTGGGGACAAGTGCTATCCAGAGAGGGTGACCAGTCGCTGAAGTTTCCAACAGAAGGCGTTTGACAAGGTAACTTGAGGTTATTGCAGAAGGTCAGGGGGCATGGAGTTGGGGGTAGGGTGTTAGCGTGGATAGAGGACTGGTTGTCAAATAGGAGGCAGAGAGTGGGGGTCAATGGGTGCTATTCGGATTGGCGGATGGTGACTAGTGGAGTGCCCCAGGGGTCGGTGCTGGGGCCTCAGCTATTTACCATTTATATAGATGATCTGGAGGAGGGAACCGAGTGTATGGTGTCGAAATTTGCTGATGACACCAAAATTGGTGGAAAGGCAAATTGTGCGGAGGGTGGGGAGAGTCTACAGAAGGATCTAGATAGGCTGGGCGAATGGGCCAGGAAATGGCAAATGGAATTTAATGTTGGCAAGTGCGAGGTGGTCCACTTTGGTAGGAATAATGGTAGGAAGGATTATTACTTATGTGGAGAAAAACTGCAGCAGGTGACGGTGCACAGGGACCTCGGGGTCCTTGTGCATGAGTCGCAAAAACCCAGCTTGCAGGTGCAGCAGGTGGTCAGGAAGGCGAATGGGATGCTGGCCTTCATAGTGAGGGGGATTGAATATAAAAGTAGGGAGGTCTTGCTGCGGCTGTATAGGGCATTGGTGAGGCCGCAGCTGGAGTACTGTGTGCAGTTTTGGGCGCCGTACTTACGCAAGGATATTTTGGCCTTGGAGGGAGTGCAGAGGAGGTTTACTAGGCTGATGCCGGAGTCGAGGGGGTTGAGCTATGAGGAGAGGCTGAATAAATTAGGCTTGTACTCGTTAAGAGTTTAGAAGAATGAGGGGAGATCTCATTGAGACGTATAAGATGATGAATGGGATGGATAGGATAGAGGTGGAGAGACTCTTCCCGCTCAGAAAGGATAGTAGGACTAGAGGGCACAGCCTCAAGATAAAGGGGGGGCGGTTTAGAACGGAGTTGAGGAGGAACTTCTTCACTCAAAGGGTGGTGAATCTCTGGAATTCTCTGCCCATTGAAGTGGTGGAGGCTACCTCGCTAAATATTTTTAAGACACGGGTTGATGGGTTTTTGATAAGAGAGGGGATTAAGGGTTATGGGGAGAGGGCGGGAATGTGGAACTGAGCCACGACAGATCAGCCATGATCTTATTGAATGGCGGGGCAGGCTCCAAGGGCTAGTTGGCCTACTCCTGCTCCTATTTCTTATGTTCTTATGTTCTTATGGAAGTCGCGGACCCTCACTTGCTGTATTCCAACTACCTGCTGGTTCCACACAAATGAACTGTCCTTCCCCTGATCTCAAAAACTCCAGTAGGGTCATCTTGAAGGGCGCTGACAAGCAGGATTCCAGCATAACTGCTGGGACATCTGGGGCATTTTCACAGCCATTGTGTTTGGAAACCAAGTCATCGAGTCCTTTGTGAGGAATGCAGCATTGCAACCAAAGTTTGATGTCTGTACAAGTATTTGTAAGTCTGTATTTCACTGGGGCATTTATATTTAAAGTCTTTTCATTTTGTTCGAAGATTGCTTAAATTGCATGTACAGAATCTTGTTAACATAATGGAAAAAGAATAATTACTGGGATTTAAGAAATTTTTCCGCCAGCAGTATGCACAAATAAACACAAGACTTCATATGTTGGCATTTGGGAGATTAGCAAAATGATATCTGAGATTGCAATATACAGAATGAACACAGTAAGGGAAAGGAACTGTGTGTATAAAAGTCTGTGTATGTGATTTGCATTGCAAACAGTTCCTTTCACGATCATTATGCAGCCAATGTATTGCAGAAGTTGATAAGCTTGGTGCATCATTTTCAGCTAAATTACTTTGATAGTAGTGACCTTGAAAGTCGTGCATGCATTCCTTCAGGCCGGGCCCAATTAACAGCCAGATGAAACTTTGTTTTAATAACCTGTGTACACCTGTCAACTTTACAGCTTAAAAAAATGCATGGCCAGCCCTCTGTGACTGAGGCATCAAGATAACGCTTGATGAATCTATTAATAGCATGGTGTTTTGGAATTTATTTTTGTATTCAACGGATGGAATTTTCCCGGCTTTTAGCAGGGGCGCGGTGGGTGTGAGAAAGGGAGTGGGAGCTACTGGCCTCAATGGCAACTTTCTCTGCCATATCGCTCAGCTGATAGCTGTAAAAACGTGAAGGGGCAGGTCAACGATGTAACGCTGGCTCTGACTGAGCCTGTCCCACCAACGACATAGGTTTTAAAAGATTGAAAAAAAATCACAATACAAAAAAAATCTCCCACCCAAGATAACCTCCACCCCAATGGGACATCCCCCACCCTCACTCGCCTCAGGACAGCATCCCACCCTGGAACACCCCCCTCATGCAATAGCCATCCTCCCCCAACACGCCCCTGGCCCTGCAACCCCCCCCCCACCACAGCTCAACATTGGGATTCCGTTATGTCATGGATGGGGAAGGGTCAGGGACAATCAAAACATGAAATCCCACCGGTTTAAATAGCATTTTTGGATCTTTTGCGACATTTTGCGCTCCTGTGACCATTCATGCCCACCAGAAACAGGAACACAAAATACCAACCCATGGGTGTAATCTGATAAGAACTTAGCAGAGTGTCAGTTCTGGTGAGAAAACTGGTGTGGAGCTCTCCAGCTTTACTGGCCACTTTTCTCTCCAGATCTTATCGCTTTAACTGCAAGAAAAGAGGCGTGGCTTGTGTTGTCAGCCTGGCGAGGTGGGGATTCTTGGCTCGGGTAACCAGCTCAGTGCTGAGCTCAGGGTGCCCTTTTTAAGGTCGCCCTGACCTCCAACACAAAAATGACTCTCCCCCTACCCCCACTACCACGCAAGTATGTGGCCTTCCCCCTGACCCTGTGTTCATCCCCATCATTCTCATCCCATCCCTCCACTCACCAATCATCACCAGTATCCCTATCCCTTACTGACCCCCATAATTATCCCTGGCATCCCCCCAACTGCACCCCTGACCATCACCCCCCTTATTACCCCCCACCTTATTGCAAGCATTCCCATCGTTTTCTGTGTTTGCTCCCCCCCTCACCATCACAAATTGATGGGTCCTCTCACATGTGGCTCCTCTAGCGCCCTCCCCAGCACTGCCCCCCGGCACAAGTTGGCATTGCTCTAGCAACCTGGCATTGCCAACTGGTGCTAAAGCAGTGCCAGGTAGCATTGTCCCTCTCCCCGTGGCTAGACTAACATTTGCATCCCGGGGAAGATTCCATCAACAGGTTCCCATCTGGACGAACCTGTTGTAAGTGTCACCACTGTGATGTCATGAGAGGGAAAATCTAGCGAAGGGGTTGATTAATTACATTTAAATAATTGGAGATCTCAATCTCACTGGCAAGATTCACGCTTTCTGGCCAAGATTGTGCCCACTATCTTTCAAGCTTGTAGGTTTCTTCTAGAACTATTCATGCACAAATCTATGTTAAAATAAAGATCAAATGTCTCTTCCTGTAACAGTGCCTACAGTCTAATGCTTGTCTATGTTTGTGTTACAGTGCCTATAGTCTAATGCTTGTCTATGTTTGTGTAACAGTGCCTATAGTCTAATGCTTGTCTATGTTTGTGTAACAGTGCCTATAGTCTAATGCTTGTTTATGTTTGTGTAACAGTGCCTATAGTCTAATGCTTGTCTATGTTTGTGTAACAATGCCTATAGTCTAATGCTTGTCTATTTTTGTGTAATAGTGCCTACAGTCTAATGCTTGTCTATGTTTGTGCATCTGCCACACTTTCCATGACTTTTACATGTCCTTGTTCATCAATGAGCAAGGATATGTAAATGCTATTATGTAAATATAAACTCAATAACTCAGACTGCCTCTAATTCCCTGCTGTTATTCTGCTTTTGTCTTACAGCAAACTCCTCTCTGCACAAACTGAGAGTGAAGGGACGATCCTTTAAAACTGAGTCGAGGAGGAATTTCTTCAGCCACAGGGTGGTGAATCTGTGGAACTCATTGCCACAGAAGCTGTAGAGGCCAAGTCAGTAAATGTCTTTAAGACAGAGACAGATAGGTTCTTGATCAATAAGGGGATCAGGGGTTATGGGGAGAAGACAGGAGAGTGGGGATGAGAATCATATCAACCATGACTGTACGGCAGAGCAGACTGCCCTAACAACCTGGCACTGCCAAATGGTGCCAGGACAGTGCCAGGCAGCATCATTCCTCTCCCCCGGTAGCTATACTAACATTTGCGTCCCCGGGGAAGATGCCCTCAACAGGTTCCCATCTGGGTGAACCTGTTGTAAACATCGCCAACGTGATGTCATGAGGGGGAAAATCATGAGGGGGAAAATGAGGTTTAGATAGGGTGGATAGTGATAGCCTTTTTCCTCGGATGGAGAAAGCTAGCACGAGGGGGCATGGCTTTAAATTAAGGGGGGGTAGCTACAGGACGGATGTCAGGGGTAGGTTCTTTACCCAGCGGGTGGTGAGGGATTGGAATGCCCTGCCTGCTGCGGTTGTAAATGCGTCTAGTTTGGGGGCGTTTAAGAGATCTCTGGATAGGTTTATGGACGAAAAGGGATTGGTATAGGCTAGTGGGTCATTGTTTTTGTAACTGGTCGGCGCAACATCGTGGGCCGAAGGGCCTGTTCTGCGCTGTAATGTTCTATGTTCTATGTTCTATGTTCTATCTAGCGAGGTGGTTGATTAATTACATTTTGTATTCCTGTTTGTAGCAGACATGAAAGGTCACATAAGAACATAAGAAATAGCACGAGAGCACAAAATGTCGCAAAAGATCCAAAATGCTATTAACACCGGTGGGATTTCATGTTTTGATTGTCCCTGACCCTTCCCCACCCATGGCATAATGGATATAGGAGCAAATTAGGCTGAAAGGCCTAACTTGCTCCTATATCGAATGGTCTTACATACAGTCTTCCTTCAGCAATTTCGTATGTCAGTATGGGTGGAATTTCCCCACCCCACCCATCACAGGAATCGTAGCAGACATGGACGGAACATGCAAATGTCCATTGTCCTGGGGCAGGAATTTATAGCCATGGGGTGAACGCGGCCGGAAAATCCCACCCTCTGTGCTTCACGTGCTCCTTCTATAGATTTACTGTACCTGTATCCTTTTTTGGTCATAAAATGTTAGCTCACAACAAGATAGGCATCATAATATAACTCAGCAGGTCTGGCGGCATCTGTAAGGAGTGAAAAGAGCTGACGTTTCGAGTCCAGGCAACCCTTTGTCAAAGCTAAAAGGCATAGAAAGTGGGAGATATTTATACTGCAGGGAGGGAGAATGAAAGATGAGCCGTAGCCACAGAAACCAGGGGAAGCCAGGTAATAGCTGTCCACAGCGAGAATAAAGGGTGTGAGTGGCCAAACGGCAGAGAAGCTAAAATAAAGATGTTGGGAGGTGGATGGATGGGACAGAGGGTAAGATTTAGAAAAGGAGAAGCAAAGGAGGAGAAAAGGCAAGGGAAGAGGCGTGAAGTAGGGGGAAACTTTACACCCCTACTTTACCCCTAATTCTCTCTGTGGACAGCTATTACCTGGTTTCCCCTGGTTTCTGTGGCTATGACTCATCTTTCATTCCCTCATCCTGCAGTATAAATATCTCCCACTTTCTAAGCCTTTTAGCTTTGACAAAGGGTCGTCTGGACTTGAAACGTCAGCTCTTTTCTCTCCTTACAGATGCTGCCAGACCTGCTGAGATTTTCCAACATTTTCTCTTTTGGTTTCAGATGTCAGCATCTGAGTAATTTGCTTTTATCATAATATAACTCCTCTAATATGGAATTCTGGGACAGGCAGGATTGGTGGGCAGAAGAGAAACTGGACTTCAGAGCCTGAGTCAGAAAAAAATAGGTCTGAACCGAAATAAGAATCATCAGGATCTGGTGCAGGAATTAGCCGGGGATTTGATAGCATGATCTCGAATCTCTGACTGTTAAGAGCTGGTGGCAAAGTTCATATCCATATTTGCAGGTCTTAATCGTACCAATATATTCATCAGCTACTAGAAAACACACTGATTGGATTGGATAAGAGATTGTGTTTGATCAGAGGCTGGAGCCTGGGGCTTCAGCAGTGAGATCAGCCCATCCAAGTGTGCAATGGAGAGGCATATGGACTTCAGATTGGAAGGGGATGGATGCAGATTTCAGTCCAAAGCTAGAGCAGGCTGGGAGCACCCAATACAAGCTGAAACCTAATGCTGCAATGGGAAAGATTGCAATGGGATCTGGATACAGGTGGAAGACGCATTAGGAACATTCTTTGATCTTGGCCTCATTTCTGGGGCTGGTAAGCAATATTTCCTCTACATTGTGTAGGTGTCAACATGTTCCATGGAGGCCATGCAGAAGTCAGTCCTTTTAAGTTACCATACGTGTGTGGGTAGCTAACAAAGGGCCAGTGCACTTCAATGAATCGGTCACATAATGCTAAAATATAATGCGAGGGTACATTGTCACTAAGTATTGCCGGCTTTGCTGTGTTGTTGCTGAATGACACTGAAAATTTTGAAAGGTTACGCGGCGTTGAATTTGACAGGTTTGTTAGCTTCCTAAATACTGACTCTGCGGTTTGCCTTCTCTGCTTTTAAAAATTATATCCACCGCTGCCTCACGCACCTGACATGTGGAGTACCGTTGCAACATGGGAAGGCACAGTGGTTAGCACTGCTGCCTCACAGTGCCAAGAACCCTGGGTTCAATTCCAGTCTTGGGTCACTGTCTATGTGGAATTTGCATGTTCTCCCTATGGCTATGTGGGTTTCCTCCGGGTGCTCCAGTTTCCTCCCATATTCTAACAACGTGCAAGTTAGATGGATTGGCTGTGATAAATTGCCCCTTCGTGTCAGAGGGATAATAGGATAAATAGGTAGGGTTATGGAGATAGAGCTTGGGTAGGATTGCTGTTAGTGCAGGCAGGATAGGCCAAATGGCCTCCTTCTGCACTGTAGGGATTCTATGGAACACAGGGGAACAGGGGAGTGGCAGGAGAGGTGTGCTGTGGGAAATGTGGATGGTGTGGGACCTGGATTGGCAGAGGGACCTACTGATGCCTCCAAAATGACTGGGGATGGGAAAGGGTATGGGGATGCAGGAAGTGGCTTCTAACTGGCTGCTTAAGTGGCTTACTTGGCCACTGAGGTGCCCACTGCTGGCAAAACAGGATCAAAGTTGGGGGGGTAGCAAGATTAGGTTGTTGAGTTGGATGATTGCCATGATCGTGATGAATGGTGGACCAGGCTTGAAGGGCTGAATGGCCTCCCCTGGCTTCTATCTTCTTTGTTTCTATGTTTCCAAAATGCCATGGCAGTGGGGTGGGGAAGATGTCAGGCTCCTCTCCTGATACTTTCCTACGCAAAACTGCCAGCCCCCCTGGCTTTACAACCAGGTCACATTGAGCTGTGAATATTTAGGTCACAGTGTCGATGGGATAACCATAACCAACTGCAAGTGTCGGACTCGTGACTGTGTTACTGACACAACATTTCAAGCAGTCAAAACAAGGACTTGGCCTGAGAAGTGGCAGGGTTGGGGTTGGAGGAGGGGGGGGGAGAAACTGGTTTAGGAAACTCAGAAAAAACAATCAGTAGAAAGGGTGATAAACATGAACAGGCTAACACTAAGAGTGGTGGAACAAGAGGGTAAGAACAAGTTCAAAAATGGCTCGAGACAGTTACTGTCAGGAAACAGAATTCTGAGCTATTAGATTTATAAATGCATTAAGGAGATCTTGAGGGAATCGGATGGCTCAGCCAGATGGACCAATGGAGTAACCGTGCCTGAAATTGGTGTTATGTTGTGATCACAGACAGATAATGAATAGCATATTATCCAGTGGCACTAGACAAAGAAAAGTCAATCAGCACTGTCCAGGTCAATTCTTTTCTCATTGACAGTCTGAAGAATCAGCCAGCGTGTTCTCAAAGTTAAACTGCTGCTTAAAATAAACAAGAGCTCTGCCATGAGAACACAAATACACGTTAAAAGAAAAATGTTCTTATCTTGACGAAAGTAAGGACTAATTTTTAAACTTTATTTTATTCATCTATGATATGTGCATCACTGCCCAGGCCAACATTTATTGCCCATCCCTAGATACCCTTCAGATGGTGGTGGCGATCTGCTTTCTTGGAACGCTGCAGCCCACGAGGTGCAGGCACACCCACAGTGCTGTCAGGGAGGGAATTCCAGGATTTTGATCCAGTAATGGTGAAGGATCTTGATTAGGTATGACATCATGGTAATGGTGCTTAGCAATGGTCAATCAGTCTGGCATAAAAATTAACTACAGGTACAACACAGTATCGATCCTTGATCATGTTACCTGGCATTAGATAGCACTCAACAAGCATCAGAGAGCGTTGAATGCACAGTGTGCAGACTGCAAAGAAAAGCTATTCTGAGCTTTGGGTGGCACAGTGGTTAGCACTGCTGCCTCACAATGCCAGGGACCCAGGTTTGATTCCTGATTTGTGTCACTGTCTGTGTAGTTTGCGTGATTGCCCCATCTCTGCATGGGTTTTCTCCGTGTGCTCTGATTTCCCCTCTCAGTCCAAAGATGTCCGCGATAGGTTGATTGGCCACGCTAAATTGTCCTTCGTGTCAGGGGGATTAGCTAGGGTAAATACATGGGGTTAAGGGGATAGGGCCTGGGTGGGATTGTTGTCAGTGCAGGCTTGATGGGCTGAATGGCCTCCTTCTGCACTGCAGGGATTCTATGAAGTTGTAGCATTGGAGAGAGTGCTCAAGTAAAGAGCTGATAAGCAAACAGATTGCCCATGGTGAGATTGCATAGCCTGTTAGCTCTGTGAATGGAACAGCATATCCAGAGCACTAGCACTGGGTGAGCTCTGCTGGGAAACGTGAGTGAGCAGGATATATGCTGGATCAGAATGAGCAAGGGAGAATACAAAAATTGCCCAAAAATCAAATTAGAAAAGGTTGCAATAATAGCCTACAATTATAATGTGTGGCTTTGGGAGTTGGTGAACAATTAAAAGTAAAGACATCATTATTCTGTGCTGCGTTCCCACCACAACTCGTCTTCATGGATGGAGCTTTGGAACAGTAAGCAAAAGCAGCTTCAGTGATACTCATTCCAGATACTGCAGAAGAAGGTTAAAGAATGTCCACAATTTTCCACAGTTTGAATTGAAATGCAGCTGACCTACTGTCCGAATCCAAATTTTTTTTAACAGCATATAGAACTCTGGTTTCTTGATTCAAGTGTGTTTGAACCAGGCCAGGGAGCCAACAAAATTTACCCAGAATTTGGGAATGAATGCCTACACAGGGTGTAGACACCAGGATTCACAAAGAAATGGCAAATGGATCCCCAAAAGACATGCACCACATTGGAAGACAGGTTAAGAACCAGGTCAGACTTCTGCATTCATCGAATACAATTCATGTCATTTTGACAACAGCCTACAGAATTAATAGCAAAAGCAGAGAATGCTGAAGTATCTCAGCAGGTCAATGTTTGTTCTATTCTCTCTCCACAGATGCTGTCAGACCTGCTGAGATTCTCCAGCATTTTCTGTTCTTGTTCCAAATTCTTGCATCCGTAGTATTTTGCTTTTATCTACAGAATCGATAGACTTATCAGCAGGTTCAGAGAAAAGGGAATGGTACAGTGATTTTTAAAATACAGAACTAGCAGACCAAATTGTTGAGTTGGTGATCGCATCCACTCCCAGAAAAACCTGCTAAACAAGCCCAGAGTCTAAAGAATCGAAGAGCTACTCAAGAAATGATGCAAGTACAAAGTGATCCTCACAGGTTGATGAAGCTTACAGACCTTAATTACAACCCTAATTGTAAAGTAAAATAAACATTATTAGTCACAAGTAAGGCTTACATTAACACTGCAATGAAGTTACAGCAAAATTGTTAGTTAACACTCAGTTAAACACCCAAATGTAGCAAGACCGTGTGCACCAAGAAACTGCCCAGCTTTCCATCAAAGTTGTGTGTGGCAGAAAGGGCCATTGGCAGCAGCACTGCACTGGAGCAAAGGCTCATGCAGCTGCAAAGAACCATGCACTGATCCAAATAGACCGTACACAATGTGTACCTTCAAGCAGTAAGAATGACCATCCAGTATTCTGTCAGAAACATGTACACGAGCTGATTGACAAACCAGAAAATGAAAATGATGTGCACAACGACACAAAGAGTAGTGAACATAACTACGATATTGTTCATTGCGAGGGAAACTGAATACAAAAGTAGGAAGGTTATGCTTCACTTGTATGCGGTATTGGTGAGACAACATCTGGAGTACTGTACGCGGTATTGGTCTTCTTATTTTAGGAAGGATGTAAATGCATCAGACGCAGTTCAAAGAATTTTACCAAGTTATTACAGCAATGGGGGGATTGTCTTCTGAGGAAAGGTTAGAGAGGTTAGGCTTGTATCACTGAAGTTTAGAAGAATGAGAGATGACATGATTGAAAAGTTTAACATCCTGAGTGGTACTGACACAATGGATGTAGATCCTATGTTTCTCTTAAGGAAGAATCTAGTGGTCACTGAATTAAAGGGGTGACTCATTTTAAGACATAGATGAGGAGAATTTTCTTCTTTCAGAGAGTTGAGAGTCTTCAGAAATCCCTTCTTCAAAAGACAGTGGGTGCAGGATCTTTGAATATTTTATATATTAGATAGATTCTTGATTAACAAGATGGTGAAAGATAATCAAGAGTTAGGCAGGAATGTGGAGTTGAGGTTACAATCAGATCAGCCATGATCTTATTGAATGGTGGAGAGGGGCTGAGTAACCTATTCCTGCTCTTAATTTGTATGTTTGTATGCATATGTTTTATTCCATCAATCATTTGGAAAACATAGATGCTATCACACTATCCAATGCATTTGGCCAAGATTCAAAGAATCTGCCCTAAGAAAGTTGGTAACTATTGGTTATTGGCCAAAATTGACAGAGGCACGTGCCAACGCACTATCATGGCAGATTTTAAAGGACATGTATTCACAGAGGCAGAAGGCCATGGCGAAACTTACTACAGTAACATTTTCGGCATAAAATCATTTACCAATTCCATATGCAGGATTCTTAGTTGTGGAGTGTAAGCACAATCAATCTTCTTGGGTATCATAGGCATTTCCCACAGTGGGAGAGTCTAGGGCCAGAAGGCATAATCTCAGAGTAAAGGGTCACCCACTTAGGACAGAGATGAGGAGGAATTTCTTTTCTCAGAGGGTAGTGAATCAGTGGAATTCCTTACCACAGAAATCTGTAGAGGCTAGGTCATTTAGTATGTTCAAGGCTGAGATAGACAAACATCTAGTCAGCAAGGGAATCAAGGATTATGAGGAAAAGGGGCGGAAGTTGAGTTGAGGAAATCATGATCTCATTGAATGATGGAGTAGACTTGATGGGCCGAGAAGCCTACTTCTGCTCCTATATCTTATAGTCTTATGTTCTACTGTGATTACAGATCCACCAGCGTGTCATGACCTCACACTAGTAAAAATCCATGGAATCAGTCAGACATCACAAGTCAGATCAACCTCAGAAATGATTCTCATCACGTCAGTTCGCAACCTAACAGTGAAACATACAGAATACTTTGACAAAATTTGCAATTGGAAGGGAAATAAAGCATTATGCTTCCCAGAGAATGCAAGTCTGTCAATTGATCCACCATGTAAGTGCAGCCATCCACATACAAGACAAATTAAAGGGAACTGGATAAGATGGAGAAAGTCAGAATCATTAGAAGAGGACAAGAGCACACAGATTGGTAGAGCTCAATCACATGTCATCAAGAAAGATGGATCATTGAGAGTATGCCTCGATCCATTACATTTAAATGCAATTTTGAAACACTGTCCTTACAAAATAGCCACATTTGAAGAGTTAAATCCAAGAATTATAGGTGCAAAATTCTTCTTGAAGTTTGATGCCAGGGTTGGTAGATCTCATGGAGAAATTCTAAGAGCTTAGTACATTTTGTACCCTGTTCAGACAATACTGTTTTCAATGATTTCCTTTAGGGCTATCTGTTAGTCAGAATCTCTTTAAAGCTCACAAGGATCACATTACATGCACTGTAACAGACTGCATCTGCTACAGTGTTGTGGGAAGAACAAAGCAAGAACATGACCATAATTTGCATCTATTGATGCAAACGGCATGAAATATGACATCAACATTTAGCTGTTCAATTTCTTTGTTTCTATTAATATCAGTGCTAGCATATGTCCCGATCCAAGTAAAATAGGATTTATTAAAGGCGTGTCAAGATTAGAATGATCTTTGAAGATATCTAGATCTCTGAAATTGCTTTTCTCCATTGATTCCCAATTCTGCTCAAAAATATTAATCATTTAGGGGATTTTGGAGAAAAGGTGTGCCTTTCATGTGGCATGAAGATTACCTTCATATCACTGAAGTAGGCATTCTTAGAAGCATTGACATTGCAACTTTACAATCCTAGGGAGACAACTTCCCTGGAGATAAATGCCTCATAGAAAAGTCTAGGAACATGCATACTACAAAAAAAACAAATCTGTGTCCGTAATGCAATCCAACTCCTCCAACATCAAGCAGGAAATATTAACCTTGATGTTCAAAATCATGCATTTTCTTACCTATCTGGCAAAAGTTTTGTGATACAGACTAATCACAAGCCAGTGGAAAAGAGTTGATCAGTGCACTGTCAAGGTTGCAATGTCTCTTGATAAAGATTCAAGGTTATGACTGTGAGATTAGGTACAAATCTGGCAACTTGATGATCACATCAGATACACTTAACAGATTGTCTAACCCAGCAAAAACAGAAAATACATCCTTTGATATACAAGTTGAAGTTAAAGATGTCCTCCAAATGGATCCAATACGTTTTGCACAATACAAATATCAGCTGCTACAAAAAGAAATAGCAAAAGATTCTACACTTCAGAAACTGTGGAAAACCATCAATCAATGGATGGACTGATTCACTTCAGCATATTCAGGAAGCCATTTTGGCCTCATCAGGACAGGCTTAGCATCTTCTGGAGAGTCATTTTTAAAGGCAGGCAGGTCCTTAAACTGGAATCTTTGTGACCTGATAGTCTTTAACAACTTTATTATTCACACATGGGCATAGGTCAGTTGAGAAGTCTTACAAGAGAGGCAGTCTGTTCACCAGGACTGAATACATATCATCAAGGAGTGCAGGGCATGAAAAGAGCATATGCCAAGTCAACACAAAGAAACACTGATTCCACCTCTCTTTGGTCAAAAATTACGTCCAACCTCTTTCATGTCCGTGGCTCTGCCTTCAAAATACATTGATCACAACTGTTGCCCACATTCTAAGTGCTATTTTCAGTTTACTTAGTGTACCTGGGGAGATCATTGTGGATAACAGTCTGCAATTTATTGGTAAACCATTTTAGGATATGTGTGAGAAATGGAATATTGATCACAATATTTCTTCTCATTAACGTCATTCTAATGGCTTGGCTGAACAAATGATTATCACGGTGAAATTCCTAATTCTCAAGTGCAGATTGTCCAAACAAAATCTACACCATGCAGTGCTGCATCTGAGAGTGACACCTTTAAATGCAACTCTTCAACACCAGCTGAGCTCATGTCTGGCAGGTAAGAGCATACCAATTTAACTACTTTTAACTATTCTATTCAGACACAAATAATGCAAGGGAAGAAGAAGAGGGAGGATAAACCAATAAACTAACGTAATACCAAAGTCTCATAATATGATAAGGAACAGTCCTTTGTCAACATTGATTCTTTCAACATTCTGGGGGCTTCACCTTTCAGAACTTTCGCCTTCCATGAATATACCTTCTGAAATTGCAAATTTCATTTAAATTCTTCCAAGATTGCTTCCCAAGATTTGGGTTCATTATGGAAAGGAAAGGGTAAACATGCCCAACAACCTGACCTGAGGAAAAATGAGTGACAGGTCTGAAGAAGGCATGGAAGATTCTCAGTGCCTGAAATGCTAAAGAAACTGGAGGAAAAGAACTGAGTATAAGAATAGAGGAAAGAGTAAGGTTTGGAGTGGAGAGCTTGCAGAATCTAAGGAGCAGAGCTCAAGGAGGTGCCAAAACCAGGGGGAGGCAGGAAGAAGAATGGGGAATGAAGGGAAACACAATGGATGCCAGTGAGGAATGAAGCTAAAGGCAGCCTGGCAGGTGGCACAGCTGGAGGGCACTGTATTCGGCTTAGTAAAAGAATACCAGCGGAATGGAAGTCCACAATGCACCAGGGTTATATAGTTGGTGATTAAACATTTAGACTGGTTCACTATCAGAACGTGGGAGTGGAGGAATAGGATTGTCACTGACGCCTGGGGTTCATCTCACTCACTTCCAGGTAAACCTGGAGACTCAACCAGAAAATGAAGTTTAAAGTTTATTTATTAGTGTCACAAGTTGGCTTACATTAACACTGCAATAATGTTACTGTGAAAATCCCCTAGTTGCCGCACTTGGGCACCTATTCGGATACACTGAAGGAGAATTTATTGTGGCCAATGCACCTAACCAGTACATCTTTCCGACTGTAGGAGGAAACTGGAGCACCCGGAGGAAACCCATGCAGACATGGGGAGAACATGCAGACTCAGACAAGCAATGACCCAAGCTGGGAATCGAACCTTAGTCCCTGGCGTTGTAAAACAGCAGTGCTAACCACGGTGGTACCATGATGAAATGATCCTGGCTCGGAATAAAGGAAACTTAACAGAAGTCTGTGTTGATAACTGGTTAACTCCATACTCTTGTGCATGCTCCTGGGTCTCTCAGCCCGTAACACTGCAGACACGCACTTACCTCCCTAAACTTTGGTAGCTGAGGCAAGATTTTCAAAGAAAGAGGATGCAATGCAAGCAATGAGAAACCGTATCTGAATATTTCTTAGCTCCTCTGAAATTCCGGGATTCTCTCATGAAGTCCTGGAAACCCCAGAAAATCAGCACAAGCACTGAAGTTGCAGCGAGCACGTGGGAGAATGGCCTCTGGAAATTCAATTATTTTTAAAGTGGAATTTAATATAGGTGCAGGGTGTCTTCCTGCCAGCTGGAGGGCGATGAAGAATCCCACATCACTTACTTCTGTGAAAGTCTGCTGAATGAAGGGCCAATCAGGCACCTAACTAAGCAGCTGGGGACCTTCCTGGAAATCAAGCACCAAGGGGGCAAAAGTCCTGCCTGCCAGTGCCACTGGTGAGGGAGTGGCGGCTGCTTGTAATGCACCCATCCAAGTCTTGTGAATGACAGTGAAAAGGAAATCTCAGGAGGGAGATTATGGGACAGGGAGTTAGCAGCAAGAATAGGGTGATGGGAGTCAGTGACCTCCCTCCACTTCCTGATGCAAGGGTCTCTTGGTCAGGCACTCTGTGCTTGACAACAAAAGAAAGCACCCCTCCTCTACCCCTCCCCCTCCAAAGCCCACAAATGGTATTCTCTAGTCCCGCTGCAGTGAAAATAGATTTGGCTGTGCGCCAAATTTTCTTTCCTGTGGGAGGTTTGTCGCCGCTGTATGAATACCCACAGTGGCTGGATGAGGCCCTTTCACTAATAGGCAGGAATGGCGGAACCTCCCTTGGAGAGGTTCTCCGATCCTCCAACCACCCATTCATCCCCAGGCCCCAGTCCTATCTCATATGATCTCCCACGCTCCCTAACCCTCGCTCGGGTCTCTTAGCCGTGCCTGCCTAACATTCCCAGGCAAACCTTCCTGTTTGCAGTCCCAGCAATTTCCAGTAATCTCTTCTGGTGCTGCTGGGACTGCAGTGCTTCCAGCTAGATCAGATTGTCTCGAGAGCAGGTCTTCCTAACCCTCAGAGGCAGTATCCCACTCTGATTCAATTAAGGCCACATTTTTATCAACGCAGCCAGGTCTCTTGTGTTCTTTTATTTCATGATGGTGATGTGCGGAAAGACTTTTAGCTTGGGATGAAGTTGTGGGTAGTCCATTCGCTACCCCTTGTTGAATCTACCCCTTGGAGACACAGTTATCAGTAACAGGTAGTAAAAAGCACCTTTGTGTGGCAGCTAGTCTGTGACAATTGGAAACCCATACTTAAGGCAGTATTCTCCACTGTAGTATTGATGCAAGGCAATTGTAGTTTCAGAGAGGTGGCCATCTTGTTTCTGGAGCAAAGAGATACAAAACCTTCTTCAGGTATAAAAACAAGGGAGTCACATTACACGGCCCTCTGAAATTAGTTGGGTTATTTACTCTATGTTCACACTGCAAACTTGGAATTTGTACCAATGCTATAGATGTTGGGTGGGATTTAGAAAATAGAACATAGAACATTACAGCACAGTACAGGTCCTTCAGCCCTCGATGTTGCGCCAACCTGTGAAACCAATCTAAAGCCCATCTAACCTACACTATTCTAAAATCATCCATATGTTTATTCAATGATCATTTAAATGCCCTTAATGTTGGTGAGTCCACTACTGTTGCAGGCAGGGCATTCCATGCCCTTATTACTCGCTGAGTAAAGCAGCTACCTCTGACATCTGTCCTATATCTATCACCCCTCAGTTTAAAGCTATGTCCCCTTGTGCTAGCCATCACCATCCGAGGAAAAAGGCTCTCACTGTCCACCCTATCTAATCTTCTGATCATCTTATATGCCTCTATTAAGTCACCCCTTAACCTACTTCTCTCTAACAAAGCAGCCTCAAGTCCCTCAGCCTTTCCTCAAAAGACCTTCCCACCATACCAGACAACATCCTGGTAAATCTCCTCTGTACCCTTTCCAATTTTCCGGCTGTGCTTGCCCCCACCCGAAGTCAATGGATCTTTGCACGATTTGTGTCCCATCCGTTACAATTCCCATGGTGGGCGGGATGGGAAAATTCCACCCCCAGTGTAAATAAGTAAATAAAAATGTACATTTACCCATACTCAAAGCTCTTTACAACCAATTAGATACATTTGAAGGACAAATATTGTTACCATGTAGGAAACGCTGCAGCCAATTTGCACACAACAAACAGCAATGTGATAGTTATCAAATGATCAGATTTGGGGATGTTTATTAAGGAATAAATATTTGAACTTGCATCTGCCTGAAAGAGCAGCCAATATCTTGGTTCAGTGTGTCATTTGAAAGATGGTGGGTGGAATTCTATAGCTGTTCATGCCAGTGGGATTCTCTGGTCCTGCTGCAGTGAATGAAGATTTAGCTGAGCACCAATTTGTTCGTCATCACCTGCAATGGCAGAGGCTGGGCATGAATGTCTAGAAACTTCTGGCCAGCACCTCCCAAAGTGCACCATTCTCTCAGCACTGTGTTAGACTGTTGGCCTAGATTTCTGATCAAATTGCTGCAGTTGAACTGAAATTGACCAAGCGTCTGACCCAGAGACAAGGTGTTATCAATCTACCCACTGTTGACACGCTAAATACAGACTAAAGACTGAATCAAATGCCACTGCTGAAGAGAGTTTTGTGGAGGGGGAGCTTTTAATCAGGGGAGAAGGTGGTGAATGGGAGCCCTTCCCACCTCTGCCCAGGTTAAATCCGGGGTGGGGAAGCTTATGCACGGCCCGCTTCACTGCCAATTGAGGTCCTCAAGTGTGTTCAGGCCCTTAAAACTTATTAGTGAAAGCTGAAGGCTGTTCACCTCCCCACACACCATCCCTCCCCAACTCCATCTTCCCTCACAGCCTGAAACATTGTGACAGAGGTGGAATGAAGCCCTCTGATGAGTTACAATTATCCACTTCAGACCTCAATAGATCTAAGGGTAGGTGAACAGTCCGAAACCTCATCCGACTCCTGTAGTTTGGGAGATAGGTTGGGGATGGGAGGGAGTGGATGGGAAGGCTGGCAACCAGCTTTATTTTACGTACCTCTCCACCTCCCATCTTTAAATATGCCAGCTGGGAGAGGTGGGTGAGTGAGGAGGGGTCAGAAAACTTACCCCAAAATCTTTGTACACTTTCTCCATGTGTTGCACTCATTTTACTCGTATTTATTTTTTCTTTAAACTAACAGAGCCACGAATATTACCTTCCAGATGATTAATTTTACTGCGCAAAAATTAATGATGTGATAAATTGATGCATTATACTTTGCATTAGAGCTAAAGTGCAAGCTTTCATTTTTGCTTTTGTAATGTTCTGTTTTTATTCCTCTCTGCCATTCACTTAGTGAGGGCTCAAACCTGGATCTATAACCAGAGACAATTACCCTTATGGGCGTACACAAAATATCTTTGGGTTGGGGTGGCTTCATTATATGTTTGGTGTCTGGAATTCAGAAACAAGTTTCTGATAGCAGATTCAGTAAATGTGATAGCTCAAATAAATTCTGAATAACACATTACCCATACAGATGCCAGAATCTCATCACCGTTCACGCCGGCAGGATTTTCCCATCCCACTGTGGCGAAGGAAGATTTGGCTGGCAGTGAGACCATGGTGTGAATGGCAGGTAAGATCGTGCCAAACTTTTGAGGCACTTTATAGACAGGTGTTGAAAATGGATGTAGAGCCAAGAGAGAAAGAGAGAGATTAGGAGAAGTAATGGAAGGTTTAACTGAAGCGATTAATTAAAAGAGGGAAAAGGCTGACAGTTGCAGGGAGTAGGATCAAGGCAGTCTATCAACAAGAGTCTCAGTCACGTTATAAATGGCAAGAGTTTTAAACTCTTTGGATTTGTGGAGGGAGAAGTAGGGATGATAGCATGAAGGCCACTGAAATAGTCAAGTCTAGTTATGAACATTTGTACAAGAGTTTCAGCAGCAGAGGAGCTGAAGCAAGCTTTGAGGTGGGCAATGCAGCAGAGCCATATTGATAATGGATAGACTGTGGAGTTTAAATCTCAGGCCAGAATTCGACGTTGCATGGGAGGGTGTGCCCCAATCTGGAAGTAAACAAAAATTGCCTGAAAAGATATCATGTGCAGGTCTCGATGTTATTAAGCACTCATAAGAACATAAGAAATAGGAGCAGGAGTAGGCCATTTAGCCCTTTGAGCCTGCCCCGCCATTCAATAAGATCATAGCTGATCACTCATGCAATAACTTGGCCAGTGCACATGCACGAGATTCGGAAGCACTCCAGAGGACCTTTTAGTTCATTAAGGGGCCAACTGAATGTAATTTTACGTAGTCCATCTGCTCTTATGGTTGCTGGGTGAATCAATTGGCCAAGTGGCCTTTACGATTTAGCTTCAACCCCAATCTAGGGTTGGGTGAACTGTCTGGGCTGAAATAAAGGTGTCTGGGGTCTAAGGATTGTGTTTGAATGTGTTGCCTGACATACTCTGCATAGTTTTTCCATCTCAATTTATATTCTATAGGCTTGTGTCTCTCTGAGACAGTTGCACAGTGCTCAGCCTTTCCCAGTACGTGGTTCACACCAGCTGCTCTTTAATTGGCCAGCCGGCGTGAAACCAAGTTTGAAGGCCGACTACAGCCGGAAACACATTCTGCGTCCACTTTCAGATCCTCGCATTGTGCACATCCAACAGATGGAAAAGTCAGGCTTCAGAGATGTTGAGATTGTGACCTACCTGGTTCAGTCTGAGGTGGTGGCCGGAGAGAAACATAAATTCAGTGGCAAGGTCATGAAGTTTAGAGGAATAAATGATCGGTGAGCTGGAGAAAAATGTGACTCACCTTTAACGTGATGTTGGACAAGCAACCTGACAGAACCTGGGCAGTCATGGGGTTGATGTAATTTTTAGCTGTCTGTAATGACTTCAATCAGCTGGACTTCAATGAAGCTGGGCTAGCGCTTAATATAAAAAAGGATAGCAAGAGTTTTTATAAATACATAAAAAGGAAGAGGCTGGCTAGGGTGAACGTTGGGCCCTTAGATGATGAGATGGGGGACTTAGTGGTAGGGGATGGGGAAGTGGCAGAGGCCTTGAATAACTTTTTTGTTTCGGTCTTCACGGAGGAGGATGTGAATAATTTCCCGGGTGTTAGCGATGGAAAAATGGTAGGAGTGGAGGGCCTGAATGACAGTATTGTTACTAGAGAGGCGGTGCTCGACAGACTGGAGGGAATTGATTGTGGACAAGTCCCCAGGACCGGATGGAATGCATCCAAGGGTTCTGAAGGAAATGGCGGAGGTGATAGTGGATGCCTTGGTGATTATTTTCCAAACGTCGCTGGATTCCGGGGAAGTGCCGGAAGATTGGAAAACGGCTAATGTTACGCCATTGTTTAAGAAAGGTGGCAGGCAAAAGGCGGGGAATTATAGGCCAGTTAGTTTAACGTCTGTTGTAGGAAAAATGTTAGAATCCGTGATCAAGGAGAAAATAGCAAGGCATCTTGAGGAGAATTGTTTGGTAGAGCAGATGCAGCACGGTTTCGTTAAGGGGAAGTCGTGTCTGACGAATTTATTGGAGTTCTATGAGGATGTGTCTAGGGCGGTGGATAGAGGAGAGCCGGTGGATGTGGTCTTTCTTGATTTTCAGAAGGCGTTTGACAAGGTGCCTCACAAGAGGTTATTACAGAAGGTCAGGGGGCATGGAGTTGGGGGTAGGGTGTTAGCGTGGATAGAGGATTGGCTGTCAAATAGGAGGCAGAGAGTGGGGGTTTATAACCCCCCTCCCCACATGATAAAAAAAAATAAACTTATGAAGCTAAGTTATATGGAAGGAATAGCTAATCCTTTGTGATAAGGGCTGTGTTATACATCAAAGCCAGTGAAAGGGTCCAATTTGATTACACAGAGATGGCCCCACGCAGAAAATCTCCAAGCCCCTCGCCTCTACAGACTTACCCATCCCAAAATCTTGGTAAATGGAAACCTTTTAATATTCCTGGGCCTAAAGAATTAGCAAAGTTCAATTGTTGCAAAAAAAAGGTTAAATTCACCAATCGGTGAGCAGCTTTTTCCACTTCCCTGGGCCTGGAAACTGTAGAAAATGAGTGGAAGCTGAAGTGAGCCTTGATTGGAGGACCTGACAGTAGCTTTAATGGCTGTACGTGAGTTCTCAAGCTGCATCTTAGATTGTATAACCTTACTCTGAAACGTCTCAATAATGAAAATTAGACAATTTAAATACGACCATTTTCAGATATTAACTTCAATGTTGAACTTATTTTGATTCACATTGCTGGGACTATGTAGGGGGGGGCCCTAATAAAACATGAAAATGTTGAAATGTTAGCAATTCATTGTCATTTAATTTATGGCAGGATGGACAGTGATTTGGCGTCAAGCTTAACAATATTGATTTAAAATAGTTGCAACTATGAATGGAAGCATATTAAAGTATGTTACAAAAAACAGAGTAATGAAAACTGATTAAAAGGATAGAGCAAGTTTGCCAAACTTTTCTGGCCTCTTTTCCGAATTCTTTTGACCTCTCAAAAGTATTGACAGAGCCCATGGAAAACATTCTTATTATCCAGCGGAGTTAAACCACCTCTCTCTCTTCCTTGCTCCATGGTGACTTCCCCTCTTGCCCCACAGCCACAATCTCTTCCTCACTGCATCATCTGCTCTCTCACCCGAGAATGGATCTTTGGGGACTTACTTTCTCACCTCATAGGCTCACTATGAGTAGCCAATCAGCAACCAATGTATGGAGAATTAGCTTCTGATTGGACAAGCAGCTTGATAGCACCTTTCAAATTAGCCTGGTCTACTGCAGACCATCCCCCGCAACCCCCCCAGGCCCAGCCCCCTTTGGAATCCGGTTTAGTAAACCCTGGGATAGGGAATTAAAATGTTTTCCATAAACAGAATGTTTCACTGCACAAATGTTCATACAAAGGGAATATGTTAACTTCCATTAGCAAACAACAATTGCAGGATGACACTGATGATGTCAAAGACAAGGGTGGAATGTTTTACGAACAGAGTTCTGACTTCATTATGGTTTAATTAAAATATCAGAGAAGTACTCAAGCACCAAATTAAATTAAAAATTACAATTTTATATGCCTTTCTCAGAGCAATTTGGATCTGATGGCAGTTTAAATCAATCACAGATTCAGGTAAAATGAATTCAGCCCATATCCTTCACTTGCTTTATTGAAAGAACTCCCATATATCGCTACAATATTTATACAGCTAGCCTATACAAAAAGGTTCAGTTATGTTGGCACCACACACAAGACAATTAGATCAGTGAGGTTTAAAGCTTTTGAAGCATTTCCTTTAGCAGCATACCATTCATTTTTGACAAAGATAATTATAATCTACAGTCTGTAAATTTTTTTAATGAGGAAATATTAAAAAGATAAGCAAAATACTGTGGATGTTGAAATCTGCAACAAGATTGCTGGAAAAACCCAGCTGGTCTGGCAGCATCCGTAAGGGCAGAAAGCAGAGATAATGTTTAGAGTCCTTTGGCTCTTCGTTTGAACCAAAGGGAGGGGAGAATGTGTTAGGGTTGTGAGAGATTGCAACAGTAAATAGCAACTTTAAGAGCAAAAGAGAGATCGCCTGACGTGGGAGAGGAAGGGGGATGCATTGAGGCAATACATGTATGGAATGTTTTTAAAAAGGTGTTTAAAGTGGAGGAGAAAGATCATAATCTAAAGTTGCCAAACTCAATGTTGAGTCCAGAGGGCTGCAACGTGCCCAATTGGAAGATGAGATGCTGCTATTCCAGCTTGTGCTGGGTTCACTGGAGCACTGCTGCAGGCTAAAGGTGGATACATGGGCATGAGAGTAAGGTGGCAAGTTAAAATGTTATGCAACAGGGAGGCTGAGGCCATGCTTGTGGAGTAAGTGAAGGCGTACCACAAACAGTCCGTGTTTAGTCTCCCCAGGGTTTAGGAGACCACAATGGGGGCAGTGAATACAATAAACCAAACTGAAGGAAGTGCAAATGAAATGCTGATTAACCTGGAAGGAGTGTTTGGGGCCTCGAATGTGAGGAGGAAGTAGGTAAAAGGACAGTGTTGTGCCTTCTGTGATTGCAACGGGAGGAGATGGGGAGTTGGTCGTGATGGTGAAGTGGACCGAGGTGTCATGGAGAGAGTGGTCCCTGTAGAAAATGTTGTTTGACTTTGGTTAAATTTTATTATCTATTTACTATATTCTGTTTTTGAACTTATTTCTAGGTGTTTTATTTTACTGATATAATGTTCCTTAACATTATAACAACAAAGTGACCTCTTAACAAAATTTGTCAATACTGTTTTGTAATAAACTACTAGCAATACAGGAGAAAGTGCTTGTTTATTTGTTTCCAGATGGGGAATACATGGATTTCTTTTTGCACTATCTCCATGTTCAACTGATTTGCAAACTTACCAAAGAAATTATTAATGCTGATGAAAAGAACTCTCTAACAACTAAGATAGACCTGAAGTGTTCAATGCCCATACTTTTGCGCTTAAAGGGAATCTGAACAATTATGCTTTTTGCTTTGCCTACATTGCCTACTCACTGGAGGATGTTAATCAGTGATCTAGTGATAAGGGTTGAATGCAAACTAGGAATTTTCTCATGTTACAGCAGATTTATCAACCAGATTAGTTAGTTATGTTTCTCTAAGACCCACCAATTTACATCAGCAGTTTATTTTTCTGTGTATTCGTATTTGATGAGCAGTAATTGACACTGATACCTGATCAATTTAAGTGAACTTGAGTTTCTGACCATTCATTTTTGAGAATAAGAAAAATATTCTTTTAAGGAAATAGCTTGTTGGTTTAAATAGTTCTATGTCGCTCTAAAAACAAACATACATCAACACAATGACGCAGAGGAAACATCTTGTTATATTTTTACTCTGGGAGAGACAAGAACAGTGGGCTCTGACTAACTCAGGATGGAAGAATTCTCCAATTTCAACACTCAGAATTGGATTGTCCTCTTCAGAGTGGAGTTCTGGCAATATCAGACATCAGTCTTCTCACTCACATCACTGATCCTGTGCAACTCATTGAATTGGCATGGTGGGCTCCTGTTTGAATGCTCACCATCCACTACCAGTGCCTAGGAAAATGCCAGAAATGGTGCAGTGGGATCACCGCTGGAGCACCCAAAGGGGTTGGGATGTTTATTAAAGGGAGGGCAGTGCTCCAAAGAGCAATGGAGTTCCAGGTTTGTATGCCTTGGTAGACATTGGCTCTTACACAGCCATGTCATTGGGAGATCAGGAGGTTTACAATTACCTTCTGAATGATGGTCCCAGGAAGTGGCCCTAAGGAGGGCGGGCAGAAGGAAAAACCTCTCGGTCCTCAGTGCCATTTACATGCAATGGATGAGGAAGGAATGACCAGGAGCGGTTTCAGCCATTCAGGACAATTGAAATCTCAAGTTAGTGTAATAAAATTCTCTGCCACACTGCTGCTTGTGTTAGGGATGTGGAGGAGAACTCCTTCCACCAACCTATGAGCCAGTATGAGGCACTCACGGGCCATGTATACATGTAGTGTGAAGATTTCTTTGCTGCTCACTGTAAAAGTATTCCATAAAACTGTTGAAAGAGCTAAGGAAGTAACTGAAAGAGACCAAGGGGATCTTGGTAAATTTGTTGCTCAATGTGTTTAACAATTGCAGCAATCAACAAAGCTAGTGAAATGCATGGCTAAAAGAGTACAGAATATGTTAGTGGGAATTTGATCAAACTGCTCTGTCTGACTGTAACTTAGCATTGTGTTCAGTTATGGTTGGACATACACACAAGGATGATGTTTCAGTGTAGAGAAGAGTCACAAAGTTAGTCGCTAACATGAAGGAGCTGAATTATTGCTAAAGATAGGAGAAACCAGATTTTTAGACCAATGGTATTACAGAGATACATAAGGCAACTATAGGAATGCGATAAATAAACTTTTTTGATAGCTTAAGAGACACAAATTAAAACCAATAAAGTAATTTAGGATGCACCAGGAAATTCTTCTTCACACAGTGATCAAAACAAATAACAGAGTACCAGGGAAAGTACAGGCAACACAAACCCTGCTAAGAAATAATTGATTATTGAAATTGGGACAAACAACCTTCATGAAAAGATGAACTGAAATGGATTGAGTGGACATCCTCTTCCATAGTTATCTATTGAACAATGTGCTCCAATAACACCTTAAAATAGTACCATTACTGCACCCAATATCTTGTCCACTTCCCACAGTGGCCACCATTGTGGTGTTTTGAGTCTCTACACGACTATATTATGAACACTCTTAAGCCACATCTGTGTATATCAAAGAATTGGGTTAAACTGGCTAAACTAATTTCTTCTAGAATTCTTGTAGTTGGCATAAAAAGGGAAACTTTCATCTCACTTTGATTTATGTTTGAAAGCAAGTTGAAGAGGTAAAAAAGCAATGTTCTCATTCACTACAACTCTGAAAGCCTCTTTTAATAATTCATTCAAATATTGTTTATCCAACTCAAATGACTTTTTTCTGCCACAAACAATTTTAATATCATTGCACTTAAAACTTTTAAAATTGATGGGACAGTGCCATCTGGGCACAACATTTGATTTTAATCAAGTTCCATATGTGCCAATCATTGACTTAACAGATATGGTACATCTTTTGCAATAATGGTCTTGAGGGAACACTTGGCTTGATTATTCAAATCAATTATCATTGTGTGCTTTTGAAAAACAGATTCAGTCTCTCAGGAGTGAGGCAGAGGGAGATATGGGATTTTTAACAAGACAGTTGTTATTAATATATCCTCTTAAGCCAAATCATATATTTATAATAAATGTGTGAAAAAATACAAAATGACCTTTTACAAAGAATGACATTTTAATGAAGGTATAATGACCACCGTAAATCACAAGCTTAATGGCAATCAGGGCTGTGAAGAACTCTCACAATTAACAGCTTCTATATAAAAGACTTGTAAATTCATTATACATATCACAAGCAAGGCTTAATATGGGGATTGCAATAATGGCTGTCTTAATATATTAGAACGCAACAAGGCATTTTGTTAATAAACATTATTTCAGCTTGTCAGACATGGAAAAATAAAAGTAAATGGTATTTAAAAACCTGCTTTGAGGAACTGGTCTCACTAAGAGCCTAAACCTGCATAGAAACCAAATGGACCAAACAACTTCTGGGCTGAGATCAACTGCTGAAGAAATTTCTTTTGAGGTAGATAGAAGCCCAGAAGGGGCCTCGATTGATCAAGTTTTATATATAACCATAGCAGGTGGCAGCACATGACGGATATTCCCCATTATCTAGAAAATGCTCCATTCTTAAATATACCTGATAATAAACCTGATCCCTCCACTCACTTCTGCCACCAATGTTATCCCAAATGATCTGGCCCACTTTTGATTTCATGAAAATGCAGTTTTGAATCCTTCAGGTCCCAACTCAAATTCCCTGGAAGGCATATTTGAATGAATCTCTGCTTGTCCTTATCAGGTCAGCTCAGCTGTGGTGGGATGTGTGCCTATTTGATGATTAAATATGCAAATTGGTGCCAACTTACTTTTTGTACTTATCAATAAAGCCCCTGGATAATGCAGGGAAATGCCAATTTTAATGAAGTAGAATCATTGCACTGTGCTAATTTCGATTGGAAGTAAAAGGAAATACAATTATGCTCTTTCTCAAACTGTATTTTATAAAAATGCTGGTTGACTGTAATTCATTTCAATCTTCTAAGAATTAAAGGTTTTACTAGTTGACCATTCATTTTATCAAGAGAACCTGGAACAGGAAATGCCCTTCACATTCATCAATTATTCATCACAACACAACCAGAGAATCTTGCACAGACTCTTCTACAAGATAGAAATCAATGAGAAGATTCTGAAAGACCATCCAAGCAAAGAAAAACACAATAAAATGACATTAGGTTTAGAAATAAGGTCAACGTCAACCACAATGCAGTTCTGAGCACAATATATGATGAAACATTTTATTAAAAAGGGGGAAACGTGGGATGGCAAAAATAGAACCTGGCTCATCACAATCTGATCTTTCAGTAGCACAGTTAGTCAGTCACATGGGCAGATTCCACCATTTGCTCTCCAATTTAGTAACTCCCCACACCACTCAGTAAAGTACAATACTCACAGCTTGACAGATGATTGGATATTTTGTGCGGTTGATACCTCCGGCAAACACTGCGCAAGTGAGGGCAGTATGGAAACAAAAGTTCAGCAGCATATGCCAGCCTTTCCTGCTAATGCGGATGGTGCTGTCAAACAAAAAAGAGATTGGTGACACAGCTTTAGTTATATCTTTTCTCATCTGTCCATAAACCAGAGATAAATATGACAGGTGCTTTGCCGCTCGATTCCCAGAACGGTGATAATATTGCTATCTTTAATGAGGAACAAATGATCTGTTCCCTGTCATTCAAACAAAAAATAACCACATCTAATTAAAAATAACTGTTGTTCCAAAGACACAGCCATAAAATAATACACAATGAGAAATTGTCTAGTTACTGATAATCTCTAGCTCGTCATTACATATTCTGTGGGTAATTCCATTATGGATAAAATAATTTGTTTGTTTAGTTTTATGAGGGTTACTTGAAGCATGGAGAATCATTAAATACATTGCTGTTTTTGAAAGAACTGTCTGTCATGTTCTTCTAAAGACAATTGGCTTCCAATGTGAACATGAACAAGCTACAACTTGTCATTAAGCTTTATGTTCAATACACACCAGCTGATCTTGGAACACTACTTATTTCACCAGTTACTCAGGGAAATAGTGTAATTATTTAATTAAGCTGACTGGGCTAAAAAGTTTTTTTTCCATTCTCTGTTGATTGTTACAAATGAAAATATCTTTTGAGGGAACTTCCATTCCAAACCACAAAGTATAATGGCAATGAAATAGTTGAATGTGACAGACTTAAAGCATTGTCTGTTTATAGACATATAGAATCAGGGAACCGTGCAGCACAGAAGGGGGTGAATCGATCCATCGATTCTATGCTGGCTATTTTGAAGAGTAATCCAGTGAGTCACACTCCCCAGTTCTTTCCCATATCGCTGCAGTTGTTCCTCCTTTTAAGCATTTATCCAATTCCCTTTTGAAGGTTACTTTTGAATCTTCTCCTGAATTATTTCAGAAAGCCCGCCTGTCACTGATTTAAGCAGATTGACTTATAATTGCCAAGCTTATCCTCTGCCCCCTTTTGGAGGAGGGGGTGCAGCATTTACAATCCTTCACTCTGACACCGCAGCTGTATCTAAGGATTAGAAGATTAATTTGAAAGAATTCCAGTTGTAGTATTGCTATAAATATAAGATAGGGTTTATTATGACCTGAATATCAGCATGTTGTAAGGATTCAGTGACAGAATGGATGCTCTTGCCTGTCATCTTTAGATCCCCAAACATGAAACCAGTTCAAGAAATGGAATAGTGGCTATGGGTCAACATGGTACAATTAATCATTATGCAAGCTTTATAGAGAATCACATTAATACTGCTCCTCAAAACAGTCATAAGTGAGAAGAAATAGGTGTAGGAGGGCTGATCACCTGCATTCATCACAGGCCTGATTTTAACTCCATATAAGAAAATGGATTTTTAAAATCAGGGCCAATGCTTAGAATCATAGGTTCACTACACTGCAAAAGGAGGCCATTCAGCCCATCAAGCCTGCACTGACAACAATCTCACCCAGGCCCTTTTCCTGTAACCCCACGTATTTACGCTGATAATCCCCCTTACACTAAAGGGCAATTTGGCACAGCTAATCAACCTAACCTGAACATCTTTGAAGTATGGGTGGAAACTGGAGCAGACACGGGGGAGAACATACAAACTCCATATGGACAGTCACCCAAGGCAAGAATTGAACCCAGGTCCCTGGCACAGGGAGGCAGCAGTGCTAACCACTGTGCCATCTGCTCCTTTAATGTTTTGAACTTGTAACGTTTGTCTAACTTGTGACACTTTAAGGTACAATCGCTAAGTGAAAATTAGCTGTCATTTTTTCAACATTAATTCATGATAAAAATACTGCAATGGCTGGAGGGCACATTACCATAACCTGAGCTCAGGAGGCGCTATGCAAATGCTTTATTTCTTGTCACTTTTTTATATCAGGAACTATCATGATGAAATCTTATGTGCTTTAAAGAATAGTTGAGTGTCGAAGTAATTTGTGGATCTGATATCAGACTGCTATAGTGCCAATGTGGAGACCTTCCTGGACATGGCCAATTAAGAGGTCACCTCTGGGCTCAGAGGGCCTGCAGACTAAGAAGGATGACAGACCACCCAGCCAGAGACGGCACTGCGACTGTCAGGGGATGGGCGTGGGTGTGGGAAGAATGAGAGGGTGCCTCCATCTTGAGGTGCTGTCTGGAGGCTTGCATTGGTTTTAACAAAACACTTGCCATGGCTGCAAGGTCACCCCTATGGAGGGGAACCCCTCCCTAGGAAGCTGTGGTTGTACAGCTGTAGCCCACTGATGGCCATGACTCTTCTAGAGGGGGTTGAATGTAGGAGGCCTTGTGGGGTTGACAAATTGCCTCCAGGCATCCGCCAGCAGAGTAGCCCTCAGCGTCCTGACCACGGACACCATCAATCCACTAACGAGCAGTTAACTATGTAGATTGGCTACCTGCTGCTGCTGAGCCCAGGTACGTCAGTCTACTGACTCCACACCAACGTCTGTGAAATTTCCCCCAGTTCTGCTTTCAAGTCCACCCCTGCAGGACCAGAAAAATCCTGCCTTTTGAAACAACATTCACACACCAGCTCTAGTGTTGTACTGGTTTTTGCTATGCTGTGAGGATGAAGTTGGTAAATGAACAGAGTTAGAAGCTCTCTGATTGAGGCCGCCCTTGGTGCTGGGAGGTCCTTGCCTGACCTGCAGTCTCAGGCCACACTGTAATCCCAGCTGCTGAATGATAGTGTTCACAAAACGCAGAGTTGACCAAGGCCGCTCGTTAGGATTTTGCCAGCAGGATAGAGGAAAATGGAAGTTTAATTTAACAAAAGCAATCTTTAAAAAAATTGGATGTCTGATGATGGAAATTACTGGAAAAAATGTTTATATTTGCTGCTAAGTGTCTGTGAATGAGGAATGTGACATTATGATGTCAACAACCTGCACAGCAATTTAAACTGAGGAAATAAAATTAGCTTTTGGAAAACAGAGTAAAATTCAGCTCATCAAACCTGAAGAGAACTCTTCACTCATTCTCAATTTACCATGTTACACTTTAATATTGCTTAATGGTGACCCTCTTATTCATCTATTTTCAAGAAAAGGTTTATTCAGTTTCTCGTTCGTTCCGAGACGGAAGGAGCCATCGACAGCACGATCAAGCAGCACTTACTCAGCAGTAACTCCCTAAGCGATACTCAGCTTGGATTGCACCAGTGCCACTCAGCCTCAGTACAAGCTTTCTTCAAACAAAAACAAAAGAGCTGAACCAAGAGATAAGGTGAGGTTGGCTGCCCTTGATATCAAAGTTGTGTTTGACCACAGTCACCATCAAGGAGTCTGAGCTGGAGTCAATAGGAATTTGGGGCAAAACTCTCCTCTGATTGATGTCATACCTAGCACAAAGGAAGTTGTCTGTGGCTGTTGAAAGTCTATCAATCGCAGTTCCAGGACATCACTATAGTTAGTGTCCCAGTCCCAACCAACTTCAGCTGCTTTATCAATGACCTTTCTTTCATCATAAGGTCTGAGGCTGGGGTGTTCACCGCTGACTGCGCAATGTTCAGCAACATTTGCGGCTGCTCAGATACTAGACCAATCCATATTCAAATGCAGCAAGAACTGGACAATGTTTAGGTTTGAGCTGATAAGTGCCAAGTAACAGTCATGGCACACAAGTGCCTGGCATTGACCATCTGCAGCTAGAGAGATCCTATTATCTCCCCTTGACATTCAATAGCATTATCATCACTGAATCCACCTCTATCAACATCCTGGGGGTTACCATTGACCAGAAACTGAACTGGACTAGCCATATACATACTGTGGCTACAGGAGCAGGTCAGAGGCTGGGAATTCTATAGTGAGTAAATCACCTCCTGACTCCCTAAAGCCTGTCCACTATCTATAAGTCACAAGTCAAGAGTGTGTTGAAATATACTACCTGGATGAGTACAGCTCCAATGAAACTCATGAAGCTTGACACCATCCAGGTCAAAGCAGCCCACTTCATTGGCACCCCACTAACCACATTAAACATTTGCTTCCTCCACTACCAATATGTACAGTGGCAGCACTGTGCACCATCAACGACATGCACTATAGCAACTTACCAAAACTCCTTCAATAGTACCCTCCAAACCTGTGACCTCTAACGCCTAGAAGGATAAGGACAGCAGATGCATCAGAACTCCACTATCTGCAAGTTCCCTTCCAAGTCACACATCATCATTTTATTCCTTCATTGTTGCTGAATCAAAATCCTGAAATGTTTAGCACTCAAGCGCTGATTAGGGGCATTTTTGTGGAGTGATATCTACAGCTTCCATGTACCAATGTCCACTGAAGGTGTGCAGTGTGCTTTCAGGCTTATAATGGAATATTCCAGATTCCTTGTGTATATTTAAGGCCGAGATAGATTTTTGATCAGTAAGGGAATCAGAGAAAGGGTAAGATAGAGGACATGAGGAATGTTGAATCAGTCTTGATCCTATTGAATGGCAGGCTTGAGAGGCTAAAAGGCCTAATCCTGTTCCTTCTTATGAAACAGTAGCACAGCTTCTCTACTTTTCACTACAGTTCCTTTAAAATAAATTCCAGGGCTTGGTTTGCTTTTTTAACAGCTTTGCTAATCTCTTTCAGTGATTGGTATATTTGTACACTGAGATCCTTTTCTCTCTCACACTAGATTCACACTTTCCAAGAAAATAAGTGGCCTCACTACACTTCCTGCCACAATATATTGCCTCATGTTTATCGAGATTGAAACTTCATTTATCATCAGCCAATTATTTACCAATTCTGTAAGTTTATTAATATCCTCCTGTAACGTGTTGTGATCCTGCTGACTATTGAATTTTGCTGTACCCACCCCCACTCCCACCGATGACAAATTTAGAAATTGTATTTGATTCCAAATTACAAATTATTAACATTAATTACGAACAGCGGTGATCCCAGGAATGATGGTTGTGAAACAGCACTTCCTGGATTCTATCTCTGTGGATAGCTGCTCATCGCTCCCATTCTCTGCCTTGAGGCCAGCAAACAATCCATTTTGTCACCTTACCAACTGTGCATTCTCTGAACTTGTGCATTAGTCCATTACGCTTATCACAGGCCTTTTGAAAGTCCAGATAAATTGTACCTACTGTATTGCAATTGTCTACTGTCTCTGTTAGGTCCTCAGAAAATTCAATAAGATACAGCAAGATAGATTTACCCTTTTGAAATCTGTGTTGACTATTCATTAATATATTCCACTTTTCTAGGTGTACTTCTGATCTTTACTTTACCAGGGATACCATTATTTTCCTACTATTGATGCTCAGCTGTCTAGTGTGTAATTCCCTGGGTATGCTCATTATAGGAATTATGTGGGTCATCCACCATTTCCCTGGCAGTAAAACCTTTTCTAATGGATTATTAAATGTGTGGGGTAATACCCCTGCCAGTTCCTCCCTAGATTCTTCTAAAATGTGACAATGCAATCCATCCAGACCAAGGATTTTAATCTCTTTGAGTCTGATTAGTTATTCAATGTATCCCCTTTTCTTATTTTCAATGCACTTATCTCATTGCTCATCCCATTATTCAATATTGCGATGATCTGTTCTACCTCCCTCCTAATTACCGAAAAAAACTGATTAAATCCTGTGTTCATTGTTTCTTTTTACTGTACATGAAGTGTAATGATGGTAAGTTGAAAGATTGAGATAATAAACCTGTTGATGGAGCTTCAGTCATGGAAAGTGAAGCATGTAGCTCCAGTGTTGTAAAGGCAGAAAGTGTAAAGAGTGTCTGAAGAGTGTCTTCAATTAGGTAATAGTGTGCGTTGTTCCCAGGTATGGGATTTCTACCTGGAAATCCCTGATGTTCTCTTTGTTGTCCTTTCTCAATTTCTTCATTCGCCTCCTGCTCTTCTTAACGTGGTTCCCAAACTTGATCCTCCAACAAAATTGCTGCTGGTAATGGCTGGTGCCCCTTGAGTGGCAAGATTGTGAAGCAGGCAGCAAGTCAGAACAAAACAGGTGGCACGGTAGCACAGTGGTTAGCACTGCTGGTTCACAACTCCAGGGACCTGGGTTCGATTCCCAGCCTGGGTCCGATTCCCAGCCTGGGTCACTGTCTGTGTCGAGTTTGCACATTCTCCTCATGTCCACGTGGGTTTCCTCCAGGTGCTGTGGTTTCCTCCCACAGTCCAAAGATGTGCGGGTTAGGTTGATTGGCCATGCTAAGAAATTACCCCTTTGTGTCCAGGGACGCGTAAATTAGAGGGATTAGTGGGTATAATATATGGGGGTAGGGCCTGGGTGGGATTGTGTTGGGTGCAGACTCGATGGGCTGAAGGGCCTGTTTCTGCACTGTAGGGTTCTATGATTCTATGAAATCCAGAGCCCACTTTGTGATCTTATCCACCTTCTTTTTCACTCATCCAGCAGTGGCTGTTACTCTGCCTGGACTTCCAATGGCCACAGCGAAAAACCGCACTGACCTCCTCAGAAGACAAACACGGGACATGGTGGACAGAGTACCCTTCGTCGTCCAGTACTTCCCCGGAGCGGAGAAGCTACGACATCTTCTCCGGGGTCTTCAACGTCATTGATGAAGACGAACATTTTGCCTAGGCCACCCCCACACCTCCACTTCTTGCCTTCAAACAACTGCACAACCTTAAACAGACCATTGTCCGCAGCAAACTACCCAGCTTTCAGGAGAACAGTGACCACAATGCCACACAACCCTGCCACAGCAACCTCCACAAGACATGCTGGATCATTGACACAGATGCCATCATCTCACGCGAGAACACCATCCACCAGGTACACGGCACAAACTCTTGCAACTCAGCCAACATTGTCTACCTGATACACTGCAGAAAAGGATGTCCCGAGGCATGGTAATTGGGGAGACCATGCAAATGCTATGACAGCGGATGAATGAATACTGCTCGACAATCACCAGGCAAGACTGTTCCCTTCCTGTTGGCGAACACTTCAGCGGTCTCGGGCATTCGGCTTCTGATCTTCGGGTAAACGTTCTCCAAGGCGGCCTTCGTGACATACAACAGTGCAGAGTTGCTGAGCAGAAACTGATAGCCAAGTTCCACACATGAGGATGGCCTCAACCGGGATCTTAGGTTCATGTCACACTATCTGTAACCCCCATGACTTGCCTGGGTTTGCAACATCTCACTTATATTGTATATTGTCTGGTGACAATACACATCTCTTTAATGCTATCTCCACTCACATTGTCTGCACCTTTAAACTTGATTAGTTGTAAAGACTCGCATTCTAATCAGTATTCTGTAACTGTGTGTGCCTTTATATGCTCTGCTTGTGATCAGAACTCCCACTCACCTGACAAAGGGGTGAACGCCAAAAGCTAGTGGCATTTACTACCAAATAAACTTTAACCTGGTGTTGTGAGACTTCTTGTTCATTTTCCCCCTCCAGAGTAAAGGGGACTGCCCCAACCTCCAAGGCTATATTCACATGAGTAAGCATTCCCTTTTCCTTGTCAGCTCCTATAAGGTATGAATAAAGCACAACATCCATCCCTTTTACGTGAAGACTTCAAAGAAGTTCAAAAATAAATGTTCCTAGTGTCTTGATGAAATTTTGACAAAGTGTTCCAGAAATTCTCTCATTGTATCTCAAAGTCCTATTAAAATGCAGTCTGGTTAGTCAATCCCCAGCAGCAAGTGAGAAGTGAAAGTTCAGCTTGGTTATAAATATCTTGAGAAATCCACAGCAAGAGCTTGTTTATCGTGCAGTCCTTTTAATGATGCTAACAAGAAATTTAGTTGCCACCTAACAATTCTCCAGATGGTCATTCCTGGCATGCACTTCACCTCATTTGTCAACATGGTGTCTTGCTCTATTCAACTTGTGTTGAAATTGAAGATAAAAGAAAGTAAAAAGAGAATGCTGGAAAACCTCAGCAGGTCAGGCAGCATCTGTGGGGAGAAACAGAATTCACATTTCAGGTTGAGTGAACTTTCATCAGAACCGTTGCTCGTTGACTCTGTTTCTCTGCATAGATGCTGCCTGACCTGCGGAGATTTTCCAGCAGCCTTTTGTTGCTTTTGCTTCAGATTTCTAGCATTCTAAGTATTTCTCTTGTGTTGAAACTCAAGATCCCATCTTGGTCACCTCCAAGGTTTTTAAATGCCAAAGGTATGGAGGGAAACTCCCAATATATCTTAGTGGACAACAGTGAACACAGTGATACTCAAGGTATGATTTGACTTGATAACTATTCAGGTTGGCTAAATGGTGAATTTTTGATTGTTGATCTACAGTGGCTGAATATGTTAAGAGTCAAGTCCATTGATGTACAAAGAACAAAAAAAGTTACAGTACAGGAACAGGCCCTTTGGCCCTCCAAATCTGCATTGACCATGCTGCCCGACTTAACTAAAACTCCCTAGCCTTCCGGTGACCATATCTCTCTATTCCCATCCCTACAATTTATTTTGCTTTAATTGATAATAGAAGATTTGCGTCTCCATGGTAAATACTTGGAGGTGGCTATTATTCACAGTATTAACAAATTTATGGTCATCTTCAGATTTGGCTCTAGTCATATGTTTTAAGGTTCTCATTTATTTTCTAATTGCAATTTTAATAATGAAATAATTTTTTATCACTTGGTTTTCTATGTATCCGCATCTATGTTGGTTTTCAGCTCCTTCTTTGCCCTACGGACCATCAATTTAATGTGTTTCTGAATCCTGTTACATCCTTATAGTCTTCCCAGTGTTTGCCTTATTTTCTTCATGAAGAATTTGTATAGCTCATTTTTCTTTCATTATGAATGACACAAAATGTAACCAAAATACAGTCTTTAAAAAGAAACCCTTTATACTTCTTATATGACTCATGGTGGAACAAATCAATGATGATTTTTTTTGTGCAGTTCTTACCTGTGATGCACAATGTAGGTGATAATGGACGCAAAGAGGCACAACAAAAGGACTGCAGTGCATGCATATACCACAGGGTGCAGGAACTCCCCTGGGTACTGGTTGAAGGAAAGCACGGTCTTCAAATCCTGCAAGGCAATCCAAAATTATTCATTAAAATTCACTGCTTCTTTTCCACACGGCAGAAAAGTGAATAATTTTCTTTAGGTGATCTAATATATATAATACGATAATTAACAAGGCTTCAGAAATAACTTTCTAAGGCAGAATTACAGTAACATGTTTCAATCATCCTGTATGCAGGAGAGGATGGGTGGTGCTGGTGAATCGAAAATGCCGGTGAACAGGGTGTCTCATTTACCAATAGTAAAAACCGATCTGCAAGTATTCAGGAACTAAAGAACAGTGTTTGTTTCACTTCTTTCTTCAACAGTACATTAAAAGATTTCCCCCCTTTTCTCACTTCTACCTATCTCCCAGCCATGTCCCCACTCCCCCGTCATCGTTTACCTTCTGATTTCAACTGGCCTTCATTAATCGAGGAATTGAGTTTAGGAGTCGAGAGATAGTGCTGCAGCTGTTATAAGACCCTGGTCAGATCCCACTTGGAGTACTGTGCTCAGTTCTGGTCGCCTCATTACAGGAAGGATGTGGAAGCCATAGCAAGGGTGCAGAAGAGATTTACAAGGATGTTGCCTGTATATGAGGATAGGTTGAGAGAGCTCGGTCTTTTCTCCTTGGAGAGACGAAGGATGAGAGGTAACCTGATAGAGGTGTATAAGATGTTGAGAGGTATTGATTGGGTAGATTCTCAGAGGCTTTTTCCCAGGGCTGAAATGGCTGCCACAAGAGGACACAGGTTTAGGGTACTGGGGAGTAGGTATAGAGGAAATGTCAGAAGTTTTTCACTGAAGGTGGTGGGTGCGTGGAATCAGATGCTGGCGGTGGTGGTGGAGGCAGATTCGATTTTGTTTAAGGGTTGTTTAAGATACTTCTGGATGAGTATGTGGGACTTAGTAGGACTGAGGGTTATAGGTAAGCCTAGTAGGCAGAGACATGTTTGGCGCAACTTGTGGGCTGAAGGGCCTGTTTGTGCTGTAGTTTTTCTATGTTCTAACTTCTGTGGCATTTGGCCATTCACACTTTCTCCCCCTATGGATTGCCATTGGCACGTCTTAGACTTTCCCCTTGTTTTTGTGGCTATGACTCATTGTTCATTCCCTCACCCTGCAGTATAAATATCTCCCACTAAGCCTTTTAGCTTTGACAAAGGGTCATCTGGACTCAAACCATCAGCTCTTTTCTCTCCTTACAGATGCTGCCGCACCTGCTGAGATTTTCCAGCATTTTCTCTTTTGGCATTAAAACATATTTTCAAGTATAAAATAATACAGGGGTTTGGGTTCCGAATAATTTCATAATTGCTTCTAATTGATAAAATGACAATTCGTCGGATGGGAACATAAGACAGCATGGTGGCACAGTGGTTAGTACTGATGCCTCACAGTGCCAAGGGCCTGGGTTTGATTCTGGCCTCCTGTTACTGGGTGTGTGGAATTTACACATTCTCCCTGTGCCTGTTTCCTCCAGGTGCTTCGGTTTCCTCCCACAGTCCAAAGATGCGCAGGTTAAGTGGATTGGCCATGCTAAATTTCCCTTTAGTGTGTAGATTAGGTGGATTAGCTATGATGAATAGGCTAAATTGCGAGGATGGGGCAGTGGGGAAGCCTGGGTGGGATACTCTTTGAAGGGTTGGTGGAGACTCAATGGGCTGAATGGCCTCCTTCTGTACTGCTGGGATTCAGTGACTCTATGAGAAATTCTGGATAGCAGAGAATTTGGGTTGGTACAATGCTAGGCAGCACCAAGTTTACTGTAATTTGAAAATCATACTTGTCTCTCAGAAACTATTAAGGTAATTCCATGATAAATTGTCAGCTGTTTTATTTCACTTAGATACAGTTTACATGACACAAACTGTTTCACTACAGATTTATTTCCAGCTAAATCATAATGAAAAGATTAAGCTAATCTCTGCAGTTGTCCTGGCAATTTTTGTAGCCATTTTGGGAAAGAAAGATAGAGAAAACTTGTATTTATGCAGAGATTTATGATTTAGATTTGATTATGTTTGCTTAACACAGATAAGGGGTTTAATCGAAATTTCAATCCTTTAGCTTTATGGAATCTGGAGCTCAGTATTCTTCATTTAACAAGAACTGTATAAATTTAATACCACACTGCATTCAAAAAAAACTTTAACATGCACTTCAATTGCTGTAGACAACAGGTTTATGGACCATGAGTTGGATAATTGGGATCATGCAAAATAGTTCTTTCTGGCTGGCACAGTCACGATGTGCAAAATGGCTTCCTTCTGCACCACAATTTTTCTATGTTACCATTTTCTATGTTTCAAGTTATTAAACTGCTAATGAAACCTCAGTTTTGAAAAGTACAATTTCTGTGGATGCAACTTCATTAGCGCCAATTAAACATTAGCACCCGATCATGACACAGTTACAATAATGATGCTCTAATGCTTCTCAAGCGTCTAATGAGTCGCAGAACCAACGTAAATACCAAAAAGCTCATGAATCCAGCTGTGAAAAGAGCATTTTTTTTGTTCAAAGTGGCTGAATGTCAAGTGAGAATATCCTATTATAATGACAAGTCTCTCCAAGCGCTCGTAACCTCTGTGATTGAGCATTGCAGGCGTTTCTTCTGTTAGGAGGAAAAAACCCTAAATCTGAAGAGAAAGTGTCAACGTGGCAGTATGTCACTGACTGTGCAAATTTTATCAGAGCTGCTAGGAGTTCATAGCTGGAAGTCCAAAAACAGTTCTGTGACCTTAAGAAGGACACAAAGATATGATGAGTTTATTGGTAAGCTGCCGCACATATATGGACACGAAAGCAGCAATTATCTTAAGGTATGTGCACATAAGCTGCACTAATCTAAGAATGTTACAAATGACTATTTAGAAGTGAAAATAACAGGTAATTTAAGTTGCATAATTCAGACAGGAAAGTGACAAATATATTAGAAGCAATTCATAGAATCATAGAAACACTACAGTACAGAAAGAGGCCATTTGGCTCATCGAGTCTGCACCGACCGCAATCCCTACCTCGATATCCCTACATATTTACCCACTAATCCTTCTAGCCTACACATCTCAGGACACTAAGGGCAATCTTTAGCATGGCCAATCAACCTAACCCGCACATCTTCGAACTGTGGGAGGAAACCGGAGCACCTGGATGAAACCCACGCAGACACGAGGAGGATGTGCAAACTCCACACAGTTCTGATAACTCAACTCGTAAGGCTTAGATTTTCAGGTGTGCACAAGATTGGGATTGGGGTTGGGACCAATCCTTGTATCTGAACACAGGAGCCTAAAGCAGCCATGACATTGGGATTTGGGCCTCATTTCCATCGAATGGTGGAGTATGACTGAAGATTGGTCCACTTCATTCACTGTATCTGCCCTCGGGAACGTGAGGAAAGAGAGTGATCGGGAAAAGGGTAGCTCTGGAGGTGATGATGGTTGGTGGATGGTGGCTATCAATTCTACTATGGCACAACCCAAAATCTCTAATTACAGCTCTCAATTAATTGTTGTTACCTATTAGTTTTGGCTAAATTGTAAGTTATTATATGCCCTGTTTCTGCAGGCTACTGATCATATTACAATCTCTACTCACAAACAAATCACCTGCTTTATTGTTATCAAAAAGATCCTGCAAACAATCAGGAATAACTATTGTTCCAGAAAAATAATCTTACACAATGAGAAATAATCTGCTAATCTCCAGTTCGCTGTTACATATTCAAAAGATAATTCTATCATGAATAAAATAATTTGTTTAGTTTTATGAGAGTTACTTGAAGCATGGAGCATCATGAAGCATGGAACATCATATTGCTTAATATGAAACAACTGTCACGTTATAATTCCAACTTGAAAAAGGCAGGAAGCCATTAGGGAAACATTACCAGATACCAAAAGGGTGATGGAGGGACAACAGTAGGCAAGTTGAGCTGAAAAGGGACAATTTTAAGATCAGAAATTGTGAAGATGTGTGTTCTTGGGCATCATCAACAAGATCAAAATTTATAGCCGATCCCCAATTGTCTTTCATAAGATGGTAGTGAGCTCTGCAATGCTGAAGGAATGGTGATGTAGTTCCAAGTCAGGATGGTTTTTCTTCAAGAGGGGAACTTGCAGGTGATGGTGTTCCCATGCATCTGTTGCTCTTGTCTTTCTCAGTGGTAAAGGTTATGAATTTAGAAGGTGCTATCAAAGAAGCCTTGGGCAATTGCTGAAATACATCTTGCAGATGGTACGTACTGCTGCCATGGTGCGCTCATAGTGGAGGGCATGAATGTTTGAACTGGTGAATAGGGTGTCGATCATTTGGGTTGTCCTTAAGTGGGTAAGCTTTGAGATATTGTGGCTGTTGTTATGGGAAAATGAGCTCTTGAACGTAAATACTTTGGGACATATTGAGATTACGAAAGGCATTATATAAATCATTCAAGTCATTCTTGCTTGATAGGGCAGTCACATTGATCTTATTGAGTCTTTTAGATTGTATTGGGTAGAAGAGAATCATGGCATTCACATCTGACCTGTTTGACTTTCTCTTTAAATGGAATCTCCATTTTCTTTCCAAGCGTCCATCTTCGAGCTTGTTGCTGACAGCATGAGATAAAGTATCAATGCTCCCCGAACATTGTGGATTTTGTATTCTTGGTTTTCAAGAAACATGCAACAACTTTAGGGGGAGGAGGGGTTGAGGGAAGTTGGTTTTTAGTCAGAGGTCCCTTTAAATGACATTGAAGGTCCCCTCTGGTGGTTCAGGGAAGATCTCAACTCAAAGTTGAAATCTAAAAGTCATTGATTCACAGACGCTTTTTGACTCTTGCATAGCAGAGTAACTTCTTTTATTCTGTAATTGCAGATGTGGCAGGGTGTTCTGGATCAGTTAGCATGGTGATAAGCATTCTCTGAACTTTGTTCAGGGTTCATACAAATCAGTTGTCATGATCTTAAGGAGAGATTTCAGAGATTCTTGGATGAAAGAGACAGATCTATTTTGCTTCCATGTTTCAGAGTTATCAAAGAGGCAGATGTTATTGTAATGTTCTTGATTGTCAAAAAAATGTATCTACAGTTATATTCTCCTTTTTGTTCGTTGTGCCGTTCAGTTCAAACAGTTGATATATGCTAAACGGGAACTCAATCCAACCAACACTCAATAACATTGCAATTCAAGTAAATAGTGAGGTAGTGTGGGTCCATTGATGCCCCCCATGTTTGCCCAGAGATGTCTCAGGAATCTATGTCACTGCTGTGTACTCACTCCTTGATTGCCGTAATGAACCTGAATTAATCTAGCACCTAATCAAGGCAGTTGACAAAATTTGATCTAAAGTTTCAAAGTTTATTTATTAATGTCACAAGTAGGCTGGCATTAAAACTGCAATGAAGTTACTTGGAAAATTCCCTAGTCGCCACACTCCAGCACCTGTTTGGGAGAATTTAGCATGGTCAATGCATCTAATCAGCACATCTTTCGGACTGTGGGAGGAGACTGGAGCACCTGGAGGAAACCCATGCAGATGTGAGAAGAATGTGTAGACTCTGCACAAACAATGACCCAAGCTGGGAGTCAAACCTGGCTCACTGGCGCTGTGAGGCAGCAGTGCTAACCACTGTGCTGCCCCAGATAGAGCCATCTGAAGGGAGGATTTGTCACCGTAGTGGATTTTAACCAAGTAAGTGCTGACCTGATTTGTAGTAATAATGCCCGACAACAGATAGTAGATAAACCTGTGCGATACAATGCAGTTTTGGATAAGATCTTAACCAACTTGTTTCCCCACTATGAAGAAAGTGAGATCAAGTGCCTTGGTGATAATGGCTATAATTCTCTCTTCTAGCCTCCCCACTTGCTAATCCTACATCATTCCAACTTATCAGGAAGGTGCGTAGTGGGATTGCTCAGGTCTCCAATTTGTGAGCTTGCAGATGCTGTACGTCTTCCTGTTCTTAGTCGGAGGTATTAGGGTCTTTTAATATTTCCACTAAATTTTTTAAAATTCTTTTATGGGATGAAGACATCACTGTCAAGATCAGAATTTGTTGTCCATTTCTAATTTCCCTTTGAATTCAGTGACTTGCTAGGCCACTTCAAGTCAACTACATTGCTGTGGGCCTGGAGCCATGTGTAGGCGACACCAGGTAGCAATGGCAGATTTCCTTCCCCAAAGGACAGCAATTGATGCTAATTTCATGGTCAACATTACTGAAGCTAGCTTTATATTCTAGTTTTATTAATTGAATTTAAATGCCTCCAGCTGCTGTGATGGGATTTGAACCTACGTCCCTGGAACATTAGCCTGGGTCTCTGGATTATTAACCCAATTACATTACCAATATGCTACCATCTCACCCTAAATCTGATGCATTATCGTTCTCCTTGCAGTCAGCACTGAATTTATACTTCTTTTGTAAGTGTGTTCAAATTCAAAGGAAAAAAGTTAGGATCATCCCTAAGATGCAAACTGCATTTTAGTGTCAAAGGTTTTTCCACAGCAGGTATTTTCAGGAGGGGGTGGAGGATGATTACAAGATCCAACAAGCTCTATAGAGGAATATGGGCCAAACGTGGGCAATTGAGACTAGCTGGAAGGTCACCACAGTCGGCATGGACCGGTTGAGCCGAAGGGCCTGTTTCGATGCTGTATTAGTCTATGACTCTATGCCATTGCAAACACAGAAGTACACTTCAAACGTGAATGCTGCTGAAGAAGGATTATACAGCATTGTGCATTAACACATTAAATTAATGATGTTATCTTCCCAGTCCTCTCAGAACATTGCAGTTCCTAATGGAGAACAGTTTCAGCCACTCTCCATCACCATATCTATCATCATTGATTGATATTTTGCAGATGCTGCTAGTGACATGACATCTCTAGACGTTTCTCAAGTACCGACCTTTCCATCGGTGAGAAAACCTTTTGGGATCCACCATGGGAAATCTTCCGATGGCTCTTGAGAGCTGAACCTGGAAAGTCAGCTGATCCAGATGGAGTTCCAGCCAAGCTGATCTAACTCTTGGTCTACGAGTTAATGTTTTGTTATGCAATATCTTGAATGCTTACTTTGCTAAGGGAGTAGTTCCACGTCAATAGAAGCAAGCAATTAGCAAAGAAACACTGGACAAACTACGCCCCCTTGCCATGATGGAATATACCTCTTAAGATTGAAGAGCAGACTCAGTGGTTACTATCAGGCAATGATGCCTTACTTGACATTCATCAGTTTGGTAGCTGGGCTGAAAGATTGGCAACCCATCGCATGGTTGATGTTACTGAGTTTCTTTGCAAAAGCACTCGTAAGCTGGAAACTATCTCAACCATTATTACAACAGATCTTTCAAAGGCTTTTGCCAAGGTTGATTATACAGTCAAAATTAAGAAATTGATAAAGTTAAACAAATGTGAGATACTTGTTCAATCGATAGCTAACTTCCTCACTGACTTAACTGTTGGATATTGTGGATATCTGTCTGAAAGCATTCAACTAACAGCAGGTTTGCCTCAGGGCACTCAGCAATGGCCATTTTTTCCCCTAATGCTTAATAATGGTACTCTCTTTTCTTTTGGCCTCAAAAACTGTAAATATGTGGATGATGTGACAGTCGTGGAGTAAATTCAAGCTGATTTGAAGTTGGATGGCCAAGTGGACATTTTGCTAAATAAAACAAACAAATGGACATTCATTCTCAGATCCTTCATCCCTTTCAAACTCCTCATCTGGGCAACTTGTTATGGACCCCCACATTGGCAACCTCCATTTCCTTGGTCAAAGGCACTGTGCCCAGATGGCACCCTGGCCTTAAACATGCACAATCCACCCAGATTGGAATAATGTAGGAGTGCTTCCTGAGATTGATCTTCAGCCCTCAGTACCTGTTGTACAACAGCACCTTCCATGTTATAAAGATCAAGACCCTAGAAACAAGGAGATTTAATTTTGCACTCAATTTGGGAAGTCCCTACTACAATCTCCCCAATTTAAGAACTACCACCATGCTCAGTGCAATCAATGCAAGTCAGCAGTGCAAACCAAATTCAGCCTTACAAGATGCAGAATGGAATGGTAGTAATGCCATTCTGTCTTACATGGATCAAATCCTCAATTAAATACTTAAATGATGGAAATTTACAAATATTTTAGTGCCTATATTGTGGGAAAGGTGTATGGGTTTGTAATTTTAATTAAACATTTCCCCTCTTCTAATATCCCGCTAAATTTATTTATCTTTGCATGTTTTTAACCCAATTACTTAGTCTCTGTAGGAACAGTCCCTCAAAACTGATAACCTCACAATCAAAACTGTGCCACACTTCAGTGGGTTTTGAGTCACAGGTGGTTCAGGTCAATTTGGGTTGGGTGGGATCAAAGGTCATTCTGAGCGTGGGAACAGACCCATGCACAAGCAGAAATGCAGATAACTAGCCAGGCACCATATTGCGCCAGTACAGAGCCTAGCCAAATTGGCGTGGTAAATTCTTGCTTTTGTTTTATTTAACTCAATTAAAATTGATGTATGGCACATTCTAAAAATGTATGGTTTTCAACCAACTCTGTTTTTTGGATGCCTGATTTGAGATATTGTGCTGTATATGATGCTTTGAATGCATTCACAGAATCCCTACAGGGCAGAAGGAGGTCACTTGGCCCATCGAGTCTGCAACCATCACAATCCCACCCGGGCCATATCCCCATAACCCCATGCATTTACCCTAGCTAGTCCCCCTGATACTAAGGGGCAATTTAGCATGACCAAGCCACCTAATCTGCACATTTTTGGAGTGTGGGAGGAAATCGGGAGCACCCGGAGGAAACTCACACAGACACAGGGAGAAAGTGCAAACTCTGCACAGACAGCGACCCAAGCCGGGAATTGAACCCAGGTCCCTGGCGCTGTGAGGCAGCAGTGCTAACCACTGTGTTGTGAAAGGTGCACTGCAGTTCAGCCTTCGGGCTCTGAACATGTTTCTTGAATGTAATAACATTATCATTTGATAAATCACTTGGGCTTTTAGGTTTTAAAACAATGGGGAGACTCAGGTGGCAGGTTCTACAGCCACCTCTCTGTCCTATACTTCATTTTCCTCAACTTGCTGGGCTTCTTGTCTACAGCATGCAAGAATTGGCAGGAGATGCAAAGTGTTCACTCCTCCATGGAACTGCCTGGTGAAACCAGGAAATAATCCTCACATCATGACAGGAATACCAAACCGTAATGATGGAAGGAGAGAGTCTTGTACACACCTCCTCTCCCTTCAATTCAGCCTCAGACAGTTAACTTCTGCAGACCTTGACTAAGGCTCACAAAGGTTTAAGCCATTTGTCTCTTTAGTGCCCTGTAGTCCTTTAAGTGCCCTTTCACCTCTTCAAGCGCTACAATGCTAGTCCTGCTACAGTATCACCTTGGTTACGCAGCCTGTCAAGAATATCTAAGGACTATTGATTGACCCCCATGAAAATAGCTGGGGTATGGAGTACCAGTCCTTCCTAACCCTGGGGGGACAATAAAAGGAACATCAGCTCACATTGTAAACCTCTGCACTGTGTTTTCTGTTGTGTTCAGCCAGAGCTTTATGATTAATCCTGACTGGGTCAAACAAAATTTACATTATTCTTAGCATTTGTTTAGAACCAGGAAATATGACATGCTAGATTAACTTTGCACAGCTGTTGATAAAATTTATTTATGTTGAAATAATTTACAGCAAATAAAACTGCTAAGTATTATTTGTGACACACAAGTCTAGACTGTCAACTTGGACCAAGTGAGATTCTTGCAATGGAACAAATGGGGGAGAATCTCCAGGCCACTGTTACCCTGATGGAACTTCAGCATGCCAGATGCCCTGCCCTGCCCTCTGCTTTCAGCTGGCAGAGACACCATCACCAGGGCACAGTCCAGTAGATAACCAGAGCACTTACTCACACCTGTCACTGAACAATGGAAACACCCTGAATTGGCACTGGAATCAGGTAGGAAGGGCGAGCTCCAATGGGGAACCAGGGTGGAAAGGAGTGGTGGATGGTGGAAGCCATGTGAGGGGACGAAGGATGGGCAGGATAAGAGGTGTGGGGAAGAAGGGTGGGAGCGGGGGTGGGAGGAGGGGGTGAGGAGAGAGGTGGGACGAGCCAGAGACATGAACCAGTTTAAAATCAAGATTAATCACATCATTATTCTATCTGAGGCTACATTGGCAAAGGAATGGTTGTCCACCTCCAAGTTATTACACATGGTAAGTCATTAGTTGGCACTAACAGCTTGGCAACCTCGATGTTCCACAGCAGAAATGAATGGAGTCTATCATGGGATCTGATAAGCAGGGAAAATTGAACATCTTGTGATTAGGTAATTGAATACTGAGCTGTCATTCACATTTCTTTGCAATCAGACCCATTTTACTCAGTATTGAACAGTCAATCATAACATCATCACAATCATTGTGCTTGTAGGAACAATTTGTCACGACCATTCATATCACATCAGTAAGATTTCTTGAGCAAAATGTGTCCCCCTCCCCCTCCAAACAATCTGTTGTCTTAGCAGAGATGAAATAGCATTACAAATTACTGGAAATATTTTAAATTTTCTTCAAATGTGAAGCGTGCTTTTTAATTCTTAAAAATAAAAACCATGTTATTACAGAACACTGATGCACCAAATTATCAGCAGTGAATAATGATTTTATGTCGTACTTTAGGCAGTATTTTGGGATTGAGTAATCTTCCCGTTGTTAACTTCAGCCCAAGGAAAATGGTGGTGGACTGATATTGCTGCAGTGAATCCACAACCACCACTTCTGATGGGAGCCTGGAACTAAAGTGCCCCGACCATCTTCACCCCAGAATCCCAGGAAAATGTGATTATTATTGAACTAGTGTTTAGTGTTGTCTTTTTTTAAAATCAGCTTTATAATCAGCTTGCTTTAGATGATGTTGCAACTGAAGGAGGTTCACTTTCTAGCTTGTAGAGTTATGGCATCCATATTAATGATATTTGTCCACATATCTTAAATATTATGCTTAATCTGTAATATTGGTGGGAGTCCCAAAATGGCATTTACACTGGCGGGATTGCCCAATGAGCACTCCACACATATTCTCTTCCACCTTCTTCCATTGTGGAAAAGATAGAGAAATCTTAGGATAGGAATCAACCAACTCAAGAACAGCTTTTCCCTGCTGCCATCAGACTTTTGAATAGACCTACCTCGCATTAAGTTGATATTTCTCTGCACCCTAGCTATGACTGTAACATTGTATTATTCCCCGTCCTTTCCTTATCCATGAACAGTATGCTTTGTCTGTATAGTGCGCAAGAAACAATACTTTTCACTGTATACCAATACCTTGACAATAATAAATCAAATCAAATCCCCGTCCCATGCCATAAAGAGGTTCCCACCATGATAGGTTAGGGACCCCACTATTTTTCATTTAAATGTCATTAGTGGGCATCTCTACAGTATCACCCTCCATGTCAGGAATTCCCTCGCCCCCATCTTCCAACGTGATGTCACATCATCAGGATTTACAACAGGTCTGGACAAATGGGGTCCTGGTGAAGAGAATCTGCTGGGGATGCACAGGTAAGTACAACCCCTAGAGGGGGCAGGGCTGAGAGGCAATGGCCTAGTAGTATTATCACAAGACTATTAATCCAGGAACTCAGCTAATGTTCTGCTGACCCGAATTCGAATCCCGCCACGGCAGATGATAGAATTTGAATTCAATAAAAGAAATCTGGAATTAAGAATCTACTGATGACCATGAAACAATTGTCAATTGTCAGAAAAACCCATCTGGTTCACCAATGGAAATCTGCCATTCTTACCTGGCCTGGCCTACATTTGATTCCAGAGCCACTTCAATGTGATTAACTCTCAAATGCCCTTGGGCAATTAAGGCTAGCCAATGACGCCCATGCACCATGAATTAATAAAATAAGTTCTCCCTTGCAGTGCTGGGGGGAGGGAAGAGTCTTCCATTTGGGAGGTTCAGGGTTTCTCTGGACAGGCGAGGGTGCAAAGGCTGGAAGGGCGCAAAGAGTGGGAGGGCGCGAAGGGTGATGTCCTTGTGTGCATGGCAGGAATCCTTTATTAAATTTTTCTGGGGCCCTAATCTGTCAGGGCTGGTGGGGTGCTCTCATTCAGAGCCTACCCGCCAGTGCAATATCATGGGACCTGCCTCCAGGATTTCTTTTCATTCTCTGTCAAAAAATATGATGAGAAAAGTCAGTAGCACAGCTGGTGGACTGCACACTGCTTTCCCTACCTGAGTTGACACGGTCAAAAAAGAGAAAATTCCACCCTATATCTTCCCCTATACCATGTTTAATATGTTTACAATGCTTCATTTGTTAAAAAAATGATATCCTGCCATTTAATAGCATATTCTATATGGCTTGTGGTGTTGGAATTGATTAATGCCAAATAAGTTGTGAAGCTGACATGATGAGATTACAAAGGAACTATGACCATTTTCTTGACAAACCAAGATTATGCAAGAACTGTCAGGATATAAGACTGTGTTGTATTGTGATGATGGTATCTACATGTACTGTAGAGTAAAGTGCTTCTCAGAGAAAAGGGTCAATGGAGGATTGGAGACTGACACTGTCCACAGAGTAAAGTATGTAGCCCATGGTCAATGCACAGTCTAGGACAGAACATGGAAAGCAACATGCCTGGAAGGAACAATCCCTGGCAAGATTATATTTGGGACTGTGCATAGTTGAAGCTTTCTAGAAGAATTGTTATATTAAATAAAAGCCTCAAGATCTCCCCAGTAAACAAGTGCTACATTGATTTAGAAATGTCTAACCTGTGTGCATGTTTATATAGAATGTGGGTTGAGTGAATCAATTTTGAAGATTGTATAAGAAAGTTAAAGGGGAAGGGATGTAGTGTAGGTGGTGTCTGTCTCTTTAAAACAATACAGCAGAAATGAGTCACCTGATTTGAGAGGTCAATGGGGAACTGAGAGTGAGTGATCAACCCACTCCGAGAGAGTGGAGTACTCTCTCGGAGAGAACTATCAAGCAGCCAGGTAGTAATAAGCATGCAAAGACTGGAACTCTGCTCCAGGGCAGCCCAGAGCTGCAATCTCCCATATCAAGTTATGTGCATCAATGAATACCTTTTGTGTCCAAAGCTTGAAATGTCTTGATGATGCTACAGTCCACAACCTAACATTAACTAAATGGTGAGAGATTGCAGAGCTCTGAGATCCAGAGGGATCTATGTGTCCATGTGCATGAGTCATAGATTGCTGGTTTACAGGTACATCAAATATTTAGGAAATCTAACAAATGTTATTGTTCAATTGCAAGGGGATTTGAATATAAAAATAGGAAGGTTATGCTTCAGTTGTACAGGGTCTTGATGAGACCACATCTGGAGTACTGTGTACAGGATTGTTCTCCATATTTAAGGGAAGATGGAAATGCATTAGAAGCAATTTAAAAAAGGTTTGCTAGATTAATACCAGGAAAGGGTACGTTGTCTTGTGAAGAAAGGTTGGATAGCCAATGTTTGTAGAAGAGTAAGAGGTGACTTGATCAAAATCTTTAAGATCCTGAGGGGCCTTGACAGGGTGGATGTGGAGAGGATGTTTCTTCTCGGTTGAACAAGGGGCCACTGTTTAAAAATAATAGTTACTTTAGGACAAAGTTGAATGTTTTCTCTCTCAGAGGGTCATGAGTGTCTGGAACTCTGTTCCTCAAAAAGCAGTGGAAGCAGAGTCTTTGAATATTTTTAAGGCAGATAAGTTCTTGATAAACAATGGGGTGAAAGGTTATTGGGATAGGCAGGAGGTTAGAATCAGATCAGCCATGATCTTATTGGATGGCGAATTTGATTCAAGGGGCCGAGTGGCCTCTTCTGCTCTTTAATTCGTCTGTTCATGTGAATTAATCACACTGCATCAAGTTACAACTCTGAAATATATCACAGATTATATTTGTGATGTATTTTGTTTGGAAAATTACATTGTTAAATGCTGCCTAGTTGCACGGGTTTGGGCAGATTTTGCATCCATTGATATGCAAGTGAGCAAGAAAAAACCTGACCAGAAAAGGGCACCTTCAAAGTTGGTGCAATTTTGAGCTCAGACTGCACCCAAAATGGAAACTGATTCACCTGGGGCAGAGGGTGGAGTTCATAACTAGCGACAGGATTTTCTAGCCCTGTCCGCCAGAGGGGTCTTTCAGTCATGCAAAAGGTGACTCCACCCCCACCAAAATCCGGGTTCCCCGTTGGCCAGGGTAGATGAGCCATACAAACACAACTGGGTTTGATGGGACCAGGAGATCCTGCCAGTGGCCAATGGCAAAACACCTCCACTGCTGGGGAACATGCTGTGGGGTGTTGGGAGGAGGAAAATCCCAGCCCAAGTAGCATAATCTCAGATTTAAAATAAGGTCGTTTCAGACTGAAATCAGAAAGCATATTGTAACATGAAGAGTGATGGAACTCTGGAATCCTCGCTTCCAAAAGGCAGGGGTCAACTGAATTTTTTTAAGGCTGACATAGATGGATTGCTGCAGTGCTCCCATTGCTATTTGACAGTCCTATGGATTTTTGTTGTTGAGTCTGGCTTGCTTATAATTCAAAAGCAACAGAGCTGGATTCTGATTATCTTGTGTACGCCTGACAGAAGCTCAGGCATGGATTCGAGATGACATGACAGTTCACCCTGTGGGTTCACTTTGGAAAATGCTCCATCTAAATTTCAGCTGGCTATTATTCTGATCTTCATTATTTTATTATCACCTTCCTCAGTTTGTTGAAAATTCATTATTCGTAGTCCCATATCATAATCTATTTTCTATTCATAATGTTAGAGCACTGACTTACGAATAAAACTATCTCTTGTTTCCCCAGTGATAGGCTTCCATTGACAAGCAGTGATTGGAAATGAGGATTCAATTCATATCCTTAACAAATTGAATCTTGTGGATATTTTGTTTACCGTAGTTTGTGAAATGTTAATAGCTTGTTATGGTGAAAAAAAATTGGACTTTGTTTTCAGTTGGAGCATATTCTAATTAATTAAAATCCTGGGTATTCAAATCCTGCTGGTCAAAGGAAATGCTGAAGCATTTTCTAAAAGGCATCTTGAAATTTCAAGAAGAAATAGTCACTTTCATTATTTCTCAGCGAATATGATAAATGACATGCCACATTACGCAAGCCACTTACGACAATGCGAAATTATACATCATTGTTTGCTTACATTATTAAACATCTTTCACTTTTTAATGTGCAAGGAAGGAAGTAGATTATAAATGGATGGCTAGGAATCTCAAATGAGGAGCAACTTTGATCCAGAGATTGTTTGACCTGGTGCTCAATCTGGGAACACCTTTAGCTGTTAGAACAAAAAATGTTTTATTCCAAGACAAAACTGATATAGAGGTCATAATAAAACTACATATAATGATCCAAATCTTCTCTGATCTGTATTTATTCTGATTCAATAAAATCTAGCAGAAATTACTATGTATTCAGGATGGAAATCTACATTTTTGAACAGTCATGCATCAATGGGTATTCACATGCATTTAAAATTATTTCGTAGGGTGTCATGTGATGTAAGCATGGGAATGGTTGTATCTTTTGCGAGTTTTGGTACAACTCATCTTTCCATCAGTTTTTTATCCTGATGCATAACCCATGATTATCCAATCTTAATGTGTCTAATCTGCACTACGATCTTGGAAGATCCTGGCTAGATTTTGGCAAAGTGAGGCTGAATTATGTCAAGAAAATCCTTGTTTGATCGAGGTGATCAGAGGCGGCTGGAGTCAATTTTCAATGACAGTTGTGCTGGTAAGCAGGCCTACGCTTCAGTGATGTGGTTGGCATAGATGTAATAGCCATCGTCATAGATGAAGTTGTGAGTGACCACCTCAGCTTCCCATCACCGATTTTTAGTGCTCATTTTGAGGAACCGTGAGGTATCCTTAAAATAATGGAGAAGAGACTCCTAATAATGGAAAGAGCAATTTCCTCATAGAAGTCTCACCTTCAGTTCTTGGAAATCTTGCTGTATGGTTTGTCTTCTATTTTGATTTGGCTGAGCGGAGAGTGGTTATTTGACCCAGGGAAGCACAGTAGGCCTATTATCTGGTTGTTAGGTTTCTTTGATGTGGGGTAATGGATTGAATCTCACTAATGGCGGGCTCCGGTGGCACCTTTGGGTACCTGGAGTGAGGGATAGTTGGCTTGTAAGAATGATGAGAGTATTCTTTGTTTGCTGGCATTTACAGAGTATTGGAGAACAGGTTAGAGCAGTAGTGGCTGTGTTCATCTGGGTTGGGTGCAGGGTATATCAGACAGGGGAAGGAGTTGCTCTCTTCCAAGACTTCCCCTTCTGGGGCCTTCTGGACTGCTCTTTTTCCTGAGGCTTGGTTCCCCTGGAGGTGTGGAGTCCTGTTGGTTACGAGACCCTGAATGCAAATCTAGGTGTAGTGGTTCAGCATTGTGGGAGCATTTCTTCGGTTAGAGTCTGGACTGGTTAAAAGGAATAGGTCACCTCCTCCAAATAGTCTTATATAGGGACTTTGTGTGTGCCATCTAGGTTTGGGTTCCCTGGGGTAGTGTTCAGTTCATGGTAAGGTTATGCTGCTTTGTTCCTGGTATCCTTCTTGTGAAAGCACATGCTGAAAGACCACATTTGGTGCTCATGGACGATCTTAATGCTCCTCTCTTTGTTCAGGTAGATGGAGGTGATATGGGCGCTGATTTTTCATACTTTATCCTAGTAGGTTTCCCTTATCTTGTCAGATGGAGGAAGGTTGTATCTCTCCCCGAGATACCCATTGATGGATGTTTGACAATTCTTTTCCTTTTTGTTAGGGTTTCCTTGGAGGGAAATGGTTTAAATTTTCCAGTGATGGGGAGTCTGATCGGTGCATCTGATTTGGTTCAAGGGGATGGAGGTTTGCACTGCTGAGAGCCTGGGTGAGGTGCGTGAGCCCTTGGCTTACTGGTTCCTATACACAACAGTGATTGCTGCTATGCTATAGCCTGTACATAGCAGCAAATGCTCTTGTGTACCCAGTTATTCCCCAATGAAAGGTTATTCTTCCATTGCCTGGAGGTCCTAGGATGCTGGACTAGGCTTTTGTATATTACTTCATAAGGGTCCCCATATATTTTGTCGCCCTGTCCATGTTATCTTGTAGAGGAGTTGCTGCATCATGAGACCCTGTGATTTTATCCTGTTATACTAAGATTCCCCCACTCTATCTGCTGTCCTTTCTTTATACATGTGAGAGGAGATGCCAACTACACCAACTGCAATAATGGATCATTAGAATCATTGGTATGAATATTTACTGCTTCTTTTTTGTGTGTGTGTGTGTGTGTGTGTGGAATAATGAGCACTCTGTACTGTACTAGATTTTGGAGATTTACTGTATTTTATGGTAAATGTAAAATGAAAACTTGCAATAAAATATTCTTTAAAATAATTGCTTCACATTATGGGTTTTAATAAAATTAGCAGCTTATGGTACTTAAAAAAAATCACTTGGATAAGATTCCCATTTCAGCTTTTTCAATTTCAAACATAGCACACAACTACCATAGAGTACATCTAATAATTTATGATGTTCCATGACATTGAAATAGAATTGAGTTCCACCTAATCAATTCATGCTTGAGAGCTCATATGGAAGAATAAACCCTATGACTTTCAGAAATACAGTCATAAAGTCTACAAGGTACCGCTGTTCCTTTAAACAATTTACATTGCAGCTTACACAGTGCATCCGAAAGAGTAACAGTTTATATTTTAGACTATCATTTAGCTTTGTTAGTAGCTGCAGCAGAATGACTGAGAGTTATGATGTTCATGTCACAAAACCGTGTTCATAGATTTAATCTCAGCTGTGAAGTTACCATTTATTTATGCTCAATAAATAGAAAGATTCAAGCTCCCGTTACGTTGGAGCATCGAGTCTCATTCTCATTGAATTGGGAACCGCAGTCACCAAGGCACAATCTTATGAAAGAAGTTCTAAGTGTCGAACAAGTGAGAAAACGGGAGAGAATGGCATCGTTCTTTCTGGTGAGCCGCGAATCGCAATCTTATGGCACTCAAAACAAATAAAAAGCCCAGGTGTGATTTTCACCAGTATGGCAGGGTGGGGAATCGGCGGAGCCTAAACTCGCTGATGGAGGTAGCTACAAAGCGATTGGGGCGCCATTGCACAGGTGCCCCGATCTCCCATTAAACTGGGAGATCTTCTGCACCATCTCTCCCTCCCGCCAACCACGCCCTGTGCTGGCCCTTTCCCCCCCCACCGCTGATCCCTTCCTCTGCTGGTCCGTCTCCCCTCCCCTCCCTTCCCGCCCCTGCTAATCGCTTCCTGTGCCAGTCACCACCACCCCACCCTGTGCCAGTCACCACCAACCCCTCCTCCCCTGTCTGGAGAGTTCTCCTGCCTGCCAATTACCACCCATGCAGAGGTCCCCACTGCTGATCACCACCTGTGCAGAGCTCTCTCTCACCCCGTGTGGAGCTCTCCCCTTGCCTCCCCCCTATTATTGCTCTATTCCCCACCCTGACTACACTCCTACTCAGGTCTCACCCCCTTGGCAATGCCCTGGCACAGTTATTGTGCCCAATGGGTAGCTGGTGGGCACTGCCCAGCCATGGCCCCTGACCACCTGGGGGCTTCAATGACCTCTGATCCCCCCAATGAGGCCATTACATCTGTCCTCCACTGATGGAGACCATCAGTGATTCTTGCCAGCGTGAAGCTCGACTGGTGAGGAGGTATTTGTAATTGAGACCAGACGATAGTGTTCATGGCTCACTAGTGACATGTCATTAATATTTAAATTGGCTTTGCGCACAGGAAGGACACAAAGCCAATTTCACTGGCAGAACAGGGTTACTAAGATTGTCTGAGGTGAGAAAGCTGGCACGCACCGTTATTTTCACCTCTCACGCAATCTTATCACCTTGCATCACTGAACAATGGGCGGGACGAGGTCGTAAGATTGTGCCCCAAGGTGGAATTCTCCCAAACACTGCCACCTTGCTGGATGGCAAGCATGGTGAGAATAAGACGGAAGGCCCAGAAATTGGTTTCACACTGGTGTGAATTTACAGTGGGATCTTCCACCAGTGTCCATTAAACATTGGAAAACTTTCCAGATACCAGCATGAATAGCATTTGCATCCCCCAATCACACTTCCCAATATTGTATTCTATCTGCCACCTTGTTGCCCCCTCAATTAACCTATGTTCGTTTGAGCCTCTTTGTATCCTCCTCACAACTCCCATGTGACCTCCGTATTACCAGCAAACATAGCTGCATTACAGTCAGTCTCTTTGTCTCAGTCACTGACATAGATTGTAAATAGCTGAGGCAGAGCACTGATCCTTGTGATATTCCACCAGTCACAGTCTGCCAATGTAAAAATGTCCCAACCCTATTCTCCTATCCAATCACAATGCATGCTAATACATTACCCTCAATTCCATGAACACTTACCTTGCATATTAACCTTTTGTTTGGCACTATATCAAAGCCCTTTTAAGAATCTAAATATTCAATGTTTACAGTAATCTATATCTTTAGCTACTCTTAATAGTTACATCCTTGAAAACTTTTAATAAATTTGTCAAACACAATTTCATTTCCTAAAGCCATGTTGACTTTGTCTGATCATCCTATGATTTTCTAAGTGCATTGTTAAGACTTCTGTAATAATAAATTCTAGCATTTTTCTGCAGACTGATGTCAGGCTAACTGGCCCGTTGTCCCCCATTTCTCTTTCTTTCCTTCCTTGAACAGCTGTTACATTTGTTAACTTCCAATCTGCTGGGGGCATTCTAGAGTCGAGGGAATTTTGGAAAACCATAATCAGCGCATTTTTACCAGCTATTTCTTGAGGAACTCTTGGATGTAGGCCATCAGGTTCTGGGGATTTCTTGGATTTTAGTCCCTTAAGTTTCTCAACAACTTCTCCTTAACTGATATTGATTACCTCAAGTTTCCCAGTCTTATTTCCCTCTTGGTTATCTTTTGTTTTTGGTCGATAATTTGTGCGTTCTACTGTGAAGGCAGACATAAAATATTTGTTCAATGTCTTGGCCATTTCCTCATTCACCATGATCATTTTTCCTGGCTTTGCCTCCAGAGGGCCAGCATTTACTTTTAAGCTTTTCTGCTTTACATGTACTTTAAAAGCTCCTTGTTGTGATGGCCATGGGGTCATCAGGAATCACCCTGTAGGCTGTATTGAAAATGAACTCCCCTTTTAGGCGAGTGAAGGCTCACCCAATGGGGAAGCAGCAGCGGGGGTTTAAAACCAGTTGACTCCTCTCAAAGGCTGCACCCTGTATCCTCTGAGCAGCAGCTTGAAGACAGTGGCAGAGTGGTTAGCACTGCTGTCTCAAAATGCCAGGGACCCAGGTTCAATTCTGGCCTTGGGTCGCTGTCTGTGTGGAGTTTTCACATTCTCCCCATGTCTGTGTGGGTTTCCTCCAGGTGCTCCAGTTTCCTCCCACTCTCCAAAGATGTGCGAGTTAGGTTGATTGGCCATGCTAAATTGCTCCTTAGTGTCAGGAGGATTACAGGGTAAATGCGTGAGGTTATTTGGATCAGGCCCGGGTGAGATTGTTGTTGGTGGGCCAAATAGCTTCTTCTGCACTGTAGGGATTCTATGTTCTAAATAAAGGTGTTTGATGACGGCAGACTGGCTTCGGTAAGATTATTACACTCACAATCTGTTATTGTATTTCTGGCCAGTTTACTTTCAGATTCTATTTTTTCTTTCCTTTTTCTCAACTTTCTGGTCACACTTTGCCAATTTTTGAAACAGTTCTGATCCTGAGGTTGACTGCAATATTATAAACCACTCTTCAAGCACAACCTGGATGCCTTTTCACTTACACACAACAGTGTGAGGCAGACTTCCGATTTATAAACAGTACACACTACTGGCCGATCACTCTGGAGGCTGTAGTACCTACTTTACAAGGGTGGGTGGGGCGGGGGGGCAGTGACAATGGAAGGGGGGGGTGACAATGGGAGGGGGGTGTGGTACGATGTCTATGGGGAGGTGGCAGGAGGTCGGACAGAGTGTGGCAAGATTGCAGTGCCGAGTTTGCCCAAAGAACAGGTATGGAATACTCCTGTTTTCAGACTTTTTTGACACTTTGGGAAGAATGGCAAGTTACCATTCCTAATGTAGTGGGCGGCATGGTAGCACAGTGGTTAGCACTGCTGCTTCACAGCTCCAGGGACCTGGGTTCAATTCCGGGCTCAGGTCACTGTCTGTGCGGAGTCTGCACATTCTCCTCGTGTCTGCATGGATTTCCTCCGGGTTCTCCGGTTTCCTCCCACACTCCAAAGATGTGCGGGTTAGGTTGATTGGCTGTGCTAAGAAATTGCCCCTTAGTGTCCTGGGATGCATAGGTTAGAGGGATTAGTGGGTATAATATGTAGGGATATGGGTGTAGTGCCTGGGTGGGATTGTGTTCGGTGCAGACTCGATGGGCCGAAGGGCCTCTTTCTGCACTGTAGGGTTTCTTTCTATGAAAATCGTTACCATTATTGCAGTAAATAGATTCAATTACTGAGTAGGATGATTGTACAATAACAGGCAGAGTCCAAACTTAATTTTTAAACTTTGGAAATGTCTCTGAATTAGAGTTCATTTGGAAATTTAACTACAGTTTTAACTTCGCTGAAAGGGTAATTTGTATAGTCTTTATTGAACATGCCATTTTTACAGGAAATTTATTATGGATTGTTACAGAAAGTGTCAAAAGTAATGAACTTCAAATTATTGTCGGGTAGGTTTTGAAATGTGTCTATGAATAATTTGTTACTGTAATTATTCCTCAGAGTCTTTAATGACCATTCTGTGCCGATAGTCTGGGATCAGTTCTTTCACTCGTTGCTGCTAATGGGACAATTTCCATTTCTAGTGTGATCTACTTTGTGATATGAATGTAGTGATATCCATAAGGTAACCACAAATTCTGTCAAAGATTCGAGGAAGAGATTTTGTGTTGGATGTATATATAAATAAAACAAGCATAGAATAATTGGAAGATTTAAATAACAAATGTATGGGGCAAATTTTCCCATTCCGTCTGCCACGGGAATTGGAGTGGGCAGAGGGACCCTGGAAAGGTCAGTTGACCTTGGGTGGGATTTTCCAGTTTTGGGAAGAGCGCGTATTTTCAGAGTGTCCCTTTGTAAAACTGCAGTCGCTGTCCAAGTTTAATGATCTAGGTACAGAAAATGTGTAAGTTGTTTGATTAAAATACAGCTGGAGTACTTTCTCAATTCCTTCTCATTTCTATCCATTATTCCTACCTTGAATATTTTGCTCACCCTTGTTTCTCACCTTTTAAACGCCTTTCTTCAACTGCAATTCTGAGGACATTCAGGCTGAAGTATTTGATTGTCTAACACCTGCTTCCTTGGCACGACAAGTGTCACTTTGGGTTGAAAATGGCATCCATTGAGCACATATACAGGTAGTGATCGTTGCAGGCACCATTATAGTAAGGACGTTAGTGCAGGTGTTGGGGGGTGTGAATGCAGCAGAAGAATATGGAGTAGGGTAGATGATAATGTTAGTCAGCACCCTCTCTTAACTGAACATGTGCCCAATAGTAGGTTGGAGCATCCACCGTGCTCCTTAGTGATGATCTTCTACTTTCAGGTCAGTTGCTGATTTATTTCTACGGACTGTGACCGGGTTAATAGAAGCGTCCATGTGCTGTTTTTATAGTTGCCAAGGTCTACAGAAACTTGCGAGTTGCCTTTTGACCTCACCTCAATGTTTCTGTTCAAACCACTTGCTCCCAGATATGGGTTTCTATCCTCTTTGGTCTGCAGCAGGATAGGCTGAATGAGCCGAGCAAACCCAGAGTAAGATAAGCTTCATGGTGAAACAAGAAGACAAGGGAGACAAAACACACTCAACTAGGACATTTTGTGATTTCAAGAGAAATTAGATACAGATCTTGGGGCTGAAAGGATCAAAGGATAAGGGGGGGGAAGGGGGATCAGGATATCGGTTCTGATGATCAGCCATGATCAAAATGAATGGTGGAGCTGGCTTGAAGGGCCGAATATCCTACTCCTGCTTCTGGTTTCAATATTTCTGTGTAACAATGTCAGACTCCTCTGTTTCGCCAAGAAGGTGCTTACTGAAGCCTGCCACTTGTTGCAGACTCAGGCACTGCAGCATCAAAGCAAGAAATGGACAGCATTGTAATGGTGACTGTGTGCATCCGGCTTCTTCCAGGCTGGAACTGTTGTAACCTCTCCTAGTTTTCCAAGCACTGTTACAGAAGGGAGGTCACTGAGTATCTGTTTGCAAAGAGGACTGATTGTACCTCATTTCCTCTTGCAAGAGAAAATCAGGTGAAGCAAGGACACCACTTCGCCAGGGTTGTTCCCTCATGGTATAGGGCATATTTGCCCACACAGACTTGAGCCACAATAAAAGCCACCACATAACAAACATTCCAAATCAATTTAATCCAACATTCCACACAAAAGTTAACCAAATAATTACTTTCAAATAAAGCCGTTTAAATTGTACAACGTGGTTTCATGATGAATGAAGTTATGTAGAAAGTAGGGAAGTGAACGTGCCAGCATAACATTTTTAAACTAAACAGAATCTGATCACTGCAATGAAACGATCAGATGAAATATACATCCACAGCATTTTATTATATCAGTTAATACATTCATAAATATAAAAGTTCTGCTTTATGGCACTCTGGCTGCTGCAAAAAGCAATGACAAATCAACCACAATGTCAGATTGCATCTCTGCTGGCCATGTGATTGTGTCAGGCTTCTATTACTTTGAGCATTTTTGTTAATCTTCAGACAATCTGAAGACAGGATTCACAGTATAACTAAGGTTGGAACATGTAATGATACAGTTATACCTTATATTGCTTACTAGCTGGGGATAGGAGAATGAGGAGGAAGAGAGATACGACTTGCTGCTCGCCTGTTTCTCACCTGAAAAAAAACATAGGTGAATGACAGGGAAAAGTCTGACGGGAGCCCACTTTAGACCCGTCTGCCTGCCCAAATCAACTGAAACAATTTTCAGGCAAGACTATAAATGCACTGCTAGCATTGTGACTCCAAACAGGCAGGAGGCTGTTTAAGGATACAAATGAAGGTCCTACACCGGTTATAAAACCCTGCTTGCAATTTTTGTGGTGAACTGAGCAGTGTCTCTATGACACTTCCATGGGGGATGGCCTAGTGGTATTACTGACAGACTATTAATCCAGAAACTCAGCTAATGTTCTGGGGACCCAAGTTCGAATCCTGCCACGGTAGCTGGTAGAGTTTCAATAAAATATTCAGAGTCTACTGAAACCATTGTCGATTGTTGGTAAAACCCATCTGGTTCACTAATGCCCTGTAGGGAAGGAAAAACCTTACCTGGTCTGGCTTACATGTGACTCCAGTGCCACAGCAATATGGTTGACTCCCTACTGCCCTCTGAAATGGCCTAGTAAGCCACTCAGTTTCAGGGCAATTATGGATGAGCAGCCAGCACTGCCCATGTTCCATAAATGAATAAAAAAACCATTGTAGTCCCATTTTCACCATTCATTGTGCAGTCTAATCTTCAACCAAATCGCTGAAGGATTTGTCGAATGGCTAGATTTTTAAAAATGACTTTCGTGAGGCAAGATGGAGGTAAAATGTTTTTTCAGGCCCCACAGAAGTTTGCAGGCCTATTGCCAACTCATTCTCACCCTGCCAGCCCCTACAAACACCCCCCCTCTATCCCTGCACTGTCATAGGCCACTCAGCCCCTCAAATCTGCTCCACCATTTAACTAGATCATGGCTGATCTTCTATCAATGTCACGTCCCTGTGTTATCGCCATATCCCTTAATGTCACAGGTATCTACTGACCTTTGCTCTGCGCAAACTCAGTGATTGAGTCTCCACAGCCCTCTACATAGCAACGACACTGAGAAACCGCAGTTAAGTGCCTGCAGCGTGTTCACAGCTTGCCAGGAAAAAGGTTACACTGGTCTCGCAACTGAAAACAGTTCAGGTCTCTCAACTGCTGCCTTGAGTAGGCACACAATCATCTCCTTCCTGGCTCTCACAATGCTGTTCTCTACAATGAGGATGTTGCACATGCAGGCTATCGGTCATAATCTTAAACGGAAGTCATGAGAAAAGGCGTAAAATGCTTGGTTATAAAGTGTGAAAAACACTGAGGTTTATATCTCACTGTTCCCTAATGTATACAGCGTATGTGCTCTGGAAAGTGCATGACAGCAGCAGTTGACAACGCAACAAACCACTCGAATGTTAAAGCACCCTGCTGAGTAAAAGCCAGCATTTATTTCCAATCATGAAGGGCAATAGCTAGATTGGAGTAGATTTTCATCTTCACTGCCAGGGCAGTAAACTGACAGGGGGAATTTACCCACTCTTCAGAGAACCTGTTTAGTTTCACCTATTCATTTTAATGAAATTGGCTGATGACAGGGGTGCTAAGCAGATGTTGCACAAACATCAGCCTGGTTTATATCATTCCTGGTTTTCCTTTCCATTACCCTCACTCCCATTGGCCAATTTCATTGACCACCCCGTTCCCCCCACTCAGTATCCAACTTCTGTGCAAATACCATTACTGCGAAATTATTCGGAATTTACAACTTAGAAACAGGCCATCTGGCTTAACCATGCTGTGCTGCTGTTTATATTCCACACAAGCCTCCTCCCACCTTATTTTGAATCAACATATCAAAATATCCATTCTCCCTCACGCACTTAGCTAACTGCTTCTTCAATGCGTGCGATGATATTCACCACATGGGCGGCATGGTAGCACTGTGGTTAGCACTGCTGCCTCACTGCATCAGGTACCTGGGTTCAATTCCCGGCTTGGGTCACTGTCTGTGTAGAGTTTGTACATTCTCCTTGTGTCTGTGTGGGTTCTCTCCGGGTGCTCCGGTTTCCTCTCACAATCCAAAGACATGCAGGTTAGGTTGGTTGGCCATGCTAAAAATTGCCCCTTAGTGTCCTGAGATGTGTAGGTTAGGGGATTAGCGGGTAAATATGTAGGGATGTGGGATAGGGCCTGGGTGGGATTGTGGTCAGTGCAGACTTGATGGGCCAAATGGGCTCTTTCTGCACTGTAGGGTTGCTATGTTTCTATGTTCTATGTCTGCACATTCTCCCCATGTCTGCGTGGGTTTCCTTCGGTGCTCTGGTTTCCTCCCGCAGTCCGAAAGATGTGCTGGTTAGGTGTATCGGCTATGCTAAATTCTCCCTCAGTGTACCCTGTACCCGAACAGGCACCGGAATGTGGCAACTGGGGGATTTTCACAGTAACTTCATTGCAATGTTAATGTAAACCTACTTGTGATACTAATAACTAAACCGAAAAAAAAACTAGTGATTTCCACATTCCTATCACTCAGAATGAAGACATTTCTCCAGGATTCCTTATTATATTTATCTCTGACATAATTATAGTCCTTAATTTCTGGACTGTCCCATAGAGAGTCTCTATCTAAAACAAATTCTGCTATGCAGTACATCTGCATGAAGTGTTCATGCACTAATATCATTCACTGTCATTTCTGGGCATGTAGGTTATATATATAAATTCCATACAAATCTTTATCTCCATGTATCACTTACTAAAACATTTGCTCTTTTCTCAATTTCCTTCTTTAGCTCCAAATGATTTGGTCAATGTTTCTGTCTCAAATACCACCAAAATAGACACAATTAATTGTATGAGCCAGGGCAGACATGTTTGCTTTCATAGTAATCAGGGCAGTTCAAATCAATTGAAACTGAGGTTGGGCAGTGGTAATATTTTTAGCCATTTGGTAATCTGTTTGTAGGCAGTGGGGGTGATTTTCCCCCAAAAAAATCCAAGTGCCCAATGGGCAGGAAAATGGGAGATTTCCAGGCACATTTTTTGGGCGCACTTAATGGAATAGATTTCTGGCACCCTCTGCTCCACAGAGTGCTGCTGCTGGGTGTTCACGCTGGTAAGGGGGAGCAGAACCTAATCTCACCTGAGAGGCTGGCATCAGCATGCTGAGCAGGCCACTGTGCTTGCACCGCTCTGTCAGTAAGGAGGTTGGCACATGCATACTGGTCCACCCCATCTCCTGTTCCCGATCGCCAGCTTCACTGATTGCTTCCCCGACATCCTCCCTGATCGCTTGGCCTCTGTTTCCCACCTCCCCAGTAATGCCCACATCCCTCAGGCCCCATCTGGTGCCCAGTGGGCAGTGGAGTGCCAGGCTGACAGTGCCCAAGGGGCACACCCTCTGACCCAGACCTCCCGAGGGCTCATTGGCCCCTGTCCCTAGCAGCGGGGTGATCATGCCTGGTCCCCACCTTTAATTCCCACTGGTGGGAACTGCTCCTGGCAGGGGTAGGGGGGGAGTGCACATTAGCAAGCCTGGACAATACCGTCCCAGGCTCGCTAATGATACGGAAATGGTGATTTCCACATTGCAATCTGCCTTGCACTGATATCCGGCGTTGATTACATTGAAAAAAGTGGCCTGGGAAAGTCATGGTCAGCTGGACGGTGTTGCATCTCTCATTATGGCCCCCCGCTGGTGACAAAGCTAATTTAAACTTTCAGCCAACCATCCACATCAAGTATACAAAAACATTTTTATCAACAACTAAAACTGCTATAAAAAAATACGTTTTCACCTGAATTGAATTGGGGGAAAACCCATAAATTAATTATTTGGTCACTCAAAAACTTCAGTAAGATGTGTGTATGCATGAGCATGTGTGTGTACTCTTAAATACATACACACAAGTACAATCATTTGCTAAGTGTTTTGAATTCACAGTAAAAATGGGATTTGTCCTGCTGCTCAAGCAGCGCAGCGAGCTGGGAAAATTGTGCCCAATACATCCCAAAAACTAAAGGATGGGCTTCAACAAAACTCAGATAGAGTTGGGCCAAAACGAACTGATTAGTTAATGTCAAAGTTGCAGGCCCAGATAGTGGAGTTTTTAAAAAGATCCATTAACATTGAGAGGCAGATGGAATTGACATTTTAAGGACATTGTTATTTGAATAGCGTTGATTGTTTTAGAATGTTGTGGATTGTCTCAATTGCTGTCAAAGTGAGAGCAGAGTTTTCAGAGCAGGTTGTTGTACATGGATTGACCAGAAACCTCTTTGATGAGATGGAAGCTCTTTCATTTAGCTTTGTAGTCACAGAGCATCAACTAGGCAAGAAAAACTTTAATAAAGAGCACAAAATCGTAGTAATGTTGAGTTAGCACAGTGTGATGGAGGTATGCACTCTACTGAGTCCTCTTCACTTGCTATGTCAAGCATTTTGAAATGTCTCCCAGCACATAAAGCTGCTTTACTTTCATGCTCTCCTGGGAGCCCAGATTTACTCAGATACAGTTCAGTGCTGGAAGCTCTGTGGTAGCTTAACCAAGTGTCCACTGTTCCCTCGTGAGTTCAGGCAGCTAGTGTAAACAGATGGTTGGGCAGAGTTGAGTGTAAATGTATTCTCACCTGCTGTCTTGGTTTCTAGTAGGATTTATTAAAAATATCTGTCCAGAGCAGAAATCTCAGCCGGTGTTCCTTTTCATACTCCAGGGACACTGACTTCAACCGTGGTACAGTGATTAGCACAGCTACTTCACAGCACCAGGGACCCAGAATCAATTCCAGCCTTGGGTGACTGTCTGTGTGGAGTTTGTATGTTCTTCCCGTGTTTGTGTGGGTTTCCTGTGGGTGCTCCAGTTTCCTCCCCCAGTCCAAATATGTGCAGGTTAGGTGGATTGGCCATGTTAAATTGATTCTTACTATCCCAAGATGTGTAGATTAGATTGATTACCCACGGTGAATATGTGGGGCTATTTGGATGGGGGGACTGTTCGTCAGGGAGTTGGTGCAGACTCAATGGGGTAAATGGCCTCTTTCTGCACAGTAGGGATTCTATAAACTATTGTTATGGCTGAGCTTAGCTCTCTCAGGCAAGGCTGGGAAATGTATCCTGGATCTTCTGGATTATATTGTTTAGTACCTTTATTCATTAGTCATTGGGGCCTTTAAAAGGTTGCTGTTTTTGTTAAGCTTGAATTGACCTAAAGCTGAACTGAGGTGCCAGTCTCAAGCTTTGCTTGTGTTTGCATTTGGGCAAACTCACGGAGTTATAGCGTTTTACAGCACAGCCATTCAACCCATTGTGTCTGTGCTGGCCATCAAGCACCCACCTATTCTAATCCCATTTTTCAGCAATTGGTCTGTAGCCTTGTAGGCTATGGCATTTCAAGTGTTCATCTAAATGCTTCTTAAAATGCCATGAGGGTTCCTGTCTCTACCACCCTATCTAACAGTGAGGTCCAGATTCCCACCACCTTCTAGGTGAAGACTTTTTCCCTCACATCCCCGCTAAATCTCTTGGTCCTTAGCTTAAATCTACACCCTTTGGTAAATTACTCCTCTAAGAGGAAGGGTTTCTTCCAATCTACCTTATCTCTGCCCCTCATAATTTTGTACATCTCAATCAGGCCCCCTCCCTCAGCCTTCCCTGCTCTAGAGAAAACAACACTAACCTAACCAGCCTCTCTTCATAGCTGGAACCCTCCAGCCCAGGCAACATCCTGGTGAATCTTCTCTGCACCCTTTCTAGTGCATTCACATCTGGCTAGAATAATATATTTTTGTGGATTCACAAATAAGGACAGAAGATTAAATATACATTTCCTCACTAATAGTTACCATTAAATGCTGGGGTCTGGCCTTTTGTAAAGATTTTATGACCTTGTTTCAAACCCTGATGTCGTGCAAATTTGTATATTTTATACTCATCGGCAGAGATTTATATAGAGCGTACACAGAAAGTTATTTTATCATATGGCTCATGATCTGTCGTACTCACAATCATTCCAGCATTGCTCTCAGTGTCCTGCCTGCAAATCGTCACAAACAAGTCCAGGCAGCCCAGATGCTCCCTTTAGAGATGTAGCCAGCAGCAGCTGCCTGTTAGGAGTCAGCTGGCAAGTGGTGAAGACTATCAGAGTCCCAGGACGTTGCTATACAGTATGAGCAGGAACCCATGTACCAGTCTGGCTTTCAGGGGCGGGGGGATTTAGAAGGAGAATTGGATGAGGTGATATGTAAAAGACTGGAATGTTTATTTCTTTGAACTCAAGAATCTTTTTTTTGAAGTACAATATGAGTGCATTTGTTATTCATGAAATCATTCAGAAAGGCGAACACTCATTTGATGTAGAGTTTTATGCTCAGGTGATAAATACTGGCCAAGTCAGTTGCAGCAGCAGAAACTCTTCAACCTCATATGATAAAGTTAGTAATCGTTCCAAGGGAAATAACTTCCTTAACAATTGATATAGGGAAGCAGTGGCCTAGTAGTATTATCACTAGACTATTAATCCAGAAATTCTGCTAACGTTCTGGGGATCCAGGTTCAAATCCCATCATGGATTTGAATTCAATAAAAAATATCTGGACTTAAGAATCTACTGAAGAGAATGAAACTATTGTTGATTGTTGGAAAAACCCATCTGGTTCATTAATGTCCTTCAGGGAAGGAAATCTGCCATCCTTACCTGGTCTGACCTACGTGTGACTCCAGAACCATGGCAATGTGGCTGACTCTCAACTGCCCTCTGAAATTAACTAGTTCAAGTTCAAGAGCGACTAGGAGTGGGCAATAAATGCTGGCCAGCCAGTGACACCAATGTCCCACAAATGAATAAAAGTGTTGTAGCCTTATGCTGCTACATTCGATTGCTTTGTCAATGCCATCTGACTGGATTACATTTGTAGTTGTAAGGAATGATTTCTCTGAGCGGTCATTCTGTTTATGAACTGGGACTGGCATCTCCCTTTCAATAGATGCCAATACTTGTTATTCATAGCATAATAGTGCAGACATGTAATCAGGATCTTTAAGCAGTTTTGGGATTGCACCAGAACTGATGAGGCAGTGAAAGGCTTCTGTGATCTTTTCCATCTCAAGTCTATTTTAATCCACTCATTGGCAAGCCTAATGTATATTGACCATTGCTAAGTCCCATTAACACAGTGGTGGTGAGCTGCCTTGAACCATTGCAGTATATGTGGTTACTCCCATATGTTGCTAGGCTGCAAGTGTCTACATTTTGATCAACTACAAAGAAAGAAGGGCAACATATTTCCAAGCCAGGATGGGGTGACTTGCAAGCGGTGGTGTTCCCATGGGATGGCACTGTGGCAGAGTGGTTAGCAGTGCTGCCTCATAGCGCCAGGAACCTGGGTTCGACTCCCAACTTGGGTGACTGTTCGTGTGGAGTTTGCACATTCTCTCTGTATCAGCGCAGATTTCCCCCAGGTGCTCCAGTTTCCTCCCACAGCCTGAAAGATTAGGTGCTGGTTAGGTGGATTGGCCATGCTAAATTGTCCCTTAGTGTCAGGGGGACTAACAGCATAAAGACGTGTGGTTACAGGGTTGATTGAGGGCCTGGGTGGGATCGTTGTTGGTATAGGTTCAATGGGCCGAATGGTCTCCCTCTGCACTGTAAGGATTCTATGATTCTATGTACCCAATCCTGCTAAAATGCTAGAAGTTGCAAGTCCAGATTTGCAAGTCTGGAAGGTGCTGTCAAAGAAATCTGGAGAAATTCTGTAGCGCAGCAAGTAGCTGAATCAAAGAATAGAATCCCTACAGTGCTGAAGGAGGCTATTCAGCCCATTGAGCCTGCACCGCCAACAATCCCACCCAAACCCTATCCCTATATTTATCCTGCTAATCCCCCTGACACTAAGGGGCAATTTAGCATGGCCAATCAACCTAACCTGCACATCTTTAGAGTGTGGGAGGAAATTGGAACACCCGGAGGAAACCCACACAGACGCAGGGAGAACATGCAAGTTCCACACAGTCAGTGACCCAAGACCAGAATTGAACCTGGATCCCTGGCATTGTGAGGCAGAAGCGCTAGCCACTGTAGCACTGTGCCACCTGTTGATGCACACAACAGTTAAGGTGCACTGCTGGTGGAAGGAATGAATGTTTAAGGCGCTGGTATGGGGTGCAGTCAAGTGGACTGCTTTGTCTTGGGTGCTGGGAAGCTTCTTGAGTGTTGTTGGAGCTGTACTCATTCAGTGGAGGATAGTCCATCACATTCCTGACTTACGGCTTGCAGGTGATGGACATGTTTTGGGGACAATAAAGTGAGTTACTAACTTCTGACTTGCTCTTGAGGCCACAGTATTTATGTGGTTCTTTCAGTGAAGTTTCTGGTTTGGACACTCAGGAAGTTGATGATAGGAGATTCAATCATAGTAATAACACTGTTTGTCAATGCGTGATGATTAGACTTGCTTTTGTTCGAGGTGATCATTGCCCCCATGTGGCATGAATGTTACTTGCCACATATTAACCCAACTGTTCCAGATTTTGCTGCATGCAAACCCAAGCTGAAGTAGTACGAGTTAAAATTGTGCAATCGTCAGTGAACTTTCTTACTTCTGAGTAAGGGCATTGATGAATCGCCTGAAGTTTGTTGGGCTTGAGGACACTATCCTGAGGAACTCCTGCAGTGATCTCCTCGGGCTGAGCTGATTGGCTTTCAACAACCAAACCACCTTCCTTTATAATAGGTATGAGTCCAGCCTGTGGAAAGATTCCCCCTGACTTCAGTTTTACTGGGGCTCCCTGGTGCCACTCTCAGACAAATGCTGGCTCAATGTCAAGGCAATCACTCTCTCCTCCCGTCTAGAATCCAGCTTTTTTGGTGTCACTTTGACCAAGGCTGTACTGAGGTCTGGAGCTGAGCGGCTCTGATGGAACTCACATTTAGCGTGGGTGAGTAGGTGTTCGATAAGTATTTGCCAGCAGTCATTGGCACCTGACATTGCTGTGCTGCTGACTGAAGCTGGACTGATGGGATGGTAATTAGCTGGATTGGATTTGTCCCACTTTCTGTCAACAGGACATAGCTGGGCAATTCTCCACATTGTGAGGTAGATGTCAGTGTTGTAGCTGTACGGGAATAGCTTGATTTGGGGCACTGCAACTACTGGGCACAAATTTTCGATACTAGCGTCAGAATGTTGGGGTCCATAGCCTTTGATATTTCGCGTGTCTTCGGCCATTTGTTGCTATCACGTGGAGTGGATCAAATTGTCTGTGATGATTATGGCTTTCAGGTGGAAGCTGAAATGGACCATCCATTCAAACTATCTATGATAGTTTCAAATGCTTCTGCCTTGTTTTTTATACTCACATGCTGGACTCTGCCATTATGAAGGATGAGGATGTTTGTGGTACCGTCTCCCCCATTCAGTTGTTTAATTGTTCACCACCTTTCATGACTGGATTTGACATGAGTGTACAGCTTTGATTTGATCCACTGGTCACTTAGCTTTGTCTTCAGTATGTTGCTTCAACTGTTGAGTATACATGTAGCCCTGTGCCGTAGCTTCATCGAGTTTGCATCTTGTTTTAGATAAGTTTGATACTGCTACGCTGTTCTACACTCTTCCTGAAATTGGGTTGATCCCCTGGCTTCGTGGCAATGATAAAGTGAGGAATATGAAAGGCCATGAAATTAAAGCTTATGGGGGATTACTATTTTGCTGTTGCTGTTGGCCCATGGATGCCCAGGTTTGAGCTGCTAGATTGGATCTGAAAAATTCAATTTCAAACAATGGTAGTGCCGTACAACACAAGGAAGGATATCCTCAGTGTGAAGGCAGGACTTGTTTCTCCAAGAGATGTGCAGTGGTCACTCCTACCAATACTATCTTGTACAAACATTTGCTGGAATTCTACCACCCCACCCGCCATGAAATTGGAGCGGTAGAATGGAAATGGAAATGTTTGTTGACCTCGGGCAGGATTTTCCAGTCTCAGGTCGAGTGAGGCCATAAAATTCTGCCGATATGACAGATTGGTAAGGGTGGGGTCAAGTAGGTTCTTCCCCCCTCATTATGGTTCTCTCGCCGCATAAGACCAGTGCAATAGCTATGGTGTATCCTCCATCAAGATTTGGTCCATTTGGTCAGTAGTGGTGCTACCAAGCAACTCTTAGTGGTAGCCCTTGAAGTTCCCCACCCAAAATCCATTCTGTGCCTTTGCAATGCATCATCAGTACTTCTTCCAAGTGATATTCGACAAGGAGAGCCACTGATTCATTTGCTGAGGGAGGTGATAAAATTAGCAGAAGGCCCCTTTGCTCATTTTTAATCTGATGTCATGAAATATCATTTGGTCTCAAGTTAAAATTAATTACTTCCAGCATCAATCCCTCCTCTCCATATGATAGTGTTGTCACATCTGTTGGATGGAGTGAGGCCATGAAGTGTCAGCCACCGTGAAAACAACCCAGAGGTAGGAAAAAAACAGAAATCCACAACAAGAATTGTTCTCAAACTGTTCAATTCCACATCAAGTCGATGATGGGGGAACAGCTGTGTCTATTTAAGATGGGAATTAACAATGCAGAGTTCAACAATGCATAAAAGGAAAAAGATTTCATTGACAGAAGCAGCAAATGACTATTGTACCTGTACTATGTGAGCCCCACATGATACGAGAGGGCAGATAGTAAAAGCTGCTAAAAATAAGAATGAAATCCCTCTTAAACTACAAATTTCCTCACCTTGAGCACAGAACTTGCATATGTATGGTGACATTATTAAAAGTTCATTGCGATCAGCTGATCTTTTGATTGCTACTACAAAAGACATGAGTCAAAATCACACACACATTTTGTTAGCAGTTTACAACAAATTAAATTGAGAGCACTTTCTTTGGGAAGAAAGGAAACTAGGAAGAAAGACAGAGCTTATATTTATATACTATCTTTCACAAGCTCAGGACATTATCTCAAAGAATTCCACAGCGAACGGAGTAATTTTGAAGTGGGGTCACTGCAACAAGCGCGTACAGCAACATTGAAAGTTCCCACAGGCAACAAAGCAATAAATGCCTAGATATCAGTTTTACTGATGTTGGTTGAAAGATGAATATTGTTGACAAGATGCTGAGAGAACGGGCCTTGTTTGGATGTTGCAATATAACCTGAAACATCAGTAAGAGGGCTGACACGGCATGGTTACAGTCCTCCCTTAGTACTGCACCAAGGCAACAGAATAAATTATGTACTTAAGTGGAGTGGAGCTTGTACCCTCAACCATACTGCTCATGGTCACCACTGAGCCTCAAGGGATACTATATATAGTCTCAGTGACTACCAGGTAATTAATAGAGTTGCATTATTAGTTAGGAATGTCAAGTGAGCTCACTTGCAATCTCAATACTACAAAATAACATGTCGATCATAACAGGGTTCAAACAAATGTGGAAGCAAGAGTGTCACAAACAATGCAAAGTCATGATTTGCATGATCACGTGATTGTTCCACAAATCTTATCTTCTAGGTGACTGTCTTCAAAGCTATCGCAAACAGAAATGTTCTTACCACGCGGGAGACACAACACTTTCATTACCCATTGATAAAGAGGCTTTACTCCATGGTAAATGAGGTATAAATGTTCAGATGAAGTGTCAAGGTCACCAGCCTGAAACCTAACTCTGTATTTTTCCCCCCTTCTCCACAGATGCTGCCAGACCAGTTGAGCATTTCCAGCATTTAATCCAGATTCCACCATTTGTACTACTTTGCTTTTGCATTATAAATATTCAAATTCCAGACGAGAATTTAGATCCGCTAAAGAATTGATACAAAACTTCACACAGGAGGAAAGGGATTCAAAGCTTGTTTCCCACAACCATCACCGCAATACAAGCTCCCAACTCCAAATACAATGCCAAACCAACATACCGCCACATAATGAAAGTGTCACAATACAGATCTGATGTTCTATGTTTTACTGCAATCAGGAATACTCTTGCTGGTATTTTCTTCATTACCTGAGTCCCTTGCTGAGAAGGTGAGTGTAAATAAGGTGACTCAGCTGTCTCAGAGTTACCTATAGCAGATTATTACCATTTTTACTGCAGTTGCCAATGTAAACACTCATTATATCACTGTTTTGGATGCTCGTGAATTACTGAAGATTAAAGTGCTAACGTGTGCTCAGATGTAACAAATTAGAACATTTTGGAGTCACACAGATCAGCTTGCTGTTTCCTTTTTGTCTTTATTCATATTTTATGGAGTATTCACATTAAATAAATACACTGACATGGTGTCAAGCATTGATGTTACCAAAGAAGCTTCTCAGTGCAATGCAGTGTTAAGATAATCTTGTAAAATGTGTCAATAGGTAGATGTAGCATTCCTGGCAAATATATTACCTTGCTCTAATACTGCTTAATTTATAATGGAGCCTGCTAGGTTGACTATAATCTGCACTCTTGTAGAATTTCTGAATTAAACATAGCGCAATACCAACAATTAACTCATTTTGAATTGTGTGAGTGACCATCTCACAATAATTTCAGTTCATGCTTGGAATAACATAATAAACCACAATGAGGATTTGAAGGCTTTTTTTAAAATCTAATTCAGGGGGTGGGGGAATATAGTTTGACTAGCATGATGGCATTTGGCTAAATATCCCCACTTTGGGGGATGTCCAAGAACTTTAGAAGAAACTCAAAATATTTTCAAAGAGAAATGATTTATGCCTTGGTGAGTGATAATAATCACATTACACCACAGACTGTCACAAACCCATGCTATGATTGGCCAACATCTGTGCTCCATCTGACAGCAGATTAGTATTCTGCACACACTTATCCTCTGTTCCACAGTCGTCAGTACAGCTGCCTTTTACAAATGCATACCATACCTTGACATTTACACAATTACAAATCTTTCAACATGTGAGCAAACCCAACCTATTTATCTAGGTGCAATTCTGCCAAACTAATTCATTTGCAAATGCAATGCATCTGATTTCAGCACGCAAGAGTACGATTTAATGCTCCAATTCACCTATCAGAAAATTCCTGTTCGGAATGATAAAGCACTTTTAAATCCAATATTCCCAAATTGCTCCCACTAGAAAGGGATGTAGTGTGCGTTGATGATCACACTACGCACTCTATTTCACAAATTTGTCACACCCATTCTTTCTTTGACGGGATGATGCTCAATATATATCCATATTATAAATTACTCGGAACGTGAAATGCGTATCAAAAGTGAAAGAGTATGCCACAAGACACACAAAGACGCTGAAACGAATTAGAGAAGCGTTGGTGACATTTTTTCTTGCAACATTTTAAAACACATCTCATAGCATTCTACAGTGGCTAATGATCCCATCTTTAACAGCATGCAGGGTTTATTGTGGATAAGAATGTCAAGCATATATTACAGGCAATAATATCAGTAAACAAATTATCAACCCACACTTGGATATAACAATAAAATGGCAACTACTGCTGTGGGAAATAAGGACTGAATGCTGTTGTTCCTGCTCTGGTCTTTTGCAGAATGCTATTTAACTGTGCATTTGTCTCATGCCTGATTGGAATAGTCAGTACAATACAATTCACACGCAGAAGCAGAAACCCTTCCAGGAATACAATATTGAATACCAAACATCAACATATACGCCAGGCAGGGTTTCACTTACAAATAAATCAAGATTCCCTGGTTATTTTCTAGTCTAATTTCTTCAACTACAATTTATGATGCCAGACTTAACATGTTCATCTGCAATATACAGGAGCACTGCAGTCTGCAAAAAAATGATGCTGAATTATTTATATTTAATGCTGCCTGTAGAATGTTACTGCCTTATTCTCAGACAATCCCTTCATGAGGCAGTTTGTAAAATTATTTCCTCTTTATTGAGGACAACTTCAAGGGAATACGAAGGTTTGTTAGCAAGCATAACTTTCTATTCAATGTTCAGACGTGTACTCACCATTAGCACTGCAAAGTTACCGAAGTGCATACATTGAATGGTGGTGATATTGCTTGCAGAGCCTGTTATATGGCACCCTTTAGCATGCCAACCACCGTGCCCATCCAAAAGGTCAAAATCCCAATATGCTGCAGTGGGATCTGCACCCAGTGCAAAGTGCCTGAGAACAACGGTAATGTGTTTCGTAAGGTTCCCGAAGCTGCACCCATCTGCAGAAGCAAATTGAATTAGTTAAATGGAGTGGAAAAGGTTTATTGCTGAATACAATGCACACAGATCTGGAAGGTTTAGACTGCAAGAGTCACAGGATGAAAAAGAAATACTTCTGGGCTTAAATGTCACAATGAAAACTTCCAGCACAAATTATGAATCGTAATGTCATTAAAGAACACAAAACTTCTGACTTTTACAAAGCATTCTACTGGAATACGTTATAAAGAAATAAAAACTTATGAAAATGAATTAGAGTAAGAATTTCAGCAGGACAGCTTTTAACATGTTGTCTTTAACCTTTGTTTATATTATCCTTAACATGGGCATTTATGACTTATGGAGATGAAGATCTATGTGTAGTGAGTGTTACTGATCCCCACCTAACCTTTTTTTTGTTGAAAACAGATAAAACAGCAATCAACATTACAAAAATCATTTTCAGAAATGCAAATTGCTTATGCTGTGATATATTCTACACAATATTGGAATACAGCTGAATGATGGGCGGATGCTGGAAGCCTTTTCAGGATGGATGGACTTGTTTGAATAAGTTACATAATTAGAGAGAGCTATTATGGACAACTATAGAAATTGATGTTAGAGATTATGATGCAGCTATTAGACTCAAATCTCCCTTTTCACACCCATATGTAGCAACAAATTGAAGGTCAGCAATGTAGCCACAATTATTTTAGCTAAGTGCTATATTTTGAAAAGGGTTTGCTGAGCAACCTGCTGTGAACATAGAAACTGTTCACGAATCTGCTCAATTTCATTGTCCCTTAAGGTAAAATAAGAACCTACATGAGGTGTTAAGTCGAAATCTCATGTGCATCATTTAGACTATCACAAGATTTAAATTCAAACTGAGATAGAATCTTACCTATTTTGACAAAGACGACTGGAGTTGAAACACACTTGCGTTTCCCATCATCAGCAAGGTTTGACGAGTTACCTGTACTGGGAAAGAGTTTGCCATTCCGGAATACAATAAATTGCAGCTTGCAAGACGAGTTGTCAACAGAGTGCAGGGCGAGAAAATGAGTGAAAATTGCTGGTGGCAACTGAACTGATGCCACTGCCACGGTGTTCTGTAGAATTAAAGAAAGAAGAAAAGACGTGAGTCACTACATTCCTGTTTTCAACATTTTCCGTTACAGCAAGGCATACGAACTGTCTCTTTTACCGACAGATTGGAAGCTACCAAAAAAAGGAGTCATAACCAGGGGAATAGCTATAATTCAGTGCATTTTAACAAACAGCACATTTCCATTGCCTGAGAGAGTCTTTCTGGTCAAGCTCCCTGCTGCAGAGGTGAGAATGGTTCCTACCATCCATGCTAGAGGGTTACATCAACACTGCAGATCTTATTTAAAGAGACAATCTACCAGGTTTTTACCCTTCACTTGCAACAGAATCAGACAACTCACATACAGAATGAATTTCTAAAAAGGTTGCATGGAAGTGTTTGCTCTCGATTAATCTGAAATGGCAGTGAAATAAAGTGCATTATCAAAGTAAGCTCAGAGAGGAAACATATTTAAGCATTTCAATTCTAGATTTTCTTCATATAGACATCACTATTTTATTTTATTCATCTTAAATGAGGACTATTCATTTGGGTTTGTCAGCTGCCAGCTTAATCACACATCAGGACCAAAAGCCTTTAGTCGCTCACAGCACACACTCATTAGAAAACTAATGTAATATTTACACTGTCTAAATCTCTGTTTTTTTTGCCTTTGGTGATTGGTTGGAGCCTTGGAAATAAACTTCAAATGAAAGTTTCCTGAGAACCTTTGCCTGCAATATTAAAAATTTTAAACAGTTTAAACATTAACAGTCACAGCTTCGTGGTATTTGCTGTATGTGCAATTATAAATCAGTACGGTAATTTCATAAAACTTCTGCTAATTTGGAATCAAAACGTTAGGTGGGACTTTTCTAAAACAATCCTAAGTATCATAATGATGTGAATACCAGAGTGATTGCATACAATTTTGGCTTTTAAAAAGTGTTTAGACAGTTACGTGGATACGGTGGGTATAGAGGGATATGGGCCAAACGCGGGCAATAGGGACCAGCCTAGGAGTTTAAAAAAAGGGGTGGCATGGACAAGTTGGGCTGAAGGGCCTATTGCCATGCTGTAAACCTCTATTATTACCCACAGCAATGCATCATGCGCGCTCTGGAACGCAATCGTCCCTGCACTCAGTTACTCTTTGAGTGAGTGGCGAGTTCCACGCTGGTACTGTGGGGGAACGGGGTACTGTGTGGGGGTACTGTGTGTGCTTAAATACATTGGTGAGGCCAGCTGTAGAGAGCTTGGTGTTGTTTTGCATAGGGGCCCTGATCTCACAGTGCACTGGGACAGCCCCTCCCCCACCCTCACGGATATCAGGACCTACCCCCATCTCCCATAAATTACATGGTCCCCACCCACTTCCTTGACATGGGTTACCTATATTCGGATCCTCCTGATGAGCCCCCTTGCCCAATTGCTGATATGCCACCTCATCATGCCCCCTTTCATGCTCCATCCCTGTACAACCACCCCACACCACCAACTCTGCATGATACTCCATCGTACCTCCCCTGCATAAATCACCCCCATCATAGCCCCCCTGTATTGCCGCCACTAAGGCCCCTCTGCCATAGGCCCCATCCTCACTCAGGCTTCACCCCCTCGGCCCTTTCCTGGCACACTGGCAGTGCCCAACCGGTACTGTCAACATGTCTGATGAGCAGTGCCAGTGTGCCATGTGGGCACTGCCTGATGGACACTGCTCAGTCATGCCCCCCAACTACCTGGGGGCTTCACTGGCCTCTGAGCCTCCCTGGTGTGGCCATTGCATCTGGTCTCCACTAGTGACATCCTGCCGGAAAGGTGGGAACATGCCAGGCAGGGGGACAATCACATGCTGAACTGGCTGATGAGATTAAAATCAAGTCCACCTCATGCTAATCAGCCTCGTATCCAGAAAGGCTGTGATCAGGTTTGTGCCATTGGAAAGGGATGGGGACAACTGCAAACTCTTTGGCACTAGGTGTGGAACCCAGTTTCAGGTCCGCACTTTATTTTTTGGGATTGCACGTTCTGCGCCAGGCATGGCGAAATCGGAAAATCGCCTCCCTTTGTCTCAAATAGCACTGACTACATGGGGTCAGAAAAGACAAGAATGCACTGGATCTCATTTTATTCCCACTCAGGTACCTATAAGGAAGTCAACCTGCCTCTCTCCTCATGCTTCTTTGTGGTTTCATAGCTGGAGAAGCAAGTTGCATTTTTTCTGTTTAACTATAAATAAATACCGAATGTTGACTCAGATAGAATTCACAATGATAATATAAAGAAAATGAACTGGAACCTGTTATTGCAAACTACACACTGTGGGGGTATCTCCCAGTCTAGAGCATAAACTGGGAGTGACGGTGAGAGTGATTTCCAACCGGGGCAGGACGGCTGTGCCAGCATATTAGACACGCACGCATGAGGAGC